>NC_134539.1:134525024-135873024 GCF_050624435.1 Tenrec ecaudatus
TTCAAACATTTACCAACTCCTGCCTCTCTTCTTTCATCTTGATCCCTGTTCACTTCCTCCCCACCTCCCTTTTCTGTTGAAGTCTACTTTATCATATGATTTCCATCGAGGGAAATGCACGTCATGGGAGCAGGGTTCCAATCGTTCCCCCACGTGAGTCCTCGTCACCGCCATGCGTGAGATAGACAACGTACACCAAGACTTTGGAACCAGTCCCAGACACCGTCTATCCCGCCTAAAGATTTCCGCACACGGTTCTACATGATAACGACTCTGAAACGACACGGAACCGCAACCTGGTCGTTAACCCTACAAAGAACTGACGTCATTCGGTAGCCAGTCTGCATTCAGAATTTCAACTTGCTCATCATGGCGGTCTTTTCCCTATTATTCATAAATCATTTTATTGGCGGCTCTCACAGCTCTTAGAACAATCCACACATCGGTTGTAGCAGACACATTTGTTTTCAAAACATCGTCTTTCTGCTTGAGCCCTTGGTATTAGCAACTCTTTTTTCCCTCCCTCCCCTGCCCTCCCACCCTCATGAACCCCTGATAAATTACAAATTATTATTATTTTCATATCTTACACTGTCCACTATCTCCTTTCACCCCCCCTTTCTGTTGTTCGTCCCTCTGGGTGGGGAGGGGTTATACTCCTATCACTGTAGTCAGTCACCGTTTCTCCCCCTTCTCCCCACAGCCTCCCCCCCTCATGGAATGACCACTCCCAGTACTGTCCCTGAGGGGGTTATCTGTCCTGGATTCCATGTGTCCAGAGAGCTCTTATCTGTCCCAGTGGACATGCTCTGGTCCAGCCGGATTTGTAAGGTAGATCGGGGTCATGATAATTGTGGGGAGGAAGCATTAAAGAACTAGAGGAATGTTGTGGGTTCCGTCGGTGCTAGGCTGCACCCTGGCTGACTGGTTCCTTCCTTGTGACCCTTCTGGGAGGGAATGTCCAATTGTCTACAGATGGGCTTTGGGTCTCCGCTCGGGGTCTTTTCTTCACAGTTTGTTTATTGATTTGAATGAGCGTCCGACAGGTCAGGACTGGAAATGGTCGACGCATCCCTCAGCACCCTGTGGAGCGGTCCTGTCCGCACAGTGAGGTGCGCTCTGTGACAAACCCAGCCACAGCATCTTCAGAAAAACGGAGAGAGACTAAGGATCCCAAGCCAAGTCTTGTGGAAAATCCATTTGAAATCCATGTGCTGTGGAAAATCACAATTAAAAAAATTTTTTTTGTTTTCAAAAAATGAAAAAAGCAAAACTCCATTCCCCTCTCCTTTCCAGACAAACGTCTCCCAAAGAGCCGTCTACACGCAGTCTCCCTTCTCTCACTTCCACTTACTGCTCGGCCCACTTCCATCTGCTGCCACCCCCACGCGCCACCGAAATAGCGCCCGCCGCTGTGCATCCCAGTCGTCACAGTGTCATTGAAACTGGCCCACTCCTGGCAGCTGTCTGTCTTAACCTCTGGGCAGCATTCCGCTTGCCTGGTCACTTCCTCTTTCTAGACTCTCTAGTGCCTCCACTTCCGCCCTCCTCCCTCTGCTGCACCCTGGGCCTTGCTGGTGATTCTCTCCAGGGCTCCTGCGTGGGCTCATCCTCCCCCTCCTCAGTCCAGACGACTGGGGATCCTCGGCAAAGTCTCCCTTTTCTCTGAACGCTCCTCGGTGCCCACTTGCCAATTCTCATGCACCCGCGTGGAACTGGTCCACGTTGCTCCTTTCAGTTCTGGCCACCAGCGACCTCAGGTAGTTCAAAAGCTCTGCGACTCAACCTAGGGGGTCCTCCTGCCTGTGGTCCGCAGACCTCTTCCAGAGAATCTAGCCCACCCTCCCTCTCCCACCTCTAGACACCCAGGCGTCATCCCGGGACCTCCTAGCCCGTGGTTCAGCAAGCCGTGTCCGTCTGACACCCATGTCCGCTCCCCACGGTGATGTACACAGCGTTCAGGCTGGTCTTTCTAAACCAGAAGCTGGATCCCGTTGCCCCTGCTCAAAATCTTTTAATGACTTCTGGGTGCTTCCGGATAAAGACTGAAATACTTAACTCACAGGGGGTGGGGGTAGGGTGAATGTGGGGGTGGTGGTTAGGTGCTATCAAGCCGGCGCTGACCCACAGTGACCTTAAGAACAACAGAACCCAACACTGCTGGATCCTGTGCCTTCCTCACAGTTGTTTCTGTTCTGGAGCCATGGTGTCCATCCATCTCCTTGGGGGTCTTACCTCTTTTTCCACTTCACCAACCACAATGTCCTTCCCAGGGACTCATCTCTCCTGACACATGTCCACAGTCTGTAAGATGGAGTCTGGCCATCCTTGCCTCTAAGAGCACACTCGCCACACGTGCTTCTTCAAGGCAGAGCGGTTGGTCCCTGTAGTAGTCCATAGCATGCCTCTTCTCCAGCCCCACAATTCAAATGCACCAATTCTTCACCTGTTGTCTTTATTCAGTGCCCAACTTTCCCTTGCACACGAGGCCACTGAGAAGGCCCTGCCTGGGGTCCGGCGCACCTTAGTCCTCAAAGGAACAGCCTTGCTTTTCAGTATTTTCAAATGCAACCTGTCCTTTGGTCCCTTCACGGCCGCTTCCAGGAGCATTGGTTACGGGTCCAAATCCTTGACAACGCCAACCTTTTCTCCATGTATCAGGATGCCGCCTGTTGGTCCAGCTGCGAGGATGTTGGTCTTACTTACGTTGAGTGGTCATCCACACTAAAGGCTACGATCCTTGACCGTCATCAGCAAGTACTTCGAGTATTTTCAACAAGCAAGGCTGTGTCATCTGCATACTGCAGGTTGTTAACGAGCCTTCCTCCAATCCTGATGCCGCACGCTTCTTCACATAAGCCAGATCCTCCGACTGTTTGTTCAGCAGACAGATTGAATAAGTAGGGCGAGAGGATACAGCCCTGTCGCACACCTCTCCTGATTTTAAACCATACCTGATTTTAATCCCCTGTTCTGTTCTCTCAAGTGCCTCTCGGTCCATGTGCACGTTCCACTAGAGCGCAGTGAAGTGGTGTGGAATTCCCATTCTGCTGAAGGTCGTGATCCACGCAGCTGAATGCCTTGGCAGGTAGACACCATTCTGGCATTCTCTGCTTTCAGCCCCAATCCATCGGAGATCGGCAATGATATCTCTTGTTCCCGGTCCTCTTCTGAATCCAGCCTGCAGCTCTGTCAGCTTGCTGTCAATGCCATCTTCAGCATAAATTATACTTGCACGCGGTACTGTTCTGTGACGTGAGCACTCTGTTGGCTGACCTTTCTTTGGAATGGGTACATGAAGGGATCGCTTCCAGTCAGTCGGCCAAATTGCTGGCTTCCAAATTTCCTGGCGTAGGCAGGTGAGCGCTTCCCGTGCTCCACCAGCTGTTGAAACCTTTCCGTTGCTGCTCTACCAGTTGCTCGAGCCTTGGTTTGTGCTAATGCATTCGGTGTAGCTTGAAGTTCTTCCTTCGGTACCATTGGTTCTTGCTGATGGGCTACCTCCTGAGATGGTGGAATGTCGACTCGTCCTTTTGGATCCAGTGGTTCTTGTGTTTTCTTTCCATCTTCTTTTGCTGCTTTCTGGACCATTCGATATTTTGCCCTTAGAATCTTTTAATATTGCAACTCAAGGTTCGCATCTTTTTCTTGAGTTCTTTCCGTTTGTACGCTGAGCATGGGTTTTCTAATTCTAGGTCTTCACACATTTTCATCATCATATTTGCCTTTGTTTCTCGAGCTGCCCTTTGAAATTTCCCTTTCAACTCATTGGCTGCATCAGTTCCATCGATAGCAAGTTCAGAGCCTCTTCTCGTATCCACTTTGATCTTTTCTTTCTTTCCTGTCTTCTTAATGACTTTTCGCTTTCTTCGTGAATGATGGTCTTGATGTCTTCCCAAGCTCATTAGGTCTTCTGCCATTGGTATTCAATTCACAAGTCTCTCCTTGAGATGTTCTTGATCTTCCGGGGGAAGGACTCAAGGTTGTATTTTGGCTCTCCCGTACTTGTTTGAATTTTCTTCAGCTTCAACCTGAATTTACGTACGAGCAATTAATGGCCTGTTCCCCGGGCGGCCCCTGGCCTGGTGGCAGCTGCTGACGCTGAGCTTCTCCGTCGTCTCTTCCCACAGCTGCAGTCGGTGTGATTTCTGTGCGCCTCACCTGGAGAAGCCCATGTGCATAGTTGCCTTTTGTATTGTAAAAAGGTATTTACTGTGACGATGTCTTGCAAGCTTCTGTTGTGAGATCTCCAGCTTCCTTTCCATGTCATTTTCCAACTACTGTTCCTTCCCCTGTGTTTCCCACGTTCACATTGAAATCACCAATAATTATCGATGTGCCTTGATTATGCGTTTCATCAATTCCTGACTGCAGTCCTTGATAGGATCGTCCATCTCTTCGCCACTAGCTTCAGTGGCTGGTGCATAAATGTGCACAATAGTTATATTGGTTACACTTCCTATAGCAGCTCACAGATAGGGCTGCTTATATCTGGCGACCTTCCCACAGGTTCTCCCAGACACCAAGGAGCCCTTTCCCTCCCCAAGCACACCCCCTTTTGTCAGCTCAGTCCCTCCGGAATTCTGGAGTCCATAAAGCAACAAACTCCCCTCCCTCCCCCCACCTTCCCTTCAAAGTCGCTCACTGCCAATGAGTCCATAGAAGTACGCCTGTGGATGTCGGACACTGTAACCCTTTGGGGAATAGAAAGTCTCACTTTCTCCTGAACAGTCGTTGGTCTGGAACTGCCGACCTTGCAGTCAGTCACCCAACGTGCAACTCACCACGCCAGCCGGCAACAGAACCACCCCACCCCTGTGCCTGGCTGGCACCCCTCCACGCAGCGCTCCCCTCTGTTCTAAGGAGCACTTCCCACCCCTCCAGCCTGAGGGGGGCAGCTCCCACCATTCCCCACCCCTCCAGAAGGATGTCCACTTTCTTTAAAGTGGCTTCATCTGCCCATCCTTACTTGTTTATCGGTGTGCTTATCCCTGCGTTTCCTGGGACAGTGGTCCTATTGGGTTAGTGTTAGCCCAGAGGTGGCGATCTAAGATACTTTTTTGGAATATACATATATAGATTTATATTTATCATGCACATTTTCAAGCCAGAGGAAAGCAGATCCACAGAGAGGGCGAGCGTTGCTTCCGTGGCACTCCAGCGCATGGCAGTCCTCTGGGACACAGAAGGAGACGTGTCCCAGGCCTACCCGCAGGGACTACCCGCTGTTGTGGCAACGATGCCCATCCACCTGCACCTGGGCCGCCCTTCCGTCAGTTGATCGTGTTTCACCAGCTGCGCTGCCCTCTGAGGAAAGTGCCCAGAGCACCACGGGGGGAAGACCCTGTCCTGCCTGACCCCTCGACTTTCACTGGCCACTTTTTGGAAGCTCGTGGGCAGGTGTTCCTTCCTCATCTGTCTGTGCCTGGGATTTCCATGGAAACCTGACCCCCAGGGGTGACGTGGTGGGTATTTGGCATCCTGGTGGCAGAGCTTTCGGCATCCTGGCAGCGGGCACACCAACCGCCCGGAAAGACCAAGAGAGAGGCAGGTGGAGGGCGACTAAGAGCAGAGTACTGAAGTGGATTCCCACGGGTCCAGTCTCTGGATTTGATCCCCACTCGTCCTTCCGCAAATGTGCTATTTTTCAGTCACTCCTGAATACGTCAGGAGGTCTTCAAATCATCTAAGGCTCCCGAATCGTCCCGCAAGATGCCGATGATTTTACATTTGTTTTTTTTCCAACCAACACGTAAACGAGGTCCTCAGGATGCATTCGGTTGCGTTCCTCAAGTTTACTTTAAATCAGAATAAAGCAGATGCTGAAGCCGGCAAACACCTCCTCACATCATGGACGAGTTTGGAAGATATTACGAGGCTGCGTGAAGTGGGTCAGTCCCATAAGGACAAATACAGCATGAGGCCACTGACAAAAGAATCAAGACACGGTGTTTTCATATCAAAAGAAGTGGATGGATACAGAGCAAGGGAGGGGGAGGGAAGGAAGGAAAAACAAATGAGGAAAGATGGATTACAGAAAAAAGGAAAAAACCTCTGCACAGGCACATGGTTGTTGTTCTTAGGGGTCACTGGATCCGTTCCAAATCACAGCGACTCTGAGTCCCACAGAACAAATAGGCCTGCACCGTCCCCCCAGGTGTTCTGTGCGAGCCCCTGGTGGCAGCCACGGAATCAATCCCTCTTGTCCAGCGCCTTCCTCTTTCCCCCTGCCCCTCTACTTTCCCAAGCATGCTGCCCTTCTCCAGGGACTGGTCTCTCCTGGCAGCCTGCCCCACGTACTTGAGATGAAGTGTCACCATCCTGGCCTCTAAGGAGCCCTCTGGCTGTCCTTCCTCCCAGACAGACTTGTTTGTTCTTTTGGCAGTCCGTGGTACTCTCAATGTTCTTCCCCAGTGTCATAACTCAAATGCAGGGTTCTTCACCTGTCGCTTTATTCCGTGTCCAACTTTCACACGCACGCGAGGCCATTGAGAAGACCACGGCTTGGGTCCGGTGCTCCTAAGTCCTCAAGGAACGTCCTTGCTTTAAAGAAGTCGTGTGCAGCAGCTGAACCCAGTACAGCGCATCGTCTGATCCCTTGACTGCTGCTTCCCTGAGCTTGGATTCCATGGGCACACCGAAAAACAAGTAGACCAATCTCGAAGAACCTTTCCCCCTCTGTGCCATTAAACTGCTAACGTGTTTTAACCAAATTACAAACATCCATATCCCACCTTCCTGGTGTCCCTGATTGCTTCCTTCTGGTGTTGGACACCCTGTAGTTCCTATAAACTGCAGCTTAGGTTTCCAAGTTTGAGTAGATAGAGACCAGTGTCCCACTGTGTATTAGCACGGCGTCGGGGGTCTTCAATGCTTGCAGTCCTGCTGCTGCTGCTGCTGCTGCTAAGTGCCACCAGCTCAGCTCCTGGGATTCGGTCATGCGGCACCGTGACCCCGTGTGCCGCAAAAGAAAATGCCGCTCGGTCCTGTCCCACGCTCAGCATCACTGTGGCATTTGGGCCCATGGCTGCCGCCGCGGTGTCACTCCATCTCATTGAGAGCCTTCCTCTTTGTCACTGTCCCTCTACTTGACCAAGCGTGGTGTCCTTCTGCAGGGACTGGTCCCTCCTGACGACACGTCCAAAGGACAGGAGAGACGCAGTCTAGCTGTGCTTCTTCCAGGTCAAGCCCATGCCCTCTTCGGGGTATGCGCCCTGCCCTTCGCCTGCACCCTCGCACCAAGGCCTCGAGACTCACCCATCGGTGATGTGCGTGGAGATGGGTGGCTCCAGCTGGTGACAGCCAGACCCTTGATCCTGAAGATGCTCAGGTGCTCTCCCCACCTCCCCCACCTTTAGAATCAGGAAAGATGGTGTCCTTAATCATGAATGGTGGAGGGCAGGATGATTGAGCCGGAGGGATGGCAGTGGATGGGAACCAGAGCTCAAAAGGCCAAGTGTCTTGAGAAGATATTTTAATTTGGTCGTCTAAGATGAGGTAGGAAGGGTCGAGTTGAAGCAGGGGGACACATGTGATCTGGATTGGGAAGGGGGGGCAGCCAGAAGGGATCAGGGAACTAGAATTTCTCAAAGGCTTACTGTGAATTCTAGGCAAGAGACCTGGGCAGTGCAAATGCCATTAGCCAACAGGGCACAGCGGACCAGTAGACTGGCAGCTCAGACCAGCCCAGAAGCATCTCAGAAGTGAGGCCTGGAGATCTGCGGATGAGAAGCCACAGCCTTTAAAACGGCCTGGGCTGCAGTCCGGCTGTGCACACTCGGCGGCGCCGTCAGAATCTATTCAACGGCAACCGACAACCGTGATGCTAACCAGGGGTGCCTTGATCCGAGTGTGTGACCTTGATCGACACCTGGGTTTTGGTTGATCTTAAATCCCTGTTGGGTTTTTTTTCCATTCATAAAGCTGACCACAGAGCTACCCTAAACCCAAACCGCAACCATCGAGTCCATTCAGATCCAGAACCACCGATAGAGGGTTTCTGCAACTATAAATCTTGACAAGAGCCTCCTCTTTCTCCCAAGGAGTGGTTGGTGGATTTGAACCACAGACCTTGAGGTTAACAATCTGACCCAACCTCCAGCTCCACTGTCTGACCCAACGATGTGAACAGACATGTCCACCAGCATTCACTGCTGCACCATTCCCGGGGCCACGCGTGGAAGCCTGACAATGGCTCTGGCCAGAAGGCTGGCTATGGATAGACAGCCAGAGCGTGACAGATCCCCACAGGGGAAGATTAGCCATAAAGAGAGGTGGGGTTCTGATAGGTGCTGCGACCCGGATGGCCTTTGAAAGCATTCTGCTGAAAAAAAAAAAAAGAAAGCATTCTGCTGAGAGAAAGAGCGCCACACCTCCAAACCAACCCACCCACCGCCATCGAGCCACTTCTGAGTCTCAGCCACCTCACGCGGGGTCCTGAGTGGATCTTTACGGGAGCACACAGCCTCACCTTTCCCTTCAGAGTGGTCGGGGGGCCCCTCTTAGGAACCTAATGCCTAACCCTCAGCCCCACTGAGCGTTCTTGGAAAGAAATTCGTCTCACCCCCTGAGTGATATCACTTACACAAAATAAGCAAGGATGTGTTGTCGTGTGTGGGCCACTAGCCCAACTCTTGTCCAGCCTCTAGGACAGAGTAGAACTGCCCCAAGGGCTGCCTAGGCTGAATTCTCTAAGGGAACCTTTGTTCGGGGGCTGCTCCCCTGTGGAGCAGATGGCAGGTTCTACCACCGGCCTTTTGACCGGCAGCTCAGAGCTTAGCCATTGCCCGCCAGGACGTACACAAATAAGTAATCTATCTAACCTACCGCCATCCAGTTGATTCTGACTCATAGCAACCCTGCGTAGGGTTTCCGGGGCTGGAAATCTTTACAGGAGCAGACAGCCTCATCTTTCTCCAGCAGAGAGGTTACTGGGTTTGAACTGCTGGCATTGAAGTCAGCAGCCTCACAGCTAACCCACGGGGCCACCAGGACTCCTACAAGCAGAGACCTAGAAAGGTGGTTCCCAGGACTGGGAAGTAGGGGAGACCGTGGGTTTTTGGTTCAGGGAAATAATTTGGGGAAAGAGCGTAAGATGAGTGACACAGCTGGAAGAGTATTAGCAATGTCACTGAATGATACCTGCAGAAATGGCTGAGTCGGTGTGGGTTTTGCTGTATGTATTTTTAACACACACACGCAGAGTCCTGTTTTACAGAGGAGGAAAATGGAAGTTTGGGCTGGTTCAGTCGCTCACCCAAGGTCATGCAGCAAGAGAACTGGCCACCCTTGTGCCACCTGGCTGTGGGGCGGAGCGGGTGCCAGGCCCTGCTTAGGTTTCCTGCAGTCAGCAGGTCAGGTCCTGAGGGTGGGATGCTGAGGAGACAGAGCAGCTTGGAGGGAGGCCAGTGAACTCAGGCTCCCAGCTGCCCAGATGCCCGCGTACTGCCTGCCCTCTTGAGAAATGATGTCTATAACAGGACAATGTCTATAATTTGGCTTCCGGCATTACTTGATAATTAGCTTAAGTCATCCCTCACTGGCATTTCAGTCAACCTAAGGACAATCTCCCATTCGTTCTGCGAGGCCTGTTTTCTGTGTGGTCTCACTTGGCTGGAAGTGGGCTGAGGGACAGGCCTGTCTGCTCTCTCGGCTCAGGTGGACACCGAGGGCGAAGTCCCGGGGCCAATTCCCCCATAGCAGGGTGGTGAGCAGCCAGCCCCGGGGCAGATGCAGGCACCAAGAGCACAGGAGCCAGGCCGGCTGAGAGGCGGTAACTGAGGCAAAGATTAAAGAAGGCTGTGTAAGGGAGCTGTTGGTTTTTTTTTTAAGTATGAGCATTTTAAAAAATGTATTATTAATTGGGATCTAATACATACAGCATGTCATTACACAGTTCAATCATCTCAAACAGTATTGTATAATTGCTACCACAATCAGTTTCCAAGCCTTCTTTTTAGGGGCACTTTCGGATTTAAGATGTGTTGGCTGGCTTGCTAACCAAAAAATCAATGACGTATGATTTTAAAGCCGGAAATGGTGACTGGGTGGCCGATTCAGAGAAGCAGCAAGGGAGCTCAGGAGTTAGAGGGGTGCCCAGTTTTTGCGGAAGTTATTTATTAACTGCGGTGGAACCTACAAGAGGAAGGGCGGGGCGGGGGTGATGTCAAGTTCAGATTTGGACACAGTTGGCATGACCAGATGTATGTGGGTGTGGTTGGCTGAGAGACCGGGGAAAGGAAGTCTGCGCCGAGGGATGAATGTCAAGATTAAGTGACGGCACACAGGTCAAGGTTGAAACCACAGGCAGGAAGAAACTTCCCAGGAAGCGTGTAGCTCTTAAGAGAGCCCGAGAGGGGGCAGTGAGAAGGAGGGAGGCCAGGGCGGCTGAGAAATCCGAGGGAAGGAGATGTCGAGGGTCCAAGGGGAAGGACATGGCCGAGGAAGAGGGTGGTCCTCATGACGAAAACCAGGGAGAAGTTAAGTGGGATGATGACTCGGGGCTTGGTCTGGTTGATTCTGAGTCCAACCCATGAGGGATCTGGGGAGCCGACTCTGGCTTCCTAAGAAAAGCCGGGCAAAAGCACATTAATGTAACTAAACCCAACATGGAACAGCTGGCTCTGACGTGTGGGGACCCTCCGTGTTACGGGGCAGGACTGAGCCCCAGGGGACCTTCCCGGAAGATCCCCAAGCCTTTCTTCCGTGGGGCATCTGGGTGTGTTCAAACTACCAACCTTCTCGTTAAAAGTTGTGGAACTCATCTGGAGGCAGAAGCCCGGATGGCCAAGAAGCAGACAGCACACTGCTGCACAGTGGGAGTCGGCTGGCACCAGACACAGCACCCAGTGGGCATGATAGACAAGGCAAAAGTGGTCCCCACCAGTCTGTCATGGTCATGTGCTCCTCAGAACCCCAGTACGTCAGGCTGGCCGGGGGGCCTGGATCACAGAGCTCCTCCCTTCAGATTTTTTCTTCTTTAGGTTTTTTGGTTGTGTGTTTTTTTAAGAAGACTTATTTACAAAATTTGGCACAAATATGTCTATAAATGTGGCAGAACACACAGAGGATGAAACTGTGAGAACTTCTTAGACATGACCAAACACCTCCAGGAAACAAGTCTCTAAGTCTGGGGGATTAGGCCCCTAGCCTCAGGGAAGACCAATGTCAACAGGCACAAAAATGATATTCTGCATCCTAATTTGGTATGCAGTGACTGGGGTCTTAAAAATTCATGAAGGGGGGGGGGAAATTCATGAACAGTCATCTAAGGGGTAACTGTTGGTCTCCCCTTGTGTTAGTCCAGGTTGACTAGAGAAACAAATCATATGTGTGCAGGAGAGCTTTATATCAAAGAGCAATTAGATCAGGCACAGAAGTCCGATACTAATCCAAAAATTCCTCTTTAGACTCATGCAGCACATGCAATGATGCCTAATCCAGAAAGTTCCCAGACCGGTGGATGGAAAACCTTGTGGATCCAATGGCGGTGGAAGCATCTCCATAGCTCTGGTGGTCATTGGCGTGGCTGCATGTGGCTTGTCAACAGGAAGGTGAATTAGAGAGAGAGTGGGTTCCAACTCCCGGGAGAAAGAAAGGATGTTCCCAGAATCCTCATGAGACCACCACAAGGAGGCGTCAGGCTGTGACCGGATTGACAGGCTAGACTCCACCCCTTCCCTTTCAATATCCTCAGGCTGACATGAGATTATGTGACTACTACACTCCCTATCCAGAAGACAGAAGAGTGATGAACATCAAGACACGAGGGGGAGGGCGGAGTGGGGACCCAAAGCCCATCTGTAGGCAACTGGACATTCCCTTACGGAAGGGTCTCGGGGAGGAGACAGCCGGTCAGGGTGCAGTGTAGAACCAACGAAACACACAACTTTCCTCTAGTTCTTTAATGCTTCCCCCCCCCGCCCACTATCATGAGCCCAAGTCTACCTTACTAATCCAGCTAGACCAGAGCATGTACACGGGTACAGATAAGAGCTCAAAACACAGGGAATCCAGGACAGATAAACGCCTCAGGACCAATATTGAAGGTAGCAATATAAGGAGGGTAAGGGGAAAAGTGGGGTGAGAAAGGGGGAACTGATCAAAATGATCTACATATAACCCCCTCCCAGGGGGACGGACAACAGAAAAGTGGGTGAAAGGAGACAGCAGTCAGTGTAAGACATAAAAAAAATTTATAAATTATCAAGGGTTCATGAGGGAGAGAGGGTGGGAGAGCGGGTAAATCAGATGATACCAAGGGCTCAAGTAGAAAGCAAGTGTTTTGAGAATGATGATGGCAACAAATGTACAAATGTGCTTGACACAATGGATGGATGGATGGATTGTGATAAGAGCTGTAAGAACCCCCAATAAAATTATGTGAACGAAAATGATTTTAAAAATAATAAAATAAATTTTAAAATTAAAAAAAGACCCCTGGAAGCAATGAGTACAGTAGACTGATGGGCCCTGCACACATCACTCGCTGCAGCCGCAAGATCAAAAGAACAGGCAGGGGTCTGACTCCCCCACTACTGATTGCTCTGAAAATGACCACATGAGACAGCCCTGCAGAGAGGAAAACATGGCACAGAGCTCCAAGTCCTAAGTAGACCAGGCCTCCTGATCAGACAGACGGCAGGACCCCCCAGACTACAGCTCCTGCCCTTTGGGATTGGAACTGAGCTCATCTCCATGTTAGAAAATCAACCATTTAAAATCAAAACAGCAGCTTTTACCCAAGTTCAAAGTTCAGAGGGTTAGGAAAGGAGGAATAAAAACAGGACACAGAGGAAGGAAGTGGGATAAGGGATGACCTATTGAGGGAATGGCCATGTTGAGTTGAATCAGAATGGATATGAATTGTTGAATATAAAACTGTGATCTAATCTGTAAAGTATCACCTAACTCACAATAAAAAAAAGTTTAAAGAAAAAATAATTAAGTTTGAATTTTTTTTAAAGAATTAGCACAACATTTATACTAGTTCAAAGCTTCTACACAGATAATTCAGTGACACCAGTGACATTCCTGGAGTTATGCAACTACCCTTACTTCCTTTTATAAAGTTATATTTTACTTCCCAATTTTTTTATTGTAAATTAGGTCGGGCTTTACACCAACTCCCAACTTGACATTCAATAGTTTACCCTTTGCCGGCTCCTTGCTTTCTCTTCTCCCTCCTGAGGAATGCCATTTTCATTTCACCCAAGCCCAGAGCCCATTGCTTCCTTTTCTTTCCTGGCCCATCCCCCGCTTGGCAGTCTCCAAAGCTTGTTCCCCTCAGGATGAAAGTTGTTCTTTTTTCCTTATTGTTGCTTTAAGAATTGTTCCCTGATGACAGTGTTTTCATCTAATAGCTGTTCTTTTGTGATTGACCCATGTCATTCAGCATGAGATTCCCCATGCCCATCCAAGTCACGAGGTGTTTCATGGTTCGGGCATTTTTAGGGGTGCATAGTATTCCATTCTGTGTATCTATCTACCAGTCTTTTTATCCATTCTTCTACCGGTAGGCATGTAGAGTGTTCCCATGGTCTTGCTATTGCACACCGTACGGCACTGAACATGAGTGAGCATGTGTCGGTTTGTGTTCAAAGTCTTACTTTTTCGGGGATATACCCAGCAGAGGGTGTGTTAGGCCGGGTTGACTAGAGAAACAAATCCAGTGACAGTCATACACACATGTGTGTGTAAGAGAGAGCTTTATATCAAGAAATAATTATATATCAAGCAAACACCCTAACCCAGTCCAGATCAAGTGCATCGTCTGGTACTAGTCCTTAAGTCCTTCTTCCGACTCACGCAGCCACATGCTAAGATGCAGAATGATCACAGGCCGGTGGGTGCGAGGTCTTGTGGATCCAACGGTGGTGGCTGCACCCCAGGGCTCACAGGGCTCAGTGTGTCTCACCAGCAGGAAGGCCAAGCAGAGAGAGAGGGCGAGGTTCCAGGACCCTCCTTATGAGGAGGTCACGCCCAGAAGGAGGCATCATCCGGCTGTGACCTGATGGACGGGCTAGACTCCACCCCGACACTTCAAGTTGAGATTATGTAACGCCCACGGGGGACTGCTAGGTTGTATGGGACTCCTATTCCTAGTTGTCTGAGGTAGGGCTTTATCACCTTCTACAGTGCTTGCCTCTATTTACAGTCTCACCAGCAGTGTATGAGGGTTCCCGACTCTCCTCAGCCTCTCCAGCGTGGGTTAGACCTTCCGTTTTATTGAACTTGGCCTTCAAGGTCAGTGTGAGGTGATAGCGCAACATGGTTTTGATTTGTAGCTCCCAGGCGACTGGTGATCATGAGCATTTCTTGTTTGTTGGCCATTTGGATGTCTCCTTTGGGGAACTGTCAGCAGACAGTCCTTTGCCCGCTTTCTGCTTGGGTTCTTCATCTTCCTTTGATCGAGGGGTTGCTGTTTTCTATAAACTTAAACCACCGCTCTTTTCTGAGTTGTTCCTCTGCCATTGTCATAAGTTCACTGCCCCCCTAATGCCCCCCTTCAGTCGTTCGAATTGCTGTAGTCACTTTGTTCCCATCAGGTAATTCTTAAAAGATTATAATACTCAAGGCGTTATTTACTAATTCATGATTAATTATCGTTTGATTTTAGGAAGATTTCAGGGTCTATGTTTGATTGAAGGTTTAAAGATTATCTCAGGGCAATAGTTTCGGGGGTTTATAAAAAAAATCTGAAGTCCATGAAAATTTGTAATTCTGTTCTGTGTATATATACACACACATGCCTCCACTACCACCTTTGATCAGAGTTCTTTTTTTTTTTTTTAATCAGAATTCTCCTATGGAATCTTTGATCAAAAATTTCAGGAACGGTAGCTGGGCACCATCTAGTTCTGGTCTCAAGGCAAAAGGAGGCAACTTGCTACACATTCCATCTCCGCCTCCTGGTTATGACTCTCCTTCCTCTGTGGCTCCAGGGGGAGAGACCAGTGGCTGTACATTAGATGACTGCTTGCAAGTGCTTACGACCCGGGCACTCTGCAACAAGCGAGGGAGGTGGACTAGAACCACTGACCCCGTTACTACCTGGGATGCTCCCTGAAACCATGACCCTAAACCTCCAAAGCGAGGGACCAAATCCCATGAGGAGTTTGGTTATGCATAAGCAGTCTCTCTCTCTCTCGCTCTCTCTTTCTCTCATCATTGTAAACATATCTCACACAACTATTGCCAATTCACCTCTTTAAAGGTGTATAACTTAATGATATCCTTCGGTTCTTTCGGTAAATGTACGGAGGATTAAGTATGTGCCAGGTGCCGCTCTAGGCTTTAAATAGAGAAGCTGCCTTAATTTCTAACGGCTGTCATAACCAGACACCACAAAGTGGGTGCCTTTAAAGAACAGAAATAAACTTGCTCACAGTTCTTGAGGCAAAAAGTCCAAGTCCGGATCTCAGCCAGGTTGGCTCTCTCTGTAGATCTCGCTCTCTCTGGCGGTGTGAGGCATCATGGAGCCAGCTCTGACTCAGACAAGCCTATGGGCAACAGAAAGAAGCACTGCCCAGCCCTGTGCCGTCCTCACAACTGTTGCGATGTTTGAGCCCACGAGTGCAGCCGCTGTGTCAGTCCATCTTGTCCAGGTCTACCTCCTCGTCAGTGACCTTTTTCTGATGCCCTTCTCCAGAGCCTGGCCTTTCTCAATGACCTGTCCGAAGTATGTGGAAGTCTCATCACCCTGGCTTCTAAGATCATTCTGGCTGGACTTCCCCCAAGACCCTTCTGGTAGTCCATGGTACTGTCAATATTCTTGGCCAGCCCCCAATCCAAGGGCATCTATTGTCTATTGGTCCAGTGGTGAGGATTTTTGTATTCTTTACTTTGAGTTGTGATCCATATAGAAGGCTGTAATGCTTCCTCATCTTCATCAGCAAAGGCTCTTTGCCTTCGGCAAACAAGGCGGTGTCCTCTGCATATTGTTGTTAGATGACGTCCAGTCAGCTCCAACTCACGGTGACTTATGCACAACAGAATGAAACTGTCTGGTCCTCAGGCTTAACCCCCTGGTTGGCAGCCTCTGGGTCCATCTGTCAGACGGATAGACCATCCGCCCTCTTTTTCGCCGCCCTTCTTCTTTACCAAAGATGCCTTCTCCAGAGACCGGTCTCTCCTGACAATCTATCCAAGTCCGTGAGATGAAGTCTCGCCATCCTTGCCTCTAAGGAGCATTCTGGCCTATGTCTTCCAAAACAGCCTTGCTCGTTCTTTTGGCGGGACTTGGTACTGCCAGTCTTCTTTGCCAGCCCCACAATGCAAACTCATTGATACTTCTTAGGTCTTCCTTATTCAATGTCCAACTTTCACCTGCATATGACTCGCTGCCACAGAGTCAATGCCGACTCAGCAACCCTATAGGCGGAGCAGACTTGCCCCCTGGGAGTTTCCGAGACTGTAGCTCATCATGGGAGTAGAAAGCACCTTCTTTCTCCCATGGAGAAGCTAGTGGGTTTGAACCGCTGACCTTGAGTATTGCACCCCAACTTGTAAGCACTGAGCCACCAGAGCTCCTTGTCCACATGCATGTGAGGCGATTGAAAAGCCCAGGGCTGGGGTCAGGTGCACCTTAGTCCTCCAGTCACAGCCTTGCTTTCCGATCCCCTGAAGAGGCCTCGAGCAGCAGACTGGCCCAAGGCAACGCTGCCTTTGACCTCTTGACTACTGCTTCCATGGTCATGGAGACCAAGTCCCTGACAAGTTCCTTCATCATGATGGTACCGATGGGTCCAGCAGGTCCTTAATAAGCCTTCCTCCAATCCAGATGCCACATTCTTCTTCATCTAAACCAGCTTCTCTGGTGATCCACTCGGCACACAGATTGAATAAGTGGGGCGAGCGGATACAGCCCTGTCACACACCTCTCCTGATTTTAAACCATGCCTGACTTTAATCCCCTGTTCTGTTCTCTCACGTGCCTCTCGGTCCATGTGCACGTTCCACTAGAGCGCAGTGAAGTGGTGTGGAATTCCCATTCTGCTGAAGGTCGTCCTTACTCTGTCGTGATCCACAGAGTCCAATGTCTTGGCAGAGCCGACAAAACACAAGTAAACATCATTCTGGTGTTTTTTTGGGTTTTTTTTGCTTTCAGATCCACGTGACATCAGCCATGATATCCCTTGTCCCTCATCTTCTTCTGAATGACTTGGGTTTTCCTGACCATGCGAGGCATGTGGTCTTAACAAACTACGGATAGCATCGTAAAGACTAGAATTTCCAGGACACTCCATTGAACTCATGCCGCTCCATCGAGAGACACTTATTTGAACAGAACAAGGGAATGCTGCCTGGTTAAAAATCAGGGTCTGTGTGTGCCAGCGGTAGTCCCTCGCCGCGTTCTTCCATCTGCATGTGGAGTAAACACTTGGAGAAGTTGGAGGGAGAAGAATGCAGCATCAGGATTGGAGGGAGTTTCTGATGACTGCCAGCAATGGTTGATGTCCCTTCCTGCTCACAGATGTGTCTCCATCATTGAATGACTGAACGCCCACCCCTCCTGCGGGTCTCTCTCTGTGTGTCTGTGTTGTTCGACTCAAACTCGCGGGGACCCTATAGGACAGAGTAGGACTGTCCCATGTGGTTTGCAGGGCTGAAACCTTCGTGGAAGCAGATCCCCAGGGAGCAAGGATGCAAGTGGAGGAGAGGGGGCCAGAAAGCTTGAGGCAACAGATGGGAGACGAGCTTACCAACTTGGACTTGGCCTATCAGGACTGGGACTTCCCTCTGGGTGCAGCGGGGGTCCCCAGAAGACTTTGAGCCTCCGGGTGACCCGATCATCTCGGAGCTCAATAGATAACTTAGGTCTCAGTTGTAGAAAACAGTACAGGGACAAGGAACAAGGCGGGGAGGCCAAGTTAGGTGACTACCCTCCTAATGCCCGGGAGAGCAGGGTGGTGGGGGTGCGGGAAGTCCTTGGATCCTATGCATATTTTGAAGGGAGATGTAGCAGAGGAGTTGGTAATGCCTCCAGGGTTTTCAGCCGGAACCATTGGAAAGCCCAAGCTGCCAACCATCGAGGAGAATGGAGACTGTAGCTGGAGCAGTTGGGGGGTGGGGAGACGCAGAGCTCCGTTGTGGATGGATATGTTTAGTTCAGGATATTGATTAGGTCATCCAAGAAGTGAGCGGAGTGGACAGTTAGAAAGAGGCCAGGACTGGAGCATCCCATTTGGATGGTGGCTGGTATTTCAAAGCCACGAAGCCAGATGAGCTCACTCAAGGGGGCGAACAGCTGCAAGCGTGTGCACAGCAGGCCATTCCTCGTGGCCCTTGGCAGAGCCGCATGGCAGCAGTGAGGTGCAGCCCTAGAGGAAGTGCATGCGGTGCGTGTGGATCCAGATCCACCAAGCATAGCAGGGATGTGAGCCAGAGGTCAAAATCCAGGTCAAGGGCTCTGCCTTGTCAAGCCAGGTCTCACTTTGGAAACAGGTGTGCTGTGGGGAGGGGGGCTGGGGTGGGGTCTGATAACACAGGAGAGAGCAGGAGAGGCAGAGGCTACAGATCAAGAGAAAGAGACTCCTGAAGCCGGAGGAGAGGTTAAGTCCCAGCTATGGGTTTGGTTGAGAAACGCAGGTGCTCACATGGAAAGTGCTGAGTCCCAGGGTCAGGGGACAGAGGTGGCTGGACTGCGGGCTGATACGAAGCCAGCTCCCGCCATCATCCTGCAGACCTTCCATGCCCCCTTTCTGTCCAGGCTGCCACGTCCTTCCAACACCCCAGGTCCTACTCTGCGCCTGCCAGAACGGATGCCTGCCCCCGGAAGGCCCCACCCTCCGACCACAGTCTCACGCCTAAGCGCCCAAATCCAGGGAAGGGCCATTCCTTCTCCGCTTCTGCTGTGTGCCTCCACCCGGGACCTTATACCTTTGCTGTTGCTCGTGCACCCTAAAGCCTCAGGGGCTCCCCCACCCGCTCTCCTGCCCAGCTCCCTTCTCAGCACCGACCTTGCCCCCAGCTCTAAAAGAAAAGGCGCTGAGCAGGACAAACCAGGCCCGCAAGCCTGTGTGCTGGTGAGAGTCGGCTTTCAACTCCCTTCGGACTCAGAGAGACTCCTAGCGTAACAGAACCAGACCCAGGCTGGCCCTGTGCCATCTCCACAGTCCACAGAGGTCCTGGAAGTCCTGGAGCCAGTGAGGAATCCATTGTGATCTACAGGAATCCATTGTGATCTACAGCGATTTCTCTTTGATCAGAACAGGGCTGCCCTGGGCTGGGGGCGGGAGGAGTGACTGCTGTCAGGTATGAAAGAAGTTTCTGGGGAGATGGAAATGCCTGAGACTGGTAATAGTGACAGGGCTGAAGACATCTGTCAGAAATCATCACTTGCAGATTTAAGGTGTATGCCTTATTATCCACGAAGGATACTTGAGTAACATTTTTTTTTTCAAATCGGAAAACTGAATTGAGTTGAAAGAGCGAAAGCAGGCTACCAAGCAGCAAAGCCCTGCACACACAGACAAGTGCACATGTGTGCACATGCCCACACGCACACTCCATCCTCTGGCCCCATCCTTCCCTTCCTACTTTCTGTGTCTGCAGATTGCTCCCTGTGGTTCAACCACACCCAGAGGCCCCAGGCTGTCCCCACTCCCAACGCACACCACACCTGACTCCCCTGACTCCTGTCCTGTCTCCTTCCAGCACAGGCCACCCTTGCGGGGGCTGTCTACACAGGCCGACCCGGGTGGACTGCAGTTCGCGGAGCTTGCACTGTTGACCAAGGAGAGGCTCCGAGCAAGCCGGCCGGCTCCCTTCTCCCAACAGCAAGCACTCACTTCCTGTCTGTGCTCCATGGTGATAATTCTCACAATGGCATGCATTTCTTCATAAGGCCATTGCTCACGGAATAGACGATGGTGTACACGTCGCTCTTGTTTATTTAGTTCAGTTGTTTGATTGACATAATTCACCGGTCTTATACTTCCATAGTTCAGTTCTATTAAGAGGCCGTATAATCATCATGCCAATCGGCAATTTTCTTCTTTCTTGTACTCGTGACTGGCTCCCCGTTTCCCTCCATCCTCCCTCCCCACCGCCCAATAAACCATTAATCCGGTTATTCTCGCGCTAGAGTTCCCTATTAAACATTAACTTGTACAGGGCCTGGACTACCCCAGAAATTGAGCGACTCGCTACATGACCCGAGCCTGCAATCTCTTCGAGGTTGGTCTGTACTCGCTGTCTCCCTTCTCATTGCCACCCTCTTGCTGCCCTGCCCTACTAGTCACCCCTCTCTGAGACATGGCCGCTGCAGGACATCCCCTTCCTCCCACTCCCTGGCTTCCATGTCACCACTTTCTCTGGGATTGCTCCTTCACCGCTGGCTACTTTTCATGCTTCTGTCCTGGCTGTCCCTCTGTCCCCGCTTAAATGCCCTGTTCCCTGGGGCTTTGGCCTGGGCCTTCTGCTCTCTGCACCCTGCACCAGAGGGACCTTACCCCTTCCCAGATTTTAGTTACTGTCCTTTGCTGGCAGTGCTGAAAGAGATCTCTGAGCGAGATAGAGGGCAGGAGAGAAAAGTTAAGAGATTCCATAGGCTTCAAACTGTGTGTGTGAGAGAGATGTGCCCCTCAGCTCAGCCAGCCTCCACCTGAACTCAACACCTTCTCTCAAGTCTGCCGCACCTCCCAACTGCAGAATTCCTGCAATGAAGAAAGAAATCAGATCACCCTCCCACTCTTCGGTCAACTGCCAATTACCCCCCTTGCTTGATCACACACACACACACACACACACACACACACACACACACACCATGGAGTTCCTCTCTAGCCCACAGGCTAGACCTGTCCTCATTCCCCGAGATGTGCATGTATGTTTGTTCATTCCACAAATATCTCCTGCGTGCTCTCTGTGTTCCTGGGATTGAGACGCCCAAAAGGAAGGTCACGGCCGTGCAGTTCATCCCATGTCATAGAGACCCCCTGAGGGTTTCCGAGACTGCACATCTGGACACGAGCAGACAGCCTCAGCTTTCTCCCTTGGAGCAGCTGATGGGTTTGAACTGGTTAGCAACCCAACTCCTCAGCTTGAGATATGCCAGGGGAGAAGACACAGAAGTTCCACCACACTGTGGCATTCACATTCCAGTACTCACCGTGATCGCAAAGGCCACCCCCTCTACTTCTTCCTTTGACCCCTGACCACCAACCTGGTGGCAACCACAGTAAACTTTGAGCGTGCATCTGCTCGGCATCCTCCAAGCCCTGAAGCCTGCTTTTCAGACTGCCCTCTTGCCCTCTACTGCGCCAGACCCGAACTGACGGCCCCTGAGCCTCACCATCCCGTGTCCTATTGAGCGCCTTCCCCTCCTGGTGGCACCCAGCCCCACAGCCTGCAGTCCTGGAAGGATCCTCAGTGTCCCGGCCCCTTCTTCTCCAGTTAGGCTCCCTGGACTTGTTCAACATGGGCACTGGCTCCCAGGGAAGCCGAGGGGACAGCGACTTTACGTTCGTTCAGAAAAGGAGGGCGAGTTTGAAGCACGACAATGTCACTGAGTTGTACACAGAGTAATTGTTGGATGGATGGAGGTTGTGCTATGAATATTTTCAACAATGATTCTTCTAAAACCCTAATTGCAGCAGCTTCAAACCACTGTGGTTCACTTCTTGCTAGGGCAGCATGTTCATAGGTCAGCTGAGGGTCCTCTCAGGACTGTCAGGGGCTGCAGGCCTAGAGCTAGGATGGCACCGAAGGCCCTTTGCCTTGCCGGTCACAGCAGAGAGCAAGCCAGATGGCTCTGCTGCGGCCCTGTTATGAAGCACTCTCATGCAAGTGGCACATGTCACATTTACACGAAGTTCCTGGGGCTGACAAATGGCCCAGTCGGCTGCAGAGGCCCTCAAATGGGAGCAGGCATGGAGGAGCAGGGAGAAGGATTCGTGCATGGTCTTCCCTACGCTGTCCTCCTCTCTTCTTCGTGATTCGGAGGCTCCCTGGTCCTCGTCTTGTAGTGGTTACAAACTGGGTTGCTAGCCCCAATGTCAGCAGTTCAAAACCATTCCCTTGCTGCATGGGATAAAAATGAGGCTTTGTGTTCCCATAAAGCGTGACAGTCTCAGTAAAGCCACAGGGACAGTTCTACCCTGTCCTATAGGGTCTTGATGCAACAGATTCAACCCTGTGGCTGTGGCTTCTCTATTGTTCACCATATTCTGGTACTGCTTGTAAATTACCACCATGTTAATGCACTTGCGGTTCACTGAATGTTAGCCTCCCTCCTCCCTGCCGGGAGGTAAACTCCCTGGGGGCTTAGGATAGAGGCAGGTCTGGACTGCCCCTGCCAGGCAGTCCTGGAGAGCCTCGGCCTCTGGAGGGCTTTTTGGGCGCAGGCGCAGCACAGACCCCTGGGATCTCGAGTTTGCTGGGACTTCCTTGTTTCAGGTCTCGCCAGAGCTCCGTCTTCACATCTTTCTGTCCCATGCTTTCCTCAGATGCATTGGCCTTCTCTGGGACAGGTTTCTGCCTTACACGGGGCTTGGCTTTTGCAGGTCTTATTGTAGTTGCTTCTTAAGGAATTCTAATGAGTTGGAATCCATTTGAAGTTTTTTTTTTTTTGAAAGGTTAAAAAAAAAAAAAAGAGCTGGTTGTCAGAATCTGCATTAACAAGACCTGCCCTCTCTCCCCCTCCCTCTAGGGAGTCAGTGCATTTGAAATGTTGAGGGACACAATGTCCTAACCAGCCCCGGGTTCCTTCTCTACCCTTAACCAATCCCTGCCTGGATCATCACCAAAGGGCAAATGGGCCTGACCTCCCTTACTTGAAAGCCTTCAGGGATCCCAGTGTCCCCAGGAGGAAGTTCTAACTCCTTTTTAAGGTTCCTTCAACTTTTATTTTGTAAAGACCCTTGGGGGGTGTTGTGGTTACACATTGGGCCACACTGTATCAGCAGTTCGGATCCACCGGCTGCTCCCCGGGATAAAGAGCTTCTACTCTCCAAAAGAGGTAGTCTTGGAAACCCACGGGGGCAGTTCTCCTCTGTCCTATAGGGTCACGATGAGTCAGAACTGACTCAGTGGAATTAATTTTTTGCTAAACGGTTTTGGGCTCCTCACCGTCCCTCTAACTCCCTCCTGCTGCTGCGTGCCTCACACACACACCACAGTGACCACCACCACCGCACCCTCTGGAGCGGTCCAGCTGCCCTGCCTTTCCATCGCTCGCTACACTCTTCCGCCTCTTACTCGCCTCTAAACACTTCCACTCCCGTGGCTCAGGCCACTTCGGACCTCTGAAACAGCACCTTCCTCCCCTCCAGCGACACCTCTTCCCAGTGCCACCACGGCCCTTTGTCACTGTCCTGTGAAACTGAACCTATTTCTCCATACGCCTGTCACCCCCATGAGGCAAGGAGCTGTCTGTGTATCTCCATGATCATCTCATGACCAGCCAAGGAAGTGCCTGCTGAATGCCTGACTAACAGAGCTGTCTCAACTCCTGGTGGTAACAGGAGGGGAAAAGATTAGACCTAAGGAGGAACTGGTAGGAAAGAGAATTCTAGCAAGGGAAATAGGCTATGCGTCACCTGTCATCCCTGAGCCTGGAAACTTCCCCAAGAGCACAGTCATCAACCCAGAGAATATTAATTCCAAGGGAACTTCCAAGGTCCTGTCACCCACCCAAAGAACAGAGAAGGCAACTGGCTCCTGCTGGGACTAAACTCTAAATGACGAGACAGCCGGTGGGTTCCCACTCATGACAAGTCCCACGGGGTTTCCGAGGCGGAACTCGTTATGTGGCCAGCCTGCCTGGTCTTTCCTCCTGTGGAGTGGCTGATGGGTTTGAACCAGACATTTGGGTTAGAAGCTGAACACTCAAAAAATTACATCCCCATAAGATAAAATAATAATCTATAAATTACTAAGGATTCATGAGGGAGGGGGGAGGGGGAGGGTAAAAAGGAAAATGAGGAAGGCAAATTTTGAGAATGATGAGGGCAATGGATGTATAAGGGTGCTTTACTCAATTGATGTATGTATGGATTGTGATAAGAGTTGTATGAGCCCCAATAAAATGATTTACATCCCCAGAACTCCCTAAACTCCAAGTCACTCTTGAAAAAGTGTAGGCCGTTACCTGCTTCACCCCATGAACTTCTTTCCCTCGTACCCATCCTAACTCCCTAAAAGATGTCCCTTTACATAGGGATGCCTTGAAGTAGCCAAGGGGTCCCTAGGCTCCCTCATCAACCTTGTCTGGGAGCAGTGACTGGAGGATGTGGTACAGTTCCGAACAAAAGCCCAACCAAAAACACTTGCTCCCCTGGATTTCTACCCCAGAACCCATGTTTCTGTGTAGAACTGGACACCATCAGTTGGTCCCTGGTGCCTCAGACGGGCCGAACCATAGGCCCTTAGATTACGAATCTAAAGCTTAACCATTCACACCACCCAGACGGGAGGACCGGATTCCAGTTATCTTCGTTTGACAGATTGGCAAAGCTCATCGTGCCAGTCCCTGGCGGCCTGCTGCCAGCTCATGGCAGAGGCCAACTTCACGGTGGTACGGTACGGTGCTCTTCCTGTGGAGTGATCTGAAAAGCCCCAGAGTCCCACCTGTGCCCACTCGCTGTTGGCACTGGTGACTATCATAGCCTCCCAGATGCCCAGGGGGAACCCCTTAACTCCCGCCCAGCTCCCCTGCAGATTGAGCCCCTGTCCTTCCTACTCAGGGTGTCTAACTTAGGAAACAACCTAAACACCCACCCTCACACCCCAAACAAGTTACTGGAGAGGCCTGGTTGAGTCATAACCTTTGACTGGAATGTCAGCCTCCTGTCTGCTTGTAGCCAGGCTGCGGTTGGTACCGCGGTTCTCATTCTGAGCCGGGCAACTGGGGCTCCTGCTGGAGGCACTGCTCAGCCTGGGCCTAGGGCAGGGCTGTGGACTGGACCCCACTTTGGTGCCACCCCAGGCCCAGGCCCTTCTACTGGACCACGCCCACCGGGCGGGCCCACCGCTGGCAGCTACACCCCCGCTGGGTGACCTCTGGAAAGTAACTTAACCTCTCCCAACGCCCCCAAGGTCAGAAGCTTGGCTTCGGAAGAGGGGCGGGGGCGGGGAGCAGAGCCAGTGCTCAGCTCTGCAGAGACGCAAACCCGCAGGCGCCGGCGCGGCCCTGCCCCCGAGCCTGCCCGCGGGCGGGTGCCGGGCGAGCGCCCCCGACCCCCGGGGCCGGCGGAACCAGGCGCCGGGCCGGCTAGTGGAAGCGAAAACCTCAACATCCTCCTGCCTCCCCCGCTCTGTTCCGGGAACCGGCGAGGTGCGCTTCGCGGAAGGGCGCCCCGCGACACCCGCCCAGGCCCTGGGGCGCCCCGCCCCAGCCCGCAGCCCGGCCGGGAGGTGCGGGGCCGGCGCGGTCGGGCCCGAGCAGCAGCGCGGCGCGCGCTTCCGTCCCGCTCGGCGGCGGCGGCGGCCCCACAATCCCCTCTGGCTCCGGGGACGGGCGGGCCGAGCGGGCGGAAATAATTTTCTGTTTGGCCGGCGCTGCCTCAGTGCCGAGCCCCGGACGGCTGGGTCGAAGATGCGGGCGGCGGGAAGTCGGCGCGGGGATGCGCGGCCCGGACGTGTTTAGCGAGCGGGGGGACGGAACCCCAGCTGTGGGCCCGGGTCCTTCGGGGTGGCTTCTCCGCTCTTCACGGCCACCCTTGCAGGACCGCCTGGGCGCCCCATTTGCAGAGAGGCAAGTTGAGGTCCGGGAAAGAGTCCCGCAAAGCTTTGCCCTGCAATGCCGCGGGAGGCCCGGCGGACAGAACGAACGTGGGTCCGCGCCCAGTGCATGCTTAGTAAAACGCTGCCCACTGGAACTTGACAGCTCAGCTCGGGGGTTTCCGCCGCGGATCCAACTCCGCCCGCCGGCGGCTCTGGGTTTCCCCACGCGTCCAGAAGTCACAGGGGCGGATGGACAGACGCCCGGCTTCTCAGCGCAGCGCCGGCAGTGGGCACAGGCGTGGCGGCCGCAGCCCGGTAGGTCGGGTGCACATCCCGGCTGCCGCCGGCGCACTTCCCCCGATGGATAAATGGCTCGATCCGTGGGAACCTCAGCTTCACCACCCTTAAAAAAACAACAATGTAACACCCACTCCAAAGGTGGGTGGGAAGTCGAAATGAAACATTCTTCTTCAAACACGTACTAAGCGCACACATCTGGTCTGCCGTTCCTTCCACTCGCTTGTTGGGGAGGGGCCAATCAGGTGAGGACCCCAAATAAAAGGCGCCTGACCCCGCACGCACTCCGGGGCGCAGGGACCGAGCGACCCGCCAGCGGCCCCGCCCCGTGCAAAGTGAAACTTCAGCCGAGCCCTGGGAGCCCCGGTCAGCTGGAGGCAAACATCCGACCATCCTTCGTGAAGCAGCTGGCGCATGGCTGGGACTGACAACTTCAAGTTTAACTTTCTGCACTTGTAATCTGTACAGTAAAGGTGCTTCATTAGAAACTCCAAGTGGCCTTTCTCTCCTGCGCGTCAGGAAACTTTGGTTTGAGCCAAGTTACCAAATGGTAACAAAACCCCGGGCTCAGACAGTCCCCGTTAATCCCGCACGGAGGGGGCTGCAGGCAGCGCCCCCACCCCGCCCCGCGCCTTCGTCCCGGCAGCCCACCGGGATCGCCTGCATCCCTAGGGCGGGGGAGGTCGGGGCTACAGCCCCAGACTCCAGTTTCTCCGATTTCCCCAATCTCCCGCCTCTCCAGGGGATTAAGGGAGTAAATCCCCGACGCCAGAGGCCAGGTCAAGGACAAGTTCTCCCCCTCCCGATTCCCCCTCCTAGCGGGGGAATCTCACCCCGCCCCCTTCCAGGATGAAAGGTACTGGAGAGATGCATGGGGGGGTGGGGGCGGCAGGCCCCGGGCCCTAGATGTTCCGGTTGAACAGGTGCTGGTGAAAAGGAGGCGGACCCGGCGGAAGCGTCTGCGGGAGGTGGGGGGACGGCGCGAAGGGGCCGCGCACTGGAAGGGGGCAGCCTCTTCCCCCCCCCACAGCCCCAGTTCCCCCGGCCTACCCCACTCTTCCCCGCGCCTCCCCATCTGCCCCTCCCCCGCAGGAAGCGTCCCCGGCCTCGAGGCCTTTGAAGTGTCGCCGAAGCCCCCAGGGCTGCCTTCGCCCCTCCCCCACCTCACCTCCAGCTGGGGGGAGTGTTGACCTTTGATCCCCGCGGGCCCGGTCCCCCCTTTAGGAAAAGGAGACGTAGATTCCGTCCTTTGTGCCCCCACGGGTGATTGCTGATGGGGGAATGAACCCTTGGGGGAACTCCCCCCTGACTTCTTCCCGCAACCCACCCCCAGGCCCAATTTCGGGACTTTTAATCCTTTGGGGGTACTTACCGTGTGTGCGTTATTTTGTTGGTGTGCGGGCTAACGGTCAAGTTTATTCAAGAGCGTCAAGGTGGTTGGAGGTCCCTAACTGGCCTGTGTCTTGAGCGAGCCTGGGGGGGGGGCAGAAGCTGGGGATGTGTCGCGGGGAGGGTCCAGTGGTGTGGCCGAATGGGGTCCCGGGGAAATGTGTGTCTGCGGACGCCTGGGCGTGCCTGTGGCCGAGTCCCCGGGCGAACGACCCCCGTCGGTGAGCTGGACGGGACGCTCTCCGAGGGCCGGGGTGTGTGGTGCCCAGCGCTGTATCCCACGGGCTGGCACCGGGCCAGACAGTCCAAAAATATTCCACGACGGGGTGACTGAGCGAGAGCGCCCCTACCCCCCCCCGGGGGGGCTCCGCGAAGGGTCCACGAGCGGCCATCCGAGAGCGACTCCCAGACCCCGAGGGGCCAGCGGCCCACGTCGCTCGCGCACCTCTGACGCCCCTTCCTCGGTCCCCCGCTTCGAGTGTCCTTGGAGTTGGAGGCCGGGACGCAGAGACGGAGACCCGCGCTGAAGATTCCGGGAGCCAAGGGCGGGCGGGACCGGGCGGGACCGGGCGGGACCCGGCTCTCCGAACGCGGGAGACGCGGCCGCGGCACGGAGCGAACGAGCGAAATGCTCCCTACCAAGCCGGGCTTTGTTCCCTGAACCTAAGACTTTACCCGGCGGCGGCGGCGGCGGCGGCGGCGGCGGGCGGGCCGGGAGCGAGCGAGCGAGCGAGCGGAGGCGCGCGGCCATGGCTGCCGCGGCCGGGCAGGGGGGCCGGGGGGGCGGCGCGTGAGCGGGCGGGCGCCTGCGATGTGCCACTCGGCGCCTCCCCCGCCGGGCCCGGGCTGCGCGGCGACCCGGCGGCCCTGGTAGCCGGGCCGGCGGCGCGGAGGGGGCGAGCCCGGCGCGCGGGTCGCATTGTTGGGGCGGGGGGGGGCCCGTCGGGGCATGAGGGCGAGAGCACGGCGGGGGGGGCGGCCAGACAGAGCGAGCGAGGAGGAGGAGGAGGAGGACGCCGAGGAGGAGGAAGGAGGAGGCAAAGAAAAGAAGCGGCGGCGGCGGCGGCGGCGGAGGAGGAGGAGGGGGCGAGGAGGCGCGCGGCCCCCCGCTCCCTCCCTCCCCCCTGACCCCCGACCCTCGCCGGCCGGCCCCCCGCCCCAGCCCCGGAGGCAGCTCATGGGAGTATGAAGGAGATGGTAGGAGGCTGCTGCGTATGTTCGGACGAGAGGGGCTGGGCCGAGAACCCGCTGGTCTACTGCGATGGGCACGCGTGCAGCGTGGCCGTCCACCAAGGTACGCGGGGCCCGCGGGGAGCGGCGGGGCCGGGGCGGCGCGCGCGGGCACCCCCAGCCGCGCCCTCGGGAGACCTCCCGGGGCTCGCGCGCCCCTCCCCCACTCCACCTGAAGGGAAGGGAGGCGTGGGGACTGCCCCCCCACACCGGGTCCTGGAGGACCGGGTCAGGCTTTGTTTTCTTGCCTATTGTTCCAGTCCTGCGCCCCCACCCCAAGTTGAGGGAGTTTGGGGAGAGTCTAGGGGGTACTGATAGCGCTCGCAGTGCCCCACTGCGCCCGTGTCGGGGCTGCTGGGGCGTGTTTACCTGGAAGGTGTCCCCTCCTGCCCGGTTATTTTGGTCCGGGCTCTGGGCTCCCACAGGGAGAGGGCAAGGGGGGGGTCACCCCTCTCCTCCCAGCTTCCGGATACGGGGAGGAGCTGACTTGGGCAGGGAGGAGAAGGGTCCCCGAGGAGAAGGGACTCCTAAAATCCTCCCGGGAAGAGCTGGAGAGCAGAGGGAGGTTGTGAGGGGGCCGGGAACGGAGGAGAGGGAGGTTTGGAGTTTCCACCCGCAGCACATGGTTCGGGAGTTAACTCCTTGAGGAATCTTGCCGAAGGCGCAGGCTGGCATCTCCCGCCTGCCTGGCACAGCCAGCTGGGTCCACCCCCACCCCCACCCCTCTCTGGGACAACCCCTAATCCTGTGGCTGCTGGCCCATCCCGCCCCTCCATCCAGTTACCCGCACTGCACCGGCCCGGGCCTTCATCTCCGACCCGGGCGTGTAATAGTTAGGGGCAGACGAGGAGGTCCCTGGACCCGACTTTCCTGCCTCTTCGCTTACTACTGGCCCTTTAAGAAACGCACCCTCCCCCCCCTCCAAAGAAAACACATTTGAGTTTCGGAGACTAGTATTCCTCCAGCTTCCTCTGTTCCTGGTGATGAGGACTGAGAGCTGGAACCTGGTCCAGGAAAGGTGTGGAGGGAGGATTTTCTACAAGTTTAAGGTCAAGGACTCAGACAGCCCCCTTGTCTGGAGTGTCAGCTGAATTAGCTGTGCACTTGAAGGGTAGCTGTTTGTTGTTAGACATGCATTGTGGTCCCACTGTCTAGTCAGTTACTCCCCCACCCCCACCCCCAATGGGGAGCATCCTCCTGCAGGAAGTGGGTCTAGTTCTTTGGTATCCCTAGGCCCCCATCCCCCAATGGCCCTCCATAGGAAAGAGCTACTGACTGACAGGTGGGCTTAATTTTAAACACTTTTCCTCCCTCGCCCCTAGCTTGCTATGGCATCGTCCAGGTGCCAACTGGACCCTGGTTTTGCCGGAAATGTGAATCTCAGGAGCGAGCGGCCAGGGTGGTGAGTTTGAGACTGCCCATCACCCCTTCACCACCTGTCACTCACACACCTGAGTGGCTCCTCCTGGCTAAGCAAGAGACTGAGGCTGAGACTAAGCAGGGTGGCCCTTAGGTCTTCCTGTTTCCTGTACACCTAAGTCTGGCCTTTCCCTCCGCCCCAACTCAGACGCTGCTCAGCCTTTTTGTTTGTATTTGACTGTTGAACTTTTTATCATGGAACATTTCTGACTCGTACTTAAGTGGAGGGAGTCTTATTAAGGAGCCTTACGCGCCCCCATTGCCCATCTCCAGGAACTGTCCGTTGATGGCCAATCCTGTCTTCCCGATGCCCTCACCCATTCCCCTGCCCCTCCCACTGACATCCTATCCTTTCTTGGGGTCCCTTGAAGGTGGTTTGGAGAGGGCTTGGCCCAACCTCCTTTTGAAGAGCCCCTCCCCTTGCAAACTCCTGTGCCTCCTTGTCTTGGCAGAGGTGTGAGCTGTGCCCACACAAAGATGGGGCATTGAAGAGGACAGACAATGGAGGTGAGGGGACTCCCAAGCCTCAGGGCTCATCTCTCCAGGCCAGCAAGGCCCCCAGAGCAGGGGTGCACTGAGATTGGGGTGGGGGTGGATGATGGGTTGCCCTTCCCTGGGTGACATTGAAATCTGATGGCTCGGCTCTGGGGGAGGGCCCTGAGTACCTCCTTGGGGCTGCAAGGGGCAGGCTCTCAGGCTGGCCCTCCTCAGCTGAGGCCGCCTCACACTGCTGCAGGCTGGGCCCACGTGGTGTGTGCCCTCTACATCCCCGAGGTGCAGTTTGCCAACGTGCTTACCATGGAGCCTATTGTCCTGCAGTACGTGCCCCACGATCGCTTCAACAAGGTCAGTCACCCCTGCCATGCGTCCTTCCCAGCCCCCTCCCTTGGCCCATTCTCAGGTCCCTACCACTCTCTTCATCCCCTGTAACTTTATCCCCTCCCACAACCACTTGCAGGGCCTACAGGAGGTTGGTGGGCACCTGCCACTGAACCACGGACAGGCAAACACACATGCACTCATACTCTATACCACGAGCAAGCCAGCAGGTTCCCTGGCCAGAGGGGGGCCCTCAGCAAGTATTTCATCCATCCTTTCACCGACCATCTTTGACCATGTGCCGGAGCAGCCCACCATGCTTAACTGGGGTGCAAGTTATGTCTTTCACTCAGACTGCCCTGCTTCCGGGCACGCCTGCTGCCAACCTCATCTCCCCCTCAGCTGGTCCTGCTCCCCTGGGGGACGTACATTCTTGGTGTGTGTGTGGTTGTGGCAGTGAGGGGGGGTTGTAAATATCAATAAGCAGTCCAGGCAAAGTGTGGTGAGTGCTGTGAAGAAAACAAAGAGGGCTCTGAAATACAGCATCCCTGGAGGGGGTTGTGTGTGTGTGGGAGGGGTGGCTCACTTCAGATAAAGTCCTCAAAGAAGGAGAAACGGAGGGCGAGGCCCCAGGGATGTTGAGGAGCCAGCCTTGAAGAGGGGGGCTGGAGGCTCAGAGTTCGAGGCGAATGAAGAGCGGTGTGCAGATGCCCAGAGGCAGCGATAAGTCCCTCAGTGAGCCGGGCGGGCAGCCCCTGGCCTGGCAGAGCTCACTGCTCCAGACCGCGGAGTCTGATCCAGTAGCCAACATCCACAGGGGACTATTAGCCCCAATTCAACACCGAGAAAACGTCAGTGCCTCCGTCCCACCTCATTTCAAGTGCTTCTAGCCCTCGGGGCTGATGGCGTCTGGATGGGACAGGGCTGGTTATAGAGCATTGCATCGCAAAAAGCCCTGTTGGACTACACTGATCCAAGACCACTGGGAGGAAGGATCCCTCAGGCAGAAGGCCAAGGTCGATGCCTTAGGAGGCGGGGACCATCGCTCTGTGTCCTGCAGACCTGTTACATCTGCGAGGAGCAGGGCCGGGAGAGCAAAGCAGCCTCGGGAGCCTGCATGACCTGTAATCGCCACGGATGTCGGCAAGCTTTCCACGTCACCTGGTGAGACGCCGCCCTGGAACCCCCACCCCAGCCAGCTCTCCCTCACTTCTGCCACCTCAGCTAGTCTTGGCTCACCCCAGCAGGGCTTCGGTGGGGTGAGACGGAGGTGGCTGGGCTGGGCTGGGCTCCTCTCAGGCTGCATTCCCCCACATAGCGCCCAAATGGCAGGCCTGCTGTGTGAGGAAGAAGTACTGGAGGTGGACAATGTCAAGTATTGTGGCTACTGCAAGTACCACTTCAGCAAGATGGTGAGTCGTGCCTGCAGGGCGTCACTCCGTCAGTCGGCTAGCTCCTGGGTACAGGGTGGGCTCTGGGCCAGACCGGGTGCCCGGTGCTGGGAGAGCAGAGATGGGCAGGACCTGGCCCTGCCCTTGAGGAGCAAGCCGTGGCTGAGGAATAGAGTGAACCTGACCTGAGGGGCTAAAAGCAGTGGAACCACACAGCCATCCCTGTCAGTACTGGGAGGGTGCCGGGGAGGTGTCTTGAACCTGAGGCCTGAGGGGAACTGATCATCAGAGCCCACATCAGTTGGGGTTTCCCAGCCTGGGAAGGAAGGGCTCTGCTTGTGTCCCAAAACAAAAACAAACTCACTGCTTCGGAGTGGAGGCCCACTCAGAATGATCTGCAAGGACCGGGTTTCCAAGACTGTCACTCTTTTTCCCTCCGCGGGGCGGGAGGTTTTGAGCAACTGTGATGGCCCACTCGGCCACCAGGCCCCTTGTGATGTGTCCGCCTCCCAGCAATCCCGAGTCAAGAATGCACACTGAGTAAACTGAGACTCCTGGAGGTTACCGCAGGACTCACAGCTGGTGTCTGGGGTTCAGAGGGGGCAGTCTGCTGCCCTACACGGACCGAGAGGAGTGCCGTCCAGGCAGAGGGACCAGCACGGGCACAGGGCTGGAGATGAGAAAATGCAGAAGTGGCTGGAAAACATGGTGTATATGTTGGGAGCAAGGCCAGCGAGATGAAATGCTTAGCCAGGCCAGGTCCCTGCTGTCCTTGCTCCTGGCTTTTGGGGGTCCCCGTTTTTAGAGAGGCTGCAGTGTCCTAGAGAAGTCGGCTGCCGCCTGACTAGGAAGCAGCTTGGCCCTCACCCGCAGGCTGCCGGCTGTTTGTGAGCAGGGCAGGAGGTTGATCAGATTTGTGTTTTAGGAAGATTGCTCTGGCAGCCTCGGGAGACTGGAATGGGGGGGCAGGTAGGGGGGGACCTCAAGCTGGTGTGGAAGACAGCTGCGAGAAGGGAGGGTGCTGCCAGGCAGAGGTAGACTCACGGACTATTTCTGGGGAGACGAGTTGAGGGTGACACACAGGCTCTAGACTCTAGCCACTGGGTGGCTGGGGCATGAATCCCTGTGGGCACTGTGACCAGGAAGGGCAGCTAAGCTTCATTCCGGTGAGCAAGTGTCCTGCTTGCCCGGCTGCCTGGGGCTGTGCCTGCTGCCCGGGTGTAATTATTAATAGCTCCGCTGTTTGTTTTATTAAAGTCGCCTGCTTTGGAGCCTGCATTTGATGGCCACCCTTGGCTCCTGGTCTGATGCTGGGGTGCTCAGCTTGGTTTCTAAGAGGCACCAAGTGGAGCTGCCCAGGCTTGATGATGTCACTTTGCCCACGCCCACCACCATGGGGTGGCACTGACAGCCCCAAGCTAGTATGGCCAGGCCTGGGGTGTCCACATAGGGAAGGTGAGGCAAGGGGTATGGAGGGGCAGAAGACAGGAGGTCCAGAGCCCCTCAGGATGGGAGGGCTGAGTAGGATTGGGTCAGATACAGCCTGGAAGGAGCCCTTGGTTTAGCCATCGGGAGGTGCTTGGTGACCAGAGAAGGAGCTTGGGGCCAGGCAAAGCCATCAGCCTGAGCATGGAGGCCAGGTCCTGCCTGCCTAGAGGGAGAGGCAGCATGAGGTTTTTGTGGTTGACCTTTGCTTCCCCCAACAAGCACAGTGTGGTTTAAAGGTAGATAGATCCTGGGGAAGGGCCGGAAAGGAAGGCAAAGGGGTGGTGTGTGGAGCCAGAGGAGACATGACCTGTAAGAGCTGGGACTGCCCACCCCAGGCAAGGAAGGAGAGATGGGCCCAGGAGGTGCCCTGGAGAGAGGGGCCGTGGAGAGCAGATGTCCTGGGCCCTGTCCGAGGTGCAGTCAGAAGAGGGAGACAAGTCCCTGGCCCCTCCTGGCCTGGGTTATCAAATCAGTGATTTGGTTACGTCAGCTTGGGGATTTCCGGTGTGTGACAGTCCCCTCCTGCTGAGAGTGGAGCCTGGTCCACATGGGGTCTTCCTCGTGATGGGGAGGGTAGGAGGGTGGGCCCGAGGGTCATGTGACCGCTAGGAACCTTTCCTTACTCTAGTGAGAGGAGGATTTGGCCATTCCTTTCACTCTCCCCCAGAAGACATCGAGGCACACTGGCAGGGCCACAGGAGGAGGAGGAGGAGGAGGCGGCGGCACAGTGGGCAGCGGCAGTGGCTTCATCCCTGGCCGGAGGAGCCGGTCAGCCTCACCGTCCACCCAGCAGGAGAAGCACCCTGCCCACCATGAGAAGGCTCAGAAGAAGGTAAAAGTCTCCTCTTCTGCCCGCCCCCCCCCCAATCACACGCCTCTGTCGAGGCGGCCATGGGTGTCCCTGAGGGCCCCCTCCCTTCCTCAGAGACTCCCGAGGGACAGGAGGGGCGGAGAAGTGAAAGCTGAGACTCCAGGGGCCAGAGGTGAGGGCCTGGCTTCTCTCTGGGTCTGTGCAGTTCCCCTGGCAGGGAGTGTCCCTAAAGCCCAGCCTGTTGGCCCACCTCACCTCATGTTCATCGTCATCCTTGAGCCGAGTTCACCAAGTTTGTAAGTGTACCTGCCAGTGTCCCCACAGGCCACGCATCACAGCATGCCTGGTTCCCAGCGCAGCTTCATGTCCCCGGGTAGAGGGCCTTGCAGGTGCTAGAGAGAGAGAGAGAGAGACTGTGTGTGTGTGTGTCTGTGTGTGTGTCTGTGTGTGTCTGTCTGTGTGTCTCTGTCTGGTGTGATAATGGGACGGGCCATTTTTAGCAGGCGGGAAGGATGCAGGGGAGAGACTGTCGGTTCTCATAGGAACCTGTCTGTCTGCGTTATCTAGTGCCACTCTAGCAGAAATGCAGTGGGTGCCTGGAACAAACGAATCTATTTTCTGTTCAGGCGACTAGAAGTCTGAATGCAGGGCGCCAGCTCTCGGGCGGCTCTCTCGCTGCCGGCTCCGGAGGAAGGGCCTTGTCGCTTCTGAGCTTCTTCCTGCCCCTGGTGATCCTCAGGTGGCATCTCTCATCCCCATGTCTGCTCTGTTCCCTATTTACTCTCTTAGATCTCAGAAGAGATCAACTCAAACACACCCCCTACACTAACCCTGCCTCATTAACCTAGGACGGCAGTCCATACCCTAATGAGCTGATCCCCACAAGCAGAGAGGTTAGGATTTTCAACGTATGATTGGGCGGGCCACAACGACACGATTCAGCCTCACATCCTGTCTTGGCCACATGCAGAACACATCCTATCATCCTCAACGTGTTAAGCCAACTCCAAGTCCAAAGGATTGACCTTCTTCAGAGTCCTCTGAAACCAATGTGGGTGAGACTTTAGGTGGTTTCCGTCCCGGGACCCTGGGAATTCTAAAATAACAGGCACTCTGCTTCCAAAGATGATGGTAGTGTAGGCAGGTAGAAAGTTCCGCTACAAATGGGAACAATCGGAGAGAACGATGGATCCCGGGCACCAAGCAAGCCCCAAACCCAGCAGAACAGTTTCCATTTGCGCCCAGGGCCTGAAAAGCACCCTCTGCTCTCTGAGACCACCTAGGCAGTGGTCTGCCCTCTGGTCTCTGGGTGTTGGTCAGGCCCCCGATTCTGAGTGGAGGCCCTGTGGCTCTGGGCTTCGGAAGCTCTGCCCTCCAGGCCCACTGAGGGCACCTCTGCTCCTGTGGCTTTGGGCAGCCCCGTTCTAGTCCATCTGAGTAGAAACCCCACTCCCTGAGCCCCGGCGGGCCCCGCTCTTCTGCCTCCTCCCCTTTGGGCGGCAGCCTTACCTCCCCACACTCAGGGACAGTCCTCCCACACTCTGTAACCAAGTTGGTGAAGATCTTGCTCCATGACAGAAGTCGTGACCTCACCCTGTGACATTCAGCGGGTCCTGGTTCTGCCCTTTGGAATCCAGGCAGCCCTGCTTCCCCAGCTCCTCCAAACAGCTGAGTGGACACCGTTGTGGCGCCAAGGATGGTCCTTGCCTTTTCCTGGAGGACAGCAGATGCGGCTCCTTTGCCCCGTGGCGTTCTCTCCCCTGCAGTCTAAGCGGATGCGTTGTCTGCTGTGGGACTCTGTTTGCTCCTGTAGTCACAGGCTGAGCCGTCTTCTCTCTTAAACAAAGATGAGGTGGGCCAGATACCTGGTCAAGGATTCCAAGACCGCGTGCCCTTCGTTTGTTCCGCAGGGTTTCCCAGCTCTGTGAGTTAGCCGTCCGTTGCCTCCCTGTTCCTTCTTCAGTTTTGCTCTGAGCAGAGGGGAGAAACTCACGGCCCCGCCCGGTTGTGCACCGCACTCATCAGCTGGACATCCAAGTCCACCGCTTCCAGGGTCTACCTGCCACCAGACAGCGGCGCAGCATCCAGACAAGTTCTCCACCACCCCATGCACCAAACGCGGGTCCATCGCCTTGAACGGAAACACCCTGAAAGTCCATATTCCCAGCCACACTCTGAGCCTGGTGCCTTATGACAGACCTGTCCTCTGAAGCCCTCCTCCCTGCCTCCGGAGCCCAGAAATGCCTGGGCCGTCCATTTTTCTACCATCAGCCTCATCGAGGCAATCCAGCCTCTGACCCTTAAACTCTTCCCGCCTCTACCCATGGCCCTGTCCGAAACCTCCTTGCGTGTGTTGGGTGCTTGGTAGAGCAGTATGTCTCCACCTTCTGTCATCTAGTGTGGCTCTCAGAGGAATGGCATGAGGGAGGGGCCTTAAACGCATTTCTTTCCTCCCAGGCAGTTTGGGGGCTAGCAGTCTGAATGCAGGGTGTTGACTGGCTCTAGGGGTGGGCTCTCTCTCCACTAGTTCTGGGGCCTGGCCTCTTGCTGCCCCACCTCTGTAAGACCTGCTTGCATGTCTAATCTCTCTTATATCTCAAAAGACATTGGCTCAACTCATTAACACAACAAAACCGCCCCTTCCCCCAGGGGAGGAAGGTGCCACTCCTGTCCAGCCAGAGTCCCCAGTTCTTCCACAGAGGAGAGGGCTCCCTGGAAGACCCATCGCTGAGAGGCCAGCAGCTCCCCATGGCCAGCTGTCACATTCAGTCCTCACCCCAGCAGCGCCAATATCTGGTGTGGCCTTTGCCTCCTCAGAGTCGAAAGGACAAAGAGCGCCTTAAGCAGAAGCACAAGAAGCGGCCTGAGTCACCCCCCAGCATCCTCACCCTGCCGGTGGTCCCCACCGCTGACAAGGTATTGCTGCCCACATCCAGGGAGGGTCTGGGCCTGGTCCCGGGGAGAAGGAAGAGCAAGGCCTGAGGGGCTGGGGAGGGCCTGGGACCTGGGTGTCTTACCTGGAGCTGCAGAGTAAAGTGACCACCCCTCACCAGCTCTCCCAGCCCCCTGTGGTCCCTCCAGTCACTGACCATGAGGGTGGGCTGGCTGAAGGGCACCACCCTGACTGCTGGCTGCCAGATGTTCACATCAGCCTCAGCCCGCAGCTGTCCTCAGCAGAGAGTGGGGTCCAGCCCTCAGGCTGGTTCTCCAAGTTCCTGGGCCCATTCCCCCAGAGACAGAGAATCCCTTGGCCATCAGCCCACCCCTGCTGTCAAGGAGAGCCCAAAGCCTGTCATCTTTCCCACCCCATGCCGCTTGGGACTGTCCTGGTCTTGTGACCTGAGGGATAGCCTGCTACCCAGGACCCATCCTACCCCTCCCATGGAGGCATGGTACACCAGGCCTGTCTCCAGAAATGGGCACCATCTGGGTGAGCAACCAGAAGGCCCAACCCTGGGCCAGGGAGTCTTTAATGCAAGCCAGAGCAACCCTCCCTGGAGCCTGCCCTTCCCAGGAAGGAAATTGGAGAAAATGCTTCCTCCTGTCTGCCCCATTCCCTTCCACCCCCAGCCCCCGAGACAGTGGGCAGAGCCCTGGGCATCTTAGCAGGAGGTGCAGGTATCGGGTTTCTAGGGTGATGTTGCTGTGGCAACTGCCCCAGTAGGCCTTTCTCTCCTCCCTGTTTCCCAAGGCTGGCCTGGGAAAGCTTGCTATCCAGGCATTCTGACCTTTGGGGTGGGGGCACAGCCCTGCACCAGCTCTGCAGGCAGGTGGGGAGGCATCCATTGCTCTGGGAGTGCCCCCTCCCAGGGCTGGGCGGTCCCTTGGACACACCCGAGCATTCTGCCCAGCGCCTTCCCCTGCCCAGCATCTGAGCTGCCCTTCCCCCCAGCCCCTCTCCCCTCTTGCTCTCAGGACCACATCTGGCTCCCTTCAGAACTCCAGCTGTCGAAAGAACAAAGAGGAAGACAGAGACCAGGGCTCCACCCAGGGAGGGGCATGTAGGGTGGCTGGTGAACCCCCTTCCCCTAGAATTTGTACATTCAGGACGTGGGGAGGTCCCCAGAGCCCAGGCCTGGCCCTGGGAGCTCAGCTCGGCTGGAGGAGGAAGTACTCACACTCACACATGCCAGGCTCTGGAGGCAAGAGCAGCGGGTAAAAGGGCAACACTGGGAGGGTGGGGGACAGATTAACTTTTGAAATTTCAAAATCATCCAAAAGAGCTGGTGCATGACTAACTCCACTAAATGGATAAAGAAGACACTGAGGCGCAGAGATTTGCTCGGGAGTTGAGATCGGAAGCCAAGGTGTCTGCTTTGAGGACTTGTGCTGCTGACCCTCACGCACACTGTCCCTGCAGTGAGTCAGCGGCAGGAGTCACAGCCACCCCCCTGGATTGACCCCACAGGAGCCCTGGTGGCAGAGTAACTATGCGTTGGGCTGGGAACCGAAAGAGTTAGTCTGGGAAACCCACCGGGTCCTATACCAGTCCCTCTGAGTTGAAATAGACAGGATGGCAGTGAGTTTGTTGACTTGATTGATCTCACGCTCTGTAGAGGGCATTACGCTTCTTGTAAGTCCCACCCCACCCCTCAGGCATGATGAACCCTCCCCGAGGAAGGTGATGAGGCTCCTTGAGTTTGAGGCCTGCCCCTCAGGCACAGCATGGCCAGCCAGGCTCCAGCTCTGATCTGTCCCACTCCAGAGTCCATGCTCCTTGAGGGTCACTAGGGCACAGTTCCTTCCAGGACAGTGTGTGGCAACTGCTGACATGGCAAATGTGGCACACAGTGCCCTGGAAAGAGGAGGCCAGAGTGCCTTCTGCCATTCCATGTATCTAGGGAGGCTTCACAGAGGAGGCGGCCAAGAGAAGCCTCCGTGGAGGGGTAAAACGGCTCTGTCAGAGGGTAGCTCATGCATGTTTAGGCGCTCAGAGAATGAATGAGGAGTGAGCCAGATGGCAGCAGTGGGGGGCCAGGGAGCTGGAGGGCCAAGGAGGGCAGGGGGGCAAGAAGCCCATTCTCCCTGTGGCTTCTCCTGCCCATGGTACTTCCCAGCTCAGGCCCAGCCCTCAACGGCCCCCTAGATGTTTCCTGAATGAATCAATGCACAAAGGAACACATCAGTACCAACTTCGGGACTGGTTCTCTCTCCCCTGCCCAAATCATCTCTTGAGAACAAAGACAGATGCTTTCTGGGATTCACAGCTCTCCCCTCTACCTCAGAGCCAGAAGTCTCAGCTCCCCACCTACAGGACACCACCCGCTCACTCTGGGCTCTCCCAGTTGAACCTGGTTCCGGACTTGCTTACTCCACTACCCTTCCCAGAAGGCCTAAGAGTCTTCCTCTCTCCTCTCCATCCTCAGGTCTCCTCCTCGGCTTCCTCCTCCTCCCACCATGAAGCCAGCAGTCAGGAGACCTCCGAGAACAGCCGGGACTCCAAGGGGAAAAAGTCTTCCAGCCACAGCCTGAGTCACAAGGGGAAGAAACTGAGCAGTGGAAAAGGTGTGAGCAGTTTTACCTCCACCTCCTCCTCCTCCTCTTCCTCCTCCTCTGGGGGGCCCTTCCAGCCTGCAGGTGAGTGTGGGGATCCTAGAGGAAGCTGGGAGGGGGCAGCCTGCTGCCTTGAGCTCTCCCCACCAGCACACTTTGCATCTCCTTTACCTGTTTGGTTCAGGATAAAAGTGGGGGAATCCAATTCCACCATTGAGTCCTCTCCAAAGCCTTCCCTCAGTCTCTCCCTCGCAGGGGTGGGGTGCCACCCCACACCCTCATACACAGGACTCCCAGCTACCATGTGATAAAGCCCCGACACGAATGTTCTCTCTCACAGTCACCAGGGGAGGTCAGTGGGGTGGGAAAGCTGGTGGCAGAGACTTGGCCAGGGACACAGGGACAGTGGGTGACCAGACTGCTTCAGGAAAGCAGGCTGCCCCGCCCCTACAGGGAGGGGAGTGGAGCCCTGAGGGGCCTGGGGTCTAACAGCAGTTCTCTTCCCCGGCACAGCCTCATCCCTGCAGAGCTCCCCTGACTTCTCTGCATTCCCCAAGCTGGAGCAGCCCGAGGAGGACAAGTACTCCAAGCCCTCAGCCCCCACCCCTTCAGCCCCGCCCTCTCCCTTGGCCCCAGAGCCCCCCAAGGCGGATCTCTTTGAACAGAAAGTGGTCTTCTCTGGCTTTGGGCCCATCATACGCTTCTCCACCACGACTTCCAGCTCGAGTCGGGCTCGGGCCCCCTCCCCTGGGGACCCTAAGTCTTCTCATGCCTCGGGGTCCGGGCCCTTGGCAGGCACCCACAAACGGATGCCCACACTGAGCGCCGCCCCTGCCGCTGCTGAGGAGGTCCCGGAGACCCTGGGCCTGAAGGAGAAGAAGCACAAGGGCGGCAAGAGGAGCCGCCATGGGCCAGGCCGTCCCAAGGGCAGCCGGAACAAAGAGGGTGCAGGGGACCCAGCCACCCCCACCCTGCCTAATGCCCAGCTGGCTGGCTTCACGGCCACAGCCGCCTCGCCCTTCTCCGGAGGCTCCCTGGTCAGCTCTGGCCTGGGTGGGCTGGCCTCCCGCACCTTCGGGCCTTCTGGGAGCCTACCCAGCCTAAGCCTGGAGTCCCCCCTACTAGGGGCAGGTTAGTGACCCTTTAAGAATGGGGAGAGGAGAGGTCCTGGGCTAGCCAGTCTTGTGAGGGGGCTAGAAACATGTTTAGAAAGCATTCCAAAGAATTGGGACAAAGGATGGAGGTGACAGATCCCAGGCACACCCTGCACCAGCAGTTCTCAACCTGTGGGTCGCAACCCCTTTGAGGGGGGTCGAACTACCCTTTCACAGGGGCTGCCCAATTCAGAACAGTAGCAAAATGACAGTGATGAAGTAGCAAAGAAAATAATTTTATGGTTGGGGGGGCACCACCACATGAGGGTCGAGGCATCAGGAAGGCTGAGAACCTCTGCCCTACACCAATCTTCTGTCCGGTCAACAGGACTTGGCTTAGTTTGGGGAGCTGAATTCAAAAAGCAAGGAAGTCCTCAGGTCAGGTTGGCAGCCTAATCAATTGTCAGGCATGTCATCAAAGGTCACCCAGGCAAGAAGTGACATCTTTGCAGGGAGCAGTTTGGCGGGAGGTGTGTCCTGACCAGAGGCTGTTCACATCTTCTATCTTGTGCCCACAGGCATCTATACCAGTAACAAGGACCCGATCTCCCACGGGGGTGGGATGCTTCGGGCTGTCTGCAGCACCCCTCTCTCCTCCAGCCTGCTGGGGCCCCGGGGCACCTCTGCCCTGCCCTGCCTCCGACGCTCCCCATTCACCAGCACCCTCCCCTCGTCTTCTGCTTCTATCTCCACCACTCAGGTGAGGCCACACTCCTGAGCCCCCCCCTTGTGGGGACTGATGAGCTGCCCCCCCCCACTGGGCTTTCTCCCCACCAGAAGGGCTCCTTTCTCCACCCCACTCCTCTCCTTTCCTCCCCCATAGCCCCAGGACACACAGTTGTGCCCTAGATCCAAGAATAACTGCACAGGACACTCCCTCCTTTCCCTCAGGTGTTTTCTCTGGCTGGCTCTACCTTTAGCCTCCCTTCCACTCACGTCTTTGGAACACCCCTGGGCACCGTTAACCCCCTCCTCACCCAAGCCGAGAGCAGCCACACAGGTATGACAGTTTCTGACCCCACGGAACCCCAGAAAGGAGGGGAGGGCTTTCTGGCTGCCCCCTCCCTCTGTCCACCTTGCCAAAAAAAAAAAAAAAAACCCTGAATCATATCACATCAGGGTACATCTTCACCTTAGAACCTGGTGAGGGGGAAGGCAGGGACCAGTGACTGCTCCATCTCCAAAGATGATCTCTAGGAATTGAGGTGGAGAATGGCAGAGCCAGGGTCGAATTCTGGTCCTCTGACTGCCAGCGCCCCACTTTTACTGACCCCTGCTCTTTTAGCAACCTCTCACCGCATCCTTGGGATCAGTGGTTACCAAAGGTCTTCCCTGCAGGGCAACCTTCTCTGCTGGGATTTAGGAGTCAAAGAGGCAATCCTCAAGCACCCCTCCCTCTCCCCCCCCCAAAGTCAGCCCAGCCCCACAGAGCTGATTGGTGCCAGATGCCACCTGTCAGGCTAGAGGGCAGGGTTCGCTGATGGATTCAGGTAGGGCCTTAAAGAGCCCGAATCCAATTCCCCCACAGCGACTCTCTTTTTCAAAACCCAAATCAGCATCCTGTAGTCCAAGCCGGCATGGCCATCTGACTTGTGAGTTTATGAATATATATATTTTTTTAAATAAAAAAAGCAATTAGACTAATAGCTACAATTATGAGCATGCTTCCTGTCAGTTAAATACTACACATTTATTACCTTGGTGGAATTTGCCTACCCAGCACTTTAGAGAAGGCAGGAGGTAATGTTACCAAGGTCACATAAGTACTGAGTGTCAGAGCCAAGTTCAGCCTAGGTCTGTCTTAACCCCAGTTTCCTATAGCCCTGAAGTTCCCTGAAGAGAGACTGAGAAGGGGTGGTGGTGGTCAGGAAGGAGCCCCCCTCCCAGAGAAAGAGAATAAATGGGGCCTTCCCACCCAAGGGACCCAGTTTCCGAGCCCGGGTTCCCAGTGTTTTCCACTTTGAATTTCCCGGTCTGGGTTGGAAGTTCCTGGGCCAGGGGTCTGTGGTGAGGTCCCTGGTCACACACCCACCCCTGCCACCAAGAGGCTGCGAGATGGATGGCACCCCGCCCCCGCTGATCCCAGCTCCTCCTTCTCCTTCCAAGAGCCAGACCTGGAGGACTGCAGCTTCCGATGTCGGGGGACCTCCCCCCAGGAGAGTCTGTCTTCCATGTGAGGGAGGGGGCAGCGGCTGGGGGAGGACGGGAAGTGGGGCTGGAGCGGCAGGGGGGAAGGTGGGGGCCCAGGGGGAAGATGGAACCCCTGGGGGGGGCGGAGGGGGGGAGGACCGAGTGAGGGCTGAGGACCAGGTAAGCCTGAGCCTGGTGTTCCCTTCTGACCCAGGTCCCCCATCAGCAGCCTTCCAGCAATTTTCGACCAGACAGCGTCAGGCTGCGGGGGCAGCCAAATCGACCCTGCGGCCCCTGGGACCACCAACATGGAGCAACTGCTGGAGAAGCAGAGCGAAGGGGAGGCCGGCGTCAACAGTGAGGAGGGGTGCTGCCTGCCCACCCACCTGGCCCTGGGAGAGCATCCAGGGACCCCCACCCCCCAGAAATCCGCAAATGGCTTTAAGGGTCCGCCCCCAGCGTGAACTCTCACCCAAACCCAGGCCTCACCTTTAACCCTTGAAGGGCTCTCAATGCCACCAAGTCAACGCTGACTCATAGTGACCTCCCCTGGGTTTCCGAGTAGAAAGTTCAGTCTTTCTCCTGCGGAGCTGCTGGTGGTTTCGAACTGCTGACCATACAGATAGCAGCCCGAATTTCTGCCCACTCATCTCTCCCTTTCTAATGACTTGACCCTACGCCTCAAGCCCCACCTTCCTGAGTGCTCACCCCCTGGGTGCTCACCCTCCTGAACACACACACACATACTCTCTCGCTCTCTCGCGCGCTCTCTCTCTCTCTCTCTCTCTCTCTCTCTCTCTCTCTCTCTCTCTCTCACACACACACACTCCCGATTGTCTCCAGGTGCACCCCTCCCTCCCAGCTCACCTGCCCCCCCCCCCACCTCAGGCCCCTGGACGCCCCGCCCACGGGGCGCTGTCTCTGGAATGCTCTCCGCCTGCCCTGGGTCCTCCGGCCCCGCCCCTTGCCCGTGCCGCCCCGCCCTCTCGGCGCGGCTCCGCCTCACGCACCCCCTTTGCAGTCGTGGAGATGCTGAAGGCGCTGCACGCGCTGCAGAAGGAGAACCAGCGGCTGCAGGAGCAGATCCTGAGCTTGACGGCCAAGAAGGAGCGGCTGCAGATTCTCAACGTGCAGCTCGCCGTGCCCTTCCCCGCGCTGCCGGCCGCCTTGCCTGCCGCCAATGGCCCTGTGCCCGGTCCCTACGGCCTGCCTCTTCAGGGTATGGAGACCCCCTGACCCTGGGCCCAGGGGTCCCGCGGGCTGCCTGAACTGGCCCCACCCCAGCTCCTGAACGCCCTCTCCGATCCCCACCCCCAGCCGGCAGCAGCGACTCCTTGAGCACCAGCAAGAGCCCCCCAGGGAAGAACAGTCTTGGTCTGGACAACTCGCTGTCCGCATCCTCCGAGGTGGGCGCGGAGGGAGGGAGCAGGGGGTGGGGGGCATTAGGGCGATCGCGGCTATTGGAAGCTCGAATGCTGGACCTGAAGACAATTGGTTGAGCAACTGATTGGTCGATTGATTGGCTCTTTTCATCAAAGTACGAACTTAGTGGCTGGCACTTGGCTAAGCAGGAAATGCACAAAAGGCGCAGCTAGAGAGAGAACCGAGAACCGTTCCCAGTGGGAGACGGACGCGCTAGGGTGGAACTAAACTGGGGGAAGGGCATTGCCGTTCTGTGGGTCCGGTGGTTAGAGAAGGGTCTCTAGGAAGGGCCTTGTGTGGGAAGGCTTATTATAGTGACTGGCGGTGTCGAGGGGAGCGGTTGTTAGCGTTATATTGTGGTTCTTATTGGAGCCAAACACGAGCTTCTCGTTAGCGCCCTGTGTTCCTTCTTGAGTTATGTGATGGGGCAGAAATAATCCCAGTAGTAGCTGCCATTGATTGCCCACTTGGCCCGAGCTTCACACGTTGGTTGATTTAGTTAGTTGAACACTCTTGTAGCTGCTGCAAGTGAGGGAATAGGCCCAGCTGGAACCCAGGAGACACACGGGGTGGGAGTCTGTGGAGGCGGGGTGCAAACCTGATCCCATTCACTCCAGCTGCCAGGCTTTGCCTGCTCTTCCCTAGCGAGTGCAGGAACCCATGATCTACCCTGAGCACGGGGCTAGCGAGCTAACATAGGCCACATGCACAGCCCAGGCAGGGTGGGGGGTCATGCCTTCAGGCCCCTGGGTGTTAAACACGGGTGATGGGGGTGCTGGGCCCCTGGGAAGCGCTCTTCTCCATTTGTGAAGGCTGGTTGAAGATTCTTCACCCAGGGGCCTTGGCCAGCCGGTGAGGCATGGGTGACTGCCCAATGTGAGAATGCTGGGCCGGGGGGCCAGGAACGTCTGGCTGGCCCCCCGCCCCTCTGACCCTTCCCTTCCCTTCCCTTCCCAGGACCCACACTCAGGCTGCCCCAGCCGCAGCAGCTCGTCGCTGTCCTTCCACAGCACGCCCCCACCGCTACCCCTGCTGCAGCAGAGCCCTGCCACCCTGCCCCTGGCCCTGCCTGGGGCCCCGGCCTCGCTCCCACCCCAGCAGCAGAATGGGTTGGGCCAGGCCTCGGGCACAGCAGGGCTGGGGGCCATGCCCATGGCTGATGGGCTGTTGGGAGGGCTGGCGGGCAGCAGTGCCCTGCCCCTCAATGGGCTCCTGGGGGGGCTGAATGGGGCTGCCACCCCCAACCCTGCAGGCTTGAGCCAGGCTGGTGGGGCCCCCACACTGCAGCTTCCAGCTTGTCTCAGCAGGTGAGGGGAGAGCTGGTCTTGGGGGAGGGAGGTGGGAGACTGGCTCCTGGAGGCCCCCCTCCCTTCAACTCCACATCCCAACAATGGAGAAATGCCCTCCCTCTGGTCTTATTGCATAGAAGACTCTTGGCTCAGAAGGGGCCTACCTGCCCTAGCCCCCTAGACCGTTGGAGCTGAGTGCCCCCGATGGTGGCTGTCTAGGGCCCACATCTCCTGGCTCTCCTACCCCACCCTCTGCACTCCTTGAGCTCAGTCGACTCTCTTTTAATTCTCTAAGTTCTGCAGCTCCTGCCTCTCCTTAAGGGGTGGGGGGTCTGAGAAGCCTGGGAGCCTGGCTGGGGGAGGGTCCAGGCGTGTTGCTCTGCCTCCTCCCCATAGTTGATGTCTTGTGTCCTCCCCACCCCACCCTCAGCCTCACCGAGCAGCAGCGACACCTCCTTCAACAGCAAGAGCAGCAGCTGCAGCAGCTGCAGCAACTCCTGGCTTCCCCACAGCTGACCCCGGTAAGGCCCCACCTTCTGAAGCCCCTGAGAGGCCCACTGCAGCTAAACAAGAGGAGGAGCCCCTTTTTAGAGTGTGTGTGGGGGGAGGGGGTGTTGCGTGTCAGAAGGGAGGGAGGGAGGACCGTTCTAGGCTGGGCCCCTGTCGAGTCGGGGAAAGCTGAGGTTTGCTCCCAGGATGTCCCTGGGCTTTGGGGAAGGGATGCTGGGGCGGTGTCTCTCTTGACCCCAGCCTAGTGAGAGGACTGAAGGGTGGTAGATCTTCAGTTAGTAAGCATTTCTAGCCCGTTTCCAGAACCTTCAGGGAAGAACTTCCTGGTTGTGTGGGACTGGGTGGAGCAGTTGAGTGGTTTGCAGCTGGGGTCCGGTATGGGGGCGGCTACCATCCTGAGGCCATAGATAGCTGTCACAATGACCGAGGGACAGAGTCCCATGTCATGGAGCTGTTGACCAAGCCACATTTGCCCTACCCCACCCCCACTGTTCATGCTCTAAGTGAAGGAGAGACTCAGACCAAGAGTGGGACCTTAGAACCCTGCCTGGCTCCCAGTCACCTGCCTCCAAGGACAGGCTCTGGGCGAACCCGGCAGGCTGGCCCTGGGAAGAGACCCTGGGCACACCCCATCCCTCCGCCAATGCTCGGCTGGGCCCTCCTAGGAACACCAGACGGTCGTCTGCCAGATGATCCAGCACATCCAGCAGAAGCGGGAGCTGCAGCGGCTGCAGATGACGGGGGGCTCCCAGCTGCCCATGGCCAGCCTGCTGGCGGGGAGCTCGACCCCGCTGCTGTCTGCTGGAACCCCTGGCCTGCTGCCCACAGCGTCTGCACCACCCCTGCTGCAGGCCGGAGCCCTGGTGGCCCCCTCACTAGGCAACAACGCGAGCCTCATGGCTGCAGCAGCTGCGGCGGCTGCAGTGGCAGCAGCAGGCGGACCTCCAGTCCTCACTGCCCAGACCAACCCCTTCCTCAGCCTGTCGGGGGCGGACGGCAGTGGCAGTGTCCCCAAAGGAGGGGTGAGTAAGGGCTCCCAGGCCTGCCTGCTCTTGTATCTCTCCCCGAGAGAAACAAGTCTTGAGTAGAGTTGGCTTTAGGGACACCCACCTCAGGAAGACGGAAGTCACCCCAGCGCAGGGAAGGGCCCTCTCTTAACCCTCTGGCTGGTGCAGGTGTCCCTGCCAGCTCCTGGGCGCCCTCCAACAGGCCCAAGAGCTAGGTGAGCTCAGGCTGCTGGGAAAGAGGCCAACTTGAAGATGACCTTCCTCTGGGAAGACCAAGAGGAAAAGGCTGTTTACTTTCTCCCAGACTCGTCAGAGAAAGCCCCTCTGGTGGCCGTGAGAGAGGTCCTCTGAGGGCAAGCCCACACCCAGGAGTGCTGGCCTTGACCCATCATGTCTACTCAGCTGAGCGCCCTGGCAGGGACAATCTGCTCCCTCCCATGGCCGGCCTGGTGTGCACCGGCCGGAGTCTGGGCTCCAGTTCTGTCCCCAAGAAGCTGTTTCCAACTGGGGTGTCCAGGCCAGACACCTCCCCCAACCCCAGTGTGCCTTCCTCTCTTTCCAGACCACTGACAAAGGAGCCTCGGCTAACCAGGAAAAAGGCTAAATCTATTCCCACGCTTCCTGACCCCGTCCCCCCCAGATGGCAGGGGTAATCCTGGCCCGAGGGGTCCCAGCCTGGAGCAGGCACCTGCACCCAGACACTGGAGAGCCCTGGCCCGCAGCAAGGGCCGGGGCTCAAGGAGCAATGAGCACCCCTGGTACTGAGGACTGAGTGAGAGGGGGGCCCCTGACCCACCTGGACCCCCGCCCCTCTGCACTGGCCCCTCTGTAGGGACACAGAGGGAGGGCAGGCTCTAAGTCTGCCTCGAAACCTCCACCCTCAGCAAATGTTTTGGGATCCCCCCCAGAGCAAGGTGGGCTGTGGTATAAGTGGTGGTGGGGGGCGGCGCAGGTCAGTTAGGCCCTCCACCTAAATGGATCAGCACTTGAGAGGGGACCTGTGGAGAGATAGCCCTGGGCAGGCCTCACCCCAGCGCTGGAGTTCTCTGTGGATGAAGGTGTGGCCTGACTTTTCCTGCTGTTCCTTCTGCAGATGGCAAAAGGAGGGGTCCCCTGAACAGCCTCTTGTCACCTCAGCCCCTAACACAGGTCACAAGCTGAGCTTGTAAAAGCCTAGAGAAGTCAGGGGGCTGAGGAAGGGGAGTAATCTAACTTGGCCCATGCCTCCCCACTTCTTGGGCCCCTTACCGCCCAGGAAAAGGCAGGGGAGCAGATGTGGGGAGGCTCCCACTGTCCTCGGTGCCCCGCCCCTTGTTTGCACTATTGGGTTGAGGAGTGCTGGTGGTGGGGAGATGGAGCTGTGTGACTCACGGTGTGTGTGTGTGTGTACGCGTGCATGGTGTGTGTGCGCGTGCATGGGGTGTGTGCACGCGTGTGTGAGCGTGTGCCTGCACTCTTAGTGCTCTCAAGCCTCCCCTGACCCTGGGCCAGCTGAGGGCAGGGAGAGGAGCAATGGTCCCAGGCAGGCAGCACCAGAGCGGGGCATTCTCAGCTCTTGTTTGCACCCTCCCCACCTCACCAACTTTGGTCCCGGTATGGGGCATGAATGGTTAACAAAAACCAGAACAGTACTCCAATATTGGAGAATAACTGGGAGCCGGGGGCTTTGAATCAGGGTAATATCCCACCTTCTTGTCCCCGCAACCCCACTATGATCTCAGTGCTCCCTCAGGGCCCCCCTCCTCCACTGAGAGTCTGGTCCTGCTTCCCTGGCACAGGGGAGCTCCAAGTATTGGGGGAGGGGCCAGGGAGAGTCAAGTGTCCCTTCCTTGGGGAGCCTCTTCCAGAATCAGCCAGCCTGCCTTCCTGACCCCATCCCCATGGCCTTTTCAGCTGGCCTGCTAAGTCTTCCCTCCCCCACCAGCTATTTCCCCTGGGGTGTGGTGGGCATTTCTCACCCTACAGATCCCCACTGGCCTGGGGCCACCAAAGGGACAGGCCAGGGAGGGGCCAGGCTGACACCTTGTCTGTTTAGGTTGCACTGGGCTTGGAGCGGGGAAGGCAGGCGGGGCTGCCCGCCCTCACGCTCTTGTCGCGTCCGTCTCTGCATGTGTGGACTTTCTTGTGTGTTTCTGTTCAGGTTTTTGTTGTTGGGGTTTTTCTTTTTTTGTTGTTGGTTTTCTTTCTCTTTTTAATAAAGAAAAGAAGATGTGTATATTTTTGGCAATGACAGAAACGTAGTGCAGATATATTTTTGCCTGTGCTGCTCAACTGGTTTTTTTCTGATACTGAAAATAATATTAATATTCCTGTTGATAAGACTTTGTAATATGTTGGAGTGGGTCGGGCGGGAATCCTTCAAAGGCAATTAATTAGGCACTTGCAAGGGCGTGGGGGTGGAGGTGGGTGGGGTGGGCAGCTGGGACGACCACCTCCTGAATACTCCGTTTTTATTCATGCTAAGTCGCACTTAGAAAGAAAAGGTAACAGTCAGTCAGCATCTTATTCCTGCTAAGCTCCCTGCTCACAAGCCTCTGGGGGGGGGGGGTGAGGTCTGGGGGGTGGAGATTCTTTAGAAGAAGGCTCACTCTCCCTGGCCTCAGAGGAGGCCAGCTGACTGAGAGCTAGTCTGGCTGTTCTCCAGTAAAGGGAAGTGAGTGTGTCCCCCGCCCGCACCCCCCACCAAGGCTGCTGTGATTGAGAGTGAAAAAGCCACGCTTGAGTGCAATGGAGCCTCCCTTCCCCCACCCCACCCCTGAGAGTCTGGGGGTCTCATCCCTCGGGCTGAGGTCTCCAGTGTCTCCAGCAAGCCCTTGCATGGCCCAGACTGGCAACCCCTGCCAGCTTGGAACCGAAGGAGGGACGCCGGTTTGGCATGAATTGTCCTTCCCCAGGCTCCCTTCTCAGAGCCCTGAGACCAAGGTTTCCTACTTTGGAGGGGGCTTAATGATAGAAAGAGTTTGGGAGCATCTTTCCTCAGGTGGAAACGGGGTTCCACATCAGGAGGGAGGATGGCTGTAATGATCCCACCTCTCCCAGCCTCAGCCTCGGCTCCCTTCTGGGGAAGAGAGTTTGTTTGGGAGTAGGAGAATGAGGTCGGTTTGGAGATCTGTCTGTCTGGGGTGGGGAGAGGATGTGGTTTGTAGCAGCATTTGAAGTTGTCTGGGTGTAAGGAGGCAGCGGCAGCGGAGTTCTCACAAGCGCCCAAGCGAGAGGGACTGGTGTGCAGACCCCGGTGTCTGGCCTGGCGAGCCGTGTCACAGGTGGAAGGGACGTGTGTGTCTAGGGGTAGTTGGAGACGGGCTCCTCACATCACAGGATAGCTCCAAATCTGGGTGTGCCAGGGGCCCACCCACAGAGCCTGGAGCAGCCCTCAGGACCCTGGCCTCCTGGTCCTAGGCTCCCCTCCCCCCATCCCCCTCAGCCCAGAGCGACCGACCCTCTCCTAGACAATGACACTTTAAAGGCTGCCTTTTTGATTTGGTTTGGGGTTGTTTTTCTGGATTTTTTTTAGCCTTATCTGCCTTTCCTGTTTGTGGGTGTCCCATCCCCCTCAGGCTCCTGGGCCTATTGCTGCCTCCAGGTGGCCTCCCCCCAAAACTAATGGGTACCCCGAGGCATCCTTCCATGCCCTTTCCTGTACTGAGGTTTCTGGACTGGCGGGACACAGGAAGGGCCTCGACAAGACAGGGGTGCAGCACCAGGGCCAGCTCTGAGTTAGGGTAACATTCCCCCCACACTGGAAACCCAGACAAGGTTTTAAAAGTTCAGTGCTTTCCTCCTTACAATTCCCAGCCTAGTTCATGGTGTGTATAAAGTGGGGTGGACGGAGCTAGGCCTAAGGAATTTGTTCCCAACTTTCCTTCATCCTGAACTTCCTGGGGGGAAAGGATTGAGGTGATGTCTTTTTCTTTTAGTTTTGTTTAATACAGGTTTTTTTCTTAAAGAAATACTTTTATTGGGGGCTCTTACTTACATCTCATCACAATCCATATATTCATCCAGTGTGTCCAGCACATTTGCATCTACTGCCATCATCATTTTCAAAGCATTTACTTCCTACTTGAGCCCTTGCTGTCAGCTCATTTCCCCCACCCCCCTTGAGGGAACTTCTTTAAGGGGTCCATTTGAAGGACAGTGGGGAGCAGTAGCCCTGACACCTCAAGCCACAGACTGATTACAACCACTTAGTCTTGATCCACTGAAAAGTGGGGGACGGGGGGGGGGGGTCTTCCTTCCCATTCCCTCACCTCTGCCAGCCCAGCTTGGCTCCTGGGGGGTGAGACTGGGCTCCCAAACCTGGCTGTCATCCCCAGCCTGCAGCCCCCCAGACCACCCCCTACCCCGCCGCCTCCACCACCTGGCTAGATGTAGCAACCCCTTCCTGGGGAGCGGGGAGGGAAGCCACGGATTGCAAACCCATTCACCTCCTTTAAATCCTCAGCCCAAAAGGCACCCCCACCCCCACCTCCAAGCCTGGAATTGTGCATAACCCGGATCTTGTATCTTTGTATAACGGATGTTATTTGTACGAAGGGTAAATCGTAAACAGCACTTGTTCTTTTAATAAAAGAATGTTTTACAAAAAAAAGAAAATGCCACCGAGAACCTGCTTTGTCTGGCCTCCTGGAAGGGAAGGGGGTGGGGCTGGGGGGGCGCCGGGCGCCGGCGGAGGGAGCGGTGACCTTGCCAGCGCGGTGCAGCACAGACCGGCGATTTGCATGTTGGAAATAACAGCGCGCCCCGCCCCGCCCCGCCCATGGGTGCGCGGCGCGGCTGGTTCCCGCCCCCGGGCCGGATGGCCGTCGGCCGCACGCGGGCGCGCGCGGGGAAGCGAAGGGCGGCTTCCGGCCGGCGGAGGCAGCGCGAGGAGACGGTCAGGGCGGCGCGGAGCCCGCACGGCCATGGGCGGCCCGGGAGCGGCCGTGCTGCGGGCGGCGCGTGGAGCCGGGGTGGGCGCCTTCCCCCGCGCGCCGCGTTTCCTCCAGCCTTCCCCACGAGGCCTGCCCCGCGCCCTGCCCCCCGTTTCCCGCGTGGGCCCCCTCGCTTAACGCTGATGTTATTTCCCTCTTCCGAACCGCCGCCTCCTCCCGGATGCCCGCCTGCCCGCCCGCCTGCCCGCCGCTCAGCAGCTGAGCCAGAGGCGGGGATTCTCCTCCTGGCTGGTAAGGACGGGCCGGCCTGGGCGTGGGGTGCGGGGTGGAGACCCCGCCCGGCCACCCTAGCAACACACAGCGGTTCCCAGCCGGGGGGCCGAGCGGCCCTTCCACAGGGGTCCCCCGATTCAGAGCCGTAGCAAAATGACAGTGATGAAGGAGCAACGAAAGCAATGTTGTGGCTGGGGGTCACCCCCACACGAGGACCTGCATGAAAGGGTCGCAGCGTGAGGAAGGTTGAGAACCGCTGGTCTAGAAGGTGGACTGGACCCCACGTAGTAAGACCCGGAGGTTCGGGGCTGCAAACAACAATGCTTGAAAGATCAAGCCTTGGGGGAAGTTGGCCCTGCCTTAGGGACCCCAGCCCTGCCCACCCTACCACCCAGGGAGGGGGCTGGGGTTTAGACTGAAGGCTGCTGGGCCCTCAGAACCTAAGTGCCTCTCCTCCTGGGGGAACTGCCCTGCAGGTGGTGCTGGGTCAGCCCCCTCAGGAGGAAGCCTGGCCCAGGCCCAGGCCCAGGCCTGTGGGAAATTAGACAAGGCAGGAAAGGGCTCTCAGGGCTTCGACTGCCCACAAGCCCCCGTCTTTCATTTCCACAGGCCCGATGGTTCTCTAAAGCCCCGGCCAAGGCCGTGGTGGCCCAGAAAACACCCATCAAGGTGGAGCTGGTGGCTGGTACCACATACAGGTGGTGTGTGTGTGGTCGCAGCACAAAGCAGGTGAGAGGCCTCCACTCCCCCTTCCCTGCTGACATGTGGCGTCCGTGGGGTGAGGACGATGTGGTTGTTTCCGAGAGCCTCAAGATAGCCCTGTCTCCCTTCACGTATCTTCGAGACCAACAAGGAAGGGGGAGTGGAGGTGAAAAGGTCCCAGGCCAACACCACTCCTGGAGTCCCCAGCCAGGCAGACCCTGGCCACGTAGACTGGCAGAGCCCAAGCTCTGGCCCACTTTGTCTCTCACTCCACGTTCCGTCTTCCAGGAGGCATCTGGATCGTCCGTGAAGGCTCTTGCTTTCCCACCTGTCCTACTCCCCCCTAGTCCTCTCCCAGAGAGCACTTTGCCTTTCTGGGATTCCTTCCGGGTCATCGGCTGAGCCTGCCATCCTCTCTCCACCTGCTTCCTAGTACACTGCGTCTCCATTTTGCCTCTCCAGCTCCATTTCTTCCTGAGCTGAACTTTGAACTGTGAGCCTCTCCGCGGTATCAAGGTATCCGAAGCCCAGTCACTGATTGCCATGAGTCATTGAGTCGCTTCTAAGGGTGGGACGGGGCTGAGGGAGCCGGCCTCCAGGAGTCTGGCCCAGCATAGGGAGGCATAGCGGACTGGGCAGACCACTGATTTCTGCTTGTGCACTCCAGTCTCCCAGTCCCTCTCCTCCCGCCCCACCCTCACTAGCCACCACACGCTGGCTCATAGCGACCCTACAGGACACAGGTGAACTGCTCCTTAAGGCTCCGAGACTCAATCAATGGGAACAAACAGGCTCTCCTGCCTCCTGCGGGCATGAAAGGCATTTCAGGAACCAGTGGAGACTCCGGAGCCATGTAAAATACAAGGCAGTAACCACCCATTTCCTTAACCATTGCAGACTTTCCACCTGGACAATTCTGCCCCTGTGCAGCCCTCTGCGTCCTGCAGAAATGATGGCTCCAGAAACTCTGCCTGGACACATGTCTGGGCAATGTGCTTAAGGACCGTCACTCATCTTGTTTCCTGGCAATGCCTACAGTAGCTCTGGTGTTGCTGTGGGCGAGCCAGCTTGTCACCCCACCTTACCCCGACTCAGAGGTGCTGAGTTGGGGGTCTGGGTTTATGCGTGTGAAAGCAGGACCCTGGAGGAACAAACCCACAGGGCTGATAATTTGCCTGAGGGTGCTGGGGAAGAATCCTGAAGCCCACCCCACCCCCCCCCCATCCTGCCAAAGAACCCACTCTTGGAAGGAGTACAGCCAGGTTGCTCCTTGGGAGGGAGGGATGGGCTGACTCCATCTCTTGTACATTGGCCATGTCATCGGGAGAGGAAGCTGTCCCTGGAAAGGGGCATGGTGCGCCATAAAGAGGGGCAGCAAGGAGGAGGCAGAGATGGACTGACGCCTGGGGCTGTGGCCCTGGGCTCCAACGTAACAATTGTGAGGTTGGTGCAGGCCCGGCCGATGGGAGCCCCTGTGAGTCAGTCGACAACGACAGTGGGTGGTGAGAACACTCAGCCCCCAACGTCGCAGACGTACATCAGCTGGTCAGAGTGGACCCAGAGTCTTAACTTTATTCAAACCAGAAAGTCTGGCTTTAGACTGAGTTCCCCACCCCACGTCTATGTAGGTGGTCAAGTCTGACGTCTCTCTTTCCTCCACCAGCCCTTCTGCGATGGCTCCCACCTCTTCCAACTCACTGGCTTATCCCCACTCAAGTTCAAGGTCCAGGAGACTCGCACAGTAGCTCTCTGTACCTGCAAGGCCACCAAGCGCCCCCCATACTGTGATGGCACCCACAGGAGCGAGCGGATACAGAAGGCAGAAGTGGGCTCCCCGCTCTGAAGGACTGGGTGCTTCCCAGCCCCAGGGGCCTTGGCTGCAGGCTTCTGAGAGGTACCCCCTTTTGTAAAGATGAAAACTGAGCTCAGAACCTAAGGGATCACCCAGGGGTCTGGGTACACCTGGACCCAGAACCTGGGCTCTCCAATCGGGGGGAACCAGAAGCAGGCCCCTGGGCTCAGCACCTATTGCTGGTGATGATGGGATTAAAAAAACATGCCCATCCAAAGTCGTGGTCTTGTGGTCACTGGTGGGAGGCATCTGCCCCACCCCTGTTCCAGATTGCACCTTGTGGATGGGCAGAGGGCACACATTTGGCTTCAGCTAGCAAGAGGGCAGTTCTGATCCACTCAGGTGGGGGTGGTGCCCCCAGAGACAGAATTGGGCCCTGATACCAAAGGCAGGAGGTAGCCAGGGGGCGCATCCGTCCCTCCCCTGCCCCTTCTTCCCCCAAGAACTGCAGGCACCAGTGTAGGCAGCATTTATTGCAAAGCCAGGAGATACAAATGTCCCGGGGTAGGAGGAGAGCAAGTCCCAGGACGAGGTGCAAACACAGACAAGCCCCCCGGGGGCCCCCAGCCCCACACCTAGACTGTGATGGGATCTAGAGCCATCCCCGCACCTCCTCCCAGTCTATGTACATTTGAGGAAAGACACTTGGGCACAGGCAGGCTTGGGTCTGCCCCTTGGGAGACTGGAGGTGGGTCAGAGGTCACAGGTGTGCTTCCTTGTGCTTTTTAGGCGCCCCTGCCCCTAACCAGACTCCACCTCGGTTGATGGGGGCGAGGGGGGGGGGCGGTCTGTGCTTGTCTGAGGTTAGGCACACACACACACCCCACCCCCACTCCCGGTGACGGGCAGGAGGTAAAGGTGTTCAGAGCTAAAGCTAAGGGCTGCCTGTGGCCGGAATCGTCTCTCCCACAAGACAAGGGATGCAAAGACCACACGCACAGGGGAAGTGGGGGGGTGGGGCGCAAGGCAGAACTCTAATCTTCCCACGGGTTTCTACTGCAGGAGGAAGAGGCCAGGGAGAAGCCACCTCCACAGGCCACCTGCTCCTCAGAAGAAGGGACAGGCTGCGTTTGTAAAAGGCGCGGGACACTCAGTAATGGGGGGAAGGGGCAGGACAGCAGCCAAGATGGGGAGAAACACGGGATGAACCCCTCTACACAACCAGGTCAGAGCTGTGCCTAAAGCTTTGGGGGGGGCCAACGGGAGTCCCCCCCCAACACCCCATCTAACTTGGGGAACAGAGGGATGAAGGGTCAGGCCTTCCTGTCCACCTCCAGCACCCCCAAATGAGAGCAAATTACACAAGCCCCCTATCAGTTAACACAGACACACACACACACACACACAAACATAGTCTTGTTTCCTGTGGCATTTAAATTAATCTGGCTGGTCCATAGAAAATAAGTATGTATATTTGGTTTTTCCTATGTACATATATATATAGATTTATTTATAAAACCCACCCCCCACCCCTAAGGTGGGAGGAGCTGGGAACAAGTAAAAGAGGTGGAAAAAGGGCCCAGAAAAAGTGGAGGGGCGTAGCCAGACTGGGCAGAGGGTCCTTGGCTCAGGTTAGGGGGGCACAGGTGCCCCGTTGACCGTCATCTTGCGCCCCCTGCTGGTGGAAGACGGTGTCTGCAGGCAGTTCAAGGTGACCCCGTTGGCAGCTGTGGGCGCCCCACTGACCGTCGAAGGGGGAGTCGGGGAGGTGGGGTGGGCGGCCGGGGGGCCGTGGGCGCTGGGAGAGCCGTGGGAGGGGGTGGCAGGGCTGGGCAGGGAGGAGGACGTGGCCGGCAGGGTGGCAGGGCTGGGCGCCTTGTCACTGACCGACTCGCACTCTGAGGCCCCGCTGGTGTTGGTGCCCTCCGAAGGGGTGGGCGCTGTGGGCAGGGTGAGCCGCTTGCAGGCTGGCTGGACACGATACTTGAGGGGGAGGGGGCCATTCTGCAGGGACGCAGTGGGGAGAGATGGGGCCAATGTCAGGGGCCAACGGGGTCCCCATGGACCATCCACCCGCAGCAGCTGCCCAAAGGAGAAAACAAAAGTGTGCTGGGGGGTGGGCGGTGTACTTAGAGGTGAGGCGGGAGACAGAAGGAGACCAGAGCGCAGGATGTGAGGCAGCCACCCCAGAGGGGCCTGGAAAGACCATGGGAGACAGGGAGCCCAACAGAGAGAGAGAGAGAGAGACTTGAACCTTAGAATACTGCAGACTGAAACAGCTACTGTGAATGCGGGCAGAGGTGCAGAAAGCAATATGTACTCCTCCACATCCCCCAAACCCTGTTTTGACCCCAAACTAGGCCCCGGGCCAAAAGGTCCTTTCCTCCATGTGAGAGATGACCTGAGAAAGAGAGCCAGGAATGGGCACACGTGGCTCTTGGGGGGGGGCAAGGGGTGGACTGTCTGGCATGACAGGAGGTTGGTTACCTGTAACCACAGCCTAGTGCCAGATGCTGCAGGGGCCCCTTCCCCACCTGTCCCCCACCCCCTCCTGGTGCTACAGGGCAACCCCCGCTGGGCTCACCCGCCTCCAGGGGTAGATGTAAGCTATGTCCATGAGGGTGTAGTACTCCTTCAGGGGCTCATCCTCGTAGAGAACCTCCACCTGGGAGAGGGAGGCAACGCCACCGTGACAGAGCCCTTGGGGATTGGTGGGAGTGCTGGTAGAATGTCCGGTCCTCCCTCACGCCAGGGCCTGGTGTGCTTATCAGACCATCCCCAGCACAACTCCTGCCCACCGGTGGGAAGGGATCACGTTGCTAATATCTAGCACCCCAGCCCCTGCCCCAGTGGTGTAGGAGCTGCTGGGCAGAGACAGGTGGTCCAGCCCCCGGGGGTGGGGGGTCCCCAGCGGACCACAGGGGCCCACCCAGGAGATACTGAGAAAACACCATGTGGGGCTGGCTCCCATTGCCCTGGGATGGCCCGAGCACCGGGCATTTTAAGGCTCCCCGGGATTCTGATGTGCGGCAAGTTTGGGGATCCAGTCTTCCTACGGCCTTGCTAGTTGTGCAGTGGCCCGGGCGGGGACTGGCATCGCTGGAGTCTCATCAGAAGTGCAGGTTCTCAGGTTCACCCCTTGAATAAGCTCGCCCAGGCTTCCCGGTCCCCATTCAAGGAGGAGCACTGTCCTAGGGCTCCTACACCCCAGACCACAGTGCAGGAGAGCTGGCTCACGCCACGTCCTGCCCCGCCCCGTTGGCACAGTGCAGCTGTGAACACTGACTTGGCAGACACAGGCGCCCCTCCCCCATCGTGGTTTCCTCTGCCCTTCGGCCTGGCCTCCTCTACAGCCCTTGCCAAGCCCTTGGTGACACCAGCCAGCCCTGGACAGTCTAGGGCAGAGGCTGTCTGTCCGACACACCTGTGAGCCACCACCCACTCTCTGAAGGCCTCGGGCCTGGGACCCACCTTGTACTTGCCAGGCACGTCCATCTTGTTTCGGAGGAACTTGGCGAGATGCATCACCGTCATGGCTGCTGGGCAGCGCAGGAAGCGCACTCCTGTCTGCTGGGAGAGGCCTGTGGGCTTCCAGCCGAGGACCAGCGCCCAGCCCCAGTCCCCCTCTGGGTAGGCCAGGCACTCACCTTCTCTTTGTCCCCGTCCCCGTTCTCCAGGGGACCCCTCTTCTCCTCTCGGTCCCTGTGGGGCAGAGAATGATGCTGGGGGTTGGGGTGGCGGGGAGCAGGGGGTGACCCCATCTGGGTGCCGTGGAACCGAGCGGGGGGTCCCACTTGCCTGACACCCTCGTAGAACTCGATGGAGAGGCTGACAATCTCGTCGTCACTCAGGGCCCCCTTCTCCTGTTCCAGGACCTCGCCTCGCTCCTCGTTGGAGCCGTTGGGGACTGCAGAAGGTGTGAGCTCTGAGGAGCAGGCCAAGGAGGGGGGAAGGGGGCCCCCCTGAGGACTCAGGGGTCACACAACTGGCGAGGCCTGTCCTGCCCGGCTCTGGGGGGGCAGGCGTGGTGGAGCCGAAGGCGCATGGGAGTGGGCAGCCCATTGCGAGAAGCCGTCAGGCTGCGTACACTCACCTTCGGTCACAGGGTACGCTGCGTAGAAATCCCGCCGCCGTTTCATCTCATCTGCAAGAGGGAAACGGTGGGGAGAAGGTGGCAGGCCAGGAGACTGGGGCAGGGGATGGGCAGGGAGGAGCAAGGGGCATATACCTTTAAAAAGCCCAGGAACCAACTTGTACACGATGTCTTGGAGGGTTTTGTCAGATCTGAGGGGGGTGGGGGATGTGCGGCAGTCTGTCCCCAGCTCCCTCACCCCAATCACCTTGGTCAAGTGACCGCTCCCCGCCCTTCCTTCTTGGGGGCCCTTGTAGGCCTGTCTGTCTTTACCCCTCAGACAACGAGGGGGTGGGACAGGCAGGGCCCAGAAGCGTGGCCAGCGCTTCTCCCACATGGGCTGCCTTGGTGACAGGGCCAGGTGAGGAGTACCCCGGGCCCACCCACCTGATGCTCAGCAGGGGTCTGGTCTTGTGGACCTGCACGTCGCACATGGGGCAGTACTTGTTGGTCTCCAGGTAGCGCACGATGCAGGTTTTGCAGACTGGGGGGGGGGGCGGCGTGGCGAGAGGAGAGTGTCAGGCCTGGTCCCTCCTCCCTGGGCCCAACCCCTGTGCTCTCCCACTGAGGTACACAGAGCCCTTGCCCTGCCAACACAGTGACTATGTTAGCAATAAAGCTCCCCTGGATCCAGCCCTGGGGGAAGACACGTGTGCGTGTCTGTCTGCAAACGATGGACAGAATGCTGTCACCCACCACATGTAACATGAATCCTAAGCCCCAAGGAGTATAAACTAAAAGCCAGCCTCTTAAAACACCTCCCTAGGTACCTGACCCCTGGGCCACCATGCCCACAGACATTCAAAGACAGAACCGAGGTTTCAGATGGAAGTCCCTGCAAGGACTGGATAGGCTGACGCCTCCCATCCCACCTGCACGGGTACCCCACCCTGCAGCCTGGGAACAGTGGCCGCCTACCGAGGAAGCCACCCCGCTCCCAAGGCCCCCAGCTCACAGGAATGCAGGCACTCCACGATGGTGGTGGCATCAATGAAATACCCGCCGCAGAGGGCACACATGAGGTGAGGGTTCAGCTCCGTGATTTTGATCCGTGTGGTCCGATGCATGATGCCAGGGTAGGGAGTGGAGGGGCCGGGAAGCGTCACCCTGAGAAACAAAAAGTGGGATCAGAAACCCAGGCCCCGATGGCTTGTCACATACTTCACTTCCCATCTAGCCAAGCACCATCGCTCCCAAAACCCAAGGTCCTCCCTCTAGGGCTCCCCTCCAACCAGGACGGGGTGCAGGGAAGTGGCTGGGGGGCTCCCCGGTGGCACTGTCAGGTAAGGAAATCCACCAGCCACTCCGCGGGAGGCCGTCTGCTCCTGTAGAGATTGACCCCGGGGACATCCGATGTAGGGTCCTTGTGAGCTGCAACGGACTGGGTGGCAGGGGGTCTGATTGGGTTTGGGTGATGCCGGGGATCCTGGCAAGCCATGCAAGCCGGAGCAACAAGGCCAGGCTCCATTGCAGGGAGGGACAGCAGGATGGGTTGAGGTTAGACCAACAGAGTACTTCCCGGCTCTCAGAGGCTTGTGGAGAGACAGGAGAACGGGGCTTTTGTCAATCTCCCTGCTCCCAATCTGTTTTCCCCGAAGGGGTAAGCCCTCAGTGGCTAACTGTGTGCAGCTGAGCTGACCCTCTGGAGAGCAGTGACCGTCTGCTTTTATAAAAGGCAACCGGCAGCCTGGGAAGCACTCTGGGGCAGTCCTACCAGGTCCCACAGGGCCAGGGCTAGGTAGCCCCTGGGTGGGTGGCGCCAATGGTCAGGCACTGGACCTTAGATTGGCGGTTCGAACCGACCCAGAGATGCGTGAGAAGACAGGAGTGCAATCTGCAACCAAGAGATCCCAGCCTTGAAGACCCCGCCCGCCGGAGCAGAGAATCCACCCACCACACAGGGCCGTTGGATGAGAACACTTAAGGAGGGGGAAAGGGGAAAAACTCCAAGTCGACCACGTCTTTCCAGGCCGGCCTCCCCTGAAAACCTGGGGAAGAAAGCATCCTGCCCAGGCCCTGGAGGACGTCCCTCCCCTTCTCCCATCGCCTGCTGGAGACAGCAGCTCCCTAGAGCTGCCTTCTCTGGCAGGCAGGGGCTCAGGCAGGGTCCCACACACCTGACCTCAGGCCCAACCCCAGGCTCTGCCGGTGAAGGCAGGCAAGGAAGGAGGCCAAAGGGCGCCCACCCAAGACGCCCACCCATGCCCCAGGACCCTACTCGTGGACAGAGGCCTTTCCCACATGGCCATCTCCCACAGGTGATGCCTGTATAAGGGGCCTGCCCCAGCAACAGACCGCAGTCCCCACAGGCGGGCCTTATCCCGCTGCTGCGCACCCTGCCAGGGCCCCCAGCCTGGGCAAGAGAGGCCAGTTACAGAAGTCCCAGCAGAGGAGTTGACCTGCCCAGAGGAGGGGCAGCCTCTTCCACCCGCAGCTTTCCCAGAGTAGAAGTGCAGGGATGGAGTGGACTCGGGAAGGTGGCCAACAGTTCCTCACAACAAGCTCACGCCCCTTCTCCCCCTGCCAGGAGGGTTTCTAAGCCACCGCACTGGGTTTTCTAGGACAAGAAATTCACAGCCGGGACCAGCAGTTTCTATAGAGACCCCAGGATGAGCCTGGCCAGGACCCAAGCAGCCAACAGAGGCACAGGGAGCCTGGCCAGAGACTGGAGAGATGAGAGACACAAAGGCCACACTGGGAGAGGTAGCAGGTGGGAGAGTAGACAGAGATGTAAGCGTGTCCCCGGGCAGGGCAGAGCCCCCAGTGACGGAGCAGCTCAAGACCCGCATTAAGGGAAAGGGTCCTCCCCCAAAAGGCAACTTTGGTCAGCAAGGTCCCCTCTCACTATTACGCAGAAGGCTTGCTGGCTACTCCACTGTTTGGTTGTTTCCATAGTAACTCTGAGCCTGGCAAGATGCCCAAATATTATTACAACCATCCCCAGGAAGAACACTGGAAAACCCACTGCAAACCGCTGTCACTTGGAGTGGGTGGGGCAGTCCTCTGGAGTCCACGTCTGGACCACACAAGGTGTACCCCGAAACATGTCAGGGGCTGATCCTGCTAGGGGCCCCTGTTGTGACCAGTAAACTCACCCCCTTCTCTGTAGGATCCACACACGTGCACCCACACATGTGGAGCTGGGCTCCTCTCAAAGCCTCTGCCACCTCATTCACACACTGACTGATTTGTTCCTAGGACACCCCCAGACCCCAGGGGCAGTTCCCATCTGACTGACAGTTGGGGGTGGGCTGTGCTGAGCATGGTGGGAATGCAGACCATGAGCTGCCCTCTCTCTCTGGTGCCAGGGAAAGAGCTGCAGGGTTTTGCTGAATGAAATAGGCTTCCTCCTTCCCTTTAAGAACTGGGCCAGCCTCCCGTGTGTGTTCCTGACCCCCTCCCCTCCCCAGGGGCCTCAGCAGTTACCTCTGGGGCTGGGGGTGGGAAGGAACACTGATTGGTTCCTCACCTGATTGCCATGGTTACCTGCAGGGCCCTGCCAGCAGGTGCCTAGAGCAACAGTAAACAGCTCGGTTCCACATCCTCCCCACAGCTCCCTACACCTTCCCGAAGGAGCTCCCCAATTCCTTCCACTGTGTCAAGGAGAGAAGAGGGGTGCTGGATTGCTAGCTGACATCGCTTTAAAGAGGATGGAGGGAGGCAGAAATGGCCAAAGAGACAAAAGTGGGAGACCAAGGCCATAGAGAAAGGTGGGGGTAGGGCGCTGTGGAGTTGGGAGGCTCTGAAATCAACCCCACCTGGGTCTCCCACCCACCCGATACACCTCGACCAGGAGCCACGTTCTTCAGGATCTGCTGCCCCAAACCCACTGTCTTTGGAAGGACTGGTCTTGGGGAGGACCATGCTCCTGGCCTGAAGGGGGAATGGAGTTTGACTGGTAGCCAGCCCAAGCCCAGCGGTCTCCCTCTTCTTCCTCACTAGTAGACCACCACCCTCCACCTCTCCATTCAGATGGGTCTCTCTCTGGAAGCCCTTCCCCCAGTGCAGACCTCTGGGGTCCTCCCTGCTAAAACGACCAGCCTCTGCCAGCCCAGAGGCTCTTCTGGCCAGCCAACTGCATTCTTTGCCCGGCTTCCCCTGCAAGCAAAATTAGCCCAGCCCCCTCATGAGAAACTCCCAGGCTTTGTAAAAGTCACTCAAGGTCACAGGAATTGCAGAAGCAGGTGCTCTTAGAAAGCACCTTGTCTCCTCTCAACTTTCAGTTGACAGATGCGGAAACTCCGAGGGAAGGGACTTGCCTAAGGTCACAGGGAAAAGCAGGGCAGGGTGGTGGTGGTATGGGGGGGGGGGGGTTGAGGCTGGCAGCTTTCTGGCTCCACTCCAGAGCACTTTCCACACTGGCAACCTGACTAGGGACCTCCCTTATCTACAGAACCAATACATCTAGCTTCACTGCAGCCAGCCAGGTCTCCCACTCTGAAATAGCAAGAGGGAACCGAGGCTAGCTGCCCTCGCCTCACCCCGTGGTGCAGATGGAGAAACTGAGGCTCCGGGGATGGCAAAAACTCCACCAAGGAAGCAGAGCGTAGTGGCCAGTGTCAAACCTCCGGATCCCAGACTCCATCCCTCTTCCTGCTGAAAGGGTCCAACTGCAAGTCCAGTGTGTCTGCAAGCTAGCAGGTTCGTGTGTATTTGGGGTTATAGGGGTCCACCTGAGAACACTTCCAATCTCTCAAGCTTCCCTCGGTTACCCCCACCCCCACCCTCACCCCTGCACTGAAAAGCAGCCTCCCTGAGCTGGGCTCACTACCCTCCCCTTTTCCTAACTCAGCTCCCCCAAGCTTAACATCCAAACCCCGATGTATACTGAGCTGCACTGCCAGACACACACACACACACACACATACACACACACACACCATTCATCTCTCTCCCAGTCACAACACACGAGACCAGACACTACACAAGCAAGCAACACACACACAACAGGGCCAGACACTTGGCCAGACACACAGGAGGTTAAACACACCCATCACATACACAGCCAAACCAAGCCAGGACCACACTTGCCAGATGTATAAGCCACACCCACCAGCAGACCATAGTCTGACACCCCTGCCAGAAACCAGAGCCCCTCCTGGTGCTCAAGTGTACACACACACACACACACACACACCTGGTTCACCCACAAAATTGGTTAACACAAGGCTGGCAGCAATGAAGGCAGCTGGACTCAACCTCCACTCTGGGGGTGGCAGGCTGGGGGAGTGGGGGGCATCTGATGGAGGAAGTTGGCCACGTCGGAGGGCTCCAGCCCCATGACCACAGTCCCATCAACCAAGAGCTATTGGCAAGGCCAGGGGCAGCAGAGGGTTGCCCGGCTTTCTGCCTGACTTCAACTTGCACCCCATCCAGCGGTGCACAGCCACCGAGGTGCCTCACCTGGGGTGTCTTACATACAGCTCCAACCCCAGACCAGGGAACCCCCTGGGGGAAATCCTCCCACCAAGCAGCTGCAGCAAGGCTGGCTCTAGGCTCCTCCAAGTACCAACACCTTGGAACAGAGTGGAGGGAGGCAAGACATTACTCTCAGGAAAGGCAGACTGCAAGGGGTCCAGGGAAGGAGGCCCCAGGACAGAATGGGAGCCGTCTAGGAGACCCTCCCGGCCACAGCAGGGGGTTGTCCCGAGACAAAGAGAGGGGAAGGGCGGGGTAACACTGCCACTGTATTTATAGGCAAATTCTCCACCCCCACTTGGGGCGGCCAGAGCAATTCTGGGCAGTTGGGGGTCAGTGGGAGAGGGAGAAAGGCATGCCTGGCCCACCAGGAGAGGCAGGGGGCGTTTGCTGGCCGGAGGGTCCCACCCCCTCGGAGCTAGCGGCAGAAGAGCCAGGGTTGGGGGCTGGTGGTGCAAGAGTGGCCAGTCCATGAGACCCCGCTGCCACGGCGGGCGGGCGCTGGGAAAGACGGCGGTGGTCTCCCACCTCGCCACTCGACGCCTCCACGCTGGCCTCTCCCCGCTCTGGCCCCACGAGGCCGGGTCCGAGCACCAGGGACCTCAGTTACCGTGGCCGCTCCCACCTTCCCCAGAGCCAAACTTTCGGCGGGGCCCGAAGAGGGGAGTTGGGCTGAAAGCAGCTGGGCGGCGGGGGCGGGGTTCCCCGGGGGGGGGGACGGGAAAGGACCGGCTGGGGGAGGTGCCCGAGAGCACGGGGACCCCGGCCGGGGCGGGCGCCCCTCGGCCCACCGCAGCCGGAGAGCAAGCCCCTGCGTCGCACCCTGAAGCCCGCCCCGTCCACGACGCCCCGGGCCCCGGGGGAGGCAGCGAGGAACCCTTCCCCAGGCGAGGGGGAGATCGAGTCCAACGCGGGGTGACTTGGTTCGTGGGGGGGGGGGCGGAGGATCAGAGATACACCCCAGCCCGTACCCCCAAAGCACTCGGGGCGGCTCCGGACCCTGTTCCTCGCTACCTCGTGGGGCAGGGCTACCGGGGGCTCGGCACAAAGTGGTGGTGGTCGAGGGGAGACGCCGATCGTTAAAAGCGAGGATCCATTTCGGCCATCTTGGAAGGGAGGAAAGAGAAAAGGGGAGAAAGAAAGGCGGACGGGCGAGCGAGGCTCGGGGTGGGAGGGCGCCCCCCGCCCCCCAGAAGGCCCCGCTCAAAGCCTCCCCCCTCCACAAGGGTTTGGAAAGAAGGCTTGCCACCCCCGCCCCGCTCCGCGCTCTCCCGATCCTCAAACGGGTGGGAGAGGTGGGAAGCACAGGAAGGGGCGTCCGCTTACCTGGGTTCGGGGTCCGGCGGGTCTCGGGGAGGGGGGTGGGGAGGAAGGAGGGAGGGAAGGAGGGAAGGGAAGGGAGGGGGCGCAGCCGGTCGCTCGCCCTGGCAGCGGGCGGGGAGAAAGCTAGCGTCAGAAAGGAGTTTGTGAAAGCGGCTTGGGGTGGGAGGGAGCGAGGGGAGGGGAGGGGAGGGACGGGGCTGGAGGGGGGCACAAGATGGCTTTTTTCCTCCAGACAAGAGCAGGGCCCGCCCACTCCTCACCCACGTGACCTCATTCCTTCAGGATGTTTGCGGAGCGGAGCCCCGGAGGGGGAAAGGCTGGCGCTGCGGAGTGCCCCCCGGCCCCCCACCTGGTGCTGGGCCCTCCCCAAATCAGGACCCGACCCCCCCTCCCGAGCAGCCCCCTCGGCGACTCAAGGACGAAGTCGCTTCTCTCTGGCCCTGGACAATTAACTCCCTGTCCCCCCAAATGTGTGCCCCGTCCCCCCCACGCCCCCGGACCCTGAAATCCCACCCGGAGCCCGGGCGCCCGCGATGTGCACGCAGGGCCCGGCTGCCATGGGGCTCCCGCCGCAGACCCCGCGCTTCAGCCTGGCCCCGGGGCCCCGGGCGGGGGCCGGGCAGCCCCCAGGCGCGCGTCGGCTTATTCCCATTCACTCCGTGACACCCCCTTCCCGTGGACAAGCCTGTCCCTTCCTCGCCGCGGCCGGATCAGTGGCCCCGAAACGGCCCGGGCAGCGCGCCCCGAGGAAGCGGTGGGGCGCCCCTCTACCTGCGTGGCGCCGGGAGGGGTCAGGGGCGAGGTCCCCGCGCGCTCTGGCCCGACGGGGGCGGCCCGGCGCCGAGCGACCCGCGGAGGCCGGACCGGACACCCTGACGGGCCGAGCGGCTAGTGCCCGAGGCTGGGCCCGCGCTTTTCCCCGCCGAGCGCCGCTCCCCGCGTTTTCGGAGCCGGTGCGCTCGGCGCGGCGGGCGGGGCCGGGGAGCACCCGGGGCCCCCGGCACGGGCTCCGGTCCGCAGGGGCTCGAGCCCGGGGAGGGCGAGCAGGGAAAGCCGGAGGGGCGGCCGGCCGGCCGGCGCCGGTGCAGCGAATCGATACCACGTCTCGGCGGCGGGGTGCGAGGCTCGAGAGGACGGTGGATTCGCTTATTCGTTAGGCAAGATTTATTAGGGCTGGACGCTGCGTCTGTCCCTCCACAGAGCTCGATTGCCCGCCGGGCGCGCCATTAAGCTCTGGCGGTGAGTGGCTACTTTGAAATTTAGGAAACGTAGCTTCGGAGCGAATGCCGCCCCTTCCTCGTCCCTCCTTGCTCTGGGCCTCGAACAAAATGCCTCACCCTCTGGTCGGGGTCCAGGAGAGCTGCGGCCACTGGCCGCCAAGTGACCCCAGCTTCAGCCCACACCAGCTAAATGGTGGCGGTGGCGGGGAGGAAGAGGATGGGCGCGAGAGATAACCGCCCAGAGTGGGTGGACCCCACGAAGGCCGCAGGAGGACCCTAGAGGATCGGGTCACCTACTTCCAAGTCCCGGCACCAGGAGGGACCCCAAAGGACAAGGAGCTATTGGAGCGGACACGCCCACTGTCCCAAGGGCAAGTGTGTTACCGCATCCTAGTCTCTTGTTTGGAAAGATTATCTTCCTCTGACCCCCAGGTGCTCAGTAGAGTTGACTCACCTGAGCTCCACAGGTACTCTCTGTCTGCCCCTCCTTTCTGGTTAGAAGGGGCCCCAGGGTAAGAGAAGCCAGCAGAAGCTTTGGGAAGCTCTCAGCCCTAACACACACACACACACACACACACACACACACACACACACACACACACACACACACACACACACCACCCCCCCCTTGGGCTCACTCCATTGGAATCTTGGCCTAGGGGCCAGTGCTCATGGGTGGTCCATTGTTTTATTCTGCAGACAGGTCTAAATTGTCACAGACCAGGAGTATGCTGAAGATCCTCAGCTAGGGAACCTAATTTCTAACCAGTTTTATTTTTTGTTTGTTTGTTTGAGTCCTCACTAACCTGTCCCCAGTTTACTGGGCCTTTCTCTTTCAGGAAAACCTTCTGACCAAACCCTCCTCACACCTGATATTCTTTGGTTTCCCAGGCTTTATTCCATCAACCCATCTAGAAGCACCAGCCGCCAGCCAGCCCCTGTCAAACTGTGGGCTCCAGCCGGGGACAAAGCAGTTGCTCTGGCTGAGCTCTGTGTGCTGCTTAACTCAGAAGCTAAACCCTGAGGGATGCCAGGGCCAGGGGAGCTCATGGGAAGGGTTGGCTAGGTTGCTAGTGGTTGCAAGAGTGACCCTCGCCTTGCTGAGAGTGGGTGAGTACTGAGCAGAGACTTCTAGAAGCCTCCTTTAAGCCACAGGCATGCTTCAAGGGAGCTGCTTTAGAGAGCCCTCCCTGGTAAACCAGGTGCTGCTGCCCAGCGCCCTGGGATGGTCTCTGGTAACACTAGCAGTGCAGCGGGTACATCCCTCTGGGTGTGGTGTTAGCTGCGTTATCTCACGGGGCACTCTAGCTGACAATTACCCATCAAAGAGTCACTGTGCCAGCTGAGTAGGGAGTAGGAGCTCCCAGGGCGCAGAAACCTAGGGAATAACTTCCAGCACATGATGAGCTACCAGGAGGGGAAGGCCCCTGAGAGATGGTGATGTGGGTAAGAGAGGACGGTGCCTGGTGCTTTTACAACTGTTTTTATCCTCTCTTCACGGAGGCTGAGTCAGAACTGCCTTCACAGCACACACAGGGTTTGGGTTTAGGAACCTCTCTGTGCTTTATGTAAACCTCTCTCTCCTCCAGGGTCTCTGCTTCTACCTCCCCACCCACCTCCCCGTTTAAGTGTTGAACATTTCTGGGGAGAAAATATTTCTTTTGTTTTTTTTTTTTTTCCGTGTAGGATGCTGTTCGTGTGAAATGCTTCGCTCCCCCAGCCCCCTTTCTCCCCTTCACCATGCTTCTTTTCCTCCCACTCCGTTGAAGCTCCCTATATCTGGTCAGGGTCTCCCTTTCTTAGCACGTGTCTCTTCTTGCCTCGGTTTGACTGCCTTTCCCCTCAGTCTCTTTCCTTCCAACTGGAATATTCCAATCGTTACATCCATTGAAACAGACAATGGGAAGCTGACCCGCCTCCAGTGCAAATTTGTACTTATTCTTACAAAACATACAGCCACCAGACAGAAAATCTGTCTTTGCCTTTATTGCAATTCCAGCTTGGGGGTGATGGGGGGGGCAGGGAATGATGGAGGGAAGAGACGGAGAAATTATCCTAGTTACAGACTGAACAGTGAACTTTCAACGGTGGCCCTCTAGTTTGCTATATAAAATAGTTGCTTCTGCCATTACAAAAAAAAAATCTCACTGTTCAGTACTTAGGAGTAAAAAACAAACCCTTTTACTAGGGGAGAAGAATCTGTATTTTCATTAGAAAGGCGGAGGGGAAAAAAAGGACCGCTGCGTCCCTGGGTGGGCTCGAACCACCAACCTTTCGGTTAACAGCCGAACGCGCTAACCGATTGCGCCACAGAGACCACGGCAACCGACTGGTAGCTGTGAGTCAAGTCAATGGGAGCGAGGCTGTGACGGCGCAGGAACTACACCCGAAGCTGGGAAATGCGGTTAAAGAGGTTGAACCTGAGAGAGCAAGGGAAGGGGGCTGGCACAGCGGGGCAGTGCAGAGCACGGTCCGCGTCTGTTACGCCCAGAATCTACTTTGGGTTTGAGGAGACCCGGAACGTTCCATTAAGGTGATCTGAGACGTGGGAGCATAGTTCGACCTGGGAGGGGGGGTCTGCTAAAGAGCCTCCGCCGATCTTCAAATCTCTCCTTCGCAGCTAAGCAACTGGCTCCCTGCAATCTAGGAGATTGCGACTTTCTGGGACAGAACACAACGGCCTCTGTGGGGTTCAGAGGCAGTAACTCTTCACTAAAGGGAGTAGGAAGCCTCCTCTTTTGCCGGTGGATCCAATGGTGGCTTCGAACCGATGACCTTGCAGTTAGCTCAAAACGTCAGCCAAGGAATGCCCTCAACACTCTCTCATCCTCGTGTCATTAAATACGCATTTACCATGATAGTAAACACATAAAAACCTATTACCTCCCACAGCCTAGGCACTGTTCTAAGCTAGTGAGCATCTAGATTCTAGCCTTGCACCCAATAAGTGTCTAATAAAAACTCCTAGAATACATAAATGTGCCGAATGATTAGGACGCCTGACTCCTGCGAAGTGCGGGCAAGTGCTCCTGAAGCCAGTGCGCTGCGCCCCGGCCCCGCCCTCCGCCCGGGCCGCCCCGCCCCGCCCGCCCCGCCCCGCCCCGCCCCGCCCCGCGCAGGTCCGCCGCGATCCCAGCGTGCTCCGCGAGCAGGCGACTTCCGCGCTGGCCGTGACTCTTCACTTCACGCTTTCCGCCCTCTGCTTTGGCCTCTCAGCCAAACTACGTAGTGCTGCTGATTGACAGAGAAGTGCAGCCAACCGGAAGCCGGGTTGCCCGGAAGAATCAGCCTCTCGCCCAATGAAAAGGCAGCAGCGAGGACGGTTGCGCGGCGACGACCAGAGCGGGTCTGCAGGAATCGCGGCGGAGACTGGGGGCTCCATTACACTGCAATCATGGTGAGAGGGCTCGAGGAAGAGGGACGTGGGCTAGGAGTTGAGGAGGGAGAAGGGAGGCTTGGGGGGCGTAGAGGGCCTGTAGTCAATGGAAGGCAGAGGCACCAGTTTGAAAGGGAACGAACCGCGGTAAAGACCCACCGGGCGATGATGGGCGCTTCTCGCGGGCACACCGGGCAGTCGCAGAGGTGGAGCTCGAGGCGTCCAGCCGCCTCCAGAGCAGGCACTGGACCCAGGGCTATGGACACAGGCCCCTCACCCTGGGCCCCTTCGCCCCATCTACCGTAGTCGATTATGTCCTACAATGGCGGGGCCGTCATGGCCATGAAAGGGAAGAACTGTGTGGCTATCGCGGCGGACAGGCGCTTCGGGATTCAGGCCCAGATGGTGACCACGGACTTCCAGAAGATCTTCCCCATGGGAGACCGCCTGTACATCGGCCTGGCAGGACTCGCCACGGACGTCCAGACCGTGTAAGTGTCAGCCCTCACCCAGGCCTGTTCGTGCTGACAGCCATCTCTTGGGCTTGTCCAGTGTCCGAGGCTTTGACGGCACCATCCATGGGTAGTCCTGCTGGTGTAGTCCTTAAGGGCGCAGCTGCTAACCGAAAGGTCCCCTGATCCACAGGAGAAAGATGTGTGTCATCGGGCACTTTTAATCAGAATCGACTCGCTGGCAATGGGTCTTGGCGTTTTCCAATGATGTAGAGAGGTACCCCACCCAGCGTTTACCCACCTTACATGGAGGAAGGAGCTCATTAAGCCATTTAACAACATCACCCCGCTGCCGTCCCATTTTACAGATGAGGCAGGATTTCCGAAAATGTCCAGATGAATGTCAGAGCCAGGAGCCAGGCCTCCTGGAGCCCCAAATCAGTCCTTAAAGAACTTCAGATCTAGTTGAGAGGCAGGGCAAGAAGGTAACTAGTGCATAAGGAATTGGTGGATATTAATAACCGGTAATCAGCTAGTTGACAGTGATTACATGACTTGGAGAACGAGGCTGGGTGATGAAATAGGTCGCTGTGGTAATGGCCCAGGTGTGGTAGTCATGGCGGGAAAGGGAATGAGGTGGTGGTGGTCAGCAAACCAATGCTGTCCAATGAATTCTAACTCACAGTCACCATATGGGGCATGGTCGAGCTGCCCCTGTGAGTTTCCGAGGCTGAAACACACATATTTACTGGCGCAGAAAGCTTCATGTTTTTAAAGTGCCTGGTGGGTTGGAACTGCTGACTTTACGGTTAGCAGCCCAACATATAAGCTCCTATGCCACCAGGGCCCTTTAACGAGCCGTACAAGTCCTTGGGTAGCGGAGAGGCAAAGAAAGAACCTGGGTCTTTAGGATCTCCACATGCCTGCTCTGTAGAACAGAACCCGGCATAGACACAAGCCTGGGCGGTCTCACAGGTAATTCCCCCTTGTGCGCATGTCAACTGACACAAAGGTGTTGGGAGGACCCGTTCTGAGGGAAAGACTGGCTTTGCGTTTTGATGACAGTGTTAAGGTGACAGGGCAGACCAAGTCGCAACATACAAGCAGGTAGGCTTTTGAAAGTACCTCTCAAGAATGGAGAGGAAGTGATGGTCTCAGTCTGTGGGAGCAGACTCTGGATCCGCAAAGCATGGAGAAGAGGACAATAAACTGCCCTTCCCAAGCTGGGCCCTGCAGTGCCGCAGGGAGTAGAGAGGCTGAGGCAGAGGGCCAGGGATGATGTGCTCACAGGCGCCAGGCCCATCCTGAAGCTGGTAAAAGAGGACTTTGCAATGGCTCCGTCCTGTCTCTCCCTGCCAGGGTGTTTATTCACTGTGTCCCATCTTCCCGTGGACAGGGAGGTTAGTGGAAAGATGAACTTGCCTCAGTAAGTCTGGGCTCTCTTACCCATTGCTCTGCCTTGTGTAAGTTTTCCTACAAACAATATTTAAGAACTGTGTGTGTGTCGGGGGGGTGTGTCATTTCCTGTTCCCCCTACTTCCCAAAAGAGCATGGGAAGGAAGAATAGCAGAGTAACATATCTACAGGTGATAGTGTGGGGCCTTGAGGAGTCTCCAACTCGGAAGGAGCGTCTCTTGGCTGGTACTGAGATGGTATGTCCCTCACCTTACCTCTTGGCTTCCACAGACTGGCCTTTAGGTGCCCATTAGGGGGTAGGCAGCAACGACTTCATCTTTCACTTTTCCCTCCCACCGCAGTGCCCAGCGCCTCAAGTTCCGGCTGAACCTCTACGAACTGAAGGAAGGTCGGCAGATCAAGCCCTACACGCTCATGAGCATGGTGGCCAACCTCCTGTATGAGAAACGGTGAGTGGGAAGGTGGTTCTAGCAACCCGGGAAACTGTAGTATTGGTAAGGATGGGGACCCTTGAGGTGTCCCCCTTTATTCTCTTGCTTCTCACTTGGAGGGTAATAACGTGATTTAAAAGGAGCCTTTGGTGGAGTAGTGGTGAAGCATTGGGCTGCTAACCTCAAGGTCAGCGATTCAAAACCACCAGCCTCTCTACAGGAGAAAGGTGAAGAGTTAGTCTCAGAAACGTGCAGGGGCAATTTCTTCCCTGTCCTGGAGGCTGCTCGGAGTCAGCATGGACTCGATGGGCATGAGTTTGGTTTTGGTCTCCTGGCTCATGGGCCCGGTTTCTCTGGGCCTATCTGACCATCAGACAGGAAAGGAAGGGCTGACTTCTAGAGAAGGCAGGGGGAGCACAGGTGGCGGGCGAGCTTGGTTCTGTGGAGCAGAGGGAGCCTGGGAACTGGCTGTGTTCGATTTGAGAGCACCCTTTCTAAGGACTTGACCAAGAGACAAGGAGGAGCCTTATAATTAAGGAGTCTGTGCAGATAGTGGGGTGGAACTGAGCAACCCCCACTCACCACTGCACAAAAGCTGGTCACAAAAATACAAACGGTTAGTCTGGGGAGATGGGATAAATTCATTGACACTCATCTGCGTGTAAGAAAGAGGTTTGTATACAAGAGCAGTCATAAACATTGAGAAAGCAGCCCAGTCCAGATCAGGTCCATAAGTCCGATATTAACCCACATGTCTGATACCAATCTGTAAAGTCCACGTCTGATTCTGGAGACACATGCAGACACCAAATGCAGGACGATCACAGGTCAGTGGGTGGGAAGTCTTGTGGATCCAATGGCAGCATAAGCATCTCTGCTGTAAGGGATCTAGCGTAGTTCCATGTGTCTTGTCAGCACAGAGAGAGAGAGAGAGAGTCTCCCACCTCTAAGGAAGAATACAGGAATTCCTAGAATCCACACAGAGGCCTCATTGGCTATACAGTGATTCATGGGCTGGACTCCACCCCTTCACTTGTACTCCTCTCAAATTGACAACAGATTATGTAACTACCCCACAAACTAAGGTGGTGTTTTTTTTTTCTTACAAACTAAGGTTTTTTTAATTAACTGGTTTTCTTCTTTTACTCTAGGTAACAGTAAGTTAATCACGTTAGGTGAAGTTAAAACCTATAACTCATCAAGCCGAGATAGATGTACACCAATTCGTAGGTCCACATGCTGGTTACTTTTTTATCTTAAAATAATTTAATTCTCAGTGTTGCTCTCTTGGTAGTGTTGAGGAGTTAAACCCCCGAAGGTCACCCGTACGTTCAGCATCTGTTAATATCCTTAGGCGTGAAATGCATATGCATGAGTGACGGCCACCCTGCTCACCAAAAACCCCAAATGGAGAAGGGCGTACGGACTTTTAAAATGGATTTACATGGAGGAGGAGTCCCAGCCCACTGGGAACATGACTCGCATTTGGTTATCTATGTGCTGACTTGTTTCTTGAGAAGAATCACCGCGGCACGGGACCTTGAGGTTGGCCAGGACCGTGCCCGTGAGGAGGATGGGTTTTCTAGCAGGAGAGGCTCGAGTGGTGATTGCTACACATGAGCAGTGGGGGGAAAGCTCCTTATGGACCCCAGGCAGTTCACCCGGCCCCTCTGTGAGGCGCACAGTTCAGCGCCTTCAATTGAAAAAAACAAATTCTCCTAGTGATGACAAGCTGGGCTTCGAACCATAAGGGCGGCAGTTCAACACCACCAGTCATTACTGGTGTGCATGGAGGGCTTCTCGTCTCAGAAACCCACAGGGCAGTTGGCGTGGCGCCACGGCAGTGAGCTTGGAGCTGCTCTTCATGTGACCTCGAACTGTCTGTCTACATAAGCTCATTGCATATTATCCCTCAGAAAGGTTTGTTACTCTTGCGTTCTGATCATGTTGGTTAGCAGAGTAATTGATCTACACGTTCATTCTTTTCTTTCCCTGGATATTTAACAAAAGAACATTTTCCCCTATGAATCCATCTACTTTGGGAAAAAGCAATCACTGTTCTGGCTCACATATTCAGGGATCTAAGCTCCCCAAAATGTTCGTCTTAAATAGGTTTTAGCGGCACGCAGTATCAATAGTTGGTCTTTTGCAGATCAACATCGTAGATCATTTTTATTCTAAAATTGATGGACTTTTCTTAGTACAATCTCAAGCAAATTTTTTCAGATTCATTTTTAACAGTTCTGCCGACATAACTCACATACACACTTTAGTAGTTCCATCACCTTCATAAGTGCTCCACGTGTTTATCGGGTTTTTACATAGTCTTTCAGATCAAGTCCTTAGAAATTTCTGAGGCCGATAAAAGCATCATGAATGTTGATGCTGCTGCTGGGCATCGAGTCACACTGGCAGGAGAGCGGCCGGCCCGGGGCAAATGCGTGTGTGTGCGTGACCTGTGTTAGCAGCCGGCACTTAGAGGCCCGTGTGCCGCCAGGGCTCCTTAGCAGACGGAGAAGGGCTCTTCCACCTCTTGCTTCTGTGCAGTATTTTGTCACGAAGGTCCTTAAGATTATTTCCAAGGTTCAGATCCAGAACAGTTTCTGGTGAGCTGCTGCGTTCTTCTGGGTAAACAATGCGCAGCGCCTTGGCCATTCAGTGCCATACAAAAGGCCAGGCTGCTAGTCTGACAGTCTGGACGGCAGACGCTCTATGGGAGGAGCCTGCTCAGAGCACCCCACCGGCTCACCTTGTAGCCAAGCAGTAGACAAACCTGAAGTGAGCAACTCCCAGCAGGGAGAGGGACACGGGCCTTAGATTAGAACGAGGAAGCGCACAGTTGCCCGGGAGAAGTGCAGAAGGCAGGAGGGGTCAAGAAGCAGGATGAAGGGAGGAGGTAGGAAGAAGGCTGTTAAATTGTGGGGCCTGCAGGCCTGGTCACAACCAACGTATCTATGTATGGAAAACCAATTTGCTCTGCAAACTCTCACCCAAATCACAATAGAAAGTCATTTAAGAAAGCAAACATTCCCATTTAAAGAAAGAAAGGAAGCGTGGAGGGAGGATGGGGTGGAAATGGGGAACCGATTACAAGGATCTACATATAACCTCCCTGGGGGACCGACAACAGAAAAGTGAGTGAAGGGAGATGTCGGACAGTGTAAGACATGACAAAATAATAATTATAAATTATCAAGATTCATAAGGGAGGGGGAAATGAGCTCATGCCAGGGGCTTAAGTGGAGAGCAAATGTTTTGAGAATGATGAGGGCAACGAATGTACAAATGTTCTTTACACAATTGATGTGCGTATGGATTGTGATAAGAGTGATTTTAAAAAAAAAGAAAGGAGGGGATGAAAGAGCTTAGAGCTTTCCCAGATGGTAGCAGAGGGAAAGGGGTGGATTAGTGCTGCCCGAGGGGCGATACCAGCCCCATCCAGCAGGGGCGCTGTAAGAGCAGATACCTACACTTTGTCCTGGGTTTTGCAGACAGGGGGTTAGTATTTTTTGTGAAAGGGGGTGGCAGGGCAGATGTTAGGAGGCGATGGGTTAGAGCCAGTTGGGTGGGGACCTGCTCGCTGAAGGCTGGGTGGGAAGCCAGCGTTTGAGGCAGATGTCTCTCTTGCCCTGGCCTTGCAGGTTTGGCCCGTACTACACGGAGCCCGTCATTGCCGGGTTGGACCCAAAGACCTTCAAGCCATTCATTTGCTCTCTGGACCTCATCGGCTGCCCCATGGTGACTGACGACTTTGTGGTCAGCGGCACCTGCGCTGAGCAAATGTACGGGATGTGTGAGTCCCTCTGGGAGCCCAACATGGTGAGTTGGAGGCACGGGGCAGGGTGGGCTCTGAGAGGGTGTCCATGTGTGCACGAGGATTGCGCATGAGGCTCTGACTGCAAGGTCAGCAATTCGAAACCACCAGCCACTCCTTGGGAGAAAGATGAGGCTTTCTGCTTCCCGAAAAAGCTAGTCTTAGAAACGCGCAGGAGCTGCTCCCCGTCCTGAGGGTTGCCGTGAATCGGCGTTGACTTGTGGCAGTGCCTTGGCAGTTCTGTTTTTGGGTAAGAGGGAAGGGAGGGAGGAGTCATGCAGGTAGGTGAGAAAGACGCAGCTTTTGGTTCTTGGGAGACTGTCCAGAAACACCCTTTGCTGTGGGCCATGGTGTTGGCTGGCTCGGGGCAGCAGCCCAGGGAGGAGACCCCAGTTGAGTATTTGCGGAGACAGCAGGTCATGCTCTCACCATTCCCCGAAGGAGCTGTGTGAGCTTAGGCCCTGGTGGTGGTTTCAGGTAAGGTTGCTGGTTCAAGCCCACCAGTTCCTCCTCTGAGCAGTGAGGCTTCCCAGCCCTGACACCCTGCATGGGGTCGCTTTGCGTGGGTGTGGACCTGGCAGCCAAGGGTCTGGTTTCCGTGGCGTTAGCAGAATGGCCAAGTTGGCTCTGCAGCCAGGTTGTGGGAGGTTAGAAACCTGAGGGCCCCCCGCCCCCGCTGTTGCCATTTAGTGAGGCTCTGGGTAAGTCTGTGCCCAAGTGCCCCCGCTGTGAAGTGGGTTTACAAGTTAGGATTGACCTGGTCGGTGGTGGTGTGAGGTAAAGAGGTGTGCATGCGGCCTGAGCACACAGGTTGGCTGGTGGTGACTCAAGGGCCGCCCTGCCAGCTCCCTCCTGCTACTGGTTAAGTCAGCCACGCACCCAAATGCCTGCCACCTATGTTTACCGAGAGTGCAGGAGGTGGGGGCCGGGTGTGAAGTGAGCAAGCCGGGGAGGTGATCCAAGTACTGGGCCAAAGAGTTTGGACTTGTTCCTTGGCTTGTTGCCAAAGGCAATTAGGAAGCAGGGGACCTGAAGCCTATAGTCAGATGTGAGGGACAGTGGCGGGCACCAGCAGGAGGTGCTGGGCTCCTGAGCAAAGGCACGGATGGCAAGAGGGAGGGAGGCAAGCAGATAGCTGGCTAAAGGGCCCAGGGCTGAGCAGGCTCAGGGCCGGGCAGACTGAGTGTGAGGCCCCTGTAGGACAGACATCCAGGGGAAATGTCCTCATGGGATGCAGCTGAAGCCACATGGCTGCTTAGAGGAGGGAATTTGGGCTTGCAATCCTCACTTTTCCTCCCAAAGAAGCCCAGGGGGCTTCCCATCCAAAGACCTGCCCTCACTTCCGGCCTCAGCGACCCGGGCAGCGGGAGGCAAGCCAAGGGAGGGCTGCGAGGCACCTGGGGTCTGAAGGGCTCCCCTCTGTCGGCAGGATCCGGAACACTTATTTGAAACCATCTCCCAAGCCATGCTGAATGCTGTGGACCGGGACGCGGTGTCCGGGATGGGAGTCGTCGTCCACATCATGTGAGCTTCGCTGGGAGGGGTCTAGAACTTGGCCCCTTTCTCCCTCCGCCCTCTAAACACCCAGCCTGACTCCCCAACCCGCTGGTGGGGTGTGAGAATGGCACCTGGGTGGCTGGGGTCACCGGAAACCCTGCTTCCCTAGGGAGGGGTGCAACTGGGTTCCTCCGTGGCTGGTTAGGTGACAAGTCCCATCTGCTTTCCTTTGAGACATCCCAGACTAAGCATCTAGACCCTTTGGGTTACTGGATCAGCTGTGGATTACCAGGGTAGCTAGGTGCTGACCAAGAATTGAGCACCCAGGCCTGTGGCAAACACGGGGGTGGACCCCTCACCCCACCTCTGGTCGGAGGCCTGGGGAGCACCTTCCCCAGCGGCGGGCTTCCAGCCAGGCCTCAGCTTGCAACTGTGCCACTTCTGAAGCCTTGACTGGGCTCCCCTCCCCCCCTGCAGACACAGCAATGTCAAGTCCCTAATGTGGCGGGCAGGGGCGGGGAGAGCGGCAGGTGGGCGGTTCTGAGTGCTGCCCTGACTCTTTCTGCAGCGAGAAGGACAGAATCACCACGCGGACACTGAAGGCCCGAATGGACTAAGTGCCTCCTCCAAGCCCCGGGTACTCCTTTTTCTTTCCCTCCTGCAAAGCCCAGGGTCTTGTTTCTTTCTCTCTTTTTTTAATTAAATAAGTTTTTCTTTCACGTTTGCCTGTGGCTTCTTTGGCTCTGATAGTTCCACCTCTGGCCCATCCCCAGCCGGGCAGTTGGAAATAGCTAGCTGCTTGAGGCTTAGCATGCCCCATGGGCGTCCCCGGTCCCCTGGTGGGCAGAACGTACCCCTACTGTGGTTGCCGGCGGTGGCAAGCAAGGTGCTGCCAGAGTACTCTACACCCACTAGGATCGGATCACTCAGCCCTCAGCACTGTCCTTGGTGACAGATGTGAAAAGGGAGGACGGAAAGCACATGGGCCCATTTGCCTCCAAGGCCCAGGGTCCGTCTTTCTGCCCCTTAGGTCTCACCTTCCCATGGAAGCCTGAGGGCAGGGGCAGGGTACACGGGAATCACCAGAGCATCTGCTGGATGAATAGACACAGACAGAATGTGCTAAGCAGCTCTCAAATGTTTCCAAGTGTCAAACCCCCCCCCCCCCATCGGAATCAGAAACCATATTCAGCTCGGGGCTAGGCCTTCAACATGGCCTTTCTCAACGAGTCTCATGTGCTACTGACCCATCTGGTCCAGACCACACTTGGGAGAGCCACTACCTCTTTAGCTAAGCCAGCTCGTAGCTACTCGAGATGGAGAACCTGAGGGACCAGATGTCTTGTCCAAAGTCAGCGGACAAGCTGGAGCTTGTCCCTGAAGCGGTGACTGCCTACGGACACCGAGGGGGCCATCGGTGAGCCCACTCCCGAGGCCAGTCCCCACACACTGGCTGCCCAGGCTGCCGCCTGCTCCCTGGGACCCCTCACGCTAAAAAGACAAGGCCCCTGTCCCACTATCCAAACACGCGGAGCAGATGTACACAAAGCTTTTTGAGTTTTATTTTTTCCTCGGATGGGAGAGTCATCCTAACATGCATGCATTTTAAAACGTCACAGGCTCTCGCACTGTTCCGAGCAGACATGACAAGCACAGAGGGCTGGAAATTCCTGTTTAAAAAATGGAAATCGCAGAGGGGAAATGAGAAGTCACACACGTGGTGGGGTGGGTGCTTATCCGCTTCCCGCAAAGTTGACTCAACTTCCTTCGTGGCTTTGACTGCAGTGATCCGGCTGCTGGCTCCCCTGCCCTGTAAGATGGCACTGAGCAAGGGGCAGGGCCTCCTGGAAGTTTCCGCTTGGGGTCTTTGCTGGGATCTCAGCACCGCTGCCCCTGGAGGTGTCCGTCACCGTCTCCTCCCCTGGGGTGTGCATGTGGGGGGCACGATTCCTTTAAGTGGTGCATCTCGGGAGCAGGTGATAGACTGGCCAGTTATCTGCGTGCTATTTCCCTTTGACCCAGTGTTCAGGCTGGCCCTACCCCCACCCCCACCCCGACTCGGAGGGCCTCAGGTCTAAAGCCAGAGCTCCTTCCAGCCAGGCGCTGGTCTCGCCTGAGCACTGCAAGGGCCCCGCGTGAGGCCTGAAGCGCAGGGCGGAAGTGAAGGTGGGAGAAAGGAAGAGCTGCCTGGTGGGAACAAAGATGCCACTGAGAACAGCCCCAGGGCGATTCGCGGCACCTGCCACAGGCCAGTGACCCCTGAGCTAGATAGGAGGAGATGGAGCACGGCTGTCTCGGCAGCCCTGCAGCTGCTGCCTTCCAGCAGGCCCAGTGCCCCACACCACCGGTGCTGGGCGGGAAGGACCAGAGGCCTCGTCCAGTGGTCTGAGGAGAGTTGCAGAGTATGCTCAGTTGGGCTGCGGGACTGCCGTTTCCTCAGGGGAGGGGAGGGGAGGGGAGTGGGGTATGGTGACTAGATGCCCTGTCACACAGGCCAGGCCTCCCCCAACCAGCCGGGTCCCATTCCTCTCCCTCGGGTCTGGGGTTGTTAGCTGCTCTTTACGGCCCAGGAGGGAGGCTGAGGCCAGCCAGTTGCCGGCAGAGGCATTTTACAGGAAGGGCATGGTGGGTGGCACATTTAGAGGGAAAAGAATGGGGGACAAAACCTTGGGGGGGGTCACTTTCTCTACATTCAGATTGCAAACCAAATAAAATATCTTCAGTATAAAACGAACAAAAAGGGAAAACCTTGTCTAAACCCAGGTGAGAACACGTGAATGCCAAAGGGCTCGGCCTTCGCAAGGTGTGGAAAGAAGAGGGACAGAAAGGCGAGGGACCTTTTTAAAAACACACTTCTGCGCGGTTCAAATGTTCTGACCCAAGCAATACTGTCAGGAGAACAAAGACAGCATTTGAAACAGAATGCTACCTCTCAAAAATGTAAACAATATACAAAAAAATAAGCCCCAAACAAAAGCTCATTGTTAAACAAGTTAGATACCTGGAAGTTGTCTTACATGATAAGATGATGTTACACTTTTCAGACACGTTATGGCAACATGATCAGCAGAGTACGGGGGCGGGGGACAGGGCTAGGGAGCCGGCGGGGGCTGGAGGGGGCAGCTTTCCAAGCTCTGGGGATGCCGAGTCTGACGACAAGCAGACCCAAATTTTCATTCTTGATTATGAAGCCGGGAAGTCGAGGAAACCTTCCAACACAAGCCCTTTCTCAGTTGGATTTGTTTTCTCCATCATGGCCTGCTCGGTTCCAGGCTGTTCCCCACCACAAAGTGGCCTTGCTGCAGACAGGCCGAGCGTCCAGCGGCCTTTCGCAGGGCCAGGCCAGCAGCGCGGCCCAGCAGCCTCTTGCAGAGGGCCTTCCAGCCCACCTCGAAGCCCCAGGGAGTCCTTGACCTAAACTCAGGGCAGCTCTAACGTGCTGCCGTACCTGCAACAGACTCGGAGCGGGGCCAGATGTGTGAGGGTGGGGGGAACCGCCGACCAACCCACTCACTCAAAATGACTCCATGAACCAGCTTCACAGCTTTGGGGTCTCTACAGGTTTTACCGTATCTTGCCCCAAAGGCCCAGCTCCTGGTGAGGGGTGAGTAGAGGAGGAATGTACCTCCCCAGCAGGGCCAGACTGTGCTGCTGCCACTGGGCAGGGTGCCACGGCCCAGGAGCACTCTGGTGGCCCATGGGACGGGAAGGACCCTGCAAGGTGCCACTCTTCCCGAGGCAGCCAGCTGACAGCAGACCTGCTGACCATTGGGACCACATCAGGCCCCACATCAAGCCTTCCAATCGGCTTTTCTAGGTCTCAGAAGCAACTTCTGGCCTAGGGGCTAGACTTCCCTCATAGAGGAGGCGCACTGCTCCTTGCTGGCTAACCTCAGGAGCGCTGGGATTCTGGAAGCATCCAGGTGAAAATCCACGGGCACAGGGAGCCAGCTCACTTCCGTGGTGATGGGCCTGCCAAACACTCCGCTTGGTGCACGGGCCTGCAGGGGGTGGGGGGAGGAGTCCCGAGGGAACGAGGGGAGGGAGGCCTCGGGGATGCTTGTCAGCTTCTGGGGTTCTCCCAAGGGGAAATAACCGTCCACCCGTGAGGGTACCAGGACTGATCTCTGAAGGTGCCCTCTACTTCCTCTGGACCCAGGGCAGACCAGCTGGACTCCAGGGGCTTAGCTGATGACCAGGGGTGCTCTCTGAGAACCAGCTGTCCGGGGACCCAGCAGTCCCCAATCTTTCCTGTCACATGAGGGTGCCTTAGTTCACCCCACGATCTTAGGCCAGAGCGCCCCCTGGGGAGGGAGGACTGTGAGAACATTGCACTTGATTCCAGGGGAAGCGGGTGTGCACAGTGCTCCACAGAATGACAGGCCAGAGAAGGAGCCCTCTGCTGCGGCAGGGGCGGGGCTCTGGCTGCCCTTCCCCTTCCGGCGCCAGAGAGTCAGCTCTGCTCCAGAGGCCTCTTGGTGCAGAGTGGGGAGGGGGTGGGGACGACATATATGGTGATGACATACATCATCATAAATAGCAAACCTGGAGCAACAGAATTTCAGAAACAAAGCCCAAGGGACCCACAAGACCATCTCTCACCCCAAGGTAGCTGAGAAACAAAGAGGGTCCCGTGGGAATAAAAACCAGAGGCACGCACAGGTGAGTGACAGCCTGTGGGCACGTGCACAGTGGCCCGTCCCCGGCCCCCCCACAGCTGGAGTGCCTCTTTCCGGTCCCAGGCTGCAGCCCGCAGCCAGCCCCTCCCCAGCCCCCCTCACCAGCCCAGCCCCCCACTCAGCTCTGGCTCCGGAGGCTGAAGGTAGGAGACAGCTACGTCAGGATGTTGGACATGAACTCGTTGAAGCGTTTGGAGTACTGCTCGGGGTTCACAGTCGAGATCTCAGCTCCCGCCTGAAACATACCAGAGATCCAGGATCAGCCTGACCACACTGCTACTGTCCACAGGGGGCACCTGCCTCGGAGGGTGGCCCAAGCCCCAGGCCTGCAGCCAGGGGAGTGGGGAGTCTTGGGTCTGGGGGGGGGGGGCACAGTGTGGGCAAGCCATCAGCAATTCCTGGCCGCTCCCCCAGCTGCACTGCTGTTCAGCCACCCTGGGGAGGGCGCTGGAGGCCAGAGAACCGGGCAGGCTGCAGAGGACACAGGGCCTGGACCCTGGCTGGGCAGAGACTCACCCCGTGTTTCACGGTTTTGGCAGCGTGTGCAGCTTTCTTCTTGGCATCGTAGGGAGTGAGGATGTCGATGACGGCCATGAAGTAGACCTCCTTCTTGGGGGCGTCTTGGGGGTGGGGGTGGACAAAGGAAGAGATGTCAGGAGCAGCATGGTCACCCCCCAACCCCTCCCCCGCCCAGATACGAGATTTGGGATCTGAGAAATGGAAGGACCACTGGGTCCCGCTCAGAAGCTTCTTGCAACCCTCACAGCCCACGGCTCTGTGGGGCGACAGAACTGCGTAGACAAGGCTGTGTCTGTCCTCAATGAGGCGGGGAAGGAAGGGACCTCAGAGAACTGCTGGGGATCCAGCTCCAGGCTGGAGGGTGAGAGACGCAGCGGGCCACACACCCACCCCCCGGGGCTGCAGAGGGCGGAGGGGCTCTTCGAGCAGGGCAGGCCTGCTGCTTACTTTCATGGCTTTTCATGGCGTAGACGTCGACAGAGGCGTCGAACTCCCCGGGCCCAAAGAACCGGGGGGCGCTGAGGAGGTTCCCAGGGCTGTCAGGAGGCGTGCCGTAGGGGCAGAGCAGGGCGCCGCCCGCCCCGTCATTGCCACATTCCTCGTCCTCCGCCCGCTCCTCCACTTCCATCTCCTCCTGCTCGGCCCGGTCCACGTCATGAATGCCCACCAGCAGGCTGTAGTCCATGATCTTCAGCTGGGCCAGGAACTAGAGCGTGGCAGGGGGAAGGAGGCAGTTACATGGGGCAGCCGAGTGGCACGTGGAAATGGGAACGTGCGGGCGGCAAGCAGTTCCGAGGCACGATGGAGGAGACGGCTGCCCTGGGTGAGGAGGTCCATCAGCATGCCAGCAGCTTGGGCGAGCGCGCAGCCCAGCGTGTGTGGGGAGCACAGTGGAGCGGCCGCCCAGCTGAGCTGGGCCGGGACTTTCCTGGGGCCCAGACTTACTGCTATGAAAGGAGGCAGAACCAAAGAGGGCGGCCCGGTGCTTCAGCTTTGTGTGGGATGGGATGGGAGTTTGGGGTTACACGCAGAATGTACTTCTTATCAGGGGTCAAAGTGTGAAACCATCTAATCCAGCTTACTTAGCCAGCAGGATAAAACCGGGGAGACGAGGAAAAAGACCACCATTTAAGAATGGCAACCAGAGCCAATCGCCCGTCTCCGGTCCTCTGCCCTGGAGGTGAGAGGAGTCCGCAGGACAAGCTTGGGCTTCCTCACACAGGGCAGAGCGAGCTGGGGGCGGCTCCTGCCTGGTCCCTTCTGGGAGTCCATGCTCAAAGGAGAAGCTAGGGTGGGAAAGGTTCTGATTGCAGCGGTCAGCTGAACTAAGGCGGCCAGCGCACTGCTCCACTCCCTCTGCTCAGTCAGCGACCAGCCGGCCTCAGCCATGTGCCAGGCATTCGTTTGGTCTTTGGTCACACCCTGAGACAGTACCAGCCGGAAACTCTTAGACTGACCGCTATGACCAAGGGTCAATGAAGACCACAAGAGGTCCCTTGACCCAGAAAACAGCTGAAGGCCCAAGGCCGCCTTCAGGAGCCCAGCAGAAGCTCTTCAGCCAAGAGTCAGAGGGGCTCCTCTGCACGAGGCTCTCTAGGCCCACAGCACAGGGAGCCCACTCCCGCGCCCCTGAGAATACGACAGTCATGTGCAAGTGAAAGCAAAGGGCCTGCCATCAGATCTCCCAGAACTCGGGGTGGGACAGTGGAAAAGGGGAAGCAGGAGAGAGACTTGAGAGGAACCGAGGGCAGAATGCAGGCACCCCCCAGGTGGGCTGGGGACAAACCCTGGTTGTCAGGAGCAGGCTCCCTTTGTCCAAACAAAAGCGGAGCCCACACCTTGTCACCGAGCAGCACCCAGCCCTCCCTGGAAGTCCTGCTCCCGAGGGCAGAGGCCAAGGCACAAAGGCAGCAGCAGTGGCGCAGGGCCTGTTGGTGGGCTGGAGTGGCTGGTGCCTGGGCTGGCAGCCCTCCCGGGTGGTGGTGGTGGTGGTGACAGTGGGCACAGGTCAGAGGGTTTGGGGATGGGTGAATAAAGAAGCACAGGGCAAGTTCCCCAAACTGAGTTACAAAGATCCCAGGGCACAAACTGTGTCCCCAGATGGGCAGCTGGCCAGCTGGAGCTTTGCTATGGCCAGGTGTTCTGCAGAGGCTGACTCATGGGGGAAGCCCGCAGGGTGGATTCTGCTCTGTGTCTAAGGAATCAGAACAGGCTGATGGCAATGGGCTGGGTTCGGCTCTGGTTTCTGACCATCTGAAAGCCACAAAAAGGAAACACTGCCCTGCCCGGTCCTTAGCCACGAGTACTCAGACTGCCAGCTCAGGATCCTGCCACGCTCCGGGGGTGAAACAGTCCTCAGGAACATGCCGTCTCCTCACAGGGCAGACGGACATCAAGCGTGGTCACACCATTTGGACCTGACGACGGGGCTGCGCTCTACAGGGGAGGCCCCGGTGATGCCCACAGTCACCGTGTGACTCTTCCAGAGGGGTCTCGGAAGGAAGCAGTCAATCCTGTTTATCTTAGGGCGACAGGGGCTCCTGCTGGGTTCAAGAAGGGGCGCTGCCCAACCACGGCGAAAGCAAGGTTCCGTCAGTACCTCCACATCCCGTTTCAGTTTCTCCAGGAAGTTCTTTTTACTCTCCTCTCCCACGTGCAGCTTCTGTCCTTCATTGAGGAAGTCATTGTCCTTGAAGGTTGGCAAGTCCTTGGCCTGGAAGAGCAGGGGCAGTGAGAGTGTTAGGAGGCCAGCAAGGCCCTCACCCCAGGAAGTCAGTTCTCTGCAGGGGTGAGGCTACGTTTAGGGGAGGGGAGGGCCTTGAGCTAAAACTCCAAATCAGCAGTTCAGCACCGAAACTACAGTCCGAGACTTGGGGCAAATAGGTGGCTGATCCCAGACACTGTAAACTGGCCGAGGCCACCTTCCCTGCTGAGCCTGGCCCAACCCAGGGCTCAGACAGCCACCATCTGATTCAGGATGGGCTATGGGCTGGGAATTGCCTACCACCCTTCAGGACTAGGAAGAACCAACAAGGACAGAGGTAGGTGACCCAGGCCGAGGCGGAAGCTGAGGACAGGAGGGTGGGTGGTGACAGATTTTATGTTGGCAAGCCAGATGGCTTGGGGTCCTGGGCTAGGGGCTGTGGTGAAAGACAGGAGAGCCACCAGGTGCTGTTTCCAGTTCCGAGCCACCCACCCCAGCTGTGCTCAGCAGACCCATGTCCCGACCTACCTTCTCCTTGTCACTTGCTTCTCTGGCAACAGTAGAGCCCTGAAAGGAACAAAAGCATCAGGCGGGCCTGGACCTGAACCCATTTCCCTCGGGTCAGTGCCACCACAGTAACCAGGGGACTGTCCCAGAGGGTTCCCAAGGCCATGAGCTTTACTGAAGCAGGCTGAGCAGTTGGGGGGCTCAAACCACTGACCTTGTGGTTATCAACTGAGCGCTTAACCACTGCATCATCAGGGCTCCTGAGAGACAGAACCAAACCCTATGTAGGGTTTCTAGATGGTGACTCTTTACCAGAACCGAAAGCCTCAGCGGTCTCCTTCGAGAGGCTGATGGATTTGAACTGGTGACCTTGAAGCTAGCAGCCCAAAGTCCAACCCACAGCGCCACCTGGACCCCTGAGGAGAAGTGCAGCTGGCTGAGGCACTAGTCTTAGAGGAGGTCAGCTGGTGAGGTGGGGTTGGCGGGCCTGACCCCTCGAGGGGACAGGAGGCAGACGCTTGGTCAGCTCCTCAGGCACAGTCTTCGGAGAGCTCTGACTACGGACAAGAGACACATTGCTGCTCAGGAAACGACTTCCCCGAGAGACGCAGCTCCCGTCCACAGGGGCCGTCCCTTCCCTCCCCTCCGTCTAATAGGAGCCACACAGTGGAAGCACTACGGGGGTGCTGAGTATCACAGGGGAGGCCCTGGGTGACTGTGCCCAGCTGCTAACCCAAAGGTTGAAGGGTCAGTCCACCCAGAGGGACCTCGGAAGAGAAGGCTGGCAATCTACTTCTGAAACACCAGCCACTGAAAGCCCTACAAACACTGCTCTCCTCCCACATCACGGGTCACTGAGCCCTGGTTGACCTGCTGGTGGCAGCTTGGATCCTAACCCCCTATACATGGGGAACCCCTTATACATGTTATGTTGGTAGGGCAAACTGGCACAGGGGCTCTTAGACCAATCCCTTTGGAGACAGAAAAACAGGTTAGGCATGGAAGGAAGCAGGCACGGACAGAGGAGCGAGACAAGCCTCCCCACCCCACGCCACCCAAGCCTGGACCCTGGATTCTTTTCAGCTTCCTACACTGCGAAAAAAATACACTTCTGCTACTTAAAGCCAAGTCCCATGGCATTTCTGTTAGGCTAACGCAGTTAACAGGGGAGAGGGCAACAGGTAGGCCTGGTCTCCACTGGGGAGGAGCAGTGGCCAGGGACTGACTGCTCTCTGGGGGAAGTGATATTTGAGCTCAGCTCAGAAGGGGAGCGGGAGGTGTTGTGTAGGGCACTCTGGAGAGGGACAGGGTTGAGAGCAAAAATATTCCAGCCAGGCAAAATCCCAAGCATGTATGACAGTCCTGGTGAGAGGAAGGAGGGCGTGCTCCCGAATCACCCAGGATCCACACAGTGGCAGCGGAGGGTGAGGGGAGAGCAACTAGAAGCCCAGTCCTTTGCTCAAGGGCAGTGGCACACCATGACTCAGTCACAGGAATACCCTTTTGGGTGCCCAGAAACACACTTGTGCTGTCAGTTGATGGGGGCCTGGGCAGATGCCAAGGTGCATGCATCAGCAGTCTGCCGCCCTTGGCCTGCACATCCCACTGGAAGAAGATGGGGAGCATTGATGGTTAGGTCAAATGGTACACCTAGGTTCAAATAACCTCTTGTCAATGTCACCTGGACTTCACACAGCCTTTTGGCCACAGGAATTAGGCCTGTCAACCTCAGAGTCACCTGGCCACTGCAAAGCATAGCACGGCTCTCCCGGCCATGGGGCCAGGGTTCTTCCAGCGCTCTGGGGAGGCCAGCTTGTACCTTGAGGTCGTACTTGCGGTGCACGGTGAGCCGGTGGCTGAACACATTTCTTGTGACCACCATGTAGGTCTCCACTCCGTCCACGGTGAGGCGGTACATGCCCAGGAACTGGGGCAGGAGGGTGCTGCCATGGCACTCCACGATGAACTGAGCAGAAAGGGGAGGGTGGCAGCTCAGGGGCACAGGGAGGGGCCCGGGATGGAAGGTGCACCCCCACCCCACCCGAAAATCCCGAGCTTCGCTGAAACGCCACCTCCCAGAGCAGGGGTCGGCAAGCTTCTAAGACGAAAGAGTCGATCTGCCCCTCAAAACAATTTAAAAATTATTCGAGAGCCATAAATGTCTACTTTTACACACAGATGAAATCACCGTCATCTGGTAACCTCAGTGTTTTCAGTTTTACTTCAGAGCCGCATGCACGCACAGCAGACCGGGCACGAGATCGCGGCATGCGGACGCCTCATCGAGGCTCATGGTTTTCAACGTGGCAGACTCGTGTGATGGTCACTGCTGGGTCCACCTGGCTCGGCCAGGATTCCGTCATCAGGCACCCCGTCGTGAGCAGAGGCAAGGGGGGTTTCCTTGAGGGGCGTGGCCTGCATCCAATACATATGCACATCTAGACATGCAGGCCCCCTAGAGCTGGCCTCCCGCCGCCGATTCCTGGACGGGTGGGAGTCAACTGCCGACAGCCTGCAGTGTAGCTCAGGGGTTGTCAGCCCTGTCAGCACCTGAGTAGACGTCTCCAGTCTCCCGCTACCCCCTGGCCCAATGAGGTGGGGCTTGCCAAGCACAGATGTGTGTGTGTGTGTGTGTGTGTGTGTGTGCTGTCCTTGAAAGGAGGCCCTCTCCGCCAAGCACAGGTGTGTGTGTGTGTGCTGTCCTTGAAATGAGGCCCTCTCCGCCAAGCACAGGTGTGTGTGCGTGTGCGTGCGTGTGCATGTGTGTGCCCTGTCCTTGAAATGAGGCCCTCTCCTCACACTCAGCCTGGGGCGCGGTGGTGAAGGCATGCACGGCTAACACCAAGGTGGATGGTTTGTACTCAGCAGCCGCCTTGAGAGAAAGCTACGGCTACGTGTTTCAGGAAAGCCTTCCCGTGCAGAGATTCTGTCCTACAAGGTCTCTCTGTGTTAGAATCAAGTGGACAGCGGTGAAGTTCTTCCAGGGTGTGCCTATTTACATAGACACCAGCTCCACGGCTTAGGCTCCCCCAGAGAACCCCGCTAAGACCCAGGGCTCCTCAGAGATGGACAGTCAGATGCACCCCCCTTCCTCCCCCAGTTGGTGTGACACAGTGAGAGGCGAGCTGAGTGGCCGGGACCGAACTCCTGTGGTTCCTACGATTAGGACTCCAGTTTTGATTTTGTCGGGAACAGAACTGAGCCACAGGAAGATCCAAGGATCCAGGCCTCCCGGGGGAGCAAAGGCAGCAAGGGCGGGTGCCCGGGCACAGCTGGGAAAATAAAGTGACATTCCAGCCAAAGCGCCTGCCCATGGCAATGCCTCAGGGTTTCTGCATCCATTTCTGCGACCAGAAGGTCCCCATGGCCCCCCTTCAGGTGCCCAGAAGAAAGCCCTTTGAAAACGTAGCACAGGCTTGGGACAGGCCCTTGGCGGTGCCAACCCCCTGCCTGCTCTCCTCACAGACAGGGTCTGGATGAGGGACCAGAGGAGGGGAGAGCAACTGCTGACCTGCCGGGACTCCCTGGGGGGACACGAGGGGGGCAGTGCCCGTGTGAAAACACCTGCCTCCAACCAGGAACAGCTGCCTGGCGGGACTGACTCAGCACCTCTCCTTGGCCCCCCTGTCCAGAGGTGCCCTTTCACCTCGCAGACATCATCAGGAAGCATCTCCCAGGACCAGAGAAGGCGAGCCTCTGTGGAGAAGCCCACCTGGGCCTCTCCACCTGTCTCGCAGCCCACCCTCGCTACAGCCCCAGCCTGGGACTCACCATACCTGGTGGTACTTTTTTAGAATATTGTGCATCTCAGCCACATCCTCACTGGACACAGTCTTGATGACAAAGCGCCGGTCGTAGGTGGTGAGGAAGCGCGTGCCGCAGCGGCCCTGGCTGTCGCTGTTGATGGGGGCACTGCGCGTCACGGAGTTCTGAGGGCCCAAGACAAAAGCAGGCTGGTCTGGGGAGGGCGCGGGGTCCCCGACTCACTCCGGTCTTCTCTTACGGGCAGGGTCACCTTGAAGCCAACAGTGTGGAGATAAAGGGGCTCCCAGAGGGGGAGCTTCTCCACCCCGTTTCTTGTGGAAAGTTCACAGCCCTCCCCAAAGTCTTGCTCCAAGGTGGCAAAAGCTGTTCCCTAACTCCTGCTCCTAAACCTGGACTGGGTGGGGTGGGATTATGGGACAACATCTCCTTGCATTCCGCTCCTAGGGAACTGTCCTGTCCGGCAAACAGAGACTGCCTGGTGGCAGCAGACTGGGTTCACCTCCAGACATGCACGTGGAAAGCAGGTGGCGGGCGGGGCTGAGCTCGCTAGACCTTGGGGTGACGGAGAGGAAGCTTCAGGAGACAGAAGAGGCCGGGCATGAAAGCAGCAACAGACAGTCGCCACCTCGTCTCCCTGTGGAGGCCCCAACCCAAGGACGTGCTCTCAAGCAGGGGCCCAGAAGGCCTTTGGGACGATCCCAGGTGCCCCTGCTCCCAGAGAGCCATGTGTGGATCTGCTCGGAGCAAGGCCGCCTCTCCGCCCTCCCCGACTGCCGCCCTTAGCACACCCTTCTTTCCAGACCCTGGAGCTGACACCTGCCACCCACAACCCGGGGCAGCCCAAGTCTGACGTGGGCGGGGCCTGGGAGGTCCCCACAAAGGCGCTCCATTAAAGACAAACACCCCCTCCTCCAATCAGGGTGCTGAGTAGGCAGCTGACTTGCCTCTCGCTGCCAGCCTGGCCCTTCTACCAGCAAGACGGACTTGCCACAGTCCCTTTGGAAAGCAGAGTTCTATGCCCGCCTCATGCTCAGGCAGCCCTGTTGGTTCAGGAGCACAGCAGCCCCTCCCTCAACACCACCCACCCAGTGCCCAGGTAAGAGCTGAGTGCAGTCATCTACCCGCAGGCTAGGCGAAGCAGCGCACAGGCCTTGAGACCACAGGGCAAGGGTGTGGGGGGAGGGGGAGGAAGGAGCCACAGAGGAGGGAAGATGTCCCAGGCACCTGGCACTGCAGCAAAGGCAAGGAGTCTTCAGAAACCCTCGGGCTCCCAGCAGGCCATGGTCGAACTTAAGGGTCAGTCTTACAGAGGGGGCTGGGGCCTCCACACCTCTTAAGCATAAACCAAAGCACACTCTCTGACATCAAGTCGGTTCCAACTCCCAGCGGCCCTGCCAGGAGGGGTCCAACTGCCCCTGGGTTCCCACGGCGGGGCAGGAAGCCTTGCCTTCCTCCTGCTCTTAGACCTAAACCTTCCTCAAGTGGCAGGCCTGTCTTCAGGAGAAGGCCACATGAGCTTACCCGTGGGCCTTCCGGAGGGGAGGGAAGGGGAGGGGAGGGAAGGGCAGGGAGCTCTGACTCCAGGGAGCCCTGGGCCCAGACCCTGCTGCTTGTGAACAACTCTGTGAAGGCATCCTGGAGTGCAGCGAGCGAGGGGAAGGAGTATTTTTAAGAACGCTCAGCATCAATGTGAGATGTCACCAGGTCTCGTACTTCTTTCATGCCCCCCAATAGCTGAAAGTCAACTTTCTTCTTTACTGCTATCCAGATGCGGTGGGAAGTTCTCCCCAACCCACCACCAGGCTCCCTGGCAGAGGAAGATAGTCTGAGGGGCAGAGCTGGGGTGGGGGTGTGGGGGGGACACCAGAATCCCTGAGCAGCTCTGAATCCAACTCATAGTCCAGTCCCTCAACAGTGGGACTGAGCTCCAATGAACCAAGGCCTCTGGCCCTCCTGACCCAGAATGTGATGACCTCATCACCCCCTGTAGGGGCAGCTGCCCTGCCCTGCCTACCCCACCTCCCACCGCCAGGACAGGGGACAGGGGCAGGAGGTGACACTCATACCTGGCAAGAGGTGACACTACCCTTGGCGTCTTCCTTTTCTAATCTGTCTTATCTGCTTTAACGGCAACAATTCTCTCTCTTAAGTCAAACTACGAAGGAGAACGGTTCTTCAGCCTGGACCGGACCGGGAATGCCAGACTAAACTGAAGCAGCCTCCCCAGGCCGCCCTCCCGCCCGCTGCGGTCCCTCCCAAGGGGCAGAGCCTGAGGCTGTTGGCCGCCCTCAGAAGCACTGCAGAGCCCCTGCCCCTCAGAGCCCTCCACGTCCTGGGGAAAGACTACCTGAGGCTGGGGCGGCCCTCGGCAAGAAGACAGCACAAGAATAGCGGCCACTTCTTGGGTTCCTCTGTGCTGTATGTGACTTCCGGGCCCAGCCCGCCCCCTAGCCCCTCCGATCCTGCAGAGACCCCGTACCTGGTAATCCTGATCATCGATCCCAAACCTCTCCCGGAGGTTGCGGAACACCATGGGACAGTACTCCTTAAACTTAAATCGACTGGGGAGGTTCTCCCTGGGGAAAAGCAGAAACCGCCTTTGTGAACGCCTCTAGCCTCAGCCTGCGTTGCCCCTCAAAGCCTGGGTGTGCAAAGCCTCGGGGGAAGTTCTGAGTCCCCAGAGGGTGTGTCTGGTCCAGAGGGCGCAGAAGAGCCACATTTGTAACTCTCTCTGGGAAGCGCTGGAGCCCGGCGATGTTGTCACACTGCACACCCTGTGCTCGGGTGCTCAGCCTCCAAGTGCAAGGCTGGTGGTTCAAATCCCCCAGGAGGCTACTCACGGAGAAGCCCTGGAGCTCTACTTTTGAAGGACCCAGTCACGGAAAACCCAGCTCTCTGACACACCTGAGGTCACCATGAGCTGTGAGTACTTACTCTGCCGATGCGGGCACTTTGCTATGGGTTATGTGGACCTTGAATAAGATTTACATTCAAGGGAAAAAAGCCTTACCTCAGCGGTTCTCAACCTGTGGGTCATGACTCCTTTGGGGGTTGAACAAATCATAACAGTAGCAAGATGACAGTGATGAAGTAGCAACAAAAATAATTTTATGATATGACAAAATATTAATTTATAAATGATCAAGGGTTCATGAGGGAGGGGGGAGTTGGGAGGGAGGGGAAAAAATGAGGAGCCGATACCAAGGGCTCAAGTAGAAAGCAAATGTCTTGAGAATGATGATGACAATAAATGTGCAAATGTGTTAGACACAATGGATGGATGGATGGATGGATGGATTGTAAGAAGCGTAAGAGCCCCCAATAAAATGATTAAAAAAAATAATAAAACCTAAAAAAATAATGTTATGGTTGGGGTCACCACAACATGAGGAACTGTATGAAAGGGTCATGGCATTAGGAAGGTTGAGAGCCACTGCCCTACCTGCTGGGAGTGAGAATGAGCAAGGCCCCTCCCCCTCCCCATGCTCTAACTGGCTAAAAGGCCCTCCAGGCAGGGGCCTCTCCTGCAGGGAAAAGCCTAGGGAACATCCTGGAGATGCAACACCCAGGAAGGCACCAGCAGCTCCCACTTGGACTAGAAGGAGGGTGTCCTTGGTCCACTGGCTGGGCCTACCAATCTCGGCTCTTCATCCACCAGCCGACAGACCCCTCCCCCCCCAGAAGGTCGTCATGAAGTGAAGACTCCTCCCACTCCCCATCTACAACTGCCGCCTGCTTAGGGATCCCCTCTCAGAAACACGCCTTCCAGCCCCAGGACGGCAGACTTGAAGGACATGAAGAGGCATGGCCTCTCAGGAGGGCAGGGCCTTGTCAGCCTTGGCTTTATTCATGCCCTGTCTTCCTGAAAAGAGCGCTGTCCTCTGATCTGCAGCAGGCAGGCACGGCACCTTAGTTGAAAGGACAAAAGGAATCCAGAAAGAGGAAAGAAGAGGAGAGGTTCTGGATCTGCTGGAGGCCAAGGTGTGAAGGGGGAAGAGCTAGTGGCCGGTGGCTCAACGCCCATCACGGGAGCCCTGACCTCTGGGACAGCAGCACCTTGTCTCCCACCTCAGTCAAGGGCAGCCGCTCCTCTGAGTCAGCAGGTGGCAGCTATGGAGACCGACAGCTTCCAGAACAAGATGTTACTGCTTGTTATGGTCAGAGAAGCCACTTCTCCTCCAGGCTAATCCTCAAGGAATGGTGGGGTGACAGGTGGGGACGATAGGACATTCGCAATGGGAACCAGGAGTCAAACACAGAGAAGAGGCAGGTGTGAGTAACAAAGGGTTCCTGGGGTGACCCAGACTAAGGTGGGCCCCAACTGCGCCCAGTTTTAGGCATGGTGTAAATCCAAGAAGCCACAGATAGCCCTGCTGAGCAGCTACACTGACAGTACCCTTGGGGCAGCACTGGTTCATGAAGTGGGAAGAAACAGCAGCTTCATGGCTACAGCCCACGTCAGGACCGTGCCTAGCAGCTTCCTGCCAAAGCTCGCCCTGCTGGCAGCCTCATACGAGATACCTCGGCACTAGGGTCACTTATTTCTACGGGCGCTGGCCCTAGATGAATCACCCTGGGCCCAGGCACGAGCCCCAGGGGGCACTGAAGGCAGGTTGCTAAAGGCATGAGATGACAAGACAATATGAGGGAGGGACAGAGGCCCACGATGAATGTATCATTCGCTCACAGGCTCTGCAATCCAGGTGTCACTCTCAGACCCTTCCAGCTGCTGGCTGGGCAGCCAGCATGGATGAGGCTTCAGAACAAGGCTCTGAACCAGTTCATTCTGGTTCGACCCCATGCTGAGGACTGGCTTCTCCACCCAGTTACACATTTTAACAAGATGAGCCCTAGGTGATTCTTCTAGGTGCTTCTGGGTGACAAGAATCACTTGGGGGTCTTATGCAATCACAGCAGCCCGGGGCTCGCTCCGTTTATCTGGGGTGGACAGCAAATGCTCAGCCGGGAGTTGAACCGTGGAACCGGAATGAACTGGTTCAAAGCCCTTCTTCAGCAGCGTGGAGCCCGCTCAGCGGGTGACTTACTTATTGAAGAGATGATTGTCCACTTTGATCTTGCTGTAGGCTTTGAAGTCATCTGGCATTAGCATGACAGGGACAGGGACATTGCTCAGCTCATTGATCTGCAAAAGGCAAGAGGAAAGTAAGGGACTTGACCAGGAGGCTGCTTGCCTTCGAAGTTCTTAAAGAGGATGGATACAGATGCCCCAGAGGAGGGCATGCCTGCCATGGCCCCCTTTTCGGCTGGTCTTCTTACAGAGTCCCCAGCTTCCCCTCCACTGATCTAAACTCTCCACATCTGCCACGGTCCAATGCAAAAGACGCCTATGACGCCTCCCACCATCCTCTAGCCCAGAAGGGCTCACCGCCTTCCCCACAGCTGTAGGCAGTGTTACTAAGCCTCGCAAGACTGTAAGCTAGGTAAGACATTACTGATCTTTGCAAAGCAAAGATGATCCGATTTGGGGGAACTCCACAGTGCTTGGTACCATATAGAAAGTAATGTTATCAAATGCGATAAGAAATGGCTGGAACAAAGAGCACCCTACCAGAACCAAACCCACCGCCACCAAGGTGATTCCCGCTCAGTGTCCCCTGATGGAGGGAGGATTGCCGAAACTGCGGGTCTTTACAAGGAGCAGAGAGCCTCGTCTTTCTCCCAGAGCAACGGATGGGTTGCAGCCCGACTGACTGACAACTCACCACAACCCTGACGGACAGAAAGAACTGCCCTTTGGGTTTCCAAGGCTCTAGATCTTTCTGACTGAGAAGCCTCATCTTTCGCCCTCAGAAAAAATTAGAGAGTTCAAACTGCTGAATTGTAGCCTTGCAGTTAGCAACCCAGCCCATGACCTAGTACACCATGAGGGTCCCTTCCCCTTTGCCTATCCACTGCCATCAAGTTGTTTCTGCCTCAGAGTAGCCCCACAGAAGGTCTCTCAGACCGTAAATCTTTAAAGGCTCACATAGCCTCATCTTTTATTCTGCAGAATGACTGGTGGGTTTGAACCCACAACCTTGAGGTCAACAGCCCAACACTTACTTGACAGTTCCCCCAGGGCTCCTTCACCCTACCTAAACTCACAAACCAAACTTCCTAACACGGAGTCGATTCTGACGGAGAGCAAGCCTACAGGACAGAGCAGAACTAACCTCGTGGGTTCCGGAGGCTGTACAGCTTTTCAGGGGCAGAAAGCCTCATCTTTCAGCCCACAGAGGGGCTGGTGGGTTTGAACTGCTAATCTTGTGGCTACAGCCCAGTGTGTATCCCACTTCACTACCAGGGCTCCTTTCATACCTAAGTGAGTATAATTAAGGACTCCGACATTCTGCATGCAAATTGCAAGTGGCAGCTTGGGGCAGAAAAAAAGCTGAATGGGTTTGTGTGGGTGTGTAATAAGAGCCATGACATGAATGCATAGATGCACACCACGTTCATCCCAGCACCAATCGAAACAGCAACGAGATGGAAACAGCAGACATGCCCGATGGAAGAATAAATAGACAGACGATGGGATACGGCATCACGTCAAAGAATAAGGGTGAATTGCGAAACACCTCAGATCATGGGCGGACATAGCGGGCATTGTACCGAGTGAAATCTATCCATTCCCAAAAGACAGATAGTGTATGAAGCCACCATTGAGCAAAAAGCTGAGACAAGGAATTCACACTAAAAGAAACATTCTTAGAAGGTTACCAGGGCGGGGAAAACGAACTCCTGGTTAGACAGCAGCCATGGCAGGCACAAAGGATGGACGCTGGGGGAGAGGCCCGGAGAAAGGCAAGCATTAAAGGCAAAAGACGTAACCATGATTACCGACCAAGCCTCTCAGAAGAAAGACACGGTCATCTAGTTCCGCAAAGATGTGCAGCCTTGTACAGCCACTGGGGCAACTCCCCTCTGTCCTAGAGGGCCACTGTGAGTCATAAGGGACTCAGTGGCAATGGACGGTGTTGACCAGGAGCCAAAGTCTCCACCTCCTGACAAGCCACCTTTCCCTCCAAGGGTCTGGTAAACAGGTAGGCTAAGATACTGACCGGATTCACCTGCTGCTATAAAATGAGCCCTCTGAGAAACCTGTGGGGGTATCTCTCTACCAGCAAGTCAGGGCTGGAGTGCATCCTCCGGACCCCAAATCCCTGAACGGCGAACCTCTTGGATCCAGAAGGCAGCTGTAACACTAGAGGAGCTGAGCAGGGAACAGAGAGCTGGGCTTCCCAGCAATGCAGCGTGCAGAGTACAGTCGAGCAGTGCCTTGGGGCAGCATGCTGGCTGTGGAGTAGGGCGCCCCTGGGCATTTCATGACGGGCGCTGGGTTTGCTGACCCATGGGACTTGAGCTGTATGTCTTCGGGTTGAGGCTTCCAACAGTGTGGAATGCCCTTTGAGGATCTCGTAGCAGCCCTGACAGAACTCTGTCATGTGTCCTGATGACCAACTCTGTCCCCAGCACTGCTCCCCTGCGTTACCACCTGTTGCGGTAACTTCTTTAACGAGCCCTTTCATCGTGACTGCTGCCTGAGTTCTGTGTGGACATTAGCACCTAGAGATACCGAAACGAGTAAAAGAGTCTAGAGGCGGGGTTGGACAATCCTAGTTAACACAAGACACTTACTAGTTGAACTGCCAACTACCAGTGGCAGTCCTGATTCGTCCCCCTTCAGGCCTGGAAAGGAAATCACCTGCCTGGCTCCAATTTCAGCCAAACCCAGGCAGGTCTAAGGGGAACACTGACACAGAGGGGGTGTGGGCACCTTAGGGAAACCAACCGCTTCGTGTCCAGGGGTGGGGCAGCATGTGACAAGGATTAGCAAGGAGGAAGGAAGAAGCAGGAAACTCCGGGAGGAATGACGGGCGTGTGTCCTAAGGACTGCATCCATGAGATGGACTAGGAAGGGTCTGCATCACTGAATGGGAAACGGACCTGGTCGCTTTCTAATCAAGAGGAGAGAAATGGAGGCCCCGGGTTTTGCTAGCTTACGTCTGCCGGCGGGGTTCTAACCACTGACTGGCTCGCTCTGCCTTAACTGTTCCGAGGAGGGTAGTTTCCCAATGTTCTGGTCCTATCTTCTGCGAAACTGGGGGCACGCGCTGGGGCAGGATGCCTTCACACACACACACACACACACACACACACACACACACACACACACACACACACCCCACACACACACACCCCATTTCCTCCCCCCTCGCCCTCCCGTCAGGGATCGGCTTCCCATTGGTGCAGAGCTGAGAGGGTGTACCTGACCCGGTCCCCAGCTTAGCCACTTAGCGGTGTGATTAGCTGCAGATGTGCACTCCCGGCAGCAGTGTCTGACACTTGACCCTCAGCCCAGTTGCACTAATGTGTCCCGGATTTGGGAAAGGAAATCTTAGCCTGCCTTAAGGGATGGGGTGGGTATTGTCTCTCCCAACTACTTTCCTGGTAAACCCCATTATCTCAATGGGGCCCCACGTGGCGGCAGGGAACCACCTCCGGCCATTAGGACTCCTCCGGGAGCACAAGTGGGGGAAGCGGCATTTAATTTGCTGCCCCTTTTATGTTCCAAAGCTTTTTCCTTTAGAAATGTCAGAGGCGGGAGGAGGTTCGGGGTTAATGCAGTAACAGGCTAGGGAACTGTAGCTTCCTCCTGGGGATACAGGGAGGGGGGACACATCTGGCACAGGAGTGGATTCTGACTCACAGTGACCCGCGATAGGATTTCCATGCCTAGATCTTTAGAAGAGCCAGAACAGCCGCATCTGGGTCTGAACCACCAACCTTGTGGTTAGCAGCCCGATGCCTCCCACACAGCGCCACCAGGGGTCCTAGGGAGGGCATCAGAGACTCAGGAAAGCAGTGGCAAAACTGACTGGCACTGGCCTAGGACCCCACCTGTAGGGAAAGCCGGAGCAGGATTCTGCCATGAGAGATCCCCGGGGCCTCAGTGAACGTTCTCTGGTAGAAATGGTCTTTACGTTGATGAGGGGAATTCTTACCAGGACAGCTACATTTGTTTCAATCCATCAAACCGTACACTTACAACATATACCTTTTATTGTGTGCAAACTATGTCTCAATAAAGTGGACTTTAAAACGTTCTAACATCCAGGCTTAGGATGTTGCCCACTGGCCACACCCTCCCAGCCACTGAAAAGGGCGGCAGCAGGGGCGGAGGTGGGAGGGCAGCAGTGAGCCAGGTCCCATTCCATGGGGCCGGCGCTCACAGAGAGCGTGTCAGGGGCTAAGCCTGTGCCTTCAGAGGAAACCACTCCACTTCCTGGTTCCCCTGCCAACAGAACCGATCCACAAGCCTCTCACTTCCTTTTCCTGGTACAGTGAGCCTGGCTCTGCGAGATAAAGGGGAAAGCGGGACAAAGCGTATGGTTTTACACTAAAATGTTGCTGAATTTGCTACAACTCCACTCTGGGTTAGCCTGAATCCGGAGTTGGTGTCACAGGTCTCAGGTCTTGCTGGTTGTCTTGTGACTCCGAGGGAAGCCTCTCTTTGTACCCCGGTGGTTAGGACTCACTGCGTCTCTAGTCAGGGGCTGGGGACACTGCTATCCTGGAAGAGGTAGCCTGATAGGAACTGGAGGAGCCCTGCTGGCACAGGGGGTGGAAGTTGGGCTGCAGGGTCTGCCACCAGCTGCTCTGAGGGAGATAGATGGGGCTGTCTATTCCAGGGGCAGGTCTACCCTGTTCTGTAGGGTGGCTGTGAGTCGGCACCGGCAAGATGGCAGTGTGAGTTTGGGGTGCATTTTCTGGTTTTGTATGAATTTACTCATTTCTACGGGGCCATGGTAGATAGATGATTCACTCCGGGGACTAGTTGGGTTTTGTTTTTAAGTTGTGATACATTGTATATCACCAGAGAGTTCTATCGATTTTAATTTAACAAGTACTTACTGAAAAGTCGACTCTGTTAGGTACACGAAGGAACAAGGGGGGAAGTGGTATTCACATGCAAGAAACGGGAGGCTTAGATGAGCCAACACACGTCACAGAGAAACTGAGTCAAGAGGAGTATGCAGCTCTGTGAAAATACAGGGCAGAGTCGGAGAAGAGCAGAGCTCAGAGGAGGGTAAGGTAAACATGGTGTGAGTCACACTCCCGCGTCATCCCTAGTGCTTCAGGAGAGACAGTGCACCTAATGACACTGGAGGAATCTACCACGGGGTCATGTCACGGTCCCCGTGTAAAAGTCCCATGGCTCCTCACCAAGCTCAGAATGAGGTTTGAACTCCTTTGCCCAGCACCCGAGGCCTTTCATGCGCAGGCTCAGGCCCTGAAGACCATTTGCTGAAATTACTTCTCATCAATGTTAGGAGGACTTGCTATAAGGAGGCCGGGCTACCAGCTGGGTATAAAATAACATGACGACAACAGTCTCCATTTGGCTGAGAAAACAGACAACAAAACTCCAATAAAATGTGATGAGAGCACTCATTGAGTTTAGTATAAAGGAAGAGGGAAAAGCTGATCGAGAGATGATTGCTTCTGCCTGGGAGTGGGAGGGAGCGAGCTGGGGGCCAGAGCAGCTGCAGACACATAATACCTCGGAGTAAGGCCCCACCCTGCAAACAGAGGCAGGCAAGGGGACTCCAGGCAGCACAGTCACACTAGGGAATGGAGGGGGGCACCCATGGAAAGACCGGGGATGGCCCCTTACATTATACATATTCATGAATAACCGCCACTTCTGTTTAGAGGTTGCCTATAAATGGTCAATGATTTATAGTACATGATTATATGCTATATTATGTGTTCTGTGCTGTTGTTTCTAATAGTTAAAATATTCATGTAGTCACCTGATAGAGGGTCAGAGAAGCCGGTGCCTTGCCTGAGGCCACACTGACTGTCTGGGCAGAAGCAGGCCTTAATCCCAGGCCTGGGGGGTGCCAAGACTTGGGTTCTTTCAAACGGTGCTGTGCCATCCTTCCTCCAGACTGCTACCCTGCCTGAGGTTGGGGTTTTCAGCCCTTCCCGCTCCAGATACTCCTGCAAGCCATATATTTTCTGCCCGCTTCATAGAAAATGGAGCTCAGAGGCAACATACATCAAAAACAAAAACGCCACTCTAAACCACATGACCGAAAAATGGCAAAGCCTGCGTTTGAACTTAGGTTTGTCCACTCTATGAGATGTTTGAACTTGACTATAAAAAAGAATCCCTGGGGGGGGGGAGGGGAAGGAGGGGAAAAAAAAAAGAGGACCTGATGCAAAGGGCTTAAGTGGAGAGCAAATGCTTTGAGAATGATTGGGGCAGGGAATGTATGGAAGTGCTTTATACAATTGATGTATGTATATGTATGGATGGTGATAAGAGTTGTATGAGTCCCTAATAAAATGTAAAAAAAGAAAAGAGGAGAAAAAAAGGATTAGGGCAAAGACTGTACAGATGTGCTTTATACAATTGATGTATGTATATGTATGCACTGTGATAAGAGTTGTATGAGCCCCTAATAAATTGTTTTAAAAAAATAAATAAAAGACATTGGAAGAAAAAAAAAAGAATCCCTGGGGAGGGGATGGCGGGGGGGGGGGGGGCTAGAATTGAGGAGCTGATGCCAGGGGCTTAGGTGGAGAGCAAATGTTTTGAGAATGATGAGGGCAATGAATGTACAAATGTGATTTACACAATTGATGTATGTATGGATTGTGATAAGAGTTGTATGAGCCACTAATAAAATGATTTTTAAAAAAGGTCCCTGGTGACATCGTGGTTCCGAGTTGGGCTAACCGCCAGGTCAGCAGTTCGAAACTACCAGCTGCTCCTCAGGAGAGAGAGTCCCTATGTCAGAGCCTGAACGAGGCAAGTTCTCCTCTGTGCTCTATCGGGTTGCCAGGAGTCGGCATCAACTCGATGGCAGTGAGTTTGGGCTGTTTGTTTTTGTCTGGTGTTTAAAAATAGGAATTCACCCCTGATATGATCACTGAAGAAAAATGGGTGCATAAGCAAATGTGGTGAAGAAAGCTGATGGTGCCCGGCTACCAAAAGATATAGCATCTGTGATCTTGAAGGATTGAAGGTAAACAAGCAGCCATCTAGCTCAGAAGCAACAAAGCCCACATGGAAGAAGCACATCAGCCTGTGCGATCACGAGGTATCAAAGGGATGTTATCAGGCAACATCAGAACATAAAATTGTATCATATTGAACGATGGGGGGGAGTGCGGAGTAGAAAACCAAAGCCCATTTGTAGACTACTGGACATCCCCTTACAGAAGGGTCTCGGGGAGAAGACAAGCCAGTCGGGGTGCAATGTAGCAACGATGAAATAAAAACTTTCCTCTAGTTCCTAAATGCTTCCTCCCTCCTCACTATCATGATCCCAATTCTACCTTATAAATCTGGCTAGAACAGAGGATGTACACTGGTACAGAAAGGAATGGGAAACACGGAATCCAGGGAGCATGATCCCTTCAGGACCAGTGGTATGAGTGGCGATACCAGGAAGGTGAAGGGAGGGTAGGTTGGAAAGGGGGAACCAATTAAAAGGATCTATATATAACCTCCTCCCTGAGGATGGACAACAAAGGAGTGGGTAGAGGGAAATGTCGGACAGTGCAAGATATGACAAAATAATTTGTAAATTATCAAGGGTTCATGAGGGAGGGGGGAGCGGGGAAGGAGGTGAAAGAGGAGCTGATGCCAGGGGCTTGGGTGGAGAGCGGATGTTTTGAGAATGATGAGGGCAATGAATGTACAAATGTGCTTTACACAATTGATGTATGTATGGATTGTGATAAGTTGTATGAGTCCCTAATAAAGCGATTAAAAAAAAAAGGATGGGAATTCGCATGTCCAGATGGCTGATACAGAGAGGTAACCCTGTCCCCATCAGACTCAAGTAAGAGCTGGAGAGAGCACAGAGATCCTTTGTAGCGCCCTTACCATAGTCCTGTGCAGACTGTGGCCACAAGAATACAAGACGACCCCGGAAACTCCCCCAAGACCTGGATAAAGGCCACTCTTCTGTAGGCGGGTCCCTGTCTCCTGTGGGTGGGGTCAATCACACTCACCCATCTTCGTATTCTAACTATCACCTTCACTTGGGTACAGTTTACATGTCTGAGAAGACTCATACCCATCTGTGTGGTGTGGATCCCTCCCTCATGTTATTTTTCACCACGTAGACGTCTCTTGGGGCAGAAAGGAGTTTGTTTCCATACCTGAAGGTCACAGTAACTAAGGGCCAGAGTCTTGAGTGTCCCACGACTTTGTATCTGACCCGTAAGCCTGGTGGTTTGAGGTTCTGTGCTTTGTGGAACAGACCTCTCCCTCCCACTCTATCCAGGACCCTGTACAGGGATGCCTTGCAAAGCGGTCAGCAGGGGCGAGGGCACCAGCTTGCTCTTCTGATAACAGGGTGATGGAGGCTGAGGTTGACGTGGCCCATTGATCAGTCCGTTGGAGTAATTATTCCCATGAATGAGCTTTACTTGGTAGACCGGGGGTGGGGGTGGGGGGGTGGCACGTGATTAGAAGTTCTGAAGCATGTACCGTCACTGAACATTTTGATCAGATTCCCTAGCAGAATCCTGGGCAAATGGGGAGAAATGCAGAACAGAATCTCAAATTCCCGTGGACCCCAGACTTTCTCCAGGCATGGCGGTGGATGAACCCCTGAAATTGTACAAGCTGAAATAACTGAATTGGTATAGAGTTTGATACGTATCTCGTCAACAACAAAACAAATAAATGCACTTTGGAGGGGAACCAGGTGAAGATGTGAAAACTACAGGTGAAGTTCAGATGCTTGAAAGGTCACAATGGAAACACCATTTCAGGAGCTCCTGCCTTCCCTTGACCAGTGTGGCAGTTGCAGACTCTGGTGTCAATCTGAGGATCAAGAGTGTAGGGGTGGTGTGGCAAACAGAAGGATTTCTCCCAAGTTGTCTCCCCAAATAGATGCCAAACTTAGCTGCTTGCGAATGACTATACACTTGGAGGTCATCAGGAGTAGATCAGGGGTCATTCTCCCTAAGGGTTACCAGCCATCCACAGCAAGCAGTCACCACTGTTTATCCCACAACAAGAAGGACCCACTCCCTTCTGATGAGAATAGTAGCTGACTGTTTCCTTGTAGGAGACCCAGAGAGGTCAAACCCACCCAAGGGTGGCCAAGGTTAGGCTGCCATCATGAATCTAGGGTCCGCCCTTCTTGTCATATGTATACCCCTACTTCCACCCCCCCTATCATGTATACAGCCCTAACTCATCCCCTTCCTGTCACACTTATGCCTATTGTACATCCCCTTCCTATGATGTGTCTGCCTATTGTACTGCCTCTTCCTGTACATGTGGTTAACTGTAATCACACACCCCTAAAGAGATATGACCCTTGGTTAACAATAAACGGGGTCCTCGAGCCTCCTGCCTGGTCTCCGCCCCACCTCGCCTCGGCCCACACTGTGCGTGGACCTGGCTGGTAAGATCATGGTCATCCAGGAGGTGAGCATGCTACTATGAAATATGCCTGACTCCATTATTTCTCTCTCTCTCTTCTACCTCTCATGCTCTCGATGACTTTAATATAGTATTTATCTATCTCAACCGTACAATTGCGTCTACCAAACCCGTGATTAGTGGTGGGGGCTGGCCCCTCCAACCATAGGGTGGAGTCTAGCCAGTCAATCTGGAGATAGCCAATGAGACCTCTGTGTGGGCATGGCCTTCTCCTGAGAATTTTGGGAACTGCTGTATTTCCTCCTTGAAGGCGGGAGACACCTTCTCTCTGTCTGCTCACTCCCTGGGAGACATTGCAGCTGACAAGACACATGGGGCTATGCTAGTGTCCTGAGATGGAGAAGCCACATGGACCTACCCTGATGCAACCAGACCTCTGAAGCCAGAGAAGCCACGCAGAGACCCCTGACAGCGCTGAGATTCTTACAACACCTCTGGATCCAAAGACTTTCTACCCACTGGCCTGTGATCAACGTGCATTCGACATCATCGCATGTGTTTCGTGAGTCAGAAGAGGACTTCATAGATTGGTATCAGACATATGGGCTAATGTTGGACTTAGGGATTTACTTGATATGGACTGGGTTGGTATGCATTCTTGATGCTCAATTCCTCTTGTATATAAACCTCTTTATTAAAGTGTCTATGAAGTTGGTTCTCTAGTCTACCCAGACTAACACAACCAGCTAGTTCCTGTCTGGGCTGAGCTCCTTCCCCTGGAAGTAGCACATTTGTGGGACACAAACGCACTTGATGGTCAGGCTAAATACAACACAGCCCGAAGGTACGTCTGCTGTACCTGAGAGTCAAGCGAGGGGTTTGGGGATTATCCGCCTGATTAACTAGTGCACCATCAGGCACCACAAGGCGGCTAAACAAGTGGAGTGACAAGCAACAGAGGGGCCAGAGAGTTCACTCCATGCCTGCCATCCTGCTGGAGATGAAAACTCAGTCCCTAGCTCTTCATCTGGTGAATTTCTGATTCTGGAGGCCTGTACTTCACTGGGTGACCTTCGTAGGCACTGCTACCTAGGGAATACAGGCTGAGCTCTTAGACTTCCGGACATGCCCAGGGGCTCCGACGCCTGGCTCCCATTGGCCAGCATTTGTCACGCATCCCACACCAGCAAACATGGTGGGACGTGCATTCTTTTGCCCAAGGAGGTCCAAGCAAGCCTGGAAACTCTGCAGAGAAAACGTCAAAGGAGGGTCACAGAGGCCAATGAACCCAGCCCGGCGTCGGTTCTTCTTACTCGAGACTGGATTTCCTTCTCCTGTTTCGGGCTCACCAGAGCAGGACCATTTACCAAGGATTTCTAAGTGAAAGAGGGAGGTGAAGGAAGTCCTGGTGCTACAGTCAGCAACGAAGACAAGGGATCGAATTGGGGTGGAATGCAGGAAGGAACTGGAAACAGATTCAAGAATGACTTTGTTCTCACACCATACCCAACAATTAACTCAGATGAGTTACCGAAATGCAAGAGCTACAAGTATGAAACTCTTAGAAGAAAACATAATCTTCAGGCCCTGGGTTTAGGCAAAGCCTCCTTCGAAAGGGCACTAAAAGCATAAGGGACAAAAGAAAAGCTAGTTAAATGAGGAAGGCCCTCGGTGAGCGGATTGACACAGGGAAGCAAGGATGGGCTCAGACCTGGCCACGACTGTGAGGGAGGTGCAGCACACGGGTCACAGGCGCGGGTCAGAGCTGACTTCATCTGAATCAACCGCGCACAGCAACAACAACAAGTGGGACTGCATCAAAATTTTAAAAAAATAAATCCTTTGTGTTTCCAAAGATACAGTCAAGAAAGTGAGATACAATTGATATATATATTGTTACAAGCACTGTAAGATAAATAGTGATTTATAGGAAAAAAAGATTTTTTAAAAAGGATAAAATGATTTATAGAAAAGAAAATATAGCTCACATGAAAAAAGAAAAGAAGGAGGAGGGAGAAATATCCCAGACTGGGATAAAATACCTAAAGAGCACGCATCTGATCTTTACAAAGAACTCTTAAGACTGAGTAACATGAAGGTAGATAATCCTATTAAAAGTGGGCAGAGGATCTGAAGAGACACTTTCCTCCAGAAAATATACCAAATCCCAAGGAACATATGAAAGTATTCTCAACAGCACCAGTCACCAGGGAAATGCAAACCAAAATTACAGTGAGACAGCACTTCCTACCTACTTTGCCAGCTGCCAGGTCCACTCCAAGTCATGGCTACAACAAAAAAAGGACAATAACAAGTGCTGGTGAGGATGTGGCAAAACTGGAACCCACAACCTGCTGGTGGGAATGTAAAAATGGTGCGGCTGCTTTGCAAAACAGCCTGGCAGCTGGTTCAATGTAAGAGTCACCCCTGGTCCTACAATGGCACTGCAACAAGCCTCGTCTGTCCTCTCGGTCTCCACTCTGCCCTCGAAGGGCGTCTCTCCCCAACTCCAGAGCCTCTGCACTGTGCCGCACCCCTCGCTAGTTCTCCCTAACAGGTGGCGAGCCTTCTGACTTCTTCCCTAGTTTCCTACACACCCTTCTCCTACCAAGTCCATTGGCAGTATCTGCTGTGCACAAGAGCACGCTTGTAACAACACTAAACGCAAACACCTCTTTTTCCACCTAGAAGTCAAAGAACAAGCAGCTGACCTTTGCTGTCGGTAAAGCTGCATCCACAGAGCCTTCACCATTAGTCATCTACGCCGGGGCCTAGGGGAGCCCTGGTAGAGCAGACGGTGAAGTTTGGCTGTTTACCAAAAGGTTGTCCATTCAAACCCCACCAGCAGCGGGCCGGGGACTTCAGCAATGAAAGCCAAGAAAACCAGGAGGGTGCTCCCTTCTCAACACGCAGGGCCGCGATGAGCTGAAGGCGGCTGCCCGGCCCCCCACAACAAGGCCTAACGGCCACGCGGGTGAGGAACCTCACATAAATAGCAAGGAGCGATCGGAGACAGACATTTCAAAGTTGCGCCTTTTAAAAAGCGGGCAGATGTAGGAAGGCAGCCCCTGCCCCCAAGAAGGGTAGCAACCCCCCAAGAACAGTGTGTATGGAGCCTTGGTAGGACCTCACACTCTTCTTCTGGGGTGAGTCTTCACTGCCCAGTGTAGATACTGAAGCACTAGATCTTACAGCAGGCCACACTGAAGCAAACTTGGACTGACTGACCTCCACGTTCAGCCTGCCATGGGCCGCACTGCTCTGTGCATCTCCCCTGAGGCTCAGGCTCTGGGTACACGTGGGCTGGAGGCATGGGCCTGGTCTACAGCCATGTCTTCCCAGCCTTCCTAGTGATTGGTGAAGGCCTCCGTCACGAAGAAAGAGGAGAAATCCTAGATTCTTATCACCTGCCATGCAGCAACTGCCAGCTGATGCCCACATCTGGGCAGACCAACTGTCTGCTGATCAGAAAGGCAAGAATCCACCCCCCCACACACACTCACACACTTTCCCGGGGGGATGCATGCCCAGGCTTAATACACACTTGAATATGCATTCAGGTTCTCTAGCAAGACCCTCATTCCCAACTGTCCTGGGAAGCTGGCTGGGAAAGATAGGACAAGGAATTCTGGGTCAGAGAAAACAAGACTGGGCACTCAATACCACTACTACGTGGCAGTCTCGTGGTGCTGGGCAACGAGCTGCATCTTCAGTTATGATCACAGACAAACGGTTCCTTGACTGGGGACCTCCACTGCTTCGTGTGTCACAGAAGGGGCCCCCGGTCCCTGGTACTTGCTGTACAACTCCTTACTCACTGGCCAGTTCGACCCCTACACAGGTAGGATGCTTTCCAGTCAGAAGAGGGCTGCAGACCAAAATCCAGGATGGACTTCTAGGCAGGGATACAGAATTCAAATTGTGATGACCCAGTTTTCTTTCTGAAATTGTCTGAGGAGCCCTAGACCACAGGAAGCAGGAGCAGCAAAATTTGCTGGACCAAGAGTCCAAAGCAAGTCCCCTAGGCCTAGGGGATTCGCTACCCTGGCCACGGCCTCACTAACCCCAGTGCCGATGCTGCAAAGAGGAATCTGCTCATCATCAAGAAACCAACCGCCCCTCTCAGGTGCTTGCCTATACTCTGGAAACTGCCAAAGACTCACCTTTAAAAGATAAGTCATAGAACTTGCTGGCCCCGAGGAACCTTGTTATCACTTGGTCTTGTGGGCAAGTTCAAGTGCTCAGAAAAGTTAGAGGTGGCTAAAATCCACAGAAAACCCAAACCACTCAATGCCACTGGCTTCACCGCTCGCCCCCCACCCTCCAAATCTCTTAGGTGATGAAGTTAAGAGTCTTGAGTCCTTTCACTCCCTCCACACACACCCTTTGACCACGAAATGATTATAAGGCCAAGCTTGGGCAAGTGGTTGGGAAAGAGAAGAAAGCCCCCAGAAACAGATAGCCCCTCAAGTCCGAGTGTTCAAACACAGTGCTGGAATTCCAACTTCCTGGACGAGGCCCTTGGGTGATCCTACAGCATCCCAAGGAGGCAGGGCACTTCTCACAGGGCCCACTGGCCACCCACCAGCAACCTCTTCAGGACCACACAATCGTGAGCTCCGCCAATGAGAAGTCCAGCCCCTTGACAGGAACTCCAGAGGAAGACACATTCTTGCTACTATGAATAGTCTTTATAACCAGCCTTCTCTCAAACGGCTACATTCTCTCTCCTAGCTAAGCCACGGAGACCCTAGGAAGGTGTCTGCGGTTGGCAGGGGCGGGCGAGGAAGGCTGCACTTGTCTTGTTCAAAAGGGGATCCCGGCGGAGTATCCACAGGCAGGGGCGAGGAGGCCCCGTGGGTGGGAAACTATGCTGCCACGCCAACCATCCCACAAGAAAGACGGGCTGATTCAGGCGGGCCACTGCCAGTCGCCCCGTCCACCAGGCAGGGAGCTGGCGGCCACTACAAGGCGCGGGGTGCAAGCGGGAGAGGGGGAGCGGGGATGGGATGCGAGCCGTCCCCGGCTCCCGGGCCTTCCCCCTGCCTCCAGGGGCTGCCCGAAGCGAGGGTAGGAGGCGCAGGAAGCTAGAGGGACCGCAGGGCGGGGGAGGCGGCGACGGCGCCCCACGGAGGCAGCAGGCCTCGAGTGGAGCGCGGGGAGCGCACGCCCGGCCGGGACGGCGTGCAAGGGTGGGGTGGGGTGGGCGTGCAAGTGGCTTGGCGAAGGGTGGCAGACGTCGCTGGCCGGGCCCTGGGGGCGAGGGTCCCAGGTTGCAGGGGGCGTGGGATCGCGAGGGGCCGCCCTGAGGGGGAGGGGGTCCGCGCGCCGGGGAGCTGGTTACCGTGTGGTTCACCCCCCACATCAGGACGCTGAGGATCGGCTCGCTGGCTCGGAATAGCTTCACTTTCTGGCACACGAAATGCTTCTTCTTGGTCTTGGTCTTGCTGGCGCTGAGCGGCGCCACCGCCACCGCCGTGGTGCTGGTGCAGTTGGACGACATGCCCGGGGCGGCGGCGGCGGCGGCGGCGGCGGAAGGGGGGGCGGCGGAGACCGCGCACAACCCAGCGGCCCCAGGCCTCCCCCGGACCGATCCCCACCCCCTCTCTCTCACCGAGCCATGGTCGCGCCCGTCCCGTTACCTCCCCACCCCGCCCCGGTGGTTCCGTCCGCCCCACGCCCCGCCCCCGGCCCGGGGCCCCGCCCCAGGGAGTCGGCCGTCCCGCTCGGCACCCCGCCCCCGGGCGGTGCCGCCGCCCCGCCAGCGCCGGCCCGGTCCTCCCCGCCCGGGTGGTAGCGGTCGCCCCGCCCGGCAGGGACGAGCCGCCCCGGCCTCCACCGCCAGGAGCCCCGCGCCACGCCGCGCCGGGGCGGGGTCTGGGGGCTTTTGCCGTCGGCCACAGGAAGGTGGGCCTGTCCGAGGCCCCCGAAGCCGGGGCTGGTGCTTCCCTCAGCCCGACGCGCCAAGATGGCGGCGGCCCCGGGAGGGGAGGGGAGGGGCGGGGCGGGGAATACGAGGTGGGACGTACCATCCCCACCTCGGGGGAGCGAGCGGGAGCACGGCGAGGGGGCCAGGGGTCCCGCTGGACCACCCCGGAACGCCCTCACCCCGCCGGGCGTGGACCGGCCCACTCCCCCGGGCCCCGGGCGCGTTCCACCCGCGGGACACGCCCCCTTCCCCGAGGCCAATGAGCAGCTGGCCGGGAACCCTGGGTTTTATGAATGGGTCTCACACCCACCCACCTGCTGCGAGCCTCCTCCCGCCGAAGGGTCCAGTGAGAGAGACTGGGGCCGCTAGCACCTTAAGACACTTATGATAACGGTCTTCTCTGAAAACCTGGACTGCCCACGCTGTTGCATAGTCCACCTCGGCTTAAAGATCTATCCAGGAGGCTTTTTTAAAAATAGTTGACTAAAAAATTGTAGCAAACAAGTTCAGAAACCCTACCATTGTAATAAGGTTACTCTATGATAAAAAAGAGAAGCCATGAACTGGGCACCTTCTACTTTATCTTCTCTTGGGAGCTCAGAGAAACACTGGCAATCTGGTGGGGACTCTCCCAGCCCAACCCCACCCCCGTGTGCCAACCTGCAATGATGTGAGCCAGGAATGGAGGTTGCAGACCCCAAACCAGCCAATTGAGGGCAGAGGGTTGCCCTGTGTTACTCACTGAGCTATAGTGTGGTTCCACGTGGCCCCATGACAGGCCACAGTCACTTGTCAAACAAGATATGCTTACCAAGTTAAAACGGTTTTTAAAGCATGTAAAAAGTACACTTTTACACATATACACACTACATTGTACAGTTTGAAAGACCAGAGTGGAGTTTTAACGGTTCACCTGTGTGTGTTTCTCCCTTCCAGACTGTTTATCCCGCTTCCCTAACCTAATCTCAGTCTCACATGATCTACTACACTTGATATTAGCCAAAAGGCCGAGAAGCGATTCACGTGATCTACTGGATCAAATAAAACCATTCACCTCAGGACACTCAAGCGATCTGCGTGACTGGAGAGAACTTTCCGAAAGGTCTGGTCTGTTGGGAGGCGGCAGAAGGGGTCTGCACACACAGGTGAACTGTATGAGGGTCAAGGCCACAGGGAGCAGCTTTCCGGAGCAAGATGGGAGCTCACACCAAGATGGTCACCCATTCTAAACACTGTGGTCCAAACCCACTCTGCACCGAAGACGCTCCTGAGGGAGGGCTGCCTGGTGGGTCCCATGAAGCAAGTCGCACTGGTCCCAAAGTAAGTGGGCTGTGCCGGGAGCCGATGGAGGAGGGTCACTTTGAACAGTGGTGGGCTGACGTCTTGGGAAGACATCATTTGAACTCTTATAAAGAGAATGCTTGAGGGGTCAGCAGCCTCCCTGGACACCCAGTAAGAGAGGGGATGGTTTTCATCTTTTCATGAAGTTCTTCTCCAGAGCTACTGAGGTCCTCTGCAGGGAGTAGATGTTCCGCTTCACCCGGTCCTCCAGGGAGGAGGTGGATGCGCTCTCCAGCTTCATGCGGCTAAGGAACAAAAGACAAGCTGCTGTCAGAAACATTTGCTTTCAACTGGCCAATCACCTGGCAGAATGCAGAGACACTGCCTTAAAGCTGCTCTCTATACACAAGCACTGAAACCGCATAGGTAACTTTCCATAAGGCAAAAGTAACCTGCTTGGAAAAGTAAGTCAAAACCCCTGGTGAAAGGCTCCCGGCGCCATAAATTCTTATTTAAAAGAAAGTCTGGGGACTTTCAGTGATTGAGTAAAGACAAATTTAAAACACCCCACTGTCTGGCCAGCTGCTGGGCACGGTACCAGCTCAGAGTTGGGCGCTGAGCTCTCTCTGCACAAACCCAGAAACACCTGCCACCCCAAAAGCCTGCCACCAAGCCGCCTCCCTGAGCCGGGCAAGCGAGGTCCTGGCGGGAGAGAGTACTGACTGGATGAACTTTCCCTCGCGGGTGTCCAGCTTCTCCAGTCTCCGTTCCCGCTCCTCATCCTTGCCATGCTCCTCCAGGATGTGCAGCCTCGCTTCCTCCCGCCACTTGGCATTCTCCATCATCTCCTGCCGTTTGCGCTCCAGTTCCTCTGCTGAGAGCTTTCTGTGGAACATAAAACCATCCCATCAAGCCTCCCTCCCAGGGAAACCACCCACAAGCCCCGAGGCCCCGGGGGCACAGAGCTCTAGGGTCTCCAGCTCCCCAGGAACTGGCCAGCCCAGGGTCAAGCCCAGCGTCCGTTTCCTTCCCCCCAAACAGAGCAGTCAAGGGGTTTCATCCAAGTTTCAGAGACTTCCAGCAAAGGGTTTCAAACTCTCGCTCCGCAGTCTCTGAAGTGATTATTCTGCAACACAATTACTCTGCCAACTGAGAACTACTCAGGAGCCTACGTTTATAGAAATTATTTCCCCCAGACTTATAAAAGCTCGAGAACTTACAGAAGACTACGTTATTTGTGTACCTATTAATAGCTACCATCGCCCCACTGGAGATGCTGAGAAACCCACGAGACACCGAGGCAGGACCAACAGAGCCCAGAATGTCTGAGCTGAACCTCACCTTGGAGGAAAATTGGTAGCTCGTCACTGTCACGCACACCAGGTACAGAGTCAAAGCAAGAGGATGGAATAAGGCAGCCCAATCAACTATGGAACATTGTCGGACCTCCGAGTGCAATGTTTTTCAAGTGCACACGATGGACAGATTCCCCAAGGAAGAAGAAAATCATGATCAGGGTTGCATATGGGGCTGGGAACCCTGTTTTGAGAAACACACCTAAGCTCCAGAAACCTGACCTCTAGTTACCCATGGCGAAATGACTACGTCCCTCTAAAAGCCCCACGATATACACGATGCAGAGCCATACAGAAAATGTGAGAGAAAACACATAGGATGAGGTCTATCAACCAAGTGTTCAAAGAGGAACAGGGACGAAGGTGTGATGAGAGAAAACAGAATCCCAAGTGCTGATATTGAGAAGCAAGTGGATTCATGCTGACAAGGCAGGGCAGGCTCAGGGTCAGAAACACAAAGACAGCGCTGGGTCCTCATGCCCAACCTTGGGGACGCCAGACGACTACGCTGGGATGTCTGCAGGAGATGCACGGTTTACTCTCGGGGAAAACTGAGCCAGACAGGTGTTCAGAGGATGCAGAAGCTGCAGGGACTGCAGAGGCAGCTGGCAGGGCCAGGAGACTGCACAGAGGAGATGAAGAAGTCCACATATCCCACTGAGACCGGCTCCCCACCAGGAACTGCGCTGCCTCCCCAAAGCCAACAGCCAGATTTACGGCCCAGATTTACGCTTTTCCTCGGAAGAAACCGAACGGCCCTCCAGACGAGAGACCCCAAATGACTGGCCCCAAATCTGCCCCTTGTTGGACATGAACCCATCCTATCAAACTTTCTCTCCTGGAAAAACAAAAACAAACTCCAGTCCTCACCCACCCACACGCCAGAACACGGGCTCTGCTCCTCCAGACAGTGCGTGCAGGTTTGGGGTTTTTTTCCTTTTATTAAAAATATGGAGCGCTTCACGAATTTGCGTGTCATCCTTGCACAGGGCCATGCTGATCTTCTGTGTCGTTCCAATGTTAGTATATGTGCTGCTGAAGCGAGCACTTTTTTTCCTTTTTTTATTGGTGATCTTTATCATTTATTTTTAAAATTACAACTCCCTCCAAACCAGTAGTTCTCAACCTTCCTAATGCCTGCTGCGTTCCTTTCATACAGTTCCTCCAGTTGTGGTGGCCCCCCCAACCATAAAATGATTTTGTTGCTACTTTGTAACTGTCATTTTGCTACTGTTATGAATCAGTTATGAATCCTCAAAGGGGTCGCGACCACGGTTGAGAACTGCTGCTCCAGGTGCGGGTGAGCACACATCTCCTTTGGCCTCAACACATGTGCCAGTGACAGCGTCCACAGCTGTCCTTCTGGGTTTCACCCGCCCCCTCATGGTCATGTTTTCAGGGCGCATGTGCGCGGCGACATGCAGGGCCAAGGCACTGCTGTTCTGAGAGAGAATGTTCTTATTCCACTTGGCTGTTCAATAGAAAGATCACAGCCATGCAGTGACCAACAGCCTTCCCTCTAAAAAGACACGCACACGCTCATGGGGCTCCCCCAGGGCAGCCTGGATCACAGCACACCCACTGTGAAGGCAGACCTCCGGTCACCAACCAAGGGGACAAGAGAGTCCATCCATCTTGTCCAAAACACTGTGTCTGGGAAGGTGGGGAAATAGACATGTGACAGATCTTGGACATGACCCATCCAAATACTTTAACCCTTTAAAAAAGTTTCTGCCCCCTGAAAAGTTGGGAAATCAGACAATTAAGAGCTGCAGAGGACCCCAGGCCCACCTCTGCTCTCAGAACGTGGTGAATGCAAAGTGACTGTCGACACACGTGACTCTCCATGTTGGCCTCACACTGGATTCACCGAGGGGCTAATGGGGCTGAGGTCTGGACACGTGGCCTAGCAGGCTTTTGGGTTTCTTTTGAAAGCCCCCCAGGGGGTCTCCACACCTCCACCCACATAGAGCAACCTTCACAGGCACCGCCAACCCTCCTCAGCCCCGGCCCAGACAAGCACATCATTCACAGGCTGTCTGCCCCAGCCCGCTTCCCCACCAGCAGACACCCCCAGGAAGGCCTGGTCCTGCTTCCCACGGCAAGGCTGCAGTCAAAGTCAGGAAGCAAGGTGTGCCTGTGCGATGAGTGGAAAACCACAGTGACCTGTACGTTTTCACCCCAAATCACAATGGAAAGGGGTTTTGCTTTTTAAAGAAAGGAGCGTTCTCTTGAGCCAAGCTTCTCTCTGGAAATCTCTCGGAGACTTAACCGTGGTCACTGATGTTGACAGACAGGTGGTCACTTCACTAGTTGGTCATGAAGTCAGAATGATTTGTGTGCCTGCTATGGTGCCGAGTGGCAAGGTGAGTAAGAGTCAGCTGGGCACAAAGGTGATCTAGCTTGCCCCCCAGCCCTGGTCTGAGCGCCTCCTGGGCTCAGGCTGCAAGGCTGGACATGACCTCCCGGGCTCCAGGCTTACCGGGTGTAGCCAGAAGCGTGGCGTCGCTGGTAGGCCTCCTTTTTAGGCGACGGGCTCCTAGTTCGGCCCCTCTCCTTCCTGTTGGCCTTGGAGCTGTGCCTGCAGTGGACACAGAGTAGAGGGGAGAAAAGCCTTTTCAACACACGGGCTCATTTTCTGCTCCTCACGCACTGGAGGACGAGCGACAGTCTCAACAGACCGAGGAGCAGAATGGGCAGAAGAATAGACAGGAGGATGTGTAGGACTTGACGGAAAACCGACCCCAGAGATTTCACTAGCTGGACAGACAGGCCTGCGGAAGCTGAAGTCTGTGGCAGGGGCACACGCCATTCTTTTCCACAAATCCCCACAGCAGACTGACAGAGGCGGAACGATGGTGAGACCCAGAAAAGCTAGGCTGTCCCGTCCCGTTCTGGCTCTCCCTGTCTCTACCCACACAGATGGTCTCAGGGCCGGAGCTTGAAATGGTAGTTTAAAAAAAAATACTGTGAGGGAAACAACAAAAATGGAGAGTCGTGGAAAAGTCAATGACGACATCACTGGGAGCAACGACCTGGTGTGACCAGGCCCCCCATTCACAGGTTACTTCCTGGGGGTCCCACACTCACGATTTGCTGGGTCTGGGGGACCGAGACCTCCTGTCCCTGGTGCTCTTCTTGCTGGTGTGTCTGGGGGGCGAGTGGGAGGAGCTTCTGGACCTGGAATGGCTCTTCGGCCTGTGCACCCCCTTTGGCTCGGCCGCCAGAGGACCCTGCAGTCTCTGGCCGTGGTTCGAGTCCCGGACCTGGAACATTGAGGGAGAGGGAGAAAAGTCATTTGGAGAAAGAGAAGAAAGCAAGCTGTGAGGAAGCCTGGGGACTCAGAAGCAGAGGCACCAGGGGGGGAAATGAGTGAGGACAACACTTGCTGAGTTCTTCCTGAGACCCAAAGCCACCGAGGGAATGTCACCTCTGAAGGCCCAGGAAGGGCAAGCCCACGCCACCACCTCGAGTGACTGCCTGGCTTGGCTCTTCAGAGCAGCACAAAGCACGGGCCCAGAGGTGCCGAACAGAGGCTTATTCAGAGTCACCAGCCACTGTCCGTGGTCTAAGCCAGGAGCAGAAGTCAGGGCACCATGCCCAGCAGAGAGCCCCACTGCCCCCTCTCTGCTCAGAGGGCCCTCAGGTGAAGGAAGAGGATCAGGGCAAAAAAGTGAGCCTGCTCCCCAGCAGCCCCCGTCCCCCCATGGCCTGGTGTCTGGTTGGCGGCTGAAATTGTGCTGCATCCCTCCCAAAGGTGGTCCAGCAGCACATTCCACTGCCACTCCCTTTGGGAGGCCCAATCCCTACCTGTAAGCCATACCCAGCCACTTTGGACAACACAGGGGAGGGACTGGCCATCTTCTTTTGAGACCTAAGGAAGGAACACACATTCACTCATTGAAAAAGAAAGTGGACCCGTTTCCTGCTTCCAACAGGGCACTGCCTCTCCCAGACAGCCCACCCCCACTCCACCTGGACGTGGATGGTCTCTGTGGGGCGATGCGGCAGCAGCTGTGGTTTCCTGTGAAAACCGTGGGCTTAGCTTCTCAGCCCCACCCCCTGAATACATTTGCCTCTCACCTTGTGCTGCTATTCCGGGGACTAGCCGTGAGTCAGCAGCAGCAACAACTGCTCCCACGGGGAAGACACATGGGCCAATGACTCCATTAAAAAAAAAAAAGAAAGAAAAAGCCCAACACAAAATCCACTGCAGTCCTGGGGGAGTCCCACCAAGACTCAGAGGCAAACAGCTCCGCTAGTGGCCTCTCCTCCGGGGCACCCCAGTCAACCGCACTGATGGTCTCTGAGACAGTCAGGAGCTGGATGGCAGGGTCAGTGGGCACAGGGCTGTGGCCCCTGGGAGCCTGCCCATCCCTGGCCTAGAGCGGCGTGCAGGGGACATCTGTGGGGTGAATCACAGATGGATGGATTGGGGGGGGGATACATTTCTGGAGCTCACCTCCCCCGGCTGCGCGCATCCTCGCTGCTGGATCGCTCGCTGCTTGAGCTCCGGTGCTTCCGCTTCCGGTGCTTCTTTCTCTTCTCCTTCTTCTTCTTCTTCTCCTTCTTGTCCAGGCTCATCTGCAGCAGCTCCTTGATTTTCTTCATTTTCACGGGGTTGTTGAGCACCTCTCTTTTCTTTTCTTCTTCCTTCTTCCTGATAATGAAGAGTGGGTCTTCCCGGATCTTGCTGGCCATGTCAAGAAGGGAATTGGCACCGGACGGGGCAAAGATGGAACCTGGGAGAAGTCCGGTCTCAGAAGAACAGCCCGCCTCCTTCTCCTCCATCTTCTCAAACACGTATTTGTCAATGGGGCGCCCCAGCAGGTACTCATCACGGTTCACCATCCCACCAGGACCCTGGTACATCCAGTCGAGTTTTTCTTCTTTCTTCCTAGTTCAAGCAAAAGAGCAAAGGAAGGGGGAAAAAAAAGTCAAAAACCAAATGCCCTTTCCGTGAATTAGAGCAGAGCTGCACGCAAACGCCAATGTCACAAATGCTTGTGCCATCAAATCAGTAAGGCCAAGCCCTGGCATACCCAATGGGGTGGCCGCGTGCACAGCCCGCCCTGAGGACACTGCCAGAGGGAGCGAAGGAGCGTGGGCACAGACTGGCTGTGCCCTGGCAGACTCCCTGCTGTGGGCGCTCCCCTGTGATCCAGGAACGTACTGCTGGTTTTAAACTTCCTATTTTCAATTGTGTGTCCTACAAGGCTTTTTTGGTTTTGTTTTGTTTGGGCAAACCACTTAAGACCTTCAAGCATAGTGTGCCTGGTTACTGGGCATGCTGTATCCCCATGCAAATGTTACCGAGGTGAGTGCATATTACACAAAAATGTATGGTGCTGCCACTGCCTTTTGTTTCTGTTTTCTTTTTGAGACTATTATCTGCAGCCCCGAACATAAGGCCGTCTCTGAGTGTCACAGGCAGGTGGGTAAGCACTGGACCCCAGAGGAAGGCTGGCGGTGTGACCCATTCAGGTGCGCCTCGGAAGACGGGCGTGGGAGCTGCTTCCGAGAGGCAACACCTTGAAAAGCCTCTGGAGCAGCTTCACTCTGGGGCCGCCAGGAGTCCAGACCGACTCCTAGGTCACATGGGAGGAAGCCAGGGGGGTTAGTTCAAGGTCACACAGGTTTTACAGTCACACCTGCCTTCCAGGCCACACCTCCTTCCACTGGACCTCACTGTCCCCCCAGCCCCTGCGTCCCCAAACGCACCTTCAGTGCGTACATACACTCACGCAGCACTGCTCGTGGCTGACACACACGGAGGCCAAGTGGCGCCAACGTGGGTTTCCCGTTCCATTCATGACCAGTCCATCCCTACTATGGGCGTGGCCCACAATGAGTCCTTCACATGTGCTTTGCCTTTGAGGACCCTAAAGGGGTTGGACGTCACCACTCCTTAGTTCTCCTGAGGTAACCAAGGCCCCCAAACATGCATGCAATCAACAAATCCAGTTTTGCCAATCCAGGTTTGCCCCAGGTCAGTCGGAGTCCCAGGGCCTCCTCTTAGCTAACTGAGCTCGGCTATGAGGAGAGGAGGTAGATGATGGGCCCGCAGGCAAGCCCTTAACACCCTGAACCCCAGGACACCCCCACGCCCAGCGCGCCCCGCCCTCACTTGACGGCCCCGACGTCCTCTGCGTAGCGCTGCATCTCCTCCCGGGCGCGCTCCTCCCGCAGCTCCCGCTGAAGCTCCTCGATCTTCTTGCGCTCGGCCTCATGCTTCTGCTCGGCCTTCCACACTTTCTCCACATTGCGGAGGGTCTGCGGGTGCCAGCTCTTCTTCAGGTTCTGCGGGACACGGAGAGAGGGGGACAAAATGCTGGGAGGGGGTGGGAGCAGGCAGACTTGGCTCGGCCTCACCCACCCACGGCGCCCCATTCAGAGTCCCTGGTTCGGGCTCAGGTAGGCACCATACGGGCAAGAGGTCATGAACAAGGGCAAGGTCTGACTTCCACTCTGTGCCTGAGCTGGGGGTTTGTGATGACCATCCAGGGGGAGTGGGGCCCGGCGTGGGGCAGGGGCGTATTTGGAAAGGCAGACCATACAGCGCCGATGGCCCTCCATTTACTGCTCGGAACGCAACCTTCTTTCCCGGAATCCGTTCCACGTGCTCGCAATCTGTCTACCTTACAGCCCCACATCGACCCCTTTCCCCGGGGGATGACCACACCTCTCTTCTTCCCTTACGATGGCTCTGATCTCTTCCCCTCTCCCCATCCGCCACGGTTTTCTTCCGTTTCCCAATTAGGGAAGGCTGCTTGGAGGAAGTGCCATCTAAGAATGACTGCAAGTTAGCTGGAAGAGGTGGGATGGGGAGAGCAGAGGGGAGGTTTCTAAACGGAGGGGGGAGCACGTGGGAAGAAGGAGTGCGGGACAAGCCAGTCGGCAGTGGGAGGTGCAGTGCACGCTGAGATGACGGCCAAGGCACAAAGCCAGCTAAGAAAGAGAAGCACGAAGGGCTCGTAAGCCGCGCTCCAGGGCTGGACCTGATGCTCTCACCGGTAGGAACTGCCGAGTGGTCATCGGCAGGTAGGGGGGGCACAATGAGGGCCAAGCTTGCAGAACAGACCAGTCAACACAGCGGTTCTCAAGCTGTGGGTCGCGACCCTTCCACAGGGGTCGCCTAAGACCATCAGAAAACACCTATGTCCGATGGTCTTAGGAACCGAGACACTGCTCCTCTGTCCATCTCCAGGCGGGTCGGCCCACACGCGGATACACCCACCTACCCAGGGTGAAGAGTGTTACCCATGCTACACCCTGCTTCCAGACAAAAGTTCATTTATCTGTCATAAGAAATCAGTATTTCACAACATATAATGGCATATTGTTTTTGTGATTGATCACTATGCTTTAATTATGTTCAATTTGTAACAATGAAAATACATCCTGCACATCAGATATTTACATGACAATTCATAACAGTAGCAAAATGACAGTTATTATGTAGCAACAAAAATGCTATGGTGGGGGTCACCACCACATGAGGAACTGTATGAAAGGGCCATGGCATTAGGAAGGTCGCGAACCACTGAGTTAAGAAGTCTAAATATTAAACAACATACTGGAAGGCCAGTGAGTTAAGAAGTCTAAATATTAAACAACATACTGGAAGGCCAGTGACAGCTCTCTTGTGCCTCTCCTTCCTTTTTTTTTTTTTTTTAATTTTATTGGGGGCTCTTGGAGCTCTGATCACAATCCATCCATATATCCATTGTGTCACACACATCTGTGCATATGTTGTCATCATCCTTTTCAAAACATTTCTTTCTACTTGAGCCCTTGGTATCAGCTAATTTCCCCCACCATTCCCCACTCTCCCTCTCCCATGCACCCTTGATAAATTATAATTTTTTTACATGTCTTACACCTGACCGCTGTGTCCTTTCACCCACTTTTCTGCTGTCCATCCCCTGGTAGGGGGCCATATGTCGATTACTGTAATCAGTTCCCCTTTACCCCACCCCCCTTCTCTTACCCTCCTAGTATCGCTGCTCCTCTTATTGGTCCTGAGGGGCTTATCTGCCTTGGATTCCCTGTGTTTCCAGCTCTTATCTGTACCCGTGTACATGCTCTGGTCTAGTCAGATTTGTAAGGTAGAATTGGGGTCATGATAGTGGGGGGGTGGGGGGAGGCATTAAAGAACTAGAGGAAGGTTGTGTGTTTCCTCGGTGCTACACTGCACCCTGACTGGCTCGTCTCCTCCCTGTGACCCTTCTCTAAGGGGTGTCCAATTGACTACTGATGGGCTTTGGGTCTACACTCCACCCTCCCCTTCATTCCCTTTTATATGATTTTTGGGGTTTGTTTTTTATATCTCTCCTTCCTTAAGCTTCCTTCCCACCAGCTGGTCCATCCTTCTGTCCTTGCTTCCATCCTTCCTCCCCATCTCTCCTTGTCCTCCTGATCCTTCCCTTTCTCCATCTTCCTTGTCTTTTCCCTTCTCTCAACCTTTGTCCCACCCCCACCCCACCCCCACCCCTCCTCTTTTTCTTTTCCTTTGCTTCCTGAGAAGATGGGCTAACTCGGGCAATTTTACGCTCAGGCTAATACAACCTCACTTGGATTGTGCCTGGTGCCACCGTTACACAGATTAGGGCAATAGCCATCAGACATGGACTATTGGTCCCCTGGGGCACTGTTTTTTCCTGTCACGGCTGGAGTAGGGAGGCGCTACCAGCATGTCCACATTAGAGGATCAAGGATGCAGCAGACCAACTACGATGCACGGACAACACACGCATACCCCACCATACACACCCCCCCAAGAATCATATGGCCTAAAATGTCAACAGCGCAAGCCTGAGAAATGTTGCATCAGAGCTTTCTGGTCCCTAAATGAAAGGCGTCTTGGTGGCACAGTGGTTAAAGTGCTCCACTGCTAACTTTTAGCAGTCTATCCACTGCTCCAGGGGAGAAAAATGTGACAGGCTGCTTCTGCTGAGATGTAGCCTTAGGAACCCTGTGGGGCAGTTCTACCCTATCGTCCCAGGAGAACGAGGAGTTGGGATAATCCCTAAAGAAAACATTAATGAGACCTATCTTGGTGAAGTCTTAGAACTCAACCTAACAGGTCATGGCTGAAAAGCTTCACTGTTGCTGTGGTTAAGTGTCATGGAGTTGTTCTGACTCGTGGCGACGTACAATAAAACATGGCCCAGACCGGCAGTCATCTCAGAATAGTTGCTATATCTGAGCCTATGGCTAGAGCCTCTTTGTCAATCATCTTGCTAAGAATCTTCCTTTTTTAATGACCCCACACTTTTCCAAGAATGCTATCCTTCTCCAGGGACTTGTACCCCCGAAGTGTGTGAGAAGTTTCGCTACGACGCTTCTAAGGAGCACTAGGGTTAGCTTCTTCCCAGGCCGCTATGTCCATGCTTCTGGCAGTGCACGGCACACGCAATATTCCTCAGCCCATCGGAACATTCAGTCGCACGCCTTCTTCTTTGGTCCTCATGCATTGGCCGGCTTCCACACGGACAAGAAGCGAGTGTTTGCGAGTGAAAACACGGTGGCTCCGGTTAGCAGCCCCACTGTCATCAAGTCAGTTCCAACTCATGGTTTCCAAGATGTTTGGAAATCTTTACAGGAGCAGACAGCATCACCTTCTCCCAAGGAATGATTGGTGGGTTTGAACCTCTGAACTTGTGGCTTGAACCCCCAACCTTGCAGTTAGCAGTCCAATGCTCACCCAACAGCGCCACCGGGGCATCCTGGCTTGGGTTAGGCACATCTTAACCATCAAAGGGTCATCTTTGCCTTGAACACTTTAAAGAGGTCTTTTGCAGCAGGTTTGTAATACATCGCTGATTTCCGTCTTTTTTCCCCCAAATAATATTTTTTAAACATTTTATTAGGGACTCATACAACTCTTATCACAATCCATACATACATAAATTGTGTAAAGCACATGGGTACGTTCTTTGTCCTTATCATTTTCAAAGCATTTGCTCTCCACTTAAGCCCTTTGCATCGGGTCCTCTTTTTGTTCCCCTCCCTCCCCGCTGCCCCCTTCCTCCTGAGCCCTTGATAATTTATAAATTATTATTTTGTCATATCTTGCCCTGTCCGACGTCTTACTTCACCCCCTTTTCTGTTGTCCGTCCCCCAGAGAGGAGGTCACATGTAGATCTTGTAATCGTTTCCCTCTTTCCAACCCACTTACCCTCTACCCTCCCAGTATCACCCCTCACACCCCTGGTCCTGAAGGTATCATCTGCCCTGGATTCCCTGTGCCTTCAGCACCAGTGTACATCCTCTGCTCTATCCAGACTTGCAAGGTAGAATTCGGATCATGATAGCTGGTGGGGAGGAAGCATTTAGGAACTGGAGGAAAGCTGTATTCATCGGTGCTACATCGCACCCTGACTGACTCATCTCTTCCCCTAGACCCCTCTGCAAGGGGCTCTCCAGTGGCTGACAAATGGCCTTTGGGTCTCCACTCTGCACTTCCCCCTTCATTCACTAATGGTAAGATTTTTATTTTTTTCTGATGATGCCTTATACCTACCTGATCCCTTCGACACCTCGTGATTGCGCAGGCTGGTGTGCTTCTTCCATGTGGGCTTTGTTGCTTCTGAGCTAGATGGCTGCTGTTTACCTTCAAGCCTTTAAGACCCTAGACACTATCTCTTTTGATAGCCAGGCACCATCAGCTTTCTTTGCCACATTTGCTTATGCACCCATTTGTCCTCAGCGATCGTATCATGGAGGTGTGCACCCAATGACATGATTTTTTGTTCTTTGATGCCTGATAACTGATCCCTTCGGAACCAAGTGATCACACAGGCTGGTGTGCTTCTTCCATGTGGGCTTTGTTACTTCTGAGCTAGATGGCCGCTTGTTTATCTTCAAGCCTTTAAGACCCTAGACACTATCTCTTTTGATAGCCAGGCACCATCAGGTTTCTTCAGCACATTTGCTTGTTCACCGCTTTAGCTTCAGTCCCAAATAATATTTTTATTGACATATCTTACTCATTCCAATATATCCCTTCCCATACAGTTCTGTTGCTCAAGCCCTCTGGTTGGGGCTATACAATCATCGGTGTTGTCAATTCTCCACCACCCACCTCGCTTCCCGTATCTTTTGGGAACCCTTACTCTTGTCAATGTCTCTGAGGGGTCATCTGTCTTGACTGCCTTGTATTGAGCGATCTTAAATGAACATACACAAGTCTAACATGACCAATGAGGTACGGCATGTCACAGACGGACCACAAAAGTAAGGGGAAGAAATCTAAAAAAACTAGGGCAGCAGTTCTCAACCTGTGGGTCATGACCCCTTTGGGGAGTTGAACGACCCTTTCACAGGGGTTGCCCAATTCATAACATAGCAAAATTAGTTATGAAGCAGCAACAAAAATAATTTTATGGTTGGGGATCACCACAACATGAGGAACTGTATTAAAGGGTTTCGGCATTAGGAAGGTTGAAAACCACTGAACTATAGTTATGTGGTTCATCAGTGTCACACTGCACCCTCAATTTATCCTCCATTCTGTGAAGTCCTTCTAAGAGGACTGTCCAATTGTCTTGCTGGTGGACTTTGTCTCCATTATATCTAATCCCATTCATATCAATTTGAATGTGCGTTTTTTGAACTTCTGATACCTCTTCCCGTCAACACCTCATGATCACACAGGTTGGTGTGCTTCTTCCATGTGGGCTTTGTTGATTCCCTGTTAGATGGCTGCTTGTTTAACTCCAAGCCTTTAAGACCCCAGACACTGTAGTTTTTGATAGCTGGGTACCAGTAGCTTTCTTCGCCACATTTGCTTATGTATCTATTTTGTCTTCAGCAATCATGACATACATCTGATTTCTTCTTTTATTTTTTCAGTTAGTTAAAGGATCGTTTGTTGGCCTTTAGGAGTGTTTTCCAGTCCAGTCTGTTGGGGCAACACGCCCTGATTTCTTTTTAAAATCACTTTATTGGGGGCTCTTATAGCTCTTATCACAATCCATACATCCATCCATTGTGTCAAGCACATTTGTATGTATGTTGCCATCATCATTTTCTTTCTTTCTTTTTTTAACCATCATTTTCAATACATTTTCTTTCTACTTACCCCTTGGTATCAGCTTATTTTCCCCTTCCCCCACCCAACCTCCCTCAGGAACCCTTAATAATTTATTTAAAAATTTTTGCAAAAGAGGACCTGATGCAGAGGGCTTAAGTGGAGAGCAAATGCTTTGAGAGTGATTAGGGCAAAGAATGTACGGATGTGCTTTATACAATTGATGTATGTATATGTATAGATTTTGATAAGAGTTGTATGAGCCCCTAATAAAATATTAAAAAAATTTTTTTTCCTGTCTTACATTGACTGCTGTTTCCCTTCACCCACTTTTCTGTTGTCCATCTCTCAGGGAGGGGGCTATATGTAGATCATTGTGATCGGTTCCCCCTTTCTCCCCTCACCTTCCCCTTACCCTCCTGGTATCGATACTAGAATTAATGGTACTGAGGGCTTTATCTGTCCTGGATTCCCTGTGTTTCCAGTTTATCTGTACCCGTGTACATGCTCTGGTCTAGCTGGATTTATAAGGTAGAATTGGGATCAATATAGTGGATGGGGGAAAGCATTAAAGAACTAGAGGAGCCCCTAATGAAATGTAAAAGAAGAAAAGAGGAGAAAAAAATGATTAGGGCAAAGACCGTACAGATGTGCTTTATACAATTGATGTATGTATATGTATGAACTGTGATAAGAATTGTATGAGCCCCAATAAATTGTTAAAATTAAAAAAAAAAAGAACTAGAGGAAAGTTGTATTATCTTTTTTTTAAATCATTTTATTGGGGGCTCGTACAACTCTTATCACAACCCATATATCCATCCATCGTGTCAAGCACATTTGTACAACTGTTGCCATCATCATTCTCAGAGCATTTTCTTTCTCCTTGAGCCCTTGGTTATCAGCTCATCCCCCCCCCACCTTCCCTCCCTCATGAACCCTTGATAATTTATAATTTTTTTCATGTCTTACACTGTCCAATGTCTCCCTTTACCCACTTTTCTGTTGTCCCCCAGGGAGGGGGTTGTATGCAGATCATTGTGACCAGTTCCCCCTTTACTCCCCACCTTCCCTTTCTCCTTCCCCTCCTGGTTGAAAGTTGTGTGTTTCATCGGGGTTATACTACACCCTGACTGTCTTGTCTCTTCCTTGTGACCCTTCCGGTCTGATTTCTTAACTGCTGCTTCCATGAGTATTGATTGTGACTCCTAATGAAAACCTTTGGCAACTTCAATCTGTCCAGTGGGAGGATACATTCCAGTCACTGTTTATCTTCTGGGGGTTCAGGTGTCCTACTAAAGGCTGTAGGATTTGTCTTCATCACTAAGTGCTTCCAGTCCACCTCACTCTCAGCATCCAAGGTTGTGTCGTCTGCATAGCACAACGTGTCAACTTGTCTTCCTTCCTACAATCCCCATGTCACACTCTTCTTCATATGGTCCAGACTTGCGGATTATGTGCTTGGCATACAAATTGAATAAACATGGTAAAAGAAGACAACCCTGACACACACACCTTTCCTGAGTTTAAGCCAAACAGTATGCCCTTGCTCCGTTCCAAGGACGGCCTCTTGGCCAATAGACAGTTTCCTAATAAGCTCCATTAATGGAGTTTCGCTTCTTTACAATGTTACCCATAGTCTGTTATGATCTAGGCAGTTGATTGCCTTTACACAGTCAATAGGGCAGAGTAGGTAAATATCTTTGTGGTGTTCTCTGCCTCCAGCCAAGATCCAGCTGATGTCTGATGTCAGCAACAGCACCCCTCATTCCACCTGGCTTGAATTTCTCTTAACTACCTATCAATGTACTGCTGCAACTATTTTTAAATTATCTTCAATTTTTTGAATGGTTGTACTTACAAGTGACATGAATCATATTGTTCAATGATTTCCACATTCTGTGTTTTTCTCTTTTGGTTCCCTAACGCTTTCATTCTGCCTTCACCAAGGGAGTGCTGGTTATGTAGCGGGTGAAGGAAGCAGAAGGCTCACCACAAGGTCGGCAGTTGACACCCTCCAGCTCCATGGGAGAAAGACAAGGCTGTCTGCGTCGCAGAAACCCTACGGAACAGCTCTAGCCTGTCCTGCAGGGTGTTATGGGTCGGGATTCTCAAGTGACCCTTGGAAAGCTTCCGCTCAACCTTTTCCCTCATCATTTCTTCCATTTACTTTAACTACATTCAAGAGCAGGTTTCAATCACTTGTGACATCCTCGTGCTCTTTTCTTCTTACTTTTTTTTAATGTATGATGTCCTTGACATGGGATAATCTCTAAAGAAAGCATTAGTGATGTTTCATGCCAAAACACATGATGTCATATGCCAAATCTATCCTTGAGATGGTCTCTATGTTCAGATAAGATACACCACTTTGGGAAGAAAAAAAAAGATATACTTTGGCTTGCAGTTTGGCTTTTGTAGACTTGACTTCACTTTCTTCAGCTCCAACTTGAAATTGCATATGAGCAATGGATGGCTTGTGTCGCTATCAGATTCCCCATCGTCTCTTCCACAGATGGGGTCAATATGATCCCTGCGTATTTTGTCTGGTGTGCTCCACATGCAGAGTCACCATTTACGTTGTTGAAGGAAGGGATTCGCAACAAACAAGCCATGGGTCTTGCAAAATTCTCTCATGAGGTCCCTGGCATCACCTCTATCACAAAGGCCCTATTTTCCAGCTGTAGGTTCTTCCACTATTTCCAACGTTTGAATTCTAATCACCAGGAATTATCAATGCATCAACTGAAGGCTGAAGAAGTTGGTAAAATCTTCAGTTTCCTCATCGTTGGCAATAGTAGTTGGCATATAATTGTAAATAATCGTCCTAATATTAACCGGTGTCTCTCACAGGCGTGTTGCTAGTACCTTATCACTAATAGCATTGTAATTCAGGATGAATCTTTAAAAAATTATTATTTTGGACAATGAAGCTAATGCCATTCCTCTTCAACCTCTTGTTCCCAGCAGAGTAAGCCAGAAGTCTGTCCAATCCAAAATGGCCAATCCCAATCCAGCTCACGAATGCCTAAGACATTGATCTGTATGCATTCAATTCCATTTTTTCACGTTGTGTATTCCACATTCGAATTATTAATGAATTTTCACAACTTGTTTTTTCCTTTATATTTGACATCATGTTTAAGTACAACATTACTCTTCCGTAAGGAGACCAGCGGACAGGTGCAGGGGTTTATATAGCTAAGTCAATCAGATGCACTTTCGGAAGGCTAGCATTTCCTGACCTGACATCCTAGTCTTCTGAGTACATGTACTCGAGCGGAGCCTGACTTGTGGCTGCTTGTTACTGTCGATTCTAACTTAAACTCAGGGGAGGAGTACCGCCTCACAGGGTGTCCGAGACTGTGATCTTTACTGGGTCAGATAATCACTCCTTTCTCCCACATCTCATTAAACGACCCAATTGAACCTCTATTGCATGCTATGAATTCAGAAAGCTCTGTCACCACAAATCAAGATACAGCATTGAAGGGCAGACAGGAGTCAGAGGTGGCCGTGGAAAAGATCCCTGCACCGCAACACAGGAGAAAGGGACAAGAGAGTCTCTCCAACAAATGACACACACAAAACTGAGTCCCCATTGCCAGCAAACGGAAATAGGACCCATATCTCATTGCAAATACACAAATGAACCCAAAGTAGATTTGGGACCTAAATGTAAACCCTAGAATTACAAAAATCAGTGGAAAAAATAGGGACAAACTTAGAAAGCCCTAATACATGGCATAAACCCACTCTCAAACAATGAAAAACACACACAGCAGAAGACAAAACAGCTAACCGGGACCTTCTGAAAGCAAGACACTAAGGTGCATCAAAAGACTTCACAAAACAGCAAAAAAGAAAACCCCACCAACTGGGGAAGGGGGTGCAGACAACTTTGGCAATGAGACATCTGAAAAGGAACGGATATCTAAAATTATTCAATATCTCAACAAGAAAAAGGTGAGTAACCTAATTAAAAAGTGGGCAGAGGGCAGGAACAGTTTGCCCAAGCAAACATTCAGGCGGCAAACAAACACAGGAAGTCAAATTCAAAGCAATGATGGGAACTGGCAGCCAATGCCAGCATCGATAGCAACATTTTAGACTACAGTTGACAGCGAAGCTGGAGGGAGTGCGCAGACACCAGCGTTCACGCACTGCTGGTGAGGCTGGAAAACAGTACGACCATGGTGGAAAGCGGTATGGTGAGGCCTCAAACAATTGGGAATGAATGTACCACATCCAACAAATGCTGGAGGAGGTGTGGAGATTAGAACCCTCTTACGTTGCTGTGGGAATGCAAATAGGGACAGCCAATAGGAAAGCGAGATGGCCGCTACCTCAAATACCTGGGTATACAAAGTTCATGAGATCCGGCAATATTTCTACTGAGCGTATGCCCTAAAGAAGTAAGAAACAGCACTCATAAAAATCAAACCAAATTCACTACCAGGGAGTCAATGCTAACTCATTGTGGCCCGACAGTATAGAACAAGGTAGAACCGTCCCTGTGAGTTCCCAAGACTGTAACTTTTCATGGGAGTATAAATCCCATCTTTCTCCCTCAGAGTGGCTGGTGGTTTCAAACTGCTGACCTTGTCACCACTGCACTCTCAGAAATTCCTTATAGATGCAATGCAATCCCACATTCACCACAGCCCTGTTTACAATGAGAAGCTGGAACTAGCCCAAATGCCCATCAGATGGATGGACAAATTCTGGTGCATCTACACAGTGGAATACTATGCATCACTAAAAAGCACCGATGAAACCATGAAGCACCTCAGGATAGGAATGGACCTGGAGATCATTATGCTGACTGAAGTTGATAAATTATAAAGACACATATACTATGAGACAAGTATTATAAAGGTAAAAACCAAGACAGATTTGCATATCAATGGGAACAGAGTTTGAGGTTACCAAGGGGTGAGGACACGGGAGGCAAGATGAAGCAACAGCCGAGAGCAGTGGTTCCACCTTCCTCATGGTGAGACCCTTCCATACAGGTGACCCCCCAACCATAAAATTCTCACTGCTACTTCATAACTGTCATTTTCATATCTGTTATGCGAGCCCTGTGAAAGGGTCATTTGACGGCCAAAGGGGTCGAGACCCACAGATTGAGAATCACTGGACTAGGGGGTCTACAGGTATTAACTTGAAAGGGAGAGGTGAGATCAGAGGAGAGGTGTGGGGTGGACTAAGGCAGGGAGCAGAGGGAAGTTGGTGAGTGGTTTGAACTGCTGACGGTCTGAAATGTAACCCCCTACTCAATTCACAATTGAAAAGGAATGGCCAAAGTCGAGCCCAGCCCCAGGTGAAGAAACACCCCCTACAAGCAGCCATCTCGAGACTTGGTGGAGACCCTACAGAAATAACCCGGTATGGAGAGACATTTGCACACCCACGTGCACAGAAGCACTGTTGACAAAAGCAAGGAGATGGAAACAACCGAAATGCCCATCCGTGGCAGAATGGGTAAGCACACTTTGGCACAGACACGCTGCGGCGTGGTACGCATCATTAAATAACAACGATGCGACTGTGAAACTCTTCATGGACAAACTTCAAGGACATGATGCTGGATGAAGTTAGTCATTCACAAAAGAACAACTATTGTATGAGACCACTGTTATAAAAAACAAAAAAAGCAAAAACGGGTTTTCCTAACAAGAGAAACATTGTGATGGTCACCGGGCTTGGGAGGGAAAGCAATACACTAGAAACTAGACAGGCGTTCACTCTGGAGAAAGGGAAGATAAACGCTCACAAGGGGGAGATAGGTGTGGGGTGAAAAAAAATTGGGGGTGGGTCACGGGAAGATGTCAAGGCATTGGGAGGTTTGCTAAGTTGTTTAAATGGTTGAAAACAAAACAATGATCTGATATGTAAACCTCACCTAATTCACAATCAAACGTCAAAACAAGAAAAAGACCCCTTCAGGCTTAAAGTGGACTCCAGGGCACAGCTCAGGGGCTTGGGAGAATGAAGCACAACCACCTACTACTGCCCAGACGTAACTGTGAGCTGCTAGCTGAGGAAGGCAGGTGGGTCCCCAAGGCAAGAGATATAAAAAAAAGGGACACGTGATAAGGTCTCTCCATATCTGCCTCTTTCCAAGCAATGGTTCCAACCAACCCCCTTCCCGGCGTTCTCCGATTTTCCAGCTGGGAGCCCCACCTTCTTCCTCACCGCCAAGGCTAACAAACATACAAGCCCCCACCCGCCACGGTTTGTGACACACCGCAAACACCTTATTCAAGGGTGTCCCGAGCCGCAGAGCCGGTCCCTTCAAGCCCTCGCTCTCGGCCCTGTCTCCACAGCTCCGGTACCCTCCCTTCGACAGCAAGGCTCTGTCGCCAGAACCCCCTCCCCGGCAACTTGGACCCGGCCCGGTGGTCTCGGGCCTCAGTGCCCGCGCCCAGGCCAAGACTCACCAAGTCTCCGCCCCCCATGACGGTGGAGACGCTTCCTCGCCGGCCGAACCGAGATCGGGGACCCCCGAGAGGAAGCGCAGAGAACAGTGCAGGTGCGACCCGCGGAATCGGATCTCGAAGGCCGCCGGCGGCTGCTTCCACCGAAAATTATTGCGACTACTTCCGGGGTCGCGTCACATTGCTGCGCCGCCGTCGGGGAACAATGGCGTGCGTCGCTCTCCGTCGCGTTCTGTGACGTCACGCCCGGTGTTGCTTCCGCGGCGTCTGAGGCCCGGCTGTCGGTCTTCGGTGGTCATATTTAGGTCTCCTGTCGGTATATTTCGGTCTGAGGTCAGTTGATCTACCGGCACCCCAGTCCAGACGGCACCCCTCGCTCCGTGACTGCGACTGGTACGGTGAGGCGCGCCATGAGATTCTGTTGCCATGACAGCGCACTGTCATCCTCTGAAGACTAGACACCTTGTGAACCAGCGCTGGCCAGGCCGCCTGTGCAATCCTGCACAGAAGCAGCTTTTCAAGCCTGTGTTCTCTTACACGCGTGCTCACTTCAGGACTGCTTTACCAAGATCATAAAAACCATTGGTCCGAAATTCAGCTTCCCTGCAACAAATCGGCCAGGGCCCCCATTTCCTTTCTTTTCAGTTACAGTGGAAAAGAAGCCCTTTCTACAGCCCCGCGGCTCATCGTTGTTCAGGATCTCATCGCTTATATTCTGAGACCTCCCTGTCTCCTCTCTTCAGTCTCCCTCCATATTAACTCTTTGTCATCAGTCGTTTAAACAAGCTCAATTTATCCTTACAAAGCTCACAAAACCGGGAAGCAACAGAAGCATATCAGCCTGTGTGATCATGAAGTGTGGATGGGACTAGGTATCAGAAGTTCAAAAATAAGCAATAAAATTGATGTGAAGGAATGGGGAGACCCAAAACTCACCTGTAAGATAATTGGACAGTCCCTCAAAGAAGGGCCACATAGAAGGAATGATATATCCAGGGTGTGGTATAGCACTGATGAAATACCTAACTCTCCTACCATTATGGTCATTGTTTTACCTCATTAATCTTGTTAGATTTGCCTGTGTTCATTTGTACAATTAAGATTTTTCATTGCATGAAAGCTAAGATAGATAACCCCTCAGGAACAGTAACAGAAGTAATGATTCCCTGAGGGTATGGGAAGGGAGGAAAGGAGAAACTTACAGCGATGATGACTGTATAACCCCAGACAAGGGGAATGAATAACAGAATTGTAAGAGAACAGATGCGTTATGGTGTAAGATATGGCAATAATAATAATATTAAAAGAGTATGGGGGGAGGAGAGAAAGGGGAGCTGATATCACAGAGTTCAAGAAGAAAAAAATGTTTTGAAACTGATGGTGGCCACAATTGTACAATTATGCTTGATCTAATTGAATTATGGATTGCTATAATCTATACGAGCTCCCAATAAAATGATGGATTTTTTTTTAAAAGGACACACACACACACAATCTCGTGTTAACCACACTCAAAAATCAAACCCAACCACTACTGTAATACTGGATAATTAAAGAATGCGCCATTTAGTACAGTTCGCTGGGCGGAGAGAGGAGGCTAGCACCTGGGAAAACACTCTCCACGCCGATGCTGATCAAGGGCAGGACACAGACTTTATACAATAGTTACACCAGGAGGCTAGATTGGGAGGGAACATTCAGTAGTTACAGTCTTTGCTTGTTGGGCAGACAGGACATTGGGAAGGGACACCTTCAGAGGTGTCAGGGCCTGTCAATATTTACTACATTCCTTGCTTATTTGGCAGACAGGCTATCTGGAAGGGTTAGGGGGGCCACGGCATAGTGGGTCCAGATCTGCCAGTAGGCTGGGAAGGGGCTCATCTGGCAAGAGAATTTGTGAATGGCAGACTCTTGGCAGGCTCTCAGGTGGGACTAGAGCTAGCAAGCTGAGGTCCTACAAGACAGCAGCTCTAACAAAGTGGAGTTCTTCAGGCTAAGCTGGGTTACTGCACTCCCATCCAGTTAATTTCCACTCATTGCGCCCTGTGTAGGGTTTCTAAGACTATGAATCTATAAGGCGCGGACGCCTGCATCTATCTCCTAAATAGCAGCTATGCAATACTTCATCCACAGTGCCACCAGGGCTCCTAAATTTAACCTCGCCAAGCCAGATTGTCTTTACCCAGGCCCTGCTTCCACTTCATCTTCGTTCTCCCGGCCATAGATGGATTGCCCCTATGACTGTCAGCAATCCTTTGTATTTAAATCCCAAAGGACAAAGCAGAGGAAGTAAAAAATATATTATTTCTGGTCTTTTCTTTCTTACTCATTATTTGTAATTTTATCTCTATACTATTACTTTATCCTTACCACTTTATTTTGTTTCTGCTTTTTTACTGTCTCTGTTGGGTTTTCCAGTTTGTAAAGTACAGAATGAGTAGATGCACAGAGATAAGAACTACTGTTACTTATGTGAGAGTGGTGGGGGCAGTATTAGAACTAATGATGATTACACAATTCATTTAAAAGCGATTTAACCATGGCGGGGGATATTCTGAAATAAATTTTAAAATAAATATGGTGGTGATTGTACAACTTTTCTTGAGATGATTGAAATACTGAATTGTGTGATATGTGGATTAAGTGCCAATAAAGCTTTTTTTAAAGTCATTAAAAATATTGCTTCTAGCGTTCCAATCGCATATACATGAGTTTATTCCAAACAAAACATATTTGAATATTCCTATGTGCTCAATGAATAGCAGACAAATTTTCTCAGTAATTAAAAATTAATGAAGAGTGGGATGGAAAGGGGGAACCGATTACAAGGATCTACATATAACATCCTCCCTCGGGGACAGACAACAGAAAAGTGGGTGAAGGGAGACGTCAGACAATGTAAGAAATGAAAAGATAATAATTTATAAATTTTAAAATAACAATAATTTATAAATTATCAAGGGTTCATGCCTGCAATTACGGAATATAAGAGACCTGCGCCCCCCCACACCCCAACGACGTGGAATTCAGTAAAGTTTGACAAAAAGAAAAAAAAAAAAAAAGAAAAAAAAATTATCAAGGGTTCATGAGGGAGCAAGGAGGGAGGGGGGAAAATGAGCTGATGCCAGGGCCTTAGGTGGAGAGCAAATGTTTTGAGAATGACGATTGCAAAGAACATACAAATGTGCTTTATACAATTGATGTGTGTATGGATTGTAATACGAGTTGTATGAGCCCCTAATAAAATGATTTTTAAAAGAAATTAATGGAAAAATTAACGTAATTAGACTCATTAGCGTGTCTTAAAAACAAAACCTCCAATCAAAATGATGGCTCTGGGAGGGAGGGGAAAAAAAAAAAGAGGACCTGATGCAAGGGGCTTAAGTGGAGAGCAAATGCCTTGAGAACGATTGGGGCAGGGAATGTATGGATGTGCTTTATACAATTGATGTATGTATATGTATGGATGGTGATAAGAGTTGTATGAGTCCCTAATAAAATGTAAAAAAAGAAAAGAGGGGAGAAAAAAATGATTAGGGCAAAAACTGTACAGATGTGCTTTATACAATTGATGTATGTATATGTATGAACTGTGATAAGAATTGTATGAGCCCCAATAAATTGTTTAAAAAAAAAGATGTCTCTAAGGGGATCCACTTGTCCAGTTAAATTAAAATCAAAGAGTTCAGAAGGTTATGAAAAACAAACAAACAAAACCCACTGTGTTGGAGTTGATTCAGATTCATAGTCAAATGGACTCATGGAGACCTTGTAAGACAGGTTAGAACTGCCCCCAAGTTTCTGAGATGGTAAACCTTTAAGGGGACGCCTTCGACTTTCTCCCTGAGAGCAGCTGGTGACTTTCAGGGCCTTGACCTTTTAGGCAGCAAGTAGGGCAAAATTCAGCCCACTATGTCACCAGGGCTCCTTTTCAGACGGTTAAAGTGAATTTTGTTGTTGTTGTTGTGATTCCAATATAGTAATCTTGATTCTCCCACCCCCAAAGGACACAGTCATTGAGGCTTATTATGTAGTTGTTTTTTTAATTGAAAGCTGCATTAGTGAAAGGCCAGGGAAAAAATTGCACTAAGGAATTTTTTCCATCATAACAATGCAATTAAAAAATAAGTAAAAAAAGAAGCTAAATTAAAATGTTGACGAAAAACAAACAAAACAATGCAAATTCCCATTCGTCCGGGTTGATAAGGTCTGTCCTGCCCTATCCACCCTACAGCCCGGATCTTGCCTCTTCTGAGTTATTTTGTTCCCCAAACTCTGTTTAAAGGAACACACCTTGAGTCCCTGAAAGATGCCCAAACTGGGCACTGTTTCATTCCGTGTGCCAACTTGACAGCACCTCACAGCACAGAGAGCACATAATTCTTCAGCGAAGGATGACGGGGAATAAACCCTTAATGCCATCAAGTCCACTCTAGCTCCTGGCATCCTACAGCCCAGGAGCCACTCTACAGCGCAGTTGGAACCGCTCTTGGGGCTTCCTCCCAGGGAATGACCAGTGGGTTGGAGCAATCACTGCTGCAGGTAGCAGCTGAGCCTCTACCCCACTACCCCGCCAGGGTTCCCCTGGGAGAGTGATGGAGCAAAGGAAGCATCTATGGATGGATGGATTGTGAGTCGTAGGAGGCCCCAATAAAATGATTTTTCAAATTATAGAGACCTAGATAAAGGATATTTTGGGGACCAATAGCCTCACATATGGATATTTTTATTAAATAAAGGCATCTATGATTTTGTAACAATCATCTTTTATCTACCCTATTACATCACCTTGCCATCCCTTAGCCTTTGATACTAATGACCACTCCCTCCTGATTGAAACACTTTGCCCTTGGCTGCTGTTTACTGCCCTCCAGGTTTTCTTTTCGCCTTTCCTGGACTCTTCGCCCAGAATGCTTTTGTTCTTCAGGCCTGTTCATTTATTTGCATACCTGTATATCCCATAACGATAGAAACCTTTGGGTCCCTTCTACCTGGGCTAGTTTCTGGCACACAGTAGTTGTTCAATAAAGTATTGTTAAATAAATGGCGGATGCATGCATGCGTCTTTAAAGACAGACTCTCGTCCTGGAGGCAAAAGTTGACCAGTAGGTTTCCTTGGGGCATGACTCCTAGAAATAGTACTAATCATTAATATAGCGTTATTCATGACATGAAAAGACAATAGCTTTGCTTTCACGTGGAGTCCTAATTCTATCATGTCTAAGGTGATATAACCTCTCTGCGGACTTTTTCTCATCGGTGTTACAAGCATAATAGTTTCTGTGCAGGATTGTTAAGGGAGTTAGATTGACTGATGTTTGTAAAGCTTTTCATCTAGTGCCTGCCTGATAGTGTCAATAAATTATAAGGATGCTTTCCACAATGTCATCCATGCCCTTAGCAACTTCTCTCCCAGGGCTTCCATACCAGAGCAGGAGGAAGCGATGGTTCTAAACAGTGGTGCCGTGGTATTGTCATGGAAAATATTTGAAGAAAGAGAGAGCTGGTTTTTAATAGTTTCTGTTGTTAGGAGTCTTGGGATGTGTACGCTCATGGAGACTCCGCCTGAGAGCATGAACCAGCCCCCCTAGGGTTCAGGGTTTGGAGCAGGTCACTAGTTCTTTCTCTTACAGAGCCACTGAGTGGGTCGGATTGGCCAAATTAATCAAACAATGGAGCTCTTAACTGTTTAGCCACCAGGACTACTACTTCTTCTCTTTCTTTCTTTCTTTCTTTCTTTCTTTCTTTCTTTCTTTCTTTCTTTCTTTCTTTCTTTCTTCCCTCTTTCTTCTTCTCCTTCTCCTCCTCCTCCTCCTTCTTCTTCTTCCTAGCAGATATAACTAAAACCATAGAACCACTGCCAACAACATGAATTGATGTATTTTATGTGTTTCTCCAAGAGGGGACTCTGGTGGGTAAGCAGATACACGTTGGGCTACTAACGGCAAAGTCCGCAGTTTGAAACCACCTGCCACCCCGAGGTAGAAAAGTGGTGCTTTCTACTCCCGTAAAGAGGTGCAGTCTCAGACACCCACAGGAGTGCTTCTACTCTGTTCTAGAAGGTCACCTGGGGTAGGCATTGACTCAATGACAGTGAGTTTGGTTTTGGGGTTCTAATTTCTCAAAATGTGAACTTAGAATAGCAGCTACCTATCATAGAATCCTCCGAGGGTCTTTAAAAAAAACTTTGTCAATTAGGTGAAAGAGATCATAGTTTTACATTCAGCAACTCACACATATTCTGATACATCTCATCCAGTGCAATCTCCTTAATACCATCCCTCCTCCCATTTCCTATGTTCTCTGGTTCCCTTCTGCCTTCTTTCCTAACCCTCCAAATATTGTCCTTGGATTAATACTATTTGCCCTTTTGATCTTAAATGGTTGGCTATTCAAACTCAGCAGTAAATTCAGCTCGATATGAGGCGTAAAGGCCATGATCTTGGGGGGTGTTCCATCAGCTTCTGTACAACCAGGAAGCCTGGTCCCTTATGATTTTGGATTACGTTCCATGGTTTCTCCCACTCTCTCCAGGACTTTATAATCCTTTCTGAGCAGTTGAGAGCATGCAGGGCACCATCTAGTTCTTCTGGTCTCGGGGTTGTGGAGACACGTTTGCATGGACTCACAGTTTCCCTGTGTCTTTCCATTTTCAACACTATTCTTTTCGAATGAGTCTTCTTAGTACGCAGATTCCTGGGTCCTACCCCTAACCCACAGAGGGGCACAAGGGGTTAAATTCTGGATTGCTAACCAGCATGTGTGATCACTCTCGCAGGGACCCGATGGGACAGTTCTACTCTGCCCTGTAAGATCACTATGAGTTGGATTCACAGTGGCAGTAGATTTATAGTCTCAGAAACCCAGGGACAATTCTACCCTGTTCTTAGGGTCACTATACATCAGCATCAACTCAACGCCAGTGAGTAAGGTCTGTTTTGAATTGTACCTAGAGTGGGTATGTATTTGTAAAAGATATTTCTTGAGCTATAAACAAATGCGTTTCCTCTGAATTTTGCCTACAACCAAATAAGCATATGTCAACTCCCACTAGACTGTAAACACGCTGAGGACAGGGATGTTCTTTTATCTTTTGCTTCAATGTAGTCTTGTATCTCCTAAAATCTCCCATATACTGACCATTCATAGGAATATTGAATGAACAACCTTAATTTTACCTGCATACAACTGATGGACAAATTATCTCCACAGTCCCTAAATCTAAGCTTAAATACAGAATATTCTGAGGGGACTTTGTCTTAATTAAAGGAGGGAAAAGGAGTTGGGAAGGGGGCACCCGGATTTGAACCAGGGACCTCTTGATCTGCAGTCAAATGCTCTACCCCTGAGCTATACCCCCAGGCCCTACCAGGGATCTCTTCCTTGTCCACTTATGGTGACTCAGTACAATCAGGTTCCACCCACACTAGAACTCTGGAGAGTTTGTGTTCTAAAGCCCCACCTTCTTGTATATCCATCCACGGCTTTGACTTTTCCTGGCCACTAATAAACTGGGTGGGGGCAATTTCAAAGGGACATCTTGGAGAATGACAGCCTGGAAACTAGCTGGCGGGGAAACTGCCAGAGCAGAGAGATTCCATTCCACAGCCCAGCTTTGTACTAGCATGGGATCACTGGCTCAGAATCCTTAGACTAAAAAGCGCCTTCAGATGTCACCTTGTTCACCCCTTGCCTTCTGATGAACGTAGGGTGGAAGGAAAAGAAATCTATTAGTTTGGATGGGATGATCTTCTCGGGAAACCAGGAAATCCTCCTCAGGACAGCCATGGTGAAGGCCTGCAGCTAGTTGCACTGTGTGCTCTATTCCTGATGGAAAGGATAGCCAGTTTCTGGCCTGGCAGCTCTGCTGAGTCCTGGGAAGGGGCGGCTGAGGGTGAAGTAACACTGCTTCGTATCCGAGAGCAGGGGAGAAGGAGGCTCCCCTTTCCTCCCTGGGAAGTGGTGTCAGAGGCAGGCCGACCAAGCCCTGTCCTCTTTCCCCTCAAGGAGCTTAGCCTCCCACCTCCACCTCTGGAGAAAAATCCCAGCACACTGAAGGCACAAGTCAGATTTTTTTTAATATATAAAATAACATTGGGATTCCACGTAAACACATATTCACGTTGAGGGCTGGGAAGAGAAGACGTTTTTAGAAGAGAGGGAACCGAGTCACCTCTCCAAAGACCGACGTGCGCTGGCGGAGGGCTGGAGTGTTCCGGCGGTAGCCAAAGGGACCATTGAACCCCTTCATCGGTTTCCGCTCAGTGTTGTAGAAGTCGTGGCCGGTCACCTGCTGGAAGGAGTGCCCTGGGGAACAGACAGAGGCCCTGCTTGTCCGACAAAGGGCACTACAGGATGCTGGTACAGACCCACTTTGGTCCCTGTGCCAACAGCTAAACCCCTTAGTCCTCAAGTGTCCTGGGCCTCGGTGTGGTTCTCAACCTTCCTCATCCCGCGACCTTTCATACAGTTCCTCATGTGGTGGTGACCCCCCAACCAGAAAATTATTTTCGTCGCTACTTCATCACTGTCATTTCGTTACTGTGATGAATCGGGCGACCCCTGTGAAAGGGTTGTTCGACCCTCCCCCCAAAGGGGTCACGACCCACAGGTTGAGAACCACTGCCTTAAGGGCTGGTGCGGTCCAGGAGACAAAAGACTTCCTAGAAACCAAAGCCACTACCAAGAATGTTCTTTTGCGATAGACGAGTGACTGGTACGTGCTGGGGCAGAAGGGGTTGGGAAGTTCTGGGCTTCCTGAACTTGTCTTGTTCCCAGGAGAACTGAGAAAACCTCACCCCGCCTCTGACCCATCTGGACCAAACAGACACGATTGGTTTAGCCAAATGGTGCAAAGGAGTGTGTGACTAGCTTGGTGGCAGCAGGGTGGCGGCGGCAGGGTGGAATGAGAGCTCATCCCATTAGAAGAACACCTCTCAAATCTCCCTTCCTCCTGCGGCTAACTCAGGTCTGGAAAGGGAGCCGAACCCAGCTTGCTCCTGGAGCAATGAATGGACGGGGCAGAGGAGTTAGAAATCGGATTTGGAATCTTCTTAGTACATCATCTTAACTCCCTGAACTTCAGTTTCGCCAAGCTGTCCCAGGGGGAGACGTGAGGGTGGTGGAAAGCACCAGACACAGTCGGGGTTCAGTCGCTGGACGGGGAGAACTCTGTGGCACCGTGCATTCACAGAGGAGGAGGGACACTGGGGTGCAAGGCCCTAGGCAGCCTTCTCTGTGAGCCACCGAGCCCATGCGGATTGTCCCATGTAGGACCACGTGAGGTTGGGAAGCGAGGCGTCACTTGCCTGCCCCTGCCCAGTTTCTCCGGTTGAGGTATCTCTGTCCTGGTCCAAAGATGTGGTAGTAGTCCACGATCCAGCCGTCCCTTCCTGTCCCGCCGCGATCCTGAAGGGGAGAGAACACATGGATAGATACTGAGAGGGGACAGCACTAACTCCCCTGAGGCTTGCTGGGGTGGGGAAGGGAGAGAGGTCCGAGCCTGGGAAAACAGAGTGATTCGGGTTAAATACACTCACGGACCTGAAATCCTAGCAATGTTCTGAGAAGCCACCTTGCTTGGCAGCTAAAAGCTCAGTCTCTGCGGCCAGACCCGGTGGGCACCAATCCCAGTACCAGCTGCGCCCGACAAGCCGGGTGAAGGAATTGTCATTGGCCTGGTCCGATCACACAGCGTTTCTAGGCCCCCGTTTCTTCATTCATAAAATGAGAGTTAGCAGGAGTCTTAAATGAGGTAGGTCAGCGAGGGGGCCTTATTTAAACGGAAGCAATACTTGCCGCAAATGGTGCTTGTGTCGATTCAAGAATGCTCATGCAATCAGACATAACAATTCTCAAATGTGTGTACTCCGGAGTAAATGAACACTTTTCAATGTTTAAGTTCTTTTCTCTCCGCCCCTCCCCGCCCCCAGCTCCTTTCTAGCGTCATCAAAGTTACCTGCAGAGACAGCAGGTACAGACAAGTAGGGAACACACAGATTGTGTGCCCACACACATGTACTGCACACACACAAACTCCCGGAACGAGGACATACTCCAGGGTCTGTGCCGGCCCGGCCTTCCTGAGCCCCCCCTGGGCTCCACCCCACGCCTGGAGAATCAGGCCTGGAGCTTGTTGGGTGCCGTCCAGTTGAGGGTGACTCCTAGCACCCGTGTGACCGAGTGGAACTGCCGCAGAGGGTTTTCTTCTCAAGGCAGACCACCACGTCTTTCTCCCTTGGCGCCAACAGCTGGGTGGGCCTAGAGCACCTGTCTTTCGACTAGCAGCCAGTTACCTAACCATGTGTACGGCCATGCTCTATATGAGTATGTGCCGGTATGCGTGCACAAATGTTGGAGGCACGTGCCTTTGGAAAACACTGCAACTATCCACAGTTGGTCTGGGAATCTTTCCACGGTGGGAGACCTCAGCTAGGGAGTGGTCCAACAACGCCCCCGGAAAAGGCCCGGGGTGGTGGGGTGGGCTGGGTGGGGGTAGGGTAAGGCAGCTTGAAGCTCGCAGACAAGGGAGAAGGCCGAGAGCATGCTTGCAACTATCCCGTCACCGGGCGGCTGGCGGGTCAGGTCCGGTCTCTGCATCTTGTGCATGGACATCACAAGGATTTTTCCAGGCTGCCCAGAAAGGGGAGCCAGTGACGTCACAAGGGCCGTGAGCCTGATTGGTTTGGGAGAGGTGGGTTTTGAGCACAGCTTCCTCCGTCAATTCCAACTCTTGGCGAGTTCAGAGAACTGCGCGCATGAATTTCCTTACAGGCGCAGAGAGCGGCTGGAGTGTTTGAACCCCTGCCCTTGCGGGCCGCAGCCCAATGGGCACAGCTGCAGAAACCCAGATAGGATCCTCCGATTTAGGATAGAAGGTGGTTCTGTCTCGCTCAACACCGTTACCTCCATCCCGGAAAACCGGAGGGGGTGAAAATGGGGAGCCTCCCTGTTGTTGAGGGTGCTGGCAATGCCCGGATTGGGACTGCGTTCCTGGAAGTCGGCCCCACCACCGGGGCCAATCTCTGTGGGCAGAGCAGGGCTCTGGGCCGCTACTGTACCTGTTCAGTATTCCGCAAAATGGGCGGAACCACGTAGCTCTGGAAGTAGCGGCGGGCGTGGTAGTCCTGCTGCGCGTTGTACGGAGGGATCGCCGACCAGAGCTTGGGTCTCGTGCGCTCGTAGGAGCGGGCCACGGAGCTCACGGCCACCCCATCCAAGATGAAGCCCTTTTCCAACCGCAGGGCACATTCCCACTGGTTCGCCATGCCGCCCACCGGACCCAGGAAGGCCTTCTGGTGGCAGGGAAAGCCCTGCCTGAGGGGCGCTGTCCTTTGAACCCGCGCGCATTGCGCATTGTTACGTGGTGCCACTGTTAGAAAGCCACGACACAAATGGCACCAGGCCCACCCTTTCTGGACTGACCAATGGGAAACCCTCAGGCGCCTAGTAACATGGTTCACGGAAAGGGCTGGTAGTGCCACAGCTGACCTTGCAGATCGCAGCACATGGTGTAACCAGGTCGCCAGCGCTGCCCAACCTAACCTAGCAAGGGCTCTTGAAAAACTTGCCGAGGCCCCTCAAACTAAACCTAGCCCTGACAGCAGCAATCCTGCAGGGCAGTAGCACAGCCTTACGGTAACCAAGGGCACCTGTAAGGAAGCAGATGGCAATCCTTCCCTCTGGAGAAACTGGCATCCCCTTTCAAAGAAGTGCTGAACCACTGTGCCACCAGAGCCCTGAAAGCCCATGCGTCCAAGTGCTTAGGCAGCTACCGCTCACATGCCCGTCTGTGGCTGAGCCATACCACCATCTGATTCAGTCCACCCGCAGGTGCCCTCACACCATGGTCAGAGCTTATGCTCTCTTGAGCACCCCCACCCACAGCAGTCCTGGGATCCCACAAGCAGAGTCTGTCAGTGTGGACTTGCTCTCAAGGACCAATGGTATTACTTCTAGGTTTCGAGGGATCAACTATAATCTCATTCTATTAAAACCAAGAGTGCAGTGCTAACAATTAGACAATTTCCCATGAGCAAATTCACACAATTATCACATATTATTTAGGCTAAGAATTCGCTCACATTACCAATCTTCCCAAATGAAGTAACTGCTAGCGCCCACAAACACACAAACAAGAAAAGGCAAAAGCAATGGGTGTGAATAATTTTTAATAGGGTTGTTGGAGGTTTTCACAAACATGACAAAATCACGCAATGCTGCCGGCATTGGACGCAATCCGGGGCCACAAGTCCGCACACTCCTTTGCAACGGGTCCTGTGATGGCCGAACCTGCAAGAAAGGGGGATGGGCCCAATTTAAGCAGAGGTCCTTACTGACACCACCCACCAATCTCAGGGAAGCCGGGACCTGGGGCAGGGGGGCTGCCTTACCTTTCATCTCGCCTTTATTGTTCACGATGACCCCCGCATTATCTTCAAAATAAAGGAACACACCATCTTTTCTCCGGTAGGATTTCCTTTGCCGTATCACCACCGCAGGATGGACTAGAGGGGAGGGAAGCAGACATTACCACCACAAAAGCAGCCCTCTCCCCAGACAGAATCAAAGAACCTCATTAGCTTTTCACGTCTAAGAGCTCTTGAAAAACTGCAAACATCATCAAATCACCAAAATGGTTCCCTAGAACTGTGCTTTCTTCTGGGAGCACACCTTGCAGCCTGTCAGCACTTTCTCTGCTTCCTGGCTGTCATCACCAGTAGAGGTGGGCCCCTCACACTCAAGAACTAGCTGTTCACCCTTCTCACTGTTCCCAGCGCCCTGATGGCAGACTGAGGTGCCAGGCAAAATGTCAATGGTGGAACCCACCAGCCACCCCAATGGAGAAATGAATGTCCGCCTGCTTCTGTCAAGACTGAGTCTTACAGTTCCCATGCAACAAGATATAGAATAGACCGTCTGAACCCTTTTGTGTACTTCAAATTCTTAACAGGATAGGCTCACAAGTGGGAGGGCTGAGAGCTGGGTACTACCTGTATAGGATTTTTAGGGACAGGGGCTTGTCTGCTTTGAGGCAAAAACACTAGACAGGAAGCACCAACAGTTGAGAATTCTAAAAACCTAACAGTCAAATACAGATACCAGAGCTTAACATTACTAACCGTACACTTCAGTGGCATGTACCACAGAGCAGCATTAGGAACAACCCCCCAAATCTTTTCATCACCCACTCTGTACTCTTAACCCCAAACAGACCCTGTAACTTGCCTCTGCATGTGTGTTTCTGTAGACATTTCATTTTCCTTTGCGGGTTTTCCAGGGACAGCCATGTAGTCACACGTTAACCGGACTTCACTCCTTATGGCAATATTTACCGAGGCCCTCCCCGGCTGGGAGTCTCATCTATTTAGAAGCCCTTTCACCCCCACCCTGCAATCTGAGCCCAGCAGTGGAGAAATGACGGCCACGCACGAGGGCCTTTGGGTTTCTAGTCCTGCCTGGTTCCACACTTACTGCCTGTACTACGCCACACAAGCACAATGTGCCACCACTGATTGAGACCAACAGCACAGCCTGCAGCCATCTCACCCAGAAAGCGGTGATCATTTGCTTTGCCCTTCCCTGACAGCTCCCCAGGCCACTGACCAGACCCAGCAAGTGTTCTAAGAGGAAAGCTTGTCCCATTCACACCACCCCACTCCACCTGCTGACTCTTCCAATGCTACCAAGGCCTTGGCCCCCAAAATCCTCAAGAGGACACATGGGGAAGGAACAATGACTTCTGGCGGGGGCAGCATGCAGGTTTACAGAGTAAAGGGAACACAGCTGACCAACAGAATCTGTCCTGTAGGCCACAAGTGGCTAAGTTAATACAGAGCCCCCAAAAGCTCTACAAGCCCAACACGACACCACTATGTTCCTGCCCTAATTCCTCCACCAGGTAAGAGATGGCCAAGCACCACATCCTTCAAATGTGCTTTAGAACAAATCCGGTCAAGCTTTCAAAGCCATGGGAAATGTCTTATCACCCTACTCACCTTTGTGCTCCCGGCTGACATCCAGGTCAGCTTACACTCGAGTACATGCAGCATTTTAGCAACCTATCATGTGGATGAGGGGTGGCTTCTAAGAGGGGCTTCAGTTCCAGGTTTATAGTCTATCTCAGCACAGTGTGGACAGATCCCGAGTTTACTCGTGATTTCTACAGTCTTCAGATGCCATCTGTCTGGACATATTTTAACTGGTTCATTTATTTAGGTGTTTACATCAGTAGTGAATGTACCAAACTAGATTGTTTCCATGTTTTTTATTTAGCATTTTAGTTTAAGTCAAATAGTTACTATTTGTTTGAGTTGCTTTGCAAGGAGTTGTATAGCAACAGTACATTGTATAACAAAAGAACCTATCAACAAACGAACACTGGGGAACAAAGAATGTATTTTTTGTTTGATATACTGTATTTTTATTGTTTTTTTAAAGTAACATGGATTATGTTGATTATTTTACAAGTTTATAATTTCGTGAAGATTATAGTTCATAGAGTAGCATACATCGCAAAATAGTTTCATAACGTGAGATGTTTTATATCCCGAAACTGAAAAGTTTTAACTATTAAAAGGTGATGAAATGTAAACCCATTTATGGTTTAAGGCAAAAAAAACCCAAAACCCTAACAGCCGAAAAAATACACGGGCATTTGGGTAAGTTGGCCAAAAAAAAAAAAAAAATCTAGTCTTTAATGTGCTAGGATGATTTCCTTGGTGGTTCCTTGGTCTAGTATGTCTGACCTATCCAGGGCTTTTCATGGTGTCCTTAGAATGATCTGTAGTGACAGCCAGGCACCAATGCAGATCCCAGACCATGGTCATGCTCCCTGAGGGTTCACATCAACTGAGCACCCCCACACACACTCTCCTTCCAAGCTGTACTTCCAGAAAAGGGAGCTCGTCTTGGCCACCTACCCACTGCCTCAAAGCTGTGGACACACCACGTTTAGGCCTGCGTATCAGTCAAACACAACAGACAGAGCTCCTCCTGGGTGCTGGGCAGTACTTGCCGCCAGGAGTGGACAATAAAGACGTGCTCTGTGGAACTTTGTGGGCCAATGGGAAAATCCCAATCACACACAGCAGATTCAGTCTTGCTACTCACCTTTCTTTCTGAGCTCGGGTTTGCCTTTCTTGACGGTGGCCATCACCATGTCACCCACTCCGGCAGCGGGCAGCCTGTTCAGCCGGCCCTTGATCCCCTTCACGGAGATGATATATAGATTTTTGGCTCCTGTACAAGAACGAAAACAAGACATGATTCACTCTGGCTTTCATCCCCAAGGTGGGTACTTTTGTCACATCACCGATTGAAGCTGAACAACACGACATGTTGCCGCTTCACCCATAAGTGGTGTTTTTTAATCTGCCCTTTTTGACGGCTCAGTGGGTCACTGGCAAAAGGCCCACTGAGTGCTTTTAAAAGGGGGAGTGCCCGACGGCGTGCCCAAGGACTCACCCGTGTTGTCAGCACAGTTGATCACCGCTCCGACCGGAAGACCCAGGGAAATCCGGAACTTTGCACCGGAGGACCCACCACGTCCTGCGCGGGGAAGGAGACCAGAGGTGGTGGTGGACAAGCCGTGGCTCAGACTCCCCCGCACCACGAATTCACCGCTCCGAGCAAGCGGACCACAGGTGAGCTCTCCAGCGCCCACCCGCCCCGGGTCCCACTTACTAACGCGGGTCCATCAAGAACTGGGGGCCCGGACGAGGAGTCCTGGCTCCAGCCTCTGCACCACACAGCTCCCTCCTCTAAGGGAGGGACCCCCACGGACGCCCGCTCTGAACTAAAACCGTCCAACTTCAGCCCCGCGACCTCAGCGCTCCGCGCGTGGCGAGCCCGGCGCGCTGCCGGGAATCAGGGCGGGATCCTGCGAGGCTGACGCGCCACAACGCCATCGTCCTCCCCGGGCCACTCTCGGGGGCCTCCCCGGCGCTCCCGCGGGCCCCGCCTCGCTCGCCCCAGCCCCGAGGAGAGCGAAGGGCCCCAGCTGCCCAGCACCGCCGTCCCCGGCCTAGCCGGCCGCCACCCTGCGGCAGATGGCGGGGGATTCTCCAGAGCGCAAGCCTCACCTCGCTTCGACATCGCGAACGCCGGAAAGAGACAGAAAGGAAGTCGGCGCAAAGGACGTTGGGATATGAACGTGGTGGCCCCGCCCACTCGTGGGTCACGTGGTCCCGGTGTGCTGACCCCGCCTCTCTCCCCGGGGCGCGGGGTGATCACGTCATGAGGACCCGACCCCGGCGTGTGATGGTTTTCAGACCTGCTCGCCGTTTAAACTTGACTGGGACCTTCTGGAGGTGCAGCTTGGGACTAATTGGGACAAGGAAGTTGCTTTGTTGGTAAACTCTTCTACGTGATTAATATACGCCAGGCACGTCTCAGACCGATTAAACGATTTGTGCCGTAGGCGCCCCTACGATCGGACAGAGGGAAGAGAGCGCTAAGCCAGCGGTTCTCAACCTGTGGGCCGCGACCCCTCGGGATGGAACGACCTTTTCGCAGGGGTCGCCTAAGACCATCGGAAAACACATATTTCCGCTGGTCTTACCGAGACACTGCACCTCTGTCTGTCTCCAGGCGGGTCCGCCCACATGCAGATAGACCCACACAAATGGATTAAAAATGTAAATACGAGAGGAAAACTAAAATTCTTACAAGAAAACAAAAGGGTAAATCTTCATGACCTTGTTGGCATTGGTCGGACAACAAAAGCACAAACTAAAAAGGTTTTTTTCATCAAAAAGATTTTTAATCACAGGATATTAATGGAAAAAAAGACAACCTACAGAATGAAAATAATAATTTATCAAGGGGTCACGAGGGTGGGAGGATGGGGGAAGCAGAAAAAAGAGCTGATCGAAAGGGCTCAAGTAGAAAGAAAATGTTTTGAAAATGATGACAACATATGTACAAGTGTGCTTGTTACAATTGATGTATGGATTTTAAGAGCCCCAAATAAAATGATTTACAAAAATAATAATATAATAGAAAATAAATTCTAACTGCATTCTTTCCAAAAAAGGGAAAATATATGCAAATCATCAATGTATGAGTCTAGTCGCCAGAATATATCATGTACTTTTAGAATTTAGCAACTAAAAGTAATTCAATTAAAAAGCAAGTAAGAGAAGATACACAAATAGCCAACAAGCACATGAAAAAGATGCCCAATAACAAGACAATATATTTTGAGAGGGATATGGAAAGCAAACTATCATACACTGATGAGAACAGGAAGTGGTTTATCCACTGTGAAAGGAATTTGGCAGTTCCCTAAAAACAGTGAAACACTTTAAAGGGGCTATTTGTAGCAGCTTTGATTTCTTAACTGCTGCTTCTATGGGTGTTGGTTGTGGATCCAAGTACAATTAAATCCTTGACTACTAAGTAGATATTTAATATTTAGCGAATAAAGAGATTGCAACACTAAAGCTACTATACAAAAAAACAAAAAGAAAGTTCAACATAAAATTGTCCTGTCCTCTCTCGCGTCCTCGCTTCCGAGATGACAAAGAAAAGGCGTAACAACGGCCGGGCCAAGAAGGGCCGCGGCCATGTGCAGCCCATCCGCTGCACGAACTGCGCCCGCTGCGTGCCCAAAGACAAGGCCATTAAGAAGTTCGTCATAAGAAACATAGTGGAGGCCGCGGCCGTCAGAGACATCTCCGAAGCGAGTGTCTTCGACGCATACGTGCTTCCCAAGCTGTACGTGAAGCTGCATTACTGTGTGAGTTGTGCCATCCACAGCAAGGTGGTCCGGAACCGGTCACGCGAAGCCCGGAAGGACCGAACCCCGCCACCTCGATTTAGACCTGCAGGTGCTGCCCCACGACCTCCTCCAAAGCCTATGTAAAGATTAGAAGCTGAAGAAAAACCTGAAAGGAAATAAAGTGGAAATTGTTCATGGCAAAAAAAAAAAAAAAATTGTCCTGTCCATGCTTGATGCCTTCAAGTAGATTGTTTACTCTTAATGATCCCATGGAACAAAACTCAGTAGAAATGCCCCAGAGGGCTTTCTAGACCAGGATGTGCTTCTGAGGACTCAATCACTGGGTGTGTTCAAACTGCCCACCTTTCTGTTCTATTGTTGCCCCTCCAGAGCTTCTGAATATTCCCTCCCCAACAATACCCCCTGCTGTCCCTGGATGCCAACTCCCAGCAAACCTAAAGGACAGACTGGGGCAAACTCAGAGGGCTCCCAAAGCTGTAAATCTTTAAGGAAGCAAATGGTCACATTTTCCTCCTGCTGACCTTTTGATAAACCAAGGAGGGTTTAACCCCTACACCACCAGGACTCTTTACATTTGCCAAATGACCCAGCGATTGACTGAGAATGCCCAGTGAAATCATTGAAAACAGATAAATATATGTACGCTCATGTCCATAGCAGCAGAATCCACAATAGTCAATTAGTGGAAATGGCCCCAATGCCTACGACGGATGAACAAAGAAACAAGTTGTGGTGGAGGACAGTGATGGAGTATGATGGAGCAGGAAGAGGAATGCAACACTGCTACATGAACCTGGTACATGGGACACAGTGGATGAAGCTAGGAGCAAAAAAGGTACATCGTTAGTATCCACAGAGGGTAAATCCTCCCGGCAGAGTCCTGGTTGTGCAGGACTGGAAGAAGGGGAGAACCAACATTGTGAATATGAAATGTCACTGAATTTGACGCGTTAAAATGGTTAATTTTATGTTAATCTCATCCAAATAAATCTTTTTTAAAAAATTGACTAGGTCCTGCTCTGCTCTAGTTTTTTTGTTTTTATCATACTTATATATTGAAAATTGCCTTACTAGAATATGATATTTTTACAGTTTTATTGGCACATAATCCACCTTTCATATAATTCCATATTTCAATCATTTAAAGAAGATTGTACAATAATTACCACAATCAATTTTTGAGCATTTTCTTTCTTTTTTTTTTTCTTTTTTACATTTTATTAGGGGCTCATACAACTCTTATCACAATCCATATATATACATACATCAATTGTATAAAACACATCCGTACATTCTTTGCCCTAATCATTTTCAAAGCATTTGCTCTCCACTTAAGCCCTTTGCATCAGGTCCTCTTTTTTCTTTCTTTCTTTTTTTTCCCATGGTTAAATTGCTTTTAAAATGAATTGTGTAATCACAATCAGTTTTAGTGCTTCCTCCCCATTCCCACGTACATGGCTTGCTCCCCAAATCCCCTCGCCCTCCCTGTCTCCCACATCCCCTATAAACCCTTGAATCAGTTATTATCTCTATGTATCTACTTCTGTGCTTCATAAACTAGAAAGCCTAGCAAACAATTAAAAAACAGAAACAAAATACAGTGGCAAGGATAAAATAATAATAATGTGAAGTTAAAAATACAAATAATCATAAAAAAAAGAATGGAAAAAAAAAAGAATGTTGAAAAAAATACAAATAATGAGTCAGAAAGGAAAGACCACCATCAATATTTACAGTAAGAATCCAGGGAAGAAATTTTTGTCATGGAACAAGGAAAAAATACTTGCACCTAGAACAAATTCAGGTTGGGTCCAGCGGGAGGTCAGCAGACCAAGAATCAAGTTGGCAAGTTTGATACAGTATCATCAGGGTTACAATGATTTCTATCTGATAGTAAAGCTGTTTGAGACCCTTGCCTGTGCCTATAGGGGATCTGCCAGAAGCTTAATCTGACTAGATACTCTGTAGATGGGTTTGGGGTTCCCACTGTCCTCCATAACCATCTACAAATTGGGTGTTCACAATGTAAGCCCTGATATTTTTCCCTTCTCATATTTTAGTTTTGTTGTTGTCATCTTTGAATCACACAAGCTGGTGTGCTTCTTCCATGTGGACTTAGGTAACTCCTCTCTTAGATGGCTGCTTGTTTGATTGAATACAAGCCTTTAAGACCCCAGACACTATTCAGATTGATAGCTGGGCACCATCTGTTTTCTTCACCACACCTTGCTGTAGCGCCCTTATCTTCAGTGATCATTTCAGGAAGGTGAGTATGGAGCAGGGCCATGTGATCAGAACTCACTGTTCCTGAATTAGGCCTAGGCTAGGGCTAAGTGGGAGCTCAGAATCCATCTGCATGTCCATGGGATATGTGTGACTCAGATTACTTTGGCTGTAGTATTATGACAAAATCAAAACCTCATAAGACCAAGGACACCCAACAACAGTAACAAACTATGCAGCCACCAAAACAAAAACACACAAACTAAAGGCAGGAAAATGAAAACCCAGAGAAACAAAAAGGTAAAACATTTTCTATCAACCCTCGGGCATAAGGCGATTACACTGATAACATCATCAATTTTTCCAATGACACAGTGCTCCGGACACTGTTGATAGGAGGAGTCTGTGGGAGTAGGGAGTTTGGTTGTTGTTACTGTTTTTTAAATTCCAGATACTTTTCATGTTCCTGTCTCCCAATACAGGAGAAAGAGGACACTCTCTACTCCTGCAGCCATTACACCCTCAGAAGCCCACGGGCAGTTTCCCCGGTCCTATAGGGTCGCTATTAGTCCACATTGAATCGATAGCAGTGAGTGAGTGAGAGCCCATCGATAGGCCTCACACGTGCCTGGAACAGTTTACCCTGCCGACTCTCATCACCCATCTCATGTCCACCCATCTTTCACCTCTCATCTCAGGGAAATCTGTCGTGATCCCCGTACTGGATCTTGTTCCCCATTACGAGTTCTCTGAGGACTCTCTATTTTCCCTTCACATCATTTATTATAATTCTTAAATAGACAAGTGTCTTTGGGGGATTTTAGATGTAACGGCTTTACCACTATTTTGTAAGTCCCCAAGAGGCATCTGTGTCATTTTCGTTCATCAGTCCATTCGTAGTCCTTAGTAGGAAACATGCTGATGCTGAGTGATTACTGAATAAACGGAGAGGCGTATCTCAATATATCAACATCCTACTAATAAGCTCTCACTTTTATTTGTTGTAAAGTTATTTCATCTGGGTCGGGTATTAAAAATGTTCCAGTACTTATCTCCAACCAGATATCTCTCCTTAGCTGTAAACTCATATTTCCAATTGTGAATTGGAAATCCCCACCTCACAGGCATTGCAGATGCAACCTGCCCCAAACAGAACCATTTCCCCTTTAAGATTTGTTCTTTTGCCTGTGTTTTTGTTTTCGCTTCTGGGGGGTTGATGTCACTCCCAGTGTCTCAATCCAGAAACCGGAGACACGATTGATTGTCTTCTCCCTCTCTCCCTCAGGGCTTGTGACTCTGTGAACATTTCTGTCCATGACCTACCCTTGGTCCACCCCCTCACATTATTGCAATGTCATCAGGAAGGTCTGGCCTCTATCTCCCGGGGTAATACCGTGCCGACCCTCCAGTGCTTTTTTATTTAGCTCAGCAATTGTGGCTCTTCAGGAAATGACCTGTTTCCTTCCCAGCCTCATCTCTTTCCACCCTGCCTCTCATGCTTCCTACTCCAAACTGTGTAAGATTTCTGAACACCCACATCCTTGTTGTTTGTCATTACGGTCCAGTAGGCGCAATTGTACAGCGATAATAAGCAAGGATTATAGTAAAGATATAGAGAGCATGAGAGATAGAAGGGAAATATAGAAATAGATGGAGTCAGACACGATTTATAGCAGCATGCTCCCCTCAGCCCCGCTGGGTGGTCCGCGTGGAGAGAGAGCCCCCCTTTAATGCTAGCCCAGGCTTTTTATATTCTCTGGGGACATGCAAGCCCCTAATTACAGGTGAGGACATACATCACAGGAAGGGGTTGTGCTACAGGTAATACAGTAATGAGAGCAGGTGGTCTAGGGACATACATGCAACAGTAAGAGGAGGGATTGGGGGTACACATGTGACAAGATGGGCAGATCCTAGATTTAGGATGGCAACTTAACTTTGGATGTCACTGAGTCAGTTTGGCCTGTTCCCTGACTCATCTGATAGAGATTATCATTGGTAGGGTGTGAACGCTTGGTCGTAGGCCTCAGGGAGAAATAGTTTGTTGTCCCCCAGAGCAGGGAGCGAGGTCTACCCTGTAGTCTGGTGACTAACTGCCCTCCGAGAGGATGTCTGTAAGCGTATGACCTCCCTCCACAGTTGTTATGACTGCTCTCTCTTGCTTTATCGCCAACAAGTTCTGCAACACTTTGGTGAAATGTCGCCTGTTCCCTCTGACATCTCACCAGTCCAGCATCCTCTCCCCCAGCTTCTGCTTGACTTCATGCTGCACTTACCTTGAGAACTTTTCAGCCTCCTGCCTTATGGAGGGTCCCAAAGAATTGTGGTTTGTATGAGTTATACCTATTGACATGTACCAAATTAGAAAATAAAAATGAGGAAGGTTTAAATGTTCATTAATTCAAGACAATGATAAACCCTCTTACCTGCTAATATAAATAAGTTTTGAATTAAAAAAAGGATATCATTCCAGACAAAAATAAGCTAGTGAGAGCAGCCGCGTTGCTGTGCATGTTAAAGACATTGCTTTAACACCTAGCCTGATGACAAAGAGCTAGATTTTCATATCTGCTTCTACATTTATTGTTCTTTCTAGTTAATCATTTTCTTGGGAGCTCTTACAGAGACCATGACATTCTGTAGTCCAATCGCATCAGCTTGAAAACGTTTTCTTTCTTCTTGAACTCCTGGATGTCAGTTCCCCTTTATCCCCTCCCTCTCCCCAATCTCCCTCCGGGACCCATATTTTCCCCACTACAATCGTGTTGTGTTTTTTAAAAATATTTCCCAGCCCCCCTCCCCCCGCCCCTCCCCGCACCTCTACAATCATGTTTTTATCTGCTTCTACAGTTAGAGTCGGTGAGGAATCTGTTAAGGTACCTCCCTTGTGGAGAACTCTTCATGAATGAATGAAGCCGGCAAATAGTGTCTTGAGTATTCTTAGGGAAATAGTTCCTTTTTCCTCAAAGACTTCCTGAAAAGAATCTCAAGATACCTGGGGGTCCCTGATCACCTGGGAGAACCACTGATGTAGAGGATGACTCAAATGTTACGGATAACACTTGTTTATATGTTTACCCGATGTTACAGCCTATGAAGCACATGAGGATTCAAAACATTTAATACCACCGATTTTCCGCACACACAACAGAATGTTTGGTGCGGAACGCTTCCTCTGTTATATGCCGTCCCGTGAGAGGGAAGTTTGAGTTTGGTTCTGCGTACCGGTGATGCGTCCTCTGGTTCAGAATCTCCAGGTGAGTCTGGCCAGGCTGCATCTTTCACTGTGTTCCTGTGAGAGCGGTTAACCACTCCAGCGAGGACCCCGCCAGGGCTTCCTTGACTTCTTATCAGTTAGGCTGGACCGACCGCACTAACAGCAACCTAACCCCAACTGCCTCCTATATCCAATTCCCCATCATGGCGATCTTGTAAAAGACAGAATACAATTATCCCCACAGAATATCCAGTCTGTCTTTCAAAGTGAAGGCTCCACTAAGGGATCAGGTACCAGGCATCAAAGAACAAAAAAAACATATCATTCACCTCCCCAATACGATCGCTGAAGACAAAGCGGGTGCATAAGCAAATTGGTGAAGAAAGCTGATGGTGCCCGGCTATCAAAAGCTATAGCGTCTGGGGTCTTAAAGGCTTGAAGGTAAACAAGGAGTCATCTAGCTCAGAAGCAACAAAGCCCACAGGGAAAAAGCACACCAACCTGAGTGACCACGAGGTGTCGAAGGGATGAGGTATCAGGCAGCAAAGAACAAAAAATCAAATCATTGTAAATGAGGGGGAGTGCAGATTGGGGACCCAAAGCCCATCTGTAGGCAACTGGACATCCCCTTATGGAAGTGTCATGGGGAGAAGACGAACCAGTCAGGGTGCAGTGTAGTAAGGATGAAACATACAACTTTCCTCTAGTTCCTAAATGCTTCCTCCCCCCGACTATCATGATCCCAATTCTACCTTACACATCCGGCTAGACCAGAGGATGTACACTGGTACAGATAGGAACTGGAAACACAGGGAATCCATGACAGATGATCCCTTCTTCAGGACCAGTGTTGAGAGTTACGATATCAGGAGGGTGGAAGGAGGGTGGGGTGTAAAGGGGGAACCAATTGCAAGGATCTACATGTGACCTCCTCCCTGGGGGATGGACAACAGAAAAGTGGGTGAAGGGAGACAGTGTAAGATAGGACAAAATAATAATAATTTATAAATTATCAAAGGCTCATGAGGTAGCGGGGAGCAGGGAGGGAGGGGAAAAATGAGTAGCTGATAGCAAGGGCTCAAGCAGGAAGCAAATGTTTTGAGAATGATGAGGGCAACAAGCGGCCTTGTGCTTGACACAATGGATGGATGTATGGATTGTGATAAGAGTTGTATGAGCCCCCAATAAAATTATTTAAAAAAAAGTTAAGGCTCCTGGGGCCATGCGGATTTGAAGGGGGCGAGAGCACATGGACTTGAACAAACAGGGGGCCTCTTAATGTGTAGTCAAATTCTCTATCCCCAAGCTACACCCCCTCTGGTGGAAGAGGGCATTGCAACTCAATTGCAATAGCTACTGAGCACATTGTCTTCTGGTGATTGATGGGTAATCATTTGGTACCTCTGAGGAACTGCCTTAGGTTTCCCTGAGTCAGAGAAAAAGAATGGATGACGTTGAAGAACTAAGAGGAAATTACAGAGACTGTCACAACCTGTGTCCCTAAGCACTCTGGCCCCAAGTGATGGGAGAGGAGAGAGAAGTTGGTTCTGAGCCAGGCTTCCTTGATAGGATTTCTCTCATCCATCACTACAACGTTTTTTTAACCTCTGGCACCAGGCAATTCTTCAAGTCTTATTTCCATCTTGCCTGCCTTGGCTCAGCAGCATAGTGATTTATTTGCACATGAGGGAAAAGTGTCTCGTTCGTTTCTCTGAAGACTGTTCCTATCTCAGATTTGCCTCCATTGTCCCCATTCTCTCCCACATCTTCAGTTCTCCAGCAGCCTACTCTTTCCAAGGTCAACAGGTTTCCCCTAAGCGCAAAAAAATGATCTAATGAAAACAATAATAATTGATCACTTATCAAGGGGTCCACGAGAGTAGGACGGAAAAAAATAGGAGCTGATACCAAGAGCTCAAATAGAAAGAAAATGATGATTTTGCAGATGCGATTTGAATGAAGGATTCTGCGATGTAGGCCCAATACCATCACACATGTCTTTTTAAGGGGGAAATAGCGGGCTCAGTTGAAGAGAGGATGGAAGGGTGGATGCAGAGGTCGAAGGGAAAGGAGACACTATGTTGTTGATTGAAGATAGAGGAAGAGGACATGAGCCCACCAGGTGAGCACTAAGAACTGTAAAAGGCAAGGAAACAAATGATCTTCTAGGCCAGAGGTTCTCAACCTTCCGAAGGCCTCAACCCTTTCATACAGTTCCTCATGTGGTGGCGACCCCCCCAACCATAAAATTTTTTTGTTCCTACTTCATCACTGTCATTTTGTTACTGTTATGAGTCGGGCGAATGCGAAAGGGTCATTCGACCCCCAAAGGAGTTGTTACCCACAGGTTGAGAACCGTTGCTCTAGGGTCCTCCGAAGGAATGCAGGCCTGCCAACACCTTGATGGTAGCCCAGTGAAACATTCCAGAACACTGACCTTCAGAACCCAGAACCTTCAGATACTAAATGTGTGTTGTAGAAAACAAATACCCAGTACTCTAAAACATCACCATCTTCTCTCACGTGCACTAGGGCAATAGATTCCTAATCTTAAGAATGGTCTCTTAAGTCCACTGTTGACTTCCTGTGAATCGTTTTGTAGCAGTCTTTCTAGGTCATGATAAAAACAAAAAAAATCCTGCTCAAAACCAGCCAGTGGTTTTCTATACATTCAGGAGAAAATAGAATTTTTTTTTCTGAGATCAACAAGACCCTCCACAACCCTAGCTACTTCTCTTGATTCAATGGATTCTCCCCCTTGTCCATCTTTCTGTGGTCACCTGGCCTTTGCAGTAGTCATTGATTTCTCTTACCTAAATGCCCCACCTCTCCCAGATGGCTGTGTTAGTCCGGGTTGACCAGAGAAACAAATTCATAGACACTCATATGTGTTTAAGAAGGAGCTTTATATCAAAGAGCAATGTACATTGAGAAAACATCCCAGCCCAGTACAGATCAAGTCCATAAGTCCAATATTAGCCCATATGTCCAATACTAGTCCATAAATTCCTCTGTAGACTCATGCAGCACATGCAATGATGCTGAATGCAGGAAGATCACAGGCCAGTGGGTACAAGGTCTTGTGGATCCAGGGGCTGTGGAAGCACCTCAACACTGGCATGGTCTCCAAAGTGGCTCCGCCAGCTCCCTGCGTTTCTCAACAGCAGGAAAGGGAAGGCAGAGAGAGTGGGTCTGGCCTCCAGTGAGCTATTTATCTCCATCTCACCTCCAAATGAGGTCATCAAGCTGGGACCTGATTGACAGGCTAGACTGTACCCCATTCGCTCACGTGACAGGAGATTATGTAATTGATCTCCTTCATATCACAGATCAGCTCCACAATTACCTTCCTAGAAAGGTCCTCTATGCTGTCTCGCCTGAACTAGTCCTCCCATACCTTTCCGACTGCTCGTTCTGTGCTCATTTTCCTTAGCACTGTTGGTATTTTAGACTTTATTTGTGCATTTGTTTTCTAGACTGGTAACTCAGTGAGTCTAAGAACCACATGCCTTGCTACTGAATGTATCTTCTGCATCCAGAACCAAGTCTACACACAGCAAATGCTGCGATAAGAGAGGGATTCCTAGAGCCAATGAGCAGGGAACTCTCAGTGAACACCAGGAGGCCTTCTTAGCTGGAGTGTGTATTCGTTTTATAGACAGACCTGGAAAAGAGAACCTCCTATGTAGTTTTAAAAGAGGTTGTTCCTATCGAATCTGGGGTCCTATAGGCTGGAAGATAAACAAGCGGCCATCTAACTGAGAAACAACAAAGCCCACATGGAAGAAGCACACCAGCCTGTGAGAGGCATGGAAGGGATCAGGTATCAGGCATCAGAGACCAAAAAAAAAAAAAAAATCATAGCAGTGTGAATGAGGGGGAGTGCGGAGTGGGGACCCAGGGCCCATCTGTGGGAAATTGGACATCCCCTTGCAGAAGGGCTGCGGGGAGGAGACGAGCCAGTCAGGGTGCAGTGTAGCAATGATAAAATATACAATTTTCCTGTAGTTCTTGAATGCTCCCCAACCCCCCACTATCATGATCCCAACTCTACCTTACAAATCTGGTTGGACTGGAGGATGTACGCTGGCACAGATAGGAAATGGAAATACAGGGAATCCAGGACAGATGAACCCCTCATGACCAGTGGTGAGAGCGGTGATACCGGGAGGGTGGAGGGAAGGTGAGGGAGAAAGGGGGAACCGATTACAAGGATCTACATATAACTTCTTCCCTGGGGTGTTCCCCAGGGAAGGGTGAAGGGAGACGTCAGATGGTGTAAGGTATGACAAAATAATAATCATTTATAAATTATCAAGGGTTAATGGGGGAGAGGGGAGCAGAGAGGGAGGGGAAAATGAGGAGCTGATATCAAGGGCTCCAGTAGAAAGCAAATGTTTTGAGAACGATGATGGCAACATACGTACAAATGTGCTTGACACGATGGATGTATGGATTGTGATAAGAGTTGTATGAGCTTCCAATAAAATGATTTAAAAAAGAGATTGTTCCATTTGTTGCTGCTATTATAGGAGAGAGATAAATGAGATAAACAATTGAAAAATTTTTTTTTAAGAATTGAGCCTAGAAAAGTTAAAGTGGTAAATAAATTAATGTTTCTAACTATAGTGTCTTCAATTTGATGTCTAAAATGAGATCTTGTATTAGAAAGAAGTATATTAATTTATTAATTGATGGATATTATTTTAAATATAAAAGCAATTTCCAGTATAAAGGAACTTTGGAATTGATACAATGGAATTGTTGTAAAAAGAATCTATCAGGCTGCTCGCGGTAGAGGGGGTATAGCTCAGTGGTAGAGCATTTGACTGCAGATCAAGAGGTCCCCGGTTCAAATCCGGGTGCCCCCTCGACTGCTTTTATTTACTTATTTATTTGTTTTTCATCACAATAACTGCCGATTCTGGAAACCGTAGTTTCTTTGCAGCCCCGGGCAGTCTATTTCACTTGCCGACTTCCCTCCTCAAATGTTGCCGGGATCCGAGAACTAGGACCGGGACTCGCCAGCGAGCAGTCCTTGCGCTCTGCTTGAAGGTAAATTGCGAAGCTACTCCAAACCCGTTGGTTAGCACCGGCTTAATGTTTGTAATTTGCTTCGGGCTGAAAACGGCGTGTCGGGAGCAGGGCTTGGGGTGAAGCAGCGTTATCTTTCCTAGCTCATATTCTAACTGGGAAAACGAGAAAGAAAGGAATCCAGGTTTGCAAGGATTGTTTGCAGAGAGTTAACCCTTCCTGTCCTTTATTATTTTGGTTTGCAGGCTAAGATTTCGGCCTAAGGATTTGTAAGTCTGTAGGTTCGAGACCCGGCGTGGTGAAAGCGCTTGTGCCCACGGGCTTCCTGCTTCACCCTTTCATTTGGGCAGAGCGCGCTTTGTGCTCACTCGACACGTCCGGTTCTGCTACGCAGCTCACAGTAATGGAAACCACGTTTTACAAAAGGGAAAACATTGGAAAAGGCTCCTGACTATTCCCCCAGGGCACAGAGGCATGACAGAACCAGATTCCAGGTTTAAAATATCCCGCAGCTGCCCTCTGACCTAGGCAGCCTCTTCTCCTTTTTTGGGGCAAAGCCCCCTCGGAGGGTGCATTCCTACATTTTCCGGGGCCCAGTCAGGAATGGTGTCAGCGGGTCGTGCCTGGGCAGTGTCTGTTCCCACGGAGGCTGCGACGCTCGCTCACGTGGTTCTCAGCGTGGGAGCCCCAGACACCAGCAAGATGGGAATAACCTGTGAACTTGTTAGACGTGTGGATTAGAGGGGGGCGGGGGGGGGGCGAAGAACGCTCTGGGATGTTTACACTGGGGGGTGTGTGTGAATAAGCTCTGTGGGTGATTCCAACGACACCCTCAAATCTGAGAAGCTGCATCCGGTTGAGACACGTCGGTGGTTCAAGACGCGCTTGTGGGCACGCACTGGCCATTCGAACATTCTCGAAGGGCGGTCGCAGGAAGGTGCGGTCTCCCGTAACAGAATAAGGGAAGTCGGGGCTGGAGAGGGCCTGTCCGTGCAATTTTCCCTCTGAACCCACCTCCCACTGGGAAGAGAAAACCGACTGGGAGAAGTCATCCTGTCCCCTAGTGCAGGGGACACACCCGGGCCCGCGACCACGAAATCCCGACGGTCCCCAGCTCCGGATTTGGGCGCACAGCGCTCCCTCCTTCTGTGGAGCACACAGCGAAACCGAAAGCTTTCCATTAACGTTTGCAGATGAGGGAAGCTTTTTCTTTTCCGTCCTTTTTCTGTTGCCTTTTAACCTTGGATGTAATGTTAAAAATACCGAGTCGGAAAAAAATAGAAGTACAGTACGTACGAAGAGGAAAACCAAAAGTCCTAGAGAGGGGGCACCCGGATTTGAACCAGGGACCTCTTGATCTGCAGTCAAATGCTCTACCACTGAGCTATACCCCCTCGCCGCTGCAGGGCTTGGAAACGGCCCTTTTGAGTGCTCCGCGCGCACCGCTGCGCAAGTGAGCATAAGGTGTGAGGAGTACGAGAAGGGAATGGAGGAAAGGGAGCGAAGGGAGAAGCAAGCGCGTCCCAATCCAGAGGGCCCCAGGGAGAGGTTCTTGGCCGAGGTGCGGGGCGGGAAAACCCCCTCTAAGTAGTGAAGCGCAGAGTTGGGGCGCAAGGGACAGGTCCCGCCCTACAAATGTGGGCAAGGGTATCTGGGTGCAGAGGGAAGCAAGCTGAGGGGCGGGGCAGGGGGGTTCCCACTTGGCCGGCAGGTTCAAGTCAGGTACGGAGGGGTACGCGGAAAATCCCCGAAAAATGCCCCGCTGAGAACGGGCTCGGGCGTTCAGCTCGGGTGCGCGGGGCCACCCAGCCTTCCGCAGCTCCAGCGCCCAGATGTGGGGCGCGCCACGCTGCCCCCAGCGCGGCACGGGTCTCGGGTAAAGCCGGGTCCCCGCGCTGGCCGCCGGGCGCGTCCGCCAGGGCGCGCAAGGGCGCGGGGACCCTCTGGATGCACCTCGGCGCGCACCCCCGGCCCCGCAGCCCGCCCCGGAACCGCCCCCGCGCAGCCCCACGTCGCCCGGGGAGCGCGCCTCGTCGCGCCCGCCCTGCCCGCGCCCGCGGCGCGTCCCCGCCCGGTGCAGCCCCTCCTCCCGCCGTGTTTATTAGGGGAAGGCGGGCGGAGGCGGAGGCCAGTTCCCCAGCTCCGCCGCCGCCGCCGCCGCCGCCGCTGTCTGCAGTCGCAGCCGCGGCCGCCTCCCGCCAGCCCGCCCCGGGGACCGAGGACGCGCGCGAGCTCGGGCGCCCCCGCCCCGGCCCTTCCCGGAGCCATGAACCCCAACTGCGCCCGGTGCGGCAAGATCGTGTACCCCACGGAGAAGGTGAACTGTCTGGATAAGGTGAGCCTGCGACCGGAGCCCCAGGGCTCGGGCCGGGGGAGGAGGGAGGGGCCGGGCCGTTAGTGACCCCCGGAGGGGGAAAGGGAGGGCGGCGTCATGGGGGGCAGACCCCTGTCTGGAATCCACGAGATCGGCGGCGAGGCGACCGGTCTGCGCGTGGCGGGCAGCCACTCCTGGGGGGCCAGTGGGCTCCGTGCTCCGAGGCTGGGAGGGAGGAGGGGAGCGGGGAAGCCTGTCCGGTGGGGGTGTATTTAGGGGTGCAGTTCCGCCCCCTAAGGCCGGGAGAGAGTGGAGACGGCCGCTCCCTCTCCCCGCTGCGCCGAGCGCCAAGTAGGCGGAAGCGCGGGGCGCTGGGGGAGGGGGCGGGGGCGGGGGGCGGGGCAGAGGCTGGGGGCCCCCTGGAAGCGGTCCCTTCTGGGTGCGGGTGACCCGGCTCTTGGGCCTGGAGGCTGGGGGCGGAGTGTGGCACCGGGTGAAGAGGCTTTGGACGAGGACCCCCGTTTTGGATCACCGGCCGCCCCCTTGGTGATTGGCCCATCAGACGTCCTCCCTGCGCTTCCCAACCCCCAACTCCAAAGCCCCGCCGGTGCTGGGCCGCCCACCCTGAACGGGGAGGGGTCGGGTGCTGGAGTGGGGTGTGTGTGTGTGTATGTGTGTGTGGGGGGGCACTATTTCGCGGAGAGCTCCTGAAATTGTGCTCAGAGCCTGGAGACTGGCTTGTAGAACAAAGAGCTAACTTTTCACTGCAGGTTTCCCCACTGGAGGGTGGGGTTGGCCGAGTTCCGGGGAAGCCAAGGCAAAGGGAAGGTATATGGAAGAAAAAGAGGGTGGCTTAATGGAAATCCGTTGTCCCCTGGGGGCCCTTATTATTTCCCCCCACCTCCCCGCTGGACTCCTTCATCTGGTTGCTGTTATACTTTTTGGAGAGGGGAGAGTAGAACTGGGTGTTTCCAGCATATTTTGGGCGGGATCCTGTGCTATTGCAAGTCCCTGAGATCCTAAGGCATCATCTGCCCCCATTGGCACCCCTCCCTCAGACTAGAGGAATTTTATCTTCTCTCCATGTTGTGCCCTTTCGCCCATCTCCCAGAGCTGCCTCCATGTCTAGTCCCACTTTCTGCCAGAATTGGCAGGGGTGAGGGGCGCAGAGTCCTTGGGACCAAGTTCATGGCAGACCTGGAGCTGCTTTTGGTGGGGACAAGATAGGTCACTGGATGCTTCTGTGTCTCCTCTCCCATTTGGGGCTGGAGCTTCCTGACTCAGGGTGAGGTTCTGAAATACATGGGACCCTGCTTCTAGGCGAAAGGTGTAAAGAATCGCTGTGCTTTCCTGACCGCTCTCACTTGTCTGGGCAGGAGGAGAGGAGGGGGGACACACACAGGTAGAAAGGCACAAGGTAGGCCTTCCCAAGACCATTCCAGCCTCTGGAGGGTAGGACGAGCCTGGAGGGACTAGAAGGATTTTCTTTGCATGCCAGCATTTCCCCCGATTCTCTGGTGGCAGGGATTCTGGCCTCTGAAACTCTAGTTCCCTGGGTCTTCCTTCATCATGAACTGAACTGGTGGGGGTGTACTTAGGGGAGCAGTTCATCTGTCTACACAAGGCTTGTAGGATGGAGGCTGCTACCCCAGGAGGTGGAAGACTCGGTCCTAGTTCCAGGTTGGCTCCTGCCACCTTCGTGAGTGGCCCTGGGCCTCCCTTTTGGCCATCTGTCAGGGGTAGGCATTTCCTTGGAGGTGGGGAATTGCGCCTGGAAAGTGCCTACCAAAATGCTGGGGAGGTGGTGTGGTGTAGGCTGTGCCCAGAACCCTAACCTGGCTCTCTGGAGGGGGCCAGGGATCTCTCAAGGTGCCCTCCCCAGCTTCTCTCTTGTCCTCGCTGGCTGGAAGAGGACATTTCATGGAGGTGGTCTTCCTAGAGCTTTTCCTACAAGAGGTCGCCATGGGGAGACCTCGGCCCTGCACTGAGTTACAGGTCTGGAATATCCAGGCATCAGACTTAATCTCCCCAAGTCCCTCCAGGCAGTGAGGACAGGGTGGGGAACTTTCAGTGTGAGCCAACTCCCTGAGGCTTCTCATTTAGAAGAATGACTGGGACAGGAAAATCAAGGTAGGGTTACCTGTTCCCCTTATGACACTTAACCTACCAGGCAGCCCAAAGAACAAGCTCCTTCCCCCAGTTTAACCTTTTCACTTTGCAGAGCTCTCTCCCAGAGGTGGAGGTGCTTAGAAGCTGTCATCTCTGACTGGCCGCCCAGCCCCCAGCCTACAGTAGTACCCTGTGTGCTCTGCACACGGGATACATACAGCTTGCTGAGGACTGTGTTTGAAGAAGGAGGTTGAGGTTTTGCCTTTCCACAGGACTTTGGGGATTAGGGTTGGGGGAGAAACAAGGTGACCTCATTCCCTCATTCATTCTACAAATATTTATTGAGCACCTACTTTGTGCCAGGCACTCTCAGTGCTGAGGAGGGAGGGAGGGAGGTGAAGTGCTGTCTCCTTTCCATTTGAGTCAGGTGCGAGGTTCTACCCTGGCCTTGTTGGGCAAGCCTCTTGCAGTGAGCATTTGGGAAGGTGGAGGCTTGGGCTGCCCAGTGGTCCCCCCTAAGCTCTCCACTAAGGTGGGGCTCATTGGCTCTTGTCATCTGCAGGGTGGGGGTGGGTAGGCTGGGCTGGGCAGTGTGACCCCTGGGTCCAAGGACACGGAAAGGTCCTTGGAACTGTAGTGCTGGAACTTCCTGGTTTTGCAGTAACTGTGACCTTCTATGGGTAAGCCTTCAAACCACGGAGTCGATTCCATTCATAAAAACTCCCACTTAAAAAAAAACACACAAAAAACCAAAACTCCCACTTCACAACCTTGCACCAGGTGCTCCTGGGTCCTGCTCCATGAATCACGAGCCTCTTGTGAGTCAGGACTCCTACTGCTGATGTGGAATGAATCTCACAGTTCTTTTTGGTATGTTGTATCCGCAAACAAACAAACAAGCAAATAAATAACTTTTAGTTACACTGTCTCTTTAGTGTCGAGAGCCCCAGCCCTTCCTGACCCAGCCAATAGCCATTAAAAACTCCTACACAGGTTCAGAGAGGGTGTGTGCCTTTAAGCAGGTGGCCCACAGGGAGCTAGGCTGGTGACACCCCCTACCCCCATCCCAACAGGGGTGGGGCTGCTGTTGCCCCAGAGAAGGGAGAAACTGTAATCCTGGTCAGGCCGGAAGGGAGGAGAAGAGCCCCCACTCCAGGCCTGAGTCATTGGCCACCCGTCCCAGGCGGCCGGGTGCAGAGGGCCAGGAGCCAGGCTGCAGTCCAGCAGTGGCCTGAAGTGTGCTGCCCTGCCCCCAACCCCATCAGAGCCTCTTCAGGCCACCGACCCCTTAGTTCCAAAGGTGATTCTGGAAGGGTGAGGTTAGCCCAAGGGACAGGCGGGTTGCAGGCAGGACTTGCGACACTCTTAGCCTCCACGTTTCTTCTGCAGAGTGGCCTTCAGCTGCTCCCCAGAAGCTGAGGGGGGGCTGCTGGTTTCCTCGGGGGGGGGGGGCAGTTTGGATTCCTGTAAGCAGGGAAAGTGTGGACTGAGCAGGAAGTAGGACAGATTAGAATTGCACACCCAGAGGTGAACTTTGTTCCCCTGAAGCCACGGGTTTCAGGAAGGCTTTCTGCAATCTTACCTGCCTCTGGAAGGCAGGATTCTGGCTGTGGGGCGGGGCTGGCGAAGGGACAGAGGTATGGACTGATTTCCATGACTGTCTTCCACAGGCAGCCCTCATCTCTGAGGCAGGGTCGGGGTCTCTGTTGCATCCTGCATTCCTGGGCCTGGCGGCCCTGGGCTGTTGAATGATGTCACGCCTCCCTCTGCGCAGCTTCCTTGGAGGGGAGAGTGGCTGGTGCTGCCCGATCTCCTTTAACCCTGGGCCCTCTACCAGAGGGGAGGAGCCCCTGGAGGCAGTCACCTCTCTCTTCAGCAACCTCCACCCCGAGCCCCAGGGGGAGAGGGTGGCATTACTTAGTTGGGAAGACTGTGGTCAGTAGCTAGCTAGGAAGCGCCTAGGCTACGATTTCATTGTTCTCTGCTCTCCCTCAGCAAGGGGACAGGTGTCAGGACCCCCCCCCCCCCCAGCCTCCAAGGTGTCAGCTGCTAGCCTGGCCTGTATATGCTCCACCTCTTCCCAGAGGGCTGAGCTCCAGGGTAGAGACATGACCATTTGCTGGGGCCAGTGTCTGCCTGTCTGTCTGCCTTGGTTACCCCAAGTCCATCTGGAGGCGGCCTTGGGAGGTTCCCCTGTGGGAGGACGGCGCGTGTTCCTGGGCCAGTGTCTGAAAGTGGGCCATGGTCTGGATTCTGGAGAATGTTTTTCCTGGCCAGGCCCCTGTGGGGGTGGGGGGAGGCGGGGGCCCAGGCAGGGGCATGTGGGGCTATGCAGGCAGGCAGAGGCCAGCTGACTGGGCGGTGACAGAGCTGGGGCACTCTGCCAATGCCTCCTAGGCATGGGGGCAGGAGAGGGGCTGCCACCTGGGCAGGGGCTACTGGTTCCCTGTCTTAGGGAAGATTGTAGGTATTGGGTCTATGTGCCGGGAGGCATCTGGGAGTAGCTGGGAATGGGGACAGCCCTGGTAGGACAGGACTGGCTGGGGTGGGGGGCTGGAACGTTCTGGGGATCCTGCTTCCAGGCTGGCAACTGATCTTCCCCAAAGAGCTGTCCTACTGCCATCGTGTTCAGTCATCCGCCACAGGGACTCCTGTGGGTGTTCCTGGTGAGGAAAGGACCCTGTTAGGGGCGGTTACCCCCGGGACCCATCTCTAGTTCCAGTGGGTTAGCCCAATTTCTCAGCTTCCTTTTTTTTTTCCTAACAACACCCCCCCCCCCAAAAAAAAAGTGTTTCAGAAGCACCTCTTGGCTTGGGAAGCTCATTTTGAAAAGCACTGTCTGGGGGAATTCCTTGACAGATGGCCAAGAATCAGCCCTGCGGCTGGGCACCATCCGAAGTCTCCCTGGATCCTTGCCCGATTCCTGGCCGGGCGGGCTGTCTTTGGGGGGGAGGTCGGGGTGAGGGGTGGGGGGCAGTGGTCAGAAGTATCCCTTTCTGCATGGGAGGATAGGCAGGTTTGCTCAGCAGGCATCCTGGGCAGCTGACTTCACTGCCTGGCGCTGGGGCACCGGAGGAGGGTTTATATCACATTTACATCTGTTTGGGCAGCTTCTCTTCTCAGGGGTGGGCCCCTTCTGCCACTTTGGCTCCTGCCCTGGCTGACTACCCCGCCCCCTGCCCCCTCCCGTCCCCCCACCCCCACTGTCCACCGCCCTGAGGATGTGGGTGTTGCAGATCCCTGGACATTGCTGAGTCCTCCCCTCCCCCTCACTCTACAAAGCATAAGTTGCAACTGTGACTGAGCAGAGAGGTGCCCCATTGACACCTCAGAATACACACACACACAGTGGGATCCCCCACGGAGCCCCTGGGTCAGGGTCACCCCCTCTGTATCTAATACTGAGCATTTGTGTCCTGAGAGGGGACAGGCGATTTCCCACTCCATCCTCACCCTGTTCTCAGAAAGGATAGCCCCCTAACCCACTGCCACTGACTCTCTTAGCATTCACAGCGACCCCTAGAGGGTTTCCGAGGCTGCCGTTCTTATGGGAGCAGACAGCCTCATCTGATTCCCACCAAGCAGCTGGTGGGCTTGAACCTCTGGTGAGCAGATCAACACAGTTCTTCAGATATGGAAACAAACTGGCCCTGAGGTGTGGGGCGCTGTCCATGGTTACACAGGTAGATGGGGAGTTGGGGTGGAGCTTTCTCCACCCCAGTTTTGCGGGTGCTATCCAAGCAGAGCTCTTAATGCCTTCCGGGGTGCTGGGCAGTTAGGGGTTCTCCCACCTGGTGGCCCCCACAGGGGAGGAGAAGAAGGAAGGCAGGGCATGGTGTTGGTGTCAGAGCTGGGGTTGGTGGGAGGGGCTCGTGTGGGCTTGTGTCTAGGTTACTGTTGAAGCCAATTCACTGTGGTTCTGACCCCTCGCTGAGAATTTTCCACTCCACCTCAGATATACGGAATCAGAACGTACCTTTTGACAAGATCGCTTGTCTAATATATTCGGCATGAACGAGGTTCAAAGCCCTGGTGTGATATGAGGTCCTGGGTGGGAGCTGGCAGCGCCTGGGCTGCGGGGCTTGGGCGAGTGGGGGCTGGGCCTGGTCTCCTCTCAGCAGCCCCCCTCTCCCCGCCTGCCCTGTGGCCGGGGAGCTGCTGTCCCTGGTGTTCAGCAGCTGCTTCTTAGCAACCCTCCTGCAGCTTTGCATAAGCAATTAGGGCTCCCCGGCAGGCAGGAGGAGTGGTCTGGGGGAGGTGGAGCCAACCTTGGGGGGCTGCTTGCCACCACCATAATTGGTCTCTTCACCACTCACCCTTCACATCTGCCCCCTTTCCCTCTCCTGACAGCTCAAATGGCTGAGGGGTGGGGGGCGTGAACGGGGAGGGGAGTGTCCTCAGCTGCCTGACTATGACCTGAGATGCCCCCAGCCCACCCTGCCTAATTGGATGCTGGCCCCACAGCTGTGGGCCTGACCCCAGAATGGAGCCTTCCTAAGTAAGCATCCCTGGCTCGGACTTCGTGCCTGCGCCCCCTCCCCTGAAGTCCCATGGCTGACGACATTCTCCCTCTGCCTCTGTCCCCAGTTTTGGCATAAAGCATGCTTCCACTGCGAGACCTGCAAGATGACGCTCAACATGAAGAACTACAAAGGCTATGAGAAGAAGCCCTACTGCAATGCGTGAGTCCTGGCCGGGCCCCTCGGCCAGCGTTGAGCCCATCCGCCCTCCCCAGGGCTAGGTGACTTGTCCCCATTTTCCAGAGGAGGAAGCTGAGGCTAGGAGACAGGGAGGGGCTTCCCCAAGAAAAGCTCATTCAAGCGGCGTCTCTGGGCCGGAAAGGGAGCAAGTGCCCCCACCTCTGCTCTTTTCTGCCCAGTTATATTAGGGTTTGGGGGCTGTGTTTTTCCCCTTCCTGCCTGCCTCACACGAATGGTGGTCTCCTAGCCTCGCCTCTTCCTGACAGAGGGCTTAGGCACTTGACTTTGAGGCTCCCTCTTCTTCAGCAGATTCTCTGGGGCCCTGGATTCTCAGCAGCCCCTCCTGATGTTATTTCTTGAGAAAATAGGGGGCCGGGAAGAGTGCGGCATGGCTGGAGATGGGTCTCCCCCTGCCTCTTCTATCTGATGGAGCCGGAGTAGACTGCCCCTTGGGCACCGCAGCCTAACCACACCGGGCTACCTGGGGGTGGATGAAGCAGTGTCTCTCCCGTCGCCCCCTCCCTCAGAGTCCTTCCTCCCAGCTCCAGAGTGCCACACTTTCATGTGCCACACCTCATGCCTAGCCAAGTGCCAACTCAGTGCGGAGTTGGTGGCATGTGCAGCCTTAGAGAGAGAGCCACCCTGCTGGGTGAGGGCTCTGCCAACCATGGCGTCCAAAGGTCAAGCCACTTATCAGGAGATGGCAAGGTCTCTGAAGTCAGCCTCTGACTTTCAAAACATTCTCATAGACTCAGGGCATTCAAGCTCCTCTGGAAGGCCCCCTTCCCTTTTCCCAGTCCCTTCCTTCTCCTGGGGGCTTGAGTGTATGTCAGCCTTGGATTGCCTGATTACACCCCCAAGCCAGCAGTACCCCCTACCTGTGCCAGGTGCATGGGGAAAACAGATTGCTGATAAAATCTCAAGCCCAAGAAGCAACCACAAGGATGCTGTTCCTTCTGGAAAGCCTCCGCCCCTACCCCCACCCCAAAGAAGGTTGTCTTGGATGGAGAAAGGGTCACAGCTCTGTCCCAGCCCCTCCTTCCGCTGCCCCTTCTCCAGTTCTCCCCCCTTCCCCACCCCTCAAGGGAAATGGGACATTCTTCAAATTCTTCAGGGCTCACACCAGCCCTGCTGCCTCCCTTCCTTGGGGGTGGGGGGTGGGGTGGGGTTCTGAGAAGCTGGGGCCTTTAACCCCTGGAGTGCTGGATCACTTCAGGCTGGATTCTGGTAACTTCCAGCCCCTGTGGAAGAAGTCTGCCTGGGAGGCCGGCAGACTCGCCTGTAGCCTAGAATCTGTGAGCTCTGGGAGTTGGAGAAAGAGAAATCCGAGGCTTGTCCTTGTTTGAGCTGTAGTTTGTTAGCCTAGAGCCAAAGTGTCAGAGTCCAAGCTTACTTTTTCTACCTGCTTCTGCTTGCGGGGGTGGCACAGGGTGGACGACTCAGTATGAGAGGTCCCCAAATTGATTGTGTTGACCCCACGTGACACAGAGACCAGGACTTGGCGGTAATGAAGTGCCCCTTCCTGGGTGCTTTCTAATCTGCTGAGACAGAGGCACTCCAGCGCTCTCTGGCCCTCCAGCCCGCAATCAGGCTTATCCTTAGCCCTCCTTCCCGCCACACCACACTGCCAGGGGATCCAGAGCGCTGTTATCTGGGAAGGATCCAGCTTCCATACATAACCAGTAGTAGTAGCACCTGGCTCAGGGCATTGACACTCTCTCAGCCAGCATCTGCTGAGCAGGACTGTGCCAGTACTGAAGGGGGAGGGGAGGCGGGGAGACTGGGCTCCACCAGATGCCAACCAGGCCCTGCCTGAGCTTTCGGGGCCCCATCCGTGAGCTGGGAATAAAAGTTCTACACAGTAGCGCTGAGCCTCAGAACGTGGGGTCTTTGTTGGGCACCTGGGAGGTGCCAGGGACTAAATCGGGTGTTTACACTCATTCCTTCTCTCCCTCCCTCTGGCCTGAGGTCTCCGTGACATCCAGTTCACACCATAGGCTCCTCTCCAATGGGGACTTGAGTGAGTGAGTGATTGGGGGGTGGGGGAGAACGTATACAGAGGCGAGAGAAGGATGGATTTCTCTCCTGCAAAGTGACTGCAAGCAGCAACCAACTCTTTTCTCTCTCTTTTATGGGGCACACTTTGGTTTGGGGTGAGGCAGGGGAGAGGGCACAGGTTGGCGGTGGGCACCCCTGTGTGCGTGCACTGGGGTACACCCAGACACACACTCTAGAGCTGGGGAGGCCCGCCGACATCGGTTGTGTGTGTTTGCACGCTCCAGGCTGGCCACCCAGGCCTTGCTGTAGCAAGGTGGGGTGGTGGGGGGAGGGACACGCTGGCTTTTCCAGTGGAAGCAATGGAAGAACCACCGGTTCATCACATGCTTTCTGGGAGCTTCTGGATGGGTGGGGTGAGGCACCTCTGTTTATCAGAGAAATATTTACGCCCTCGCTTATTTTTTGTTTTGTAAATTGGATTCTCTGGAAGTGGGGCACATGGTCCACACACCACAGATCTGCTTCATTGTCTCCGCAGATGGTCTCTGACAGTATATAGATCAGAAAGGTACTCGCCTGCTCCTGGGAAGGCAGTGGCGTTGATTACCAGGGAACCAGGGAACCAGCTTTGGGATGTCAACTGGGTGGGCATGGATTATGAAGGAATTGGCTGGAGGCTGGGGACTTGTTACACTCTTTCCCGTGGGCGCTGACTGCAGACGTCTGGGGTATAGCTTTCACTTTCCCCAGCCTCTCTTCTTTCTTTTTTTTTCCCCCAAAGTGAGGGGCTAAGGAGGGTGGAGATGTTTGTGTTTCTAAGACTGGGGTCCTGCCCCTCCTTCTGGGCCTTAGTTGGGGGCTGGGTGGGGTCTGTGTTGGGCGGGTAGGATTGGCTTCTCACTTGTCCCTGGGTTCCAGGAAACTGTCTCATCCCCCTCTTTTCAGGGGGTGGGTCAGTGGGGTGGGGGTGGGGGGGTCCAAATCCAAGTCTGTGGTCTGGGGATTTCCTGCTTCCCCAGGATTCTCTGCTTCCGACCAGGGAAAATGAGATCAACTGTCTTACAGAGCTGGAGTGGGCTGGGAGAGGGGTGTGGTGTGTGGTGTGTGTTTGGGGGGTGGAAGCGCACTCAACTAGTACCCTGCGGTAGTAATGTTGGTTTCAACTCCCTGTGCTCCTAGGTCTTTCAGTGGCTGCTATTTGGGCCGCTGATCACCAGGCGTTTCTTCCAAGGCACCTCGGGATGGACTCGAAGCTTTCTCTTGGCAGCAGAGCTTCCTGTCTGTAGTCCCCAGGAGTCCTGGCAACCTCAAAGGGGCAGCCAGGTGACCCCTTGCAGCTTCCAGCCAGCCTTTAGCCATCCCTCCACATCTCCCCAGGCCCCACACTCAAGGGTGGCGGAGGTCGTAACATCCTCATTTTACAGACAAGGAAACTGAGGCAGGGAGGGTCAGCACCTTATCCAAATTGGCTTTTTCCTTATGTCTCGACTTAAGAAGCTGGGACAGGCTTTTTCCTTCTTTGTCATTTTGTCCTCAACTTCTGCAGGCTGGTAAGTTCTTCCTGAAGTCTAGCTTTGTTCTTTCTGGCTGCTCAGTCTTGTCTCTGGCCAAACAGTAGCTCCTTGTTGCTTCCAGTGCCCAGCCCCTGCCTCTTCAGCCCCTCAGGCCTGGGGGCTGGGGCTGAGAAGCTGGTTAGAAGGGGGCCATCTCCATTCCTTCCAGGGCCTGGGTGTGTAGGGCTTATTTGATCATTTCTTTCCTCCGCACCCCCCCACCCCCCCATTTTGGTTAAACCAAAGGCCCTTGTTGCTTTTATCGATGTATTTTTGTTCTTCCTTGAACAAAACGCTGTGGTTTTCCTGGGGGGGGGGGGATGTCCAAGGCAGCTGGAAGGGCTGGCTGCTGGGAGGAAGGGGGTGGGGCTCTGGAATGTAACTGGGACAGGACTGGGGAGTGGGGTTGGTGTATGGAAGCTTCTCACTATCCTCACCATCCTTCCAGTCCTGCCGGGATAAACCTGCTTAGAATACTTGCTTTGGAGAGGTGCCAAGTGGCCGTGGCTCCTGCCTGGGGTCTCTCATGCTGTCCAAACTTAGAAACAAACAGGTTTTGAAGGTCAGGGGGCTCGATCCCCAACCACCCCCCAGCACATCTTTCCTGAGAGCTCTGGGAGCCTGGGTGACGGGGGTGTCAGCCTGTGCCCTTAGCACAGGTGTAGGGGCACTGGGCAAAGTCTCTGCTCTCCACACACAAGTCCAGTTTCTTCATCTCTAAAACACCGCTCAGGTATCGCCTGCCTTCGCCAGCTCAGGGCCTCGTGGCAGGTGGCAGGGGACACAGTGTCCCACGAAGTTGCCTTGCGTGTTTGTAGTGTGGGCGGCCCAGGCTGCTTCCCAGGCAGGGGCGAATGGGGGAGGGCTTCAGCAAAGAGCCCACGGAGGGGACAAAACACAGCCACGCTCTGGACCAGGCAGGTGGTGAAATGCCCAGGCAGGTGGTGGGGCTGGGGTTCCAGTAGGGTCCTTCTTCCATCCCAGTGGCACCCCAGAGGGATGGGCTGGGGAGCTTTAGCCTGCGCACAGAGAGGGAAGGCGAGGGTGTGGCACTGGCAGCAGTTGCTTCTGGAAAGAGGTCAGATCCCTCAGAGCCCTCTTTGAAGCCAGTCATGGCAGTGGGGGGAGAGGGGCTGCACCATGTTCCTCTGCCTTCCCCTCTGAAAGCAGCCCGCTCCTGGGAGCCCCCAGCCTCTTCCCCCAAGATGCCCACAAGGATCCTCTCCTGGCCTTGTCTTGATGGCAGCCCTGCAGGAAGGACACCCGGCTGTCGGTGGCCCTCCCCCACTGCCATAGACCTCTCTGCCTGCTCTGGGCTTCTCTCCTTCCGAGAGCCCAGGCTGAGGTTGCCATGGGAACCTGAAGCGCAGTGAGCGGGCGAAGGGGAAGGCTGGGTACTCGCACCAGGGTTGGGGGCTGTGGGGAAGGGATCGGGCTGACCCACTAGGAGTAACCCCACTCGCAGGCACGTCCACTGCCCAGGGTTGGGGTTTGGGGGTGGGGGGAGGGGCTGTGGAGCTCCTCTTGTCTTCCATTTCATTAAATCGATGCCTGGATTAAGCCGACATCTAGGCTTGTGCTCACCCCAGTGGAGATTCCCACTAAGATCTGGAATGATGGTGGTTTTCTTAGCTGGTGGCTCCAAAGAGAGGACCAAAGGCCACCCACCCACCGCAGTCCCCACCCAGAGCAGTGGCATGCCTAGAGGAGGGGGGGGAGGGCCGGAGGGCAGAATTTACCGAGTGGCATTGTCAGAGGGGCTGATGCCAAAATGACTCAATCAATTTTTGTTCACTGTTTCTGTAGAAATTTGCCATGAAAACACACACACACAGAGATAGATAAATATCTGTAACAGCAAACACACAAAGCATTTCTGAATAGACCTTCGCAGCCAGACTGCTGTGCCCCTGTGCTTGGCCAGAGCCCTCACGATTCCGCGCTTGTCTTCTTGTGCTGACGTGGTTTCTGTGTGGCTGGTATTTTGATAGTCAATAATGTAATCAAATTGTCCTGCGTTTTGGCTACAGTCTTATGGTATTAGTCTTTGTGACACTCGAGAACTTTGAGGATGAAATAGTCGTTAGAAGAAAAGACGGGGCGGGGGGTGCTTCTGCGCAGTTACAATAAGGTCACTCCATGTAGAAAGAATCTGTACAGCGACGTGTTGCTCACTGCTCGTGATGACCCTGCATGACACTGCACAGCTGCCCAGGCGGGTTTCCCAGACTGGCACTCCTGACAGTGGTAGAAAGCCTCATCTTTCTCCCTTGGAGCGCCAGGTGGATTTGAACTGCTGACCTTGCTGTTAGCAGCCGAACACGTCACCCACTAGGCTACTAGTGCTCGTTAGTTAGTATTAATGTAGTTTAAGAAATATTATGCTTAAGCCATTTATGAGTGTCCCATTTTCTGTGAGTAGGATCACAAGCATTACTCAGGATTCTATGTTCTGATGCTGGGGGCGGGGGTGTGTGCAAAGGAGCTTGGTACCGGTCTCAGTGACGGTACTGCCCCAAGGCACTTGCTTCAAGTTGCAGCTTCCCTTGAGCTCCAGTTTAAGGACCCGGTGTGGTATGGAGTAGCCATGGTGACAGTGTGTTTCCAGTTGGCCTATTAACCCCAAGGTTGGGGGGTGTAGGCTCCTGTAAAGAGTTCACGGTCTTGGGAACCCACAGAGGCAGTTCCCTCTCGCTGTGAGTCAGAATCGACTCGATGGTTTGGTGCGGTGGCAGTGTGGCAGGTGCACATGGCTGGTGTGTGTGTGTGTCCTTGGTGCCAAGGGTCTGTCCATACAGCCACCCACCGTGCAGGGCCGCTGGCATATCCATTTCACCTTGTATCCTTGGAGGCAGGCTGAGAAGAGCGCAGGTCGCATCACCTGGGCCCAGGATGGCAAGACTAGCGGCAGGGGAGCCAGAGGTGCTGAGGTCATTCAGTAGGTCACAGTCAAAGCCCCTTCCACGCCCCACACCCCCCTCCCTCAGTCCAAATCCCAAGGCTTGCCCCCCTCCCCCGCAGGGGGCGCAGGTAACTGGACTCCCACAGATGTCTGCTTGCTCAGCCTGCCTCTGCCCCTCCCCGCCACATACTGAGCAGCAGGTCTTCACAGGCAGACTGCCCTGAAGGTTCCCGTCAACCCCCCCCCCCACTTCAGGACCTGCCCCCCTGTTTCTGCTACACGGGTTTCTGCTAACATCTGCTCTCCTCATGGTCACCATCATTGCCTGTGGCCCAGGCTGCCTTCCACCTGGCTTTGAAGCAGGGGCAGGGCCCTAGCTGAAGCCCTTCTAGAACAGCGGTTCTCAACCTGTGGAGTGGGGCTCGAACAACCCTTTCACAGGGGTTCCCTGATTCCTATCAGTAGCAAAATGACAGTGATGAAGTAGCAATGAGAATAGTTTTCTGGTTGGGGGAGTCACCACCACATGAGGAACTGTGTGAAAGGGTCGCAGCATGAGGAAGGTTGAGAACCACTCTTCTCCAACCTTGGGACCAACTGGTTCTGCTAGAGAGCTCCCTCCAATCCTATGTGCCGTTCTCTTCCGGGTCCCCAACAACAGCCAATCCTCCGTTCCTGGAGGGCCTCTGGAATTTTGAATGGAGCTGAGCCAAACCTGGGACCAGGACCCCCAGCCTCAGCCTGCAATCTTCCCCCATGCCCACCCAACCAGCCTCGGGTGCCTGCCTTCGCCTTCTCCTTCTCCCTCTGCTTGGGGCTGCGATCCTGGGCAAACTCTGGGCGGACCCGGAGGGCAGGGACCCTGGTGAGATGGTGGGGGCTGGCGGAGAAGGGCACCAACTAGAATCGTCCGGGCCCAGCTTGGTGAGACTAACCAGAGGGGAAGTAGATTTGCCGAAGCCACCTAGCTAGTCAGTGTCAGCCACCTGCTAGCCAGCCCTGCCCCCCTCGGTTCAGTTCTCCACATCCAGCCTGTTCCTCCATAAGCGGTGGTCCACAGGGAAGTTGGGGCTGGCAGGTAGCTCAGCTCTGTGTTGCTGGTGTGTGGAGACGTGCCAGGTTTGGCTCAGGGCGCAGAGGCAGGTGGGTAAGGCCTATCCAACCAGCAGCTAGGGACTGCCTTGAAGGAGGCCAACTGTATCTTACTGGGGGCAGCTGGGGGGCCGGCGGAGTGGGCAGGTGGTCACAGCTGTGGTGGGCTGTGGCCATTCCAAACTGGACATGGACATACTTGCGCTCCTGCTTGGAGAACGCTCCCACATGGTTCATATAGGAACCTCAGCGACTCAGGGCTGCCTCTGCTGTAGCTGGTTTGCTGGGGGACCTGGCTTCTGGCTTCAACCGCTGATCGGCCCTTCATTGATTCAGCAGCTCTTTGTGAGCTCCAGGTACCAGTGTGAGGCTGAATCAGTGATCCCAGGAGGCCCCAGCTCCCCTCTCAGAGAAGTAGTGGAGAGAAGACAGTGACCGCCATGCTAGCTGAGGCAAAGCGGGACGCGTGTGGGTGTGGAGGCCTTGGGGCCAGCGCGCTCTTCACTGCTTCTCTGGGATCTGAAGAAGAGGAACCGGAAGGCCCCAGAGCTCCCCACGCAGACTGGACTCTGCACCACCCCGGCTTCTCTTCCCTGCACACTAGTCTTTTGGAGGACAGGACCCGGGTCTGTCCTGGGCCTGAGCCGTGGAGAGTGCTGGACTCCAGAGCGTCTGGCTGCAGATGTGGATCATTACCACTTCTTGGCCATGTGTCCCAGCCACTGTGTTAAAGCTCTGACCGCCTCAGTTTTCCCACCTGTCGAAGGGGAGCAGTGGCAGTCCTCGCCACCCCGGGTGGCTGCAAGAAGTGAGTGTACACGTTGAGCGGCTAATGACAAGATCAGCGGTTCGAGCCAGCCAGCGGCTCCACGGCCCAAGATGAGGCCATCCGCTCCTGTAAAGATGGTAGTCTCAGGAACTCAAGGGGCCAGTCCTGCTCTGTCCTGTCGGTCACTGGGAGTTGGAATCGACTCGGTGCAGCGGTCTTGGTGTTGGGAAAGGCATGTCAGGGCTTCCGTAGCATGGGATGAGCGTTGGCTGTGTTATCTGTCGCTGTGGTGAAACACCCACCTTGTGCTGAGATGGATCTTGCCAATCATTTGCTCTTCCTGTCTTCTCTTCTCCGTCCCTCTTGTTCTCTGCTGGCTTGGCCTCCATTTCTGGCCCTAGCGGAGAGGTTTGCCCGCTCCTCTGCCAGTCTTCAGCCCAACCCGGCCAGACCTTCCTGGGTGGTTCGGCCCCTGCTTCCTCCCTAACTGTGGACCCTGTGGCATGTCAGGGTTTATCCCAGAACAAGGGTCGTTGGGAACCCTCAGAGAGCGACCCCCGACAGCCTCCCTGCCCTTGACTGGAGAAGCCCTTGCTGCTAGAGCCGGTGGGGTGAGCCCCGGCCTGTGAGGAAGGCCAGTGATCCTCGCTGGTGCCCCAGAGTGACTCCCCCTGCACCCCCTGGTTTTTCTCTCCTGCAGACACTACCCCAAGCAGTCCTTCACCATGGTGGCCGACACCCCGGAAAACCTCCGTCTCAAGCAGCAGAGCGAGCTCCAGAGTCAGGTGAGGGCGCCGGGGGCGGGGCAGGCGGGCGGTGCTGTTGTAACCCCCTGATTTGGCAAGGGCTTCTTCCCCTGTGGCTGCTTGCTTTGTGCTGAAATCCCTGGCCCTGGCTCCCTGCCCCCACAGGCTGCTTGACCTGAGCATGGAGCTGGGGCAGCTAAGGCTCCCCCTTGGGTTTGGGGGGTGTGGACATGTCTAGGCTTCTCTGATGTTTTCTGAGCATTGACACGGACTCCCCCAACAAAGCTTGTCTCCTTCAGAAAGCGGCTGCTCTCCCCCGTCTTCCCTCCAACACAGGACGCACAGGCTTGGTGTTTAGACCAGAGAACCCCATGTCTTAGTCCCATGTCAGCCTGTGGTGACACAGCTGCTATCAGCCTGACCTTGAGGCCACCTCTCTGGGTCCCCATCTCCTGAAGGCCCCAAACAGGGAGCATGCACTCAGCCGGGATAGGCCTGGACATACCTTCTCTTTAGGTTTGGAAAGAAAGGGGTGCCCTTAGTCCCTTTGCCCAGACCACGAAACTGAGGCTCTGAGCCCTTAGCAGGCCTGCTCAGAGGATCCGGGTGGCAGTAGAGGAATCAGTGAGGGAAAGCTGACGGGCGGAGAGCTTACTGCTCTGCACAAATCAGCTGTGTAAGCCTCACCACAGCCTCCTGCAGTGGGCATGTCACTCACCGACCACCACCATCCCCTTTCAGGTGAGGACACCTGCAGGTGGCAGAGCTGGCCTTGAAGGCAGGTTTGTCTCATTTGGAGGCTCCAGTTCTCTGGAGTTTTCTGCCCTGGCCCCGAAGGAGAAGTGCCTCTGTCAGTGACCCATGGGGATGACACCCTTATGCAGTGCTCCCCATTCCTGTGTGTGTTTTTCCCTTGACCTGACTCCCAGGTAGGTCAGAGACCTGTGGGCCCCATCCTACAGATGGGGACCTGAGGCCCAGCAAGGCCGGGTGCTGCCCAGTGAACTGCCCTGTGACATGGCTCAGGATTTGGGCTCTGGTCTTTTCCCCATCGTGTGGTGAGCTGGTGCTGGCTCAGCACCCCCACCTCCTCCTGTGTCCCACTGGTGGAGAGGAAGTGGGAGCCGCCGCGTCCTCTGCTGTGGCAGCTTGCATCTGCTAGCCCCAGAGCCCACCACTGCTGTGGTGTGAAAGCAGCAATTATGGGGGGGAGGGGGGTGCAGGCCTCTGAGGAGGGCTGGGTGGCCCAGCTGGCAGGGAACTGGGCCAGAGGCAGCTGGGCCCCAGCCTGGTCTGCACAGCGATGGCTGGGGCCCTGTCCCTCTGCCCGCCCGTGTGTGTGGGAGAAGCGGAGGTGTTCCCAGGGCAGGTGGACCAGAGAGCACCATGGGGCAGCCTGTACTCACCCAACAGCTTGAGGTGGACAGTCCAGGATTCCAAGTGGTGGGAGTCAGGGCGGAGGGACCTGGGAGAAGAGATCGGGGAGGAGGCAGTGGTGGGTATTTGGAAGGGCAGTGGCCCAGGAGTGTGGCGTTCACAAGGGCAGAAGCAAGGGCCACACGCCCTCCAGCCAGGCCGGCGGCGGTTGGCAGCTCCATTCTCTGCCTGTGAGTCCTACTGAAGTCCGTTCCCTTTCACTGTGGGGACCCCATCCCTGGGGCCAGGGCCTGCTGGGGAAGCACCTTCTACTGGCTCCCTGCCCAACAGGAAGAGCAAGGAGTGGGCAGACAGGGTGTGCCTTTGCAGGGACCTCCTCTGCTCTGCAGGGGCCTGCCTGCTGCCCACGTCTAGGGCTCCCAGTTCCAGTCCCTCGGGGTACCTTGGGGGAGCAGTGGGGGGAGGAACTCTGGATTAGGTGCACAAGGAGGGCCAGGCCCGATGTCCTCACAGCAGTCTACTGACAGAGGGACTCTGAACCCCCCCACTGTGCAGGTGGGGACACATGTCCCGAGCCCCTTGCAGGTGGACTTCAAGCCCTGTTTTATTCTCAAGGACTCTGCAGTCTGTCTGCTGCCCCATCCTGCCCCGTGCAGTAGCATCACCAGCAGCTGGGTGGGGAGGCCGCTAGAGTGCAGATTCCCAGGCCCCGCCGGTAGGTAGAGCTTCTGGTTGGCAGCCCTGCACACAACCCGGGAGAATTGGCACTGTGCTTTGACAGGCCCCCCTGGTGGGTCTGGTGTCTTCCAGTCCCCAGGCAGCCCTGGAGACAGACTTCCATCAGGGCTAGTGTGTGGAGAGGGGGCTGGTGGGAGGAGACAGACTCCCCAGGCTCTCCCAGTCTGTTCTGAGAGGCTTGAGCCGGCTGAGTTAGGGCTGTACACTCAGGGTGTGGCCTTCATGCCCAAAGATTTGCACCTTAGAGGGCAGGTGGCCAGTTAGGGGGGTTGACGGGTGAGCCGAGGGTGGAAGGGGAAGGGCCGTGGGCTCACTGGGCAGTCTGGCTTGGCTTCGGTTCCAGCTCCTGTCGGCCGTGGGATTAGGGTTAGTTCCCGACATCCCCACCCCCGCCCACCCCAAGGTATCACTCATCTCCTTCCTGGGTCCTTTTCCTGGTAGACATGGCCTGGCGTGACTCAGCCCTAGGCTCTTTCAACCTTTACTTGTTTGCCAGTCTCTCCAAAGTGGTACTTTGTGTCTGGAGCACCTGGCGCTTCCCCTGCAGAGGAAGTACCCAGAGCTGGCTCTCGGGGTGCCCTGCCCAAGCCTGGCTGGGGCAGGGGAACTGGCCTTCCTCGTCCTCACCCTAAGCACCACACAGGCCAGGCAGCTGCTTTGGGCTGGACTCAGTTGTGGGTATCTCTGTGGCTCCCCGTGAGCCCAGAGAGAACTGTGGGGAGCGTGTCTCTTTCATTTTGTTCCCCTATCTTGTTTTAGTTTGGGGGGGGGTGCTTACAGAGACACTGAACTTTTCCTTCCAATGGCTTGTACACCCTGTGTTCCACGGTGTTCGCTGCGGGCCCTCTGTGCAGCTGCACTCCCCCGACTTCCTCCCCGGGGGCCTCGTTTCCACTCGGCTTTCTTTCCTGCCCTTTCTTGCCTTCTGAGCTTTGTGGCCCTTTGGGCCTCTGAGGAGTGCCGTCCTCCCTGGTGTCCCTACTGCCACTGTCTACTTATTGCAGAGGTAGGCCTATCTGCTGTTTGGCTGGAAGCTGGTCCCGCTTACAGGGACCTCTAAGGGCCATGGTCTCAAGGGTTCCACCAGTCTCTGACCAGCCAGAAAAGTGGGGTCCTTGTTCTGAGTTTGAATTTTGTTCTACTCCCCACCCTCCCTCTTGGCGAAGGCCCTCCCATAGGGTCACTGTGAGTCGGAATTGACTCCTTGACAGTGAGTTTGGGTTTTGGTTTGCTCTCTGTGACCCTGGTCCGAGTGGTCGGTAGTGGGAGCTGGGCACCATCTAGTTCTTCTTGGTCTCATTGCAGTGGAGGTTGTGGTTTGCATGGCCCACTGGTCCTTCGGACTGACTGCTTCTTTGAGCCTTTGGTGGTTTTGACTGTCCTCATCTTCAGAGGGTTGCCCCTGAGGGGGTGTGCGCCCGCCCCCTGACCTAGAGATGGGGAAAGCACCACAACTCACCCTCCGCGCATTGGACCCTCTCTTCTCTTTCGCCCTTGTGACCTGCAGGGGACATCACACACCCTTTTAAGAGTGGAGCCCGCTGGCCTATGGTGTGGTCACAGATCTGTCACCACTAGCTGTGTGGCCTTGGGGAAGCCATCGAACCTCCCTGAGCCCCGTCTTACGGATGGGGCTCCTATGGCCTCTCGAAAGGTTGAGTATTTGGAAGGTGAATCCCTGGCAGAGACTCGGTCCTACAATAAAGACTCTGATTACGCTCCTGAGAAGGAGAGAAAATGGGGCCCGTCTGACTCTTGTCTCCAGCACTCTTCCACATCGGGGTGTCCGCAGAGGGGTGTGCCGGATCAAAACGGGCTTCTCTTCCGTTGGAAGGGTCCTTTCCATCGTCTGTGGTCCCAGCACCTGGCAGCCTCTGGTCAGGAGACATGGTTCCTGTCATCTTGGGCGTCATCCATGTGTCCGAAGCCACCACCATTCCTGTGATGCTGGCCCAGCACCACCGTTCTCAAGACTCCGGGATACATAACATCTGTATGTGCTGAATGACTTACGCTGCCTTGTTTGCGTAGAGATTACCTGCCGCCATGGATTCCTTCATCCTTCATTCCACTGCTTGTGTGGGGAGGCTTTCTGCTCCCCTGAAGGGTTACAGCCTGGGAAACCCACACTGGCAGTTCGACTCTGCCCTGGAGGGTCGCTGTGAGTCAGAATCAGTTCCATGGCCGTGAGTGGGAGATGTCTGTTTTCTGTTTGTGCGCACGCACGTGTGTGTGTGTGTGTGTGTGCTGGGTTAAGTGGGGAGCAGGCAGATCTAGGGAGGGTCACTTATTAAGTAAGCCAAATGAGACCAGTAGAGTGATTCATTTCATGGACAGGGGCTGCTTGATGTGGGCAGGGGACAGGGAGTCCCAGGCATCTGTCTTGGCCCTGGCTTTAACTGGTCACGTGAGCTGGGCCAGGTCCAGTCACCTCTACAGGGTTCCACCCTGCCTGACTAGCTGTCCTGGCAATGACAGCGTGGGTGATGAGGGAGGGAGCCCTGCCTGGGCGTGGGAGGGTACTGGGCGGGTACCGGACATCTTTCTCTCTGCACTCCTGCCAGTGCCAGCAGGATGCTGGAGAACTGTCTACTTCTGATTCTCCGTAGTCCCACACTCCAGAGCTGAGAGGTCTTCAGAGGTGATTAGCCAGCCCCTCTGGGGACCCAGAGAGGGCCAGTGACTTGCCCAGGGACGCACAACAAAGTGGTGCCGCCCAGGCCTTCCCCAGCCCCACCCTCTGGGTCAAGAGAGAAGCTCAGTATCCTTCCCTAGCCCGGAGGGGAGGCACTTCCTGAGCCTGGGAACCGACTGATGTCATTGCGGTGTTGCCATGGTGATTGTTCCTGGATTAGGGGCCTGACCCTCTGAGCCTGGGAAGTAAGGAAGGAGGGGCGGGGACTGACGGTTGGCCCAGCAATTTAGTGTTGACCGAGCACTTTCTCACTCCTCCTCAGGGCAGCCTTACTGCCGCCCCCTCCACCCCAATGCCCCCCATTGCACACCCCATGGTATGCATGCGAGCTGCACTTAACATCTGCTCCTGCCTCGGAAAGACTGGTGTTGTGATGCCCATTTTACTGATGTAAAAACGGAGGCTGAAGTGTTTAGAGTACTAGCTCAAGATTATTCAGCAGATGGGAGACACAGCCTGTGTGTCAGCCCCACACTTGATGACAGGGAGGCTCCTGTGACAGGTTAGGGACCTGAAGCCAGAGGCCTTGGATTCTGCAGGACTTCTGTGTCAGGAGGCCTGGCCGCCCCGTGTTGGGCTGCTAACCAGAAGGCCAGCAGTTTGAAGCCACCAGCCTTGGAAACCCACAGAGGCAGGTCTGCCCATCCTGTAGGGTTACTGTGAATTGGCATCAACTCTTTGGCAGAGTTTGGTTTTTGGTTTGGGCATCTGGAACACCATTTTCTTGACTCTGGTTCCTTCCCTTCCCTGAGGAACCCCAACCACCCCTACACACATGTACACACACCTCCCTCAGCTAAGTGTCCAAGGCTTCCAGGATGGGCAGTGCCAGGCAGGGTCTCAGTGCTGTCTGCCTGGTCTCTGTGTCCAGAGCACATTTGGGTCTTTCAGACGGCCTCTCTACCCTATCCCCGCCCCGCCCCAAGAACCCGCAGATGGGCAGCTGGAGCCCTGACGGGGCTGTGCAGGGGCCTGGCAGGTGGGGTTAGGATGCAGCTCAGCGCAGGGGCTGGTTGACTCCTTGCCCGGGGGCCATCTGCGCCCCTCATCCTGGAAGGTCCCATGGGCCTGGGCCTGTGTCCTGGGCTGACCTGCCTTCCAGGATGGCGCATCCCTGCAGAGGAAGTCCAGGCAGCTGGTGGGGCTGGGACAGCTGGCCGCAGAAGTGGACAGTGGTATTTGGAAGCCAAAGAACACAGCGCTCCTGTCTTACGGGCGTCTGTTCCTCACACCCCGGGAGGAAAAGCTGCTCATGGAGGAAAAGCTGCTCATCCCATTGGTATCAGGGAAGTCCTTTCTGATGTCAGCCTGAAGCCCCTCTAGGACTTGGCTTTTCCGTGAAATTCTCAGAAGAGGCGTTCAAGTGCTCCAGTGCTGTCTGTCCCCCCACAGCCATCCTCCCCTTCTGTGGTGGTGGCTTCTGAAAGCCAGCCCGGCAGGCCCCAGGAAGCCTCTGGGCTTCGAAGGCTCATTAATGGAGCCTTCCTTTGGAGGCCTCAGCCCTGCCCTCTGGAGACCTCCGTGGTCCCGTGGCACAGCCTTCCCTCAGCTGGCCTCTGAAAAGGTCCCACCCAGCCTGGGAGCTCGGCACAGAGCCCCTCCTGGGCTGTCAGGCAGAGTGAGTTGGTGGTTCAGGGCCAGAGTCAGGACCAGCCTGGCGGGGTTGTGCTTCTCAGCATTTGCGGCTCAGCTCTGATCTCGGTGCGCGGACTGGGCCTCCTGTGAGATGGGGCTGAGTATATAGACCGAGTTGGGTGAGGTAGCTCATGCGCATGGCGCCAGCTGTTTGTTTGCTTCCTTCAGTTTGGCCCCCAACTCCTGGGGGTGCCCAGGAGCAATGGAAAGAAGCAATACCTGGTGGCTTTCGTTGGTGGCTAATTTGTGGAAATAGCTATGCAGGTCTTTCTTCCTCGTCCACCTGAGTCTGAACGCTCTGCTGCAACTCAGTCAGCCTTACATTGGCAGCCTGCAAGCCTCCACCGCTGGGCGTGAGCTACGTTCACTGGTCGGACTCGAGCCCCGATTTCCTGCGCGGAAGGACCACTGAGCCACCGCTGCCCTATTCCTAGTCTCAGCTATGGCTGCTGGCCGGATGCCTCGCGTGGGGGCGCATTTCTGCGGAGGGCATTTCTGGGTGGGAGTTTGCACCTGGCTCCCAGCCCCCATCCCCTGGCTGCTTGCTGCCCCGGAGCTGGCCGTGTGCTCCCCTGGCCTGACCCGGCCCTCTCCCCTCTCTCCGGGGCGCTCCAGGTTCGCTACAAGGAAGAGTTTGAGAAGAACAAGGGCAAAGGCTTCAGCGTGGTGGCAGACACGCCCGAACTGCAGAGAATCAAGAAGACCCAGGACCAGATCAGTAACGTAAGCTCTCCGCGTGTGCACGCCCACCCCCCACCCCACCTCACCCCACCCCATCCCGTCCCACCCCCAGGAGCAGACGGGGCCAGTCGTGTCTGCTGCTCCTGCCCTCTGAGTGGGCCTGGCTGCTGGGACAGAGGGAAAGCAGGGGTGTGGGGGTTCCAGGTACCCTTTTACTGCGGGTCCCCACTTCCCCCCACCTCTGAGTCCAGAGTGTGCCCCCTTGAAGGGACCGGCGTCTTGCAAGGTTGGTGTGTGTGTGTTCGTGTGTATGGGTGTGTGTGCACCCCTCCACCCCGCCTCCACCCGCCATAACGGCTGCGCTCTGTGCGTCCCGGTGCAGGGATGGAGGCGGATGCTTCATCTCTGCACAAAGGTCAGCACGGGAAGACGGGGAGGGGAGAGCCCAGCCTTTCTGCTCTGGGTGCTGACATTGCAGTCACTTCCGCCCGCCCTCGCCACCTCCTCCACCTCGGCTTGCCCTTCCTTCCTGTGTGAAAACCCCAGCCGGCATTGCCCGCTGCCACCCCCACCCCGGCCCGCCCCGACCTGGGATGCGAGGTCCACAGGACCTGGCTGCGGCGCCCACGCGGTGCACTGGCCGCTGGCACCTTTGACCAGAGGGAAGGCCTGGGTTTCCTGCCTGGCAGACCAGCAAGCTGTGTGGGCTTGGGCGTCTGCGGGCAGGGCACGGAGGGCAGTGCCCCACGCACAGGGACTGGGGGCTGAGGGGCAGGGTGTGGCCATTCAGCCCAGGCAGGAGGCCTTCCACGGTGAAGGTGTGTGGGGAGGGGTGGCGTCTGTCCCAGGACCTGGAGACTAAGGACAAGGCTGAAAGGGGTGGGGGAGGGCGGCAGGCTTCCAGCTAGTCCCCAGTCTCCCCCCTAGGCTTTCCAGCCCCCTACCCGTCTGCAAGGCCTCTTTGGAAAGGCACCCCTAGAGGGTGGCTGAGCCCAGCTGGCTATGGGTCAGCTTTCTGAAGCTGGGAGCAGCCAGGCAGACAGCAGACCAGCCAGGCCTGCAGCTCAGGAATCCGTTTTACCCTGGGACCCGCCAGACACACCTGCAGGTATTTAGAGCGCAAACCGAATGGAAGGCTCTCCCTGGAAGAACGTGTTGGGGCGAGAGCCGTCTATTTTCTGCTCTCTTTTATTCCTGCGGTGGCCAGTCTCGGAGCTGCCGCAGGCTCAGCGCGACCTGGTTGTTGAGCTGTGGTGTGAAAGAGTAGCCTGGGGAAGTGGAGAGCCCCCCTTTGGGCTAGCTAGGCCTCCTTCAGAGGGCTCGGCCCCCTCCACTGCAGTTGCCACTTCATAAATCGGGCCTCCCCTGCCTAGCTGGGTAAAGAAGGCCTGAGCCCCAGGCTGCCCACACTGGAAGGGGAAGTTGTGGCTAAGGTGTGGCTGGTGGATACCAGCTCAAGGTAGCCGTGGGGAATGAGGAAAACCCGGAGAGACCCCGGTCGCTGGAATCTGGACTTTCCAGCCAGTGGCTCTTCCTTGTGAAGATGCTTGCCTTTTGTTGACATTTTGCCCCGACCTGCAGCTCCCCGACCCCCACCCTCCTGCAAATGCACTCAGGCATTTCTCAGCCTTGAGGGGTGGGGTATGGACTGACAAGGAAGTCTGGTCATCTCTGCCTCTCTGTGGAAAGCTTCTGGAAGACTCTGTAACCGGCCCATCCCACGTGCTGGGCTTCCCTCCTTGCTGAAGGGGTTAATACCCTGGGCAGATAACCCTTCACACACACCTGACCGCAGGCTGCAATGAGCTGATTGGCTGAGGTGGGCGAAGTGACTTGAACTTGACCTAGGCCCCCCTTTTGCAGCTTGAGCTGAGGCCCCTGAGATGTGACCACAAGGCTGGGTGGGAGACTTGGTTTTCGTGAAGGCAATTAGGGTCTCTCAAATGCAGACCTCTGAAAAACTCTTGTCAGGGTCACCTGGGGAGTTTGACAAAGCAGACTCACAGCTGTGTGGATTAGCATTTCTGCGCGTGGGACCCAGGAACGGGCGTTAAAACCCACTTCCCGGAATGTAGCCGTGCTCCCTGAGGGTTTACATGTGGAGAGTCCTGGCGTTTGGTCACAACCTCTAATGGCCTGGAATGATGGATGGGAAACCTGAGTTATTTTAAGGAGCCATTGGTGAAAGAGGTCCAGCACTCTCTTATTACACATGGCTTGTGTAAACCGATTGTTTTTTTTTAATGAAATGTAGTGCACATATAGTAACGCCTGTATGCTCACCATGCAGGTAAAGATACAGAGCATACTGGACCAAATGCAGTTTGCAAGGAAACTTTAGGGCAGGAGCCCTGGTGGCATAGTGGTTACACATTGAGCTGTTAACTACAAGGTCAGCAGTTCAAAACCACCAGCTGCTCAAGGATTCTTTGGAAACCCACAGGGGCAGCTCTAAGCCTGCCCTATGGGGTCAGTGTGGATCAGCGTGGACTCTGGCAGGGAGACCTTGGCGAGATGGCAGGTTCCTGCTCCAGACCACTGCAATAGAGCAAGGATGGAAGCACAGTGAGCCAGGTGCTTGCTCCTGTTTTCCCAGTGCATATGAAAGTTATGTTTATACTGTACTCTGGCACTGAGGGTAAGGTGTTGGGGCGCAAATCGCAGAGTTCAGCCCCACCAGCCATTCTGCAGGAGAACAGGGTGGCGAAGAGTCAGATTCGGCTTGAGGGCGGCAGGTTTGGGGTTTGGGGTTTGGTGGTCAGGGCCTACTGCGCGTGCCGAGAGCATGATAGGAAAGTTTGGCAATAACCAGAATGGGGCCCAGGGCTACAAAGGGAGCTCGTGCCATTGGGAAAGAGGGGCCACTAGATTCGTTGGGTGCAGGTCTTGTCACCATCCTTCCGTGTGTGTGTGTGTGTGTGTGTGTGTGTTTAAAGAAAGGCACTCTGAAGTGTGTGAAGGAGCGCACAGTGAGATGTCTTCCTGTCCCAGAGCAGAAGGCAACGGAATGCCGACACCGTGTGAAAAATGTGAGGAATGTCAGAGCAGTGTGTGTGGAAATGGTCAGCTGTGTATGCGTTTACCAAAATCACAATATGGTTTAAAAAGAAAAACATGTAATTTTCCAAGATGGTCTAGTGACCAGTAGTAGTTACGGAGGGTGGTGGGGGCGGGGGGGGGGGGGATAAGCCTGTGGGCCGGGTACCCTGATGAGGGACCACGGAGCTGCTGCTTTGGCTGCTGGGAAAACCTAGAAGGAGCTAAGGTGCTGGTCGACCAACAGGACGCATACACCCCAGTGAAGAGTGTTTGAAAAGGCAAGCCCCTTCTTCAGCCAGGTTTCCGCCGATATCCAAACGCAGAGCCAGGGAAGGAAACCTTCCCAAACGCCAACGCCACTGTAAGCAAGGAAGCAATTGCCGTTCCTTTTTGTGGGATTTTTTTCCCCCCAGCGTTTCCAGACTCAAAACTTAACCCACCAGCTCGTACGGAGTAACACCTAAAACTTGAAACGTACAGTAGCACTAACGTCCGAGGAAAGCGGGGCGGATGCTAGATCAAACCACGCTCCCTGCAGTCTGGTCGTGTGACTGACCCTGTGTGGTACATGCAGAGTCCATGTAGGAAGTCAGAGCAATATACAATCAGTGGGGCCCCGGGGAAGGAGCTTGGGACGGCCCCGCGGCTCGGGGTGCTCCTCACTGCCTCCAGGAGAGCTCGCTTCAAAACAGAGAGGCCTAGTGCTCTCTCTCTCTCTCTCTCTCTCTCTCTCTCTCTCTCTCTCTCTCTCTCTCACACACACACACACACACACACCAATAAAAGTGAAAATTCTTTTCAGATTTCTTTTGGTTATCAAAAACAGATCCTAAAAGTGAAGTGGGGAAGGCAAAATGTGGCTGTCGGCTCTGATAGCTGGCGGAGCTGCTAACTAACCTCAAGGTCAGGGTCCAGGCCCCTCAGCCACTCTGCCCCTGTGTAGACAGCAGTCTGGGAAACCCTACAGAGTAGTTCTGCCCTGTCCTGTAGGGTCGTCAAGTTGAGGGCAGAAGGCTTTGGGGTCAAAAATAATCCGTGTTGACCAATGGAGTCCCTGGGTCGTGTGCTGGGCTCCTCAACCAAGAGGTTGGCAGTTCTAGTCTACCCCAGGCACGTCGGAATAAAGGCCTGGTGCTCCACATCTGCAAAACCAGCGGGTGGAAACCCCAAGGAGTTCAGTTTTACTCCGGCACACATGGGGTTGCTGCGAGTTGGAACATTTTTTCTGTCAATTCTACAGGTTCGAACCTGCCTTCAGATTCCGGGCCTATGGGAGGACATGCTTCAGTCAGTCCTCAGTCATTCCCCAGAGTCAGAAGGCCTGTAGGCAAACTTGTTACTGGGGTCCGGCGCCATGGAGTTGGCCCAGACCCATAGCGACCCCACGCACAACGGAACAAAACCCTGCCCGGTCCTGCACCATCCTCATAATTGCTCCTGCGCCCGAGCCATCGACAGCATGGCTGCAACAATAGGCAAACTTGCTAGATAGCCCTCTAGTGTGACCAGGACAGCATGCGCTTCATGGTTTTAGACCTAAATATTGATCCCTTAGGAGTCCTGGGAGAGGACAAGGCCTGTCCCTTACAGATTGGCGGCCTTAGTAACCTGGCATAGGAGGATCACTCTGAGTTAGAAACGGACTCCGCTGCAGTATTTGACGTGTCCCCAGGCATGGCGGTTTTGGTTGACTTGGTTTTTGAACCTGTGACGATGGTTTTTGTGTCAGTGTTGGACTTAATGTTGCCTGTGGCGGTAGCTCATTCTTTTTCCTTGTTCACTAGTTTTCCATGGCAGGATCGTACCGCATGTTCCGGAGCTCGTGGTACTAGGTGAACTCTGGTTCTCATAGGTGTTTCTCAGTGCTTATGAGGGGAGAATTGCTGGCTGTTAGCCTGGCCATTCCTTTAACTTTACTAGCTGATGTCAAGTTAATCGTCTCCGGAGAGGCTGGACTAATTTACCCTCCTACCACCACGGCTCCCCAACCTCAGACTTGGTAATTTTAGCCATTTCGATCGCCAGATGGTATCCTGTGATGTGTTCGTTTGCATTTCTCTGATTACTAATGAAACGGAGCCCAGATTTAAATTTGTTTTAAAAATAAAAATGTGCGTCTCTAAATGGGGAGCAGTACTGCATGTAACAACTGGATGCCAACGGAGCTGCCATTTGCTCACCTCCTGAGCGTCTTTCCCCGCCAGCACGTGGGGCATAAACTGCCATCCAGTGGATTCGAACTCGGAGCATCCCGTAGGGATTGCCCCTGTGGGTTTCTGAGAATGGAACGCTCTCAGAGTAGGAAGCTCCGTCTTCTGGTTTTGAACTGCTGACCTTAGTGTATCAGCCCAGTGGATGACCGATTAAGCCACTAGGGCACCTTCCAAATGAAGCCATTGCTCGAGAAAGCAGAGCCTGGCTAGTGAGGGAGGTGATGATTCTGGGCAGAGCCCGGCCCTGGTGAGCTGTGATGAGGAATCATGTGGGCAGCCCCGGGCAGAGGCTGAGCTCTGTTCTCTGCGGGGCAGTGGGGGCAGCGCTGGACTGGCAGGGAAGGTTCAGTTTCTCTCGCCTTGTTAAAGACCCTCACCCGGTTGTCCTGGAGTTACGCCAGACTGACCTTGGGTTCCTGGGCCTCAGTCTGCTCCTGTCACCTGTGGGCCCCCAAGCCCACGTGTACTCGGACCGCATGGGCAGGTGATGGTGGGATGGGGACTGTGGATAAATGGAGGCTCTCTGGTACTCCGGGGCATCGTGGCCCTCCTGCAGGGCTCAGCCAGGCCCTGAGCATCTGGAAAATGCTTCTCCTGATGTTCACACTCCTGAACGTGTGCACCGAAGGTGGGTCCACAAAGTCTGACCACATTTCCTCCTCCGATGGCGAGGGGAGGGCGAGAAGCTATGAGGATTAGCACCACAGCCTGTCACTCCATTGACCCCGGCTTTCTAGGGTCCGCGTGCTTGGTTTCCTCCTCAAATGAGGGTGATCCTTCTTATGAGTACAAGGGAGCACTTTTTTTAATGCTTTATTTTATTTTAAAAATCATTTTATTGGGGCCTTGTACAACTCTCATCACAATCCATCCATCCAGCCATTGTATCAAGCACATTTGTACATTGTTGCCATCAGTCTCAAAACATTTGCTTTCCACTTGAGCCCTTGGTATCAGCTTCTCATTTTCCCCCTCCCTCTCCCCACCCCTCTCCCTCATGAACCCTTGATAATTTATAAATTATTATTTTTGTCATGTCTTACACTGTCTGATGTCTCCTTTCACCCACTTTTCTGTTGTCCAGGGAGGGGGTTAATGTAGATCCTTGTAATCAGTTCCCCCTTCGACCCCACCCTCCCTCCACCTTCCAAGTATCTCCACTGTCACCACTGGTCCTGAGGGGTCACCTGTCCTGGATTCCCAAAGGAACACTTTTCATATTTGTCCTGGAACAAGGAGAACTGGCCTGGGGTTGCCCTGCTCCAAGCCCGCTCAGCAGGAGGCCTGTTAGGCTGTGGACTTTGTCCCCCGTCCCCTGCCTCCGCTGTTGAGTAAGGAAAGCTCTGCCTGGGAAGCGTGTCACTTCTGAGCCTCTTCGTCCTCTGTAAAGTGGGGGTTAAAGGCTTCACGCCTACTTCCTTTGGGGTGGAAGGGGCGGGACCGTCATGAGCAGCAGAGTGCAGGCTGACCTCGGGGTCCTCCACTCAAACCCACTGGCTGCTCCCTTAGAGAGGCACAGCCCCTGAAGCCCTGTAGGGGGTCGCTGTGAGTGGGGCCTGGCCGGTGGCAGCGAGATTGATGATTAGGGTTTCTCATGGGCATCCTGGAGGAGTCAATCCGGGGTTCCCTGAGTGAAGAACCCTGCTTGGGAAGGGTGACAAAGGTGGCCACAGGGGGTGCATGCATGTCGCTTGTGTTTAGGCTGATCGGCAACCCCACCCGGCCCCCGTCAGGTCAGCTGGCCCTCATTTTATATGTTTGGATTTTTTTTTATGGTGAGTTGGGTGAAGGTCCCGTCCAGCATGCCCCCGGACTACCGTTCCCTCAGTTGTCAACACCGCGTAGCCCACTTCCTCCCAGAGCATCCGGTTTCCCCTCCTCCTCCTCCTCCTCCTCCTCCTCCTCCTCCTTTTCTCCTGACCCTGCTGACTTTGGGCCTTGGGTAAATGCTGACTTTTGAGCCCACATGGTTGATCATTCTGGGGGGGGTGCCCCTCCTGAGCTAACTCCAGAGTTAGTGCTCCCCGCATAGTGATCTTTGTTTGGATGGCAGTTGAGGGGGGTGGGGTGTATGTGTGTGTGTGTGTGTGTGTGTGTGTGTGTGTGGTGTCCACACCTGAAGGGGCACTCAGGGTCACAGTCTGGGGCCAGAGGGACTGTGGAAGAAGCCCAGGCTTCCCTTCCCCACTTGCAATCAGCAGTCGAGTTTGCTGGGTTCTTCCAGCTGAGGAGCCTGGAGACCGCGTGGCAGCAGGTGGCCCCTCAGCGGGGTTTTTTTTTTTCATGATCCAAGTGAGTTTTATGAGAGTTAGAAGAAGTTTCAGGTTTACATGGCACCCATAAGACTCCTCCCGAACATGAAGCCTGGCTGGAAGCTGCTCGGTGTCATGCAGAAAAAATCCCTCAGCAGGTTTTTGCAGATGAGGAAACAGGCCCTGAGCAGAAGGGACTCTCGCCCGAGGTCATGGGCATCAGCTGGGGGTCCTCTTGACCTGTGGGCTGAAGCATGAGTCTGGGGCCAGCGAGTTGGGTGCACCCTGTGACGGTGGCATCGGTCTGCTGGTAAGGGTCTTGCTTCCTAGTGGGCCTGTACCCGAATCCGGGAGGAAAAACCAGGACCCCACCTGCCCTCGTCCTCGGGGCTCCTGTCACCTCACCACCAACTGTGCAGACACCCAGAGAGGAGGGGCTTTGACTCTGGGCAGCGGCGGCCACCATAGGAACACCTGCCCTGTAAGGCACAGGGAGCAACGTCCTCCCTGCTCCCGTGCGCCAGCGGTCCGGCCTCTGCTGGTGAACATAGTTCACACGGGAAGCCGACCTTTGCCCCCTCCCCCCAGGACAAAAGTCGGAAGGGCAGATTTGCCTTCTAAACCTAGGAAGTGACAGGAACTAGGAAGATGGGCCTCGGGAGGGGAGGCGTGTCCCCTTCCCTGCTGTCCCTCCCTGAGTGGGGCTGGACAGTTGTCTTTTATTCTTGTGAGGAGCTGAGAGTAGACCCTGGGGCCCTTCTCAGTGGGCATGGGTGTTGGGGTGTGGCTGGGTATCAGATTGGTCAGGAGTGTCTGTCTCTCCCCCAGGAATAGGCTTCCCACCAGGTCTTACACCCTATGAGGGCAGGTCCCTGCCTGGACATGAAGGGAAAGGGCAGGGACAGGAGGGGTCTGGTCCTGATCCTGCCTCTAGACCAACCCCTTCCCCAGCTCTGTCCTGGGCCGGGCCATTTAGCCAGCAGGTGTGCCCCATCGGCCAGGGTCTGCTCCTGTGGCCCAGCTGTTAGTGCCCAGGCCCTGCCCGGCCAGGCGTTTGCTCTGGCCCTCCTTGACCAGGGGATGCCAAGGGGCGGGGGGAGCCCACAGTGTCAGGGCGGATGGCCAAGGGACCTGCCTGGGCAGTGGGCGGACAGCACTACTGTGGTCAGGCGGTGGCCAGAGCTTCTGGGGATGCACAGTCACTGGTTCCTTCTGCTCCCAGAGGCTCACCCTCCTCCTCTGCCTGCCCCTCCCCACCACCTTGTCTACTGGCACCATTGTGGTGACAGGAAGTGACAAGGGAGGCCTGCAGGCAGGGGCTCCGCCTCTGCCCTGCCTGTTACAGGACTCCTGTGTGCCTCTCTCTGTGAGGTTGGGGAGGAAGTGGGACTGAGATTAACAGGCAGACGAGCTCCCCCGCCCCTCCTCCCCCTGCCCCACAAGCTTTTTAAAGCCCTTCATAGATACCGTATAAAAGTGACAATGTGTGAGATAATGCTCTCAAATAATCTGCAATAAGAGGATGAAGGTCAATGGGTGGACAGGCTTTTTCCATGAAGAGACTAAAGAAGCCTTGTGGTCTCTGAGGCCAGCATTTGACTGTCCTGGAAGAGCAGGGGGGTGTACAGGCACATGAATGGATGTGGCTGTGCTCCCATAAAACTGCCCTTAAACCATGGTCACCCAGTCAGTCACACTCCTGGCGACACCATCGGACAGAGCAGGGCTCCTCTGCAGGGTCTCTGTTTCCAACTTTAACATCTTTCTGGGGACAAGCAGCCTAATTTTCCTCCACAGCCTAGCTTGTAGGTTTGAACCGTCACCTTGCACTTGGCAGCCTGACCCTTAACCCACTCTGCCACCAGGGCTCCTCGAGAATCTTCTTGTAGACACTGAGAGTTGAATGTCAGACGTTTCACTTGTCACAGAATATTATTATTTTCCTCTAACGCCGAAAAACGTCGACATGACTGGTGTTAGTCTGGGTAGACTAGAGAAACAAAATTCATAAACACCCATATTTTATAAGGAAGAATTTTATATAAAGGGTAATTGTACGTTATGCACGCCAACCCAGTCCAGTCCAAGCCCACAAGTCCAACATTAGCCCATATGTCCGACACTGATCTACAGAGTCCTCCTCAATCTCACAAAGCACACACAATGACGCCAACTGAGGGAGGAAAGTCAATCAGTGAGCATGGAAGCATCTCGGCACTGGCAGGAGTCTCCACTCGGCTTCTCCAGCACCCAGGGCTGCATCGGGGCCGGGCTAAGGCTCACAGGAAGTGAGCCTTGCCAGCTGAGGCAGAGAACTAGCTAAAGCAGCCACACACTGGTCCAACCATCAGAGAACAAGAGACCAGAAAGGGGAGGCTCCCCGAGCCGTTTCTCTCTCCACCCATCAATTAATCCCACATGTGTTCATTGGCCAGGTTGGCACAATAAACCTGAACTATCTCATGGCTCTTAGCTCATGGGCCTTCTACAAAGAGACCTTGGAACAGATTTGGCCCATGGACTTCTGCTCTGGATCACTGGTGGCATCTAGGTGTTGGTGTTGGGCTGCTAGCCACAAGGTCATTAGTTCCAGCCACCAGCCTCTCTGTGGGAGATAGATGAGACTTTCACTCGCAGAGGAGTTACTGTCTGGGAAACCCACAGGGCCAGTTCCCCGCCTCCTTCAGGGTCGCCGAGTCAGCGTTGACTCGATGTCAGTGAGTCTGGGTTTTCAGCCTTGGTTGTATAGCTTCTGTGAAACCTGCGCCCCGGCAGGCAGCCCAGGTGGTTCACACGGAATCAGTCTCTAGGTGAGTCTTTGAGGACCCAGCTCTGGAGGGCCTCCAGGGTACTGGTCTGTTCAGGCCACTCTGCAGCAGTGCCGGGGCACCATGCCCTGGAAGGCGCTGAAGGTCACAAAACCAGGCTCCTTCACCACCTTCCAGGGCCCGCTGCCCAGTGGTGGACACTGGTCACTACAGATGTGAGGTCCCGAATTCAGTGAGCTCTCCCAGGCCAAACCCCCGGTGGGAGTCTCCCTGCTGGGACAGAAGGGCCCCGGGGGGGTTTGTGCTGGGATCGTTTACCCGGGACCTTCTGCCCTTGTAGATCAAGTACCACGAGGAGTTTGAGAAGAGCCGCATGGGCCCCAGTGGGGGTGAGGGCACGGAGCCCGAGCGCAGGGACTCCCAGGACAGCGGCAGCTACCGGCGGCCCCAGGAGCAGCAGCTGCCACAGCACATTCCGACCAGCGCCCCAGGTGAGGGTCACAGGGGTGGCCAGAGAGAAGCCCTGTCCACAGACAGATGGGATGGTTGCTCCCGAACCTCCAGGTCTGGCTGCGGGCGCCCTCCCCGCCTTGCCCCACTCCCCCAGATGTCCCTTTGGAATGGATGGGACACCATGCTTGCTGGAGAATCGGTGACCCTCTGCAAATGTGCACACCTAGTTGTACACAGAAGCCTGTGGGCAAGGGGTGGTAGATAGGTCACAGGTGAGGGGTGTGGGATGGGAGGTGGGCTTTGCCGAGGGAGGGTGGGCAGGGCGGTCTCTGGAAGCCTGTCTGCTCCTCGTGCAGTGTACCACCAGCCACAGCAGCCGCCCATGGCCCAGTCCTACGGTGGCTACAAGGAACCTGCAGCCCCAGTCTCCGTACAGCGCAGCGCCCCAGGCGGGGGCGGGGTGAGTGCCAGCCCAGAGGGGGAGGGATCCTGGAGGCCCCAGGCGGGTGGGCCTGAGGAAAGACACCCCCCCCTAGACATAGCTCATGGGACCCCACCCAGGAGGCCTGGCTTCACCTGACTGAACCTTGGCCCGATTGCGATCTCCTGGTGATAGGAGTCTCCCCATTCTGGCTGAGATGAAGGTGACGTAGTGCTCAGGGAGATTGGGGTTCTGAGTTCCAACTTGGGATATGTATGCCTTAGCTACGGGTTGGTGTCTCATCTATAAGGTGAGGCCTGTGGGCGCCCAAATCCGCCCTGCCCCAGTCCCAACAGTGGAGGAGGACTTAGCTCACACAGACCCAGGGCCCGCTGCGGGTACAACAAAGGCGGGGGGACATCAGGTTGACGCCCGCCTCCGAGACCGCTGATGGAGTCCAGGCGCTGTGCATAGGTTTGGGCTTTGGCAGGTAGAGCCTGCTAGTGAATACTTATTGTGCCACCTGGGCATGTATCTCCCCAAAAAATGTCTTTGCCTGGAGCTGGGTAGAGAAGCCCCCCGACTCACCGCAGCTTCGAGAGGAACATGCTGGTGCTTAACCGTAATCCAGACAGCAACTGAGAGGGCGTGTAAAGATCCACGTGGTGCCCGGCATCGTGCCCCCGAGCCTGACTGCCCTGGTGTTGGGCAGCACCTGCCGTGGTCTCAGTGCCCAGCCCTTGGCTTCCTTGCTGGGTGTCAATTCCAATGATGCTTAGCGACACCTTATAGGACAGGGTTCAGGGGCCCCAGCCTGACCAGAGCAGGTCACTGGTCTTTATTCTCCCGGAGCTGCTGCTGGGATCAAAGTTCTCCGACCGTGAGCTTAACCACACACCAGTGGGGTGCTTCTTGGCTCCTTCAGATTGTTCCCAGAACGCAAGATAGAGCGTTAGGTCCTAATAAATGGTTCTGTGGGCTGACTGTGCTCCGCTTCCCCCCCACCCCGCCGCCCCAGAAGCGGTACCGCGCCGTGTACGACTACAGTGCGGCCGATGAGGACGAGGTCTCCTTCCAAGACGGGGACACCATCATCAACGTGCAGCAGATCGACGACGGCTGGATGTACGGGACCGTGGAGCGCACCGGCGACACGGGCATGCTGCCGGCTAACTACGTGGAGGCCATCTGAGCCCGGCCGGCCGGTGGCACCCCTGCCCCACCCTCCCATCTTCAGCGCATTCCACAACATCGCATCTGTCCTGAGGCCGCTCTCCGTCCCGTCTGTCCGCCAGTCCCTCGGAAGTCTGTTTGTTTTGGGTTTTTTCAGTCTGCGACAGCTTCTTTCTCCCACCTCCTTCCCAGCTTCTCTTGCCAACTGCAGTCTCGCTCCGCCGCCCTCGCGGGCTCCATCCTCTGGCCGGGGTCCCCCTTGACCATCCTCCGGGCTTTCTCTCTGTGGAGGGCAGGCGTCGCCTGTAGGGCTGGGCGGCAAGCCTCGGCCCCTGCCCCCAGCCTCCGCTGTCCACCCCCTGGCACACCCAAACATTGCGGGACCAAGCTGAGTCCCCGGATCCCCATCGTGGGGAGTGGGGTCCGGCCCCGGGGGCAGGCGCAGGGCTGCCGTTGTGTAGTGAGCTGTGTGCTGGGCTTTTCCTCTGCCTCTCGATGAGAGGGCTGCTGGGGGAACCCCAGGGCTTCCTCCTGGCCCTCTCCCCTCCCTCTCTCAAGGACAATAAAAGGGGGAGTAAAGCCCCGGAGTTGAAGTTCATCAACATTCCCCCCCTCTACACACACGTGGTCTTTTCACTGTGATTTCTGCCCTCCTGCCCATGCAGACCTGGCGTAGGCCAAGAGCAGGCATGGCTCCTGTTCTTGCCTTTCGTGATGTTGGGAGAGCTGCGAGGGAGGAGGGGCACAGGGGGTCCCCTCCCACAGCGCTTGTCCCTCCTCAGCCCCCCAGGCTTCGGGGTCCCTCTGCTCCTGCGTCTCCCCCTGTGATCTGGCTCAGGTGGGCTGCTCCTCCGGACCCCTCATGGGAAGATGCCTTCCATAGCCTTCCCTCACACCGGGCCCAAAGCCAAATGGGCAAAGCCAGCAGGAACCTGCGTGTCTCCGGGGCGTGGCATGCGTGGAAGAGGGAGCGTGCGTGTGTGTGTGTGTGTGTGTGTTCACGCAGGTGGTACCTGTGAGTATTCCTGGAACCATCTTCCACTGATGTTTTCTTCCGAACCCTCAGTGGGAGCAGAGGGCCCTGGTTCCTTCTGTGTTGAGTTGAACTCCTTCCCTTTCCTCTTGGGCACCTCCCTCTGGGGTCTCTCCCCTCAGGCCCCCCTCCCCTTGGAGCAGAGGGAGGGGTCCCAGGGCTACATAACTGGAAGCATGGGGTCCTGGAGGGGAAGGAAGTGGCGGTGCTATTTCCAGGTTCCTACCCTCCGCTCATTGGCAGCTGTGTCGCCCTTGCCTGGCTGTATTCATCTCCGGGCATTCCTGCCACCGGTCCACGCTCCCTCCCCCCACACTGTCATCTCCCTGATAGCCCAGCCGGGTCCCACAGTGGGCAGTTTGTCCCTTTGTGTACTTGGTCCCTGCAGGTCTTGGGAGGTGGGGACCTGAACATGCAGTGGAGCATGTTCAACCAAGCCGTCACGGGTGGCTTTATCAACTGCTTGTTCGCTGATTTGGGAGATTTTTTTCCCCTCAAATCTGCTGGGTGAGGAAGGGACTGCCTGGGGGAGCAGCCCCTGCCTGAGGTGGGAGGTGAGAGCAGGAGGGGTGCCTTGTATTTGGGGCAGTTTGGGAACGAGGGAAGCAGAGAGGCCCTGACCTGTGGGGAAGTGGTCGCGGGAGCCTTGGGGAAGGCAGATCCAGTCCATTGCTTCTTGATCCTAAAGCACAACGTAGGTTCTGGGACCAAAGGTCAGGGCCACATTTGTCAGGAGCACCTGAGGTTGGAAGGGTAGGGATTTGGGGAGGGGCTCTATCTTCCCTCACAAGGGAGGACTTGGAGGACAGGAAACACCACAAAATTTACCTTCCGAAACAAGTCAAGGCCAGGCAGCTTCTGGAATCTTGCTGGCCTGCCCTTGTACTCCCTCTACCTTAAAAACAGGATGTTTTCTTATACACACCCCAGAAAGAGGAGGGGTCATCCACAGGTGCTGAGGGACCCAGGGGCTGCTGGGAGTCCTTGCTCCTTTCCAGAACGTTCCATCCCCAAAAGCACAGAGGCCTGAGACCTGGGCTGAGTCCCTGTTCTGTTCTGACAGTACACCGAGGTCTTTTGGTCAATTTCACCCCAGGAGAGAAGGTACATCAAAGCTAGGATGTGACTGTCATGTCAGTGGACCAATAAGAAAATCCAAGAAACCCAATGGGGGCGAGGTGAGTTCTCCCAGCACGGCTCCCAGTTCCCTCCCTCGCGTCCTCCAGGGAAAATGGCTGTATGGCTTAATTTCTGCCTTTTCCCTTCACATGCACTTTTGGACCCCCCCCCACCTTTTTTTTCAATAGCTGGAAGAAAAAACAAACACAACTACCACACCACAAACCTGTATTTAAAACAGAAATGACCATATGGAATTTGCCTCTGTCCGAACATTTCATCTGTGTGTGCGTACGTGTGCGTGCACACGCGTGACGCTGTCCATTCATCTTTTTATAAGGGATTGTTGTCTTTGGTTGGTTCCCCCCCCCCCAACCTCCCTATGGGCTTGTCTTTGGGATCACATCTCTCTGGCCTGTTTATTCTGAACACTTGACTTGAACCACAAGTGAATCTTTCTCCTGGTGACTCAAATAAAAATATAATTTTTACCTGCTGACTTGGCTTCCTCTCTGGCTCTTGAAATGCTGGGGGGGGGGAGGTGCTGGAGTCTTATTGGCTTGGGGGCATTGGCCAGTTTCCCGCCGGGGTGCCCTGCTGCCCCTCAGAAGGAAGGATGACTGCTAGGATGGGGGCCTGAGAGAGGAACAGCTTGCCTGGTTTCCGGCTGAGCCTGTGGCCCCTAATTTTGTCTTTGGGAACTCTGGGCCCAGAAGCCTGCTCCTGGCACCGCCTGTTCATCCTGCATCCTTTCGGGCTCAGTTGGGGAATACTCCCACTGCCTCGACTGCTGCCCCAAATACTCCTGAGGACCTGGTAGTTGGCCACTGTGTTAGAAGGGTTGACTAGATAAACAGATTCAGAGACACTCTGTGTGTGTGTGTGTGAGAACTTTATATCAAAGAGCAATTGTACATTAAGAAAACATCCCAGCCTAGTTCCAGATCAAGTCCATAAGGCTGGTATAAACCCATTACTGTTACTAGTCTATAAAATTCTTCAGACTTCAGACACGCAATGACGCTGAAAGCAGGAAGAAAGATCACAGGCCAGTGGGTGGAAGGTCTTGTGGATCCAGTGGCAGTGGAAGCATCCCAGTGCTGGCAGGGGTCTCCACGTGGCTCCTTCAGCTCCAGGGCTCTAGTGTAGCCCCATGTGTCTTGTCAATAGGAATGTCTTTCAGGGAGTGAGCGAGTGTCCCCCCTCCAACAAGCTATTTATCAACTTAGCACCTTCAATTGAGGTCATCAAGCTGCTACCTGATTGACAGGCTAAACTCCACCCCTTCACTCTTAAGTCTCAAATTGACAATAGATGATATAACTACCATAGTCCCTAATTCAGACTCATGGTGATCCCATGCAGACTGAGCTTGGCTGCACCATGGGGGCTTCAAGGCTGGGACCTTGGGCTAGCTGATCACCAAGCTTGCCTTCCAAGGTGACTGGGTGGGGTCAAAGCTGGCCTCCTAGTTGTTGAGTGTTTAACCTTTGTGCCACCTGGGGACCGTGAGACCTGACGATGGGTCTAATTCAGTTTTATATTCCCAGTACCTGCCCAGGGACCAGCGTGGCTCCCTGCTCAATAAGAATTGGTTGAATGAATGCTTGGGAATAGAATGATTATGGGGCTCTGCCACTGCCTGGCCTATAAGCCCTTGCACAAAATGAGCGAGGGGCAGGCGGGAGGGTGAGGGGGATTCTCCAGGGTGAACCCTGACTATCAGGTGGCCTGGCAACCCAAGTCAGTGCTCACAAGGCCATGCGCATGTGGTCTTGCACAACACATTCTGTCTCTGCTTTCCAGGGGAGGCCTGCCTTATAGACTTGACACTGAGACCAGAAAAGCGGGTGGTTTGGTGCAGGGCACAGAGATAGGAGCAAAGCGGTGGGTCTTGGGCTGCCCAGGGCTGTGCCTGCTGCCTTTGACAGCTGAGATCGGCACTCCTCCCCGACCTCATTGCTCCAGGTGCCCAGGGTCTGAGAGCTCTGATGGGAAGGCCAGATGCCTCCCCTCTAGCTGTGGGGGTGGGGAAGGGGCAGTGGTCAAGGAGGGCGCCCAGTCAGTCTCACCTCCAGCCATTCGTGGAGAGGGGCGTTTCCCCTGTGGGACAGCAGCAGGGTGGAAAGGAGTTTTCCCTGAAGGGAACATTGGTCTGTCGTCAGGAGACTAGTCCGTAACTGAAGTCAGCTGAACTGAAGATGCGGGGGCAGTGGCCGAGGCATCACTGGAGTTCGTGTAAGTAGAGCCACGGCGGACCCCAGCACCCCTCCAAAGGCACTGACTGCTGAAGACTTTCCCAGTGGAAGGGAATTCTTGTCACCTACCGGCTTTTGTCTCCACAGGCCCTCCTTCGCCATCGGAGGGTGGGAGGCTCTGAGGACCCAGGCACCAGTCTGCGCTCCCGGAAGCGGAGTGTGGGCCCTGCCTTCCGGAGGTGGGCCAGTGGGAGGACTTCCAGAAGTGGCCTAAATTCCTGGTCCTTGAAGAAAAGAAAGAATAAACAAAAAGGAATTCAGCTTGGCACCAAAGAGAAAGTCTCAGAGATGTCACTGGGAACGCTCCCCCGCCCCCCTCCAATTTAGAAGGCAATGAGAACAGGAAACCAAGCAACACAAGACGTACTAACAGAGCACTCAACGTCCAGCTTAAGAAACACAGCCGCAACCCTCGGTCCTTCCCTAGAGGACCCACTCTTCCATGTGCGCTTCTTTCTATACACTCTCCCGTTCACAGGGTTGGGTCTCGTGGCATTCCTGTGTCCTCTCTATGTACATCCTGGGCTGAGGCCTCCAGAGAGGATGCAAGAGGAGACGAGCCTGTGGGTGACGACTGTGGAGAGATGGACGGGACGGAGAGGCTGCGAGCAGAGCAAGAGGCCGCTTGAACCAAGCAGCGCGGCTAACTGCTTTAGCCTTTCAGAGGGGTGTGCTTGTAGAAAGAGGACGGGCTGTCCAGTCAGCCAAGCCTGTGTTTGAATCTTGCTCGCAGCCATTTCCAAGCTAGGGAAGGGCAGGCAATTCCACAGCCTCTCGATCAGAGTGGTTAAAACCGAAACACTCACTGCCATTGAGTCAATAGTGACTCACAGTGAGTGACGCCCTACTGAGGGAGCAGCAAGCCCAGTCTTCCTCCCAGGAAGCTGCTGGTGGTTTCAAACTGCCAACTGTGTGGGTAGAAGCCCAACTCATAACCACTACACTACCAGGACTTACAAGAGTGGTAGGAGGTGGACATTAGATCCTGTGTAGGATATCTAGACATGACTGTCATCCCCAGGGTCGCCAACTGAGATTCAGGTGAGATCGTTGTCCATCCTCACTCTAGAAAGTGACCGCTGTGAGTGGCCGCCATTGGTCTGCTTCATTTCATGACAACCCCAGGTACAACGGACTGCCGTCTTAGCAGCCCTTGGTCGACTTGACTCTGTCCTGACGGCCACTGTGAATTTGAGGCATTCCAACAGGTTCTCGAGACAGCAGCAGGACACTGTGCTTCTCGGCTCCAGGCTTTTCCTTCTAGGCAGCCTCCGTTCGGAAGCTCTCCATCACCAGCAGGAACTGGACCACCACGGGTGACACAGGGGAGGCACAGTTTCCAACAGGCAGCATGCAAATCGTCACACTACAGCCAACTCGTCGACAGACAGGTGGTGGAAAGTGACCGATGACCCAGCCAACTCCCTGCTATTCTTATTCTGTGGCTGCAATTTTCCAGAAAGGAAAGAGGAAGCAGAGGAGCAGTTGATTCATTCCAGGATCTGGATAGAGAGCAGCTCCCCTCCTACACCGACATCATGCCGCCTGCAGTTAGATTCTGAGCGGCGGCTTAAGGTTCCTGGGAAGAAATGGAATCTCTTCCATTTTGCCTGGTCTGAATCTAGCAGTTCCCTGGTTACCCACCCCGGGGTTTTGATTGGTTGACAGCGATGGTGCGGGGTGGAGAGGCAGGGAGAGGGAAAGAGGCTGCTGATGGAGCTGCGGCATCCCTTAGGCTCAGGACTCGAGGGGGAGGGGAAAGACGGAAGGGCGAGCCTCGGTGAGAAGGTAGGAGGGAGCCATTTCTCTGCACCAACGGCGACCTCCAGGTCCATAGCTGACGTTCCCCAGGCTCCATAATGCTGGATATCTTCATCCTGATGTTTTTCGCCATCATAGGCCTGGTCATCCTGTCCTACATTATCTATCTGCTTTAGTTGCCTGGGATGGGCGGCTCGGAGCCCGCCAGAGCGCAGCTCGGAGGGGAAAGATGAAGCTGAACAGCGGCAGAGCATCCCGCCTGCGGACGCACCGGTGGATTTATGCTTCTGCTCATTATTCCGGGTATTGAATCAAAAACACCACTAAAAGAGAGCTTGTTTTTCATTTCTCCCTGCCCCCACTTCCTCAGATGCATTGATGTGGTATTTCTCAGACCACCTTGAAAATAATTTTTTATGCCAACTTTCTTTAATGGGACTTAAAGTATGATTTTTAAATAAAACCCACAATGCCAAGTTTTAGAGCTGGGTGAGTTGGTGTGCATGGACCATTGTTCCCTAGTTTTGTTCAAACGGGTGGCCTTTTCAAGCACATCAGTACTTGTCAGCACAGTGGCTTACAAGGTGCTTGCCTCCTTGGGGACTCATTCCCACTTGAGGATAAGGGGGCAAATGACGTGTACTTGGGGGAGGGGCAGGGAGGGTGGAAATACGTATCCTCTTTTGCGGGATTCGACAGAGTCCAGGGAGGAATTTCTAGTTCTTTTCTTGGGAGCACCTGCTTTACTGCCCCTTCTGTTTCCCGGTTTCCCCAGCTCCAGGTCTGCAGTTCACCAAGAGGCCTCTTTTCCGACAGCAGCAGCGGGCTGCCCAGGCTGACCTCTTCCAGAGCCTTCCGGATACGGTTAATGTCTGGCAAGCGAGGGGCCTTTTGAGCTTAGAGACAGAGGTTCTCGACTTGGACTTCAGGAATCCATGAACAAGGCTGGCGATGCCGTGTGCCTTTGAACTGGAAAGAGCAGAGAGACTAAAATGTACTGCTTAAAGTTACCACGGATAACTGCTCACAGATTCTTTTTGATAGCCTTTCCTTAGGTCTAAGTGCCAGTGATGTGTATTATGCCAAACTTCTTTCTCACATACAGAGGGGATTCCTCGTAAACTTAAGAGCAGTTGTCTATGTACAGAGGAGTAATCTTATCACGGTCTGCAGATTGTGCAATCTGGGCTTGTGTGGTTTCCCTTGTCTCACTGTCTAGCCAGAAATAACTTGTCATCTGAGTTTTCAAGATTGATCATTTCTTCCCCCACCTTTTACCACATGTATACCAGCTTCTTGCTTTGAGAGATTTTTAAATCGTCTTCATTTTTTGTGCCTGGCTGAATTAGAAATCACTGAAGTAAAATGGCTATGCTTTTTATTGGAGAAAAAAATCTCTCTCTTATCCCCATTTATATTGTCAAATATTCCTTCTCTGGGGAAAAAATTCAACATGTTTCTCTGTCCAAGTAGAGTTGAAGAAATCATAAATATAACCTGGGGTCTGGATTAGAATCGGTTCCTTTTCATTTGAAAAGTTCATAATTATTCTACATATACTTCTCCTTTCTAGTTTAACAATAAACAAAGAGGTGAGATGAATAGTTTTTGTTTTCAGTAACGTTGTGTTCAACTTCTGTGTTTTAAATAGAAAAACAAGGCAGTTTGCTATGTTACAATTAAAAGAGGATTTTTCAGTTCTGACCAAGAAAACAGTTCTGGAAGCTTTGTCTCTGCAAACAGTTGTGTAACTGCCAATACGTCACTTAACCTTCAGAACTGCAGCTTAGTTGGCAAATGAAAGGGATGAGAAGATTGTTAATACCTCTTTCCATTTTGAAATGCTAGAATTTTAAAATGCATGGTTGGAAACTACTTTTTTTGGGGGTAGCTGACTGCTCATGGAACAAACTCTTCATGGTTCACCAGTTGTAGTTCCTTTTCCTACTTGCACTCTGCAGCATGACACTTAATAATGAAAATTGAACATCTTTTCTAGTACCAACAACCACATTTTGAAGAGAAAATGGCAACATATATCTCTGTGTAAGCTGTGTAGGAAGTATTGAGAAGCATAATACTGTATGGTAAAAAATAATACTGAATGGTGGCAGGGGGCAAAAGATAGGTATCTGACACACATTCATGTAAGAAGCATGGCTCTGAAAAGTAATATATTTAGGAATGATCTTCAGTTATCTGTGGAATCCTTGAAGTGACATTTCCCAATAAAATATTCACCCGATCCTTGTGTCTCAAATTTAAAATTTCCAATTCAAGCCAAGCCAGCAGCCCTGTGCCCTTATCTAACTGCCTCAGGTGGTGGCAGTATTTTGGAGAGGTCCATCTAGCACAGCTCACTGTGGTGGTGCAGGTCTTCATGGCAGAGTCTCTAAGCAAACAAGCTCCATCTGACGTCTTAGATGAGGACATGGCTCTTCAGACTATAGCCACTGAAGTTGAAATAACACCACGTTACTACAGTGAAAAACAGCCAGCCAATTTTAGTTAGACACCAGTTATGTCTACCGCCGGTATTGGGCACAATATAAGGAGAGAGATTTCAGTAACTTGTCATAGATCATAGTTTTAAAAAAACATTTTGAAATAATTCTTATGACTGTGTCTATATCTACTGCTTCATAACTCATAAGAGTTTTAACTATTTTCATCATTTGTTTTTAGTTTCACATTAAAGCTAGATATATTAGCACCCTAAAACAATTTAAAAGTTACTTCCATAGGGGGAAGTGGGGAAGGAGGGGGAAAATGAGGAGCTGATACCAAGGGCTCAAGTAAGTAGAAAGCAAATGTTTTGAGAATGATGATAGCAACAAATGTACAAATGTGCTTGACACAATGGATGGATGTATGGATTGTGATAAGAATTGTACGAGCCCCCAATAAAATGATTTTTAAAAAGTTACTTCCATAATATAAAATTTATATGCATTGTATAAGTCTGTATCTTAGGGCAGTCATATCTTATAAAACAGTGATTATACTTGGCTTATATCATTGTGGCAAGAACACTTCTGAGTGATTATAAAATTGCTTTAAATAATTAGTATGATAGAATTCTAAGAATTGTTATAAGACTATTTGCTTTCTTGATGAAATAAATGTGAGAAAATTATTTATTTTATTTTAGAGGAAAAGATCACTAAAAGAATCTAGTTTGGAAATTTTAACAGTTAAAAAATGGAAAGGTCATGTTACTAAGTTAGAAAGACCTAAGATTCATTATTCTGGGTAGATGGAATGAAGACCAAACTGTGAGTTTGAAACATGACTTGATATGACTTACTAAATTTCAAAAATGTGCTTACTTTCAAAAGGCTTACTTTAGTGTCTCAATTATATTTCCAAAACTCTTCAAAATATTATATTGATTTTAAATTATTCAAAGATAATGGTATTACATATCCCTACTAAAAGATGAAAGCATAGTTGATATGGAAAATTGTCCATGTAAGCAATATCCTTTGGCTTTATCAAATTCCAAATATTTGCTAAGTCTAGAATGGCCTTTTTAAAGTCAGTTTTTCTCTTTCTCCTTTAAACAGATTATAACATTTAAGTTATATATAAAGCGGGACACACAAGAAGTCAGTGGCACAACTTCCATTACAAGATCAAACATGATAAGGAAAATAAATGTAGAAATAGCTAATAATTGTTTTTTAGAAAAATACTGAAAAATACCTTTTCATTATGGGAAATTGAAGGTAATCTACAATACTTAATTATATATTTTGATTTTTTAACTGGTGTTAAACTGAAATAATTGTAGCATTTATAATTTAGCAAGTATTAATTGAGGATTTTGTGTCTGAGTAAAATAGCAGACTATAGATTAGTGTTCTACTTATAGATTACTGTTCTGTTTACTAGATATTGCTGTGAGGTCAAATTATTTAATTTTGACACATTATAATATGAAGCATATGCTTAATATATTGGTAAGTGCAACATTATTCTACGTGAAAACATTTCATTTTGTTATTATGGCGTAGTGGCGTAGCTATCATTGCAGCATATGTAAAATATCTAGAGGAATTATACGCTCAATGATTTTCATGGCAAACTCTGGACACGTTGGAAATATGTCTCCTTTTAATTTTATTAATACAAGTAAATATAAATAGCAAGTAGTAAATATTTAGGCATCAAAACATCAATTTATGTATTTTCTACAATATAAAACCTTATAAATAACAATGCACATTTTCCAGTTTTATGCACCTTTAAGAAAATAGTGATCTCAGAATGTCTACAAGTATTAACATTTTTTTTTTGTAAAGAGCTCTTTGAGGGCTAAACAATTTGCTTATAAAGACTCCAGTTACTTAATGCATCTTTGTAGTTATATTTGCTTTCTTGATGAAAAAGTAGATTAGTGTTTAGTTCCTGCTTGAGCACTTGCTTTTCAGGTCATCTTTCCAGTCTTAGTGAAGTCTCAATAAAGCAAGGAGCAATGTGAAAATATCTTCATTCTTTACAGGTTTCATAACTATTTGCTAGTGAAATTGCTAAAGAATCCACATTGCTAGTAAGTTGTCCAATAACCAAAGAGGTTTTGGTAGCAGCTTTGTTTTTCACAATTTTCAGTATTCATTGGCATAAAAATCCATACTGCTACAATGAATGGTCCTCACATAAAGAGGCTAACTTTTCAATAACCATGAGATGAAGAGAGTAACTGTCTGGTTTTTTTTAATCAACCTAAGATTGTTCTTCCTATTCCACTTTTTTGTCGGGCACCGCCTAATTGCTCAAGTCTCCAAAGGTGAGCAATTAGCCTGGTAATACAATGTTTGTCATTACAGGAGAACAGGAAGCATGACATGAAAAGTGAGGCAGCTGCCTACTGCTCATGCGACTGAGACAATCTGGTTAAATAGCAGCTTGAACCAATTCCAAACCACAATCATTTGCTGCCTGCATTATGAATATGATAAGGTTGGGGCAGGGCACAGGAGGGCAGAAGAAATCATTCAAAATGTTAAGTAATGGTAGATGTCCTATGGCTTCATACTTCATAAGGTATTTATGAGAGTACTTAGCTTAAGATATAAACTGTAGTTTCTAAGAAAAATAGCAGTTTATGTAATAGGCATTGTGTATATATATGTAGAAATAATAATAAATAGAAATGATGTGCTGCACCTTTTCATAGAAGTAAAAATCATCTAGAAACTGAAATCGGCAGGTGGAGGAAATGAAGGACAACAATAGAGGGTAGCTAGGGTTAAAATCAGCCACATCCTAGCGTTTGTAGGCATTCATTTTGCAGTGTTCATTTCTAGGAGGCAATCTGCCTGCCTCTACGTCACTGCTCATAGTAATAATAATGTGCGCTCTCGCAAGCTAATCCCAACCTTAAGGTTGCATATCAGACCTTTTTCTGAGGACAAAACTGAACGACTGAATTGAGGAAATTATCAATTTGATTTCAAATATATGATTATTATCTATTAATAACAGAATGAAAAAATTGTCAGTGTTATTGTTTATTGGTAGCAAAATCATATCAAAGAAAGGATCCATATTTTAGATACTTTCAATTTCTGGGGAGGGTGAAACAGTAATTCCACTATTATTAAAATCATGAAATCATTTAAGTTTGAAAAAATTTAGAGCACCTACCATGTCAAGTGTGTAATGAAATTCAAAATCTAGATTAAAAAATGTTTAAAGTTGAAGCATGCTTCTTTTGTGCATTTGCCAAAAATAACTGCTGTGGAGACCTGGATAATTTTTAATAATTCAAGGATGCTTCACCATGCCAATTTTTTTTCTCTAAGAGAATGAAATGTGACATCTCCCAGTATATATTTAAAATATTCACTATATTAAAATGCTTACTTTTTTATTTCTTCCCCTCTCCAATATCTAAATGGGCATATTCTCAACTTATTTGGATAAATAAATCTACTAGGTTTTCCAAAGCATGTGTGGGCAAAAAAGAGAGCATGAAAGAAAGAGAAAAGAGGAGGAAGAAGGAAGTGAAGGGAGGGAGAAAGGGAGAAAAGAGAGGAGAAAAGTCTAAGGTGTTATTTTATACCCTGGCATCTGCCAATTTTTATTCTTCATAATTTAGTTTTTGGCAAATTCTTAAATTGACAAGAAAATAAAATCAGGATAAAAGCAAAAACTTTCTGTACAAAAATGCAAATACTAAGCTATGGAGAAAAAGATTGCACTACCAATTATGACTGAACAATCTTTTCTTTTCTCTTTGTGAAATGCTCTAAGACATTTTCAGGTAAACTTTTTTTCATTGAGAGACAGGTTAATTTACTTTCCAAAAGTGAAAATAAATACTTCAAGTCCTGAAATGCAATGATTCCATTATTTTTAATTCAATTTTGAAACCCTCTATGTACTAAAATCTGTTACCACAATTTATATTTTATTTATAATTTTCATGTGTTCTCAATCCAACTAAACCTCTGACTACCTCAGCTTACCCATCTTCTCTAGCCAAATGCTTGAGAATTTCCCATTATTTATACCCCAATTCTGTTAGGACTTTTTCCCTGTCGTCTTTGCATGTTGCTTCTTTTCATCCACTGCAGAAGTGAGTGAAAGCAAAAGCTGGGGAAGGAAGCTAGCTTGTACAAAGTCCAGTGTGAGGGGCAGGTCGTTGGAGAGATAAAGTGAGCAAAGCCATGGATAAGAAAACCCAGGCTTTAGAGATATTTCAGTCCCCTAGGCAGTATTTTTCATTTTTATTTTAGCACCTTAGGCAGTATTTTTAATTTTTATTTATTTTTTTGCTTTAGTAGTAAAAGTGGTGGTAGCAGATGCTAGCCAGGCTGAAAAGTCCTGGAGCTTCCAGCAGTCCATTAAATTCCATGAAAAGAGGTTCCCCTCCCTTCCTGGGCTGCTCTAACCATTCATACTTCCAGTCCTTCAACAAACCCCACTTTCTGAGACAGAGAAAACCTTTAGGAAGGAGTGCAAATCACTTGTGAAGATGGTTCTGACCAAATATCTCTATTTCATGTTATATTTTCCCTTATTTGAGACCTGTTACTCTATTCCTCAGGAAAGTATGAAAGATAGTTTTACTGTATTGAGACAATATGCACCTTCCTTTATTTATAGATAGTTTGTATGATTCATCTTAAAGAAGGATCAGTATATATGAGGGGTCTTCAAAAAGTTGGTGGAAAATAAACATTTTCTTTTCATTCTATTTTTCCATGAACTTTTTGAAGCCTCCGTGTGTGTGTGTGTGTGTGTGTATACTCACAGATACACATATCCATTTATACACACACATTTCCTTTGGTTTTTGAGCTATTCCTGCAAACATGAACAAAAATGTAATAGTCTTTATAATCATATGCCAAGAAGGTGGCAAAGGATGTGATTTATATTCTGCACATTCCAAAACACCATATTGCAAGTCTTCACAAAACACTCCAGGCTATATCTACACAACCCAAGCAAAGTGAACGGATACAGACTATTTAGTGAATTTGGCCTGCTCGCCAGATAACACAGACAGGTTGGGTTGTTGTACAGTTAGCAACCATTTCAATTTGGTATTAAGTTGATCAAAATCTGAAGAGACACAGTTTGTTTTCCAGAGAACCTTATTACATTCTTGAATCTGCCTGTTATTTTACATGAATGTTGGCATAAACAGTTGCTTCTGAAATTCTATGCACATGATGAACTGTTCGGTGATTTACATAGTAAAAGTCCCAGAGATGCTATCCTTTGGATGTGAAAAGTAGCCATTTCCTAGTTCAGTAAGGTATTCTCTAAAGACATGGCTTTCTGAGTACCTAGAGAGAGAGTGTATTCAGGGTCAGATACAGGACCTCCTTATGGAAGTTGGCCTGTGCATGCACAAGATGGAACAAATTTAAAAAGTTCCTGTCATCTTCATCACGCTCTCCTGTATGCCGTACACAAAAAGTACAGTAGGGAAAAGAAAATGACAGTTAAGTTTTTATATACATATATATATATGATTTATTTGACACATAAGACATTCCAATTTTCCCTTGTAATATTTTAACAGGAGAGTAATTAGTGACCTTTACTAAGCAAATGTTAATTGCTGAAATCATGGAATTATATGAGAATATTGGATTAAAAAACAGATGAGTAGTCTGCTGGTTCAGGTTTTATTGCTTCTAGCTTTATGATGCTGGGCAGAGAGGTTAATTTTTCTAAAGCTTAGTGTTTTCATCTGTGAAATAGGGATACTTATGTTAACTGCTTAGTAAAACTATCAAATAATATATGTAAAAGTATGTTGAAAATTATAAATCTAAGGTATTGTTATGACGATGATAATGATGTGATAGTTAAACGCGAGTTAGTTAACTTTTTTCCTGTGTAAAACTGTAATTGATTCCTTTTTTTCCTGTGTAAAACTATAATTGATTCCTTCCAAAGTAGACTATTAAACTTTACATTTTCCATTAAAATCAATACAAGATAATAAAGATGACAAAAACCAGGAACTAAGTATATCTCATAAAAACCCAAAATGATTTGCTTGCTCATTCTATTGTTAGTTCAGAAAGAAAAGTCTGCACAGAATTAGCTCTCTTCAGTGGAGACTCGATGCATTTTCCCTCGCCCCTGCGCACCATGTTACAGTGTACTCACCAGACAGCACGGACTGCATCGTTTCCATTATAATACATGCAAACGCGTTTGCCACACTCTGCAGGAAGCTATTCCTTTCTATGGGAGTGCTAAAGACTTTACAGACTTTCTGCATCATTTTAACTGCCCAGTCCATGCAATATAATTCTTTCTCGCATACCTATTTTAGATATAAAAAGCATTATTGTTAAATCTGTATGTAAAGAAGAGCTAGATTTGACAATTGTATTGACAAGGATGGTTTCTAATTTCACATGATTTATTACATAACATATTGAGTTTGTGAATGAAAAATCTCCTATATCTAATATTCTTTTTCTTTTTTTATTATTGGGGCTCTTACATCTCTTATCACAATCCATACATTCATCCAGTGTGTCAAGCACATCTGCACATATGCCACCATCATCATTTTCTTTTTTTTAAATTAATAAATATTTTTATTGGGGCTCATAAAGCTCTTAGCACAATCCGTACATACATCAATTGAGCAAAGCACCCTTATACATTCATTGCACTCATCATTCTCATAAATCACCTTCCACTTGGGTTCCTGGAATCAGCTCGGTTTCCCTTTTTTGCCCCCTCCCTCCCCGGCTCCCCCTTCCCCCTGGTCCCTTGATAGTTTATAATTATTATATCTTATCTTACACTCCCCGGCGTCTCCCCTCACCCATCTCCCAGAGAGGAGGTTACACATAGATCTCCAAGATCGGCCCTCCCTTTCTACACCCCCTTCCCTCCTGGTGTTGCCACTCCTACCACGGGTGTTGAGGGGTTCGTCTGTCCTAGATTCCCTGTGTTTCCAGATCCCTACTGCACCTCTGTACATCCTCTGGCATAACCAGGTCCGCAAGGTAGAATTGGGGTCATGATAGTTGGGGGGGAGGAGCTACCATCATCATTTTCAAAGCATTCTCTTCCCCCTTGAGCCCCTGATATCAGCTCCCCATTTCTTCCCCCTCCCTCCCCTGTTCTTTTGCTTTGTAATGGTACAAATTTAATGAGAAAATGTGTGGGTTAAGTAAAATCCTGGTTCAATATAGTTATCTACTATTATTTTATTAAGGTAGGAAATAATTATAGAGCATATGAAAAAGAAGACTTTTTCATTCATTCATTCTTTCAGGAGACAACGATGAACCATAAAGACATGGTCTCTGTTCTCCAGGAGTCCAGTGAGTGATGGACACATGGGTAGTTTCAGTAGGCAGGAGAACTCTATGGATAACCAACTCTCTCTTACCTTCATCATTTAAAAGGTAAATATTTAATGTATGGAATGTTATAAGAGCCCCCAATAAAATGATTTTTTTTAAAGATCAGAAAAAAAGGTAAACATTTAAAGTGAAGAGTACATGTTCATGACTAAAACTGACTGAAAGATTATTTACTAACATTCTAAAAGGTCAATTTAATTCACTTAGTCAAATGCATAATCCATGGCACAAAATAAACTATATAGTAGAGAACTAAATATCAATCTTCTTAGAAAGATTCATTTTATTTATTATTTATTTTCTTAAAGAAAGATTTATTGAATACCTATGATGTATAAAGCACTGTACCAGGCAGGCAAAATGAAAGAAAGAAATGACACAATCTTGGATCTCAAAAAGCTTGCAGTCTACTTTGAGAGATGACTTATCTTCTACATACAATGCCTTCAGAACACTACTGGTAAATGAAGACAGATTCTAGGCGATTTAGCAAAAATTAATGATTATAGTTGAGATATTAATCAGAGGGGAATATGAGAGAAAGCTTTTCTATTCCTAGTCATTTCCTCTACATTGATTCCATTTGCTTTACCACTGCCAAAGAGTTCTTCCAAACACAACGCTGATCATGTTTCTCCTTTTTAAACTTCAATAGCTCCCTACTGGAGGACAGGCTTATGTCCCACAGTTCTTTCCTGGTCTAACCATTCCCTCACTTTCTAGTTTCACCTTCTGTTGGTGTAATTGTGTACATTTTACCCTTCAGAAATAATGTTAAATTGGTTATCGACCCCTGAATATATCCACTCTGTTCTCCTTCTCTGGGTCTTTGCATATGCTGTCCCTGCTGTTCTGAATAATTTGCCATCTGCCTGGTGATCTCCTCCTGTATGACAAGAAAACGCCATCTACTGGGATTTAGGAAGTCCTCTATGTGCTCTTTTTCCACTCCAGACATCTCTCTCTCCCATCCCACCCCCACCTCCCGCTGCTACCTCTGGATTTTTTTCAACATGTATTTTTGCACTTACTAAATTTTAATTTATTTCTACACATTGATAGCTCTTAAAAGATTGTAAGTGGCATGTGGTCAGGGTTTGTGTACTATTACTTTCCATAGTAGCAGAATCTCACACAGTTTATAACCTACCCCAAATCAAACTCACTGCCATAGAGTTGATTCAAATTCATAGTAGCCCTATAGTACAGGATAGAACTGCCCCTTTGAGTTTTTGAGGCTATCAATCTCTATGGAAGCAGAAAGCCTCATCTTTTCTCCCCAGAGCAGTTAGTAGGTTCAAACTGCTGACCTAACAGTTAGCAGTTAGAGCTGGGGCTCTTCTTATGGCTTATTGTAATTGTTTAGTGGCATCAAGTTGGTTCCAACTCATAGTGACCTTATGAAACACTGCCCAGTCCTGTGCCATTTTCACAATTGCTGTTATATTTGAATCCATTGTGGCCCCTGTGTCAGTCCATCTCCTTGATAGTCTTCTTTTCTACTGGCCAAGCATGATGTCCTTTTGCAGGGGCAGGTGTCTCCTGATAACACGTCCAAAATATGTTAGACAAAGGCTTACCATGCTAGCTTTTGAGGAGAATTCTAGCTGAACGTATGCCAAGGCAGATTTGCTTGTTCTGGCAGTGCACAGTACTTCCAATCTTCTTCTCCAACACCACAATGGTTGTTGTTAGGTGCCCTCAAGTTAGTTCTGACTCGGCATGCCCTTATGCCTGCCCCGTCCTGAGCCGCCTCACATGCGGTCCCATGCTGGAGCTCATTGTTGCAGCCGCTGTGTCCATATCTTAAAGACCTCCTTTTTTGCTGTACATCTACTTAACCAAACATGTTGTCTTTCTCTCCTAACATGTCTAAAGATGTAAGACGAAGTCTTGCCATCCTTGCCTCTAAGGAGCACTTTGGTTGTGCTTTTTCTAAGACAATCAATTTGTTCTTTTAGCAGTATGTGGTACTTGGAATACTCTTCTCCAGCACCACAATTCAAATGCATTGATTCTTCTTTGGTCTTCCTTATTCCATGTCCAACTTCTTTTTTTTGTTTAGTTTCATCCCTTTATTTTAATTTATTCTATATCATTTAAAAATCATTTTATTGGGGCTCATACAACTCTTATCACAATCCATACATACATCAATTGTGTAAAGCACACTTATACATTCGTTGTCCTCATCATTCTCAAAATTTGCTTTCCGCTTGGGTTCCTGGAATCACCTCCTCATTTTCCCTTATCCCCTCCCTCTCCTTCCCCTGTGTCCAACTTTTACAAGCATATGAAGTAATTGGAAATACCATGGCTTGGGTCAGGCATGTCTCAGTCCTCAAAAGATTATCCTTGCTTTTCAGTACTCTAAAGAGGCATGCAGATTTGCCTAATGCAACTTGTTTTTTTATCTAATTTTTTTTGTTTTTTGATCTCTTAACTGCTGCTTCTATGGGCATTGACAAAATCCTTGACAACCACAACCTTTTATCAAGATGTTACTTAATGGTCCAGTTGTGAGGGTTTTGGTCTTCGTTATATTGAGTTATAATCCATACTGAAGGCTGTAATCCTTGATCTTCATCAGCAAGTGCCTTAAGTTCTCACTTTCAAAAACCGAAGATATGTCATTTGCTTATAAGTTGTTAATAAGCCTTCCTCCAATCCTGATGTCACATTCTTCTTCATACAATCCAGCTTCTCTGATGATTTGTTCAGCATACAGACTGAATAAGTATGATGAGAGGTTACAACCATAATGCACATCTTTCCTAATTTTAAATCATGCAGTATTCTCTTGTTCTGCTTGCACAACTGCCTCTTAATCCATGTACAGGTTCCATATGAGCACAATGAAATATTCTGAAATTCCCATTTTTCTCAAGGTTATCCATAGTTTGCTATGATCCATGCAGCCGAAAGCCTTGGCATAGTGAATTTTATAACACAATGTGTACAGATCTAGAATTAGAAACCAAAAGGAAAGAACACGCTCCGCATACCCTCAACTGGAAAAAGCTCAAGAAAAAAGTCAAGCCTCACATTGAAACATTGGAAGATTCTATGGGCACAATATTCAATGATCCAGGAAGCATCGAAAGAAGATAAATAGAACACAGTTACGGTACCAAAAAGGACTAACTGACGCTCCATCATTTCAGGAGGTAGCATATGACCAAGAACCAATCATACTGAAGGAACAAGTTCAAGCTACACTGAAAGCATTAGCCAAAAACAAGGCTCCAGGAATTGATAGAATACCAATTTAAATGTTTCAACAGCTGATGAAGCACTAGAAGCACTTACTTGTCTTGCCAGGAAATATAGAAGACAGCTACTTGGTTAACTGACTGGAAGAGATCCATCTTTGTATCCATTCCAAAGAAAGGTGAGCCAACAGAATGCTCAAATTATAAAACAATTAGCATGGATATCACACGCAAGTAAAATTTTGCTGAAAATCATTCAGTAATGATTGCAGCAGTATATTGACAGGTGAGCTACCAGAGGTTCGGATCAGATTCAGAAAAGGATATGGAACAAGAGATAGATATCACTGCTGATGTTAGATGGATTTTGGCAGAAAGCAGAGAATACCAGAAAGATGTTTACTTGTATTTTTTTGTCTATGCCAAGGCATTTGACTGTGTGGATCAAAACAAACACCATAATTAAAATGCCTCAATTTTTCTTAGGGTTTCCTTATTCATGGTCCAACTTTTACTTGCATATGAAGCAATTGGAAATACCATAAGTTGAGTCAGGCACACCTTAGTCTTCAAAGTGATATCCTTGTACATTAACAATTTAAAGAGGTCTTGTGCAGCAGATTTGCCTAATGCACTACGTTGTTTGTTTTCTTGACTGCTGCTTCCATGAGCAATGATTGCTGATCCAAACAAAATAAAATCCTTGACCATGTCAATCTTTTCTCCGTTCATCAAGATATTACCTATTTGCCCAGTTGTGAGGACTTTGGCTTTCCACACTTAAAGCTGCAGTCGTTAATTGTCAACAGCAAGTCCTTCAAATCCTTTATGTTTTCAGCAAGCACGTTTGGGTCATGTGTATATGGAAGGTTGTTCTTCAGGAAGGATTTCTTCACATAGTCTAGCTTCTCCGAATATTTGCTTAGCATGCAGATTTAATAAATATGGAGAAAGGGTACAAGCCTTTGATTTTAAACCATGAAATATTTCCTTGTTCTGTTTTAAACTGTCTCTTATTTCATGTGTAAGTTCTGGATGAGCACAATTCCCATTCTTCTCAATGTTATCTATTGTTTGTTATGGAACACACAGTTGGAATATCTTTGTGTAGTCAACAAAACTCAAGTAAATATCTTTATTTTAAAAAATCATTTTATTGGAGGCTCGTACAACTCTTATCACAATCATACATTGTGTCAAGCACATTTTACATTTGTTGCCATCATCATTCTCAAAACATATGCATTCTACTTGAGTCCGTAGTATCAGCTTCTCATTTTTCCCCTCCCTCCCTGCCCTTCCTCCTTCCCTCCCTCAAGAACCCTTGATAATTTATAAATTATTATTTTTTCATGTCTTACACTGTCCAATGTCTCCCTTCACCCACTTTTCTGTTGTCTGTCCCCCAGGGGACAGATCCTTATGATCGGTTCCCCCTTTCTTCTCTACCTTCCCATTCCCCTCCTGGTATCGCAACTCTCATTGTTGGTCCTGAGGGGTTTATCTGTGCTGGATTCCCTGTGTTTCCAGCTCGTATCCATACCAGTGTGCATCCTCTGGTCTAGCTGGATCTGTAAGGTAAATATCTTTTTTATATTCTCTACTTTCACTCAACATCCGTCTGACATCAGCACTGATATCCATTGTGCCACATCTTCTTTTGAATCCATCTTGAGTTTCTAATAGCTCCCTGTCAATGAACTGCAGCCATTAATGAATTATCTTGAGGATAATTTTTCTTGCACATGCGTTATTGATGATATTGTATAATTTCCGTATTTTGTTGGATTACCTTTCTTTGGAGTGGGCACACACGGCTCTTTTCCAGTTGATAGGCCAAGTAGCTGTCTTGCAGTTTTTTAGTATAGACAAGTGAGTGTTTCCAGTGCTTCATCAGTTTGCTGACACATTTCGATTGTATTCTGTCAATTCCCGGAACCTTGTTTTTTGTTAATGCTTTCAGTGCAGCTAGAACTTTTTTCTTCAGTACCATTGGTTCTTCATCACAAGTTACCTTTTTTTTTTTTATTAAAATTTTAAAAAGTAGTTTATTTTTAACTGCTTCACAGACATACAAACCACGTATCATACATTTCAATAGTTCAATCACATTCATAAGAGTTGTGCAACCATCACCAAAATCAATTCTAGGACATTTCTTCTTCTTTGTAGTTCCCCCTTTCCTGTCAGCCTCCTCTGTTATGTCCCTTTAAATCAACTGATCTATATTTTGTCTTGATAGGTTTACCTAATCTGGGTTCCATATACAGAAAATCATTCAAAATCAAGGCAGAATACAAACAAACAATCCAACAACGACATGATGAAACAAAGGAAGATCTCAATCAATAAAGCTGAAAACATTAAAAACTGGAGTTCCAGTGCCCTTCGTTCCTTACGGAACACAGCCAAGTTTCCTTACGATGAGGGTGGGCAATTAATAAACTCTAAGGGAAGTGAATTGGAAAAAAATGGAGCAATTACATATTGTGTCAAGAGGGAGATCAATAACAACGTGTCACATTTGGAAATAACGACAACTGCCGCAATGCATCCTAGAATGTTCTCGGTCTGATAACAAGGTCTTTCCCATCTCCAGTCCATAGTCAGAGGGCGTCACTAGAGGCTTAATGTGAATTTACAAGAGACCCCTGTCTGGAGCTTTCACTGTCATCCTTAGCTTTCTGAAAACCAAACATTCACAATTTAAGCTCTAACATCATCCCATAGTCTGGGTTTAGTTTTTATTATTTATTATTCTTGGGTCAGAAAACTGGTGTGCTTCTTCTTGCCAATTAAATGGCTGCTTGCATGCTACCTCTTGAAATGGTTAAATATTAACCAGCTCTTTGGGGGGACTGTGATTCTGTGTATTCCTTCATCATCTTTAGATGCTTCCTGAATTATTTAACATTGTTTTCAATATAATCCTTCAATATTTCAACTCGAGGCTTGAATTTTTTCTTGAGTTCTTTCAGCTTGACATATGCTGAGGGTGTTCTTCCTAATTCCAGGTCTTTGCACATTTCATTATACTTTGTCTTCTTCAGCTGCCCTTTGAAATGTTCTATTCAGCTCTTTTACATCATCATTTCTTCCATTTGCGTACGCTACCCTACCTTCAAGATCAAGTTTTAGAGTCTCTTCTAATTTCCTTTTTTTTAAGGGCTTTTGGCTTTCTTAAGTCGGATGTTCTTGATGTCAGTCATGGCTTGCCAGGTCCATGTGTCAGAGATGTCCTTGTCATCGGGATTCAAGGGGGGTATTCTCTAGGACCTCACGGACTTGTTTTAATCTTCCTCAACTTCAACCTGAATTTACACATGAGCAATTGGTGCAGCATAGCATCTGATTACAATTTATGGCCTATAGTAAGCACTTAATATATTTGTGTTAAATGAATAAATATTCAGTATATTTTTTAATTTGGGGGAAAACTGATTATACAATGGTGAACACAGCATAATGAATTCCTAGTATCACCTTCCAGCTTCAACAATTACCAATCTTGTTTTAGCTCTACTGCCATTCACTTCCACATCTCCCTGTTGCCTCACATGATTTCAAAGCAAATCAAATTAGGTGTTTTCAAATAGAATTTTTACAATGACAACCTACACATGAAGAAGGGAGAGGAATATAAGGAATGCTCTAAATGGGATGGTTTATTATACAAGTTTTAATATTGTCAATAAAAACATTAAAACAAAGCAAAAAACATTAAAACATTTATATTTAAATACTTATTTTTCCAAGGGAGCTTCTTGGTAGGTAACTGTTATGTTAAAGAATATACAAGAGAAAAAAATCTTGTTTTTACTTACCAAAGCAATAAAGACTATCAGCTTTGCTAGTTCAAAGACTCGTCCATTCACAGCTTTGCTAGCCATGAAAGTGAAACAGATGCTGTTCCCACTTAGGATTAGTAGACGTGCATTATTCTCTAGAAGCCACTCACGGGGAATCACTTTTATTAGAGGAAGAACACTTATTCAATGAGAAATCACACAGTAGCTGTAGTAAACATCATTAAATACACACAATATTTTACTACTTGATCGTAAATACAGTTAGTGCCAAGTGAAAACTCAGAAAAATGCTTTTGTTTCAATTATAGCATTCAACTACAGATACAAATTATTATCACGTCATAGTGGCTCTGAGAATGATCTAGAAATTTAACCAAAGCCATTCTACCCATCTAGTAGATGAACAGATACCCTACATGGTGTAAGGAAAGAAATCTTCTAAACTTCAGAATGTAAAGAATTTTTCAGAAATGGAAAAAATGATTTAATCTCTCGGGTGCCAACAGGAGATGGCTTTCTTTCTTATGTAACCATGGAAGTTGATGGCTTTCTTTCTTATGTAACCATGGAAGTTGTGTCTGAGACTTTGCAAACATAGGAATACTTAAGCTAACTAAAACAGGTAGCATTCAAATAGTACCGACACAAATCGATTTAAAAATTGGTAACTGAAGGAAAGTAAGTTGATTATAAGGTCCCTGGGAGGTGAAAATGGTTAAGCACTAGATGGTTTGAACCCACAAAGTCACCACTTAAGACAGGCCTGTGATCTACATCTGAAAGATCACTGCCCTGAAAATCCTATGCATCAGTTTTATTCATGGAGTCACTATGAGCCACAATCAACTTGCTGGCAACAATAAACTGATTATATTAATTCTCTGCAAAAATGAGGCCAATTTTTGATACCTGTAGAGTTATCATTACAATTTTATAACCATATTCTAATAGAAATATTCTATCATTCTATGTTGGTAAGATATATTTTACCTGATAATTCATCTATAAGACTGATGACATCATCTGCTGTCCACTCTTTAGTGTCTGTGTCATATAGTAGTCTAATAGCATCGGCCAAATCTTTTAGACTGGATTCATCTGTAGGTCCTTCTATCATTTTCTGCCAAACCACCTGTCCTGGATTATAATTGAACAAAAACTAGTCTATGACAGAATAAGGGGCTTGTAATAAATAAAGGGGATCATTTAAGAAAGGTTATTGGATTGGAAAATGGCACCCCTTTATTATATACATTGCTTTCATTTTGACTTTAATTACAGATGTTCTATTGTGATTATAATAAATTTAATGCCTCTCAATATTGTGATGAAGCAGAAACAAATAGTAGTTTCACCAAGCAGAACAGTGTTCTACTTCAGACAATGCTATTCCCATAACAGAAATTAGAATAGACAATTGATACTGTCTTACTAAAATAAGTACTTACTTTTATCCTTTCTGAAAGCGAGCATATTTTAAAACTTCCAAAACACTTTTATCAGAACTGAGTATCAGAACTAAGTTCATTTCTAATTCTTTTCCTATTACCAATATTCTTTGTGGATTACATACAACAGATTTCTAATCCTCAACTCGCTTCCTACTACGCAGCTTATTTAAACTGGCTGCCTCCTAATAGAAGTCAATGTGAACTAAAGATATGCACGCTTTTCCTAACATTTATCTACTCAGAATTTAACTAGAACAGCAGAGAATATATTTGGTAATGGCCTTCAGAAGAATAGTTCTGCTTTGAAATTTAAGTAATGCGTAAGTTTCTGTAGTACACATTTATGAAATCTTGAAACGGTTTAGCTGTTAGTGATGATGTAACTGAGCAGGTACAAATATTGTTTCCATAAGTGGAAATAATCAGTTATATAGCATACATTTCTGATAAACAGATGCTCACCATCTTGAGGAGATATTGGCCCGAAGATAATATACAATAACCTTGCCTGATTCACCATAGGCCATGGTTTTAATATACGAGTTAACCAAAAAGCAGAGTCACTTCGATATGTCCAATGATCAAGCAAGACATTCCTACAGAATAGCCTGATCCTTAACTCCAATTTCCTGGCGCTTCCTAGGAAGACAGAAATGTAAATACATCCTGATTGAACTGATAAGATATATTGGATAATGACCAGAATAAGTCTTAGAAATGTGGTTAGTGATCTTAAACAGGAAGTAATCAGGAGATTATCTGTTCTTTAACTGCCTTAATCTTATGTTTTTAATTGTCTACTTACCTCTACCTTTTTAATTTATATTTGACACTTTGAATAGTAAGTCGATCATGTAAGACATGCTTTCATCAGGATCTCATAGACTGCCAATTTTAAAAGAAATTGTAGTTTTATAGGAAACTCAATGCAAACAGTATCAATGTGTTTTACTTGAAAGTTACTTTATTTTTCTCCAGGATTAAAAAAAAAAAGGATTCTCAAGGGCCTATATACTCAATATTTATGAAGCTTCTCCTATTGCCACTCCCCATCTCAACCTCCCCTATAAAGAGTCATTATCTCTATGCATCTACTCCTTTTGGGCTTCACAAACTGGAGAACCCAACTGAAAGAAAATAAAGTGGGGGAGTGCGGGGAGGAAGGGGAAAAATGAGGAGCTGATACCAAGGACTCAAGCAGAAAGAAAATATTTTGAAAATGATGATGGCAACAAATGTACAAATGTGTTTGACACAGTGGATGTCTGTATGGATTGTGGTAAAAACTGTACGAAATGGCCTTTACCAAGCCTTGAGGACGACATTCCTGCTCAGAGCAGCCAATCCACAGAGAAGACCATATGGCCAGCCCCATTATGAGACATAACACCCCTCACTGACCCATAGTCCTACTGGGGGAACAGAGCAATGAAGTCCCCAGGGAATACCAAAAGTAGAGTTTTGGGTCAGGGCAAGGCACCCCATCAGACTCCACCGGAAAACACTCCTAAAGGCCAACAAACAGTCCTTGAATTAACTACAGGCTTTTCTTTGTTATTGTTGTTGTTGTTGTCACTGGCTTTTTATTGTTTTGCTTTCTTTTGCTCTGTCTTATTTTTGTGCATGTTATTATTGTACAGGTCTGTCTAAAGAAGATAGGCTGGATGAACAAACTGGAAGAGAAAACAATGGGACCGACGGTTCTGGGGGAACATGGGAGAAGGGGAGGTTGGGGGAATGCAAGTGGTGTTAACAAACTCAGGGACAAGGGAACAACAAGTAATCCAAATTGGTGGTGAGGAAGGTGCAAGAAGCCTGGTAGGGTGTGATCAAGGGTAATGTAAAAATGCAAATGAAGGCTGAGCACGATTGTGGGACAAGAGGAAAGTAAAAGGATATAGAGGAAAGAACTAGGAGGTAAAGGGCATTTATAGAGGTCTAAATAAAGACAGGTACATATGTAAATATATTTATATATATGACGATAGGGAACTAGATCTATGTGCAAATATTTATAGGTTTAATATTAAGGTAGCAGATGGACATTAGGCCTCCCCTCAAGTACTCCCTCAATGCAAGAATACTTTCTTCTATTAAATTGGCATTCTTTGATGCTCACCTTCCCAACACGATCGCTGAAGACAAAGTAGGTGCATAAACAAATGTGGTGAAGAAAGCTGATGGTGCCCGGCTATCACAAGATATAGCATCTGGCGTCTAAAAGGCTTGAAGGTAAACAAGTGGCTATCTAGCTTAGAAGCAACAAAGTCCACATGGAAGAAGCACACCAGCCTGTGTGTTCATGAGGTGCCAAAGGGATCAGTTATCAGACATCAAAGAACAAAATATCATATCATTGTGTGCTCACCTTTTCTATACCATCACTGAAGACAAAGTGGGTACATAAGCAAATGTGGTGAAGAAAGCTGATGGTGCATGGCTATCTGGGGTCTTAAAGGCTTGAAGGTAAACAAGGGGCCATCTAGCTCAGAAGCTACAAAGCCCACATGGAAGAAGCACACCAGCCTGTGTGATCATGAGGTGTTGAAGGGATCAGGTGTCATGCATCAAAGAACAAAATATCATATCATTGTGAATGAGGGGAAGTGCAGATTGGGGACCCAAGACCCATCTGTAGACAACTAGAAATCCCCTTACAGAGGAGATGAGCCAGTCAGGGTTCAGTGTAGCAATGATTAAACATACAATTCTCCTCTACTTCCTAAATGCTTCCTCCTCCCCACCCTACTATCATGATCCCAATTCTACCTTACAAATCTGGCTAGACCAGAGGATGTACACTGGTACAGATAGGAACTAGAAACACAGGGAATTCAGGACAGATGATCCCTTCAGGATCAGTGGTAAGAGTGGCAATACCAGGAGGGTGGAGGGAGGGCAGGGTGGAAAAGGGGAACCAATTACAAGGATCTACATATAACCTCCTCCCTGGGGGATGGACAACAGAAAAGAAGGTGAAGGGAGACGTTGGACAGTATAAGATATGACAAAATAATAATAATTTACAAATTATCAAGGGTTCTTGAGGGAGGGGGAGGGGGAGGGAGAGGAAACTGAGGAGCTGATACCTAGGGCTCAAGTAGAAAGCAAATGTTTTGAGAATGATGATGGCAACAAATGTACAAATGTGCTTGACACAATGTATATATGTATGCATTGTGATAAGAGTTGTACGAGCCCAAATAAAATAATTTAAAAAATTGTATTAGCCCCCAATAAAATAATTTTTTAATAAAAAGAAGAAGAAACAAAATAAAGTGGCAAGGGTAAAATAATAAGATGGATTCACTCTTGCTTCTTTACTATCCACTTTGTACCCAATAGCTGGAGTAGTCTTTTGAAGTATAGGTTTGCCCTTTGGTGGGCTAGTCTTTCACTCACCACTCCCTTACTTTGACCTGGCCTCCCTGATATTTTTACAGCATTGGCACCCTCATGGTTAAATGGCTAAAGCACTCAGCTGTAAACGGAAAGGTTAGGCATCTACACACACCAGCCACTCCATCAGAGATGTGGCAGTCTGCCTCCATAAAGATCACACACTTAGAAATTCATGCAGCAGTCCTACTCTGTCCTATCCATCAGAATCAACTAGAGAGCTGGGTGGTTGTTTGCTTGTTTGGCATAACACATCAAATTCTCTTTGTACTTCAGGTACTCTATGCCGCGAACATTGTAGTTGATCTCTTCTGATGGTTGACTCCTTTTTAATGTTTTAGGATCAGTTTATATGTTACCTCCTCAGAAACAATCTTTTTTAGGGGGCTTTGTTTTTTATGTTAAGAGCACTTTGTTTACTTCCTTCATAGCACTGCCACAAAATGTACTTTAAAAAAATTTCCTTCTCCCAATTAAAATATAAGCTTCATGAGGAAAAGACAAGGTTTGTCTTTTTTAAAAAAAGTTTTATTGACACATAATCCACATATAATACAACTCAATAGTATAATTGTATCAGGAAGAATTGTACAATCATTACTTCAATTATTTTGAACATTTTTAATGGTCAAATCACTTTAAAAATGAGTTGTGAAAAAAAGTTAAAAAATTAGTGTGTACACCAGCCTGTGTGATCACATGGTTCCGAAGGGATCAGTTATCAGGCATCAAAGAACAAAAAATCATATCATTGGCTGCACACCTCCATGATATGATCGCCGAAGACAAACGGGTGCATAAGCAAATGTGGCGAAGAAAGCTGATGGTGTCCAGCTATCAAAAGATATAGTGTCTAGGGTTTTAAAGGCTTGAAGGTGAACAAGCAGCCATCTAGCTCAGAAGCAACAAAGCCCACATGGAAGAAGCACACCAGCCTGTATGATCACTTGGTTCCGAAGGGATCAGTTATCAGGCATCAAAGAACAAAAAATCATCATTGGGTGCACACCTCCATGATACGATCGCTGAGGACAAACGGGTGCATAAGCAAATGTGGTGAAGAAATATGATGGTGCCCGGCTATCAAAAGAGATAGTATCTGGGGTCTTAAAGGCTTGAAGATGAACAAGCGGCCATCTAGCTCAGAAGCAACAAAGCCCACATGGAAGAAGCACACCAGTCTGTGCGATCACGAGGTGTCGAAGGGATCAGGTATAAGGCATCATTATATAAAAAAAATCTTACCATAGTGAATGAAGGGGGAAATGCAGAGTGGAGACCCAAAGCCCATTTGTCGGCCACTGGAGATCCCCTCTCAGAGGGGTCTAGGGGAGGAGATGAGTCAGTCAGGGTGCGACGTGACACCAATGAAGAATACAGCTTTCCTCCAGCTCCTAAATGCTTCCTTCCCCCCTCCCCCACTACCACAATCCGAATTCTACCTTGCAAGTCTGGATAGAGCAGAGGGTGTACACTGGTACAGATAGGAGCTGGAGGCACAGGGAATCCAGGGTGAATGATACCTTCAGGACCAGGGGTGTGAGGGGCGATACTGGGAGAGTAGAGGGTGAGTGGGTTGGAAAGGGGGAACCGATTATAAGGATCTACATGTGACCTCCTCCCTGGGGGACGGACAACAGAAAAGGGGGTGAAGAGAGACGCCAGATAGGGCAAGATGTGACAAAATAATACTTTATAAATTATCAAGGGCTCAGGAGGGAGAGGGGAGCAGAGAGGGAGGGGAAAAAAGAGGACTTGATGCAAAGGGCTTAAGTGGAGAGCAAATGCTTTGAAAATGATTAGGGCAAAGAATGTACGGATGTGCTTTATACAATTGATGTATGTACATGTATGGATTGCGATAAGAGTTGTATGAGTCCCTAATAAAGTGTTAAAGAGTTGTGTAATCACCATCCATTCTAGTGCTCCCTCCCCCTACCCACATACCCCAACCCCCTTACCCTCCCATTTCCCACTCCCCACCCCTACCTTCAATATAAACCCTTGCATCAGTTATTATGTCTATGCATCTTGTGCTTCACAAACTGGAGAACCCAACAGAAACAGAAACAAAATAAAGTGGTAAGGGAAAAACAATAATAATATAAAGATAAAAATATAAATAACGAGTTAAAAAGAAAAGATCACCATCAATATTTAAAAGTCTGGACAAAACGTTTTTGTCATGGGACAAAAAAGAAATACTTGCATCTAGAATAATTTCACGTTGTGTTAAAAGGGAGATCAACTGACCAAGTGTCAAGTTTGAGTCAGTGAAGCTGTTTGAGACCTTTGTCTGTGGCTAAAGGAGTCTGCCAGAGGCTTAATCTGACCAGATACTCTATAACTCGATTTTGGGCTCCCACTACCCTCCACAGTCTTCTACAAATTGGGTGTTCACAATTTCAGCTCTGATACTTTTCCCTTTGTCATCTTTATATTCTGTTACTGTCGTCTTGGATCACACAAGCTGGTGTGCTTCCTCCATGTGGACTTAGTTGACTCCTCTCTTAGATGGCTGCTTGTTTAAGACCCAAGACACTATTCTGATTGATAACCAGGCACCATCACACTTTGCTGTAGCACCCTTATCTTCAGTGATCATTTCATGAAGGTGAGTATTGTGCAGGACCCTGTTATCAGAACTGATTGTTCTTGGATTTGGGTTAGAGTTAAGTGGGGACCCAGAATCCATGGGATATACATGACTCAGGTTTACTTTGGCAGTTATATTTTATTCAAAATCAAAACCCTAAACGACTAACTACCCCAACAACAGCAGCAAACTAACTAGCAGACAACAACAACAAAAAAAAAACAAGCAATCTAAAGTAGAAAAACAAAAACCCGTAGAAACAAAAAAGTAAAAAACATTGTCAATCATCCCCCTGGGGTATAAGGCAATTATACTAATAACATCAGCAATTTTGCCAATGACACAGCATTCTGGACATTGCTGGTATGAGGTGTCTATGAAAAAGTGCTAGGTTTGTCTTGTTTATAGAGCCTGACATGTGGCAGATCTCAGAAAATATTTGTCGAATAAATAAATGTGCCAGGCACTGTTTGGGAGAAATAAAGACAATGAATAAGGAAGACTGAAGAAGAATCAATGCATTTGAATTGTGGCGCTGGTGAAGAATATTGAAAGTGCCATAGGCGGCTAAAAGGACAAACGACTCTGTTTTGGAAGAAGTACGGCCAGAGTGCTCCTGAGAGGCAAGGATGACGAGCGCTCATCTTACATATTTTGGACATGTTGTCAGGAGCGACTAGTCCCTGGAGAAGGATACCATGCTTAGTAAAGTAGAGGGGCAACGAGAGAGAGGACGGTCCTCAATAAGATAGATTTACACAGTGACTGCAACAATGGGATCAAGTATAGGAACAATTGTGAGGATGGCACAGGACTGAGCAGTGTTTCATTCTGTTTAATAAAGGGTCAATATGGGTCAGAACCGACTCAATGGTACCGAACAACAATAGCAGCAATTTAGGAGAATGCAGATTGCTGAACTTCTGTTCCCCAAGCTCCTAGCCCAATGGCTCATGTTGTGAAGAAATATTTATCAAAATCCTTTTGTTCAGTGTAGATTAGTATAAATGAAGAGTCTACTGATGATCTAAAGCCATATATAAATACACACTGGTGTGTTAAACCAAGGGACAAGAAAATTTAGGAAAGAGATACTGCAATCGTAAGGAGATCAGGTAAGTGTCTGCAGGCTGGGTATTAAAGAATGAAAAGAGACGGTTTTCAGGAAACAGTGATAGAATGAAAAAAGGTTCCGAGGTAGAAATATATAAGGTATGTCTGAGAAACATTGAGTAGAGCAATTTGAGAATGTAATACAGATACAAAGACTGGTGTGCAATAGGTTTGAAAATGTAGGTTAGGACCAAAATGTGATTTTGCTTTGAAGTATAGTTTGGGTTTTGCTTTGAAGGCAACAGGGAGTTCGTAAGCACTTTTGTTTAAGGAAGAACATGATAAATTAATTTTGTCATTGTTTTCATGGGGTTTCTAAATCAGCCTCTTTGGTCCATAATTTTTTTTATAATAAAGTTATTTCAAACTGACAGGAAAACAGAGGTGCTATAACAAACACTGAGTAGCAATCACATAGCTCTGTCAGAGCTTTACCTTTTGCTACATTTGCTTCAGACTAAAAAATAAAGCATTACAGATACAGTTAAAGCTTTTTGTATATCCTTTCTAAAGCTCATTATCCTGATCCCCAGAGGTAATCAGTATCCTGAATTTGGGTTTTATCACTCCCAACTGCATTTACATATATGTATTTTTACTTATTTTATAACCACAAAGAATCTACATTATACATAACTATAGAGAATAGTGTTATTTTGTTTTCAATATGCATATAAATAGTATACTGAAAATATCCTTTAACAACCTTTTTCTTCAACATTGCTTTGAGATTTATCCATATTAATACATCTGACTCTAGTTCATTCATTTCAATTACTGATGCTGTTAATTGTATGACTACACCACAGTTCATTCATCGAGTATCCTGACAATAGGCAGTTAGGTTTTTGGCAGCTTTTCTTTATTGGGGGCTCATACAACTCTTATCACAATCCATACATATACATACATACATCGGGTCAAGCATTTTTGCAGCTTTTCATGGTTATAAATAATGCTGTAATTATCATTCTTGGATACATGTCTTTGCAAACATTCTAGATGTTTCTCAGAGTGAAAGTGTTAGCTTGTAGAGTTCTATATTTTAATAAATAAAATACTTCAGGCTTGTGCTTTCAGGTTGAAAGAATGCTATAATGAACACTTTTGTATCCACCACCCTTTAAGGAATAAGAGTATTAATACAGTGGAAGCTCTCTATGACTTTTCCTTTCCTCGAGCATACGTCCTCTTTCTCCCTCCCATCCAGTTCAGTATGTATCATTCCCTTACATTTCTTTGTTCTTCTACTAAATAGAGCATATTTGATTTTTATCTATACTTCTGAATTCTAAATTTTTTCTCCCTTAATTTCTGTGCAATATTTTCTGTGAATTGTAATTCTTTTACCTGGTTTGCTGTAGACAACAGTCTGTATCTTGCGTGAGAGATTGGTCAGTTCACATAAGAAGTTATAAACACGATGACACTCGAGTTCATCCCAACCTGCTGTTAAGGCCTGAAGATAATAAACATTTTATTTTATTAAATGCTCTGAACATAAATTTGAAAAATTGAAATCTAACTGTTTATTAGGTGTTCAGACCATATAATTAATATGTCAGTCACTTCTGCATTATGATCATAATTTATAGCCCACAATCAAGGTCAAAAGCAATTTTTATCCACTGTTCAAATTAATAAGAAACTATACATTAATAAGAACTAGAAATGTTCCAAAATCCAATTTACTTTTAGTTTGAAAGCAAGTGCCTTTTCAGAGAACTTCTAATGGTATTATTAGCACTTAGAAATTTAATAATTGTCTTTATGCAAAATAGAATGGATAGTGAAACATATAAGACCTCTTACAGTTCAAAGAAGGTAACAAAGTAAGGCCCAAACTCTAAAACATAGCTTTAGATATAAGACTCACAAACTGTGGCTAAGGTTTAACCCCGTCTAGCTATCATTTATGATACTGCTTGCAAATGCTAAGTGGCGATTACTAGCACTTAGAAATTTAATAATTATTTTAATGCAAAATAGAATGGATAGTGAAACATATAAGAAAAGGAGATTAAAATAGTAAGCCACTACAATTAGATTTTGAAAGTTTATTAATCACATAACATTTTCTTAAAATAGTTTAATAGGATTGCACCAGTTTAAGAAACGAATTCTCTCTGTAAAGATACATGAGAAACTTCTGACAAAGGGAAATCAGTGGATTAGGGACAGGTCTAGGAGGGAGGTTAACTTTTTACTATATTATTTTATATTTTTATATGACTACCATTTCAAATTTTACACAAATGCAATGGGGCTTCAAAAGTTCATGAAAAAATGGAAAAATAGATTTTTTTTCACAAACTTTTTTGGAAGCCCCTTTGTACATGAACATGTACTGTCTAGTCCAAAGACATTTCAATATAAAACAAAAGAAAAAATCCCTTAAAATCTGACTTGGAAGAGTAGGCTAGTAGAAGAGCTGATGGTCCTGGGATCTGGTTTGTAGGAGCTGGTAGCTGATAGGCTGAGCTCCAGGGCAAGTTTTTTCAAGTGCCAGAGCTTGATGAGAGGAGAGATACAATGACACCCTGGTGCTAAAGAGGCCACAGAGAAGAAGTAGGCCATTAGAGGGCTGAAAACTATAGCTCCATAGAAGTCATAAAATTTGAGAATTTGGGTGAACACTCTCTGTCCCACAAAGTTCAACTTTCTTTTTATTTCAGAAGTAATATATTTTAGTTCTTAAATAGTTCTTACTTTGAGAAGCAGTATGGTAGTGGTTGAAAGTATTGCCTTTTTTATTTTGAAAGTATTGATTCTTGAGTTCACTTACTGGCTCTCCAACTATTAGGCAAATTACTTCCCTTCCTGTGCTTCAATTTCCTTGTGTGCAAAATGAGGATAATAACCAACCTCATGTTATTTTACATGTTAATTTAGTAAGCAAATATAAACAGCTTAGAATAGTGTCTACAACACAGCAAGGGCTCGACAAATGCTAATTTTTATGACCTTTTTTGCTTACTCCAGAGCCCTGGTGGCACTGAGTGAGCCATTGGGCTGCCGACTGCAAGGTTGGGGGTTCAAATCTACTCTTTGTAAGAAATATGAGGCTGTCTGCTTCTGTAAAGATTTACTTTCCTGGATGACCGATAAAGGGTGACCATGAGTTATAATTGACAGGGTGGCAATGATTTTTGCTTACAATAAAATATTAGTCAGAAATGTTCTTGAAATTACACAGATTTCAAAAATCATACCTTAAATAGCTAGCCTCAGTCTTTGTTTACATAAGAGTTTTTGTTTCTTTAAACTCCATAATAGTTCTAGTTTTACAAGATTTTTAGAAACTTAAAAAGGACAAGGGTGTGAATAAATGTTAAACATTTCTCACTAGTAAGAAACCCAAGGAGAAAAAATACTTAGGTAGAAAATACACTGTTAGATTAATACATTCTCAAATGTTTAAACTTCTCTTTGTGCTTTCTAAGATTATTATGACTTCTTTTAACCTATGGGCCAATAGATATACATGTTCTATATATTAACAATTCAAAATATATTCTTCTTTCATTAAAAAACATACCTGTAAAAACAGGCCATAACATGGTAATCCTACACATTGTAAAGGAACTGCACAGCCACTGAATTTAAAACATGAAACCTATAAGAAAGAACAGCCGTTAACCCCTCCTTTTCAGTGGAACTGTACAATGATTTGACATTCAAATGTAATGAAAATAAGCAAGATTTTCCCCATATATATTCTGATTAGCATTATGTTACACCAATTGAGGTAACAAAAAAAAGTATAAAACAAAATCCCTACCCTCAAGGATTTTGAAGTTTATTTAGGAAGAGCAGAAGTACGCATACAGTAGGATTAGGGGATGGTGGGAGGAGAAAGAGGGAATCGATCATAAGGATAAACTGGAATACCCACCCAGAGGGAAGAGTAACGGAAAAGTGGGTGAGGGGCCAGAGGATGATGTAAGATTTGGAAATAATAATTTATAGCTTATCAAGGTTTCCTGAGGGAGGGTGGGTGGGGGAGGGAGGGGGAAGAAATGGGTAGTTGATATCGGGGCTCAAGCGGGAAGAGAATGCTTTGAAAATGATGATGGTGTCATATGTGCAAAGGTGCTGATGCACTGGATGAATGTATGGCATGTGATAAGAGGTGTAAGAGCCCCCAATAAAAGTATTTTTTAAAGTACACATATAAAATGATTATAATATCAGTTAGAATATTGAATAAATGCTAAAATGACTGAATAGGCACTATTTTAACACCATATGAAAACAAAGAAAAGAGACTTGGAGGGAAGGGTGAGCAGGGAGGGAGGGGGAGGGGAAAAAAGGAAAATGAGCTGATTCCAGGAACCCAAGTGGAAGGCGAATTTTGAGAATGATGAGGGCAACGAATATATAAGGGTGCTTTACTCAATTGATATATGTATGGATTGTGATAAGAGTTGTATGAGCCCGAATAAAATGATTTATTAAAAAAAAAAGAAAAGAGCTTTGGAAATGGTCAAGAAAAATTATTAAAGATATAAGACAAGCAATGTCTTAAAGTATTGGTAGGATTCAAATAAAATGAATAAAATAATTGTTGAAGAAAAAATAATATATTGATATGGAGGCAGTATTAAACAAGTTTATTGGATGTTATTAAATATTTAGGAAAGAAATATATGAATGGCTTTACTGGGCTCAAAGTAGTAGGAAGTAAGTTTGCATTACCTGTTAGAACCACAAATACTGTGACAGAGCTTGAACTTTGTCTTGCTGAAAGTAAATAGCCACTGAGAGATTTTTAAGCAAGAAAGTTAACTTGATGAAAGTGATACTTTAAGCATAACCTTTGCAGGGAGGAGATGAGCCAGTCAGGGTCCAGTATAGCACCGACGAAACATATAACTCTCCTCTAGTTCTTTAATGCTCCTTCCCCCCCCCCCACCACTATCATGATCCCAATTCTACCTTACACATCTGGCTAGACCAGAGGATGTACACTGTACAGAGAAGAGCTGGAATCATGGAATCCAGGACAGATATCCCCATCAGGATCAACAATGAGAGTAGCGATACAGGAGGGGAAGGGGAAGGTAGGGGAGAAAGGGGGAACCGATCACAATGATCTGCATATAACCCCCTCCCTGGGGACATACAACAGAAAAGTGGGTGAAGGGAGACATCGGACAGTGTGAGATATGACATAATACTAATAATTTATAAATTATCAAGGGTTCATGAGGGAGGGAGAGTAGAGAAGGGAGGGGAAAATGGGGAGCTGATACCAAGGGCTCAAGTAAAAAGCTAATGTTTTGAGATCGGTGATGGCAACAAATATACAAATGTGTTTGACACAATGGATGGATAGGTGGATTGTGATAAGAGCTGTATGAGCCCTCAATAAATTTACAAAAGAAACATACAACTTTCCTCTAGTTCTTTAATGCCCCTCTACTATAATGACCCCAATTCTGGCAAATCTGGCTAGACCAGAGCAAATCTGGCTAGATAAGAGCTGGAAACACAGGGAATCCACGACAGATAAACTCCTCAGGACCTATATTGAGAGTAGCCATACCAGGAGGGTAAGGTTGGAAGGTGGGGGGAGAAAGAGAGAACCAATCACAATGATTGACATATAATCAAACAAACAACAGGAAAGTGGGTGAAGGGAGACAGCAGTTAGGGTAAGACATGAAAAAAATATATAAATCATCAAGGGTTCACGAGGGAGGGAGGGAGGGAAAAAATGAGAAGCTGATGCCAAGGGCTCAAGTAGAAAGAAAATGTTTTGAAAATGATGATGGCAAGAAATGTACAAATGTGCTTGACACAATGGATGGATGGATGGATGGAAATGGATTGTGATAAGAGTTGTACAAGCCCCCAGTAAAATGATAAAAAATAACAAAACAACAAAAAACCACCTGGAATTGCATAAAAGAAGTCCAATATTTTAAATAAGAATGAAAAAAAGGATAACTTTCTATTTAAAGCACAGAATAAGTTGAGAAGGCAGAAAATTCATCAGGTAGGAAACTGTTGTAATAATATAGAATTGAGCTCCATGCAAATACTGCCACTGAAAAAGCAAGGGCATCAGAAACAGTCAGCCTATGACTGAGTGCAGAACTGAGCCATCAGAGCTGAATGTCTGGGTCTGTACAGTAACACTTATCTGGAAACGCTCAGCAAACATCAATACATATTTCCAAGTTTAATATCATGTTTAATAAAATCTAATAAATGTTTGTCATTTTATATATGTAAAATGCTTTATGTTTTTATATATGTAAACAATAAGATTCTAATATTCAGAAATTATTATATTTTAATAAAACACTAAACACTGCTTTGAAATGTCCACAGCATTCCAATGTAACGTAAAAATACCTCTATATTCTGAGACACCTAATAAATTGGAATGATGTAGTTACATAAAATTTATTTTATAAGTAATAGTATGATACTATATTTCTGGAGCCCTGGTGGCATAGTGGTTAATTGCTCACTGAAAGGTTTTACAACTCAAACTCTCTGCCATCAAGTCAATTGCAACCAATAGTGACCCTATTGGACAGAGTAGAATGACCCCATGGATTTCTTCACCTGTAAATTGAGCTGTATCTTTCTACCAAGGGGTGTGGCAGGTGGATTTGAACCACTGACCTTGAGTTTAGCAGCCCAACATGTAATCCACTATGCCACTACAGTTCCTTCTACATTGATTTTAGCCTAGGAAACCCTGTGAGCTAGTTCTGTTTACTATCAATTGGAATTAACTGGCAGCAAATACAGCAAGAAGGAATAGGCTGTCCACTTTAGAAGAATTAGTCACTGAAAATGCTATGAAATATTGTCAGTTACTGAAAATCTAGTGAAGAGAAACAACATCGTCAGAGAGAGTGCCAAAATGAGTCCCTCGGGTTAGAAGGCACTCAAAATATGACTGAGGAAGAAATGCAGAGTCAACCATAATGACCTGAATGAAGTAAAGCCTATGGGAGCATGTACAGAGGGTCACTATGAATTGGAACTGACTGGACATTACCTAATAATAATAACATATTTTGGTGATATGTAATCTCTAAGTACTAATAAAGTATTAGATTATCATCAGTCCATTGCTTATTGATAATCCATAAAGTTATAATTAAGGATAGACTTAAAGTTAGTCTAATAAAATGTCTTTATTGGAAATGAAGTTTTTAATTTTATTCAGAATTATTATCTTACTTCTGCAAGTATCTTGTGAATGTACTTTAGCCTTTCCTTTGTGGGTAGCAGCAATGTGCATCTTTTAAATAGTAGACCTGGAAAGTAAAAGACATACATGAAAAAATAGCAGCTAATTTAATATAAATAAGCACAGCAAAACTTTTCATGAAAGTCAAGGATTCAGTATATCATAGTGGACTCTAGTATATATATATATATATATATATATGTGTATATGTATATATATCTTATATACAAGAAGGTACCCAAAACAAATGGAGTTTTTTTTCAAAGCCATGTAAATGTTTTGCAAAACAATCTTATCACCTTCAAAGTACTTTTCCTTACACTTAATACATTTGTCAAATCTGTGATTTCACTCTTGGAAACATTTTTTCAAACTCATCTGTTTGGATGGCTAACAGCACCTCATTTTTTCTTCACCTCTTCTATGGTGTTAAATTGCTATCCTTTCATGTTGCTCTGCATTTGCAGGAACAAAAGAAGTCACACAGGGCAAGGTCAGGTGATTAAGGCAGGCGAGACAAGAGAGGCAAGCTGGGTTTTTTTTGCCCAATACTGGTGTAATGACATGGCTGCGTGGCCAGATGCATTGTCGTGGTAGCAAAACCAGTCCGTCTGCCACAAATCAGGCCTTTTTTGTCACACACTGACATGCTATCTTTTTAGAACCTCTAAATAAGAAGCCTGATTAACAGTCTGACCTGGTGGAATGAACTCCAAATGCACTATGAGTAGAGTAGACATTGTCCTTTCAGAAAGTCGACGGACGTCAGAACAAGGTTTGTTATCATTCAACATTTCACCTTTTTTGAAACAAGAAAACCACTCGTACACTTGAGTTTTACCCATAAGCTTTGTTCTACATCACAACAGTTTTTATGGCATTTTCTACACACTGTTCTCTGAAATTGGCCATCACAAAAAACAAGGTTCGAGCAAAACTGCTGTTATGAAAAAATTCATTGGGACCAAAGAGAACCTTTCCAGGTGACACCACTGGATGCACTAACTCAGAGCAAGTTGCGCGATTCTCTGCTCGCCTAGGGGGAAAATACTTATTACAACAGATCCACCCAGCAACGCTTTTCTCCATTTTGGGGGGGAGGTACCCCTAATATATGGTTGTAGTAGAATATATAGAACAATAAAACATTTCCATTTAAACTATTTTTACATGTAAAATGCAGTGAAATTATCCATTTCCAAATTTTTTCATCACTTTTAACAGAAATCCAGTACTCCCTAAGTACCATCACATTTCCCCTTCCAGGCAGTAACTACTAATCAACTGCATCTCTGCAATTACCTATTCTAGTTTTCTTATGTAACTGGGATCATACAATATTTATCCTTTTGTATCTGACTAATTTGACTCAGAAAATTGTTTTGTTTTCAGAAAATTATTATAAGGCTCATCCCACATCTTAGCGTGTATCTGAATGCCATTTCTCTTTATAGCTGAATAATGGCTGATGTGGTTTTTATACGGGAAAGTTTGGGAGGAAAGGTACAAAGCCTTTCTAATATATGACGTTTACTAAGTGACTCTGGTAAAGTAGAGGGTCAGAGATAGAGAGGAAGACTATCAACAAAACTGATTGACATAGTGGCTGCAACAATGGATTCAAATACAACAGTCGTGAGAATGGGGGTATTTTGTTCTGTTGTACATAAGGCCACTCTAAGTTGAAAGCTATTCGATGGCAACTAACAAGTGACTGATGCGCTCATCCAAAAGGCACTGCGATAAAACCTGGCAAAAAAAAGTACTTGATACTATGGGGCAGATGTGAAAAAACATTTAGATTTAAAAAGATACAATAACAAAACATAAAAGTATACTAGGGAAACCTTGATTGTCTTTATTCCATAGAAAAGGAATTCTACAATTTCTTAAAAGTAACGTCATGTCCATAAAGGAACACATTTTTAAATTTTGCCAATGTGAAATATGGCAAGAAAAGATTGTCTTGTATTATTTTTTTGCCAAACACAAAAATGTAAAGTCATAAATACTGAACATATCAGAAGGTTGAAGTCATTTCTATTCACAGACAGCATCCAATTTAGATTAAGTATCCATCTCTTCTTTTAAAAATACCCTTTTATGGAGTTTTCATGTTAAGAATGTATAGGGTTATGTGTTCAAATATTTTTAAAAATCCTCTCAATTTCCCAGTGAGATATGTAACTTGAACTACAGTGATAGGAAAAGAATGATTTGTATTCTCTAACTTTAAGTGGTCTATTTTCCTAAAATGGCAATACATTGCTAACATTCTTGTAAAAGTAAATGTCCTTACACTAAAAATAAGATGTGTGGCAGGAAAAAATATGAATATTATGACTTATTTTAGTTTTCATCTTTCTGCATTTTACATAATATATTACTTTGTATAATTCTGGAGAATCTGTGAGAATCTCATTTATTTTTAGAAATTGCTATGTTGGGATAACACATAACCAGATTTGAATTTTAAACATGTATCCTTATTTTTTAGATAAAAGGACATCTTCAGTGTTTCATTTTTAGGCTGTTGTGTGCCTTTCCCTTCATACTTTGCCATCGAGACCCAAGTCATATCATCACAGCGGGGGAGAAGGAGGTTGTAAGCTGGAATTACATTTTGGTTATCATTTCTAATGTACAACTCCTATTTTTAAAGGTTACAGCTTGCCATAAACACCAAGACAGGGTGACTTATCTTTTTAAAAAACAGGTGTGCTCCTATACCCTTTACAGGCCAACTTTGCTAATTTCTTCTCCACAAAAATAGAGTCAGATGTAATGTTCTCTCTACATTGGCCATCTGCTCTGCTTTATATAAAGAAGCAAATTAAAATTTATAATCTTCAATGTGCAGGGTTCTGAAAATGTTATTTTATTGTCTGAAAAAGGAGCAGATCTGACATGAATGGCAACATGAGAAAATGGTAGGTACAGCAAACATGTACCTGAATAATCAATAATAAACCAGATGTCCACATCAAAATTAAATGGAAGGGTGAAGTCATTGCATGAATAAAATATTTTAAAATCCAGCCATTAAGGTCAATATATTTGCAATTTGTAATTCTCACCGAATTATCCACATAATTGTCTTAATGCTTTATTTTGTTTATGCAATTAAGACTTGCTCATACAGAAAAACATCACCAGTTTATCCTTGCAGATCAAAACCAAAGGAAAATTTCCCCTACAACTAGCAGTGTTTGACAACAAGACACAATAGAAGTAGTAAAACGTAATCGCCATATTCTTCACAGGCTTTACGCCAAGCCTAAGCATAAATACTGAAACCAACACTGCTAATCAGATATCACACTTTTCATTTTGTCTTATTAAGCATACTTGTCAAATATAGTTTGATGTACATGTACATCTACATAGTTTATTATCTTAAAGCTGGGCACCCTTGAAAAGGCACTATTCACTTGGCTTACTACCATGCTTTTATTAAAATCTCAACATCACCTTGATGTTTGGTTTTATTGTTGTGCCTGGGTTACTTGAACAGTGGTTTTATAATTAAATTAGTGTCATTAGTTAAGTCAAACTTAGAAATTTATTTTCACACTGTGAGAAGGAAATCAATGAATGAGGTAAAAGATAAAACTGACCATAAACCAACAGGAGAAAGATTCTATAGAACTTTCTTTGATAATATCAATTTAATTATAGCATAATGATCTCTTAGGAAATGTTCAGAGTGCTTTAAAAATAAGGAAACCTTATATTCTGAGAAGAGAATAAGTGATCTTCCACAATAATGTGTTTATATTTCTTATTTTTTAAGGCCTAGATTATGATTGAAAAGAAGGTATAGAAATAAACTCATTAGATCCACAGAAACGAATCAAAAGAAAATACATCAATTTCTTAAACTGTTAAGCCACCTAAGAGAAGAAACATAGGTGACAGTGCGTTCACACGAAATCACAAAGACTAAGACTGACACTTTACATTTCAGTATATCCTGTTATCTTTAACGATAAATACAAGAGACTGTTGCTATGAGGAAGTTCTCACATTGGAAAGATTAAACGCACCACAGAAATTGTCATATTTTAGGAAATATATCATTTCCCACTGATATTACAGAATTATATGATAAAATCCCCCAAATTAAACATAGTTCTTTACTTGAAATTCTCATTACATAAATTACCTAGAGATTTGTAGTGTTCCAGTATAGCAGAATCTTGGCTTCTGTCAGACAGCTCAAGTTTATGGAAGTCCTGCAGTAAAAATCTTCTGCTTCCTGATGAGCTTGAGATATAATTAATAATGTATTGGCTGACAGTTTTAGACACCATGCTTAGCATGCTGATATCTTTCACTACCAAAGGGATGGAAAAAGAACATCACTATTAGTACTGTCTATTAATTTATAAATAAACCCATTAATAATAATAGAAAAATAATAAGCCTAGTAGGGGAAAAAGATTTATTTCAATTATTTCAAATCCAGTTTCCAATGAATTAGTAACATGGTGAATGTAATAAGTTGCCATACTATTGAAATTAGAAGCATGGTTTTAAAAGAGTGAAAAAGATCATACTTTATTCTCACTGTACCTTTAGCTTACAATACTGAAACATTAGAAAATAAACGTAATGTGAACTTTATCAACAGTTTATCAGGGCCAAAGAAGACAAATATTTGTGTCTTCAGTAGCCTAAGATAGTCCTCAAACCTCACCTGACAGATATCTTAAGATTATTTGAAATATTTCCAGTGGTAAGGCTTTGAAATTTCCGAGGGTTGATAAGTGAGAATTGGAGTCAAAGACTTTGGAAAGATAGCTGAATTGACGATTACTTCGTCTATATTTCTGGCTAGGGATCAAGGTGAAGCTGGTGTTTATTCTGGATGTCATCTTTCTTCTTATCTCATCCATTTCTCTGGTTAGAAAAACAGCACATATACACACACAAAATAGAAGAAAGGACATTAAAGCAATGAAGAATTGTTTTACAATAAAGAAGTTGCTATGTGGATGGGCAACAGCTGTCTCTCCATATTTATAAAAGTTTTAATATGATGGCCAATATATGTCATTTTCTAACAGTAATTTATTCAGCTATGGATATTTATTTATTTATTCAGCTATGGATCTATTTATTCAGCTATGGATCATTTTTAAGACCTCAAAAATTTTCATCACTTTAAAATACTCTGGACAGAATAAGGGTTTTACTCAAACATGAGGCATGTTATATGTGGATAAGGTATAATTTGAGAAAAGAAATATACAAAATAGAAAAAAGTAAAAGATATAACACAAAATCAATATAATATAAAGAACATTCACTATTAATCAATTAATATTTTAACCCTTATCTAAAAATTAATGTAGTAATATACTTTAAAATTTCGTAGTAATATTCTTTCTATTAAAACTGAGTAGATCTGTTATGAGAAACAATAAAATTAAAATGTGAAAGACTTTAACTTCAAACCCATCAGCTGCTTCAGGAAGAAAAGTGAGGTTGTTTAGTCCCATAAAGACGTACAGTCTCAAAAATCCTATATAGTGTTGCCATGAGTTAGACTCATTCAATGGCAATGGGTTTGGCTTTTGTTTAGTTTAATAGCTTAAGTAGGTCACGTTGCTATTGCCAATTATGTACTCTACAATAAATAGGCAGTAAAATTACTAAAACTACAATAAGCAAATGTATAGTAACAGCTCAACTTTCAGTTCTACTTTGTATTAATATAGTAGTTAAATCTTAGGAAAGGCCTTATCACTTGATATCAAAGATGAACATTTCCTAAAGGAATTTATTAAAATCAGAGTATTTACTTATAGTAGACACTAAGTCTTAAAAATATATTATGTACCACCAAAGGTTTAAGTGGAGAGTAAATATTTTGAAAATGATGAGGGCAACGAATGTACAAATGTGCTTGACACAACTGATGTATGTATGGATTGTATTAAGAGTTATATGAGCCCCCAATAAAATGATTTAATACATATATATTATGCATCACAATGACCTCAATTCACTTCATTGTTCCAATTTAAAAAACACTGTCTTTTGTGCATATCTCTAGACATATGCACATGTATATGCATATACATCTGTCCATGTATATGCATTATATATATGGGTGTATGTGTAACTCCTTGTTTCTAAAGTAATAACCAAGGCATTAAAACACATCAAAGGGAGGAAGGGAGAAAAGTGAGGAGCTGATATCAAGGGCCCAAGTAAAAAGAAAATGCTTTGAAAATGATGGTAGCATGTGTACAAATGTGCTTGACACAATGGATGATTGTGTGGATTGCGATAAGAGATGTAAGAACCCTTAATAAAAGTATTTAATAAATAAAAAAACCAACAGCACATCAAGTAATTACTAACATAGCTGACCAAAATATATTTTTCCATTTGGGCACAAAATTGTTAAAATAATTTTGTTACTTATTCATCTTAAAAGGTTATATAGCAACTTATACCACTAATAGTTATATATTTTTAAATATGATATAAATTTTGTGCTTAGTGAGAAGCATTATCTGAAAGGGAATGATACCACAATGCGTTGCTTCAGCATTCAACGAATGTTTGATTAGCAGACATTTTAAAATCATCATTAAAATTTCACAAATAACATCTTACTGTTGAAAATTTTATGAAGTTTAGTTAAATAGAAAGTTTTTTTAAATAGAAACTTAAATTCACTTATAAACACTGTGGTTTATACCCTTTCTGAATTTTAAATGTATCAAAATTCCTATTGTTATATAAAAAAGTTGTCACACTATTCATACTATTTTGGTAATTTGCTTTATTTCAAGCACTACTATATTATAACCTCTTTCCATGACAATAAAAATGCCATCTCTATCTATCTATCTATCTATCTATCTATCTATCTATCTATCTATCTATCTATCTATCTATCTATCTGTCTATCTATCTATCTAATGGCTGTGTGATTTAGCCAAATGGAAGAGTCTTAATTTACTTAAGCCATAGGCTGCTTTCAATTTTTCACAGAATGTTTCAAAGCATTTTCTTGATAATAAAATTCAAATCTGTTCCACAATTTGCCATTTCCTAAATAGGGCCTGTGTCTTCTGAGACACTGATACCGGGGTTCCCAGGACAACTTCAGGGGCAGCCTCGAAGTTTATCTATTTTTTAACAAGGGGGCTAAAAAAAGAGGGGAGGGTATGCTTAAATTCTTTACAACTCTTGGCTCCTCATAATTTATCACTTTCCCTCGCTCAGAGCCGCACACGTTAGGGGGAAACAGCTGGTTTTCTGAAAACCCTGAAGGTGTCATCCTAAATTCTCTCACCCAATCCAGAGGAAGGGAATCAAGCCAAAATTAGGATGCTGTCTCCACACCGCGTCCCTTCCTCGGCCTTTGGTTATGTGGGGACCCCAGAGAAGGGACATCTTTTTTCCCCCCAGAGTCAAAAAACGTCAACTAGAATCCCACCGGGGCTTCTGCGGTTGTATTTGTACATAATCCCCCTTGAAGAGGACCCTTCTCATCTGCTAGGTTATTAATCCAAAACCATCTCCACGGAGAAGCTGGTCAATATTAGGCTCAAACTACATGATACCACGTAACGATGGACCGATCACCTCAGGAAAAGACGGTGGGGGGGGCACAAAAGGTCGTTTCCCCCCACATTTTACCACAAGTTGTGATAGTTTTCCGGCTAAAGAAATGAAATTTAGTCGTTTTGTCCCCACCATCCTCAAATGTCTCAATGTTTAAAAAAATTTTTTGTTTTTTCCCTCAAGTTTCCCACCGGAAAGAGGGGTGGGCCTGGCGGCGGTCGCGCGGGAGCTGCGTAGCCACTTCACAGGCGTCCCCGGGGCCGCAGGACGATCTTAGAACCCTCCCAGGAGCCCCCGCGGGCACAGCCACGCCCACTCATGAATATGAAACGAGCCGGCGTCCCGTCCAGCCCCCGGGGGCTCAAACGCGGCGGACGCTCCCAGAAGCCCCAGCGGGCGGGAGACCGCGCCTCTCGAGGAACCGCGCGCAGCCTCGGCCCCCGCAGCGCCTCCCGCCCCTCGGTCTGAGACCCGGAACCTTCTGCTCCCGTTTGAGGACCAGAAGGGGAGGGGCGCCGTGGCTGGGTGTTGGGCTGCTAGCCACGAGGTCAGCAGTTCGAAGCCCTCAGCCGCTCTCGGGCTGCCCTCCAGGGACATGTTGCCAGGGGCGACCCCGCGCTTGGTAGACCAGATGAGTTGACACAGTGGTTGCGACCACGGGCTTAAAGGCGGCGACTGGGCGGACGGTTCCGCGGGGATTCGTGCTGCTGTGCACAGGGCAACCATGAGTCAGCAACAACACACCAGGGTCAGCAGCCAACCGAGCCACTGGCTTGTCAGCCTCATTCTGGTGGGGTCAGTTAGGAGAGCTCCTATCAGAACGTCCCTGGGTGGGGTGGGGGGTGGGGGGAATAAAACTCCAGGCACTTCTTTTGAAATGTGATCTGGGTGCCTACAGATCGAAAGAAGACAACTAAGTGCCCATCACCTTCTCAAGGTGGAGTCCAAGGCCCATCTGTCCAGCTTGGCGCTCCTCTCTTGAAGATGAAGTTTTTATTCACTTACCCATTAACTCAGTAACGGTTTACTGGCGTTCACTTTGTCATTGGGCAATGGAGTAGATCCTGAGGATACTACAGAGAAAAAGACACGTTTCCCGCTTTAACGGACTATTACTAGCTTCAAGGGGAGTGATAGAGTAAACAAAACCAAACGAAGATAATCACAGGTTGGGTGCAGTGATCGGGAGGAAGGCAGTGAGCAACAGGGGCTGATGGTGGGGTGGGGAGGGGGCTGCTTTAGACCGACCTTTGAGAATTTAGGAAGAAGGAAGAGCCAGCCAGGAAAGGAGTGGGACTGGGTGGGGAGGTGGAGGGAGGGAACAGCAAGAGCAAAGGCCTTGGAGGAAGGAATGATTTTGGAATTTGCAAACTGGCTGACTGATTTTGTGAGTAAGCAGCTGGAAACAGGAAGAGGTAGGCACAGAGTGGAACCCTTAGCAATCCGCTCCATATTAGAGCCACCAAATGGATATGCACCCACACCCCACATTCAAATAAAATATGTAGATTACTACAGAAAGGTGGGATTGAAATTTCAATTTGCAGTTTTGGGGGAGCCAATTCTCTTTCTCCTCAGTCTCAAACATTTTTAGAGACAAGGCCTCAGCTACTATACTAGGTAGTGGGCCAAGAATGCCTTAAAGAATATAAGGATCCAAAAAAGCGAGAAGTTTCAATTTTGTTCAAGAACTGTGGGACACGACTAAAGAATTTTAAGAGGGCAGTGTTTCGATCTTATTTACATCATTAATAGAGTATCTGGCTTTCGTGTGGGGGAGAATTCAGTAGGATCTGTTAGGCAGTTACTATAGGACCCAGGTGGGGGAGAGATAGATGAGTTTGAGATATATTTGGGGGATAGAAGTAACTAAATTTACGGATGGGTTAGATGTTGGGTAAGGAGTAGAGAAAGAAAGGAGGTAATGATTATTTCAGGTTTCTGACCGTAAGAAGCATTTTGTTTTTACTGAGGACAGGAGTTTTACCAACAGGAAATCAAGAGTTTCATTTCTGAGGTTTGAAATGCTCATGAGACATCCAGAGGAAGTGTCAAGGAAGCATTTTTATTTATAAACCTGGAGCTTGGAGGGAAAGCTCTAGTCTGGAGGCATATTTTTGGAGAATTTTGAGCATTAGAGGAATATTGAAATTCAGATAGGGGGAAGAGGTGCTGAGTTCTCAAGAGAAGTTGAAAAGGAGAGTCTAGTGAAGTAAATGGAAAACAAAACAAAAAACCCCCCCGGAAGGACAGAGTTATAGAATCCTGAAAATTGTGCTTTAAGAATGGGAAATGGTTTGTATTAGAACCTCATTTCTGACCACCGAGCTTTCAGAAGTCCAGGCTTTACAGTGAAAGCCCCAAAACGAGTCTTCACATAAATTCAACCTCCAGTGGATTCTTTCCGTTTTACTGACAGTGTGAATGGCCTTTCCCTCAGGCTGAGTGGGTTAGAGAGTTGATCACTGTCACTCCCAAAACCAGTCCAAGGAGAGAAGTGGCCAACCCGTCAGTAAATTCAGTTACTTCTGTCCCCCAAATATATCTCAAATTCATCCCATCCTAGCTACCAGCTGGGTCCTTGTAGTAATGTCCTAAGAGATCGTACTGAATTCTCCACATAAAAGCCAGGCACTCTTTTAATGATGTAAACCAGGTAATTTCACCCATCTGCTTACAATTGTCTCCAAAACTCAAAACGCACTGTGACCCAGTTGATTCACACATGGTGACCCTATAGGTCAAGGTACCCGCGCTCCTTAGGGGATGACCTAAATAGAAGTGGGGGTGCTTGGGTCGCAGGGTCATGAGTCATAACCTGACTGCCTTATTTTGAGGCCCTGAACCAATCTTGTAAACTTGTCTGTCTAGCATCAATATTTGGATGAGATTATGACCTCATGCTAGTGATCTTCATCATCCAGATGACATGTCTGCTTTTATCTTGTCTTTGCCCTGATTAAGACTTAATAAATGTTCTTCTTAAATTATATTTGAGATTTGGGGGTCTCCTTTGTACCCTAAGATAGGTACACCGTGTTGGGAGCTGTTTAGCTCAGCAAGATGTCTATTGGGTTTGGGATTCCCATTTCCATGGAAGTGCTTCCGTAGGCCCACCGTGTCCTTTTATTTTTCATGAACATAGTGTGACTTTACCTTGCCAACCACATCAAACTCTCCCTCTCTCAGTATTCTCTGGAATCTATTTCTCCTGCCTTCATTCATTCATTGATTATTTGAACCATGCCCATTTTCTGCCAGACAGTGTTAACTGCTAGATAACCAACCCAAACCACTCACTACAATTGAGTTGATTCTGGCTTGGAGACACCCTGTGGAATAGAGTAGAACCACTCCTTAGGACTTCAGGTGCAGTAAATCTCTGGGGATCAGGCAGCCTCATCTTTCTCCAGACGAGCAGCTCGTGAGTTTGAACTGCTGACTTTTCAGTCAACAGCCCACTGTTTAACCCATTGATCCATTAGGGTTCTTTAACTGTTGGATAAATACACATGAGCTACCCCCCCCAAGATGCCTGCCCCCCAAACAGTCTAATCTTTCTACCCAAAGGTAGATTAATAACGTTTTAGAACATTTATTTCCAGATAAAAATCTTTCCTGGGCAATAAATACAGGTTTATAGAGATATTTTTACTGGTTACGTAGTATTCCACTATAAAACTGTATCACACAAATTTGTTTGCATCATTCGATTTTCCCAATGTTTGATTATCATGGAAAATGGAACTAAAGGACAATGGAAGTTTCCCATGAACTTTAAAAAAATCATTTTATTGGGAGCTCGTACAATTCTTATCACAATCCATATATACATCCATTGTGTCAAGAACATATGTACATTTGTTGCCATCATCATTCTCAAAACCTTTGCCTTCTACTTGAGCCCTTAATATCTGCTGCTCATTTTCCCCCTCCCTCCCCACTCCCCTCCACCTTGTGAACCCCATGAACATTTTGAAGCTCCCTGATATATGGATCCCCTGGGAAATCTTGCTTGCTTTTGCTGGATGTGAATCCTGCATCTGGTTCATTATCTACCCTCTGGTCCTTTGGTCTTGAGCCAGCGGCCTCCTGATCTTGCTATATTACCTTCTGATCTTGGATTCATTTGCCTCTGCAGCCAGCAGCTGTCTGACCTGTCAACCTTGGGTTCTTCAACCCTGCAGCCATGTGAGACAGGAGACACCTCCAGCCTGACATCTGACCCATGACTTGGAACTTCCTGGTCTCAACAACTGAGTAAACCTCTTAATTGAGATCAATCTTTCTGTGTCTATACATGTAGAAACTCACTGGGTTTGCTTCACTAGGAGACCCAGCCTAACACAACACAATTTTTAAAAATTCAATTGCCGGTAACTACGCAATTGTGGAGTTTCTACTTCACCGTCTATTGGAAATGATTCATTTGTAATGTAATGAGATGCCAAGAGGCAAATATTAAGAGAAAAGTCTAACAGAACTTGATATATACCCTCCAAGTAGTTAATAAAATCATATGCTGATGAGCTACAGTGTTTGGCAATGCCTATCTGTGTGAAAATAATTCCCAAACCTGAAATATGAAAAATATGTATAATCTCAGGTCAGTATAAACAGATGAATAGAATGTTTTGATGATAGAGAACACTGCCTTTGAACTATAATAAGGTAAATCTTATCCTCCCCAAATATTTCATTCTTATTAATCAACTTGAATTTAAAAAATAATAATTTTATTGGGGGCTCATACAAATCTTAACACAGTTTAAACTTGCATTTTTTAAAAGTTGCTAAAAAGAGTTAATGGCTGGTTTTAAAGATATATCACTTAGAATTAGGACAGGTTCCTAATGATAGAAAACTCCAAATCACAGTAGCTTGAAAAATACATATAAGTTTATTTTTCAATAAACAAAGTTTATTTTTGTTTATAAACAAAGTCAAGAGATAAACAATTAGGGACATCCTCACAATCATCCAAAACCCAGCTCCCTCTATCTTGTTGCTCCCCATCTTTAACCTGTACCTTTCTTCTGATGGTCTAAGGACATGGCTTGCCCTTGAGCTATTTTATATGCATTTGACCCAGCCAGGACAAGGAAACGGGGAAAAAGGGCGCTTTTTATGACATCATGTTGGCCAAACTCGGTCACATAGTCAACCCCAACTGGGGAATGCATTCTTTCTTTCTGAGGTCATGTGCCTGCTGAAAATAAGGGGTTCAATGCCTGGGCGGTAAGGGGAGTGAGCGCAGGCTACCACAGCCCTCTGCAAAACCAAGCACAGTTTCCGTTCAGGTGCATTCTGTTCTCATCTTTTAACCGGTAGCTTGCTAATGTCCAAATTAAACTAACAACCATCTGAACACATTTCCTGTTTGCTTTTTGGTAGAGATGAAACACAGTTTGCTCACGTTGTTTATACAATTGATAATAATTACATCCGCCTTCTTATTTCCCTTCTTTAGACAAAGTAATTTCTAGTTTAGCTTCCTTGGAGCCTATTATTTCTAAGCTATTTCTCATCTTCCATTGAGAGTACTTCATTTTAGTCCCCAGGTGTGTTTGTTACCTTCTCTTCCTACAAAGTTAGTGCTTTCCCCCTATATTCTTGTGCATCTCTTTCTTTAAATACTAAATGTTATGCCCAACAATTGTTATTTGGGCAACACGATTCCTTCCTTGTCTTCCCTGATTTTATTGGAAAGATGGCTGCAGGCATACTTCAGGGAGAGTCAGGTTCTGTTCCAGATGCCGCAGTGAAGTGCATGTCACCATAAAAAGAGTCATACAATTTTTGGGTTTCCCAGCACACATAAAAGTTACTCTATGTGGTAGTCTATAAGTGTTCAAGAAATAAAACTATGAAAAAACTTGCAATATTGTGAGAGTTATCAAACTGTGACAGAGACACGAGTCGCACAGACTGATGGGAAAATGGTGCCGACAGACTTGCTCGATGTAGGGTGGTGCCAACTTTCCATTTCTGAGAGAGGTGGCATCTGCGAAGAGCAATAAAGCAAAGCTCAATAAAACAAGCTATAGCTGTATTTTTAAAAAACCAGGCAGAGGAAGCTGAATTATGAAAATCACTAGCAAAAATAATAAAGTACATTCAAGAGATCATTTCTAGGGCAGTTGAGGGAAAATACAACAATTCCATGTACTTACATATTTAACATTTGTGTGTGTGAGGACTTGCTAAGTTGCAGTCCGTGGCATAGCGTGCTCAGGGTGTAACACGAGGATGAGATTTCCGTCAAAGACAGGCGTTAGGAGGAGTGTCAGGCCTCATAGGATTGGCAATACAATTGTCGTTTTTCAAGGATATGAAAGTGCACAGAGGTTACCCAAGGTTTTCAACTCCAGCACCCTGGTGGTGCATTGGGTAAGTATTTGAGTGGTTCAGACCCACCAGCTGCTCCTCAGAACTAAGTTGCAGTCTGCTTTCCTGGGACCCCGGGGCAGTTCTGCCATGTCCTATAGGGTTGCTATGAGTCGGAATTGACTCAATGGCAGGGGGAACATGATGGGAAGCCTGTTTGAATAATTGCATTTGGGTTGTGTAAAATTTTGTCCGGAAAATGGCATGTTAAAAAGTCAACTATAAGACAATATGTGCAGTAGTATACTGTATTAAACGGAGATGCATAGATAATATAAAGTCCTGGAAGGCTGACAGTATTGTGTCAGCAATGGTTAAATTTGCCTAGATAGATTAAAGGAGATTTAGGTTCTTCGTGTGTGTGTGTTCATTTCCGGGTTATTCATGCTTTCTGTTATTCATGTCTATATTATTTGTGTAGTGAGAAACAATGATATTAAGAAGATGCACTGTTATAGTGCCAAATTGTATTCCCAATGTATAGAAATAAAAAGTTTCATTAGGGCTTTATGAATTTTCTCTTGAATGAATAAGGAATTCTTATTTTTCTTTATCATTTCAAATTTGGGAAAAATAATACACCAGTTCTATTTGATTTTTTGTATACCTCTCTATATTAGTAATATTAAATATTTTTAAATGCTAAAGATGCACTGTTATCTTTTACTGTGCCACAGAAGGAAGAGATGAAAGATTGTAAAATAGTTTTGGATATTTTTTTTTACATTTTATTTGGGGCTCATACAACTCTTAGCACAATCCATACATATACATACATCAGTTGTATAAAGCATATCCGTACATTCTTTGCCCTAATCATTTTCAAAGCATTTGCTCTCCACTTAAGCCCTTTGCATCAGGTCCTCTTTTGTCCCCCCTCCCTCCCCGCACCCTTCTCCCTCAGGGGCCCTTGATAATTTATAGATTATTATTTTGTCATATCTTGCCCTATCCGGAGTCTCCCTTCCCCCCCTTTTCTGCTGTCCGTCTCCCAGGGAGGAAGAAGTCACATGTGGATCCTTGTAATCGGTTCCCCCTTTCCAACCCACTCACCCTCTACTCTCCCAGCATCGCCTCTCACACCCTTGGTCCTGAAGGTATCATCCACCCTGGATTCCCTGTGCCTCTAGCTCCCATATGCACCAGTGTACAACCTCTGCCCTATCCAGTCCTGCAAGGTAGAAATGGGATCATGGTAGTTGAGGGGAGGAAGCATCCAGGATCTGGGGGAAAGCTGTGTTCTTCATCGGTACTATATCACACCCTGACTGACCTATCTCCTCTCCTAGACCCCTCTGCAAGGGGATCTCCAGTGGCTGACAAATGGGCCTTGGGTCTCCACTCTGCACTTCCCCCTTCATTCACTATGGTGTGTGTGTGTGTGTGTGTGTGTGTGTATATATATATATATATATATATATATATATATATATATATATATATATATATATATATTTGCATGATGCCTTATACCTGGTCCCTTTAGCACCTCGTGATCGCACAGGCTGGTGTGCTTCTTCCATGTGGGCTTTGTTGCTTCTGAGCTAGATGGCTGCTTGTTCTCCTTCAAGCCTTTAAGACCCCAGACACTATCTCTTTTGATAGCCGGGCACCATCAGCTTTCTTCACCACATTTGCTTATGCACCCGTTTCTCTTCAGCGATCGTATCATGGAGGTGTGCAGTCAATGATATGATTTTTTGTTCTTTGATGCCTGATAACTGATCCCTTCAGGACCACGTGATCACACAGGTTGGTGTGTTCTTCCATGTGGGCTTTGTTGCTTCTGAGCTAGATGGCCTCTTGTTTATCTTCAAGCCTTTAAGACCCCAGACACTATCTCTTTTTATAGCTGGGCACCATCAGTTTTCTTCACCACATTTACTTGTTCACCCGCTTTGGCTTCAGCAGTTGTGTCAGGAGGGTGAGCATCGTAGAGTGCCAATTTAATAAAAGAAAGTATTCATGCATTGAGGGAGTGCTTGAGTAGAGGCCCAAGGTCCTTCTGCCACCTTGATACTAAACCTCTAAATATAGACACATAGATCTATTTCCCCATCTTCATATATATATTTGCATGTACATGTCTTTGTCTAGACCTCTATAAATGCCCTTTGACTCCTATCTCTTTCCTCCATCTCCCTTGACTTTCCTCCTGCCCCACTATCATGCTCCGTCCCCACCTGGGTTACAGCTATACCTCTTCTTTAAGTAACCTTACCCTTAATCATTCCCTACCAGGCCTGCCACTCCCCCTTCACTACTATTTTGGGTCCCATGTTGTTCCCTTGTCCCTGTGTTTGTTAACACCACTTCCTTACCACCCCACCTCCCCCTATCCCAAGTCCCCCCAGAACTGTCGGTCCCGTTGTTTTTCCTCCAGATAGTTCATCCAGCCTGTCTTCTTTAGACAGACTTGTGGAGACACAAACATTAACGAAAACAAGACAGAGGAAAATAAAGCAACAGTATACTACCAGACAACAAAACAACAACAACAAACCATTGACAAAGAACAAAACAAAACACATCAAGAAAGAAGAGCTTGTAGTTCGTTCAAGGATTGTTTGCTGGCCCTTAGGAGTGTTTTCCAGTCCAGTCTGTTGGGGCACCACGCCCTGGCCCCAAAGTCCACTTTCAGCATTCCCTGGGGACCTTGCCACTCCATTCCCTTGCTGTTCTGTTGCACCTCTTTAGTGTTTTGCCTCGGTGTGGTGGGATCAGGTCAGGTGCAATTCGCACACTGTGTCTCTGGTGCAGTCCCCTGTATCACCCTTGGTCACTGAGGGACATCATGTCTCAGAGTGGGGCCAGCCATGTTGTTCTCTCTGTGGACTGGCTGCTCTACTCAGGAACATCATCCTCACGGCCTGGTGGGTCAGGCTGTGCTCTACTCTCTCCTCCTGCCCCTTCATCTGCTCCCGTGTGCTCTGATCAGATATGTCCATCTCCCGGAGCTGCAGAGTCAATGTCGTCCTTTGAGTTTCGCATATTTTAATGTCATCATCATAAGGGAAAGATGGTAATAAATAAATATATTCAGGTGAACGGACCACAGAAAAGTGAGTGAAGAGAGATGTCGGACAAGGTAAGATATGACAAAATAATAATTTACAAATTATCAAGGCTTCATGAGGGAGGGGGTAGCAGAGAGAGGGGGCAAATGAGGAGCTGATGTCAGGGGCTTAAGTGGAGAGCAAATGTTTTGATAATGATGAGGGCAATGAATGTACACATGTGCTTGACACAATTGTTGTATGTATGGATTGTGATGAGCTGTATGTGCCCCTAATAAAATGATGAATAAATAAATAAATAAATAAGGGGATCCTTAAAAAATAAACAAACAAATATATTCAAATATTGAAGCCAATTGACAGGTGTGTCTTGGCATCCTGATGTGGACGTAACCAATCGTGTAGCAGTACATGAGCTGCACCTGCTTTCCTAGGCTATGTTCCTAACCTTTTAAAGGTCTCTCTTCCCCAAGAGCAGCCCTAGAAAGGCATACAGTTCTGCTTTTCTTTATTATCCCTTTGATTGCATCACACTCCTAGCGACGCGACAAGAAGATCCAGAGATTATGTGAATCCAGCTCCGAAGGGGCTGGCTGTTGCTCCTCCTCTCCCCCTGAGCTGGCTCCACCCCAACTGCCAATAAACTCAGTCTCATCTTTAGAGTTTATGACCGGAGTGTTTGGGCTGCACTTTTAGTGTCATGAGGGGAATTCTGGAAAGGGTTTTTGTTTTGAAAATTAAGACTAATACTTAGCTTTTAATGTAGGAATCATTTTCCAGTGGTAATACACTTAGACATTATAGACAGAAAGCAGTCAGACTTTTAAAAAAATGATGAATGTCATCGTGTGTGTGTGTGTAAAAATGAAGAAGCATTGTAGGCTTGCCTTCTCACTGTACAAACATGCAATGCTTCAGAAATATCTTTTTTTTAATCATTAAAATAATTTTTGGTTATATTAGAAAACTTTGTCAGACTTCATAAAATGCAGAACCAAAAACAATTATTAAAGCAAATTCTAAGTGAGTAGATTTGGCAGGATAGTCATTGCACAACATTAGACAAATATAAAAAATACTCCCCTGTGGGAAACTGCTAAAAAAAATTAATTAATTTCCAGATGGCTACAGTTACACAAAAGTTCAGGCTTGACTCACTTGGCATCTTTTACAAATTGAAAACATGGAAACTTGGAAAACCCAGAAAGCCATAATTTTCATCAATTGAATACAATTGCTGAGTAAAAAGGGTTCCTGACTGGTTTCTGAACACAGCAAGGGATGCTGTAATTGTTTCCAGCAGATGGCAGCAGAGATCCGTAATAGATTTCATCTGGGTTCTGAAGCGTGGGAGGGAATCTGAAAGGTAGATGGAGAGCAGGTTCACTGTCACAGAACACCCTCCGTTTACAGATGAGGGCACAGCTCCAAAGAAATCACCTGGCTTTCCCAAGGCAAACATCTTCGTTAAAGTAAATTCCTTGAACCATGTTGGGACTATGGCACTTTCATTTCTACGACACACACTCAGCGCAAGCACATTTAATTAGATGTGACAACTGTTGTGTTTCACATGAAATATTAACCCATGATATTAAAACAAAAAGAAAGCCCTGAGGGGTGCTCATCTGAAAGTTTTCTGAGGGGAGGGCGCTGTCCGGACAAGTGAACAGTTTTGGGACTCGAAGCTGTCTTAGACGCCTCACCTATCTTCTGCCTCTGTCTTACCTCGAATAAAGTACTCAAGCTTTGACTTCATGTAGTGAAACGAAGTAAGAATATGCTTCCCACAGGGAAGTTCTAAGTTTGGTTTTTTGAAAAATAAAGTTTATATATTTTTTAATGTTTTTAAATTTTTATTTTATTTTTTTACATTTTATTGGGGGCTTGTACAACTCTTATCACAATCCATCCATACATCCATTGTGTCAAGCACATTTGTACATTTGTTGCCTTCATCATTCTCAAAACATTTGCTTTCTACTTGAGCCCTTGGTATCAGCTCCTCATTTTTCCCCCTCCCTCAGGAACCCTTGATAATTTATAAATTATTAATATTTTGTTATGTCTTATGCCTCCCTCCACCCACGTTTCTGTTGTCCGTCATCCTGGGAGGAGGTTATATGTAGATCCTTGTGAGTAAGTTTTAAATGAGATCTTCTTTGCCTTGAACTTGGCTCAAACCTATCTGAGAATAAATGTAGATCCTGTCTCCACCCGCTCCGGAGAGAGACCGGGTACTTTCTTTAAGAGCAAACCGCTTTCCCGTGTACTCACTGCCATCCAGGACAGGCTGGAACCGCTCTCTAAGGCTTGGAGACGTGAAATACTTACAAGAGCAGACAGCCTTGTCTTTCCTCCTGCAGAGCACCTGGTGGGTTTGAACCGCCGATCTAGGTAGCAGCTCAACGAGTACCCATTACGCTATCAGCGCTCCTTACTTGTTAGCGTAAGTCTGTCCCCAGTACTGCTCGGGACGTTGCTGTTGTTGTGCGCGGTCAAGGCGATGCTGACTCCTGACCCTCTAGGACAGAGTGGACCTGCCCCGGGGCTCTCCTGGGCTGTCCTCTTGTCTGGGGGAGTTTCCTAGGTGTGTTCTTCAAACGCTGTTAGATGTCCTGGGGGAGAAAATTGTCCCCTGCTTAAATGCTTTGGGTGTCCCGTTTCCGAAGCCCACCTCTCTTCTTCTAGAAGCTTTACTTAAAAATAAATCATTTTATTGGGGCTCGTACAATTCTTATCACAATCCATACATCCATCCATTGTGCCAAGCACATTTGTACATCTGTTTCCAACATCATTCTCAAAACATTTGCCTTCTATTTGAGCCCTTAATATCGGCTGCTCATTTTCCCCACTCCCCTCTCCCTCATGAATGCTTCATAATTCACAAATTATTATTATTTTATCATATGTTACACTGTCCGACGTCTCCACCTGCCTTCTTCTCTGCTGTCCATCCCCCAGGGAGGAGGCTATACATAGATTCTTGTAATTGGTTCCCCCTTTCTATCCCACATTCCCTCCACCCTCCAGGCATCACCACTCTCACCATTGATCCTGAAGGAGTCATCTGTCCCGGATTCCCTGTGTTTCCAGTTGCTATCTGTACCAATGTACATCCTCTGCTCTAGCCAGATTTGTAAGGTATAATTGGGATCATGATAGTGTGGGAGGAAGAAGCATTTTAAAACTAGAGGAAAGTTATATGTTTCATCGTTGCTACCCTGCACCCTGACTGGCTCATCTCCTCCCCACAGCCCTTCAGAAAGGGGGTATCCAGTTGCCTACCAATGGGCTTTGAGTCTCCACTCTGCACTGACCCACATTTACAATGATGAGTTTTTGTTCTTTGATGCTTGATACCTGATCCCTTCGACAGTTCGTGGTCACACAGGCTGGTGTGCTTCTTCCATTGTTGCTTCTGAGCTAGATGGCCGCTTGTTCACCTTCAAGCCTTTAAGACCCCAGACACTATATCGTTTGATAGCTGGGCACCATCAGCTTTCTTCGCCTCTAGAAGCTTTACTTATGGTCTTGCTGTTCACATTTAGATTTCTGATCGACCTGGAACTAATGGTAGTAGGGAGAAGTAAGCTAAGTTTATTTTTTCTATGTGGATACTCAGTGTCTTTGTGCTATTTATTGAAAAGCCTATCTTTCTTCTACTCATCTGGAAGGCTTGCTCTGCTGTATATCAAGGGCTCCTGTCTGCGGATGTCTGCTTCTGAGCTCTTTATTTTCCCCATTGCTCTATTTTTTCCTGTCCTTGTTCCAGACTCTTAATTGCTATTGCCTCTTCACAAGGCTAGATCTGGTAGGGACCCGTATCCTTCTTTAAGAAGAGTCCTGTCTCTCCCTGGCCATGAGCACTTTCAATTGCATCACAAAATTAGCATGTCACGTTCTTGACACAACCTACAGAGATTTTGATTGAATTTGCATTGAATACACAACCCATTTGGGACAAATAAATTATGAGTCTTATTCTAGCTAATAAACTTGCTTGCTAACTTGTCTTACAGTGTGCATAATAGGACTGTGGATTCTGGAAGTTCTCCATGTAAGCAATCACATCATCTACGAATAATGCTACTTTGCTTCTCCCATTATGATGCTGTCCTTGCCTTACTTTGATGACCAGGACCTCAGCTATCTTTGTTTGTTATCTTGAAGGAAATGCTTTTTTATATATTATGTTTGCTAAAGGCTCTGGTAACCCAGGGATTGGCTAGGTGCGGGGCTTCTAACCCTCTAGCAGCACCAGGGGAGGAAGATGAGGCAGTTGGCTTCCATCGAGGCAGCTTTGGGAATCCTATGGGGCAGTTCTACTCTGTCTTATAGGGTTGCTATGGATTAGAATCAACTAGGCTGTGGTTTTTGTCCCCCTCTCATTTAATGTTTGCTAAGAGGTTTATTTATTTTAAAAACCATAAATGGATGCTCATTTGGTCGAATACTTTAGTACTTTTCTTCTGTTAATGTGGTGAATTTTATTACTTGTTTTTCCCCATAAAAATAATTTTAAATACATAAAAGTTGAAAGATTAGTGCAGTGAGCACCCATAAACCTACCTATAAAGTATACTTGCTAACATTTTACCCCTTTTGCTTTATCTTACATTTTCTAACCCGTTTGAAGGTACAATATAGCTGCAGTTATCAGGACATATCACCTATAAATACTGCAGCACAAAATTCTTAAAAACAAGGATATTCTACGAATACATAATATACAGGGGGCTTCAAAAAGTTAGTGGGAAAATTCCATTATCCTTTAAATTGATTTTTCCATAAACTTAAAAATCCCCTCATATTATCATACCTAAGAAAAATGTACATTGAGCTGTTATTTTAATATTAAATTCACAAAGTATTTCTGATATTTCTGAGATAAATCCATCTGGATAATCATGTATTCTCCATCTTGAAACTGCTGAATTCAGCTGGCTGATAGTTCACTTACGATATGTGCATGTATGTTAAGCATGCACATGGTGTACTTGGTATGGTAGCTACATAATCTGGTGTCAGTTTGGGACTTGAGAGGATTAAGAGTGAAGAAGTGGAGTCTGGTCTCTCAATCAGGTCAGAGCCAATGAGGCCTCTGTGTGGACATGGCCTTCTCCTGAGGATTCTGGGAACTCCTAGATTTCCTCCTTGGAGGAGAGAGACGCACACCCTGGAGAGATGCTCTACTGACAAGACACATGGCACTACGCTGATAGACCTTGTGTCCTGGGAGCTGGAGGAGCCACGTGGAGATCCCTGCCAGTGCCGAGTTACTTCTACTGCCACTGCATCCACAAAACTTTCCACCCACCGGCCTGTGATCTTCCTGCATTTGGTGTCATTGCATGTGTTTCATGAGTCTGAAGAGGACTTTATAGATTAGTATTGGACATATGGGCTAATATCGAACTTTAGGGACTTGATCTGGACTGGGCTAAGATGTTTTCTCAATATTCAACTGCTCTTGTATATAAAATTCTCTGATACACATATGCGTGTTTATGAATTTGTTTCTCTAGTCTGCCCAGACTGACACATTTGGTGACTGTCTTCTTCCTTGCGCTGCCTTTATAGGGTTTTGGAATGTCAGTTTGGCATTTTACTATGTCCTTTAGATTAATTTTGCTTTCAAAATTCCTAAGTATTGATTCCTTTTTATTGATTTATTGACCACGGACAGAGGTGGTGGTGTTAGGTGCCGGCCAGTTGGTTTCCACTCACAGTGACCCAGTTCTTCGTGTGTTTGATCCATGGATACAGCCACTGTGTCAGTCCATCTTGTGGACGGGCTTCCTCTTTTCCACTGCTCCCGGCTTTACCACGCATGCGCCCTTCTCCAGGGAATGATCTCTCCAGGTGACACATCAGCACAGAAGACTGTGTCTTGCCATCCTTGCCTCTAGACAGATTTGTTTGTTCTTTTAGCAACCCATGGGACTTTCGATATTTTTCTCCAGCTCCACAATTCAAGCACATCGATTCCTCTTCGGTCTTCCTTATTCAATGCCACCTGCGTATGAGGCGAGTGAAAAGGCCGGGGTTGGGTCAGGACCACTGTAGTCTTTAAAGTAACAGCCTTGCTTTTCAAAACTTTGAAGAGATTTTGTGCAGCAGATTTAACAAGGGCAATGTGCCACTTGATCTCTTGTTTACTGCTTCCATGAGCACTGACTGGGGATCCAAGCAAGATGAAATCCTTGGCCAGTTCAGTCTTTTCTCCGTTCGTCTGATGCGACCTACTGGTTCGGTTGTGTCCTCTGCATATCAAAGGTGGTTAATCAATTCCTCCAATCCTGATGCCACCTTCTTTCTTGTATCAGCCAGCTTCTCTGATTATTTGCTCGGCATACAGACTGGATAAGCATACACACATCTTTCCTGATTTTAAACCATGCAGTGTGACCCTGTTCTGTTCTCCCAGCTGCCTCTTGCTCCGTGCACACGTTCCTTTCCCGTGTGAGCACAATGAAGTGTTCTGGGGTTCTCGTGGGTTAAGTGCCAGCCTGTCACTGTGTTAGGTGCCAAGCTTTGCTGCCCTCAAAGGGCTCACCACCCTGTGGGCCAAGCTTCTCTCTACTGACAAGTCTGCTCCAAACACAAATACGCCCAGAGGAGGACCCCGAACTCAGAGCGAGGAAGGGAAAAGAGGAGCCAAGAGAGGCTTTCCAGAGGAGGTGGTGTGTAAACAGGATCTAGAAGGGCTAGCTCAAATGAGATGGCTGAGAAGTGGGCGACAAGAGGAAAGGCATGCGCAGTAGAAGAGGCCAGTGTGGGAGAGCCTAGGGATTGGATGAACTGCCAGCAATTCTCTGCTGAACCACAGGGTAGGTGTGGCAGAGTAGAGGGAGAAAATGTGCCAAGGTAGGCGATGGGTGGAGGGGAGCATGCTGTCCTGAGGAATTCCAATGGTGTGATAGAGCACCAGTGAAGGGGTTTTTAGCAAAGAAAGTTATCATCAAATTTGCTTGCATCCCAGGGCAAGCATTCTGGGGACCCTGGAAGCAGTGTGGAGAACAGATTACAAAAAGATGTTACGGGACTGGTTAAGATGCAGATGTGTACCCCAGGCAAGCAAGGGTGAGAGCTAGGACCAGGGCAGTAGCATTTGTAATGGAACTGTTAATGTGTGTGTGTGTGTGTGTGTGTGTATAATTTAAATGTTATTTAGATTTTTAAGTATAGTTATTGTGTATAAATCTATATCTAAAGAATTGAACAGCCTTAGAGGAAAAAGATAGGAGCTGGAAGGATTCCCAGGTCTAGAAGGATTCCCAGGTTTCTGCTTTGCAGAAAGAGAAGCAAGAAGAGATGCCGATATCAGTGGGAGGGAGTTGAGAAGAAAAATGAGTTGAGGACATGTTGACTTAAGAAGCGATTCTCAACCTGTGGGTTGCAACCCCTAGCAAAATGACAGTGATGAAGTAGCAACGAAGAGAAATTTATGGTTGGGGGGGGGTCACCACCACATGAGGAACTGTATGAAAGGGCCGAGGCATGAGGAAGGCTGAGAACCACTGAAGGTGGAGGTGCTCAGTAGGTAACTGAATACGGAGGTCTTGACTCATGGGAGGAACTGGCCTGCACATAGATCCCTGCGGATCACCAACATAATAGAGTGGACGGAGCCACTGTGGGCGTAGGGGCTGAGTGTTTGGAAGGTGAAGACGAGTGGACTTGAGACGATTGGACATTGAAGGAATAGCTGGACGAGGAGAGACTCTGGGAAAAGGTGAAGAGAGGCCGGAAAATTAGGAAAGAAACTGGAGAAAGAGGTCCCCCGTGAGGAGGCGTCTTGCTGCCTGTGCTGCGCTGGTGGGGGCGCGGGGGGCTTCTTCTAAGCTGATCAGAGAGCATTTAGTTAAATAAATAAATACATGGAAGAAGAGAATGTTTGTTTCTCGCCCCTTTGCCACGTGGTTTTTCTTTTAAACTCTCCTTGCAACAATCAGTGCATCCACGGAAACTAAAGCAGGCTCTTTGATGATGATATGTGGAGGGTCAGCTGCTTCAAACATTTCTGTGATGTGCTTCACAAGCAGACATGTCGAAAAGGGAGACTATCCAATGTGGCCATTCTGTCCTTAAAAAATGTTCCTTTGATAAACATTAAACTGTTCCGTTTGCCAGAAATGTTAACGAGGAGAATAAACCCTGGGACTATTGAGAAGTACTTTAAAACTGGAAGTTTCAACCAAAAGATAAAATAGTAGACAAAAACAAGGGCTGGAAAAATCCCAAACTCTGTGAATGTTGCAGGCCTCGGCTGCTCTTGAGATGTTTTCCTTTGTCTAACGATTCATGATTTTTCACCCCCCAAAGACATCAGGTTCACATGTTAAAATTCAATTCATATGTTATCTCATACCCAAAGGAGCATCGAGAGGAAAGCATAACTTAGGGTGATGTTGAAAGAGTTGGAACCAAGGCGCAATAAACATCTGTCTCTTTGACCCCACAGTCTCTTCCTTAACTCTATGATCCTGAAGAAGTCGTTTTCCTTTCTTATGTTTAGTAGAGATGATAATATGATCCTCGAAAGGATGAAAGAAAATGAAGTCAAAATATGCGTGTGGATTGCAATGCAACTAGCCTTCAGGTGGTGTTGCAGGCCTGGTCCAGTTGCTGTTGACTCACAGTGACTGGACCAGCCCAACCTGTAGAGAGAGCAGCAGATGGGCTAAGGCTTCCCCAGGCTACCGTGCTATCAGTCAGCATCGACTCGATGGCAGAAAGGGGTGGTTTTTGTTTTATTTTACTGTCAAGGTCCTAAACAGACTGAATTAATATTCTCTGAAGTTGAGCTACAGATGGATTTTAGCTGAAAGCAGAGAACACCATAAAGATATTTACTTGTGTTTTTTTTTTTATTAACTCTGCCAATGCATTTGACTGTGTGGATCACAGCAAACTATGGATGGCCTTGAGCAGAACGGGAGTTCCAGAACACTTCATTGTGCTCGTGCGGAACCTGTGCAGAGATCAAGAGGAAGTTGTGAGAACAGAACCAGGGAATATCGCACAGTTTAAAATCACGAACGGTACACAATGGATGGCTGGATGGATGGATTGTGTCAATAGTTGTATGAGCCCCCAATAAAATGATTAATTTTTTTAAATCACTAATGGTGTGCATCAGGGTTGTGTCTTCACCATACTTATTCAGTCTGTATGCTGAGCAAATAACCAGAGAAGCTGGTTTATATGGGGAAGAATATGACATCATGATTAAAGGAAGGTTTATTAACAACCTTTCATGTACAGCTGACACAAACCTGCTTGCTGGAGGAAGCATACAACTTTCCTCTAGTTCCTAAATGCTTCCCCCACGCCCCCATCATGATCCCAATTCTACCTTACAAATCTGGCTAGACCAGAGGATGTACACTGGTACCGATAGGAACTGGAAACACAGGAATCCAGAACGGGTGATCCCTTAAGGCCTAGTGCTGAAAGCGGTGATACAGGGAGGGTGGAGGGAGGATGGGGTGGAAAGGGGGAACCGATTATAAGGATCTACATATAATCTCCTCCCTGGGGGACGGACAACAGAAAAGTGGGTGAAGGGGCCGTTGGATAGTGTAAGATATGACAAAATAATAATTTACAAATTATCAAGGTTTCATGAGGGAGGGGGCAGTGGGGAGGAAGGGGAAAATGAGCTGATATCAAGGGTTCAAGTAGAAGGCAAATGTTTTTAGAATAATGATGGCAACAAATGTACAAACATGCTTGACACAATGGATCTATGTATGGATTGTGATAAGAGTTGTACGAGCCCCAAATAAAATGATTAAATTAAAAAATAAAGAACAAATAAATGTTTTGGGAGAAGTAACAAACAATCCTGCTAGCCGGACTTGAGAAAGACTTGAGGCACTTGCTGCTGAAGATCCAGGATTGCAGTCTTCGGTGTGGATGACCACTCAGTGTAAGGAAGACCAAGGTCCTCGCCACTGGACCATCATCAATGGCGAAAAGATTGACATGTTTGTTTTGTCTTGCTTGGATGCTCAAGGAAGCTCAAGAGATCAAGGATGTATTGCGTTGGACCAGTCTGCTCCGCAGGACCTCTTGAGAGTGTTGAAAGGCAAGGGGGTTACTTTGAGGGCTAAGATACACTGACCCAAGCAGGATCTTTTCAGTGGCATCTTATGCGTTTGAACTGTGGTGCTGGGTAAGAATTTGGAAAGTTTTAAGGAGCCCCAGCGGTCCATGATCTGTAAGGTCCGAAACCACCAGGCCCTCTGCAGGAGAAAGACGGGGCTTTTTGCAGTTTACGTCTCGGAAATTCCCAGGGGCCAGTTCTGCCCTGTCCTGTCGGGTTGCCGTGAGTCGCATCGACTCAGTGGCAGTGAGTTATGGGCGGCCAGAGGACAAGCACATCTGTCTCGGCAGAAGTTGGGCCAGAATGCCTCTTAGACTAGGCAAGTATGGCGAGACTCTGTCTTACATATTTTGGAAACGTTGGCCGGAGAGGTGGGTTCCAGAGGAGGACATCTGGCTTGGAAAGGAGGAAGGCCCTCGGTGAGATGGATGGACACCGTGGCCGCTGCCATGGACACGGACGCTGGAGCCACCGGGAGGAAGGCGCAGTCCCAGTAGCATCTCGTGCCGTTGACTCACCATGTCGTTATGGGTCGGAGCTGACGTCTGCACATAACAAGACAGCAGCGGCAGCAGCTGGACCACACATCTGGGAGGAATGTTCCTCAGGGGGGGGTCTTGACACCGACCCTAACCAGGCGTTCCCTCAGCAGCCCCCGGGAATGGTGTTAAGCTAAAACGACCAACCCCGTAGTCATGAATTTAACCAATCATTGGAAAGCCTCTCCCACTTTGCGTTCTCCCACCTGCAGCTCCTCCGATCTTACACCTTCCAAACAACGTGAGTTCTTGGTTTTGCCTTATAAATATGCCTCTTTCGCTCCACCATTCTGGGGCGTCCCGGTTCAAACTGTTTACTGCTTCGAACCTTCAGTATGTCTCTTTGCTTTTATTTTAACAGAGCACGTGTCTTCTGACGTTTTTTAAAAAAGACTCGGGGGCCTCTTCGTTGGCATGGCACTGCTGCGTCATAGGGCGATTCAGATGCACGGCAGCTGCGCCATCCTGCATTCCCCCCAGCAATGGAGAAGGGCTCCAGTTTTCTCACATCCTCGCCAACACCTGCTATTTTCTGTTTGTTTTTTTTCCCTAACTCTTCAATCCCTCATCCTAGAGGAGTTGGATCTTTCATGGTGGTTTTGAGTGGCATCTCTCCGACGGCTGAAGATGCGGGGCATCCTGTCACGTGTTCTGTGGCCTTTGCCTATTGTATGATTGGGGTTAGGTTAGCAAAGGCTTTATAGTATGTGAGGTTAGTAGATCCATGGTAGCTTGCCTTTTCACAGGTGTGGGTTTTTGTTGTTGGTGAGTCCTGTGATGGAATTTCTCACATCTATGAGGGCTCATGCGTTTACTTTGCCTTTTGCTGTGTGTTATTCCCCTAGATAGGTCCCAGGGGTGTCCATCTTTTCCGGAATGGATCCCCAAGTCTTTCTTCTGTGGAGCTGCTGCCTGGGTTCAAACTGCCGATGGTACGATTGCAGCTGGATCTGAAGGCACCTTGGTGTGTGGTGGGAGGCCGCGCTCCACACCGGGGCCCCTGATTCCATTTCAAACCCTGAAATAAGGTCTGACTCCACCTGAGTGACTTCTGATCATCAAATTGCCAGTGCTGTTGCTCTTAGAAGCCTTCGGGCTGGTTCTGACTCCGTGACCCTCCCTCTGTCCAACAGAACGCACTGTGCGATGCTGGCTCGCCTTACCATGGTTGTTATAGTTGAGCCTATTGTTTCTTGGTTTGTTTTTTAACTGTTTAAACCCATTGTTGGAGCCCTGGTGTGAATCCATTTTACTGAAGGGTTTCGCCCTTTCCGATAAAGCCTCACCATGCTCCCCTCTCACAATGTGGCGCTGGCCAATCTGAGAATGCCCCAGCTCAAGTGTAGATGAAGGTCCATTGGATTTCCAGAGCGAGCCCAGGGAGGTGGGCGGCTTCATCCTCAGGCTTACATAACAGTCTGGGAACAGCCTGGGCATGTTCTTCACGATTTACTGAGGAGAGCGGGGATGTGTAACCTAAAAAGTTTGGGGTTTTGGTGGCCATGACTCAGGGCCACATGGTCATGAGTCATCCCCTGACTACCATGTGAGCAGGTGGTCGAAGCCCCAGGGACGACCCTGGACCATGTGAGAAATCTGCAGTTGTGGGTGTGCCCCAGTCAAGGGCCTTTGCCCTGCTTCTTAAGTCCGGTTTACACCGGTCAGGCATCGATCTGCCACCGGTCAGGAGTCTGTGATTTCTGGATTTGCTCTGTGTGTGTGTGTGTGTGTGTGTGTGTGTGTGTGTGTGATTTCCCTGATTTCTTCTGCTTTCTATTATGCATTGGTGTCTCCACAGCTGTGCATCCGGTGAAACCCACTGGCCTCCCGCTGATGGCGTCCCTCCTGTGGAGGATTGTCTTGGTCCTGTTTGAGCCTTAATAAAAGGGTTTCTACAGAATAGGCTTGAATTTGGGGTCCTTCCCCTCCCCCCCACTGCCCTAGTCTCCCAGTTAGCACTGGAGTGCTCAACCAGCCTTCTCTCTGCAGAGATAGGGTTTCTTATTATCATCGTGTATTAGGTGCTCTGAGTTGCAGGTATGAAAATGAAAACATGTCCTCTCCTGTCTTGCTCCTCTCCACAAACGCCGCCTTCTCAAACAGAGCTGCTTGCATCTCCCCATTCTACCAGCCGGGCTCTCTCCAGCCCCGCCTCCCCCTCAAGCCATGATCCTTCCTTTATTCTCATCTCTGCCCAAGACCTTCATGAGGGTTTAGCTGGCTGCTTGCGGCTTGTACTACCCACTCTCTCCTTAACTGGCACAATCTGTAGCTCTGTATCCCGCCCTCGCCGTCTTTGAGTCCCCTGAGGATTAGTGGGGCCTCTGTGGCCAAGCCCCGCGGGCCTTCCTCCAGGCTTCCGCTCACTGGACCGCTGAAGCAGCTGGCCTGGCTGACCCCACTCTTCTCGACATGTTCCTCCTTGGCGGTGGTGATCCAGCACTTTCCCGATTTTCCTTCGCTCTCTCCAACAGTTGCTAGACCTCTCCCCTTAAGCGTTGGCATCCCTCAAATCCCTGCCCTCGGGCCTCTTGTTTCTCCCCGCTCTGCCTGCTGGGCTCCCTCCCTCCCACGTCTGCCTGCCTCTAGAACCCCTTGGAAAATGCCTCCACGGTTGGCACAGTGAGTTCCCCACCCCCTCTGGAGCTTTAGCACCAATTTTCGGTTGCCCTGTTGGCACCTTGAATTCCAAATATCCACAGTGGAAGTCGTTCTCTTACGACCTTTCCCCACCAATCTGCCTCTCTGCTGGCTGGTCTTATTCCTGTTCACGTCCCATCATTCTCCTTCCTAGTCAGCCCAGATGCCTCGCTCTTGCTTTCCTCCCACGGCCAGTCACCGCCAAGTCCTGTAGACAACACTCGGACTGAAATAACTGACTCCCCCACCTTGCCACTTCTACTCCCCTCCCCCCCCCAAAGGCCTTCCCTACCTCGCCCTAAGCCACTAAGCCAGCTCCAAAGCCCCCAGCTCTGGCAGGTTTGACTTCCTTCCTGTTGGCCTCCCTCTCTCTTCCTTCCTCCCTCCAGTCTCCCCACAGCCCCGCTTCCTTCCAGTGAGTACTTATTAGACACATACTGTGTACTTGTTTGTGTTAGGCCCGGCTGACTAGAGAAACAAATTCAGTGACATTCGTATATGTGTGATAAAGAGTTTTATATCAAGAACTAATTATGCATCAATAAAACATCCCTGCCCGGAAGGTGAAACGCCCCCCCCCCTCCAAACCAGACCCCTGGCTCTCAGCCATTCCAACTCAGAGTGACTCCGCGTGACTAAAGGACAGATTAGAACTGCTCAAGCCTCACCCTCGGCAAGTAGGGGGTCGGCAAGACACAGACAGGCCCTCAAGAGGGACTGACACTGCTTGCAGCAATGTGCTGAAACACAGGACAGGGAGGAAGGCACGGGCCCGGGAGCGTTAGTCCTGTTGTTGGTCAGACCCCCGGGAGTCGGAATGGGGTCTCTGGCACCTCACTGCAACAGCACTAGCCACGACGACGGGTTGGTCATCTTTCTTTTTCTTAAGATACTTTTATTTAAAGATCTGACAGCTCTTATAACAATCCATACATCAATTGTATCAAGCATATTTGTACAAATGCTGCCATCATTTTTTAAACATTTACTCTTTCTTTTTTTTAATCATTTTATTAGGGGCTCATACAACTCTTATCACAGTCCATACATACATCAATTGTGTCAAGCACATTTGTACATTCATTGTCCTCATCATTCTCAAAACATTTGCTCTCCACCTAAGCCCCTGGCATCAGCTCCTCATTTTTCCCCTCCCTCCCCACTCCCCCCTCCCTCATGAACCCTTGATAATTTATAAATTACTATTTTGTCATATCTTGCCCTGTCCGACGTCTCCCTTCACCCACTTTTCTGTTGTCCGTCCCCCAGGGAGGAGGCCACATGTAGATCCTTGTAATCAGTTCCCCCTTTCCACCCCACCCTCCTTCCACCCTCCCAGTATCTCCACTCTCACCACTGGTCCTGAAGGGATCATTCCCCCTGGATTCCCTGTGTTTCCAGTTCCTATCTGTACCAGTGTACATCCTCTGGTCTACCCAAATTTGTAAGGTAGAATTGGGATCATGATAGTGGGAGAGGAGGCAGCATTTAGGAACCAGAGGAAAGTTGTATGTTTCATCGTTGCTATACTGCACCCTGACTGGCTCATCTCCTCCCCAAAACCCTTCTGTAAGGGATGTCCAGTGGCCTACAAATGGGCTTTGGGTCTCCACTCTGCACTCCCCTCTCATTCACTATGATACTATTTTTTGTTCTGATGATGCCTGATACCTGATCCCTTCGACACCTTGTGATCGCACAGGCAGGTGTGCTTCTTACATGTGGGCTTTGTTGCTTCTGAGCTAGATGGCTGCTTGTTTACCTTCAAGCCTTTAAGACAACCGACACTGTATCTTTTGATAACCGGGTACCATCAGCTTTCTTCACCGCATTTGCTTATTCACATACTTTGTCCTCAGTGGTTGTGTTGGGAAGGTGAGCATCATAGAATGCCAATTTAATAGAAGAAAGTATTCTTGCATTGAGGGAGTACTTGAGTGGAGGCCCAATGCCCTTCTGCTACCTTAATACTAAACCTATAAATATAAGCACATAGTTCTATTTCCCCATCCTCATATATAAATATATTTGTGTATGTACATGCCTTTATTTAGACCTCTGTAAATGCCCTTTGCCTCCTAGCTCTTTCCTCTATTTCCTTTGACTTTCCTCTTGTCCCACTATCATGCTCAGTCTTCATTTGGGTTTCAGTGATTCCTCTTGGTTACATTACCCTTGATTATGTCCTACCAGGCCTCCTACACCCTCCTCACCACCGATTTGGATCACTTGTTGTTCGCTTGTCCCTGGGTTTGTTAACATCACTACCTTTCCCCCCTCCTCCCCCATCTCCCATGTCCCCCCGGAACTGTTGGTCCAGTTGTTTTCTCCTCCAGATTGTTCATCCAGCCTATCTTATTTAGACAGACCTGTGGAGATAATAACATGCCCAAAAACAAGACAGAGCAAAACCAAGCAACAATATACAACAAAACAACAAACCAAATGACAAAGAAACAAAACAAAACACAAGAAAGAAAAGCTTGTAGTTAGTTCAAGGACTGTTTGTTGGCCTTTAGGAGTGTTTTTCAGTCCAGCCTGTTGGGGCACCACGCCCTGACCCCAAAGTACACCTTCAGCATTCCCTGGGGACCTCACCGCTCCATTCCCTTGCTGTTCTGTTGCACCTCTTTAGTGTTTTGCCTTGGTGTGGCAGGATCAGATCGGGTGCAATTCCCACACTGTGTCTCTGATGTTGTCAACTGTAGGGCTATGCGTCAGTGAGGGGCATCATGTCTCATAATGGGGCCTGCCATGTGGTCCTCTCTGTGGAGTGGCTGCTCTAATCGGGAACTTCATCCTCAAGGCTTGGTGGGCCATGATTTGCTCCACTCTCTCCTCTTCCCCCTTCATCTGCTCCCGTGTGCGTGGATCAGATATGCCCCTCTCCCGGAGCTACAGTTTCAATGCCGTCCTTTGAAATAAATTCTGGGGGAGGGGCAGGTGTCCACGTAGTAGTTGGGATTGGGGCCAGCCCCCCAAACCTCTCCACCTGTTCCCTACTCAGGTAGTCATCTTTATGGGAGTAGACAACCTCATCTTTCTCCTGCTAGGTAGCTGGTGAACTTGAACCATCAGACTCGCTGTTGGGCGTCCAATGTGCCCGGACCCATTGGCCCACCAGGACTCCTTGTGGAAAGCCCAGACTCCCAAACCACTCACTGTCAGCAGGTTGAGCCTGACCCATCGCGACCCTATAAGACACAGTGCCGTCTCTTGGGTTTCCAAGGCCGTACATCCTCATGGGAGCAGAAAGCCACGTCTTTCTCGCACAAAGCGAGCTGGGTTCTGTTACAGTCCACCATGCAGCCCACTACACCACCAGGCCTCCTTGGTCGAAAGTCAGTAGGGGCTTATTTCAGGAGGCCCGCATACCTTCCGACAAGGGCCACAGACAAGCCAGCCACAGAAAATTCAATAGAACAAGCAGCAGTGGCTCTCAACCTTCCTCATGCCACGACCCTTTCATACAGTTCCTCATGTGGTGGTGACCCCTAAACCATAAAATTATTTTCCTTGCTACTTCCTCACTGTCATTTTGCTACTGTTATGAATCAGGTAACTCCTTTGAAAGGGTCATTTGACCCCTAAGGGGGTCACGACCCACAAGTTGAGAACCACGAGTTAGAGCCCCTGGCTAGTTTCCTGGCTTTCATTTCCATCTCTTCCAAGCACGTTACTTGCTGGCTGATTAATGATTTGGTAGACAAACTGCTGCTGACCTGGAGGTTAGCAGCCCAACATACACCCCCTATGACACAGGGCTCCTTGGGGTATGGTTAGCAATCAGAAACGCAGTGGGGGGTTTCCTCCAGCCAAACCAGCTCTTAGGATCACGCTGTCACCCGGCTGGCAATCTTGATCACTCAGAAGCTTCAGTAGATTCAGCTCAAAGCCTAGAGACCCTTTCCTTAATGTGGCAGGGGGTCTGCTTCCACTTTTTGATGTTGACCGTGACCGTGAGAGGAGGGAAGGGGCCATGGCGGGATCTGGGGATGCCATTGTTTCTCTGGTCTGAAAGGGCCCCTGGGCTCATGGCTCTGCTCTCCCTGCAAAGGAGGGAGGAAAGTACAGGCCAGGAAAGCTGACCTCTGAAACAAAAGGTCAAGGGGGCAGGGGAGAATCCTTTTAGCAGATCTTCCTCTTTGTTTCCTGCCATGAGTTCTCCTACATGCACCCTGGTGCAAACGGTTCATCTGCTGGGCTGCTAACCGAAAGGGTTGGTGCCTCCGAAGAAAGGTCAACCGAGCCGCTTCTGGAAAAGCAGCCATTGAAAACCCAAGGGAGCCCGGTCCCACTCTGACCCACACGGGGTGACATTAGGAGGGGTGGACTTACTAGCAGTTGTTTTCCTATGAGCAGGCAGCAGGCAGCCTCTCCAGCTGGCAAGGCCGCCCCACCCAGTTTTGCAGAGGAGCATGTGCCGGAAGGCCAGAGGGAGAGCAGAGGAATCCATTAGCATCCGGGATTCCGCCTCTTCCTTTCCTGGTGTGGCTTCTCCTCTCCCCTCGCCCCGCCTGCATCATCCCTCTCCCAGCAGTGGTTCTTCCTTCTTCCAGTAGCTGAAGGAATCTGTCAATGTCGCCCGCCCTGGAGCTTGCCTTTTCAGGGGACCTTTTCGAAAGCCATCACGCCCAGCCCTTACCAGATGGGGACCTGTCAGCACAGCAGGCGGCTAATTACCCTTTCAGGCGGTGGGAGGCCTTCCCATGAATGGAAATCCAGGCAGCAGCTGAGGCCACAAAGCCACCTCCCTGAAACTGCAAGCGCAGCCAGGCAAGGTTTACGTGGCTCAGTCGGCAGGAATTGCTGGGCCTGGTGGAGGTGGGAGTGGGATGTATCTTCCCGAGAACGAGTGAGCTCCGCCCGGCTGCACTTGGACCTGAAGCCTCTCCTCAGAGGCAGGCACACCCTAGCCCATCCTCCAGCTCAGCTCAAGTGGGCACGCTCCTCTGTGAGAATGAGGGCAGACGCAGAACGGAGAGACTGCCCCATCCGAGGGGGCCACGCACGGGACACACTACCGATGAAGGCAATGGACTCCTCATGGTGGAGGTGTTCCAGCAGATGCTAGCCGGCTGCCTTCCAGCGACATGACAGAGGGGAGACTTTACTGAGGCCCCTCCAACCTTCTTTACCTTTGGATTCTCATGGGGTTCCAGGATGAACTCAAGTCGTCACAGGCCAGGGCTCAAGGGCACCTCCCACACACCCCTCCCCTCGTTCCAGTTAGCTGCAAGGATGGCCGTGGCAAGTTCAGTGACGAGGTGTTCCCTTGGCCCCACATCTGCATGAGCTCTGCTTGCCTGGATTTGAAGACTTGAGAGTATGAAACTGTTTTGAAAGCTGTAAAGTCCTCTACAAGGGAGCCTTTTATTATGCATGGGGGTGGAGGCGGGCTGGGAGCTAGCTCCACTCTGTGCCAAGCTGATGAGCTTTGCTTTACGGGCTGGCGGGTGGGGACTAGACTGGCCCGCTCACCCAGGTTCTTGTAATTGCTAGTTGTCAAGTGCACACAGCTGTCTGAAAGGAGAAAGTAGGGTGGGAGCCAGGGACGCGGGGTGCTGGGTAGCTCCCTCTGGCACCGGGAGAAGCCTTGGGCTGGGCCCTGCTGGGGTCTCCTGCTTCTCCGTGGTCTGGAGGATGCACTGTGGCTTCAAAGGGCTTTTTTGTAACAAAGGAAAGCCACATTACGAGCTCCCAGTCCTTGCCTCTGTCCCGCCCCCGGCATGATTCCGTGTCTCCCATGCTCCAGGCTGGTGTTTATTTTACAGAAAGTGGTTCTCCGGCACACAGCCCCCCCACTCCCCGCCCACCAGAATCTGGATTAGGAAACCTGGACCAGGGAGGAATCAGGTGTCTGTGGCCCCTGACTCTGCAGTTCCTCCTTTTGTGTCTTTCATGGTGCTGGGTGGCTGCCTCCGAGTCATCTGTTTGGGTGCTGGGGACTGGGAGTTCATTTAAGCTTTCACCTCCCCACAAAAAAACAAAGCAAAACAACAACCACGGGCAAGTGGGTAGATCCAGCCTTGGGCCTCTGTGTGTGGGGAATGTTTCCATGACCGGTGCTCTGTTGTCCGGGGCCTGCTGGCCACAGCAGGTGTGGACCTTCTCTTGGGAAGGAGAGAAAGCAGGCCAGTGTTCAAGGGGAGTTAAAGCGCAGGTCTCCGGCTGTTCCACAGGCCGAGGGATTGGCCAGCCCTCCTTTTCACTCAGGTGCGGAGGCCTTATCTCGCCTTCCCTTCTTAAATGCACAGGCCTCTGAGGAGGCCACCTCGGGGCTTGGCCTCCCACCAGTCTCTGCAAAACCCCCAGGGCCTCGTGCTCCTGGCTCTCAGCAAGAGAGAGAAGAGGGATTGCAGGTGAGCAAAAGAAGGGTGTTCTGATTGGGCGAGGCTCTTATTAGGGCTTAAATGCTGAGCACCAGGATTGCGGACGGCTGCTAGAGTAACCAGTCTCTAACGATCATGGGGCTCCACAAGCGCGACTGTGGAGTTAGAATATATAAAGATCGTAGTGAAGTCATAGGAGATAGGGGAGAAGATAAAATAAAGGAGTCGGACATTTCATGATAGCATGCGCACCTCAGCCCCTCGTGGTGGTCCACATGGAGGTGCGGGAGAAGAGAGCATCTTTACTGTACAGGGGCTTTTATAGGTAGCCATAAGTCATGCATATTCAGTAGTTAACATACATCAGCAAGTGGGTGGTAGCCACGGTCAAGTCCCTGAGCTCACAGGTGAGGAAACCGATTACCTGCATGGGAGAAGGCATGATGGGGCATGGATGCCATGGCAGGAGGAGATAACAGGACTGTGCTTCCACAGGGAGATGGAATCAACCATGTGCTCACTTTAAGGCTGATAGCTGTTAGGGGAGAATCTGTGGGAATATATTTAACGCAGGATCATGTACTTGGACTTTTGTCTCTAACTGACCAAAGTGGTAGCTTTCCTACCGTGGAACACTAGCTTTCCAGATTCCCTCTGTTATAAGTTAGGGACTATAGTCCTTGTCACATTTCCCCCGGTGTAGCTTCCCACAGAAGACTATGGTTTATAGTGGGAATCCTCCATCCACGTTGAGTCTCCATACAGATTCAGCCTTCATTGAGTTCTGACCCTTGGCGCCATTGCAGGAAAAGTCCTGCTGAGGCAGAGCCTGTTTGCTTCGAAGCCCTTGTCCCAGGGATGGGCAATCTCACCCTTAGGAACTTGCTGGGAAGATCTTGATGGAAACTGGGGTACAAGGGCCATGGTCATTGGTCATACTCTGACCACGGGCGTGGGAGGGCATTGAACCAAGTTTGTGAGTGTTTCCACTCTCTAAAGCACCCAGATCCTGGTCTTGGCCCCTTTCCCAATTCTGTTGTCCTGCCTGCAGTTCTGATGACTCGCTTGCTTCCAGTCATGAGTTTGCAACACTTTCCTTTGTCCTCCATGTCCTGTTGAAGTGGCCCCATGTCTGTGCCCCCCTGGACACCCTTCTGGCCTCATGCTGATGGTCTCGCTCTCATCCGGATGATTTCTCTTTGTCCTGTTTAAACCTTAATAGGAAAAATGAGGAGCTGATACCAAGGGCTCAAGTAGAAAGCAAATGTTTTTTAGAATGATGATGGCAACAAATGTACAAATGTGCCTGACACAATGGATGCATGGATGGATTGTGATAAGAGTTGTACGAGCCCCCAATAAAATGATTTAAAAAAAACTTAATAGAAGATTCTTGATAAACTAGATTTGAATTTGGGGTCTCTTTTCCTTTAGAAAAAGTTCCCAATCTCTTGTTCTATGCTCACCATTCCTATAGAGTTTCCTGAAGTGCCTACTGTGTGCCAGAACTGATCATAAGCAATGCAGGCAGTCTGGCCACAGGCAGCAAACAGCAGGTGGGTCACCAACAGCAGCTCAGGAGCTTGGCAAAGCAGACCCAGATGGGATATCAAACTCAAACCTTGCAAGACGACAGGATCCGCCAGCCTCAAGCTCAAGCAGTGTATGTATACTAGCAGTGTGGTGAAGCAGGTCTCGAAGGAACCTCAAGCTCTAGCTACACGATCCACAAGTTGGCTTGTCCCACAGGTAGTGTAGCTCACAAGTTGGCTTATCTCGCAGGTAGTGTAGCTCACAAGTTGGCTTGTCCCACAGGTAGTGTAGCTCACAAGTTGGCTTGTCCTGCAGGTAGTGTAGCTCACAAGTTGGCTTATCCCACAGGTAGTGCAGCTCACAAGTCGAGGCAGCCCCACACTGGTCTGATCACCAGCAAGCAATAGAGAGGGGTGGGCCTTGCCGAGTCTTTATCTCTTTGCCCTCCAATCAAACTGCAACCTTATTAATTCCACATGTTCCCATGGCCAGGTTGACACAATAGACCCCCCTGTGACCCCCCTCTTCCCAACATTCATATCCACTTGGAACCTTCTTTGGAAATAGGGACTTCACAGATATCATTAGTTAAGGGTGGAGGAGAGCCCTCTGGGTTAGCATAGGCTCTGAAGCCAGTCTATAAGAAGAGCGAGCAGCGAGGAGCAAAGAGATGGAGGGAGAGACTCGGTGCTATGTCTACCAGCCCAGGAAGGCCGGGAGGGACCAGAAGCTGGAGAGGCAAAGAAAGATCCCCCCCTTGAGTCTTTGGAGGGGGCATGCCTTGATGGCCCCCTAATTGTGGCGTTGTGGTCTCCCAGAGTTCTGTTGTTTTGAGCCACCCAGCATGGACCTGTTGTCCACTAGCCCTAGGAAGGGAATCCATTGTCCTGTTCAGTCCATCCCCAGGGAACCCTCCAGGGTTGGATTTCAAGGTGAATCCTGCAACATCCCTTTCTCAGCTCCTGTGACGAGCATAAGCGCGTGCAGATGTTCAGAAGACACAGAAAAGTTTAGCCCGAAAGGTGACTCCACAGTTAAGGGTCTGTCTCCGTTGGACTCTCCAGAGCTGCCCAGGGGGCTGCCATGGGGACAGAGGATGCCTCGTCCTGTGGTCCGTGGGACGCTCCCAGCTCAGCAGAGAGCCTTCTTCTGGTGCGAGTGACAGTCTAAACCTAAGGGCACCAGGGAGTGCCAGCAACATCCACTGCCCTGCACCGCAGGCTAAGCTGTGCTCAGGAATTCAACAAGTCAAAACAGAAGCCACGCCTTTTAGAGTACTCGCTGGACATCCCATGATGGTGACAGCAGACTGAGCTGGAGGGGAGGTTTAACCTGACATGTTGGGAGGTGGTGATAACGTTTTAATGGGTTACATTCAGACCATTCTTTTTCAGTGCTTTCAGCTTTGTGGGAGACTGGTTTTCATTTTTCTCTCTCTAGGGACCAATTGTAAACATATTTTAGGAAACTCGGGGGAAAAATCATCCCCCCAAAGAATTTCTCTTCAAGGAAGAATTCTGCCTACCCCACTGAGGCGCATGAAGTGATCACTGTCCTGTGTTGAAGGAGATGAACAGCACGGGGCTGCTGCCTCTATGTTCCTTGAAGCTGGGCGGAGAGGTGCTGAAGTGGGAGCGAGGCGGCAACAAAGAGGACATGGGATTGTCGAGATGAGCAGACGCTAACCTCCCGGTTCCCTGAGTCCTGAGTGGGGGTACGTCACTAACACTGCACATCTTTCTGAGGTCCTCTCAGGCCTGGGGGACCCTCAGAACCCACCATCTGCTCCTAGGCAGCCCTCATTGGGAGCCAGGGAGTAACCTGGCAAGGAAATCAGAAGACTTGGGTTTGGCGACTGTCCTGACTACTTACTAGCTGTGTGGCCGTGGGCACGTCACTGCATGGCACTGCTGGATAAAGACAAATCAAGTGAGCACACGAGCAAGGCAGCGTGTGTCCGCGGCTCCTCCGTGTCGTCTGGGAAATGGGAGACTAAGCCTCCCGCACAGGCTGCAGTCAGGTAGGTAAAGTGATTTCCTAGAAAGCGCTGTGTACATCTGGGGTGGGTGGGGCTGAAACGGTACAGTTCTGATCCGCGCCCAGGGGTGGGGACACTGCCATCCCTGGGGTGCACTCGGAGAAGCCGGGTTTTAGCCTCGGACCTGCCCTCTGGGTGTTCGGAATCATCAACATGACCTCTGCCGCCATGGGCTGGGGGAGGGGTGAGTGGGTGGGAGGGAGGAGGTCCCCTCTGAGGATGGGATGACCAGGCAGCTCTTTCAGGATGAAGAAAGGGGTACATTGCCGGAGTCGCTGTTTGAACTGAAAACCAAACAAGACAAAGTCAAGTAGAAACAGGAGAGGCTTGCACCAGGGAGTCCCACGCTCTTACTTTCAAACCCTAATCCAAATCCTCTGACTGGAGTCCCTTGGAGTGGATTCGGACTCATGCTGGGCCGCAGAGGACAGAGTAGAACCGGCCAGAGGGTTCTAAGACCGTCCCTCTCTATGGGAGCAGGAAGCCTCCTTTCTTCCGTGGGGTGTTTTTGCAAGTCATCACCCACGACACCACCCCGGCTCCTCCCTGGTCTGACAGCGGTGGAAATGGGCCCAGTGAGGCCTCTAGAGGTGACCCTCCTGGCCAGCGCCCCCAGCCCAGCCCAGGCTTTCTTCTGCCGTCCATGCCGCTCTCCCCGACACATTCCTCTTTCTCTATTTCTAAGGTGGCTTGCTTGCGGCCTGCAGTCTGATCTGGCTGACTGGGGCCGTGAGGAGTTCAGATGCTTCCCCGCTCTGTGGTGGTTTGCTTCCCGGGGGCTGGTGAGGGAAATGTGCAAGAACATGGAAACAAGACAAAAACGAGGCTGCGGACGTTGCCCGAATGCGAACTGCCCAGACGAGTGACTACGTCCACTTACTCGGTTTTATTTTGTGGTTCTAGATAGATTACAAACCCATGAGGTCAAACTCCCAGGGATTTACAAGCCCAAAGAAGCAACTGGCTGGGGTCTCTTTCCAGGCTGTTTCTGGTGGCAGCGGGGCAGGTGGTGGGCAAAGGCGCTCCAGATGGGCCCACTGCTGGAGGCCGGTGCCGGGTGAGGCCATCCGGGACGAGCAGCCATCAGGACTGAGGTATGGGGCAGCGGTTTGCAGAATGTCACCCCCAATCCTTGGCACTTTTATTTTGTAGCATCTTTCTCCCATGGGGTGAGCAGCTGGAGGTTTTGAACCGCTGACCTAGCAGCCCAATGCAAAACCAACTCTCCCACCCCCCAGGGCTCCCCTCCTGTGCCCAGAAGTCACACAGAAGCTGTGAACATGTCGCTCTCAGGTGAGCTAGAGTGCCCTCAGGAACCCTGGTGTTGCCCTGGCTAAGCCCTCGGCTGCTGACCAAAGGTTGGTGGTTTGAAACTGCCCAGCAGCTCTGTGGGAGGCAGATCTGGCAAGCCGCTCTCGGAAAGCTGACAGCTCGGAAAGCCCTCTGGGGCAGTTCCACTCTGTCACGTGGGGCTGAACATCAACTCAGCAGCACTTAGGAAGCGTGCCCTCGGTCCCGGAGCCTTTCGCCTTGTGCTGTAAGTTCAGCTAGGTTTTTGGTGAGAGAGAGACTGCATTTGAACTGTGACACGGACCCCTGGGCCTTGTGACAGTGGAATCTGGGTGCAGCCCCTGCTCAGTCCCGTGTGCCTGGAGTCTCTGACAACCATGCTTGGCCTGGTCCAGAGAAGCGAGCCCACAGCCGGATGCTTGTATACATAGTGTCGTTGGCTGGCAGTTTCGCCACTGTCTTCCTTGAACAAAGCAAGTGCAAGGCTGAGCAGAGACAGCCTTGTCCAATGCTTACGGCTATAGCATGCACAGGAGTGGGGTGTGTGTGTATGTGTGTGTGTGTGTGTGGTACACAGGGGAGGCCCTGGTACACGCACACATTTACGTGAATACGTTGCTTTAATAGGTCACTAAGGGCCTCTAACAGTGACTCAAGGTTATTTTGTACCTCAGGTACCAGGTTGAGGCCTGATGTGGCCCTTGGAACTCTGGGACCTGCTGAGCTGATAGGTGATGCCTGTGGCCAAGCTTTGAAAGTCCACCTGCTCTACCGGAGTCGATGACCTGACTCACAGTCGTGTTCTAGAATCAGAGTCCACAAGTCTAGGCGTCGAATAAACAAGTGCCTCATCTTTTGACACGTGGAGTGGCGGGTGGAATCAAACTGCTGGCCTGGCTGTTGGCAGCCCCACACAGAACCCGCTATGTCCCCAGGGCTCCCGTCCAGGGGGAGCCAATTGTCAAAAGAATGAAGTTGGGCTTGCAGCCTTAGCCATGAGTCCCCTCTCCTACTCAGCCTCTGCATTCCTCCTCTTGTCCCTACTCTTTTCAGGAGGCCAACTTCCTGTGTCCCAGTATAAAGCAGGGCCTTCCTGAGAGCTGCCAGTCTCTCTGTAGCACAGGTAAACTCCCCACAGCCCGGCTTCACCGCACTGAAGCTTGCTGTCCCCAAGCTCCCCACCCCCACAGTCAGACCACTGTGGAGCGCCGCCAGCCAGCCACCCGCTCTCCTTGTAGCTGGCACATGCCCACGAAGGAGGGGTCGGAAGTCTGGCAGCCACAGTTGACCGTCCCAGTGTGTGAAGTATGACCTCTGGCCTTCCTAGGCCATCAGACCAATTTGTAGGCCGGAGCCCAAGAGCCCCGTGTCTCCATCTGTCACGCACTCCAGGGACGAGGCCCTCCACAGCTACCCTGTTCACCTGGAGTCACTCAGTCTCCGCGTTTGGTCCTCTTTCTCGCCTCTAGGGGTCTGCCCTAGAGAAAGCCAGAGGCGTTGAAGGTCTAGAGGCCTCTCGGTGACACATCTGTAGTTCTTTTTGCTACAAACAAACCAGCTGCCTGTCTCGGCCAAATAGCTCTGGCTGGCCACTCGCATGGCAGGGCCAGCCAGGCTTCCTGTGGCCAGGGTCACCCGCAGAGGGTCCAGGCCTGGCCGCACCTTGCCCCTCTCTACCTTTCCTGGGTTCTTCTCCTCGGGATCCAGGACAGGTGGCAGGCTGACCTCGCCTCGGGAAGAGGTGTGCTGAAGTTCGGGAGCGGGACAAGTGGAGTTCAGCGTGGCAGTCAGCCACCACAGGACCTGCCTGCCCAACTGGCCACGTGAGACCCATCAAGCTCAGGGACGCCTTCCTGGTTGGGCCACAAGCCAAGCTCACACTTCCAGCCTGGAGTGTGGGGAACCCAGTTCCCTTTCTGCCCCGACTTGTCCGGAAGCGAGGAAAGAGCCCTTTGGAGCATTGCCTCTTCCGCACTTTCCCCAGTTCCTCTCTCCGTTCTGGCCCCTGGAGCAGCCAGCAACGTGGAGGTCCAGCAGCCAGCTCCTTCCCGGCTCTGACTGTCATGAGCGTCCCCACAAGGACGTGTCTGATGACTTGGGGACTCCCTTACCCCCACCCTGGGCTGCCAGGTGCACAGAGAGGCCATGACTAGACAGAGACTGTGATGGATATATTTACGTAGTTGCTGCTGGTGCTAAAGGTTAACGTCTTCAGTGACCAACCGGGAGGTTGGAGGTTCAAGACCACCCAGAGGTGCCTTGGGGAAAGAGGCCTAGGGCTTTGCTTCTGAGAGAGCAGCCTCTGCGAGCCGTGTGGCTGCCATGCCTCCGAGCCAGCTCATCAGTGGCTGGCTGGGCTGCTGGGGCTTTGCTTTGGTTTTCGGTGGCCCTCTCTGAGCCTGCCAGTTGAATGGATGACTAAGTCAAAGGAGGCCCAGGTGTGATATCGGAATGGAGAGCCCCACGCCGCCAGGCAGCAGAGCTGACTCTCTGGCCACAGGCTGGGGTGATGGCCGTGTGGCTGGGGGCAGAAGTATTGATTCAAGCAGGATGGGTGAGGGGAGGGGACAAAATCCAAAAACACACCTTTACCCAGGGCTTCCCCCCTCCTCTCTGCTGGCTTTCTTCTGCGGGGCTGAGGGCAGCGCCCTGAGGCTTAGCAGGTAGGGGCCTTCTGAGACTTTCGAAGCTACAGAAGTGGGAGCTAATGACCACAGTCACGAGGACCAGTCTGGGGCACCAGGGACTCTGCAAAGGCACCCACCCCAATCTATGCCCTAAGCGGGAGGGGGCTTTGGGTGGCCCCGGAGCAGGGCGTCTGGACCTCTCCAGATGGGAGGAGACCTCTTGGACAGCTACCTAATATGCCATGGAGAGACCGGAATGGGGAGACTCCTGACATCAAGAGGATGAGGTTATATATGTTCTGTTGTAAAAAAAAAATCAATGGGGTGCCCCACCGGGCCCCATCACCTGCTGCGAGATCTGGGGCGGGGGGCTGGCAATCCAACTGTGGCCCCACGCAGCCCTGCGTGTGCTCTGAGGAGGCCAAGAAAAGTCGCTTCTCTGCTCTGTCCTTTTGTGGGGGTCCCAGGTCTTCCTTCCAAGCTTTCGAAGGGAGCCCCGGCGCGCTCAGCACTGCTCGGCCTCCACGAAGCCCTCCCTCTCGTGGCCCGAGGGCTCCACTTCCGTGTAGGTGGAGTGGCCAGGGTGCTTGCGGAACTTCATGGCTGGCCAGTGGTGAGGTCTCCGCTGTGGGGGGCACAGGCACCAGGTCAGCAGTGTGACCCCGCCCACCAGAGACCCTCGCCCCCTGGAGGAAAGCATCCAGCACTGTCCCCCCACCCCCCTAGACTCATTGTCACCAGGCCCTTGGAGCACTGGGAACCTACTGGGAGCCCCGGGAAGGTCAGGGCCCCTCTCCCCACAGGCCACCTGTGATCCCTCCACCACCAAGACAGCTGCTGGGAGGCGGATGGGGACAGAGAGGGCCGGGCGGCTTGAAGGAGGACATCTCTAGCCCTCACACAGCAGTAGCATGCTGAGTAGAGCCCCAAGACCGTGGCCAGTGTGTGTGTGTGGGGGGGGGGCGGCGAATGACTGGGGAGGGCATGGTTATGCCAAGACAATGCTCCAGACAGTATAGGGCAGCGTTTCTCAACCTGTGGGTCATGACCCCTTTGGGGGGGTCCAACAACCCTTTCACAGGGGTCGCCCGATGCATGAGAGTAGCTAAGCGACAATGATGAAGTAGCAACGAAAATCATGTTCTGGTTGGGGGTCCCCACCACATGAGGAACTGTATGAAAGGGTCGTGGCGTGAGGAAGGCTGGAACCACTGGTCTAGGGCCTGCATCAGAGTCAGCTGGGGGACTTATTATAATGCAGATTCCTGGGCCTCCCTCTGACTCCACGTCAGAATCTGTGTAACCCGGGACTGTGCACCTCCTCGGGTGATTTCCAGGCCAGCTAAAACTGAAGAATGATCGGCTCAGACTCACAATAAATGGGGTCACTGCACAGTGGTGGGGGGCATGTTTAATCATTGTTTTACATGCTACTTCGGCGGTAGTGATTGGGGTTTTAAAGACCTGTGAGTGGCTAACTAAGGTACAGCTATTGTTGAAGGAAGCAAGTAGTCCCATGGGCTAATGGACCATGTGAACGTCAGGCTCCAAGTGCCCGAGACCAGGAGAATCCAAGCATGCCTGACTACCAACTGCTCTGGAAAGGATCCTACTAGAAGGCCCTGGATAGAGTAGAATAAAAATGTGGAACAAAATTCAAAATCATAAAATAGCCCAGATGTACTGGCCAGAAAGAGACTGGCGGTACCCCCCAAGAGTATGGCTCTTCAGGTCTAGAAACGAACTCACCCCCGTGACTCAGTTGTCAGCCAAATAATAGATAGGTCTATGAGGGGAACCAGTAAGCCTGGGGAGGTACTACGCACACCTGAGACAAACGGGCAGGATTTACCCAAGAACGCAATTCAGAAGGCAGAACGGAAACAGGCAACACAGGGAGGGCGTGGGGTATGTGATGCTACTCTGGGGGGCTGATCATCAAGGAGATGAAGCACAATGGGTTTGAATCGTTGAAAACGGACCTGTGCTTTAGCCCTTTACAACTCACCATAAACCAGGTAAAGAAAAGAAAAGGGGGACCACTTCAGCAAAGCAGAAGAAAAGGCCTAAGCTTCTGAGTGACAAGGTCACGGGGGCTCTGGACCTGCACCCTGGAGGGGGTTTGTGGTGGGGGTGGGGGGCCACGGCTGTGCATGTGGAGAGTTGGGTTGGGGGCTGTTGAGCACGGTGGCCAGAGGGAGGGAGGTGGCACCCCTTCCCATGCTGCACCTCGGGCTGTTTCTTGGGAGACATTCAAAACCCGTATTCGCCACGTAAGCTTCCTGAGAGCCCACCTCTCACCACAACGGCAGCTGGTTGAGGCTACTCTCGAAGAGGCACGCAGCCACCCAGCAGGCGGGAAGGCCGAGGCCGAGATTCCATCATGGCTTTGAGTGAGCCCTGAGCCTGGGAGGTGGGCACAGGAGGCTAGAAATGGCTAGGACCAAATAGGGGCACTGGGTGGCACTTCTGGTCCTCTTTCCTCCCTCAGTGGGCTTTTCTGCCTGCACAAAGGTGGGAGAAAGCAGCTGGACTGTTCAGGAGTTCCCATGAGAAAAACCTTGAGGTTCAGCTGAATAACCTGAGGTTCAGCTGACTGGCTTGAGGTGAGCCTGTCTAAAAGGGCACTCGCTGGTCAGTGCGAGCTGTGCCAGGGGAAGCAGGTACAGGTTTCTCAGGTAGGAAGATGGGGGGGGTACTAGGGGAAGAAGCCCGCAGTGGCCCTGGGCATGCTGATGCCAAAGCAGAGGGCAGAGCTGTGGCCAAGTTCCCAACTGACCTCGATGAAGAAGAGCGCAGCGTTGGAGGTGGGGTGGCCCTTGATATAAATCCCAGCCAGGATCACGGCCGCTACGAGGAGGACTGCCAGCACAGTGCCCACGATGGTGCCCAGGTGCACTGGGGGGCCCTTGGTCTTGGGGGCCAGGTTGTTCTGCAGACCTGCAAAGAGACCGTTAGAGCAGGGAGGGAATACAGGGGCCAAGGGTGCTTGGGACATGCCTGGGCGAGGGTTCCCCGTTCTGATCAAGTCCCAGAGATGAAAGCCGACCGGATCTTCGGGCCGAGTTTTCCAGGACATGAAAAGGGGAGGCAGGGAGCTGGTGGCATCCCTGAGCCTTGACGCCACGTTGCAGTTGGCACTACTCGGGTGGTCTTCTATAATAAGAGTGTACTGAGGGTTGTGAGACCCATGCCACCTAGTGCTTTCAAGGAACTCACAAAGGGACCGTAGCATGGTGGTTAAGAGCTCTGGCTCTGGAGTCTGGCTGCTTGCATTCAAATCCAGGCTTGGCCAGTTTGCAGCTGCGTGGCCTCTCTGTTCTGTTATCACTCTGTCAAGCTAGGTAACTAAGAGTAACTACTACCTCCAAGGGGTCAAGATGGGATCACTCATGTCAAGGACAGGGCTTGGTATCGAGGAAGACCTTCAGAAGTGTCAGCCTGATATCAAAATGATCTCTAAATGATTGTATGTATATACTTGTCACTAGCTGTCCATCACCGGATCATGACAGTGTCCCATCCACCTCTGTATTCCTGGCCCTCAGGAAAGTCCATGTAATGAAAACGTTTCAAAAAGCAAGTCCATGGAATGAACTCGGTTCTCTGGACATGAAGAATCCAGAGGGGACTCTCTGAGAACACCACTCACAGTCTGAAACCCACCCCAAAGGGGAGGCCTGGATAGAAACCTGGAAGCTCAGGGTCGAGGTGATGGAAAAGCAGAGAGGCGAAGCGACTTGCCCAAGGGCACACGGATAGAGTGCCCACTTGGTTCCTGACCACCTGGGGGGGTTGTTACTGTCCTCTTCACTAGGGGGGCATCGAGAGGGAGACTCCAGAGTAGAACGCATGCCACAGAAACGCTGAATCCGTTTCCGGGGGAGGTGGAAGCGAACAGCGGGAAGGGGGGTTAACAGGAGGTCACATGCGTGTCCTCGCACCCCTTCATGCTGCTCCGCACTCTAAGCAGAGCAAACCGAGGAAAGGATCCAGCCCCAGGCACTGGGCCGTATCCTCTGAGCCTCCATCGGCCAACAAGGGGGAGGGTGGGGGTGGCCCAGCCAAGCTAGCCTTCTCTAACCCAGGTGTCAGGCAGGCAGCAGCCTACACTGACCTCGATGACTTGATGGCCAGCGCTGCCTCCGAGGTGACTGACTCAGCTCCTCTCCTCCCCCGCATACGTTCTGTCCACCACCAGCCACGGCTCTGTCTCGGTCAGGAGACCCAACCCAAGTGCCCTACTGGACCCTGGTAGGACAGTTCCCAGTGTGCGGAAATGAAAGGTATTTCCACGTCCATTCTAGGCCCCCTGTAGGCCAGTGTTGCCCAACGTGGACAATACCACCCCCTGGCGGCCCTGCATCGGTCCAGGAAGGACCTGCACTTTATCTTGGATTATAGTACAAATGGTCTTCATTGCCAGGGGTTGCGGAATCACTTTTTCCTGAAGAGGGGCCGGTGGGCGAAGGAAGTTTGGGAATCTGTGCCCTCATCCACCTCAAGCTCTACTCCATGTCCTCAGCTCAGCTCAGCTCAGTGGTGGCAGCCAGGGCCTGGCAGGAGAGGTGGGCTGCCTCAGGTCAGCAGCACGGAGATCATGCTCCCAGGTTATTCTGGGCTGGGTATGTGTGTGTGTGTGTGGGGGGGGATCCCACCGGGGGGGGATCCCACCGGGGGGGATCCCACCCCTGGGTGCCCTGCAAACCCTGTGGTGGACACCTTTTGTCGGCCAAGCCGGGTAAGAAATCAAAGCAAGGTGAGCAGGAGAGACGCTGTCCTTCCCGCTCGTTGACCGTCAGGTCCAGGGTGAGATGTGGCAGCCACGTGCCCCAGCTGCTCGGCCCTCCCTCCTCCCCCCGCTTATTGCAGGTGGTGAATGCTCAAGGACAGGTGGGAGAAGCAGCACAGGCTCTTGGCTGAGAGGGGAAATAATCTAGGTGTAAAATGTTCCTTCCGTCTAGGGACCGGAAACCTGCCCGCCCTCCCATGCAGCCCGAGGTCTGGGACACACGGGCTGGTGCTGCTCCCTTCCCCCTCCGCTCTGGGGCGGCAGGCGGTGGGTACTCACCATCATCTCCTCCTCCGTTGGGGTTCACCTTGGTGTCATCTCAGAGAGAGAGGAGAGAAGATTAGGGGAGACCTTGGCCTTTGGCACTTTCGGTCTGGATGGGACTGTGGGGAGGTTTAGTGGAACCTTTCATTTCAAAGGCAAGGAAACGGAAGCACAGAGAAGGGACGTGATTTGCTCCAAGGCCTAACAGGGGAGTGGAGCTGGCCATTGAGAAACCACCTTTCCTCCGTCTCGGGTTTAGCCCCTTCACAGGTGTAGGAAGCATTTATGATGGGCTGGGTGCTGGGGTGGGTCCTGGGCATACAGTCCGTAACAGACAGACATCACCTGGGGCCTCAGGAAGCTAACAGGTGTGGGGTGGGTTTTTTTGGTTGGGTAGGGTGCAATTAAAACCCAGCATTGATGAGGTTCTGCCTGGGATGCCTTGCCCAGACACAGGAGGTCCAGGCTTCTCTGGGGGTGGAGGGTGGGGATCGGGGGGAGGTCCAGGCTTCCCAGGGGAGGCGATAGGAGGGAGCCAATCTTAAACTAAGGAGGAGGAGGAAGCAGGGTCTGGGCAAAGGCTTGAGCCAGAGGGGAGAGTCTGGACCAAGTCCTGAAGTCAAGACAGAATATGATCTAGTCTGTGGATCTGGAGGGCGGAGTCTGTGAGTGAGAGCCGGGGAGGTTGGCAGGGAAGCAGAGCGGCGGACGCCTGGCAATCCCAGCTGAGGCCCTTGCCCGTTCTCCTGAGGGCAGCAGCAGTTCAGGAAAGGTTTGAGGAGGGCTGTGTGAGGGACCAGGCCACATTTGCAGGACAGGCTGCCGTGTGGAGGACAGACTTCTACGTCACTAGGCGCTCTGTCTCTCAATCCGGCAGCTTGCTTGCTTTCATTTTTCAAGGTCACACGCTAATATCTATTTATCGATGTATTTTAATACACCATTTTATTGAGGGGCTCTTGTGAATCTTATAACACACCAGCATTCAACGGTATTAGGCACACTTGTACATAGGTTCCCATCCACATTTCCAAAACAGCGTCTTTCTCCTCGAGGAGCCTTTGGTATCTGCTCCTCTTCCCTCCCCCCACCTGACCCCCTGCAGCTTTCTAAGTAAGGTCCCATGGCTGACCCTGTCAGGAGAATGCTCTAAATGACTGAAGGTCATTGCTTCAAGCACCGAAAGTTGAAAGGCGTCTAGCTACCCCACCATCTGTGGTCTGCCACGTGCATCTTGTTCCGCTTCCCCGCCTGGTGGCCCCAGCGTCGTGTGCTTGACAAGACTTTCCCACGTTCATGAACTTCACAGGTATCTGGGGCCCTGCACAACTCCCCTCCCATCCTCTGTCCTCTGTCCCCTGCCACCACCTCACTGGCTCTGAGTGACAACAGACCGTTTGGAGGCTCTGTGGACCCGCTGAGCCATGGCATAGGCTGTCCCTCCTGCAGGGTCGCCCTCCTCCCTGTCACCATCCCTCTTTCCAAAGCTCCACGGCATCAAAGTCCCTGAAGGGCTGAGGTGAGGGTGAGTGTATGTGTGGGGAGGGTGGGGTGGACATGCAAGGCTGGGTCCCATTTCGTTATAAAATTCTGACATTTTGTTCACTATGTTTTGAGACATTTGTTTTGATTGTTTTAAGCTGCATGGAAAGCATAAAGGAGAAGGTGGAGGGACAGAGAGCCTAAATCAGCGGTTCTCCACCTTCCTCATGCCGCCACCCTTTCACGCAGCTCCTCATGTGGTGGTGATTCCCCCAACCATAACATGATTTTCATTGCTACTTCATCACTGTCATTTTGCTACTGTGATGAATCGTCATGTAAATATCTGATAGGCAGGATGTATTTTCATGGTTACAAATGGAACCTCATGAAAACATAGTGATCAATCACAAAAACAATATGTCATTATAGATTGTGACATATTTATTTCTAATGACATATAAATGAAATTTTGCCTTGAAGCATGGTGTCGCATGGGTAACAGTCTTCATGCTGGGTACTCATAGGTGGGCATATCTGCATGAGTGGACCCGCCTGGAGACCATAGAGGCGTGCTGTCTCAGTTCCTAAGACCATGGGAAATTTGTTTTCAAATGGTCTTAGGCGAGCCCTGTGAAAGGGTTGTTCGACCCCAAAAGGGTCTGGACCCACAGGTTGAGAACCGCTGTTCTGAATGGATGATAAGGAGGCAGGATGGGTGGAGTAGAACGGTGACAGAGGCGCCATATTGAACTGTTATTGAACTGCTCGTGTCGAAACTGGAGTGGGTGGATCATTGGTTGGGTATATTTACCACCAAAAAATAAATTTAAAAGAATTTTTTTAAAGGAAAAAATTTCCCTCTGTCTGTCTCTCTGCCATTGAGCCAATACTGCCTCATAGCGACCCTATTTGACAGGGAAGAACTGCCCCTGTGAGTTTCTAAGACTGTAACTCTTTATGGGAACAGAGAGGCCCGTCTCTCCCGTGGAGTGGCTGGTGGTTTCAAACTGCTAACCTTGCAGTTAGCCGTCCAACACCACCAGGGCTCCCTGGAAGAAAAGAGGTTTTGTACGGAAGTGGTGCTCATCTGGATTGTCGTGTGCTGGGCTCTTCGAGGGGCAGGTCCTTACAGTCTGTGCCCGAGGGGGTGCCTTGCTCACCTCACCCCAGCCCTGGCGGTGGCCTTGTCAATTCCAGGAGGAGATGTAGCTGCGTCCCCTTCTGTGCCCCTTTGCAACTGGTACCTGTGACTTCTGCAGCGTCTGGGCTGCGTGGTTTCCCTAGAAACCGTGAGCTCCTCCATGCCCACCCTCTCGGCGCTCAGGGGGCTTGCCCTGCTGTGTTTCTCCAGTCAGTGCAATAGCTGTTTTCAAACGCACATGAGATCATGGAAATGTAACGCATACCTTCTGTTTAAATGACTCCTATGAGGAAGGAGACAACGGAATGGAGGAAAGAACTAGAAACGAATGAAACTTCTCTAAATACAATTGATTTTGTAGATCTACCTTTAGAACCATGTAAGCAAATTGAGAATGGATATATATATTCTATATATACAATTGAAAGTAATTCCCCAAATTGAACATAAAACAAAACAAATAGAGGTGTGTCGACTTATCACAGAAAGGTTCATTTCTGTCAGGAATGTCAATAAACTACATATTTACTTACGCAGAACTCAGTCTATTTTGTTACTGCAAGTTGAAAATAACTGACTTGAGAAATAAGAACTGACCCAAGTCATTCTTAATCTCATGGGCAAGTCAGCGTGATTTGAATCCCCTTATCTAGACTCTAAGCCACTGAAATCTGTGGCAGCCTCGTCTTCACCTGCCAGTGGCCAACAAAGGACTGGGACCACGCCGGAGGCAGTCCCTTCCACAGAGCCAGAGAGGCGACCTCGGTGTCCTCCACAGCTTTTCTCCTACTCACCGGGGACCAGTCCCCCGCTGCTGTTCTATTAGGGGGACCCATGGACTGCAGACGGGCTCTTGCATCACGGGATTGTGACCTGGCTGCATGGAAACTTGTACCCGGTGCAAGAAACGTGTGCAAGGCTTATTCAATGAGCGATGGTTTCCCTGTTGTCGGCTGTCACATTTTGCTGTTATCAGCATGTTCTGTGCTGCTGATAAGGAGGCGCACAGTTATTCTGTGTGAGCACCTGGCTCTCCCTGTCATAAAATGTGCAGGCTTTGTGACAGCTCTTGCCACTCAGAGGTCATTCTGGCTCACTTCAGGGAGCAGCGGTTGATTAGAAGGAAACAAATCTTAAAAGCCAACAAGGGAACAAGTCTTAAAAGCCAGCTGCGTGCTTCCAGCGCCCTGAACGTCTGTTCTATGTAGCACACGCTGCTGTAACAGACATGCCACCAAGGATGCCTTTGACCAAGAGAAATGTAGCCTCACAGGAGGCTAGAAGTCTGAGCTCAGGGTGCCAGGTCTAGGGAGAGGCTTTCTAGCTCTACCTTCCTGGGGGGTGAGGGTGGGGGTCCTTGTCTGCTTTCAACACCTGTGGGCCTGACATTCTTTGGAGAGCTCCATGTGTCTTGGCGTCCATCTTCCACGGGAACCTGGGTCCAGAGGACGAGCGCCCGTCCTGGCTCTTCTTCCTTGGTAATCGTCATGTCCCTCTTCTCCGCTCACTTCCCGCTCCGTTTATCTCCCGCACCGTAAAACATGATGTGGGCCACATCCGCTTACACTGGATCAGGGCTGTGGCCCGAATGAAGGTTCGCCTCCTACCTGGTCCCCTTGTAACTGACTGGCCGCTCATATCATGGGCGTGATTGCATCGTTACATAACTGCCAAATGACACTGTATCACAGCCAAATCACCGAGAACCCTAACTCAGTCGATCGGACACACATTTTGGGGGACACCACTCATGACAGTCTCTGACAAACCTCTCTGCTTCTCTGCCCGGCTGGTGCCAGAAGGGGTCTGAGCACCCTCTAGGAACCTGTTGCTGGGGCCTGATGCCTTCTGCCGCTGCCCTCCTCTGGCCGGGGTGGCTGCATCCCCTTCGTCCCCAACACCCCCCTGCGGTGTGGACTGTGCTCCCTGGCTGCCGCTATGGGATGGGCGGGTGGCTGCAACCTGCCCTGCCAACCAACGTGATTTGCCAGTTGGACGTCTGTGTGGAAAACCACAACGGGATGGTCCTTGCCGCCTCCTCCGGGCCTGGCAGGCTACGCCGCCGCAGCTGTCCTCGCTGACTCGGGTGGATGTTCTCACTGGGAACTATTACACAGCAAAACGAGCCAGGCCCAGCGCCGCTCGGCAGGAGGTGGCACTGCGAGCGAAGCAGACAGGCGGGACATGCGCCTCTGTGGAAGGACACACCACCCAGCAGGGACACGAGAGAGACATGGAGTCCTGAGCAGGTTGAGACACTGGCCACGGTCACACTGCCTCCAGGAAACACGTCAGGATTAGCACCCGGTCCCTAGATGCTACACCCTGAGCTCTGCACCCCCACTGCGGCTGCCCTCTGCCCTCTGGTCACGGAGGATTCCTTCGTTTCACAGGGACTCTCTCCCCCTGGAAGGCCCTGCTGGACTCTGCTGCGGTCTCCCAGCTTCTTCCCCCGGCCTCCCCGCAGCCCCCGCACAGTCCTCAGACCTTCACCTTAGCCTGCAGTGTCCCCGTCAGCCTGTGCCGCAGCCCCTCTCTGTTTTCCTGCTCCAGAACCCACCTGCACCCTGTTCCCTTCCTTTCAGAAAGGCAGCGGGTTAAGGAGAAAGGTCCAGAAGGTCTTTAGGACCAGATGAGACTGGGCTGGCTGTGTGACCCTGGACTAGTTGTCTACCTCTCTGAGCCTTGGTGTCTCCGCTGTAACAGGGCGATGAAGCAGGCCGTGGGGAGCATTACCCCAAGCTCAGCATCAGCACCCACGTGGCCCGGAGCTTCTCTGGCACTGGTTCGCCTCCTTTACGGCCGTTCCCGCTCCCGTTCCTTTGGAAAGCAGGAGGTGCCGTGGGAAGACCAGGAAGAACATTCCACCGCACATCCCTCCCGTGAGCCCGAGTCACGTGGCCTTTGGTAAGGCTGCTGCTTGGGCATCCGAGGGGACCGGGGCTGAATCGGGTTTTAAATACCCCCCCACCCCCCGTTACTTCTATCCGGCCCTCTGCCATTTGCCCCTTCCACTCAAGCTTCGCGCTCATGGCCTCACGAGACCGTCAGACTCTCAGTCTCGGCAGAAAGAACAGCAAGCCCCCGGGCACTGCCCGTGGGCTATGACACGTGCCACGTGTGCCACGTGGGGTTTCCAAGACCACGAGCCTTCAGGGGAGCAGACAGCCTCCACTTTCTCCCACAGAAGGGGACTCGGCTTTAAATCTATTAGAAAAGTGTAAGAAAGAGGAATCTGCCAGAGAGTCCAAGGATCCTGGGGTGAGGGGAAGGAAGAGCGGGGGGCTCTGAGGCTCCCAGGACTGCAGGGGCTCCCCCAGTCAGGAGGGGGCACGGAGACACCTGGGGCTATCCAGGCCGCAGATGGAGGACAGCACCAAATTAGGATGGGAGGACCGAGTGGTCCCGTGCTGGCCTTCTGTCCATGCGAGGCCACAAGACCGGGGGCAGTCCCAGAGGAATGGCTGAGGTGGAATCTCCCACCATTGAAGCTGAGGAGGGGCCGAGAGACAGGCCGCAGTGAGGTTAAGTTCGAGAAGAAACGGGCAACCCTCCTCTCTCGTGTCTGAGTGGGCGGGGTGAATTCAAACGTGCTGGAGGATGGCCAGCGCTCACAGGGGTCTGGGAAGCAGACGGCTAAAGTGAACCACAGTCAAGGCCGTTCAGTACTGGGCACTGAGCGGAGACATCACTTATTCCATTCACTCACTCACTCACTCGCTGCCATCAAGTTCAACTCACAGCAACCCTATAGAACTGCCCCCATAGAGCTGCCCCTATAGAACTGCCCCTGTGGGGTTTGGAGGCTGCAAACCTTTACAGAAACAGAAAGCCCCATCTTTCCGCCTCGGAGCAACTCATGGTCTCAAACTGCTGACTTGGTGGGCTAGTCGTCCAGCTGGTCACCTTCCAGGCCCCTAAGGGTTCTTGTGCCCCCACGGAAATTCTGTCCCAGGGCCCTGATGAAAGCCACACAGTCAGGGCCAGGGCGCAGTGTCCACCTGCTCTACACCTGCCGCTGCTGCTTGGTGGACTAGGTCCAGTGGCCTACGCTCGCTGAGCAGCAAGCCCCTTGTCTGTACAAGGATGGGGCAGTGCCTGGCTCACGAGCGAATTCCTCCGCTTCCCCCAGCCCCCGGGGCTGGCCTTACCTTCTGTGGTGAGGCTGTCGATGGGGAGGGAGGAGGTGGCGGTGGCGGTGGTGGTGGTAGTGGCAGCGGTGGGGGGGAGGTCTCCATCCGAGGGGGTGACTGAGCTGGCGGGGGGCGAGGAGGATGCATAGAGGTCCTCATCCTGGAAGCCCTCACATGTCCTGCCCTCTGCCTGCAAGAGAGACCCTCAAAGCTGGAGATTCCAGTGCCTGGACCACGCATGGTAATCCAAACACGGCAGGGACTGAGTCACCCGGAAACTGCCTTCTCTTAGAGGGCAGTTTATCTGTCCGGCTGGGTGTTGTTCCTCTAAGAAGGCCCTGAGACGCTCATCGGACATACAGGGGGAAAATCACCCCATCCCCCACCCCGACAGCCAGCAGCAGACGATGGCCGGGGAAAGCCAGCTCTGACCACAGACGGGGTGAGGCGCAGGCGTGGGCCCAGAGGTTTATATCCAAAGGCTGGGCCCAGCACCCAGTCACTAAACCTCTCTGAGCCTCAGTTGTCCCCTGGGGCCAGCTTTGGGGGCTGTGGGCAAAGGGAGAGCAGCACACAGGGCAGAGGTTGGCACATGCCGTGTGCTTGATAAATAAATATGCAAGCAAGACGAGAAGGGACGGAGAGAGGGGGGGGGGGAGAAAGACCGCGTGCAAGGGGGGTGGGGGGACGGATCTGCCTGTGTTAGGAGGAGGAGGCTCTCTGCCCAGAATCAAAGTGGTGGAAACTTCTGGAGCATTCCAGCCGTGAGAAGGAACCTATGGGATTCCTGGATCAACCCGGCACACTGGCAGAGGGCTGGGGCTGCAGCCAGCACTTCATTAAGTCATTGGGTGCGTCCTCTCCCCCAGGGGACCCAGCTGTGCCCAGGCCACATTTTGTGTCCTCGCCACAGCTGTAAAGAGTTCCTGGAGCACTGCCCACTTAAGGCGAAGTCACCAGGAGACGGGGTGGCCCCTGGCAGGGGGTTCACCCAAAAGAAAAAGGAACAAAATCAGCCTAGTTGCAATGAGTTGGTGGGTGCTGACTCCCGGTGACCCCGGGTGTTGGAGTAAAACCATGCCCCACGCGACTTTGGTGACTATAACCTTTTGGAAAGAAGCAGGCCTCTGGGGGTGGGTTTGAACCAGCAACCTTGGGGTCAGCAAGTGAATGCTGAACCATTTCTACTATCAGGCACACCTCTGGGACCCACCAAACCCACACCCTCTGTTGCCTCTCACTGCCGTGGAGTCAGTGCCAACTCAGAGTGACCCGATGGACAGGTAGGACTGCCCCTGTGAGTTTCCGAGACCGTAACTGCTTACGGGAGTAAAAAGCCCCATCTTTCTCCCTCGGAGCTGGCCGGTGGGCTCAAACTGCGGACCTTGCCGATTGCGTCCCAAAGCGCCACCACTACGCCACTGGGCTCTGCCACCTCATCAATCCCAACCCACTGCCACCCCACAGGACAGAGTAAAACTGCCCCAGATGGTTCCCAAGGCTGTCTCGTCAGGGAAGTGGACGGCCAAGCTTTTCTCCCACAGAGCAGCTGGTGGGCTCAAACCGCTGACCTCTGATTAGCAGCTAAACCCTTAACCACCTCGTCCCAGCGCTCCTTTCAGAGACCCAGAGTCCCCTCGTCCCCCTCCCCACCCAAAGGGGCCTAACTGGGTTTGAAATGATTTGGAAAACAAGTCCCAGGGACAGGGGCGGGTGTCTCTGAAGAGCCAGATGGCTTGAGCTCTCTGGGGCGGGGCCTGATGGGGCCACTGTGCCCCACAGCTGGACACAGGGGCCATGGAAGATGACCACTGCCTCTCACCTCCTGGGCACATCCGTAGGCCAGCCACTCCTGGCGGTAGCGGTCAAAGCCACTGGAACATCTGCAGGGGGACCAAAAGGTCAGAGAGGTGATGGAGCATGACAGAGATGCACCCTCTTCATTTCACCGGGCTCAGACTCACATCCAGATTACAACTTCCGGATGCTGGAGACCGTTAACCTCCCAGCCAAGCTCCCCAAAGTCACGAGACATGTGCCCCGGGTGCACCCCAACTCCTTCTGTTCACCCCCCACCCCAGAGGAGATGTTTTTGTTTTCACATGTCCACCTTCCCTTGGCCCCAGCTCCCCAGGGTGGGAGAGGGGACAGTAGGTGGACACCATGACCTCCAAGTCCCCTTTGACTCGGCGATGCCGTGACGGTGTGGAGAGCCCGAGGAATTGATACAAGTTTTCATTAGGATAGAACGTGCCCCTTCACTCCAGCAGCCCACCCCTCAAGGGTCCAAGTGCGGGGGGCGGGGGGAGGTGGGATTGGCCAGCCTCGCGAGGTCATTTGAAGATGTGGCCAGTGTGCTCCTGGGCTCACTCAACACCAACCCCCCTGCCACTGAGTGGGTTCCTCACAGGGACCCGCCTGCCCCTGTGGGTTTCTAAGACAGTACATCTTTCCCGGAGCCGAGCGTCTCTTCGTTCTCCCTGGGAGAGGCTGGTGGATTTGAACTCTTAACCCTAGTTACCAGTCCAGTGCATAGCCCACTGCACCACTGGGGCTCTTAGGCCAGAAATAAGGTTCCGGCCAGAGGCTAGAGGGGTTACACATGGACCGACCTGGGACCCTGGGAGGAGACTGGCTGAGCTGGGCTGGGGACAGCAGGCACTTCCCAGGGAGGGGGGGGGCAGGGTGTGAGCATGAACCAGCGTTTTCTCCATGGTCTCATGCTCAAATGTCCACTTGTTGGTGCCAGGGGAGTCCACTGAGTCCTAGGTCAGTGATATCTAGTGCTGAGCCTCCAGTGCTGGGAAAAACCACGTGACAAGTCAGCTCCCTGCGCTAGCAGCTGCCCGCCTGTCTGTGGAGATCAGGAAGTGTCAACGACCGAGGCTTCCCAAGAACCACCAACCTCTCCTTCCAAAGAGGGCTGTGCCTCTCACTCATGCCCTCGGGCCTAAGAGAACTAAAGGGTCTTAAAGGCTTGCCTTAAAACAAGCAGCCATCTCAGCGAGAGGTCAGCTAAGCCCTTATGGAAGAAGCACACCAGCCTGTGTGAGCCCAGGATTGTAAATGATAAAATTCAGATCCCAAGGAGGGGCTGGCATCAGAGCTTAAATTGTGAACACCTGATTTGTAGAAGGCTATGGAGGACAGTGGAAGCCCAAAGTCCATTTGCAGGCTCCCCACACTGGTGAAGCCTCGATGAATCGCCTTGCTATCCGGCTGAGAGCACTTTAAAGTCGCTTATGGCGGATGCAATTCCGCGAACGTGTCACACCATATCCTTTGATCTCCCTTTTGACCATTTTTTTTTTGAGTTTAAATGCATTTTATTTTAGACAACCTACACATTTTTTTTTCCTTAAAAAAAAAAAAACCCTCCGCTCCAAATAAATCAGGGTCAAAAGTAAATGAAGAGCTCACGATGATATCAGTTCCGTTTGTCTAAGTCCTGGTGTCGTGTGGATGAACAGCAGCCAGTCGGGATGAGGCATCGGTCGTGAGTTGCCCACGGTGTTAACATTTCTCCATCTCTAAGCCATCCTTAAAGAAGATCATATATGGGGTGACACCATCTTCACGGTAGTCCAGCAGAGCAACCATGCCATCTGGATTCATGTTCTCACCAATAAAGAACTGGTAGTTTTTGAAATTTGCAAGGATGTTCTTGATTTGTTCTGCAGCACCTGTCATAAAAGGCTTTACTCTTTCTGGTTTCTGTTCTTCAAGTTTGCCTTTGATTGATTTCATGTAGTCTTTGATGTACTTCTTGTAGGCTTCTTTTGTGAAGCTGTTTTCCTGCAAGTGATGGTTCATGACAATATCAACACCAGTGACCACGGTGCTTTCTGCTGCATCACCATCGGGGCCTTCAGCTGAGGCATTACCCCCAATGAGGGCGTCATCGATGGCACCTTCGGTCCTACTGACCATCTTCCCCTCCACTTCCAGACACAGCCCGTCTGCGATCTCCCGGATCTTGTAGATGTCGGAGAACATCTCATCATGGCTGATGAGGTCCCGGTAGATGATCATGATGGCGGCTGAAGGGAGACAGCAGCGGCGCTAGCTTAGCAGGAGCCCGGAGCTCTGAGCGAGTGCGGTGCGGCCGGAGCGGCGCTCTGGGGGAGGGGGGAGCGGGCGGAAAGGGCTTGACCATTTTAAAGTTGTCTGAGGTTTTAATATTTTCTGCTCTCTTTTTGATGGAGGTTTCTCCGTGTTTTGTTTAGCGATTGTTGTTGGGTTTGTGGATCTCTTTGCTTCCTGTTGGTGTTCTGTATGATTTTCTGTCTATGAAATCCAGGAGAGATAGATCCATAGAGACAGTTGATTGGGTGGATGATTGCCTAGGGGCCTGGCAGGGAGGAGGGCAGGCTGTGGGGAGCGAGACTGCCCAAATCCTCATATGACTGGACGCTTAAGGTGTGATATGTGAGGTGGGTGCCAATACAGTGATTAACAAAGAAAAACCCAAACCAAAAGAAAGTGTCTTTTAGAAAAAGCTGACTTCACTGTAGGTCTCAGCCCTGCACTGATTCCAAGGGGGAAGGGCGTGGAAATGACCCTCCACTGAGCCCCTCCTGAGAGCCAGTGCTCTGGCTCCATCTCACGGGGGCCTCCTGGTGAGGCTGGACTGTGAGAATCATGAATCTCACTTTCTGAGCCAAATCCCAGGACGAAGCCTGCCCTTAGACTCAAGGTGGGCCACTGGGGAAAACTGAGACGAGAAGGAAGGCACCTTCCATGGGAAGGGAAATTGTTTGAATCCAGCGTGGTCCTAGAGCAGGGCTGGGCAGCCTGGGAGGCTGCGGGCGTGGGTAGAGAGAATGGGGAGCTCATCCAGCCTGCGGTCCAAAAGCGGCCTCTAGTGAGACTTACCGTGTTGTGGGGCCCCAAAGCCCTGCCCTTGGGGCTTTTTGGGGACCTGCTCTCAGTGGCACCTAAGGCTCTAGAGAGCTAGCAGGGAGGGACCGCTGGCTGGAGTGAGGCCAGGCGCGTGGGGGCGGGATGGCTCCAGCAGCCCCCCTCAGATGGGAGAGCCTCTGACCTGTGCTGACAAGCTGAGCCAAGGGCACCCCACAGCAGAGCCCTGCCCTTCTCGCAGCCTCTTCGAGTTGAGTTAGACCCAAGGCGGCTGCCCCCCTTTCCCTTTGGTTCCTCCTGACATTGGGTGGAAATCTTAAGTGGGGGTTATGCCAGTTCGAGGGTTTGTTCTCATCTGACCCATTTGAGGTTCTTGTGGCCCGGCACTGTGTGGGTGCTGAGTCACGGGGTGGCAGCCAGCCCCAGAGTCCCAGCACTGGCTCGTCAGAGGTCTCCTGGCAGAGGCATGCATCCTCGAGCTTGGACAGGCATGCGGGACCACTTTATAAAGAAGCCAGGGCTTCATATACAGGGGGGCTGAGGTGGGGCCCAGGGATCCCAGGATGCTGGCACCTCCGTGGGCATGCTAGAACAATCCTGCTCCAGGTATAGCCCCGATGCCCCACGTATTTCTTCCGAAGCTGGAAGCTTTGTCGCTTTCACGCAAAGGGTCCCGAGGGCTTTGCCCAAACGCTGCTCCGTGTGGTGAGGGAGGAGCTTCACTGGGGACAGATCTAACAGGGAACAGCCTCACCCACCTTTCCCAGGACCCCAGGACCTCCACCTACTTCACCCCTTAGAGAGGTTGTGGATAAAAGCGCAGCTGGGGGTGGTGGGGAAGAACTTGACTTGGGCCCCTCCCTCCAGCCCAGTGCTGTGCCCGGGGGCTGGGCAGGCAGCTGGGAGAAGCAGGGTTTCCTTGGATCTCTGCACCAGGAGCTTGGGAAGGAGCGGAGGCACCGTTGACAGCATACAGGCTGCAGGAGGCTGCAGGAGAGCGCAGAGACGCTGTCACGTGGCAGTTTGCAAGGCTGTCTGCAAAGCTCCTGGCGGTCAGCAGGCTCCCCACTCTCACGAGGACCCTGGTCCCCAAATGAAACCTTTTCCTTTTTCCCCTCCTGCCATTTATTTGTCTTGGCCGAGAGAACAGAGCAGGAAATCTGCATCGCATCTGTGAGGACTGAGGACGTGCTTGCAGACAAGGCGGGGCAGATGGGTCGGATTTCAGAAAGTTATCCCTGAACTTGAATCTCACCCAGGGTTGTCTCTGCCCCACACCCAGCGAGGGAGTTTCCCACAACTTTCCATGGATGCCTGCAATTTCCACGGTCTTGGCTTTCAGGAAACCCGGATGGAAGCCTGGGAACGGTGGGGTTTGGTAGCCTGGGACTCTCGCCCGTGGCATGGCAGGGGGTCTTTGAGTCACATGCTGTCGCTAAGACCAGGTTCTCGTGCTTCCGTGCCCATGAGGCGCCATGGTCAAGGCGGAGAGCTAGGGCAAAGCTCCCAACGAGGTTTTGATGCACAGGGTTTGGAGGGGGACCCAGGAGCCCACAGCTCTGAGAAGCAATGCTCTGTGGAGGGACATTCCTCCCTCTTCCAGGATGCGAGCATTTTCCAGAAGCCTGGCACTGGCACACACGCTGCTGGGTTCATGCCTCAGGGAGAAGTGCAGTTCTGTGGCAGTCTGGTCTTGAGGGTCAGGGTGGCACTGACCAGAAATGCCCTCACATGGGCAAACTGCTGGCTCTGGGCCCAGCCAAGAGGCTGAGGCAGGGAGCAGGACTGTGGGAAGCAGAGGGAAAGCCAGGCACTAACCTCTGGAGGACATGGCACCAGCTGCAGTTGAAGGTCAAGTCCGAGGACATACAGGCGCCACAGCTCTGGTGCTGCAGGCAGGCTGCGAGAGAGAGAGAGCAGACCCTCACTGCCAGGACCCGGGCACCGCTCTCCCAACGCTGCGTGCACAGTCTCTCTGACAGTGGGGAATCTCAGAGGGCATTAAGGGCCACCTATGTGCGAGTCCAGCCCGACCCAGCCCTCTCTCCCTCCCATCCATCCACCCACTCAACTTTCCTCGGCCACCAGAGGGTCAGGCCCTGCGCTGATCCTGGGAATCCAGCAATCAGACCTAGTCCCTGCCTTCTTGGGTCTTGTCAGCATGTGGGGAGAGAAAGCACCCACCCGAATGATCAAATAAAGATCACTCGTTATCACAGTATCAATGAGGTCTGTCCCGGGATGGCCCTATCTGCCTCCCTGCCCACAATCCCAGGTGGAAAGGGATTTTTCAGCTGTTTGGTCAGACCCCCTCTGCTAACTGGGCACATGCTCCCAATGAGTCCGAAGGGAGACCCGTTGCGGGGGGGGGGTCGCCATCAGAAGGCCACTCCTGGTCTCACAGCCCTCCTTCCAGGTGTCGGTGCCCACCTGTCTGTGCGGAGCTCACCCAGCCCCATGCCTTCCTCTTCCCTGTTCTGGGGAGTGAGTAACTCACTGGGGGGCATGTGTCCTGATCCCTGCCCTAGGGGAACTGCCTGCTCTCTGTGCCTCTGTCTGTCCTGCCTAATCTTCTGTGAGGATGAAATAAAGGCCAGAGGGGATACCGGCACCAGATGCACACGGAGTACTCAGTGATGTCATGTGCTATCATGGATGCTCCTCTTCCTCATCCTCTCAATAAAGCCTAGGGGTCTCCTTCCCTTCACCGTTCGTTCGTTCGTTCATTCATTCATTCATTCATTCAGCACACACTCGCCCAGCACAGACGGCCAGTCAGGCACCTTGCAGGCTGCGGGGCTTCCTTGCTGAGCAGAAAAGATAGAAGCCCTGGCCAGGTGGAGCTGCAGTCTCATGGGGAAAGCCGTCCCCACGGACACAGAGAAAGCCACACAAGGGGGGACTCTGAGAAAAGCAGAGCCCCACAGGGAGTCTGAATGGCAAGGAGGGCTGCAGGGATGCAGGCAGATAAGGGTCTCTGGCCTCTTGGGGGAGGTGACTTTTGGGTGGGGTGGGGACGTGAAGCAAGCCAGCACTCTCCTCAGGGGGGAGAAGTCCAGACTGAAGGGACCCTTGTGCACAGGTTGGGGGAGGTGCGGGTCGGGGGTGTGTGTGTGGTTCAACCTGCAGAGTGGAGGCAGGGGGAGGGAGGGCATGGTAGGAAGGAAGAGGGAGTCCTCTGGGGCCCAGCCTGGGCAGCACCAGGTGGAAGGGCACCAGGGAGGGGGAGCAGGTTATCTGAGGGGGCATGAACCTCTGCTGCCCGCAGCCTGACAAGGGAAGAACAGAGAGGTTCGAAGGAGCAGGGAGTGGTGGGGGTGGGGAGCAGATGCTAAGAGCTGTTGACTTGTCATCAAATGCCGCTCATGGAGGTGAACCAGGAGGACCTCTGAATGGCCAGGGCTGTCCCACAGCCCATGCACGTTCCTGCAAGAGGAGCCAGGCGCTCGCCCAGGACGAACCGCAGGAAAGCGGTCACTCATTCAGGAAGCTTCACGCACATGGCTTCTACTGGGAGTGAATGTCCTTCCATGCAGCCAGGCCACAGTCCCTTAATTAGGGAGCCCAGCTCGCATGCCAGGGACCCCAGTGAGGGGGCAGTCCCTGGCTGTTGGTGGTGCTGCGTCCATTGGCTTGAGACCCTGGAAGGGTGGACAGGGAGCCGTGGGCAGCAAAGACACACAGGGCCTGTCTTGAATAGGAGCACCCTGACTGTGCCTGGTGGATCCTGGGACCTAGACTGGTGCCCAGTACATGGCAGGCAGTTGGCAAATGTTTACAGGAAGGGTGGACAGCTGTTCTTATTGGCCGCATTTTGCAGAGGAGGAAGCTGAGGCTGGGAGAGAGGAATGGAGCAAGAGGGCCTGGTCTCTTAAGAATGCAGGTTTCTCTGATCTCTTAGCCTGAAGGTCTTTCTGTAGGTTCTCCTCTGGGCCATATCCCACCCTCGGCCCAGGCCACCTTCTCACTGTACAGGAGGGGCCAAGAGGTGTGACGGCTTGGGGTCACACATCCGCACTGGAGGAGAAGCCACTGCAATATCCTGACTAACTCCTCCCTTCCGGACCCCAACCCTCTAGCCCCCAGGGGTAGAGCCTGGGGAACAGACAGAGGATTCCTCTAGACAAAACCAGCTGGCCTCCAGGGGTTCAGATTACCACCTTCACCACCAGCCAGCTGCACCCACAACCCATCTTTCCTGGTGACCCTGGGGCCCCCAGCTAAATTAGGCTTTAGAAAAAGCCCCCCGGGGCTAGCTTAAAGCCCATGACCTCTATTTCTCATCCGCATTTCAATGACTTTGATGCTTTCAAAATCCATAGCAAGGGCAGCAAGTGCCGAGTGGCCCGGGCAGAGCGACCCAGAAACACAGTCCCAGGATGTTTCAAATCCTTCCCGGGACGCCAGCCCAGCAGTTAGCCCTGCCCTTGGGTGCCCTTGCTCCTCAATTCGGTTGGAGCACTTCCTAAGACTCGAGCTTTGCTCTCGTCTGTCCTTGAAGAACCCCAGATTCTCAGGCCTCTTGTCTAATAGGAGGGGGGACTAGGTGGGTGGGGGAACTCTGACCTGCACAGCCGTCCCAGCCCTTCGACCCCATGGTATCTGCGATCATTTTCTTTCCCAGGGAAGAGACCAAGGACACGTCCACAGCCTGGGGGTCCTTGGCTGAGACGCGGTCTAACATTACAGAACGTCTTCTGCCTCGCTATCTACCCCCCAGAACCACCACCCCCCAGAGGCAGGGAGAAGGCCAAGGCTTCAAGGGAGGGGTGCCCATGGGCACATGGGGCCGGAGGTGAAATGAAAGTCTTCTTGAAAAGACCAGAATGGGGGTTCATCCTTCCTTCCTTCTCTCCCCAGCTTGTCCAACCACATCCCAAAGAGCCCCCACCTGGATGCTACAGGGTCCACACCAGCCAGAGGGAGGAAACAACCCAGGGACCGTGAATCTTCGAAGGCTGCTGGCAGCTAGCTCCTCTCACCTCCTCCTGCCTAAGGATTCCAGGGGCCCTCCCCTCCCCCACTTCCTAAAACCAAAACACCAAACCCACCGACATCAGGTCCATTCTGGCTCAGTGGGCAGAGTAGACCTGCTCTCTAGGGAATCTGAGACTGTAAATCTTTACGGCAGCAAATGCTGCCTCTTTCTCTGTCCTTAAGGAGAAAGGTCGGCCGTTCAAACCCACCAGCCATTCTGGGGGAGAAAGATGAGGCTTTTACACCCATCAAGATTGACAGCCGTGGAAACCTGGACGGGCCCTGCTTTCCAACCCCGGAGGGTCACGGTGAGTCAGAATCAACCTGACCCGGGGCTTGACAGCAGCGGGTTTGCAGAGATTTTCCGACCTCGCCGTGAGTTGCCCGGTGCTTAACCCACTGCACCACCAGACACGTCCCTTAGGCAACGGCAAGCTGAAGGAAAGGTTCGGTTCCTGGAGTACTGTTCTAGGGGGCCCAGAGCAATACCGAGCCTGGGCTTCAATGAAGTATCAATGAAAGAACGATATTCACTGCCACCGAGTGAATTCCGACTCTTCCCAGGAGCGGACGCCTCCTCTCTCTCTGGCAAAATAGCGGGCGGGTTCAAGCTGCCATTCCTGAGCATCCTAACTCTTCACCACTCGGCCCCAGGGCTCCAGCCACGGACCACGCACACCCCACCCCACCCCACCCCACCCCCAGGCCGGGGATGAGTCACAAAGCCGCTGCTGCCTCCCATAATGCTAACCTTTTCTTCCTCTGGGGGGCGGTGTTGGGGACCCATTGCACCGCCCAGAGCTGGCCGCCCAGAGACCCAGAGGCTGCGCCCACATGAGGAGGTGCAGGGGCAGGTCTGATGTCCCGGCTCCTCCCAGGACAGCAGAAGGCCCCTTCGGTGGAACAACTGTTACTCACTTGGCAACGGGGTGAACTCCACGGCCGATGTGCTGGTGACTTTGCGGGGGTCCAGCTCCACGCGGTGGTATTCGAAGATGGTCCTTCGCCGAGATTCTGAAACAGAGGCAAGGCCTGATACCAAGGCACCTCGTGCCCCGGGGGCTTTGAGGCTTGTCCCCGGAGCCTGACAGATGGGCCAAGAGATGATAGCAGCCACTGAGGACCAGAAGTGAAGCCATCACCCTGGGTCAATGGTGCTGAAGCTGCAGAGAAGCAGGAGGGCAGGCCAGCGGGGTAGAAGGGCACTGCTTGACGCAGGTTAGACTGTCCAACGCGGAGGCCTGGCTGCTCCTGGGTCGGGACACACGAGGCCCCAGCTCCCAAGTGTCTTCTCCCTCTTCTTCCCTTAGTCCATACTGTTCGAGCACCCCTCCCCCTTTGTCTAATGCCATCATTTCAGATTCAGCTCATGGTCAGCTCCTTTGGCCACCTCTCTCGTCCTGCCCACTGAGGCGAGAGGCCCTCACCCACCGTTCTCACCATGGAGTGCAGGCATTAGGGCCAGTCTGGAGGGTGGGCGATGCTGGACAAGGAGCGCCTAGACCAGCCCAAACCTGGTGCACAGTAAGCTCTCTGTGGATGGCCCCACTGACCCCAGAACACCTTGACCCTCCTGGGCAGAAGCCCAAGCAAGGTTCAGGACCTGGGTGAAGTCCTGCTTTGGTCCCTGTACCAGGAGCCCTGGTGGCATGGTGGGTGCACACTACAAGGTCAGCAGTTAGAAACCACCAGCCACTCCTCGGGAGAAAGACAGGGCTTTCTACTCCCACAGAAGCAGTTCCACCCTGTCCCGAAGGGCCGCTAGGAGTCGGCACCGACTCCATGGCAGGGAGTTTGGGGCTTTGGTGTTGGTTCGTACACGGACTTCCTACAGGACCGCCGAGTTAGGAGGCCCAAGGTCAGATTCCAGTTCTGCTCCCGACTTTCTGCATACCTGTAGGCAAGTTACTGGGCCTGGGTTTCTGGGAAACTCAGCCTGTGAGGTGGAGAGACAGGAGCACCTGTCGTGACATCCCGGGGAGGGAGAGCTGGCCTTGACGAAAGGCCTCTGTTTCAACAGCAATCCATGGACCCAGCACCGCTGCTGTCAGACCACCTGTGAGACCTTAGATGAGAGGCTTAAATTCTGTGCCCTTCATCCCCAAATGGTCGGATTCTACTCCATGACGTGTGTGTGTGTGTGTGTGTGTGTTGGTACAGGCTCAGGCGCCAATGCTCAGTGCGGCTCTGGAAAGCCAGTCCCTGAAGACTGCAGCCAGTGGTCTGCAGATGAATGTTTCACAGCGGGCTCAGGAGGGGAGACGGAGCGTCCCGATCTGCAGCATCTGCCGATTTCTGTGGGGTGAGCCGGGGAGAGTTACTGCACAGCAGCGGGGAGAGACGCGCTCCCTCGGCATGGCGTTGTGCTGTAGTTGTGCTTCAGACAAGGGTCCAAAGTCAACATTTGCATCTTTTCCCTTTAAAAGTAAGTCACTGCACCCACATCCCTGGGACGCAACAATGGCGCTTCTTATTCTCCCAGGCCCTACATCTGAGGGAGACGGTCACTGTCAGATGGCCAGGGAGAGGATCCTCAGTCACAGGCTGAGGCAGCGAGGCACACGGAGGACACACAACTCAGTGATTGGAGAGAAGCCCCCAGCAAAGGGGGCGTGGCAGGGGGAGGGGCTGACAGATTACAGTGAAGGAGGGCAAATGTTCACGGCTCGCCTGCCCGGAAAGGGCGCTGATGTCACAAGGCAGAAAGGCCGGCGTGTGCGGCCAGAGGCCTCCTTGTGGGACAGACACACCAAGGGTCTGAGGAGGTGGCCTGGGCCCTTAAGGAGCTGGTCAGCGTGGGAGGTCTGGGGGGGGGGCTGTCCCCCCTTCCCATTTCCCCTTCTAGAAAAAAAAATCAGCCCTTTTAGCAGCAAAACCGAATAAACCGAGAACCACACTCACTGGCATTGAGTCTGTCCGACTCCCACTGACCGTCCAGGATGGGGCAGACCTGCCCCTGCGGGGTTCCAAGACTGTAACTTTGGGGGGCCTCTTCTTTCTCCCTCAGAGCAGCTGGTGGTTTCAAAGTGCTAACCTAGCGGTCAGCCCAAAGCTAGCCCACTACACCGCCAAGGCAGAACAGGAGGAAAAGTAAGCGTGACACCCCAGGCCCCCCATTTCATGCTTTCCAAGGTGCCGGAGGTTATGGAGTCTAGACTCGAATGTAAATCCTTCTTCTTCCATCGGCTCAGCCTTGAAGGAAGTTTCTCAGCCAAATATCCGTAGATGTCTCCTTGAAGTCGTCTCGCACCCATCCACCCTTGGGAGCGTGGGCCCTGCCCCAGCACCCTGTGCAAGGCCTACAGCCCACTCTCCCTCTGCCATGCTGGTCACCCAGCGGTGAGTGCCCCAAGGGCAGAGTCTGCCCCTGGCGAGAACAGCTTCTCAGGAAATGACTGCAGGAACGGGCTACAAAAACTCCTGGAAACCTCAGCGACCTGTAACTTCCGTCCACCTGGCAATGGAAAAACGCCCTTCCCGTCCAGCCTACCACAGATGGGGGCCTTCTGCAAACAGGCAGTCCACAAACAGCCACAGAGAGCCAGGCTGGCCTGTCCTTCGTGAGCTAGAGGGAGCCCACCACAGCAGAACCGGTCTCCCTGCCAGAAGGCTTGGGGGAGATCGGGGATGGGACACCCACAGAGACAAAGACTTGTCAAGAGACCCCAGAAGCCTCACTCCAAAATGCTGGCCTTGGGGATGGGCCCCAAGTATGGGTGTAGCCAGAGATGACCAACCGTCCTTCAGAGCCAGAGTGCCACCAGCAGGCAGGAAGGCACGGAGGTGGGGGATATGGAAAGATGGGGCTAGTTGAAACCATGTGCTCACTGGAACTGACAACTGGCATTCGCTTTGTTGTGTGGCTTTTGCTATATTCTTGTTCTTTTATCCACAGAGTCCCTCGTGTTGGCTTTTGGGTTAATTCATCAATAACTAAGGAGTCCCTTCCCGCAGCCCCCCTCCCACCAAGAACCAAGACCTGGCCTCCCCGAAGCCACATTTCTGGAGGTGCGGGGTGTTTTGTCCTAGCTCTGCATCCAGTCCTCAGAAATACTGAGGTCCAGATCCAGAATATTCTGCCGCCCAACCAAGACAGGGGGCCGCCAGTTCCCAGAGGAGGACTACCCGTCTGCTTGTGCCTCAGTAGCAGATGTCAGGGGGAGGGGCAGGGGAGTTGGGCTGGTCAGAAAAAAGGAATCAGGAGTCTGGCAGGGCCCACCAAGGGCCTCCGAGAGAAGGGGTGGTGTGGAACTTGGAGTGGTGGTTTGGGGGACAGTTTTCATTCACTCACCCGTCCCTTTGCTCATGGACTTGACTATTCATTCACCAATACAGGGTGGGGTCCCAGCAGGGGGCCCAGAGGGAAACACAGGGAGAGTTCTGTTACTCAAAGAGCTTTCTGCCCGGGAGCATTTTCCACCCCCTACATGGAGACAAAATAGGGGAAAAAGGAAGGACAGGCCAAAAAAAAAAAAAAAGTAAGGAGCCAAGAACAAAACAAAACGTAATAAAATAACTCCTGGCCGACTCACAGTGACCCTACAGGACAGGGCAGGACTGCCCCCGGCGGTTTCTGAGACTGGAGCTCTTTACGGGATTAGAGAACCCCATCCTTCTCCCAAGGAGTGCCTGGTGGTTTAGAACTGCTGACCTTGAGGTTAGCAGCCCAACAGGTTCCCCACTACACCCCCAGAGCTCCTAGAAAGGAGTCAAGGTGAAAGAACAAGGGAAGAGGAAGGGGAAAGGAAGGGTCCCCAGATGGACAAAAAGCTCAAATGAAGAGCATTTGAAGGATGATGCTAGACCACGAGAGGCAGGAAGACCAAGTCAGCCACTTGGGGACTGTATGACCAGATCAATGCCAGGCCGGCTTCTAGCAGCAAGTGACCTTGAATCTTCCCCACCCTTGCGGAGCTGACCAGAGCTGGCTGACACAACTAGCAGCAAGTGGCCTTGAGTCTCCCACACACACCTGCGGAGCTGACCAGAGCTGGCGATGTAACCTGTCAGCAGCTCTGCAAGATTTTTTTCTTTCTTTCACTCATGGCCCGATTTGTTCATGGCCCGTTTGGCTCAGTGCCCGCTTTGTTCTTGGCCTGCCGCTCTGCACCCGGCACGAATACACCCGGGACCAGGAAGACACCTTACATTCCAGAAACCCAGACATACCTGTATCTCCCAATCTTTGACTACTTTACCTTATATGGACTCAAAACAGCCCAGTCACATGTTCTCTGGCCATATAAGCACCACCCCTGTAGCCTGGGGTGTGACTCCCCCGGCCCAGACACTGGACTGTGGGACTTCTCCCAGGCTGGGTTTTTCTCCCCAATAAAGCCTATTTGCTCTAATTCGACTGATTTGGTCTCTGGCGCCTCTCGACTACCTTACAGGGACCACATCTTGTCTGCTCCCTCAGCTGGTCCTCACATGTGGGCAGCCCATCTCACACACATACACACACACACACACACACCATGTAGGCTTTGTATACATAGCTCAGACTCCTTCCTAGAAAGGAAAGTTCTGGTAAGGAAGAAAGGTCAGAGTACTGGGGCCATCAGAGACCATTCTCAAGCCATCCAAGGGACAGGCTACAGTTTGCAGCTTCTTATCCGATAAATCCTTGTTGACAGATTCTACTAATTCAGCCTCTATTGGTTTTGCCCTTGGCTATGCAAAAGCTCCCCCTAGGCTGTCTGTGAAATAAAGGGTTTCTTCAACAAATGAGCAGGGAAATTTATAGTTGGCTTCTGGGGGGGACCCTGCAGCCCAATAAAGAAGCCCTGTAAAAAGAGGCCGCTGTTGTTGGCCCATGGATTCTTTCTCTCCATCAGAGCGCTGCTCAAAAGCACGCTCATCGGCTATCAGTAAGTGCAGTGAGGGGCCCCGCGTGGTGCAGATGGTCACAGCATGTGGCTGCTAACCAGAGGTTGAAGGTTGCTGTCCACCAAGGTAGGTTCCTCAGAAGAAAGGCCTGGAGATCACCTCTCCCAAGATCAGCTCTGGGGAATCCTGTGGGGCACAGTCCGATTCAGGTGCACACAGGTCGCCATGAGGTGGAGTCAAATCAGTGACCGCTGGTTTATTTAGTGTTTGCTGTGAATCGGGGAGTTCCGGGGTGTCGTAGGCTAAGCGTTGGGCTGCTAACCAGAAGTCTGTGGTTCAAACCCATCAGCTGCTCCGTGGGAGAAAGGTGAGCTGTTCCACGCTGTCCTATAGGGTCACTCGGAGTCAGAGATGGCTGCACGATGCGGACGGTTGGGTCAGTTATGTGCAGCAGGACCCTGATGGTGCAGTGTTCAAGCCTCAGCCTCAAGGGAGAATGGAGAGGCAGTTTGCTTTGGGAAAGGCTACCAGACTGGGTGGGGCTGGCCTCCTCTACCCTGAGGGGCCTTAGGCATCGGCAGCAGGTGTGGGTGGGGCCCATTTGGTGATTTACAGCTCACCGTAATCTAAGCAAATCCTCTACTTCCTAGGCTGATAGCAAGGAGAGCCACAAGAACCTGGCCTCTTAGCCACACCAGCGCTACCGCTCCCTAAAGGGGTCCTGGCCCAGTTTAGAGCCTAACGAGAACTGTCCATCACCCCGTCTCGGCTAAATGCAGGACCATGGCCCCACTCTGTCCGACTCTACAATTCTGCACAGATGATTTGAGAGCACACAGCTCCCTAATGTCGATGCCCGAGCCTCCAGGTTAAAAGGGGCACTTGCCACAGTGCAGGTGGAGGGAAGCTCCTGTTGTCCGGGTCACCTGGCAGGGTCTGCTCGGTGGCACCCTCACCCCAGCAAATGCCTCCATGGCGCCACCTCTGTCTGTCCTCAGACTCCAGGCCCGGGCTCTGTGCCCCAGCAGGCTGCTTGTGGCTCGTGAGCAGAGGCTCAGAGCAGCGTGCAGAGCTGCACAGGCGGAGCCCACACGGAGCTGATGGATGGAGGACACCAGCAGCCCAGCTGGACAGGGGAAGGGGTAGGATGCTAAAGGGTGGAGGTAGGGCCATTTTATACAAGGGAGCAGTCACAGGAACCCAGGAAGCCCTCGGCACACTGGGGAACAGAGATGCATAGATTAGAGAGCGGTGGATAAAGGGGTGGGTGAGGAGCCAAGCTGGGCAGGGCCATGAATGCTACCCTATAGAATTAGACTTATTCTCGGAGGCAACGCAGGGTCTCAGAATGCTGTAATTGGACCCGGCTTAGAAAGAACAGCCCAGAGGGATGACCAGAAGGGTTGGGCGGCTGAAGGTAGGGCAAGGAGAGGCAGGAGCCCCTGGACAACCTCTGGAGTTGGGCCCCTGCTCTCACCCGCGGCGGTTGGGCCTAACCCTTCAGCCCCCAGCATGAGAGTCTGAGCATCCAGCTACTCCCAGGATAGAGACCGAGTACGTGTCCCTTTCCCTAGCCTCACTGAGCAGGCACAGCTGCCTGGGTGTTGTTTCAGGTGGATGTGCTTCCACCCTGACCCCTCTCTACCCAGCCTTGCTCTAAAGTAGTCTTTCATTCCAGAATCACGGAGGCGCTTCGGCTACAGACACTCCCCAGGGAGCTGACTTCCTCCCACTCACCCTCATCCTATGGCTCCATCCAACCCACAGGCCTGGGAGAGGGACACAAGACGCAGGATCCTGGGAGGAGCCTCCTGGGGTGGGGGAGGGTGGAATGAAGCCACCAAGGAGTCGCCTGACATCTCTGACATCCAACTGACAAGAGCAGCTTCAAAGGTTAGAGGTGAGTAGGGTTGTGAGTTTCTGATGATGGGGAGGAGCAACTTGAGGAGGAGGGAGAGGAAGATGGGACAGTGCTGAGGCTGTCACCCTGTCACTGGGTCGCACACACGGAATTGGTGCAGCAGGGTATGATCTGCAGTGTGTATTCTAAAGAGCGATCTGAAATCAACATCCAACAGGACTGTCCTACACAGCACATGGGGCCAGGCAGGTTGGAGCAGGGTATATACAAAGGGCTGTCGGGTTGAGGGCGCTGGAGAGGAGAGGAGTCTTCCCTTGGCAGGGTGAGATGAAGCCCAGTGGGACAGGGGGCCCTGGGAACCAAACTGAGGCCATCTGGGTTTGAGTCCTCCCCATTGTAGCTGTGTGACTGACCGCAGGCACACTAACCCACTGCTCGGAAGTCTTGCTTCTTGACTCACAACATTGGGAAAGTGAAAAACCAAACGCACTGCCATTGAGTTGCTTCCGACTCACAGTGACCCTGTAGGACAGGGTAGACCTGCCACGGTGATTTTTTATGGAAGTAGAGAGCTTCGTCTCTCTCTCCACGAGTCGCTGGAGGTCTCGAACTGCTGACCTCGAGGTGAGAAACTCAACCTGTAACCACCACACCACCAGGGCTCCCCTCGTGGTTGGGAAAAAGATCCAATAAAATCCCAACTCTCTTCTATCCATCCATCCATCCTCTCCCTCCACCACCATTCTCCCTCAGCTCTGGGCTCCACCGGGCACCCACCTGGCATGTCCGGGGAAGGGTTGAGGATCAGGAAGGCATCTGACAGGCCGGCTTTGACTGGGTGCTCGGAGCCGCTCATCTCCAGGACAGACATGGGGATCTGCAGGGAGAGACCGCTGCATCTAACCCCCAAAACGCCCCAGGCCAGCCCAGGTCTTCCCTCTGTAACCCAGACCACCTGCCTACTTGCATCTCTCAGGGGACTCAACAAACCCACTGCCCCAGCGTGAATCCCACGTTTCCCCAGACCACCGCCCAGCGCATTTCCCTCCCCTTTTCCCATCTCAGTGGCAGCCGCTTCCACCCTGGGGTCACCCCAGCCCTCCCCCACTCAATGCATCTCCAAACTGGGTGCCTGAGCTAAAGTGACTTCCAAATCTGAGGTTCCCGCTGCCCAGCCCCACTGGCCCCACACCCTTTCCAAGCTCCCATGACCTCTCTCCTGACCTCAGCCAGGGCCTCAGCATCTCCCAGCTCTCTGAGCCCCCCCATTCTGAAGCCAGAGTGACCCTTGTCAAAGATGCATCTGTGTCCCTGTGATGCCCCCCCCCCCTGTTTAGCCAGAACCAATGAGTGACTTCCTACTGCTCTCAGGGGCCGCCCTGCCAGGGAGCTGCCCTCAATACCTGCCTTTGAACTTTTAGCTCCCATCAGCTCCGACTTGTCTCTCTCTCTCTCACTGGCTCCCCAGTCAGTGCCTCAGGCCAGTCAAGTTCTGCCCTGCCTCAGGACCTTTGCTTATCCTAGTCCAGCTTCCTGGAACACAGTAGTCCCCCCTCCAGACTGCATAGTCTGGGGAGAGGCCCTCCTGGCACCAGGCATTTCAGCTTCAGAGCAATTGAACCCTGGCCGGTGTACAAGGGCAAGTAAAAAAAAAAAACCTGCAACCCAATCACAGAAACCTGAACGAAAACATCAAAATGTGAAGCTATTGTTTCTGGACACGTCCTTCCTCCAGATCTGTGCACTTCTGAAGGTAGAGGCTCTGTTTCTCTGGGCCTTCCCCGCACAGATCTGTGCTCTAAGATGCAACCGGGGCCTCCTCGGGGCCTCCACCTGTGTTCCTTTGAAATGGTCTTAGAGTTTGGGGAACAACACACGGAGAAGCCTGACGGGTGGCAAGGTCAGTATTGTAGCGGTGCTGGGGAAGCGTCCCAACCCTGTTCTTGTGGGACAGCCCCTGCTACCATAGATGAATGGACAGGTGCGACATCCCGATGGGCAAAAACTCCCTGCCACAACTTCCCCGACCTTCTCATCACCACTTCCAGAGCCCCACCTCGGGCCCCTTTCCTCCAAATCCCTGCTGGATGGAAGGAAGGCTCCGCAGGGCCCCTCACCTCTTTGTAGCCAAAGACGATGCGGCCATCCCGGTGCAGAGCTGCCTGGAAGGTGAAGGTACCCCTGTCCTCCCAGCCTTGGAGGTAGACGTGGTCCCACTGGGCGATGAAGACAGTCCCTGGGGAGAAGGGTAGAGACCTGGCTGCAAAGGGAGGTGGTGTGGGGAGCAGGGCCCATGTGAACATGCTCCAGGCGGGCTCCCTGCAGGGGACAGGGCCAGCCTGCAGTGTGACCAGAGGCAGGGGCTGGGCAGCATGAGCCTGGCTCCCAAGTGGGAACAGAAGCAGGTCTTGTTTCACACCCCAGGCACTGTGCCTGCCTGCTTCTTACCTTCTGTCCTCGCCGGACCCCTAGCCAGGAAAAGGAGGAGAAATGAGGAGGGTCGGGAGGAGGTGTCTAGTCTCCTTTGGCTGGGGAAGTGAGGGGATAAAAGGCCTTTGTGTCTGTTTCCCCTCCACCAAGAGCCTCCTCGGAGCCTGCTTGCCCCCTCTCACAAATGAGGCGACTAAGCAGCAAAACGTGGGGACCTGCCTGGATGCCGCGTGGCCGCGAGCAAACCTCTTGCCCTCTCTGTTCCTTGGGCTCCTTCCAAGAGGCTACGTCAAGGGAACCCTGGGGCTGAGGGCCTCCGCTCTGGTCTCACCGTTGTCAAAGTACGCAACTGTGGAGTTGTCTGAGTAGCCAGGGTTGAAGTTGGCCATCAGCGGGGCCACGTACTGAGTGGCTGTGAGCATCCGGTGGATGACGTCGCCCATGAAGATGAAACCTGGGCAGGGACAGGGAAGAGGAGTCACCAGAGATGGCCCAGGAGGGCTGCTCTCTCAGATATTTCCCATCTGGGTTGATAAAGAGCCCCAAGTGCAGAATGGAGCCATGGTGGGGGGAGGCTGAACTGAGCTTCAGACCTCTGCCTGACCCCCCACCATCTCTAGCCCGAGGTGGGGGAAGTAGGACTCCGGGCCTGCAGTATACAGCGCAGAGAAGGGCGCACACTCTCGGGTGAAGGAAAGGGACAGAAGGAAGAAGTGAGCCCCTCTCCTCCCCATCGCAGCCCCAGGGGAGGGTCTGTACAGGAACCAGCCCCACGGGCAGGGAGCTCCTATTCAGAGCTTCCTAGTTAGCTATCCCGGGGTGCCCAGGACAGGGGGCTCTCAGGGCTGGCTCCCCTTCTCTCCTGCTCCGACTCAGAAACACAGAAACCACAGGAGTGCCCACACTGGCCCAGGGGGAGACATCAAAAACACAAACCAGCAAACTCACTACCATCGAGTGGATGCCGACTCGTAGCAACACGGCGGCATAGGGTTGAACTGCCCCTGTGGGTTTCTGAGCCGCTAATTGTTTATGGGGATAGAATGCCCCATCTTTCACTGGTGGCACAGGCTGGTTTCAAACTGCAGACCTTGTAGATTGCAGCCCAATCGTAACCACTCGGCAACGAGGGCTCCCAGAGAGATACACACGCCCCTAACATGTCTACATCAGTTCGTTGTTGGGTGCTATCGAATCAGGGTCAGCTCCTGGTGAGCCTCTGGGACAGAGCAGATCCCAGGGGAGCTGGTGGCCACATCCTCCCCCCTGTGGAGAGGTGGGTGGGTTTGAACCACCAAACTTGTGGTTAGCAGCCAAGCATTTCACCATCAGGCCAGCAGGGTTCCTCACTAGATAGCTCTAATCTTTCTCCCAGAAGAGCAAGCCAGCTGATAGAAGGGGGTGGCCTGAGGCATTCACTGGCCCCTGCCCCAGAATGTAAGGTTCCCAAGAGAGTCACACATGGTCTCTCCCCAAGTCTGTCCATGCAGCCCCACCCGAGGAGGCTCCAGGTTCTGGCTGAGATTGCCAGACTCACAGGGCCCTGTTAACACAGCCTTACCTCCAGTTGCTATGGTGACCTGGCGCAGAGGGTGTCCGTAGAAAGGGAAGTCGAAGGACAAGACCACTCTCTGCAGGGGACAGGAGAGAGTCAGCATGGGTTGAGTCACAGGCCAAGGGGCTGGGGACCCACACAGCCTCATGCTTGTCCAGACAGGGCGAGGGACAGCCTCCCTCCTCCCAGGAACACAGGTGGACAAGCCAGCTCTAAGCCAGACACCTCCCTGTGGGTGTGCCCACTGAGCAGGGCCGGGCCCCACCTTCCAGATCAGGGTGGCGCTGCCGCGACCGGGCACTCACCGAAGCCTGCCGGTGGGTGCTGGAGAGGATTCTATGCACCGTCACTTGGCTCTGGTTGGCGGTGACCACGTCCACCCACAGCTCCCGGCTGCGGGGCTCACCAGGGCCGTACAGGCGGGATACGTAGTAGCTGTGATTGTCCTCCTGTCAGCATCAGCCAAGACAGAGCCAGCCCACGGGAGGCATGAGAAGCTGGAAGCACCCTGCTGCCCACCTCACGCAGACTGCCGGGTGCCAGCCACCCCTCCTGGAGGGGCTGGGCTGTGCCCAAAGGGCTAGCTTAGGCCTGTGAGTCTCCAGGCCCTTTTGGCCTCAGACAGCTCACTACCTGGTCTCTGGCTGTCCCCATGGAGTCCATTCCAACATACAGCGATCCTGCAGGCCAGAGCAGACCTGTCCCTGTGGGGGTCTGAGGCTGTGGCTACGTATGGGAGTAGGACACCTCTGCTTTCTCCCGGGTTCCTTCTGGAAAGGCTCCTGGTGCAGGAGAATCTGGGGCCAGGATTTCAGGGCCCAGGGAATGGTTGGCAAAGGGTGGGAAAACTGGGGTGGGGAGTTGGGTGTCCACATTGCCTGGCAGGTTGGAGCTGAGGCCCCCCAGCAGGGCCGGCCGCTGGAGGGCAGGGGGCAGGGCCAGCAGGTTCCTTGCCAGCGGATGCAGGGATGGGGCTGCTGACCGGTGAGGCGTCCTGGGCTTCGTGGGTCATTAATCAACCTGCCCAGCGGCGGCAACTGCAGACACAGCAGAGCAGACAAGGTTCTCCCTGCCAAGCTGCCAGCTGCCCAACCAGTCCATGCCCGGTCCCCAGCAGGAGCCGGAACAGGGGCAGGGGTTCGGCCTGCCCCACCAGTCAGGAGCCAGGCTCTGTACTTCTGGCAAGTGACATGCTCTGGGGACTGGGGTCAGGACAGGGCTGGAGGGACATGAACATAGAAAGCAGGGAGGGGCCTTGCCCACTGCTTTCGCCTGCAGACCGCCTACCCTCTAGTGCACCCTCTGAGCCACCCTCCCCATACAGAGCCCTGGCCTAGGCCTCTGAAATGCAAGTGTGTCCACATCACTTGGCTTAAAAGCCACTGGCGCCTCCCCTGCTCCCGAGATGAAGCCCAGACCCCTGAGGCTGGCATGGAAGGTCCAAGCAGGAGCCACCTGCCAATCCCTCTTGTCGTGATTTCTCTGCTTCTCATCCTGGGCACCACCCACCAGGGCAGATGGCCCTGCCAGGCCCAGCACACACCGGGGACCACGCATGCCTTTGCAGGGCCGTTCCTCCTGCAAGGAGCCTGGTGGTGCAGGGGTTAAGCACTCGGGCGCAAACCAACAGGTAGGTGGCTGGAATCCCCCTCCCCCCAGCTGCTCCGTGGTGGTCTGCTTCCTGAAAGATCTACAGCCTGGAAGCCCGGTGGGCGGTTCTCCTCCATCCATGGGCGTTGCTGTGAATCTGATTCGGAAGGGGCTTGCTGGGCCTCTGGCCTGGAATGATCTTCCTTGCCTCCTCGCCCTGCCCTTTCCAGGCTCCGCGGAAACACCACCATCTAGCTGACCTCCCGCCTCTCCTTGTCTAAGGAGGACCGCTCTCCCTCGCGGATGGTCACTCCCGTTGTGCGCATGCGCCCACGCGCACACTGCTCCTGCGTGCCAAGTGGGCCCACCCGCGTCGGATTTCTGGTTCTCCTTAGGAAGGGAGACGCCCTGAAGCCACTGTCCCTGAAGGGAAAACAATTCCTTATGCCAACGCTTGTTGCCAACCGTTGCTGCCACAGCCCCCAGCTCTCCGAGTGGATGCCCTTTCCCCCAGCTGTCCCAAGCCCTGGGCTTGTCCCAGAGCTGGGAGCCTCAAGAAAACAGCTCCATCCGCTCTGCCTCTCATCCCCTCGCCTAGGATCACACTCCAGGAACGACATCTCTTCCTCGGGCGTCCCGCTCTCTCTCCACCCGTCAACTGCCGGGGGGTCTCGACCACCAGAAACAAAATAAATGCAACACACAGAAAACACCTCCACCTGCCTAGAAGCAGAGCTCTGGACAGGCCAGTTACGCAAAGAGAGCACAGAGGCCCCCCAGAGTCTGCTGCCCCCACCCCAGCCTGCTTCCTGGGATTCCTGTGGATCTGGCTTGAAGCTACACACATTCGGCACACCTGAACAATACGGTACACCTGCCATTCTTCAGAAGCCCAGTCTGAAGCCAGCTATTGCCCGCCACAGCCTCAGCTACCCAAACAAAACACCAACCTCACTGCCATCGAGTCGATGCCAACTCACAGCAGCCCCATAGGAGGGGGGAGAACTGCCCTGGTGAGTTTCTGAGGCTGTAACTTGACAGGAGTAGAAAGCCCGGTCTTCTCCCCCAAGGAGCGGCTGGTGGTTTTGAACCGCTGGCCTTGCAGTCAGCAGCCCAACTGGTAATCACTGCCACAGGGCCCCTTGCCTTCACTACAGAGCCACTTTTCCCTTTGTGGCTTCAGACACTGAGCCTTCTGAAAGGTTACAGTGATGGCATTGTTAGGCAGCTAGCTCAGGAACAGGGGGGTTTGCTTCAAAGGCCCCTATAGAGGAGGGTGGAAAGAAATCGGGCAATCATTAGATGCCTATGAAGACCCCACACTGAGCATGCTCCTACTCAAGCCCCTGAGCCAGGTGGGAGGTACACCTGGGCGAGCCAAACTAGGCCCAGGCTCATGACATCACCCAGGTGGGCTTAACCTAACCAATAGGGTCAACCAACACCATCAACCACGCCTCCCCTGCAAGAGGCTTGACATATTGCGGCTGTGGGAAGGCCGCTCTTTTTACCCTGCTCCTGGTCAAAGGCAGGTGGAGGGGAGGGTCTCCCTCCCCTGTGTGGTGCACACACACCTGCTCCAGGCCTATTCAGGGCCCACATGCTCTCAGCCTCTAGGGTTGTCGGGCTTCTGGTCTCCCGGGGTCCCCCAAGATCCGCATGCGTGGTTGCTCTTTTCCAAGTGGCTTTTCATGCCCAGTTGTGAACTCCAGAGTGGCTTACACGCAGCGTGGCATGCTCCCCAGAGATGGTGGGTACCCTTGTGAGACTGCAACACCTGAAACTTGTCCCGTCCTTCCCGAAAACCCACTTGGACTACAGAACAGGCTTCAGTGTGATTTCTTTCATCGTGTGAAGCCAAGAACCCAGGTACAACCCACTGGAGAAACCTCACCGTTTCTTACACTGATGTCTGTCACAGGACTGCGTCAGGCGGACAGCGTTAACAAACGGAAATTTATTTGGTGACAGTGTAGGAGGCTGGATGTCTGGGGCCTGACACCAGCTCCCAGGACAGACACTCTCGACGTGGGGTCAATGTCTGTCTTCCTGAGTGGGCTCCCGCACGGCCTGCATCTTCCCCTCTGCGCATGCTACCTGCTTCACTCTTTTTATAGCTAACAAAGCCTTACACGGATCCTGGTGTGGTCTCATTGACGTAACCAAGAGACCCCTGAGTCCTAAATAGGATGGCACCCATAGGCATTGGGCTAGATACCAACACATCATGGGGGGAGGGGCACAACTGAATCCACGACAATCACTCACTGGCCTGAGGCAGCGTAGAACTACCCTGGGCTTCTGTAAACGGTGTCACTGTCCTGGTGGTTTCAAACTACCGACCTCAGGCCTGGGAACCCTGGTGAGGCCGGGGCAGGACCGGGCTGCCGTTCCTTCGGTCACTATGGCTCAGAACCCGACTCGACGACGTCTATAGACCACCAATAACGATAGTGTGCGACCTCAGGGCGTAGCTGGTTGGCAGCCTGCTCCCCTGTCAGCCTGTTTGATTGCTTTTCAGCACACGCGCAGGTGACCGGGGGGGGGGGGGGGGGGTTGGATTAGCAAACTAAGCAGGCCAGCAGCGGGCAGTGCATAGCGCCCCCAGGTACATGGGGGTCCTGGGAGGCAGCTCCCACACCGGAACTGGAACAAGCCTGAGTCCAAAGTAGGACACCACCTTTCCAGTGTGCCATTCAAGCGGGTGCTGACAGGCCTCTTTCTGGTCCTGCCTCTCCTAAGAAGCCTTCGAGCTGGCCATGGGCCTCAGCCCTGATGTGGGGGGAGGGGTGGTCCTGGGAGGGACTCACCTCATGCTGGACACCCTCCCCTGCCTCCTCCACAAAGGACCCTCCGATGGTGTCTCTTAACTGCCGCAGAGTTTTCTGGCTGAAGGAGAGGCCGAACTTCAAGGAGTCTCTGCCTCTATTTCTCAAGGAGAATCTCCCCAACGAGTCTGAAGACACCAAAGGAGAGAGAGGACCCCATTTCTTGAGACCCCTGTGCACACCAGGAGGAGCAGGGCTGAGTCTCGCTTTAAGGCCACCCTGCCTGGCATGGTGTGGCCTTGGTAGTGTCCAGGACAGGGCAGCTAGGAGCTGCATCCATTCAGAGCGCTGCCCAGAGAGGGTGCATGCGATGGGTGCGACTAAGAGAGCTGCGGGCACTGGGTGGGGTGGGGTCAGGTCCACGCAGAGCTTCGAACCAACCCGCTAAGGGAGTACCCACAAGACTGGGAGGAGGGCGGTGAGAAGCAGGCATTTGCAGAGTTCCGACTGTCATGGCGCAGGGCACTCCCCCATTCACCACTGCAGGACAACCCTGAGGCTCCGTAAAAAGATCGGCCCCATTTTATACGTGGGGAAACTGAGGCCCACGAACACAGGACTATAGTAGAGACACTGTGACTGGAACCAGATTAGTCACACAGAGACAGTGACCTCCTCACGGAGAGGATGGGGGTCGCTTGGCAGTCACTGGCTCAGATCCCTCAGGTCTTCACGTTGGAAGGCTTGTTGCGTCTTCCTCAAGGAGGAGGGGGCTCAGGGACTGTGTCCGGCCCATCTTTTCAGACCTGGTGCCCGCCAAGCGCAGGACTCAGACCCTGGCATACTGCGAGTGTTGGAGGTCACAGTGATGGGAGGCTGGGCTGAAACTAGGCAGTGTGGCGGTGTCCAGTAGAGCATCCTTCTCTGTCACAGACAGCAGGTGACACTGAAGTCACTAGCTCCTCTGGGAATCACCCTGCTGCTCTCCACAGCCACAGAAAGTGTCGGCATAAGTGGAGCCCTCTGGACACAGGGAAGTGTCTGCAGATTCCCCCACGCCCTTCTCTGCGAAGTGAAGCTGACAACGGGGAGACTGTCAGAAGCCAGTAAGAAAAGCCACAGCTCAATTCAGTGTAAACACCACACAGCCAACCCCACTGCTGGTTCCAACTCAGGTTGCTGTTGGGTGCTGTGGTAGTTGCAGAATCTGGTGTCAAATGGAGGATTCAGAGGGGAGGGGTGGAGTCTAGCCTGCTAATCAGGTCGTAGCTTGATGACCTCACTTGGAGGCACCTTGGAGATAAATAGCTCGCTGGAGGGGGGACCCATGATCACTCCCTGTGGAGAAGACACATGGAGATAGGCTGATGGAGCCAGATTTCTGGAGCTGGAGAAGCCACATGGAGACTCCTGCCAGCACTGGGATGTTTACAATGCCACTGGACCCACAAGACTTCCCACCCACTAGCTTGTGATCTTCTTGCATTCAGCATTATTACACGTGTTTCGGGAGTCTGAAGAGGACTTTATAGATTGCTATCGAACCTATGGGATAATATTGGACTTATGGACTTGATCTGGACTGGGCTGGGCTGTTTTCTCAATATTCCACTGCTCTTATAAATCTCTTTCTTATACACATATGAGTGTCTATGGATTTGTTTCTCTAGTCGACCCAGATGAACACAGGTGCTGTGGAGCCACTTTGGACTCTGAGAGCCCCCCCCCCCCCGTACGAATGACAGAATAAAACACCGCCCAGTCCTGCATGCTCCTCACAATGGCTCTTATATTTGAGCCCAGGATCGCAGCCACTGTGTCCATCCACTCTGTCGAGGGACTCCCTCTTTTTCGCCGTCCCTCTACTTCACATTCTGACTCAGAGTGACCCAATGGAGGATCTCCTAGGCTATACGTGTTTACAGAGCAGAAACCCTCATCTTTCTCTGGAAGAGCAGCTGGTGGGTTTGAACACCTGACCTTGAGGTTAGCAGCTAGGAGTGAAGACTGGTACAGTTGTGAAAGTGGATGCTAGGGAAGGCCATCCACAAGGAGGGGAGGAATAGGGGGAAAATGATGAAGACAAGGAGAGACGTTGAGAGGTTTACAGAGTTACAGGCCAAAGAGGCCAATCCGGTTCTCCACCCAAGCCTGCCAGCGTGGGGATCTCTGAGCCGAGGCTTGTGCAGACACGCAGGTGACGCGCAGGTGAGAACGGGGGAGTGGGACTATATTCACCGATCGATAGCAGGTTTGACAGAGGATATTTGTGTATGTGCGTTTACTTTTGTTGCAAATATGCCCATGAATATAGTGGAGCATGCAGGGGACAGAGTTAGGAAAACTGCCTAGACAGAGCCAAACACCTTGAGGTAACGAGTCGCTGAACCTGGGAAATACGATCAATGGGGATCTTCTAAGTTCATGAGCAGTCGTGGAAAGTTCCACTCCCGTTCAGAGAGAGACACATGGAAACAGTGAGCCCCTCTGGTGCCCAGCGGCCCCTGCCAGCTGCTCAGAGGATCTCAGTACAAGGTGCTAGAGAGAATGACAGGAAAATGGGGAACTGAACTCAAAATCATAAGAGTGACCAGGCTCACTGGTCAGTTAGAGACTAAATGGACCCCTACCCCAAGATCGTGGCCCTTACCTTTCGAGTCTGGAACTGGATTGGTTTCCGCTTTTTAAAAAGTCAACCCTGGAAGTGCAAAAGGGCACCATGGTCCCAAGGACCGAGTTCAGAGACTGAGGAATGGGCACAAATCCCAGGGAGGAAGCCGGAGAAATGAAGGGATCACAGCGAATGAGCTGAATCCCTTGTGCAGGAATTGATGGGGTAAAACTCGGCTCTGCTCCACAGTCCTTCCCCTAATTCGCACAATCAGAAGTCGGAAAGAGAGGAGGGGAGGAAGCGCTTTCGGCTTTCCTCTCTGCTCTCAGCACGGGCTGTTTCATTCTTCATTCTGCCGGGAACCATTGCTGCACTTGCCTCTTACGTCATAGTGGGGGGGGGGGATGTAGGAAAGAGACCAATGTAAAGCTCATAGGCCAGCGCCAGGCCCCCAGGGGTGTTTGATAAGCGGGCGCGATTACGGTGATTCTGTCGGACCTTTCCAGGGAAGGGCTTGACTGGGTGGCTGCCTCCACCCCAGCCCCGTCCTAAACGTCCACGGTTACGGTCCTTCTTCCACCTCAATTATTCATGCCCGGAGGCCCGCCAGACACTTCATTCCTGACAGCAGGACACTGGACGGCGTTTACCTTGGCGGAGCTCAAGACGTTTCTGGGCAGGAACTCCGGCTAAGCTGTCACCATTGGCCCATCACCTGCCAGCCAACTGGCAGGTGGAAATGCTGGGGCAAGCAACCAAGGGCGCCCCGCAGGGCCTGCTGGCGAGGCCGGGCTGGCGAGGCTTGTCAGGATGGCGCTCCAAGCACCTGGGTCCCACCCGGGAGGCAAGGATGGCATTCCTGGAGGAAGGCAGCTTCCCAAGCCCTGCCTCCACCGCTTGGTAAGGCCTCACAGGACATGCAGACCTGCAGCAGCAGCACCCCCTGAATGCCCTTAGAAATGCAGAATCCTGGGCCCACCCTGCTGAAGGAAGACCTGTACCTAAACGAGCTTCCCAAGGATTCTCAGGAACATGCATGTTTACACAGCACTGCTCCGTCCAGAAGCTAGACTCGAGAGTCTAAGCCAGCATGTCACTCATGCCGAGCCTGGACTCCAAGGCAGTGAGACCTTGGTTCCTCCCTCACTGGCTATGTGACCTTGGGCCATCAGGGTCACCTCTCTGGTCCCTTACAATTAAAGAGGCCATGGAGCCATGGGAGCGCCGCGGTGACTGCGGCTGGCTGCTCATCACAGGGGAGCGGTCTGAAACCTGCAGTCACTGCGGGGGGGAAAGAAGACTCTACAGATCCCATGAAGTGTCAGTCTCGGAAACACACAGGGGCAGTTCTACCCTGCCCTACGGGGTCACTGTGAGTCGGAATCTGCTTGATGGCAGTGAGTTTGGATGTGTTGTTTGAAATGTTTAGAAGCGCCTCCCTCACGGGACAGTTTGCTGTAAAGCCACAGACTAGGGCCAGTGCCCCGGATGGACTCCTGGTCCATCACCCCCCGTATCTGCCTAATAATCTCCCTCAGCTTCTGGAAAGGAGCCCGGTGCCCAGGGGGGTAGGCGGTGGACTGCTGACGGCAGGTGTCCTTGGGAAAAGAGGAAGCTGTCTGTTCCTATCGAGAGTCGGTCTTGGAAGCCCCAAGGAGTAGCCCTACTCTATCCTGTAGGGTCTCTATGAATGGACATGAGCAACAGCGGGGTATTGGGGACCTCCTGGAGGCGCTGGCACCTCTGGTCAAAATAAGCCTCCATAAGACATTTGCCGTCATAATGTGCTCGTGTGGAATGTCATGAAGCCGTGGCAACTGGTGGTTAGAACGGATCATGTTTTCCTAGAGAAAGAGGGCTAGTCTGGACACCAGAGTCCAACACTGATGGGGGGAGGGATGGGGGGAAGAGTGTCAGAGAGGGTGACCTAAGAGGGCCCTGGATACAGGAAGAGGGGAGGGTTGGACCAAGCCCAGAGAAGAGGGTGGACTGGCTTTCCAACATTTCGCGGAGACAAGAGAACCATCTTACCCTAGGGATGTTGTAACACGTGGCCTTTCTGAAAGCCGACAGCCACCCAGAGACTGTGACAGCCAACTCCATCCCACACAGTCACCAAGTCCTGGGGCAACGAGAGACCACGGCGATAGGCCACCCCCATCTGGTCCTCTGTTGGCGTATTTCCCTCCGGTCTTTTTCCGGCACAAACCTTTGCAGTTATAATCCTGCTGATCAAGCAGTTGAGTGAGCAGTTTCTGTCACTTTTCACGACACCTGCAGGGATTCGATTGTGCTGGCTGTCACCTGAAAGGCTTCAAGCCAAGCCACTGGAAAGAAAAATCACCAGTTTCTTCACGGTCCCCCTGTTGTTGGGCAGGGTTCGTTCTCTTGTCAACACACCTGGGATGACTGTACAGAGGCCGCCTCCAGTCATTTCCTCTGCTTGGAAGCATTTGCTAGAAGGCTGGGCCGCTCAAACTCCATCAGTCACCAGAGAACCAGGTCCTGCCCGAGGGGCCCGAGACTCTGTGCCTTGAACAAGCCCCTTTGGCCACCACCCAGCCCGGCCTTGCCGACGTGCTGCTGTTCCCGGCCTGCCACGCTCTGCAGAGTCAGGAGGGTATGAAACGGGGTCCCCTGAAGCTTCCAGACCAGGAGCTCCTCTTGTGCGACTATGACGTCATCTTTGTACTCCCAGGTGAGGCCTGAAGATAAAAGCATGTCCTTTTTTTTTCCCTTTTCACCTCAACCTAACTTCCTCAACCAATAGGCTCATCCATCACACTCTCCGGGAGAACCGGAGGCTCCGCATGATGACTGGGCAGGACCCCTCTCTCACTGCAGCGGGCAGACACCAACTCCGAATGACGGTCTAGGACAGGACAGAACCGCCCCCAGGGTCCGGAGGCTGTTAACTCTTGAAGGGAGTTAAAAGTCCCCTTTTTGAAATAGAGGAAAGAACTAGGAGGTGAAGGGCATTTATAGAGGTCTAAATACAGCTATGTACATATATAAATATAGTTATTTATGACGATGGGGATCTACATGTGACCTCCTCTCTTGGGGGAGGGACAACAGAAAAGTGGGTGAAGGGAGACATTGGGCAGTGTAAGACATGACAAAATAATAATTTATAAATTATCAGGGGTTCATGAGGGAGAGGGGGAGTGAGGAGGGAGGAGAAAAAATGAGGAGCTGATGCCAGGGGCTTAAGTGGAAAGCAAATGTTTTGAGAATGATGATGGCGACAAATGTACAAATATGCTTGACACACTGGATGGATGTATGGATTGTGAGAAGCATTGTACGAGCCCCCAGTAAAACGACTTTTTTAAAAGCAGGAAATGCAGGGAGAATGTGGAATAAGTGATCTTGAACTGAGAGGATTGCAATCAATGATATGAAGCACAGGCTGTGTGAACTGTGGAATAGAAGCCTGTCTCTAATACACAGTAAAAAAGATCGAATGAAAAAAAAAAAGAGTGACTAGACCACAGATTATTTGTGCGTTAGTCTGGGTACTTTAGAGAAACAAATCCACAGAAACTCATGTATAAGAGAGAGTTTTATATCAAGGGTAACTGGGCATCAAGAAAACATCCCAACCCAGTGCTGCCCAAGCCCACAAGTCCAACATTAACCCATATGTCCGACACCAATCCACAGTCTTCCTCCACCTCACAAAGCACATGCAATGATGCCGCCTGCAGGAGGAAAGCCGAATCAGTGAACGTGTAAACATCTCAGCGCTGGCAGGGGTCTCCACACGGCTGCTCCAGCACCCAGGGCTGCATCGGGGTAGGTCCATGTGGCTTCTCCTTGGGGATGTCCTGCAGGAAGTGAACCTTGCCAGCTGAAGCAGGGAAGTGGCCAAAGTAACTGCACCCTGGTTCGATCATTACAAGGCAAGAGACCCAAGAACTCAAAAGGCGAGGCTCACTGAGCCATTTATCCCTCCGCCCTTCAATTAACCCCACATGTGTTTATCGGCCAGGTTGACACAATAAACTACCTCAATGTGGTAGAGCTAAGGATAATTTTTAAAAAGTAAAAAAATGAGAGCGAAAAAACAGAAAAACAATAACAATTCCTCCAGATTCCTTATCCCTCAAACCTAAACTGTGGTCTGAGTAGCTAATTAAAAGAAGGAAAGGTACACCAGAAGTGAACTTGGAGTCTTTAGTGATAAGCAAGTTCATTTCAAACAAATAAAAAAATGTTGAGGATTTTGGGGGCGGGGGAGTCTCTTTTTTTTCTCTCAGAGCCACCGCTGGTTTCAAACTGCTGACCTTGGGGTCAGCAGCCCCAAACAGAACCTTCTGTGCCACCAGGGCTCCTTGTACCTGTCTGGAACCAGCGCTTGGGGAGTGGAGGACTTCCAGGACTTGGGACCTTCAGCACTAAGACCAAGACCTCATGAGAAAACCCGGGAAGGAGCCGGAACAGAAGACAAACCTCCTGGGGGTGGTCAGTCTGGAGGGGTGCTGCGGCACCCTCTCGGCAGAACGGGGCGACCAGTGTGGCCTGAGACCCCAACAGGTGTCCTGAATTTTTCTCTGGAATGTCCACCCTGTGAGAGCAATATCGACCACCCTATTTGGGGAAACTGAGGCTAGCAGGGCCTCCCAACATGGGGCTCCTGAACTGAGGGATTAAGTATCCAGCTCTGGGCCACACAGCTGACCCACATCAGAGCCAAGACAGGCGGGGTGAGGGGGGACCAGGACAGCAGGACACTCTCCAGGACAGCTGGCAGCTGGCTGTCTGAATCCCACCTTCTACCTCCCAGGACACCATACCTCTCACAAGCTCATGGACCTGCCTGTCTTTACCACATCCGCCTCCTCCAGCCACCCCCTTCCCTTCCCAGAAGTCTCCTTCCCCCAGCCCTTCTACTGAACATGCAGCGGTGGGGACTCTTTAAGCTTCTCTGCTCCTCTTCTTGTGTCTGCACGCACAGAGTTTGTCTGCCTGTCTTTCCCCAACTCCTACCACCTTCCAAAGGTGGCAGTACCATAATTCTTGCAAAGACACCTCCAGAGGCCTGGAGGCCAGGGACTGCGGGGCCCAGGGAGGTCTCCTTTTGCAGGAGCCCAGGAATGCCACATTCTCCCTTGTCCCTCTCCCTGCCTCAGGTGACAAGGTGCCTGCCCAGATGCAGGGCCCCAACACACTCCTAGGCTCTGCCATGGGCAACTTGGCTGAGCTGGGCAGCTTTGTCCTGGGCCAGAGGGGAGATTGGGATTGGGGAAGTTGGGCCAAGATGGAAAACTGGGGTGGGGGCGTCTTTTCCCTGAGGAAGTCAAGGAAGGGCTTTCCAAAACCCCAAGCCCTTACACTCACAAACTCCAGCTCCAGCCCTGAACCAAGAAACCAAGAAAACCTTGGACTAGGATTTGGAACTCTCTAGGCTGGGAAAACTTACAAACAACCTTACCCAAAACCAGAGCTCTCTAACCAAATCCCAGTGACTCCAGGGCCTCTGGGCTGCCAGAGCAGGGTGGGGGTGCGGACCTGGCAGCTCCTAGGACCCCGGAACCAGAGATGCTGAGCTAGAAAAGAGCACACACTATACAGAGGGGGGCTGGCCCAGAGAAGGCCCGGGTACTGAGCAGAAGGAACCCCACAAGAGGCTGAGCTGAGAGGCTGGGCCCCAGACCTGGGCTGGAAGGGAAGCTGAGCACACAGCCAGGTGGGGGGTGAGGGGCCGCTGGTGAGGGTGTGTAGGTGACTCAAAGAGAACAGCAACCACTCATGGGTCCCACAGAGCCTTCAGGTGGCCCCAGAGCCAAGGGACCCCGAGCTGGGTCCTATGGGCCTGCAGTAGGCTGGGAGACAATGCAAAACGCAAGTCTTCCTGTTGAGACTCTAGAACGCTCTCTGAAACAGACCGAATGAAGCCCACCGAGCTCACTTTCTTCTCCAATTGCCCACCTCCCTGCCACAGAGGCACTGTCCACACCAGATTGCCTTGGCACAGAGGTTTGCCCCGCTCAGGTGATAGCGATCAGAGACCCTTTGCAGGCGCTCTGAGAAGCAGGTGTCCCTGGGTGTTTCTGGGTTCCTGCCAAGTCCGTGGCTTCCCGTGACCTAGTTTGGAGGTGGGGGGGGACATGGGGCCCTCCCTGGGTGGTGTCCACAGTTAATATCCTCGGCTGCTAACCAGGAGGTGTGGCCGTGTGAGTCCACCCAGAGGTGCCTCGGCAGCATGACCTGGCGACTGACTTTTAACCATCAGCCTTTGAAAACATTACAGAATGCTCTCAGGTGAGAGGCTGGGAGCCGGCCTGCAGACTAAGGGGGCGGGCCTGAGGTCGACTGGGGAAAAACCTTACAGAAACGCCGATCCACTGTCGGTGGGAATGCAAGACGGCATCGTCGCGGTGCCAAGCACAGTGGCAGTTCCTCAAGCCGCACGACCCAGCAACTACACTCCTCATAGATAGCCGGCAGACAGCGCAGACTCGAAAACTCAAAAACAACACTTCAAGGGGTAAGAAGGGAGTCTTTTAGAGACCAGTGCTCATCTGCAGCACGAGTCACAATAGCCCAAAGGTAGAGCCACCTAAATGCCCATCAGCAGATAAGTGGATGGCCCAGTGTGGTACACACATCTACACAGAGGACAGTCCTCTGTCTGCAGGAGAAGAAACATGATCATGATGCACGTGGCAGTATGGGTGGAGCTGGAAGACATTATGCTGAGAAAAAGAAGCAATCCTTCTGTGTTGCTCACCTTCCCGACACGATTGCTGAAGACAAAATGGGTGCATAAGCAAATGTGGTGAAGAAAGCTGATGGCGCCCGGCCATCAATAGATAAAGCATCTGGGGTCTTAAAGGCTTGAAGGAGAACAAGCGGCCATCTAGCTCAGAAGCAATAAAGCCCACATGGAGGAAGCACACCAGCCTGTGTGATCATGAAGTGTCGATGGGATCAGGTATCAGGCATCTAAGACCCAGAACAAAATCATACCCAATGTGAACGGAGGGGGGAGGGGGACCAGAGTAGAGACCCAAAACCCATTGAACATCCCTTTACAGAAGGGTCACAAGGAAGAGACGAGCCAGTCAGGGTACAGTATAGCACCTGTGAAACATACAACTTTCCTCTAGTTCAGTGATTCTCAACCTTCCTAATGCTGTGACCCTTTAATACAGTTTCTCCTGTTATGGTGACCCCCCCAACCATAAAATTATTTTTACTGATATGTCATCACTGTAATTTTGCTACTGTTATGAATCAGGTGACCCCTGTGAAAGGGTTGTTTGGCCCCCCCAAAGGGGTCATGACCCACAGGTTGAGAACCACTGCTCTAGTTCTTTAATGCTTCCTCCCTGCCACTATCATGACTTCAACTCTACCTTACAAATCAGACCAGAACAGGTACACTGCTACAGATAAGAGTCCCCAGCACAGTGAATCCAGGAGGGATAAACCCTCGGGACCAACAATGAGAATAGAGATACCAGGAGGATAAGAGGGAGGTAGGGGGAAAAGGGGGAATTGATCACAGGATCAACATATAACCCCTCCCAGGGGGACGAACAACAGAAAAGTGGGTGAAGAGTGACAGAGGATGATGTAGGATATGGAAAATAATAATCTATAACTTATCAAGTGCTCATAAGGGAGAGAGGATGGGGGAGGGAGAGGGGAAATGAGGAGATGATATCAGGGGCTCAAGTAGAAAGAAAATGCTTTGAGAATGATGATGGCAACATAGGTACAAATGTGCTTGACACATGGATGAATGTATGGGTTGTGATAGAGGTAACAGCCCACAATAAAAGTATCTAATTAAAAAATCATTTAAAAGAAAAAGAAGCCAATCACAAAAGGACAAGTATTTTATGACCTCGTGTATAAAATGACAAGAAAAAGCAAATGATGAGAAGCCAACGTTGATTAGTAGGTATCAGGGGCAGGAGGAGGCGGGGATTAAGGGTGATGGAAAGATTGCAATGATAAAGAATCGGGTTACATCGCTGATAACAGTCATTGGTTTTCATAAGTTGTGTGTGCACCTGTATAAAGCCGGGCTGGCAAACAACGTGTCGTTAAAAACAACAGCAACCAAAGATGTCTAATAGAAACAATGACAGGAGAAAAATCAGGGGACCTGCTGAGATCGCTAGCATACAGCGCAACATGTCACCGAGTTTGGGTCCTAGGCTGAAGGTCTGGGGTCATGGTTTCATGGGAATCCCAGGTTAATGGGCTTAAAGAGACCATTAATGCATCTCTAGTACCTGGGGCCTCACGAGCCGAGCCGGCAAGCAGCCATCCAGGCACGGGAATTGGGCTTGATTTGTGGGAAACTAACAACTGTCATTCCCCAAACAGCTGTGCTGCCTTAAAGTGAGCACATGGTTGATTCCGTCTCCCTGTAGATCTCCTCCCTGCGAGGCGCCCGTCGCCCTCATGTCTTCCCCCAAGGGGTCCTCACCTGTGAGTTCAGAGACTTTACTGTGATTACCACCACCTTGTGACGGATGTGACTCTTGAATATGCATACCACATGGCTACCTACAAATAGCCCCAAAACAATAAAGACGCTCTCCTCCGGTCCCTGGCCCCCTCTCCTCCGGTCCTCCATCCCTCTGCCTCTCCCTCCTGCCTCTCCCTCCTGCCTCTCCCTCCTGCCTCTCCCACCTGCCTCTCCCACCTGCCTCTCCCACCTGCCTCTCCCTCCTGCCTCTCCCACCTTCCTATCCCCACGTGGGCCACCAAGCGGGGCTGAGGTGAGCATGCTACCATGAATTGTGTCTGAGCCCTTTATTTTACCTTCTCTTCTGTCTCTCTTATTCTCTATGACTTTACTATAATCTTTATATATCATAACCGTACAATTGCGCCTACTGGACCCGTGGCGAGGGGCTGGCTTCCCCCACATGGACTCACCAGGAGCGACGGAGGACAAAGGAGAGCCGGAGCTCCAGGAAGGCATGCAATGGGAGGCTGAGTGCCTCCTCTGTCGCGGGCTCAGGAAACTGGACGGTGCCCGGCTGCCCGTAATGGACATTTAGATCAAAGTTTCCACGGAAGAATCCTGATCAAGGTGGGGAGGGGGAGTAGGCAGAACAGAACTTCAATTCTCACAGACTAGACTTTCTGGGGCCGTGGAGGGTGGATGAACCCCTGAAACTGCTGCCATGAGAGAATCTGTAAACCTTAAACCCAAAATATCCCCTTAAGTCTTCTTAAAACCGAACGAGAGTCTGGCTTACCGTATATCCTCGAGTATAAGCCGAGTTTTTCAGCACATTTTTATGCAGTTTTTGTGGTAGAATTAGGTGCCACGGCTGATATCGGGTTGGCTTAACTCGAGTAGGTACGGTAACTTTAATTCGTTCGCTCTTACTAGTTAAGTAAAAATGGTCTTCCTGGAGCAGCTGATCCACATCGGAGCCACAACAAGGGCCGGGATAGCAGGATGCTCTCTCCCCACGACAGCTGGCAGCTGGCTGTTGAAAGCGCTTGTAAGAAATGTCCACGCGGAAGACGAGACAGGAACATTAAGGAGGAACAACTCAGAACAGAAGGTTGACACAGCTCTAAAAATGTGATGGTGCTTCGTGTTTAATCCGCGTATGTTTTACTGTGTGTATAAATCTCAACAGCAACAAAATCCATAACATTTAGAGCAAGGTGACCACACGTCCTGCTTTTGGCGGGACAGTCCCGAGTTTTAACAATTTTTCCCGTGTCCCGCAGTGTTTTAAAAAGTCTCGATTTTGGGAAAGTTAGGGTAGACGGTTTTCGGCTGCCATGTGGCTATTTCGCCAGGACATGAGTTTTATCAATGGTGTCCCGCTGGTGTCCCGCTTTCCCAATGTTAAAATCGGGTCACCTTAAGAGGGGGAAACAGGACGCCTTTTAGAGAACAGTTGTACCCTGACACGCGTGGGGACACCAGGCGCTGGAGTGGCCGCTACAGCAACGCCTGTGTTTGGGGCTGGTTTGGGTTTGAGACAGCTGTGGGGGCTGGCAGGGTGGTCAGGTCTGGCTGTGCTGGGGGTGGGGAGGGTGACCAGCGTGCTTGCTCGAGGTCTAGTGGTAGAGTCCTATAGCAGCACAGGTCCCTCTGAGGATTCAGGCACAGGCACCCACATCACAGGTGTGGGCGCACACCTGCACGTGTAAGCACATGTTAGCCCCAACTTTCTCTCACCTGTGTGTGACTCCAAGAGCCAGGGAGTAGGGGCCCCTGGAGGAGACAGTCCCACAGCCCCCCAATGCATAACCTCTTCGCATCAACAGCCTTGCTCTTGGAAGTCTCTGGTTGGCCGGGGTGGGGGCAGCAGGGGTGAGGGCGGGGGGCAGCAACCCCTATTTCTTCCATTCAGTCCAACCATGGGCCAAACACTGGTGACACAGGGAGACAGAAACCCATGCCTACGTTCCTGAGGGAAGCCAGACCATACAAACAATAATGAGATCCTTCCACGTAGGGGTGGAGATCCCTATGGAGAAAGAAGGTCTAGGCCCTTGACCGAGTCTTTGAAAACAAGACCTTTCTAGAGACTTCTCTGCGCCAGGCTCAACACTCCCAAACTCTGTCGACTGCTCTTTCTGGGCTCAGGGGTCAAGTCTATTTACCACCCTGGATGTCCACACCCGGGCTCCTCTGGTTTCTGGGCCACCTTCTGCAGGTTTGGGACCGGGGAAGGGGGGGGGCACAGACTGCCAGTGGTGGTCGTGGCGCTGATTCCGCCACAAGACCCCCACAGGCCCAGCCCTTGTCTCCAGTTCCATGGCTTTCCATGAGCACAGCGGGGTTTCCCACATCCACTCCTGACTCACACATAGCCGTGGCCGGGAAGACCAGGCCTTTTCCTCGGGCCCTGCTGCTAAGCCACATCTCGCCCATCTTGTTGCCAGAACGCATCTGTATCCTGGTAGCTTCATGGGACAGGAAGCAGCTGATCATTCCAGCCTGTGAATGAGGTCTTCCCGGGAGTGGGGTGGGGTGGGGGTGTCTTGGCTTCCTCCTGCGACAGCTGGCTAACCTCAGAGAGCCCCAGCCTCCTCTCTCCTTGGTAAACAAACGTGTGAAGGGCAAGATGGCCCCGGAGGCAGTCAGGAGGGCTTCCTCCCGGGAGGGGGTGGCTATGGAGGGGCTCCTGAAACCCTCTGAGCGCAGTTCTCTCTCTGGTCCAGGAGCGATCACCCCCAAACCAGCTTGAAACTCTACAGAGCAGACGTTCCCCGGCCGTCCATCGGAATGAATGGTGTGGGGACTGTCAAGGAGACACATTGCAGGCTCCGTCTCCAGTGGGTCTGAACCAGGTGGTCCAGGGTGGGGCTGGAGGCTCTGGGCTGCCCCGGGGTGATTGCCTCCATACTGAGGCCCAGTGAATGGTTCCCCCACTTCCCTTTCTGAACGCCTACAGGCAATTGCTTCCAGAAGGCTCCTCCAAGGCTCTCGCTGTAGTCTGGGTCAGAGTCCGTCTGGTACCGGTGTCTTGCCCGGAGCAGGTGCTCAGGTGGTTGACCAGTGGAAGATGCTGGGTGTTCCTGACCCAGAGCCCTTCTCCTACCTCGGCCTTCCACTCCTCCCCCACCCTCCCCACACCACGGCTGTCCCACTCTGGGGGATAGAGTGGGAGGCAGCGAGGCCGTGTGCTGAGATTACACCTTCGGGTAAAAGAGCGGTGGAACCCTGTCCAAGTGAGGTCCTCACCTCAGGGCCACCCTGGTGTGGGCCCCAAAGCACTCAACCATGGAGATCAATAACAATTGTAGGTGATAATTTAGCAAAATTAAAGTTAGGGCCAAAACGTCTCTGAGGAACAAAATATCAAATTTTTCAACGACCCAGTTTAAATGGTGGGATTCCCCAGAGAGCAGCGGAGAAGCAACAAGAGCAGAGAAGCAGCAGCAGGCCCCAGAGCACGAGACGGAGCGGTGGGCTTCCAGCCCACAGAATGCATACAGCTGAGGGACTTCAGGCAGGGGGCCTGCAGGTGGAGTGGTCCTCCAGGTACTGAGTCTGGCAGTCTAGCATCTTCAGATGGAGACTGAGCAGAATAGAGAGTCCCGTGGACAGTTGTGAGAGTTACATAATTTCATGTCAACTTGATAGAAAGGTTACAGGGGTGGAGCCTCGCCTGTCAATCAGTTCACAGCCTGATTAATGCCTCCCTGTGGGTGTGGCCTTCTCATGAGGATTCTGGGAGGTTTCCTCTCTTTCACCATGGAGGTGGGACGCACGCACACTGTCTCTGCTACACCTTCCTGTGGACAAGCCACGCGGAGCCCTGGAGAAGCTTTTACTGCCACTGGATCCATAAGACTTTCCACCCACTGGCCTGTGATCTTCCTGCATTCTGCATCAATTGCATGTGTCTCATGAGTCTGAAGAGGAACGCGTAGACTGGTATTGGACATATGGGTTAAAATTGGATTTATGGACTTGATCTGGACCAGGCTGGGATGTCTTATTGATGCATAATTACTTCTCTCTTACACATATATGAGTGTCAATGAATTTGTTTCTCTGGCCTGCCTGGACTAACACAACATTGAAGCACTAAAGGAACTTTCTATAGCTCAAGCCAAGCCAAGCCCAAGGGGGGGAGGGCAGGAAAGTGGCTGAGGGGCCCAGGACCAGAGAGAGGTATGTCTGTGGGCATGGCTGAGAAGAGACTCTCCCAATTAGGAGAACTATAACCTGCGTATTGGTGATCCTGAATTGTCATCTGCTTGCTTCCCTAATAAACCCTGTAACTGTGAGCAAATAAAAAGTGAAATAACTCTGGCAGCGGGGGGTCCCAGAAGCCACCAGGACTGAGGCCTTCACCCCTCTCCATCCTCTCCCTCCTCCTTCTTGTAGCTGTCACTCACAGTCCTCCCCATGTCTCAGAGTTCTCCGGCGTTGGGGGTAAGCACTTTGGACTGTCTGCATGTGTTTCTGATGTGCTGTTGAACCAGAAAATAAAGAAATATAAGCCGAGACGCAGACCCCCTTGTTGCTTGTGGTTTCTGGCTTTTCCTGTGTCTTGAGTGTCCACCCTCCCCGAGCCCAGCCCACGCATGGCCATATGCACCTGCACACTCGGTCGGCGGGTCAGGTTCGGCCTGTGCCGTGGAGCAGAGCCGCTCCAGTGCTGGCTGTTTGTGCCAGAAGCAGCTCTCCAGGCCTTTCTCCCGTGCCCTCGGCCGGCTGGGCTGGCACCACTAACCTCCAGTTCAGTGGGCGATCAGCCCCACCGGGGGACTGCACGCTCATCACAGCCTCCCCGCAGCCACGGTGACAGACACACACAGGCAGGGGGATACACAAAACCCTCCCATGCGCACACAGCCAGAGACCCACGATGTTAGAGCCAGACACCCAGAGGCCTCTGGAGGCCTTCCAAGGGCAGGCCGCAGCAAGGACAGGCACTCCTCCCAGCTCCCAGTCCCCGGGCCCTCTCCTTGCACAGGCGTTCTTCCCTCCAGCTTCAACTTTGCTGCTTTCTCTTCTTGCCCCAGCCTGCCCTCTCCTTGGGCTGAACAGCCTCTGGGCGCCTCTGGCCATGGACTCTCTGGGACCATGAGTGGGACAGAAATGGGAGGAAGAGGGGTCCAGGCTGGCAGCTGCACATGTGACCAATAGTGTCATCTCCAGCTTTATTTGGAGCCCCAGGAAGTAGGAGAGTGCAGTGTTAGGAACCCGGGTCTCTGCTGTCAACCCTGTCGTGGTGGCGCTGTGCCCCCTTGGGCGGGCTACTTCACTTCTCTGGGTCAGGAGGCTGAGCTGCTTTGATGTAAGACTCAGGCCAGGTTCTGCTTCAAGCCCCTCCCCTGGAATCCCTCTCTGCACTCCGATCGATCGATCGATCGCCAGGGCCAACCCCGGGTCTGACCAGCACACGTGCCCTGAGGGAGAGCACCCACACTCCTCCAAGACTCACCACCACCCTGGTACCATTGTCCGGCAGTGTGTCGATGGCCAGGGTGCCCCCAACCAGGTCCTTGCTCAGCTGGGTCCTGTCTGGCTCTGGCTCCAGCCCAGAGCTCTCCCGGACTCTCCGCCTCCAGCCCTGCACGGTCTCCTGGGTGGCCCATCCAGAGCTCCAGCCTGCATCCTGACCTGGTGGGAGGGAATGGATAACTGAGTCACGGTGGTCCAGGAGGAAGCCCCCCCCCCCAGAGAAACCAGTCCATTTCCTCTGCAGATGTCCCAACAGCATGCCACTCCTGATGTGGGGCGACGAGAGCACAGGCCGGGGGGTGCCCGGCAAGCACACACTCAGCGCCTTTCATCCCCCCAGCAGCCTCCTCTCCAGAGTGCAGCCGAGGAAACAGACGCTCCGGAATGTTTTGAGAACAGCACATTCAGGGGTGAAGGATGGCCTCAGACTCATCTCAAGGCCAGGCTGCTCTGCTCTGAAAGGGGGGTGGGGGGTTAAATCTCAGCAGCAGCAGCCCAACCGATGCGCTGGGCAGCGGTACACAATCCTGAGGGCTGTGTCCGCCCTAGGGACCCCATGTATTCTGATGTAATTAGCCTGCGGGGTGACTGGGACATTGGGAGTTTTTAAAGCTCCCCAGGGGGTCGGGTGGGGGTATTTTGAGAAACCCTGAAGTTCAATAGCACTGCCAACACGGGTGAGAACCGCTGGCCCAGACCTTTCCAAAAGAGTTCCATATTTCTCTGCCAGAAATAGCACATCATCCCGTTTTCCGGGGCTCTCAGGAGACTAGCCGCCAGAGAACACGTTCTTCCAGGCCAGGATTTCTCAACCTCCGTGCAGGGGAGATTGGGGCCGGGTGATTTGTGGCGAGGAGCTCTGGTGGCCTGTGGGTCATGCCTTGGGCTGCTAACCACAAGTTTGGCAGTTCAAACCCACCAGCTGCTCCTCTGGAAAAAGATGAGGCTTTCTGTTCTCGTGAAGCTCGAAAGCCTACAGAGACCACAGCCATACTATGCTGTGTTGGGTCCCACTTGATGGCAATGAGTAGGTTTAGTTTGCTGCGGGGGTGGGAGGTGGGGAAGGGCTTGTTCTGAGTACATTTTAGCAGTCCTGGTCTCTGGTCCCTGAGAGGCCACCTCTCATATCTTGGGCTCTCCCCAGTGGTTTAAATCTTTGTTAACTGGGAGGGTTCTAGCCCACATCTGAGGGCTAATACTAATGAGATAACTTGCTGGATGGGGGGCTGGCCAAGGACCCCCACCAGCCCATGTGGGGGCTAGTGCATAAATTCAACCAGTTGATCAAAGATTCAATTAACTATGCCTACAATATTGTTGGTAAACTCAAAACCCAAATCCATTGAGCCACTGCTAACTCATGGCGCCTCATAGCGACTGTAACTCTTTTTTTTATTTTCCATTGTAACTGGCATTTATTGGCTGCTTTGAGATCAGTACAGAGACATGATGAACAATTTGTACGCAATTCTTTTTTTTTGTCTATGTACACAATTCTTAACGCAGTAACCAAAATCCTAAAATGGCATGTAGATAAAATTTGTTTCTAAATTCCAGTGGCTTTCCAGCTTTAAATTTAGAGGCACATTTTTAAAAAGAGATGATCAAGTACGATTATCTTCAAATGCTAGTAAACTGTTACATCTTAAGTCCCACTAATCCACAATTCAATGTCACACACACTACACCCTCAAATGTTCAAGCCTTCACGGCACGTAACAAAGCAGCCGGGAACACTGGACGGCCACAACCCAAGCTGTGACAGAATGCACACAGTCCCGACAAGAAAGCCATGGTGACAGAATGGTTTCCAGACACAATTCTATTAAGAAAACACACATGGAAACAAAACTCTAATGTTCAAGTCGTACAAATGCTTGACAGTGACTCCAAATTGCCATTAAGTATGTTTTGTATTAGGGATACAAAAACTTCCCCCCACCCCATGGAATGTTATGTTGACACCCAAGACAGTCAAATCTTCCCACCATTCCACATCCCACTATTTTCTGGTTGTCCTAAAAAATAAACAACCAGTAAATGATTTCACATCTTTAAAAAAAAAAGATTTATACTTTAAAAGCATGGGATGAATTGGGATTTCCTTTTAAAAAATGTTTCTAGAGCTACTAAAAAAACTTGCATTTACAAAACAGTTGATAAAACTATTCCTCTGGATTGTACAAGAAGGGAGATAGCAGGGCCCAGTGATAAGACATGATAAACATGAATCAGACTTGGCTTCTTTCTCTCCTGCTTCATCAGAGGCTCGTGTTTCGCTTCTCCGCCTTCGGCAGGTGTATCTTCTTTTGTTTCTTGGTCAGCTCCTTCAGCCTGGTTTCCCGTTGCTCCTCTTTCCCCTTTTGTTTGCATTTATTGTTGTCCGAAGATTTATCCTTTCCTGCTGCCTTTTTTTTTTTTTTTGGCTTTGTCTCCACTTCTGCAATTACATGTTTTGCCCATCTCCTCCTCTTGGGCTCCTCCTTAGCGGATCTTCCTTTGGGGCATCTTGGCCGCCTGCAGTATGCCTTCGCCCCACGGGGCACCGAGAGCTTTCTCGAAGCTGGAGTGCCTGGTGCTGCCACTCTGCCCGCCAATAGGCCCCGCGGTGGGGGCGGTGGGAGAACCGGATGGAACCAGATCCGCGACTGTAACTCTTGATGGGGGATGAAAGCTCCATCATGCTCCCTTGGAGCAGCTGGTGGTTTCAAACTGCTGACCTTGCAGTTAGCAGCCCAACAAGTAACCACGACACTGCCAGGGCCCCTGATGTGGATAGGTTGTCAAGTCGATTTCAACTCATGCCACCGCCGGTCATGAGCTAACTGCTGGTTCTGGTGCAGGGCTCTGTGTGTGGGTCTGTTTTGCCAAGATAGGCTGCAATCCTGTGTATGTGTGTCACTCTGGATGCTCAGTCCTACCCCGCTGCCATCGAGGAGACTGTGACTCACAGCGACTCTGTAGGACAGAGCAGGACTGCTCCTAGGCCCCCGGGGTTGTTCATCTCCACCGGCGCAGCAGCCAGTGTGGCAGGTGGCCTTGAACCGCTGAACTTGTGCAGTGGGGAGCTGCCCACCCCTAACGGACGCACAGCTCCTAGGGGTGGTGATGGCGCCCCCACTGCTAACAGAAGGCAGGCCCTATGAGCCCACCCCGCGACACCCTGGGGGAAAAGATCCGCGAGCTGCTTCCGTAAAGCTGATCCAAAAACCAAACCCCCTGCCCTCGAGTGGATCCCAGAGGCAGACTAGAACGGTTCTGTGGGGCTTCTGCCAGTCACGGGCAGAGTGGCAGCCTCACCGATTTCTCTCTCGGAACTGGTGGGTGGGCTGGCGGCGCCCGCCTTGGGTTATAGCCCCTGCTTCGCCCACGGCCCCTGGGGGGGGGCTCTCAGTAAAGATTACAAACCAGGGGAGCCGAGGAGGGGTTGCTACATGGTCTCACAGGGTCTAAATGGACTTGATGGTGGGCCGGGGGCAGGGTTATTGAAAATCCCGCCTCTGTGTCCAGCGGCTCACAAGTGCAGGTGTGTGGGGCCCGCTTGTGCCTGGAATCTGAGGTCGTGGGTCCCTTTGGCGGGTGGGGAGAGCTGACCTCACCGACCTCGGGCCCTTGGGGTGAGAGGAGGAAGTGCATCTGCAGCAGCAGGTGTTGGGGATTTAGACGCAGAGCTGGAGTTGGCTGTCCTGAAGGCAGAGGGAGAAGCAGACGCCCTCACCACCGTTGTCACCAACTCCAGCTAGTGGCCAGCGATGGGTGGCCACACTCTGGAGAACAGCGCTGGGGTGTGCTGGGCAGGAAGGTTCGTGCAGAGTTCACCGAATTGGAGAGTGGCCACACGGGGGCCGCCCCGCAGAGATGCTGGGGCTTCAATCTTGTTCCAGAGAGTTACGTCCACAAAGCCGTACCTTCTGTGGTCACTCCAGTTGACATCTAATCTCCTCTACCTATGGGAGCAGGGACACCGACCACCAGGGAGGCGGTCTCCTGTGCCCCACCTGTGGCCTTGCTCCATCTCAGGTCTATCCTGGGGTTCCTGGAAGTGGTGAGCTCTCTCCCAGAGCTGGTGGTCTGGCCAGCCTGGCCAGTTGCCTCAGCCTACTGGAGTTTCCAGAAAGGTCCCCCTGGCCCCAGGCCCTTCCTGGGCTCCACGACCGCCTGCCTGAGGGCATGACCCTGCCTGTGGGGACTCAGCAAGCCCTGAGGCTGGAGCAAGGCTGGGCCAGGACCAGGCCTGGGGTTGGGGCCAGGACGCTTTGCTGTAGAGCCCTGGTTTGTCATTAGACATTTTATCCAATTAAGTCATTCTTGGCTGCTGCCGCCTGCTGAGCCCTGGCTGGCCCCCTCTCCCGTCTCTGCTTCTGATCACAAGCAGATGCTCCTGGAAGAACGCAGGGAGAGGGGTGGTCCCTAGGCCCCTCCCCAAGATGCCCACTGGCTGCCTACAGATAGGCTTGAGCCAGAGATGGGAAGGCAGTCTGCCCACTTACTGCCCAGACCCACACCCACCAAACTGTGCACCCCTCTCGGGTGGGGCCCACAGCTTTCTCTGGAGACAGAATTGTTTGTGCCCGGGCTGGCCGGCCTGGCTCCCCTCGTCCTTCTGTGAGCAGCCCTGGGGCCTGGGAGGGAGCCAGGGCCAGGAGGAAGCCCACGCAGAACAAGTGGAGCAGCTCGGCCAGCTCAGAGGGGTTCCTGGGGGGTCTACAGCCATCATCAAAGCTGGACTAGAGACGGGGTACCTGGATGGTGGAGGACTGGGGCCTGCCAGAGCTGCGCCAGGGAGGAGACACCTGGACTGACTACTCAGTTGAGCTACCCATAAGCTGTGCCACCTTAAACCCCTTGATGTCCGGAAGAGCCTCAGTCTCTTCGTGACTAAAATGGGTGACCTTCAGGCCTATGGCAACAGACTGCCAAGGGAGCACAAGAATTTTGTTTTCTAAAGAGAAGAGGGGTTGGGGATCATGAAAGGACAGGGCAAAGTGAGGGGAGGGGTGGGAAGCAGGGAATTGACCAGGCACCCTGCGGGGGGCCCAGCCCAGCCCTGACTCTTACCCTCCCGACCCATGCCACCTCAGTCCCCAGCCACCTTTTCCTCCCCATTTGTCTGGGATGGGGCCTCACCCCCCCCAACTTGAGAAAAGGGCCAACACAGCTGGCTGCTCACGTGTGTGTGTATGTGCGCACGCCCCAGGCCCACGAGCCAGTCCACACACCCACAGAGACTTGTGCAAGGCCTTGGCCCTGCTCCCTGGGGGTTTCCACGCCTCCCTGCCCCTCACCCCCACCCCACAGCCACCCTTGACTGCTCCCAGCTCCACCGCCAGCCTCAGAGTGCAAGTGAAAATACAGCCAGCTCTGTGGGAAACGTCCAGAACACAAGCTGTTCGTTCATTCATTCATCCACTCGTGGTCTCAAGCAGAATACAGACTAGCTAGCGGCAGATGTCCCAGAAGGTGAGACTAAAATGATGGGCTAACTTGCAAAGACCGGCAGGCACCATTCCAAGCATTTTAAGGACATTATTGCCCTGAGTACCCATGGGCCTCCCAGGAGGTAGGACGGACTTTGGTGTTGGCAGGTGTCTGTGAGTCAATTCCAACTTAGTTGGGCCCCTATGTGCAGGGTAGAAAGACTCCCCAGCAATTCTCAGGCCTTTCTGAAACAGATGAGCAGATCTGTCACCACTCACTCAGCGCCACCAACTCCATTCAGACTCTGACTCATATGGGACCCTGTGACCTGGAGCACTTTCCTCCTATGCAGAGGCTGGTGGGTCTGAACTGCCCACCTTGTGGTTAACATTCACGTGCACAACCCACCACTCCACCAGAGTGAGGTTCCCTTCAGCTAGCAGTCAAGCATTTAATCTTTTGCACTGCTCGGGGACTCCTATGAGATAAACCAAACAAGCCACCGAACTTCGGGCCATCTAGTCGAAGGCAACGCATCGCAACTCTTCGGGACATGGCAGAACTGCCCCCTAGGAGTCTCCAAAAAGCAACTCCTGACGGGTGTAGAAAGTCCCCGCTTTCTCCCGAGGAGCAGCTAGTAGCTTCAACTACGAACCTTGTGGATTGCAGCACCAAGTGTGACCACTGTGCCATCGGGTCCCCTACACCCCCTGCCGCCGTCCAGGGGATTCTGATTCAGGGCAACCCTTCCCTGGGCCTGGAGGTTAAAGTCGTTAAGGAAGCCATCTCATCTCTTTCCCCTGGAGTAGCTGGTGGCTTTAAACTCCTGACTTTGAGGTGAGCTTACCCAACAGTGCCATGAGACCTTAGTCATTTGACAGTGGACAGACGGAGGTATCTCAGAGTCTCCGCAGTATTTCAGAGCAGAATTTGAACTTGGGCAGACTTGCTCCAGCATTCACTGCTGATCACAGCAAGTGGCATGAAGAAGGGACCGGCAAGCCCAGGCTGGGTCCTAAAGTACAGCAACAGCAGGAGGCGGGCCAGCAGAAGGGCTGGGTGCCCTGAATAGGCCCCGGGCTGACCCTGGGGACTGTGCCCCTTGGCTCACAGGGGGCGGCCCAGCAGCAGTGTACCAGCCTCTGTGGTATAGCAACAGTCTGCCCTGGAGCAGGGGGAGCTGAGACTGAGGCTCCGAGGCCAGAGGGTGTCACCCCAGAGCCTGGATGGAGCTGTCTTCACCCCACCCATCACCCATGCCTGTCATTCACCATTGCTCCTCCAGCTGCCAACTGGTCTCCCAGCTCCCACCGCAACACCCACACCCCTACCCGCTCCCCAGTCGCCTCTCTCCAGAAGCCCTCACCATGACCCAGCCGCGCTCCCTCCAGCGGTGGGCTTTCACACAGGTAGTTTTCTCAACCAGACCCTCTCTGCTCCCTAAACCGTTCTCAGAAAAGCTCTGACTCGTCCTTCAGGTCTCTAGAGATGTCAGTACTTTCCAGAGCCTCCCAGAGACCTCAGCCCAGATGTCAGCTGCTCAGCGTGGCCCGGCCTGGGCACCAGGTACCCCAAGTCCTCACTCGCTGTGACCCGAGGGCTCAAGGAGTGTGGCGCTCCAGTGTCTGACCTGCATCCAGCCCAGTGTGCAGTGAAGGACACACAAATGACAACAGACAGACTGCAGGAACACTTACATGCCTTTAGTATAGTACCTGAGAGGCACTGGGCGGAAAAAGACCCTCCCCTGGGGCGAATGGGGCGCCCCACCAGAAATTCTCCCTGTAACGTCGCAGCGACATCAGAGACCAGGTTTGTTCAAGATCAGCAAGCTCACGCTTGAACCAGGAACCTGCCAGACTGAGACCCTGCACAGCTGCAGTCATCTCACCAAGCCTCGTTTCCTCGAAGGCACCACTGGACTGGTAAAGCCCCACTGGCTGCCTCACCTGGAGTCTTCAACAAAACAACAGATGCCCACCACCCCCACCAAGTCCTCCTGCCCCCTCCCACCCCATTTCACACAAAGGCTTCCTGGAGATACTCACCTGGGCAAGGAGGGGACGTGGGTAGCAGGTATGACAGAGGGGCAGGGAAGGACAGAGGGCAGTTCAGGAGACAAGGGTTTGTGCTTGACACAATGGTTGGATGAGTTGGAAGAGCCCCCAGTAAAATGATGTTGAGAGAGAGAGAGAGAGAGAGAGAGAGCAGGGCTGTGTACTCTGGGGTTGCCTTCAGGAAGAGCCCTGAGACTGCACACACCCCTGATCCATTCCCTTGCTTCCTCCATAGGTACAGAAGTGTTGGGACCCCACTTTTACCAGGTGCTGTGCTGGGTGCTGGGACTCAACAGGAAACAAGACAGAACCAATCTCAGAAAGACGCCAGTGGGGCAAGGCATGCCTGATGTGACCAAGAAGACCACCTGAGATGGTGGGGGGTAGGGGGTGCGGCAAAGGGCTGAGGGTGCTAAGACTCCAGACAGAGCCAGCAGGGTGGGAGCCGAACCCCCCATAAAGAGAGGAGGAGCCACAGCCTGGGGTGTGCTGAGGGATGGCGAAGGCAGGTCACTGGGTTACTGTGAGTGAATGAGTGAGTGAGTTTCCGGAAAAGCAGAGTGGGGAGAGGCTGGAGATCACCACAAGAAGGGGAGAAGTCCCCGGTAGGCAATGAGGGGGCTGAAAACCAAGTCATGGATGGATAGGGCACTAAAGACGATCCCCACTTTAAGAAACCAGGGCTCAGAGAAAGAATCAATTGGCCAGGTCACCAGGTCAGGATGACACCCCTAGTTGCCCCCTCATCCCATATTTATTTTAGTTGCTTTTGGTTCCACAAGGGCAAGACCTCAGTGCCGCCACCCCACTGGGCATCTCAGAACGACTTTCTTGCCTACTCTCCTGTCTGACTTTGCGGGTCTCCCAGGCCAGCTGACTCTCCCTCTAAGTCACTTGCCTTCTTCCTCCTGCTCTTGCTTTAGTGGTGATTGAAGTTCAAGGCTCCACCCAACAAGCCCATCCAACAAGGAGGTGCGATCTCAGCTTCCCCTGGACATGCCCTACCCACTGGGCCAGGGGGCACAGTCTTGAACTGGATGCCAGCACCCCTTCAGTGTGTTCACTGCTCACAGGGCTTCACTGTCAGTCCCGCTTCCTAAGCTTATCCCCCCTCCCAATGTGCCCACAGGCCCTCCTTCACACCCAGCCTGGCCTTGAGCAAAGAGCACTGGACAAGGAGTCCAGAGATTTGGTGTCTCGCCTCAGCTCAGCCTCCTCCTCCCTCTGTGACCTCAGATTTCTCATCTGGAGCTCCATGCTGGGGTCCTTTCCAACCCTGACATTCTGAAAGCCTTTCTGTTGGTCATCAGCCTCCACTCCCCCCACTCCCCACCCCCCTGCCTAAGAAGGTTTCTGTTGCCTCTTTGACTTCCTTCGGTCTAACCTCAATCCCTCCTGCTGCAAAGAAACTCCCTTTCCCCAGGCTGAGTTTCTGTCAAGGCTGAGAGCAGAGGCCCTCCTCTCCCGAGGGACATCCTTCAAGTCTTGACCTTCCTGGCTTCCCAAGACCCTCCTGCCTCGGCCTGGCTGAAGAAGCAGCCCTTCACCCCTCCTGTTACCTCTCACTCCCTCTTCCTGGACCCCTTCTATGGTTCACGCGACCCCAGGCAGGAGTTCAGATCCCTCCCTCACCAACCCAGCCACGCCCCAAGTTCAAAATTCTGCCAAGTCAGGGCTGCAAAGCATGAACTCCACCCACTCCTGCTAACGTTGACGAGTTCTTCTACATGATCGGTCACTCATGCCCATTACGACAAGCCTGGAAAAGGAGGGCTGGACGGCAAAGAGAGAGAAAAGACAGAGAGCAAAGCCTACTGCCATCCCGTTTATTCCAACTCAGAGTCACTCTACAGGACAGAGTAGAACTGCCCCTTTGGTGGTAAACCTCTCCAGGGACAGAAGCCTTCAGCTTCCTCCGGAGGGGTGGCTAGTGGAGTTGAACTGCTGACCTAGCCGTTGGCAGCCCAACACTCATGGGGCCACTGGGCTTCCAAAAGAGGACAGCCTCAGAAAGATCTCCTGTCATCTCACCCACAAGCATCACCGACTATGCCAACAGCCTCACTCTGCAAGTGAAGAAACCGGTTCAGAGAGGGACAAAAACTTGCTCAGGGTCACACAGCAAGTGAGGAGGTGAGACTAGAAGCCAAGGGATCTGCCGGCCAAGTGGGGGTTCTGCACCAGCAGCCTCTGCACCACAGCAGCTTCCAGCGCTCCCGGTGCCCACACTTCCACCATCACTGCCCTTCCCCACCTCCACTTCCCTCTCAACACCCGAGTCCAGGATGCAGCCTGTCCCAGTTAGTAGGGACCATTCAAATGAAGGACGCTGTGGCAGACTCAGACTCATTCTGTCACTTAAACAGCAGCCCCTCCCCCTTGCCAGCCTCTCCCCGCACTGTCGCATCCCATCCAAGGGCGCCTGTAGCCCAGAAGCAGAGTCTCTAGCTAATTCTCTGTCAGGGGCTCCAGGCAAATTCCCACCCTCCAGACCCTGGAAAAAGTCTAGGTGCAAGAGGAGAAAATGAAACCCGATGTGGGGGGAACAGTCCTCCTGTCTAAGATGAGGGGGTTCAGGTGGACCCCACGTGGGAAAGGAGATGTTGGAGAACTGGGATGGGGGAAAGCCCTGTGTGCAGGATGGTAAGAACCAGGAGGGCACAGCTAGGCTGCCATGGGGACTGGGCAGGCTTGATGCAGGGGGCCAGCAAGTTGTGCCTTCAAGAGTGCACAGGCCTGTCTGTCTGTCTGTCTCTCTGCTGGTATCAACCAGGGGAAAGAGGAGAGTGAGGCTGTCTGTCCCAGAGGACATTCCCACTGTCCCATCAGATCCCATTCAAAAGGGGGCTGGATCCACATGGCTTGGCTGGCAGGGAACAGAAACAGGCAGAATCGCAGGGGCACGAGCGGTGGCCAGTTCCCCATCCCTGCTCATCAGAAGCCAGCCTTGCTTGGGATGGCCAGGAAGTCCCCACGGCTGGCCCTCTGTTCTCTTCTGAGCCGGAGCCCAATGCCTCTGAGAGCCCCCTTTCCTGGGGTTTTCCCAGTGTCCTTCCAGGAGGGAAAGGGGACTGGGCTGTCTGTGGCTGAAGCTTCCACCCTCACTCCTGCATTCTAAGTATTTGGGGCAGTGGGTCCCTGCCCACTGTCCGCAGCCCACGGAGCTCCTGGCTCCCGCGGGCAGCCCCCCACCCGAGGACATCGCCACCCTGTTTGCCCCGGCTCCGGACCCCAGACCCTACAGACCTACCGGCTCCGGGTTGGGGTCTCAGCGCCCGGGCAGCCTCCCTGAGCACCAGCGCCAGGAGCCAGAGCTCGCCCCGCATGGTGGTGGCCGGACCCGCCCGGACTGGGACCCGACCGGCCCTCGGCGCTCGCTGCCCGGGCCCTGCGAGGAGGGGGCGCGGGCGGAGGCGCAGAGCCGGGCTGGCTGGCTGCGGGGCGCGGGTTGGCGAGCGGTGGCGGCGGGGACGGCGGCGTCCTGAGCGCCCGAGCGCGGCAGGGGCGGGACGCGGCGCCGGAGCCTCCCCAGCCCGCCCCGCGCCCCGCGCCCGCCGCGCCCCGGGGAGGACCCCGGGAGCCCAGCCCCCCGCGCGCGCCGGGAGGCCGCCCGCCCTTGGCTCCGCCGCTCCGGCGGGGAAAGCCGCAGGCGCCCAGCTCGGGACCAGACGACGCCCCCTCCTCCGGCCCCGGGCTCCTGGGGTCCCCCTAACGGGCTTCCTGACTTGTCACCCAGCAGAATCCCCCCGCTGACAGAGACCCCAGCCTCGCTCCCCTGAATGCCGCCTCCCTGCCACGACCCCTTCCCATTCATCCCTCCAGGCTGCTTTACAACACGGCTGGCGAGTGGCCCCTCTTAGGCCAGCGGGTCAGAGTGGAGGGGCCTGTCCATCCCGGGCCAGAACTAGTCTGGACCCCGAAGAAGGCAGCCCCTCTCTGGAGCTCCAGGGCTGCCCAGGGCCTCACCCTGCCCCGCAGCACCTTGTAGCCGGCTCTGGGGAGGGATCCTCGTTATGATTGTTTTTATTATTATTCTTACAGGACGGGATAAAAATACGGGCAATTTAGGAGATGGAATAGACAGCAGGGAATGAGGTCAGGACTCGAGGGTGCTGCTTCCCTGCACTGGCCTACTTCGCGTGCCCAGAGAAGGAAGTGCTGGGCGGCAGGGTGGGAGAGTGGGGGTGAGAGGGCACCCTGGCTTCCTCCAGGCAGGGTCTGTGTGTGTGTGTGTGTGTGTGTGTGCGCGCGCGCGCGCGCGCGCTCGCGAGGGGGGGGCGGCGGGGAGGTACCCAGGGGAGGCCCAAGGGCTGGGAGAAGAGGGATCCCTGGTCCTAAGGCCAAAAGAAGCGCTTGGGCAGGTCATAGGAATAATCGACGCATTTGAATTAGGGTGCAGGCGAAGACTATTGAGAGCCCCACGGATGCCAGAAGAAAAAAAACAGATCTGTCTTGGAAGAAGAAGTACAGCCAGGAAGTCCCTTAGAAATGGGGGTGGCGAGACTTCGTATCAGTGACTTTGGACAGATTCTCAGGAGAGACCCTGGCAGGGGACACCGTGCTTGGTGAAGTGGGGGGGGCAGCGAAAAAGAGGAGGACTCGCAGCTGCTGCGACCATGGGCTCAGACGGTCAGGGCCTCTTCTTTCTGTTGTATTTCGGGGTCCGCTATGAGTGGAGTCGACTGGAGGGCGCGCACTTTCTCAGAATCCCTATCTCGGACCCGCAGTCTCAGCGAAGGCCTCCTCCGACTCTGAGCTCGCTCTCCCCTGCTGCGTGAAGGGGCAAAACCCTCCTGAAGGTCTCATTCCAATGGCTGGGTGGGCGACTTCCAGTCGTGCGCCGAGGCTACGGCTCCCACCGTGGCTCCGCGATGCCCTCTAGGGGCCACGGGAAGCAACGCCCGTGTTTGGGGGTTGGCCCCACTTTTCGGGATTCGACGGCCGTGGGGTTTGAGGGGGTTGGATGCGGTTCACTTTTGGGGACCTCCCCGCTGTCCCCCAATCCCGACCCCGACCCGTGGGCTCATCATGTCTGGTTCCTTCTTGGAGGTCCAAAGAAAGGGTTCAGGCTGAGATGGCAGCTGGTGCCCATTGTCTAAGGACATGCAACTTCTTTAAAATGTAACTATTTGGAATGTGAGCGTGCATCAGAATCACAAGGAGTAAATACTAAAGCCCAGCTTTCCAGACCCCGCCCCCCAAGTTTCTCACGGAAACCCTCTGGGGTGAGTCCCAGAGCGGCCATTTCGGACACCTCTTGCTTGAGGCTGCAAACTTAAAATTCCCCTGGTTCTTCCCTTCCTGCCTGAGATGGGCGACATAGGTGTCAACATGGAGTTGTGAAACACAAAAGGAAAGAAGGGGGAGGGGAGGAAATACCAGCGTTTAAAAAAGCAACTTGATATTAATTTTTTTAAAAGCAACTTGTTGCTCGAAACAACGAAAAAAATCTTAAGCCTCATAAAAAGACTTCAAAGGGGGCACCCGGATTTGAACCGGGGACCTCTTGATCTGCAGTCAAATGCTCTACCACTGAGCTATACCCCCTCTGCTGGCGGCCGGGCGCAGAGAGCCTCTCAAGACTACTCCTGCGCAGGCGCCGTGGCAAGGTGTTTAAAAGGAAGTGGGGGAAGGCCGGGTTTTTACAAGAAATGTAAAGCGTGGGGCAAGAATATTCGCCGAGGACACCTGAAAGCGTTAAGCTAAAAACTCCTGCTGGCGATCTAAGAAAAATGCCCTTTGGGGACGGTGGAGAAGCAGTCCGTGGAGCTCCTTCAAGAGTCCTCGCTTCGGGAATGTTCCCTGGGGCCGGAGTCCCCTCACCTATCTGCGGGAGGCCGCCTGCTTTTGCGGCGTCTCCCTCGCACTGCAGCGGCCTTCTCCGGCCTTCCTTCCCCAGCCGAAGTCCGTCCTTGGACACCCTGCCATCCTCCGGAGGACGAGCCGTCGGGTCCCTGCCCAGGCCGCCACGGGGGTCAGCTGGCTTCTCTAGCCCTGTGTTATTTGTCCCCTGTCCCTGCATCGTCTGTCCTGTCCGCGACACCAATGCTCCCTGCACTCCCCCGACAGACAGAAAAACAGATGCACGTGGACGGGCCAAGGCCTCCTTGCTCACTACCCACCCTTGCAAAATGTAACCATCACCAGGGCTAGGCTCTCCGTCTCCTCCTGCAAGAGTATCACAAAAACGTGAGCGAAGTTCAGAGAACAACAAGGGGGCACCCGGATTTGAACCGGGGACCTCTTGATCTGCAGTCAAATGCTCTACCACTGAGCTATACCCCCAACGCGACTGCAAGCTTCTGTTAGATTGAATTTCTGTAAAATTGGGGTTTAAGTTGGCAACAAATGTATATATGTTCTTGACATGGATGGATGGATGGATGGATGGATGGATGGATGGATGGATGGATGGATGGATGGATGGATGGATGGATGGATGGATGGATGGATGGATGGATGGATTGTGATAAGAATTGTATGAGCCCCCAATAAAAATGATTAATTAAAAAATTTTTAGGGTAAAAGTGTTAGTATCTATATGAAGGTAGTTGGTTTCTTGTTATTGTTAATTTTCCTTTGTTTTGTTCCCATTGTGTGTCCAGATAACTTGGTTCAAAAAAACACAGACCGAGGTGAGGTTACTTTCAGAGTTCTTGCTCCATAGGGACACCTCAGGACACATAAGTACATCACAGTTAAGGCGCCCATATCTTGCTGGGGAAGGAGAGGTCCTAGATCTTTTGAGGTGATGGCATTACTCCTAGTAAGTAAGAAAACATGCCATTTATTTAAAGAACAACAAGGTGGCACCCAGATTTGAACCGGGGACCTCTTGAACTGCTGTCAAACATCTACCACAGAGATCTACCCCCATCCAGAGGCAAACCTCGTACTCTCCCAGCCATAACATTCATTGGTTTTGCCAACACTCAGACTCTGCCAGGAGTCAGTAATGAAACCACTCCCTCTCCTAGGCCCAGACAGACCTCAGACTCCTCAGCCTCCCGTGCTGGCACACTGCATGCCAGCCAGCCCTACCCAACCTGATCCACCTTACCCAGATGGACCCCTGAGGCAGGTCCCTCCCATTTCCTAGGGGGTTTGTGTGCGCATGGGGGTAAAGGTGAGGGTTGTTTATTTCCTGACACAGCATCTTGCACACACATCAAAAGGCAGGATGAGGACTGGGGAAAGGAGGATAGGCCAAGGTAAGAGGTGAGCAGCTTCCAACGGCATATATTGCACTTTTTAATAAAAATCCGAATACAATGTTGCAGAAAATTGAGATCATTTGGCGCAGGCAGGCCTCTTCTGCCCCTCATCTTTGTACCTCCAACCAAATGGCTAGGTAGGAGCATGCAAATAAGGCGTAGAGGACTCTAGCTCCGGGATTGGTCAGTTGGGATCAAGTGAACCATCGCAGAAGCAGGCACAGAGACTCTCACACACCTCAAGAAAGAAGAGTCACCCGAAGAGCGTGCGGGGGATCCCTGAGTGAAGCAGTGGGGACACAGAGGCCACAGCACTGAGGCCATGTGATGGAGCAGAGGACTTCCTGGCCCACGGGCAAAAGACGAATGCTGAGTGTCATCGGGCAGGAGGCTGGCTTGCAGAATGCAGTGATAGGTGACTCTCCTGTGCCCAGGGGGAATGGGACAGATGGCAGAGGGGCCACCACGCTGGGGGACAGAATTCTAGGAATTCTTACCCTGCCTTCCAACATGTCCTGCACATTCTTCCTACAGAGAAGTACAGGGCTGAGGGGTAGGGGCTCCTCCACTCCCTAACCCCCACATCTCCAACAGCTTCCCTGGGATCTACAGAAAGGACTCATGCTCTGCTGTCCCGATGCAGCACTTAAGGAGCAGGCCACCTGCTCCTCGGTGGGGGTTGAAGGAGAGTGGCCATCTCAGTGGTCACCCCAGAGAATCATAGAAAAATAAGAAATAGTCCCTTGGGTTTTCCACCCCCACTGTGCATGCAAACCCCGCTCCATCTCTCGCTGGACATGGTCTGGGGCATCAGTTGGCAGTGGCCTGAGACTGCATCCACTGGAGCCCAGCGGGCAACCTGCAGGGAGGGAGAAACAGGACATCAGGGCGCTCCATGGGGCGATAGCTTGGGTGCCTCTAGTCCCTGCTCAGAGCTGACTGACGGGGCCACCAAATTCCATCCTGTCACCCCAGCCACAAACAGAGTCCTTGCTGCATGTCAGATATCACTGTGTGAGGGCCTGGGATTACTGAAGGCAGGAAATAGCATGCCTGTGCTTTACAGTCCCACAGGAGAAATGAATATTAAACCAACGGTCTGGCAAATGGTCCTTTGACTACATACTGTGAGAGGAGAGGCCTTAGGCCATCAGGAGAGGCTTCTCTGACGAATGGGCTGGAGGACCAACCTCCTGGGTCCCTTAGCAATGAGTGTTAGCAGAACCTCGATGCCTCTCCTACCACCTGCTCCTTCATGGAGGGCACTGCTCCTAGGCACACTGCCCCACGAGACCGTGGGCAACCCCAAAGCCAGGATGGAGTCTTGGTCATCTCTGGGTCAGCCCAGCCCTCACCAGGTCCAGTGCTTGGGACACGGGGGCACGTGTGGAATGACAATTGAATTGAACTGACTGTGGGTTGGGGTTTCCTCCTGACCCTGGGGCAGGGACACTCTCAAACTGTGTGATCCCTTGGGCTGACTGTACTTATGACTGTACTTAAAGGCTCTCCCTCGTTCATAAGCACCTCCCCCGAGCCCCCTCTCTGACGTCATCTCCAAATTCACCACATCCCTGTTGCACACTTCCAGTGTCCTGTCCCAGTCTGATTTCCCATTTGTCCTGTGAATTATCTTGCCCACTAGGAAGTCGGCTTCGTGGGGGCAGGGATTTGGATCTGTGCTGTTCTTTGCTATATTTCCAGCATCTAGAACCATGCCCGGCCCACGCACAAAAGGCCCAGTAAACATTGACGGAAGGAGCTGGATCACTGAATCTCTGAGAAACTCTGAGAGGAAGGGACCATCTCCTGGTTAGAGATGAGGAAAAGAGGGGTCAGAAAGAGCCAGGGGTTCCAGACGGGAGATCTGTCTAGCTGCAGGTCTGTCTCCTCTTCATTCAGGGCTTAGCTCGAAAGTCAACTCCAAAGACAGATGGGTCTCCCCTCCGCAGCCCTGCCCCTCTCTGGCCCTGCTGTCCAGTTTCACTTTCTTCAAAGCACTTGGCAGCACCCAGGTGTTATGGGAGTTAGGAGGGGTGTGTTGTCTCTCTCCACCCTGATCCACCCCCCGCCCCTAGCACCTCAACATTGAGTAGGTGCTCTGCTGGCTCCGCCCAGGAGCCATGTCAGAGCCAGAATCTGGCAGGAGAGAGTCAGGAGAAGGTGCTGGCGGCCCGGTGTCCAGGGGTTGGGCCCGGTCCTGGGGGTCCGGGCAGGGCAGTCACTGACCCTTCCCCAGTGAGGGCGCAGCAGCCCTGTATGTGCCACGGGCGGTCTCTGAGGGAGTCGAGGGTGAGGAATTGCGAGATCTCAGTGGTGCCCATGGAATCCTTCACATCTTGCTTATTGGCAAAGATCAGGACGGAGGCATCTCGCAGAGCCTGTGGGCAGAGGAGCTGAACCTCTGTCAGCCTGTCGGGCCCACCCTTCCCTCCTTCTGCCTTCTTCTGTCCTCCCTGGCTCCCAGCAGTCCTGGCAGAGACACCCTGCCCAGGGGGCAGGGCTTCCATGAGCATCAACTACACCAAGACAACTGGTGAGACGGAGTTAGATGTTCACAGGTTCTTTATGACCGAGCGTGGAAGTAAGGACTGAGGACAAGAGACATCAAATGACTTGCCCAGGGTCCCACAATGAGTTAGAAGTGGGGTCGGGCCTTGAACCAGCAACTCGGGCTTCCATGATCAATTGTGAGAGCATTGCAGCCCTGCCCTGGGACCAACTAGCCTGACTCAGGCTGCTGAGATGAGACTCCCAGAGGCCAGGGCAGCGAGAACGAAGCCCAGAGAGACCGAATAGACACCCTAGGGCACACAACTAGTCTCCTGGGCCTTTCAACCTTACCTCGTGCGCCAGCATGTGATACAGCTCCTCCCTGGCGGTCAGCAGCCGGGCCCGGTCTGTGCTGTCAACCACAAGGACGATGAACTAGGCAGCGGAGAGAGCACCGAGGCGTGAGCTTGTGTCCCTCCCACAATGCCCCCCACTGCCCTCTGCCCAGCAGACACTGTCCAGTCCCAGGATCTCATTCCATTACCATTCCCAGCTCCATCCAGACATGGAGGGTCCATGGCCCAAGCCCTGACTGGGCCGCAGGCTGACCTCAGCCCTGGGTCCACATCCCCTTTCACCCCGGCCTCATCCCCACCCTGCAGACCTGGCACTACTGGAGAGAGGGAGCTTGAGGCTCAGCCAAGTTAAGCAGCGTGCCCTCCACCACACAACTGGGGAGAGGACTTTGAACTCAGGTCTGGCTTAGTCCAGGGATTAAACCACTGCACCGTCCTGCTGCCGGAATAAGAGAAAGGATTTTCAAGACCCCGGGGCCATCCCCTCCCCAGCATGCCCAGGGAGTTTTGGACATTGAGTGGGCAGGCATTGTGAGGCAAGAGTCCATCCTCCCCCTCACGCCCTAAGTCTCACAGCCACCCCAGGCCATGCTGATGGGCCCTGACTGAGCCCAGGGCGGTGAGTGCTCACACAGCGGCCTTGGGGACGCTGACAGCCTGGCGCCTGGCTCACCTCCGTGTTTGAGTAGTACGTGCTCCAGGTGGGGCGCAGAGCCTCCTGTCCCCCTATGTCCCACACGAGAAAGTGGGTCTTTCGCAGAACGACCTCTTCTACATTGCTGCCGATGGTGGGACACGTGTGGACGGCCTCATTCGTCAGGCTGGGGAGGTGGCAGTGGGTACCCCGAGGTCAGCTCGGCTACTCCTCACCCTGGCCTCCCCCCCTCTACTCCCAGCTTGGGCCATCTCTATCTCAGCCCAACTCCACCTGGCAGGAGCTGGTGCTTGCTGGGAGGTGGGAGATGAGGGCAGGGATGCCACGGAGTGCTGGTGGCCTAGTGCCCACTCATCTCATCTCATCTCATCTCATTGGGCTGCTAACAGTAGCAAGGTCACCGGTTTGAAATCAACAGTGGCTCTGAGGGAGACTGGACTAGGCTTTCCACCTCTTTTTTTTTTTTTTTTTTTTTTGGCGTTCCACTTCTGTAAAGACTTTTAAAAATCCAAACTCACTGCTATGGAATCAATGCTGACTCACAGCGACCCTACAGGACAGGGTGGAACTGCCCTGGGAGATTCTGACACTGTCACTCTCTTTTAATTTTAAAGTAATTTGCATAGCATACACGTCGCTCGGTCAATCATATCAAGGAGAATCGTACAATTATTCCCATATCAATTTTAGACCCTTCCCCCCACCTCCATGGTTAAATCGTCTCTAAAATGATGAAACTCTTTACCAGAGTAGAAAGCCCCATCTTTGTCCTAGGAGAGACTGGTGCTCAAACTGTTGCCCGTGCGATAGATCCAAGACTGTGAAGACTTGCAGTCTAGGAAACCAGCAGGGCCATGCCCCGCGGTCCTGTGGGGTCCTGGTTCTATGACTTGGAAGCTACTGGAAGGCACCGAGTTTGCGTGGTGGGGGGACAGTGGCTCAGAGGAAAGGTGAAAGTGCCCTTGAGTCCGCAGCCAGTCTGCTAAAGTGCAGACTCCGAGTCCTGGGGCCTGGCTGGGGCCCCCGACTCTGCATTTATAAGAAGCTTCCGATGATGGGTGCTGGTGTGGGGACCACGAGAGATTAGAAAAGGGCGACCGGCCGGGCGGGACTGTCCTTGGAATCGCGCGGACCGCTTGCCTGGGACTGACTTCTCTGGAAGGTTGGAAAGCGGGAAGCCCGGCAGGGACACTGGAAGTCCGGCTAAGAACGAAACTTCCATTTCATGACAGTCTTGTGGGTGGTTGTTTGTTTGTTCAAACATTGACATAGATTCCTTTTTCAGGGGAAACGCTCTCGAAAAGAAACCCCTTCGGAGGAGGCTCTCCAGGATGGGCAGGAGATGCCTCCGAGGGCCGGCCGAGCGGGCAGCTGCAGCCGCACCGACTCCTCGTCCGCCCGGCGCCCGGGGAGGGAGGACGCTGCAGGCAGGTCTTCGGAAAGCGGGGAGCGGCCAGGGGCGGGGGTGGGGTGCAGGCACGAGAGACGCGGGTGGGACCGGCCCCGCGGGTGGTAGACGCCTGGGGGGTGGCGGGGGCAGTGCAATACCAGGTGAGGGGCCACTAACTTGGAAGGTCACCCCAGCACGACCCTGGTCAAGCCTCCCAGCTTCCAGAGGAACCGAGGGACGCCCCCCAAATGAGCGAGGCCCCGTGATTGGTGCAAATTCCCGTCAGTCTGGCGGGAAGGCCCCACCCCCGGGAATCACTTACAACTGGTAGAGGATGGTAGTCTTCCCGGCGTTGTCCAGCCCCACGAGGATGACCTTGTGCTCTGGGGTTGGGGGGTGAGGGGTGAGGGGCAGGGGCAGGGTCAACCCCCCGCGCCCCTACCAGGGCTCCCAGGAGAGAGCCCGTCCCAACAGGACCCAAGGAATGACTCCTGCACACACACACACACACACACACACACACACACACACACACACACACCACAAGCGCCCTCCGCAACGGGGCCCCAGACACAAGCCCCGGGGAGTGATGGTTGGAAGGGTCCAGGATCCGTGAAGTGACCTGCCAAACGCAGACTCGAGCCGCGGCCCCCACCGAGGGAGGCGGGGAGCCTGCGGAGCCCAGGTGCCCTTCTCTCCTACGACCCAGGCGGGGAAGCCCCGGAAGGAGGGAAAATATGAGAAGTCACTGGACCCGGAGGCTCACGTACCCTGGTTCCCGAAGATGCTCATCAACTTGGCAATCAGCTGTCCCATGGCGCGTGTGGAACCAGCCGGCAGTGGGGGGGGCAGAGCTCCTGGCCTCAGAGGGCACAGGTTAGAGCCAGGAGCACGGAACCCGCCTCCTACCACCTCCACCTCCAGCCCCGGGGCAGCGGGCGGGGCTTACCCAGCTCCCTGCTACTCTAAGTGACCCTATAGGGCAGGGTAGAGCTGGCCCCGTGGGTTTCCCAGACTGTAACTCTTTTTTATTTTTTCAGACTGTAACTCTTTAATACAAAGCCCCATCTTTTTCCCCGAAGAGGGACAGGTCGTTTCAAACCGCTGACCTTGAGGTTAGCAGCCCACTATGCCAGCCTGGGAATCCCCATGGGGTACTGGGCCCTCCAGGAGCTATTCACATCATGGTGACCTGGAGCCACCTGTCCAGTGGTCCCCTGAGACATAAGGCAAACGGGCTCCCTGCCTGCTCTTTCCTCCTCCTCCCCCTGAGAAAACTCCTAAGCGTTCATAAGAGACAGTGCTCCCCACCCCAAACCAAGGGAACGCCTAGTGTCATGGACTAAATTGTGTCCACCTGGCTCATGGTCTGCTGGCAGGTATGTCATGATGGGATTTGGCAGCTATGTCACCAAGAAATCATGCCCTTGATGGGAGCTGCCCTGATCAGCCAATCAGTTCAGGGGTTAGAGGGGGCCTCCATGTTGGGTCAGGTGGCAATCCTATCCCAGGTAAAGTGCGTTTCCTCCAGTGTGGCCCGCAAGAGACAAAGGGGCTGGACCACCACCAAGAAAGAAGAGCCAGATGCAGAAAGAACCTCCTAGACCAGCGGTTCTCCACCTGTGGGTCAAGACCCCTTTGGGGGTCGAACGACCCTTCCACAAGGGTCGCCTGATTCATAATAGTAGCAAAATGACAGTGATGAAGTAGCAAGGAAAATAATTTTATGGGTGTGGGGGGGTCACCACCACATGAGGAACTGTATGAAAGGGTCGCGGCATGAGGAGGGTGGAGAGCCGCTGTCCTAGACCCACAGGAAGACGGATGCTCTCAAAGGGACCCCAGGGTCCACAGTCATGGAATGGAGTCAAGGGCAGAAAGAGAACTCACTGCCCAGGAGCTGGCCACCTCCCGCAGATGGCTGGCCTCTCTGACATCAAGAAGATCCCTTTCTGTCTGTTAAAACCATCCGTGTGTTTCTGTAGCACCAACACTAGCTGAGGACCACAGGCCACAACCAGACCCCACTCCCCCCTCAAAATGCCACCTCAGGGGGCCCCAAGTGTACCGTCTTCTACACCCGAGCCTGTCTGGGCTGGCCGACTATGGCAAATCTCTGGGTGGGTCTGAGGGCTGACTCAGTGTGCCCCTCCGTTCGTTCACAGGGCCCAGGGTGCCAGGCAACGACTGAGACACCCCAGTGCTGCCTCGCTGACTCATGGATGTGGCCCCTGATCCCTGAGGGTGGGCATCTGAAAGGCAAAAGGGAGTGTCTGCTGGCAGCGCCCTGCAGAAGCTCCGCTGATGCTGAGAGCCAGCAGAGGGCACGTGGTTGGCAGGAGGAGCCAGTGAGCCGGCCAGCAGGAGGAAGGAGATGCTGTTGTTTGTGGAAGGTCCTCCTTTGCTTAAACTGGGGAACCCCAGAAAACAAAAGAGAAGTGGGGGAGATGAAGCAACCTCCGATGAGGTATGAGGGGTGGTTAGACCACCAGCCACCACACAAGAGCTAATCCTCCACCATTGCCCCCAACTCCTGATAGCCCCGCCTTGAAGGTACCCACCATGCAACTGGCCTCCCTCCCTCCACCTCCCCTCAGCCAGGGCATGTCTCCTCATGGCCCCATCAATGTCTTCAAGCACAGCTCAGCGTATGCTAGTCCCCAGCTCATAAACCTTCCATGGTTCCCCACCGCCCACTGCATTCAGCACCGGCTCCTAACCTGACTCCCACAGCCTACATGAACTGCCCCCACCTGCCTTTGCAGGTTTCTCTCCCAGCTTACCACCCTCTGGGTCCGCTGACTGGCTCTGACCCATGCATGCCCAGCCCTTTCTGACTGGGTCTTTGCCTGGTCACCCCTCCAACCTTCTTTTCCAGAAGGAAGCCGAGCCCCTTTGGCACCTGCCACCAAAGCCACCCACTTCCTCAATCCTGGGTTGGTTCTCTGGCCAAAGGGGACCTCTCTGTAGACTGGGACTGAGGACAGGGCTATCGGTTTTCCTCAGTCAGTTGTGAGATCTAGAGGGTGGGGTTCATGTCTCGTTCATCGGTTTCTTCCCCACCCGTGCCTAGTCGGCCACACAAATGGGATTTTCTGCCGTCTGACTAAAGGACAAGTAGTTCAACTGGAGTATTGAAACCAGGAGCTGAGGACAGGTTTCAGAGAGGTGAGGAAGGCTGAGGAGTGTTGGAGAGAGGGGGTGGGGGTACACTCATAGACTTTTCATCACCCCCAGCTTGGGGCCCAGATTTAGGAAGATGGAGCATTAACACCTTCCACCATGCCCACCCCATCCCTCAGTCCCCTGACCCTGGCTGCTGACTTTAGCTTAGCACAGACGGATCTGAGACCTCTCCCAGCTTAGCTCACTGCAAAGTCGGATGGAATATGCAGCCGCTGGTGAAGGTTGCCTGGGCAAGAGTGCCCGTGGGAACGGTGGGAGCAGCCTCTGTGAGCTTGGCCTCAGCTCACTTCGTTGAAATCACTTGTTGACAACCACCAAAGTGCTGACAGGGCAGGGAGAGTCAGCTGAGGACCTGTGGTTACCAAGAAACAAGCAGCTCTCTGTCCGCAGCTCTTGCTACCTCTGAGCCGGGAAACGGGCTTGCCTGCAAGCTCCAGGAAGGAACATTCCAGGCAGAAGGCACATGGGGAGGAGACCCAAACCAATTCAGACACTTGCCTCTTTCTCCCCACCACCACCCCAGACTCCAGAGCGCCGGGGCTCTCCTGGGGAGCTGACACTGGACTTGGGGGTTGCAGCTAAGACAATACTGAAAACCCAAAGACCCGAACTCAAGTTCTTGCTCTGCAGCTGTGTAACTGGGGACAGCAGCATGGCCTCTCTGGGTCTTATCTGTAAACTGGAGTTCATGATCCCTACCCTTGATTCAGAATGTCAGATTCATGGCCAGCCCTCTCTACAGAGCTCCAGCTCATGACCCATCTGTCTTCGCTCACCTCTTCGATGCCCCACCTTCAACTCTCCCTGTCCAGAGCTGGACTTATGACTGCCCTAATCTGTTTTGCCTCATGTTTCTTTTGTGTCGGGGAAGACTAGCATGCACAGTCACCCCAGACTCTTCCCTCTCTCCTTGCACCCCTCCAAAGGTTCTCCAAGATGTCTTGATTCTAATGGTCTCTGATGGTCCTTGCTTCCTTTCCTAGGCCCCTGCTGGAGTCCAGTGCAAAGCCTCCTCGCAGCTCACCTGATGGATCGCAACTATTTCTGGACTAGGGCCTCCAACCCACGCTCCAAACTGCAAGCAGGGCACATTCTTCCCCTTGCTGTTTCAAAGCCTTCTGTGTCAGCACACCAGCTTCAGGACCAAGTCCAAATGCCTCCACATGGCCCAAGGACCACTGCAGCCTGCTCCTGCCAAGCCCACGAGCCTCCTCTGGCCACTGCCTGAGAGCGCATTTGCTAGTGAAGTGGCCGTGTATGACATGCCACCTGCCTCCTCTGCTCCAAGTACACATTCTCTTCTCTGCGAAGGTAACTCCTAGCATCCCCCTGCTGTGGTTAGGTGCTCCCAAGACAGTGCTGACTCCTGGTGACCTCTGGACAACAGAACAAAATACTGCCCAGTCCTGCACCCTCGGCCCAAGTATTGTCATGTCTGAATGCCCTTCCAGCAGCTACTGTGCCCATTCATCTTCTCAAGGTTCTTTCTCTTTCTCACTGACCCTGTTTTCCCAAGCATGAGGTACTTCTGCAGGGGCTGGTCCTTCCTGATGACTGGTCCAATGCACCTGAGAGGAAGCCTCTCCATCCGGCTTCCCGGCAGCATTCTGACTGCTGCTTCTTCATAGAAGGCTTTGTCAGTTCTCCTCTGGGAGACCATGGTATATTCAATGTTGTCCACCAACACCGTAATTCAAAGGTATTGTCTTTAGTCTGCTTTATTCTTTGTCCAGCACAAGAGGCCTATTGCAAATGCCACGGCTTGGCTCATGTGTACGTTAGCCTTCAAATGACATCTTTGCTTGCCAACACTTGGAAGAGAAGTTGGGCGGCAGATCTGCCATCCTTCTAGACTCCACCACACCTCACCTGCTCCTGGAAGCCTCCTGTAGCCTCCCAGGTTACCACAGTACCTAGAGCTTCCCGCAGTAGAGAGCCAGCACAGTCTGAACTTGGACTTTGTCAATGTGCCTGGTACAGAGTAAGTGCTCAGTAAACAGAATTTTTTGCCAGGGAGGGAGTGACTGGTTCTATTGAAAAGCAGAGGCAGAACCCCTCAGTGGAAGGCAGGGACTGAGGAACAGCACCCTAACCCCAGCAGTGCCGGCTTGGCCACCAGGCTCCAGCCCCCGGACCACTGGTCCACCCAGTTCATCTCTCTCTGTGCTCCTCCCTCCTCTGACGGGCTTCAGGATGTCTACACACACACACCCCAAAATGGAGAAGTGATTGGTGGGTGCTGTGTGAGGCAGGACATAGGCGAGTGCAGTTAACAGTTGACAGAAATCCACATCCTGCCAGCTGGGGGGTTGGAGTGGGTTGGCAGTAACTGCCAGCCACCTGCGGACTTTCTTCTCATAGAACTTTTCTCAGAATAGGGCTGGGGGCAGGGTGTCCCTCATCTTACCGTACTGCCAACCCCCAGTATGCCTTCTCCCCTCCCCTGTGTGGGTTCTCAGGGGGGTGGGACCGTCTGTGAGCACAAGTCTAGTGAGGTGGGAGCCAAACGGGCTCCGGCCACCTCCCTGGAGCGTGTGTGTGTGTGTGTGTGTGTGTGTGTGTGTGTGTGTGTGTGTGTGTGTAGGGAGGTGGTGGGGGCAGCAAAGGCCACAGGAGCAAGTGAACAGCCTGTGCCTTGAAGACTGTGCCAGGGGCCTGGCTCACTTCTCCGGGAGTGACCACCAGGCCCTCCCGCATGGAGTCCTGAAGACAGGACTGGAAGGCGATTCATCAGAGGCCTCAAAACCTACCACGTCTCCTTTTGAGCTTGTTCTCAGCAGCCGCCCTGCATGCGTGTGCCCCACCCCCACTCCAGGGTGTCCGAGACGCCACTTGCCTGGAATGGTAGCCATGTGGCCGTACAAGGAAGCAGGCTTGGGACGCAGCCACAAAGGACAGGACAAGCAGTTTTATGTGTGGCAAAATACTTGTCCTGGGAGAGTACAGACAGACAGACAGACAGGAGCACAGGACACAAGACAGGGAGGGTTGGGCAGTGGTGTCTCCTAACCAGTGAGTACAAGCTGCACCCCACCACCCGGGAGGTGGACGGGACAACATTGGCACAGGAGGTGGCGAGACAGGCATGAGTGCCCATCCCTGAGGTGGGCAGCCGGACACAGCCCAGTCCTCGTTGGCACAATCGGCTCTCTCAGGCCCAGCGGGGCTGCTGGGGAGGGTCAGGGCTGCTGGGCTGTGGAGACACTGAGGCAGAGGGCGTACCTCAGGGGAGAGGGGGCGCCAAGGCCTCTCCTGGGGCAAGGGGTAGACACAGGGGAAGGATGGGGCCACAGGAGGCAAATGTAGAGTAGCAACAGCAGCAGCCAAGCCCCCCAGGGGAGAGCCGAGGTCCCGAGCCCCCACACACACACCAGCAGTCTCCTCTGGGGCCTTAGGGTGAGGGTGGAAGAAAATGTTTTTGGTTTCAAAGAGGCAGACCAGCGTGTCCCATGGGCTCCAGTCTCAGCTGGCACGGGGATGGGGGCCCAGGCAAGAGGGCTCTTGTTGGATGGCAGCAGGCAGGGGTGGCAGGCGAAGCTCATTCCTGGGGCGGGTGAAGGCAGAGGCAATGGGAGTGGTGGGGTGGGTAGCAGAGTGTCCAGTTACCCACTCCTCAGAGTTCTAGGCACTGGGCATCGCCAGGCCGGTGGGAAGGCTGGGGCACCTCGGCGGATGCCTGCCAGTGTGCAGGCAGACGCTCCCTAAGCAGGAGCACCCAAGCTGCGCCTTCCACCTACCACACCAGACAACGCTGTCAGGAAGCTGGGGAGCAGGGTGAGGGGCCCTGGGTCAGGGGTTGGCGAGAGAGGCTTCATGGGCATGGGGAGCGGTGACCTCTGACCCCAGGAAGAGAAGGAGCCATCTCATCCAGGACCCCCACTGAGAATCTGGCTGTAGAAAGTTAAAGGAAGTGCACCTTTTCTGGGGGGGTGGGAGGGGAGAGCCCCCTGAGATGGGGGAGAGAGGACACAGCAGAAAAGTGGGTATCCCTCCATTCAGCTTCAGCAGGCAGGTCTTAGGGGCCTCCCAGAAGCTGGGGCGACCACCAAAGAACTTCCCAACATTGGACCAAGGTATCTGAAAGGAGGGAGACAGCACCCCCTGGAGGCAAGCCCGAGTGCCGACGGCAACCCCGGGGGGTCAGGCCTGTGCCCTCAGCGGATGTAGACGCCGCGCCCCCAGCCCTCCAGCTCGTTCTTGTTGCGCCCCAGCACAGGACCCCCGCCCTCGGCGCAGTAGCGGGCCTTATTCCGGGCCCGGTTCCGGTTGTCGGTCAGCTCTTCCTCATAGTCTTCCTCCTCCTCCTCCCAAGAGGCCTGCCGGGCGGGCGGGGTGCTCCCCCCCACAGGGTCTCCAAGCCCGGGCCCCTCGGAGGGGTCGGTCTCCATGTCCACACACGAGTCTCCCAGCTCCGTGTAGGCAGAGTTTCGGCTGCCGGGGGTGTCAGCGTCAAAGGTGTCTTGGCGGGAGAGCGCCCGCAGGGTGCCTGCCCGGCCGGGTGGGTGGCTGCTGGAGTAAAGCCCCGGGGGCTGGCCCAGCTCCCCCGGGTACTCGTGCATGCTGACGTGCTCCCCGGCGGCCCGTTCCGGCGGCTGGTCCCCGGAAGCAAGGTAGGGTCCCTGGTTAGCGGGCGATGGCACACACCATGCAGATCAGGCCGGGCGAGAGAAACACAAAGCAAGACAGGTTAGTGAGGCGGCCAGCGGAGGGGCTGGCCTAGGGGCTGGGCGCTGGGCGAGTGGCCCTACCAGGAGGCTGGACCCTCCACAGGGCCAGGGGTGGCCAACCTTGACAAGGCAGGGGGAAGCGTGAGCTGGCACGGTCAGCACAGGGCAAAGCCTGTGAAAGTTTAGTCTGGGCCTCGGGGTGAAGCACCTTTAACAACTAGCTCGTTAGTATAGCCGCTGTTAGATGGGTTAGTCCCTGCCCAGTTTCCCAGTACATTAATGAAGGGGGGGATTTCAGTCCAAATGCACACTCCGGCCTACACCAGATTCCAGCCACGGACTTGCAGAACCACGGGCTTCTCCCTGCCTCCCCTGGTCAGGTGGCAGCCTCTGAGCACCAACCCTCCCTCACCCAAGCAGCAGCTGGTAAGGCCAGGATGACGAGTCGTCCCCCCCACGGCTGGGTGGTCCCATGTCATCACCAAAGGGCCTGCCCAGGTGAGCTAGTGATCCCTGCCACTGTGGCGCTGTGGAGGCACGGGTGGCCATTCGAGCCCTGTCTCTGTCACTTATGAGCGGTGTCACCCGGAGCAAATGACAACCCCCCACCCATCCCCCCGCCTCCATTTCTCAGTTGCGGTGTGGATGGAGGCTAGGCGAGGGCCAGTAGCTTCCAAGACATTCCCTGGAGATCTGGGACCAGGAAGTGGGGCACAAAAGTGCTTCAGTGGCACCCATGAAGGGGAGCAGAGCCCAAGGCCCAGGCCCTGGAGCAAAGCAGGGAGGCCTGATTTCCACCGTGGGCTTCCACTGAATTGCATGAACAGAAGGGGCTCTCTGGCTGGAACTAATGTAACAAGCAATGGTCCCCTGGGTGCTTCTGGCACGAAACTGGGGCCACACCTAACACTGTGGTCTCTGAGATGGGCCCAGGCGCCCATGGGAGGAGGAAGCAGGCAGGGTGGAGCACCCATAAGAAAGCTCTCCCCAGAATCTGTTTAATCGAGAGAAGGGTTGCCTCAATTTGCAGATGCTACATTTGGGGTCCCCATCTGGGTTTCAGGACTCTGGGGCTCTAACAGCCCCGGCTCTGAGGGGCTCCCTGGTTCTGAGGTCCCTGCTCTGTGGGCCCCGTTTGAATCTGAGGCCTCCGTATTGGGTTTAAAGTGGGTGTGGAGCCAGCACCTGACGAGATCAGTCTTCCTCATGGTTTCTGCCCCGGCCCTCTTCCTGAGGTCCCCCAACCAAGCTTCAGAGCCCAGGGTCCTCGGACAGCTGACGGACAGCTGATGGGCCCTACTGAGCCGGGCCCAGGGAGGCACCACCACCAGCCCCACTCCCATCAAAAACCACAGACACCAGAGGCTGCTGCTCACCACGTTTTTTTTACAAAAACACAAAAACAGAGAGTTCTTCCCTCCTTTTCCCCAGGGGCCCCGCTACATGGCGTGCTCCTGCGGCGGCGGGGGCACCACGCCGGCGCCCTGCCGCGAAGCCTCCAGCCCGCCCCAGAAGCTGAGGTTTCTCCTGAGGGAAGTGAGCACCTGTACCTGGAGGTTGGAGACGGGGGCGGGGCTGGCCGCCAGCGCGGCGGTGGCCATGGTGCGATTCAGCAGCGGATTGGGGGGCGTGCTGCTGGGAGGGTGGGTGGCCTTCCAATAGGCTTCCAAGTACTCGGCCAGGTGCTCGCAAGCGTCTTCCAATTGGTTCTCGTCCAGGATGATGTCAAACATTTCCTGTGGAGGTGGGGTTAGGGGCGGGGCTGGGATGAGCCAGGGTGTGGCCAGGGGGACGGGGAGTGGCCTGGGTGCAGTGGGTAGAGCCAAGGGGTTGAAGGACAAGGTTATAAAGAAGGTACTGGACGTGCTGGAAGGGGAAGGAGAGAGATGGCTCCCGGTTCTGCAGGAGCGCCCTCAATCCAGAAATAAGGCAGTCAAGGCTTGGAGAGGGGGGTCGACATCTCTACCGAGAGGGGCGCTCTGGGCCGTAAAGTCAGTCTCTGACGCCCTGTCCAGTCTGCACCTATGGGGCTGGCCCAGGTGCTCCCCAACACTGTCTCTCACATGCGGGTCAGAGGAAACCAGGAGAACCCAAACGTCACCTCGCCCCACCCCCACCCAGCCCCACCCCCGCCCCAGGCCCCCACCCCAGGTCTGAGAACTCACAGGGGGGCACTGGGCCAGCTTCTCCGAGGCCGCTATTTGGACATTGAGGTGTCTGGACTGAGACTTCCCTCGGGACTTGATGAGCCTCTGGAGGACCTGGTTTTGGGGGGAAGGAGAGCTAGATATGACTAGGTTGGAGTTAGGGCAGGCAGCCATCATCTGAGCCAGGTGACACTGGACTCTCAGCTGGAGCCCCCTCTGCAGCGGTGACCACAGCAGCCCCGTGTCCACCCTCCACACTGTGCACTCTGTCAGAGGTCCCACAGCAGCCTCGGGTGCCTGGGGAGTTCTCCTTTGGATCCAGCCATGTCCAGATGTAGGGCAAGGATTCTCCTTCTTGGCTTTTCCAACCTTGTTCTGTCTGTGGGTTTCCTCCGGGAGGCCACCCCCCTCCCCCGGCAGGCCGCACGGCCGACAAGAACAACAGCCATCAGAAAAATCCCGGCACTGCGCCATGAGCAAGTCATTCAAGTCTGCCGAGAGTCTATCAGGTAGGACTATTGTGATCACCCTCTGGTGACACCCACAACGACAGTGAGACGCATGACGCCACCACCTTAACCAAGTGCCGCCCGCAATGGACCTCGCGAGCCGCCGATGCCACCCAGTGAGCACACACATCGCGTCAGCGATATTCCTACCCAAAGGCAAAGCTTATGTCCAGCTACAAGTGAACACCAGACGTATCCAAACTGAAGAGCAGTCTACAAAGAACTGACCTACACCCTCCAAAAATGGAAGTGCCACGAGAACCCAAGAAACACCACAGAGGCAGGGCTGCCCCGGAATGCCCACATGAAACCCCGGGTGGAAATGCCACGAAGGACATTATGGGGACCATGGGTGAACAGATGCCATGCCCAAGGTACACGACACAGTTCTCAGCCTCCTTTCTTTAAACTGAAAATATGTTTAAATAAATGCATGTGCAATCATATGAAAAAAAAACACGCTAAAGAACTTAGAGCTAAAACCCCAAAATATCTACAACTTACTCTCAAATGGTTCAGGGGGGAAGTACACAAATGCAAAACGATAGAAAAGGTACAATAAATATTCAAGGCTACGATGAGTCAGAATTGGCTTAATGGCAGGGAGTTTGAGTGAACTGAATTGTATACCAAATTATATGATATATAAATTTTATCTTAATCAAACTAAAAAGTTAGTCATCTAATACAATTAAAAACAGAGAGGGGGGAAATAAAGAGCTGATATTGAGGGCTCAAGTAGAAAGCAAATGTTTGAGAATGATGATGGCAACAAATGTACAAATGTGCTCGACACAATGGATGGATGGATAGATTGTGATAAGATTTGTACGAGCCTCCAATAAAATGATTTTTAAAAAAGAAACCAGAAAAACAATAGAATCCATGAAAATCAGAGTCAGTTCTTCAAAAGATCAACAACATCGAAAAACCTTTAACTAGACCAGTGGTTCTCAACTTTCCTAATGTTGCGAGCCTTTAATACGGTTCCTCTAGTTGCGGTGGCCCCGCAGCCATAAAATCATTTCCGTTGCTACTTCATCACTGTCATTTGCTACTGTTTTGAATTGGGTGACCCCTGTGAAAGGGTCGTTCGACCCCCAAAGGGGTCACGACCCACAGGTTGAGAACTGCTGAACTAGACAGACAAAAAAAAGCGGGAAGATACAAATAACCAATATGAAGGAGGGGCTATTACAACCCACCCCAGAGAAATGGAGAGAACGGAGACCAGTGTGTTATTATTAACAGCTGTATGGCAACACATGAGATCAGCTGATGGTACGGCCAACTTACTCAAACTCTCTCAAGAGTAACTATCGTCTCAACAGACCCACAAGGAAGAGATCAAATCAGTGATCAAAAACCCACCAATACAATACTGCTTGGGGTGATGGAACTATGGAAAACTCTATCCGTAAGAGCCCCCAATAAAATGATTAAGAAAGAAAGAAAATGAATCAGTAGAACAAAGGACAGGACAAGACCACACGATCCTACCTACGGATGCGGAAAAACATTTGATAAAATCCAACCAACAGCATCCTGATGAAACCCTGAGGATGGGACGAGGATGTGATTCGGGCATCTGTGACAAGCCAACAGCCTACTACAGTTAACAGAGAAAGACAGCATTCCACTTACAAATGAGGATGCCACTCTCACCGCTTCTACTTAGTGCTGCATTAGGAAGTCCCAGCCCGAGCACCGAGGCAAGATAAAGAGGAAACAAGGTATTCAGATGAGAAGAGACATAAAATGCCCTCGCCTTGTGGATTAGGTGATCCTCTGAGTGAGTACCTACTCAGTGGCAGTGAGTTTATTTGGTTGTGGACATTGAGGAAAATCTCAGCATCCATAAGCAGGCTTCTGCAGCTGGTAGAGTCCTTCAGCAAAGTTGCAGGGTGCCCGATCGACCAAAGAACTCAGCTGGGTTTCTGGGAAATTAGGGAAGGAACTCCACTTAGGTCAGTGTCTAAAATAATATAAATACCTTGACAGAAACCTAGCTAGGGACATGCAAGATTTACACAATGAAAACTATAAAGCACTGCCACAAAGATTCAAGATTTAAATAAATGGGAAGTTGGTCCCTGATTCATGGAGTCGAACACTTCATATTGTTAAGACGTCAATAAGACTCAAAGCAATCTATAGAGTCAATGCAATACCAAAAAAAATTTCCACAGCCTTTACAGAAAAATCGATCCTCACCCTGATATGAAATGGCAAAAACAATGTTGAGAGAGAAAAAAACCACATGAAGAGGACTCCCAATTCCAGCTACCAAGGATCCCTGGTAGTGCAGTTGTTTAAACAATGGGCTTAAGGGTCCAGGGTTCAATCCCATCCACCCCTTGGTGGAAAATCTGCTCTTTCCTTTAGAGTCTTAGAAACTATTTTATTCTGCTCGATACAATTGCCATGAGTGGGGATCAACTCAATGGCAGTGAGTTTTGTTTGTTTTACAGCTGCAGTAAACAAAACAGCCTGGTACAGGTATAACAACAGACACATAGGGGTAGAATTGAGAGTCCAGAAATCAACTGACAGGTTTCTGGCAAACTGATTTTTTACAGGGGTGCCAAGACCATTCCATGGGAAGAGAAGAGTCTCTTCAATCACGGTGCAGTGATGATGAGAATTTCATGTGCAGAAACACGAAACAGGACCTGTGCCTCACTACATATGCCAAAATCATAATAATGGACTGAGCACCTAATTGTGCCAACTCCCGAAAAATGTATTGCCATTGAGTCGATTCCAGCTCACTAGACAGGGCAGAGGGGGACTGCCCGGTGAGGTTCCCAGAGTGGAGCTCTGCCTTATAGGAGAGGGAAGCTTCCTCTCTCCCAAGGTCAGCAGTTCAACTCCGAACCCACAAAGCAAACTGACACCCAAAGATTCGTAGAAGAGCAACGAGGGGCAACAATGCGGGAACAAGTTTCAACCAGGGGCCACCTGATACAACAACAATTCAACCAAGGGTCACCTGATACAACAACAATTCAACCAGGGGTCACCTGATACAACAACAATTCAACCAGGGGTCACCTGATACAAAAATTCAACCAGGGGTCACCTGATACAACAATTCAACCAGGGGTCACCTGATACAAAAATTCAACCAGGGGTCACCTGATACAACAATTCAACCAGGGGTCACCTGATAGAACAACAATTCAACCAGGGGTCACCTGATCGAACAACAATTCAACCAGGGGTCACCTGATCGAACAACAATTCAACCAGGGGTCACCTGATCGAACAACAATTCAACCAGGGGTCACCTGATCGAACAACAATTCAACCAGGGGTCACCTGATCGAACAACAATTCAACCAGGGGTCACCTGATAGAACAAGATCACACACAGTAAAGGACAACATAAACAAATGGGCCCTCATAAAATTTTAAACATTTTGTTCATAAAAGTCTTTTTCTCCCCCCCAAAAAAGGACAAAGTACCAACTGGGAGCCACCCTTCAAAAACCACACAGCTAGAAACAATCCAATAACCAAAACGTATCTAAAACATCAACAACTTAACAACAAATAATCCAATCATAAAATAGTCAAAGGATTTGCATAGACTTTTCACCAAAAAAGTCATTCAAATGGCCACCAGACCCATGAAGAGATGCTCAGCATCGTCAGCCATCAGAGAGCTGCAGGTAAAAACCACAAATGAGATACCATTATAGGAACACGAGGATGGCTTCCACCCCCACCCCACCCTCGACTATCATGACCCCAGTCCTGCCTTTCACCGTGGGCTAGACCGAAGCACATGCACAGGTACAGATAAGACATAAGAGCTCACAACACACAGAATCCAGGAACAGGAATGGAAGCAGCGATACCAGGAGAGCAGGGGAAAGGTGAAGAGCGGAGGGGAGGAGGGGGAACCGACACATAACCGCACTCTCCCCTCCCCCCAGGGGAACAAACAGAAACCTTGGGGGGAGACAGCAATCAGTGTAAGATATGAAAATAATAATTTTTAATTTATCAAGGAGCAAGGTATGTGGGGGGGAGAGCTGGTATCAAGGGCTCAATAGAAAATAAATGTCGGGGCAGGGAATGTATGGATGTGCTTTATACAATTGATGTATGTATATGTATGGATTGTGGTAAGAGTTGTTTGAGTCCCTAATAAAATGTAAAAGAAGTAAAGATAAAAAAATGATTAGGGCAAAGACTGTACAGATGTGCTTTACACAATTGATGTATGTATATGTATGAACTGTGAAAAGAATTGTATCAGCCCCAATAAATTGTTAAAAAAAAACAACAAAAAATAAATAAAATTAAAAAAAAGAAAATAAATGTCTAGAAAATGGGTGCATAAGCAAATGTGGCGAAGAAAGCTGATGGTGCCCGGCTATCAAAAGATATAGCATCTGGGGTCTTAAAGGCATGAAGGTAAACAAGCGGCCATCTAGCTCAGAGGCAACAAAGTTCACATGGAAGAAGCACACCAGTCTGTGTAATCAAGGGGCGGCATCAAAGTGATCAGGTATCAGGCATCATCAGAACAAAAAAATTATATCATAGTGAATGAGGTGGGGAGTGCAGAGTGGAGACCCAAAGCCCATTTGTAGGTCACTGGACATCCCCTTACAGTAGGGTCTTGGGGAGGAGATGAGCCAGTCAGGGTGCAGTGTAGCAATGATGAAACATGCAACTTTCCTCTACTTCCTAAATGCTTCTTCTTCCCCCACTATCATGATCCCAATTCTACCTTAAAAATCTGGCTAAAAAATCTGGCTAGACCAGAGGATGTACACTGGTACAGATAGGAACTGGAGACACGGGGAATCCAGGGCGGATGATCTCTTCAGGACCAGTGGGGTGAGGGGCGATACTGGGAGGGTGGAGGGAGAGTGGGTTGGAAAGGGGGAACCGATTACAAGGATCTACATGTGACCTTCTCCCTGCTGTATGGACAACAGAAAAGTTGGTGAAGGGAGACACCGGACAGGGCAAGATATGACAAAATAATACTTTATAAATTATCAAGAGTTCATGAGGGAGGGGGGAGCAGGGAGGGAGGGAAAAATGAGGACCTGATGCCAGGGGCTTAGGTGGAGAGCAAATGTTTTGAGAATGATGAGGGCAATGAGTGTACAAATGTGCTTTACACAATGGATGTATGTGTGGATTGTGATAAGAGTTGTATGAGCCCCTAATCAAACGATTAAAAAGAAAGAAAGAAAGATCCATGGGGGAAAGAAAAGAAAATAAATGTCTAGAAAAGAATGATGGCAACATATGTACAAATGTGCTCGATACAATTGATGTGTGGATTGTTACAAGAGCTGTCAGAGCCCCCAATAAAATGTTTTTGTTTTCTTAAAAACAAACAAACAAACAAACAGAAAATGACATATGTTGGCAAGGGTGGGGGGTGGGATTGCCCTCATCCACTGCTGGTGGAAATGCAAAATGGTCCAGCTGTCGTGAAAAACAGTATGGCCGTTCCTAAAACACTAAAACCAGAACCGCCACATGGCCCAGCAATTCTCCTAGGTACATAACCCAAGACCGGAGAGCAGGCGCAAAATGAGACGCACACACCAAAGTTAATCCAGCACTATTCCAAGTAGCTAAAAACTGGAAATCACCTAAATGCTCATCATCTGAGTAGATGAATGGATAAATAAAATGTGGATAACAATAGATTAAACAAACCCATATAGATACACAATGAAATTCATCCAGTAAGAAAGAAATCTATAGTGTGCTTGGAATGTCAACACACGCTGAATGAAATAAGCCATCTGAGGCACGATTGGTCTTTGTTTACCTAGAGCCACCAAGGAAGAAACAGAGCCCCGGAGAGGAGAGGACAGGGACTCCATGGCCACTTTTCTCATGAGCAACTGCCTCCCCTTTCCCCTGAGCCTGGCTGCCATTTTTGAACATTTTGATAAAAGATTCCTAGAAGAAACGGGGAGCGGACATCCGGGGCTCAAGTGGGAAGAGAATGCTTTGAAAATGATGATGGCGGCATATGTGCAAAGGTGCTTGACACATTGGAGGAATGTATGGATTCTGATAAGAGATGGAAGAGCCCCCAATAAAAGTATTTTTTTTAAAAAAGATTCCTTAGAAGAATCTTGATCATCAGGGAGAATATGCTGAACAGAATCTTAAATCCTCATAGACTCCAGACTTCTTGGAACCAGGAAGGTTGGATGAGCCACAGAAACGACAGATGACTAAAGTCATCTTTAGACCGCAAACAAAATAGATCCCCTGGGGCAGTGGTCCTCAACCTTCCTCATGCAGCCACCCTTTCAGACGGTTCCTCATGTGGTGGTGACCCCCCCAACCATAAAAGTATTTTCGTTCCTACTTCATCACTGTCATTTTGCTACCGTGATGAATCGGGTGACCGCTGTGAAAGGGTCACTTGACCCCCAACGGGGTCACGACCCACAGGTGGAGAACCACTGTCTTAGAGCAATTTAGCTTAGCTAGTCAAAAAGGGCTGCCTTGAGCATCCCGCTCTTCCCAGAACGATCTAGGAGATCAAATCAACAACAGCAACTTGAAGAGGTTAACGAGGAGCCTTTGGGGGCAGAGTTCATGCGGGGGTGGGGGGGCCACCACAGAAGAGGAGGGTCGGCAGTGCTGCGGAACTCAAAGCATGTCATCCATGACACGCGTAGAAACGGCTGCGTTGGGGTGTGTCTTGCTGTGTAGATGTATGCCCAGAAATAGGAACAAAGTTAGAAGGAAAAGAAATAGTAAAAAAAACACATTTCACGGAATCGAATTGAACAGGGATTCTCAAACTATTCTTATGCTCTCCTGGAAATTTTAAATTATTTCAAATTTTAAAACTTAACAAATAAAAAGAAGAAGAAGAAGCTTAATTGGATCCAAGAAGTTGTCACAGCTAATTCCTTTACTTAATCTTCACACCCTTCAAGACTGATTGCCCTCTTTGGCAGACTGGGACACGGAGGCAGAGAGAAGCTAGCTGCCATGACAAAGCGCTAGGGAGAGGCGGGCCTGGGTGGCTGAACCCGGGGGTCTGGCTCCAGAGTCCACCCCTGCTCCTCAGAAGTCGAAGCTTCTGTTGCTTTTTTATTCTAGTTCGCAAAGAGTTTCCAGATCCACGGTCTCATTTGGTCCTTTCACTCATCTCAGGAAGTCCTTAAATTTGATCAGCCCCTTTTATATTCATCCAAAACTTAGGAGCCGGAAAGGTTGATCAGCTGGTCCCGGGTGCTCAGCTCAAAGCAAGCAGTCAGGGGATGACGAGACTAGCACTTCTGGTTGCCATCCTGGGCCAGACCATCCGCTTACTGGACTCTCCACCAACCTCCTCCAATCCTCTCAACAATAACACAAGGGAGGGCACTGCAATCCACCCCCTTCTTTTGGTTTGTTTTCCGTGAATGACGATGTTTCATGCTTCGATGAGCATCCTGCCATAACAACATCCGGTACACGTGTACAGTTACACAGCATTATGCTGCCCTGTAACTTGCTTTATTTATCCACAGCATGCCATGGGAGGCCATTTGAGTCTTCCATTGGCTATTGACATCATCCACGAAATAAAACAGGAAATCAAATCATGTCGCTGTCACGAAAGACAATGGGTTGGCTCATGGCCACAGCGGCCGCAAAGGGGCTCAAACAATTGTGAGGCTGGCTCAGGGCTGGGCAGTGTTTCCCTCTGTGGGTCACAGGGTCCCTGTGAGTCAGCACCCACCGGGCAATGCCTAAGGACAATCATAGTTCTTTGCAGCTAAAACCCATCACCCTTCTCGAGCCCATGTAACGTGAAGCTGGAAGGAGACCTCTGGGAGCCCATTTCTCTACTATTTCATACAATCGTCACCATTTTCAAGTTGGAGAAACAAGCTCCAAGGACCCGAGGTAAGACACCCTGGGACTTGACCCCGGGCTGCCTCTGTCTCCCCCTCTACTTCTCAAATCCCCGCAAACACCGAGCCAGGAAAGTTAGCAGAACTGCAATCGGACAGAGAAGAAAATCCGCCTTCCGCCTGGCTTCTTCTCTGTCAAGGTCCACATGAGGACAACGCAGCAAAAAGAGCTGAGATCAGAACGGCTCTCAGCTGCGGAGGGGCTGGATGACGCCGGGACCCAAACCCCAGACTTCTCTCCGTTTTCTAGACAAGGACGCAGAAGTCAACAGGAATGGAGGCCGCAAACCGGCTGGCACGCTCCTAATGAGAATAACTCAAACGCAGCGGGCTTCCACTGCACCAGGCCCCTCTGCTGACCGCACTCCACTGACATTAACGTTGAGTCTTCCAGACGTCACATGACGGAGTGTTACAGAGAAGGGAACAGGGCCCAGGGAGATGAAGCCACTCAGTCAGTAAGCAGTAGAGCTGGGCTTTCACCCCTGGCAGCCCAGCTCCAGAGCAGGCCTTTACCACGCCGTCCCCTGCACGTGAGTGGACTCACCTTGGGAGAGGTGATCTTGATGTAAACAATGATGGGAGCCAGCGAGGTTTTGGAGAGCTGGGCCGGGTGGTTGATGGTGTCCGCATCCAGAGCCACTAACTGAAGGGTCCGGGCCAGCTCAAAGATCCGCTCAATCTCACTCTGCACCTCGGCTGGGGGGGAGGGGGGAGGGGAAGGTGAGACGTGGATCTTCCCCAGGGAGGCAGAGCACGTCTAGAACACCCCCACCTAGTCCAGAGGTTGGGGGGTTGAGGGCATGAGGGGTGGCCTCCTCACCCAGGCTGGAGCGCGTGTTAGAGCGCTCGATGATGATGTGTTTGCTGGGGTTGTTGAGGACTGAGCGTTTGGCCAGGGAAATGTCCGCTGTCACACGCGTGATGGAGATCCTGGGGGGGGGGGTGCAGGAGAGGGGAGCCAGGGATCAGGGTGGCTCCAGGCCTCCCTCTTATTCCTCAGCTCGAGTCCCAACGCTCCCGAACCTCATGCCCAGCAGAGCACAGGGGGGAGAAGGAAGCCAGCTCCCGAGGAGGGTCTCACCTGCCATCAAACCGGTGCTTCAGAAAGTCAAATAAAGCCTTTTGCATCATGTCTGTAACCTGGGGGAGGGGGACAACGTGGGGAGAAGTCAGGCACTTACAGCCACTCAGCTAGGGCAAGGGTGGGCGCTGGTCTCTGTTCCCCCACGTTTCACTTTCTTTCTGAATTCCTGGGCTGGATGGGCCTGGAGAGGCAGTGGGGTGCCCTATGGGTCCAAGGAGCCTCCAAGCAGTTCTCAGATTCCCAAGGTCCATCTGGGTGCTATCTGTGGGAGTCTGGAAGTTCCTTCAGGGGGAACTGGGCCTCTCTGGGTGGGTTTCCTAGTAGGTTTGGGCCCCTCTTAGTGGGTTTAGCGGTTTCTCGGAAGATCTGTAGCTTTCTGGGGAGGATTCCTTGGCAGCCTTTCTGGGGCTCTCTCTGGGGTCTGCAGACCTTTCAGTGGAGGTTTTCTGGGGTCTGGCCCCTCTGGGACCACTCCCCTCCAAGGGCTCCTACCTCATAGCCCTTGAGCGATGGTCCCACCAGGATGATGGGCCTCATGGAAGGCACCACGTCATAGGGGGGCACGTGCTCTGTCTGGGGGGGAAGCAGGAAGGGGAAACCCCACAGTGGAGGTGCCATTCGCCCTTCTCTCCCAGCCTCCAGGCTGCCTCATGCATCCTTTCCCACCCTGGTCCCAGAACCCAGATGTGAGGGTTGGGGTGGGGAGGGATGGCCACGGAGAACCAGGAAAGTTGGGGTGGGGTGGGGTGGGAGGCAGGGGGGGATGGAAGGCAGATACAGGAATGGGTGTTAGAAGCCCACCCCATCCCCAGCTCATTCCCAGGGGACCAGGAGGGGGACACAGAAAGCTGTAATACTCACCGACTTCTGCTTCTGTTTGGCTGGGTCCAGAGATTGCCCAGAGGGAAAGGGGGGCAGGGCAAGGGGGGCACCCAGGCGGGGACAGAGGGCAAGGCAAGGAGCCACGGAAAGAGGGAAGAGTGGGCAGGCGAGGAGAGATAACAGAGCATGCGTGTTAGTGACAGACAGCGCCAGGAGGAGACGGGACCCCATGCTAAGGGGAGCCAGAGGTGGCCCCCCGCCCCCGACCAGGGCTGGGAGCAGGACTGACTCTCAGTCCAGGGGACACAGGAAAATTTGGAATGCACCCTACCCAGCTTCTGGGTCTTAGAAAAGAGCTGAGAGGGTGATGACCTCTAATTTGGAGCCCACCTCCTGCTCCCAGGGCATGAAAGCCTGCCCCCTTTATGGACACCAGCAATTGTCTTTCTCTGCAGCCAGGAGACCCCCCTCCATGTTCCCACCCAGGCCCACTGGACTCCAAAGAGGGCAAGGAAGGAGCACCCTTTCCATGGCTGGGGATGAGGGACAAACAGTGGGACAGCTGACTGGTAGGGAGGATGCAAAGTACGTTCCATTATCACCAGGCCCTGCTTCCTCGGGGTGGGGCAGCCCCCCAAGAGAGAGGAGACTGTGATGGATGGCCAGAGCCATCCTTCCCTAGGGAGTGAGCCCGGGAGGGGCTGGGTATGGAAAGGGCATGCCCATTCTCTTTGGCATTCTCCCCTTCCCCCCAGCCTTCAGCAGGAAGCCCTCATCCCCACCGAATCAGGGGAATGAGCGCCGGGTCCCAGCCCTCCCTCCACCAAAGACTTGGGCCCTGCCTCCCTCCCTCTCTCCAGAGCCCAGTGGAATTACCTTCTTAAAGAAGGCGATGCGCTTGCCATGGGGCGGCGGGGTGGTGACACTGCTAACACTAGTCTGGGCGGAGCCACTCTGCTCACCAAGCTCCTCCTCCTCTAACTCTAGGGGGTCTAGTTCAAATGCTAAGTTAGTCATTTCATTACCTGCACCGCCGCGGACAGATCAGGAAGGAGGGGAGGAGGCAAGGTGGGGAGAAGGAGTGAGATGGACGTGGAGACACAAGGACAGAACGCAGGAAGGGGGGTGGGGAGAAAAGAGAGAAGAAGAGGTGAATGGAACGGGGCTGGGGAAATGAATGGGGGTGGGGAGTCAGGCAGAGAGATGGAGCTACCAAAGAAAGGGAGAGGAGAGACATGAGGGGGCTTCCTGGCTTTCGTGGGGGGTGGGGGGTGTACCACTGGACGTGTTTGGGGACTAAGGATGGGGGGAAGGGGGAAGCCTCTACTGCAGGGAAAGGAAGGGGCTCCTAATGGGGGGGCCATCCACCCAGGAGCTCCCCCTAGTCCCCTGGGGATGCAGCAGCTCTTACCACTGGCAGGGGGCGTGGGGCGGCGGGTGCCAGTCACCACATCTCCCAGACTGGAGCTAGAGTTGTCGCCTGATTTGCTGTGTGGGCAGAGAGACAGAGAGCTGTGAGCAGTGGGGTGGGGGGTGGAGGTGGGCACGTGGTTCTCTCCCGTGGCACCCTCTGTGCCGGTGCCTGCCCTGAGGGAGTGGTGGGTCAGCCTGGGCCCGCCCTGCCCCCAGCCAGACACCTGGAGCTGAGGCGGTTCTGCCGCAGCTTCTGCTCCTGCAGCAGGCGCAGGCTGTCCAGCTTGACGGGGCTGGGGATGAAGCCGATCTCACAACCCTCCTTCACCAGCCGCCCGATCCACCAGTCGTTGTTGTATTTCTGCAACCCACGGGGGCAGGCGGGAGGGTGAGGAAGAGCAGGGGGAGCCGCTGCCCATGTGCTTGTCCACCCTGCTTCAGGGGGTGACACCATTAACACATCCTCCCACGACACCGGGGTGTGTGTGGGGGGCGACAGCGCAATTCTCGGAACCAGTATCCTCTGGGTTGTGGCGCCACTATGCCCAGCACAGCCCTGTTCCCAGAGCCTTTCCTCCCAAGCCTCACCCCAGGGTGCTCGCCCTGTCACTCCCAGGACAGGGCTCAGGATAAGTCTTCCCAATGACCTTGTGACAGGGCCCACCCACTGCCATCAGGTCCACTGAGGCAGAGTCCCCTGGGGGACCGGGTGGAACCGTCCCTGTGGGTTTCTAGGGCTGTCATCTTGACACAGGGAGTGTACCGCATCTTTCTCCCCAGGAACGGCTGGTGGGTTCAAACCACCAACCTGTGGGTTGGCAGCTGAGCGCTTAAATCCCGGTGCCACCAGGGCTCGCTCCTCTGTGAGCAGCGGGGTATTCCCACTGATTTGACGGATGAGAAGGTGAGAGGCTCAGAGAGGTGGAGAGATTTGTCCAAGCTCACACAGCAGACTCAGCCCAGCCTCAGCTCAGGACCCTTTCTACCTCACCCCACCCCCCTGCTCACTGGCTGCCCCTCTCCTCCTCCCGGTGCCCATCCCCCTGCCTTCCCTCGGGCTGCCAAGGGCTCTGCCAACCTCCTTGATGTGCAAGAAGTCCTTGGGCTCGAAGGTGATGGCCATTCCGTGCACAGGCACTTCATCGCCTGGAGATGGGTTGTAGCCGACATTGGTGCGGACAGCAAAGGCCACTGGCTTGGTCTGGAGGAGGGCATGGGGAGGGTAAGCCAGAGGGTCCCCCTTCTGGCCTGGGCTGTGAGGAGGCCGGCCAAGGTTGGCTTTGGAAAAGATTCTTTACAGTGTACCCTTGAGTGGCTTGTGCAGGTTCCCACATGGATGGGTTAAAATCGCACAGTTCACATGGGGAGTCAAGAATGGAATCCTCTGGGGGTGGGGGGGTGGCTGGAGTAGTGGGAATACTGATGTGGGAGGAGCCCATGGACAGCAGGGAGAGGTGGTCATAGAAGCAGGTGTCAGGCCTTGTTCCAGCTCCTGCGTGCATGCTCCTACAGAAGCCTCCTTCTTGCTGTGCTGACGAAGGGGACGGAAGCCCAGAAAGGTCAAGGGACTTGGCTGAGCTAGCACAACCAAGAGGCAGGGGCTGGGATTCCAGGCCAGGAAGTCCCACTCCGGGAAGAAGTGCCTACTTTATGCTGAAAGTCGCCTTAGACATGGAGCAGGCGGCATAAGGGGGCAGGTTCAGAAGGAATGGAGTCTGAGAACAGCGGTGACCGTTGGCACAGCCGCCACCCTACCCACCTCACCCCCCGGCTAGTCCTTCCCCACCTTGGCTTTCTCGAGCTGGGCTAACGCCTGGCGCTCGGCTTCCTTCCTTAAGGCTTCTCTGTCCTCCTCCAGAGACACATCAGAGTCTGAGGGCCGGCTGGTGTAGGACTCCGCGGAGCCCTGAAGGCAGAGAGGGACAGGAAGGGACACCGCTGTATCTCCAAAGGTCGGAGAACATGGGATTAGATGGAAAGGGAGCAGGAGCCGAGGTTTGTAGGCCCCTGGGAGCAGGGTGGCCCTGGGAAGGGTGACAGCAGCAAGCAGGGGGTTAAGGCAGGTCCAAGGACAGCTGTCTGGGGCCTAGGGAGGGGTGGGAACTTGATAGGGGCACCCAGCAGGGAGGAGTGCCAGGGGACGAGTCTGCATTCCCTGCCCCTCCTCGCCTCCCCTAACCCCGGCACTGGCTAAATAGCCTTAGCAGAGGCCCAGGGACTGTAGCCACCGGCTTAGCCTGAGCTCTCTGCACCGCTGGGCACAGAATCCTACCTCCCCTGGGCAGGCCACCCCAGTCAGAAGTCCAACCCTCAGAGCCTCATAAAGCAACGAGTATGGAGGAAGATCCCCCAGGTGGTGCAGGGACAAGAGACAGGGTAGGAGCAGACAGGGCAGGCCTCTCTCCGAGACAGGGGTGCTGGGTACCAGGCGGCTGGTTCTGGTAACACTGACCGACCTAGAACCCAGGGAACTGCCTCCAGGATGCACACATACATGTACGTGTAAGACACAGGTAGCCCATACGGACCTCTGGTGCACATCAACATGCTGAGTCACGTGTACCTGAGTGTGTTTAGGAGGGTGTGTTCTACAGAACAGGCAGCGCGTGTGGAGGTACGCACAAGAGGGGCGCGCTCGGTGGCCGTGTCCCTGTGGATGTGGGGCATGTGAGGGCATGAGCCCAGCGAGCGGGCGGGGGATTGGGGTGCGTCGGGGTGGGTGGAGGTTGGGGGGATGCACAAGGCAGGAGGAAGTGAAGAAAGAGCCGGACAATAAAGAGAGCGGCGTGGGCTTGACACTGCGGGCACAAAGGACTCGCTTGGCCAGGAAGGTTCATTAGCAGAGGGTAGCGGGGATCTAGGCAAGAGGGCATAGTCTCTCCTTCCCTCAGAGGCCTCTGGCCATTAGCTAGAGCAGCTGGCCCTCCCCTGCTCAGTCCAGCCCGAGGTGGGCGAGTGCTGGCGAGGAAGGTTCTCAGGCAGGAAGGGTGAGCTAAGAGAAGCTGGAACAAAAGACAAGGATCCAAGGATGGCATCTACCACTTCCCACCTCCTGACCGGAGCTGGCAGAGCCAGGGTGAGGGAGTAGCAGAGGCTGAGAGAGACTGACCCCAAACACACACACACACACACACACACACACACACACACAGAGAGAGAGAGAGAGAGAGAGAGAGAGAGAGAGAGAGAGAGAGAGAGAGACTGGATAGGGAAAGGGTTAGAAAGCAAAGAGACAGGCTGGGCTAAAGGCCCCCTGACTTTTTCTGAGAGGCTACTCCCCCCTCCCTATGCCCCCCTTCCAGCTCACCACCACCAGGGTCCGGCTGGGCGCCTCCATCCCAGCGCCCGCAGTGCCTGGTCCTGCTGGTATAGGGGGTGGCCCAAAGTGCCCGTCCCCCCAGGGGGCTCAGATTACAAGCAGAGTTGCTACATGTGCAAACTGCTAGGATATATTTAGCTCTGAGATGTGGCAAGGACTGTCTCCCCCCCAATACACACACACACACACACACGTGCCTGCTGCCATCTCCCGGGGTTAGCCCTGGAGAGCCGAGGAAAGGGTTGGAGACTGGGGTAGGGCAACACAGCAGACTCCCGGGACTGAGGGACCCTGAAGGAACCAACGTCCTCTTCTCCTAAGAGCAGCGACCTGAAGCACAGCCTTGCTGCGGAGCCCTGGCCCTGCCCTGCAACAGGAGGGCAGAGGGAGCGACTGAAGAGAGGACTTCCGGTTTGTTCCCATACTTGGAACTGCTGGGAGGAAGCTCCTTCCTGACCCTCAGAGGAGCGGGAGGGGGCCACCAAGGGACCCCTCCTGTCCCCTGCCTGCATTTGCCCTGCCCAGCAGCTCCTCTGCAACTCAGTCCTTCTTGGCTGATCCCAAGCCCTTCTCTCCTTTTTTAGGTACCAGGTTTCCTGGAGATGTTCGGTAGTCATAGCAACCACATGTCTCTTTCCCTCCCTCCCTCTCTCTCTCTCTCTCTCTCTCTCTCTCTCTCTCTCTCTCTCTCTCTCTCTCTCTCTCTCTCTCTCTCACACACACACACACACACACACACTGCCTCTCCCCAAACCTAAGGTGGCCGGGCTTGAGAGGGTAGAGGCGAGGGCAACGGCTCCCTGGCTGCAAAGAGAGGACCCTAGGTTGCTGGTCTCAGCCAGCCCCCTCGACAGGGCCTCTGAACACAAGTCTGCAGCCCCTGTGCCCTGCAAACAACTTAAGACCAGCTGTCTCTGGGGGTAAGGAGCGCGATTCCCCGACCCACACCTAACCAGGGCTTCAGGGACCCAAATGTCCTAGGACCTGCCTCTGCCCCACCCTGTCACAGATTCTGGGGGAGGACGTGGAAGCAGACAGCCGGCAGGGAGAGTGGGTGACAGCCCGAAGCAGGCTAGAAGGAGGCAAGCCAGGCTGTCCCTGAATGAGATGACGCAGGCAGGCAGGCAGGCAGGGGCTGGCGCCGGGTGCTGGGGGAAGGGCAGGGCGGAGGTGGGGACTGAAGGAGTGGGTGCAGCTGACAGCACGTAGAGGAGAGGTCATGGGTTGCCGGGTGGTGGGATGGCTCAGGGCAGGTAGTACCTGACCTGAGGGACCTAGGAGAGGTTTGCTGGAGGAAGCTGCAGCCCCGGCTCCCGCTGCTAAGGCCTCCCCCAGCCCGGCTCCCCCTTACCTGGCGAACAAAGCTGTTGGATGTTGTGTCTGAGGAGGTGCTCCCATCAGACCTTTTGAAGCGTCCTTTCCTCTTGCTGTATTTCCCCTAGAGCAGCCAGGAAGGGACAAGAGTGGAATCAGGAGGAACCTGCCCCAACCTTTTTGTGCACTGAGCCCCTGGTCTGAACAGCGCCCAGCACCCCCATCTTCTTCCTGCAGTGGTATAGTCCAAAAGGAAAGAGGGTCTCCCATTTCCCCCTAGAGAACCCAGACCCTAGCCATGGGGTGGGAGACAGGGCAAGAGAGGCTTAGGGAGCCACACACAGGAACCCCCCAAACAAGTCAGGAGGAGAGGTAAGGAGAGGCACTGAGATGCTGGCGGCTCATTAGGCAGCAAAGCTAATTAAGATGCAGGGCCCGGCTGCAGAGGCCTGGGGGAAGGGAAAGACTGCCCGCAGTGCTAGTGGAGTGAGGGGGTGGAGAAAGCTAGGGAAAGCCCCCATGGTCACAGCTGGAGTAGGAGCCCGGCAGTAGGTGCCACGGGCACAGCGGGAGACAGAGCCAACCCTGGGCCCCTGCTTGGCTAGTCCCTGGGCCCGACTCTTTCCTTCATTTTTCTGCAGAGTGAGGAAGGGAGTGACAGCTGTCAGCCCTTGAGACCCAGAGTCAGGTTTCAGAGCTGGATGAGGGAAGAAAAATCAACATCCAGGCCCAACTCCTCAGGCATAGATGGATTCCCGTTGGGGGGGGGGGGGGAAGACGCTCTGCAGGACTTCTTTCCACCCATCTCACAATCACATCAACACACCTCTCCCCAACAGGGGAGGAGTGAGTGACCAAACTCCATCCCAGCTGCCACTGCCCACATCCTGTCCCCATAGTACCCACCCCACTACGTCAGTCTGAGTGCCTCCCAGCCCCATCTGAAGCAGAGTCTCCAGCACACTGGCCAGGGCTCCTGGCTCAAGTGCAGTGGACACCATGCTGAACACCCCTCAGGCCGCGACTAATGGAAGTTTAAGGCTTCTTCAGGTATTTCTGAGTAACCTGGAAAGGGGCTTCTTCTTTGCCCTCCCCAAGTCACATTTACACATTGGACCCCCTTGGTCAGTCTGGAAGGCCTAGGGGCTGTGGTTCAGAGCCTCCTGGTCCCTTTCCATATGAACCAGGATCAGACTGGGGCTTCTGGACAGGAGAGGGCACCTGGAGACTCTGCAAGAGTCCTTGTCTCTACTCGTCTTTCAAACCAGATGAACACCTGAGGTTTAGGTTTGAAGAGCCCTGCGTGGAGGCTGATTCTCATTCACAACACCACAATCCCTCTCCCGCAGGGGACAAGGGAGTGGCACTGGAGGGGCAGAGGACAGCTGAAGGGAAGGCCCCTGTCAGCTGCTTCCCAGGCTCCATGGGCCTGGGGGGGAAGAGGGTGGTATTTTTAGGTCTGACGCGACCCCTCCCTACATACCCATCAACCACATTTCAGTATCATGAGGCTGACAGTTGTTCCAGGCTGGCCACAGCTAGAGAAGGGTTAACTCTACCTTAGTCTTGGGGTCTTGCTGGATTGGAGATGAATAAGCCTCAGAGACATCTCCTGGCAGGACCACCCAGGCCTTTGTGGCCACCCTTCAGGCCCCTACCACACCAGGAATGTCCTACCCTGGGAGTTACCCAGAATTGGGGGAAAATTCATGAGTGGGTTAGGATGACCGAGACTGACCCCCAGCCCCTCAGGTAACACAGCTTCTTCCGCTCCAGGATAGTGAGTTGGCACGCTTCCAACTTTCCAAACTTTGGGAGGCCAACGTGGGCGTGGGGGGCGGGGAGCTGGTGAGAACTACTAAGGGGGGGCCCAGAGGAGTTCCTGTGGGGTCTGTCGGGCCTGGCCCCTTCCTCCACCCTAGAGGGCTAGTGTCCATGGCACCGCCCTAAGACCAACGTCTCGGCCATCGCCATCGCCCAGTTCCACCCCCGCCCCACCCACCCCCGCCCAAAGGCACCCCCACCCCCGCCCGCGTGCTCTGCGTCGCCCCCCTTTTGCCTAAGCTCGCTCTCCAGCCTCCCTCAACCTCCCCTTCCCCTGGCCCGGATCCCCCGTCGCCCCTCCCCGTCCACTGCCCCTCTTAGCTCACTGGAACCGGTCCCCGAGCAGCAGGGACCCTGAGCGGCGGGGGAGGGGGGGAGGGGGGCCGAGGGTGACAGGCGGCCGACCGCCCCCTCTCCGCTCCGCAGCACCGCAGCCCAACTCCGGGCCAACTGCCCATCAATCATTAACCCGCAGGCGTGGGGGGCGCGCAGGTGCCCCTCTCTTCTCCTGTCCAGCGCCCCTGGAGCTGACCACGTCAAGGTCCGTCCACGGGGACGGCCTCCCGGCCCCGGGCGGGGCCCCCGCGCCTCACCTGTGGACTGGGGTCGAAGACTTCCATGGGGATCTCCTGGGAGGGTGGGTAAGGGCTCCGGGACATGCTGGCCTTCTGGACCATGGAGAGGAGCCTCCCCTCCGGCCGCCGGCCCGGCCCAGCCGGGCGCCTTCAGCGCATGGAGAGGCCGTGGGAGCCCAGGCAGCGCCGCGCAGCCAGCACCGGCTCCAGCCACCCAGCCGGGCCTTCGCCAGCCCCCTTCCTGCCGGCGCTCCCTCCTCCCTCGCCCTGCTCAGCCGCCTCCGCCCCTGAAGGCTCAGCATCTCCCCCCGCCCCCTCGGCCCCCGCCGCCCCTCCCTCGCTCGCTCGCTCCCTCCCTCCCTCCGCGCGCCCGGCCCCGCCCCTCGCAGCCCCTCCGCCAGCCGGGCACAGACAATAGGAGGGCGGCGGGGGGCGGGCGCGGGCCGGGCGCTGGCCTCCAGCTGGCCGGGGTGGAAGGCTGCCCGCTCTGGAGGGTGGGGAGGAAGGCGCTTGGGGGCTCGATGTTACCAGGGGATGCCACGCGCTGATGGGGAGAATGCGCGGATTGGCATTGCTGGCACCGTCGTCCCAGCCCCCGGGTTCCAGCCTCTCTTCCGCTGGGTCTCCCCACCCTAGTCCTGCCTGGGCCACCGGAACTTCCAAGTCCCTGTCATCCTGGGACCTACCTTTAACTCCTTTCTCCCCAGTGTGGGGTCCGTGCCTCCTGGAAAGGAGCAGAAAGTTCTCCCCACCACTTGACTCTGGGGCTGCCAGCGGGGTGCCTAGGCTGGAGAGGCAAGGGGCGGCCAGAGGGGAGCTCAACCCTAGAGCAGCAAGAGGCAGTGCCCCTGGAGGCCCAGATGCCTTCCGTCCTGACCTGGTCAGTCCAGTCGCTGGGATCCCGCAGGCCCTGGGAAAGTCCAGGAGAGGAGGAGAAGGCGGGGCTAGGTCCTCAGAAGAGAAAGAAATGTGGAGGAAGAAATGTGAAGCTGAGAGAGGAAAGTCCGGGTCATATCAGATCTTAGGACATCTGACCAAAAATTGCCCCTCTTTACCTTTCAATCCAGGGAGCCCCGGTGCTAAGGATGATGAGGTCCGCAGTTCAAAACCACCAGGAGCTCTCTGGGACAAACATGAGGCTTTCTACTCCCATAAGACTTATAGTCTCAGAAACCCAGAGAGGCATTTCTACTCTATTAATAAGGTCAGTAGGAGTCAGAAACGACTGGCTGGCAATGAATTTTATCTTTGGTTTGGGAACACATACCAAGGGCCTGTACCCTGCTCATCTTGATTGGTTCAAAGAAAGGGTTTCTCACAGGGAATCCAGGACAGATAAACCCCTCAGGAACAAATAATGAGAGTAGCATACCAGGAGGGGAAGGGGAAGGTGGGACGAGAAAGAGGGAACCAATCATAATGATCTACATATTACCCCCTCCCAGGGGAAGGGACAACAGAAAAGTGGGTGAATAGAGACATTGGTCAGTGTAAGACATGACAAAATAATAATAATAATAATATAAATTATCAAAGGTTCATGAGGGAGGGAGAACAGGGGAGGGAGAGGGGAAAAATGAGCTGATACCAAGGGCTCAAGTAGAAAAAAAATGTATTGAAAATGATGATGGCAACACATGTACAAATGTGCTTGACACAATGGATGGATGGATGGATGGATTAGGATAAGAGCTGTACAAGCCCCCAATAAAATGATTTTAAAAGAAAAAAACACATGCATAGACACACACACAACACACAAAGAAAGGGTTTCTGGCAAGAGACAGTGTCAGGTTGGCCCAGATTTTCAGGATATGTGGCCCAGGGTACCTCACCCTCACCTGTAACCTGGGGTGCTGATATTGTGGAGTCTGTCTCCTGGGGTGTTGGGAGTATGATATGAAATGACGTGTTGCCTGTTGCCGGGGCGTGGAGGTGTTTTAGGAGCTGTACAAGGGTCAGTCATGACAATTCATCCCTTTCTCTACTCCACACGGCTGAGAGATGAGCAGTCCAGTCCCAATTCCAAAAAGTCCTCACTGCCATTGAGTCATTTGGGCTCATCCACCTACGAGACAGAGAACTGACCCCTGTGGCTTTTTTTTTAATTTTTAAAAAAGAACTCATTACCATGGAATTGATGTCAACTCATAGTGACCCGATAGAACAGGGTATAACTGTCCCTGTAAGTTTCTGAGAGTATGAGACTGTTTATGGGAGTAGAAATCCCCATATTTCTCTTTGGAGTGGCTGGTGATTTTGAACTACTGATGTTGCAGTTAGCACTCCAATTTGTAAACACTATGCCTATAAACCTTTACTGGAGCAGAAAGTCTCATCGTTCTCTTTTGGAATGGCAGGTAGGTTGGATGGCTGATTTTTCTGTTAGCTGCCCAGTGTGTAAGCTACTCTATCACCAGTCCCAGTGACCCGAAAATAAGGTCAGGCCTTTGTGTTCTGTTGGAGGGGACAATGTAGGGTATACAGACTCATCCTCTTTATCCTGAATGCTGGTAACTAGTGAACGATCAGCCTCAATAGGAGTGAGGATAAAGGACGGAACTGAATCAAAAGTCTGAAGATGCACAGCTCCAATCCTGAGCAGGGTTCTGGGGCACAGAGAGCCTGCCATGACATAACTTTGAGGTCAGAAACACCTGGAGTCTCAATCTTGTCTTGTTGCTGGGCTGTGAAAGGATGATGATGCTAATCACGTTGAAGAAATGGTAAATGTTGCTTCCTTTCCTCCTTTTTTGACATTCAGCTCCATTTAGCAGTCAGGAAAGTTTGAGATGGGACAGTGAACTAGAGCCAAGCAAGGGATTAGAGTCAGAACTTAAATCTGGTTTCTTGGTTTTGCATTGGGTGCTCTTGAGCAAGAGAAAAGAAATACAGACATTAGAATTGGCACTGCTGTGTCCATTTTAGGAGCATTCGTCCCTGAGTCCCTACATGTGGAAAGCATTGTGCATTCCTGGAGCTTGTTGTATTTACTCCTTTGCAAACTGCGAATGTTGATGTGATCTTCCTAAGTGGATGGCAGTAATATTAGGATTAGGTCCACTTTACAGAGGATGAAATTGAGGCACTTGAAGATAAAAAGGCTGACGGTGGCCCAGAGCAGGTAGAAGACCCAATAAACATGTAGTGAAACCCATGTTCAATCGTTACTATGGTTGAGGAAGTGCACGCAAGTAACCCTAAGCTTAGCCCTGCTTGCTGGTTACTCTGCCAGGTGAGGCCTGTAAAATTGAAGAGACTTTGATTCTGTAGGGCTGGGAGGGTCTGTGAGCATATCCACTACAGATTATTAAGTAAGCACAAGTAAACCCGAACCCACGTATTAGAGTAATCCAACACGGGTTAAAAACACAAGCTAAAGCCTTCCAGTTATCAAGGAGCTCCAATCCACTATGTAAATCGAGGTTAGTTTTGCCTGATATTTGCCATTAATTTTTTCCCTCGCTTCATTCACTTTGCAGAGGACCCTGGCCGCCGCAAAAAAAAGAGGCAACAAATTAAAATTCAATAAAAAGAAGCGAGGCTGCCTGCGCACGCAGAAGCCCCCTTACGGCGCATGCGCAACCTGACAACGTCCGGCTTTCGGTAGCCACGTGATCGGATGGCCTTGGGCGCATGCGTACTGGGAGACTGGGCTATACCACTTTGCTCTTCGGAGGGGTTTATTTTCCATGTTTTAAAGTACAAAACGTCTTTCCGACCCCGGGAGCGTACTGGCTCAGGCTTGAACTAAGAATGTAAGTGTGTGTCGTATAAAGCAAGGCTTACAGGCGGGAGGAGGAGGCCGGAAACGCAAGGCGGAAGGTGGGCTCTCCCCTGAACAGATAATGGGAGGAGCCTGGCCCAGGCGGATTCTTTCCTTTCGGCGCTGCGGCCGCAGCCATGAGGTGAGGGTTCGCGGGTCTCTGGTGGGGGCTTAGCCGGGCGGGCGGCGACGGCGGGGCCTGGTGCGCGGCCCCCGAGAAGGGAGATGAGGGGGCGGCAGGCCTGAAGCGGCCGGTCCCAGAGCTCGAGAGAGGTCGGAGCACACTGGGCCGCGGCCTAGGGGGATGCGGGCAGCGCCCCGGGAGCAGGGCGGCCCCGCGCGTGCCCCCCACCACCACGTGTCGGAGGCGACCCGCGTGGGCTGAGCCAAGGCAGCGACGAGGACTAGGTCGCGGTTCCCCAAACTCGGCAGGGCGCCCCCATCTGCCTCCCCGTGACGTAGGGAAAATTTCGCACGGGCCTCAGGTGTCCGACTGCCGACAGGGCCGTCCAGCGACTCCCTGCTTGTAAAGGTAGTTAAAGCGCGAGGCTTCTAAGACCCACGCGCCGCGGCAGACGGCGTCATTTGTCAGCCACAGAGCAGCTGGTGGGTTTGAACTGCCATCCTTGTGGTTGGTCGCCACCCCTAACCCCCAGCACTGCACTCCCAGCATGACGGCCCGCCTTTAACACCATCACAGCCCCTGGGTGCCGCGGATTCGTGCTCTTGCTAAGGCAAGGAGGTCAGAGAGCAGTGGAACTACAGACATTTTCAACTTAAAATCACGAAGGGTAGAAACCTTATCCCTAATGCAGGAAAACTTAACCTTGGAATTATGCTAAAAGTGGTCTTTTGGGCCCAACGGGAGCACACTGCTAAAGGTCTTAAAGATTAAATTCAGAAAAGTACTTATGGGGGAGGGGGCACGTATAGCCAGGCCAGTAATGCTACGCTGCCCTGTTTTGAATCCCCCTCTGTGTGGCGTGTGCCATAAACTTAGCGAGCCCCCTTTGGATGGTGGGGCCTGAGTCTCTGCTCTGCCCCACAGTATGCTCAGGCTCCAGAAGAGGCTCGCCTCCAGCGTCCTCCGCTGCGGCAAGAAGAAAGTCTGGTTGGACCCCAACGAGACCAATGAGATTGCCAATGCCAACTCCCGTGAGTACCTGGACTCTGCCGCCCTGGGGAAGCCTGTGGTTTGGGATGCCTGCGGAATGGCAGGAACATGGACACAGGGAACTATCGCAGAGATTCTCTTTGCTTGCCCTTTCCTTAAAGGGAGGAATCGAAATGGATGGACAGATGATGATTCTGAACTGGCTGTTTTGTAGCTGTGAAGGGTCTGCGTGTAGTAGGAGACTTTACTCTTAGTCTGGTGGAGGAACATGGGAGAACTGGAGCCTCGCTCAGACCTTTGGTGGTTGAATATTCAGGAGCGGAAAGTAGGCTCTTTGCCACATGACAGGCAATCCGTGTTGACCATACTCTAAGGCACTCAGAGGGACCCGGGTGGCAGTGGCTTTGGATAAAATACAAATTTGGGGACCTTCCCATTGCTTTTGAGGCCACTGGGTCAAAGATGTAAATGGTGTCTCTTGCCCTGTCCCATCTGGTCCCTGGGTTATCGATTGTCTGCTTTCTCATCAGGTCAGCAAATCCGGAAACTGATCAAAGATGGCCTTATCATCCGCAAGCCTGTGACCGTCCATTCTCGGGCCCGATGCCGCAAAAACACCCTAGCCCGCCGAAAGGGCAGGCATATGGGCATAGGTAAGAATGGTCTTCCCTTGTTCTGGGATTCGAGTGCTAAATGCTTGATTGGGGGGCTGGGCATACAGTTCAATGTCAGGGATTTTTTCTTCCCACTCATCAAGCCCTTCAATGAGCTGTCTGTGTACAAACGAGTGTTGGCGCTGCTGTTGTAATTAAGATACTCTTAGTGGGGGTGGGAAAGATCCTATTGTGCCCTTCCTCTACCAAGGGATTAACTGGGATCTTGGGGGTTAGGGGGGGCAAAGCTCCTATGGAAAACCATACTGCCTTGGTACATGCTCTAGCATAGCCACATTCTACACTGAGTAATGATCATTTGTGCCAAAAATTGTGTGAGTGAAAGGAATTACATATTAGTCTTCCTCAAATATCTGTACTGTATTTGCTTGTTAACCACCTCTAGTAACTGACAAAGCTTGGGCAGTGGGGTGCCTGGGCAACACTGATAACTGACCCATCTTACCCACAGGTAAGCGAAAGGGTACTGCCAATGCCCGCATGCCCGAGAAGGTCACGTGGATGAGGAGGATGAGGATTCTGCGCCGGCTGCTCAGGAGATACCGGGAGTCAAAGAAGATTGACCGCCATATGTGAGCATACCCTTCTCTTGGGGACACCATGATACTTCACTGCTTTGCTAACTTAACTCTGCCTAGTTAGTAGCCCTGGCTCCCTGGCCTTGGGGAGAGGCCCGTGTGCCTTAGGTAATCCTGGCCTGTTTTGTTTTCCCACCCACCTGAATACCATCAGGATAGCGCTTTTTTTTTTCCTGCTTTGCATGCATGCTCTTGGTCTGGGGGAAAGTCCTCCCTGTGGTGAGGGGAAGCCAGTAAGCTGCATAGGGGAGCCACTCCCTGGGGCCCTGCCTCTGAGCCAGCACCTCCCACACCTCTGCTCCTTCTCCCCATAGGTATCACAGCCTGTACCTGAAGGTGAAGGGGAACGTGTTTAAGAACAAGCGGATTCTCATGGAACACATCCACAAGCTGAAGGCAGACAAGGCTCGCAAGAAGCTCCTGGCGTAAGTTTCTTCAGAAGTTGACCTCAAGTGCCATTTGGGGGTGGGGGGGACTGCTTGGACTCTTAACTTCAGGGTGAGGGGTATTTGAGGCAGTGGCTTTGGACTCTTGGGCATCCATTTAGATCCAAAGTCCAATGGGACCTGTGGAGATGAGAGGAGCCTGCCTCAGTGTTAGGGAGGCTTGTTGCGACCTTCGCATGGGCCCGACTGGAGGCTGGCGTGCACTCTTGTCTGGAGTATCATTGTTTTGTGAGTGGCGCATATGTCTGTTCGAGACACCAGTGTTTCTCTGCCCCCCACACACCCACATGCCACCTGCCTGTTGCTTTCGGGGACTAGGTTCGTTGAGGGAGTGGGTGGCCCTGGCAACATTGCCTTCCTCGAACTGACTCCGCTCCAGGGGAGAGGTCCCGGTGGTGCTTCCCTCTCAGCAGCTTACCTTTTCCCCCTCTACCAGTGACCAGGCTGAGGCGCGCAGGTCTAAGACCAAGGAAGCACGCAAGCGCCGTGAGGAGCGACTCCAGGCCAAGAAAGAGGAGATCATCAAGACTCTGTCCAAGGAGGAAGAGACCAAGAAATAAACTCCCCCTCTCTTCTCTGTACATAGCGGCCTTGGCAGTTCTATTGATCAGTCACTCAATAAAAGCAAGCCTTACTGGCCTGCCCCTGAGCTGCTTCTGTTTCTGACTCCTTTGTGGGTGTGGTGTTTGCTGTTGGGCGGCCAGAGCTGGCCTCACTGTGGGGTCAGGACAAGCCCTAGTCAAGGTGCCCGTTGTACACCTTCCACTAATGCTAGGCAACAGCCATAGGTGTCTGGTTTCTACCCCTTCTCTGGGAAAGGCTCTGGCTTCAGTGGAGGATAAGAATGGCTTACTCCCCAGGCTCCTAAGTCAGGTGCTGCCGATTGCAGCCCAGCCATGTGGCCTCTGCGCAGACTTAAGGGTGCTATGAGGGAACCGTGACAGCAGTTGAGGTCACATTCATCTGAGACCACAGTGTATTCCCAACTGTGGCCTGGAGTTTCCTAGAATCCAGGAGACCTGAACTTTGAAATTAGCATTACTGAGATGTAACTATCAAACGGGAGCAAACTCATTGCTATTTAGTCAACACCGACTCGGTCAGGCATTTGGACAGGGTGGGGAGGTTCCTATGAGTTTCCAAGACTAAAGAGAATAGAAAACATTTCTCTGAAGAAGTAACTGGAGCCCTCTTATTTTGAGCAGTCTAATTTTTTTAAAACTTCCCTCAGAAAATTGTGGTTTATACCTCATCTAGGCCCCAGGAGAAAGGTCTCCTGTGGCAGAAATGACAGGCACGCTAAGAACTAGGGCAGCCTCCAGTCACTGAGCTGGTGGGAGAATATGTGTCCCCTTTAGCAAAGTTAGTTGGCTTTTTTCACATGTGCTAACTGCCATAAATGGTTCACTAAAGCACCTCTTGAGCCAGGTCCTATTAGGAAGACAAGATTGGTGGTGTGAAGGAGGGGTTAAAACTGTCTCCCTTTTTGCACGTGGGAAAACGAGTGATGTGTCAAATTCAGACTTGAATTAGCAGTGGGTGGAAAGATGTTTCAGGAACAAGGTAGAGCTAGGCCTTAGCACGTAGGGCAGAGATCTTTGCTGGTGACGGGTTTTCTGGGCTGACGATGGCTTGGGTGATGTTGAGTGGGTCTACCGGCATTATGAAGCAGTCAGGTCGTCCAGGTGGAAAGGTAATAGACAAAGGGGGTGAGGTGAAGTTGGGCCGAAAAGTTGGTAGAGGATGCCTCTGCCTGAGCACCCTGGGCTGGCATGCCCTCTCCTTGCTACCTTTCTGCACCTCACCTCCCTCAAGGAGCTCCAGGTTTCCTACGGTGACCCATTAGTAGGCCTTAGAGCTGTGCTGGTCAGATGAGAAAGTGGTACTTGGAGCAGGAAAGGCCGGCTTCAGGCTCGGCCCTCCTTGAGCCCCGCTTCTGCTCTCCTCTTTGTCCTGGGGAGTGGGAGGATTGGACAGCTGAGTGGGATCTGCACGGGGCTCTGCTGTGCCTCTGCCGCAGAGCCCCGAGGAGAGCGGTCATTCATTTCTGGATTCCCCAGCTGCCTCTACAGCAGCTCTTGTTCTGAGACATAATTCAAAATGGGGATCTGAGACCCAGGCAGGGGAAGGCCGTGACCACACGTCCAGCTTGGTGCATGGGGCACCTCCTTTCCAGGTTTGGCTTGGAGGATGAAAGGTGTTGGAAGACGACATCCATCCCCTTCACCCCCTCCCTGGGTTCCAGAGCCGATGTATGGAAAGCATCTTCGAACCGAGACCAGGAGATGGCGCAGTTCCCTCACCCCACTCACCAGGTGTAAGGCTGCTGACCCGGGTATACAGGCTTTGGGGAGGAGGAGGGGAGAGATGAGAGTGTGGGTGCAAGTTCACGGCTTCTTTCGAGCCTCTCCCCCTGCCCCAGGGTGGTTCACCTCTTCCCCCTTAAGGGCCGGCAATCCCTTCCCAGGGCAGCGAGGGCGGGCCCTTTCCTCTCAGTTCCTCCGTCTCTTCCAGGTCCTGAAGCCGTGGGCAAAGCCGATTTCTTCTCCCAGCTCCGTGCAACTGCATCCTACGAAGTTTCTGTGCCCTTTCAGGCTCGGTGGTGCCCCGAGCGAGCGAGCACAACTCTTCATTTTTAGATGAGGAAACCGAGGGCGAGGGGCGAGGACTCCTCCATTCTCGGCATTGGCCGTACCCTGCAGCCATCTCGGCTGCCTGCTCCGCAGTCGCCAGCCGTGGGAGGGTGTGATTCAGAGTCCGTGCAGCGAAGGGGCTGAGCACAGCTGCTGCTGGGGGTGGGGAGCAGAGCATAGGCATCCTCTGCCTCCTTCCAGGTGGCCAGCTCTCCCCAAAGCAAGACTGCCTTCGGTGCACCTCAGCAGTGCACCCCTACCCACCCACCTAATGAGCTCTCTCCGCCCCCCCCCACGTGGGACCTCATCAAAAAGGCCAGAGGGGCTGGCTCTGAATGGTATCCATCTCTACACCCCCACGTCCACCCCTCTCCGATTCACTCCTATTTTTGCATCGTGCCCAAGGCCAGGTGGTTGACCTTTAGCCAATGCAGCTGGCAGTCCATGCCAGGTGGGAGCATGGGCTGGGGTCCCTGTGTGGTCAGTGACAGCGGAGCCAAATGGTGGGCTGGCCCCCCCAGCATGGCATTCTCTGCTCCAGGGCCCTGGTGTTGCTGGTCCAGCCACCCCTCCTCCCCCAGCCCCCCCCCCCCCACACACACACACGCCCGGCCCTGGGCCCAGGCAGCAGTGCCTACAATGGGGGCACCAGCTGGTGCCAGCCCCAGGCTGTGAGCATGCTGTCGGCGCTTCAGCCACACCCCGAAGCTGCTGTGCTCGTCAGCGCGGCAAATGGGCTTGGGGGGAGGCGGGGTCCGGCCAGCTGCCGTCCCACACAAATGGGAATGTACTGGGGGCTTGCCTGCGAGGCTCGCGCTGTCTCCAGTGGGGTGAGGGTCTGGATGGTCAGGGCCCCAGGCCCAGAATCTCAGCGTGTCTGTCTCCATCTTTCTAGCGTGAGACGCTGCGAAAGCCCGGGGCAGGGCGGGGAACGACCTGAGCAAGAGGCGGGGCTTCTAGGGCAGGTGTAGCCACTGATCTGCTGGGTGACCTTGGGCAAGTCCTTAGTCCTTTCTAAAGGCCTCCGCGTGCTCCTCTATCCAACGGACATAATCAAGCTGACCTTGGAGAAACCAGCTACGTCTCATGCCCTACTTCTCCTGAGTGGACAGGCGACGTCACCACGTTCCTCGCGGATCACGGAGAGAATTTAATAAAATGAACTTTCCTGGCACTGGAGGTGTCCGCTTACATGCCTTCCCCGCAGACACTCCCTCCTCCTCCTCCTCCCTCGCCAGGGCCTTCGGGGTGAAGGGGCCCAGGCGCTTGTCCCAGCGGGTCTACCTCGTGTGGGGATGGGGGAAACCAGAGTTGACTTAGCCCCAGGTAGCCCCCCAGGAGGGGTCGGCGCGCACCCCGCTGCAGGCTGCCAGCTCTGCAGCCAGCCCGCCCGCCCCTCCCCTGCCCTATAAATAGCGCAGGCGGCGAGCGGCAAGGATGACGCAGCGGGGAGGGAGGGCGGAGGGCAGAGGCAGCTGGGCCCAGCCCCGGTGGGCCGCGGGCATGGCGGCGAGGGGGGATCCTGATGACGGGCAGGAGTGAGTCATCTCAGGGCCCCGCTGTCCGCCACTGTTCGCCCCACTCACCCCCCACCCCCAACCTATCTTGGGCTGTGGGGGCGAGGCTGGTGGCAGCAGCCCTGGGCGCCAGGGGCGGTCATGCAGCGAAGGGACCTGTGCGCCTGGTCTGTGCCGCCCCCTCAAGCCTCAGGCCCTCTTCCCAGGACGGAGGGCTGGCAGCCCCCCATACTCTCCTCCCCCTCCTTGGGTCCATAGGCGTCCTCCCGATTGCTTTCTCCTGCCCCGGGGATGCTTAAGAACTCCTGTCCTGTCTGCAGCAGCCCAAGACCCCTTTTTTTCTGAGAAACACACAGATTCACCACCCCCAGGCTTGCAGGCAGGTAGGAACCCAGCCCCAGGCCCTTCCTTCCTCCACCCCAAAGCACCTGTGCATGCGGGCGCGCATTGCATCGCGGGACCAACACGCAGACAGACACAAGGTGAACCAGAAACATTTACTTAGGGGCCTCGGGCGTAGCAGTGCCCCAGCAGACCCATCATGCAGCCTCATGTACAGTGGGCATCGTACCCTCCCCGAGGGTATTGCTGGGGGAGGGGGGCTCATGGCAGCAAACAGGGCAGTGTGGCTTGAGCCCCCTCATAGGGGAGAAGTGGGCCAGGGACCTTTGAAGGAAGATCAGTGTCCCTCTCTCTCAGAATGGAGAGGTGACTGTGCCCAGGGTGGGGGTGGTATCGGCTGGCACAATCAATGGGTTTCGGGGCGGGAGGTGGCACCAGAGAAAAGCAGCTACAAGGGAGGGGTCATTGTTGTGTGTGCCCACCCCCTTCTTTTCCTTGTGGCCAAACAGACGTTCCACTTTCCCTCAGGCATCTGGCATCTGTCTCCCAGGACTCTGTGTCCAGAACCAGGGAGGCCACACAACCAGCAAAGGGACTCTGGACACAGTAGTCTTGTCCCCTACAGGGCCCCGGGAAAGAGAAGATGGGGAAGGGCCCCCTGGAGGTCAGCCCTGGGGGTGGGAACCTGGGCCTGGCCTGGCCTGGTCAGGAAGGTTTGCCTCCCCACACCCACGGAGATGGGGTTCTGTCAACCAATCATGGGCCAGATATTTGTTCTCCATTTGGTTTGCACTCAGGCTGCTTTGGGGTGACCTTTTCCAGGGGACAAGGGCAGGGTGGAGCTGCTGTATTTGTTCTACTGGAAGGGATCATCTTTAAGTTGGTGTGGCTCCCCTCCTCCCCACTCCAAACCCCCAACCTGCCCCTCTTTCGGCCCAGGTTTCAAGTAATGGGACGTATTCCCACAGAACTTTCCTGAGAATTGACTTAGTAACAGAAGTGGTGAGACTAGGAGGTGGATTCAGGACCCTCCCTCACCCTGGACCCCCTACAGTCCTGCCCCAAAGTGGCCCATCTCCACATCCAAAGGAGCAGACACAGGGTCACATGTCCAGCAGAGATTCTGTGGGGAGGCGGTGGCAGGCATGCAAAGGCAGTTGGGGCTCGGAAGACTCTGGAAGAAGCAGCTAGAAGCTCACCAGGCTGGAGGGTACCTGGAGCTTCCCCAGTCCTTCCCGGTTTCTCCTCCTCTCGCCAGTTTCAGTGGAGTGACCCACTCGGGGCACCCCCACCCAAGAACTAAAACCTTCCTCTGGATAGGTGGCCCCTAAGCGGTGGCGAGTGGTCCCTAGGAGAGAGGCAGAGAGGGAGGCTGTGGACAAGCATGCCTGCTTCCCTCCCAGGGCCGGAAGCAAGGGCCAGGCGTGGGCAGGGGTGGCATCTGCGTTTTCTGGGCTCCTCTCAGATCTCGGTCAGGGTGTCGGCTGGCACCAGGCCCCGCTTCTTGCCACTGCTGACGCGGATGAAGCCGTCAGCATCCTTGCTTCTGCCCACGCCCACACAGACCTGAGCAGAGAAGAGCGTGACAGGCAGCAGAGGGCCAGCCTTGCCTGCAGCCCTGGCCCCAAGTCTGGCTGATGGCACCGCTTGAAGCACCCCAGGGAATGACAGCACAGGGCAGCGTCAGAGATGGATGAAGCCTGCAAGTCTGGGGCTCAGCATGAGGGCTGACACCTGACATCACCCAGTCCACCTTCTCCCCCCATTACACAGAGGGAAAAATGCTTGCCTAAGGCCTCACACCGGCCAGAGGAGGAGCTAGGATCCGAACCCAAGCTTCTAACTTCCTAATCCAGTGTCCCTTCCCCCTCCCAACACTGCCTCTAATGTCATTTAAGTCCCTGTGAGCCCCCAGCCTCATCTCCCAACAGAGGATGCCATCTCTCCATCTCTTTCTCATCTGCCATTTGGCAGCAGGCATCCTTGGCTGGGCATCCTCCAGTGGCCCCTCGGTGCTGCCGCATGTCCACTCTCTGGCCCCCAGACACTCACCTGGCTCTCCCGGAGGCTCATGTACCCTTGTTCCTTGTTCCCAGAGAAAGCTCGACAGCAACGCCAGACATTCTCTCCCGGTCTCACTCGCTGCACAAAATTGGCAGGGAAGAAGCCCACTCGGTCGCCAATCTTGCCCTGGGGATGAGGTCGGCACTGAACACCAGAACCAGCCACCTCCCCGCTGACCCAAGCTCCCACCCGGGGGCATGGCCACCAATCTCCTGATCCCTGGGCCCTCTGGTCAAGGTCCCCTCTGGGTGCTTACTGGGCAGGGAAGAGCGGGGCATAGGCCGAGGTCAACACTGAGAGCCAGGCCCAAGGGTTGGTTCGAGCTTGTCCAGCAGGGAAGGTCATAGGGACTTGGTTGAGATAGGGCCCTGAAGCCTCCCTCTGCTCCCCACCCCACTAAGGTCTGCTAGTCACCTTCCACCAATCCTCGTTGGAGTCGTCCACCAGCAGGATCCGGTCACCAGGCCTGGTGGAGGAGAGAGCAGGGGGAGTGTGTCAATAGCCCCTGGGGACCCAGACACCCTGCATGTGCTCCGCAGCTAGGGGAGGATGCTCGATTCCTCAGCTGTTGGGTGCCCACAGATGTAACAGGCCCTCTAAGACAGAGCCCTGGATGAGGGCAGCAAGTGGGGGCTTGGCTCTGGGGGCATCTCAGGCACCTGCCTGGGCACAGCAGCCTCAGGCTGGCAGAGAGTGGGCTCCTCAAGGTCGTTCTCACCCTGGCGTGTCCCTGAGGTTGGAGGCCTGTCGGCCACAGAGGACTTACTGCAGGGCCAGGTCATTGCTCTCCTGGGGCAGAAACTTGTACAGTGCGACGTAGGAGTACATGGTCCCCACATCCTTCCGCAGGAGGGGCTTGGGGGGCTGTGGGGAGAACTCTGGGTCACCGATGTGGCACAAGGACGCCTCACTCCACCCGCTGTCCCTTTGTCCTGACCGCACCTGCCCGGGAGCTAGGAAGCAGACACAGTTTATTCAGAGTTTACAACAGGAAGCAGGGACCAGGGACAAGCCCATCTACTAGGCTCACTCGCTCATGGGTGGGGGTGGGGAGGGGAGGTCTTACTGCACCTGCAGCTCCCCCCCAAAGGAGGAGGAATAGGTACAGATAGTGAGTCTGTATTAGGGGGGGTACCCATGCCCCTGCCTCCCATCACCCCATGATCCAGTTCAGAGTCAGTGACAAAGAGAAGCGACATCCCGCAGCTCCCACCCCAGCCTGATCAACCCAGAGGCAATCGGGTCCACACAGGGAAACCTCACCTGCTGCCCAGGGCTCTTCTCCTCGGATCCTGACCCTTCGCTCTCGGCGGGGGCTGTGAATACTGGAGACGATGGGGGCAGAGGGGGGGGCCAGGGTGTGAGGCAGCCGAGTGAGATCACCCCGTTGTTGTGCCCCACACCGGTCCCTGAAGCCCATCACTCACCACTTTCTCCAGGGCCCTCTTCTGAGCTGCGAATACTGCCTTCTCCATCCTCAGTCAGCTCATCCCGCTCGCTCTGAGGCAGAGAGAGGGGAGGGCTCAACCCCACAGCCCTCATCCTCGGGGGCTCCTCTCCCCAAGATTCCCCTCTGGTGCCCACCCTACCAGGCTCCGGGTCGGGGACTCGGAGGTGCTGCTGAAGCTGGACCGGTTCATCAATGCCAAGGAGGTGCCGTAGCGCAGCGTCTCGTAGACCGGATCCACCTTCCCGCCGGCTCCTGCTGAAGAACCACCCTCAAGACCTGGCCCGTTGCAAGGTCTGCTCTGTCCGCAGACCCTGGATCTCCATCCCCGGGGCCTGGGCCTGGGATGTCCCAGAGGGCTCTGCTGTCCAGCTGGCCCTAGGGTGGCCTTGCCATCGTCCTCCTCACTGGCACATCCTCCTTTCAGTGGCGGCTCCTCCTCTAGAGGTCTAGGCAGCCTCGATTTTCCTGCCCCTCCCACTCAGACCCCCTTTCGTGTCAGCCTACCCCAGAGGAGCAATCGGCTCTTGAGTCTGCTCACTTCTCTCTCTCCACCACCACCAGCCTAGACCAAACTCTTCCTGGCAAAGCCTCCTGCCAGTGACCTGTCTGCCAGTGGGGCTCCCTGCTTCCTGCAGCCCTTCACCCAGTCCACCTGGCAGCCAGGCCGCTCTGGCAAAGATGCACAAATCACCCTTACAGCAAAGTCTAAAAAGTAACCCTAGAAAGGACCCCAAGGGTTTGCACCCAGCATCCTTTGCCCCCTCTCCCCTGCCTTCCACCCTGTTCCAGTCACGGGGTTCTCCTCTTTGACTTCCTACCCTTTCTTCCCATGCCGGGCTCTGCCAGGCCCTCAACAGACGAGCTCCTCATCCTTCACGTCTGAGAGGCTTCGCCAGTGCTGCAGACAAGAGCAGGGCCCTTTCCACACTCTCTCTTCATCCCGCCTCGCTCATTTGTGGCAATCTCTAACACTAGTTAGTTCCTGATCACTTGAATGACTATACTTCACACCAGTCTCCTTTCTGAAGCCAACAGCTTTGCCTTCTTCAAAGCTGTGGCCCCGGGTCTAGCACAGTGCCTGGCACTTGGTGAAAGCTCAGTTAAGAGTTGGTTGAAGAATGAGTGAAAGACTCTTTGACATTCAGGACGGGGACACCCAAAGAAGAGAAATGATGGCAGTGCCATGTACTAGCGGTGTCAGTGGGGCTCGGGTGTCCCTTGAGAAATACATGGGTTTCTCATGGCACCCGAGTGGGAGCAGGGGCCCGAGGAGGGCACTCACCCCCGGGTGGTGACTCCTTGCTGGCAGCACAGGCTGGCAGTGGCTCATGCACCAGGAGGGGGGAGCTGAAGTTTCGGCGGAAGGAGGTGGACTGTGGAAGGAGGCAGACAGAGCGAGGGTGACCCCACAGGCGGTGGGCAGGGGGAATCAGATTTTAGGGGCACTCAGTCCCCCATAGTGGCAATTTCAGGATGTGTCATGGCCAGCTGCTTCCCCAGGGTTGGGCCCCTCACCGTCTTGCCCGGGCATTGCTGGTGGGAGATCTCCTCGGAGCACCAGAGGTGGACGCTGGCTTTACATGTCTTACATCGCAAGCCCTGCTTGGAGTTTCCTGGAAGAGTTTGAGTTTTGTAAGCAGGGTGGGCCTTTGAGAGAGGGCAAGGGCAGGATGGTGCAGGGGCAAATGCACAGGGTTGGGCATCCTCATGTCAGCCTGGGGGTCTGGTACTTAGCCCTCCAGGAGCTGAGTGGTAACTGCCAGATGGCAGAGTCATTGGCAAACACAGAGGCAGCAAGACTGGGTAACCCCGCCTATCCCCCAGAGTGAGAGGAACAGCTAGGTCTGGAGGTGCCAGTAGCAAAGGCTCACTATCAGGCATGGTCCTGCCCCCCAACACCCACTACAGGCCCTCCTCTCGGCCACCACAGCCCCTGGGCACCTACCCACAATGAGCTGGTGGCACATTTCACAAGGGCTGGCTCGCTTGAAGACGTATTCCTGGAAACTGTGCAGTCTCACTGGTTTGAGAGGGGCCAAGGGTCGTGGGACTGGGCAAGGGGAGGGGGTTGGGGTGGGCAGGCCCTTGTTGGTGGATGCCGGCGGTGGGGAAGGAGGGGGCAGTGGGGTGGGGGGCGTCAGCAGCACCTCCGTCGGGCACTTAAGCTCAGAGCCTGAACGAAGGAAGAAGTTCTCCACACTCTTACTTCGAAGGATGGTCTTGAGGGAGAGCGAGCGCTTGAACCGCTGGAGCTGGGAGGAGAGGAGCGGTGAGCTGAGTCCAAGGAGCTCGCCCAGAGGGGGCGGGTTCAAAACCAGCACCAGCCCCACCCCCAGGAGGTCCCCAGCCCAATGTGGCCAGGTCTTTCTCTTTTTATTTGAAAAACAAACAAAAAATCTAGCCAGGTGGAAACAAATCCAAGAGGTTTTGATTCCTTCCCCTTTGCATAACGGCAGTCGAGTATTTTACCTGGGCCTGGTTTTGTTTGTCACTTAGCAATAAATCTTGGGAATCGGTCCCTCTCACAACATAAAGAGCTGTAGCTTCCTTGTTTATGGCTCCACAGTAGCTCACTGTGTGTGTATCCCAGTGACTCGAGTTGTGAAGTAACAAACTCCTAGCAAACAAAGCCGTGTCCCACCTGAGGTCTGGGGCGGAGGCAAGAGGGGTGGCCATCCTGGACCCCCTCCGGGAGTGCTGCTGGTTCCGGATCCCCCTGATGATCACCTCTCCCCGCTCCCAGCCTGGCTTCCCTTCAGGCCCCAATACCCAGTCTGTTTGCGGGCTGCAGGACTCCCGCCCCCACCTTCACCTATCACAGCCCCACCCTTCCCTCCACACAGTTCGCTGGACTGGGCCCACGGGAAGCCTGTCATGGCTCTGCGGGACACAATGCCAGCTCCTCATTCCGGCCAGGAGCCTCCCAGGCAGCTGAGCCAAATTGACCCGTACTGGTTCCAAAGAGTACTTTTATCTTGTAAGAGGCACAGCGGGTTAAGTGTTGCGCTGCTAACAGACAGGTGGGCAGTGGTTCGGTTCGGCTGGAGCTCAACAGCCCATCTGAACGGGAAAGATGGGGCAGCCAGGCTTCCACAGAGGCTGACAGCCTCAGAACCCCCACACCCCACACTCCCCAGGGGGAGTTCTCCTCTGCCTGGGGTGTCACTATCAGTCCAAATCAACGAGACAGAGGTAGACTAGCCCTCAGCTTTCCAAGAGCCCCTTGCCAGCTTTCCATTTCATGGGAGCACTCCCTCCACTCCCCCACCCCTCCCCTAGCACCGACTTCCAGTCCACGACCCCCCACTTTGAGAGCAGAGATGGAAAAAGCAACGCAACACCCTCGTTCTGTGCTGTAGGGTCAGTTCCAAGTCCGGGCCACGAACCCCCGGAGCTCAGAACTACGCTCCTCAGGGCTTTCCCTGGGGGTGCTCTGACGGAACAGGTGGAGTTGAACCACTAGCCCTTCCGTGAGGAGCAGAGCACCAGCCATTGGCACCTCCTGGGATCTTCGAGGGCAGGGACAGTCGCCACTCCCTGGAGTCTCGCAACTGCGAAGTGAGATCAGAAATGGGTATCCCCTGCGCCCTTCTCGCTCACCCAAAGGCACCCGACTGAGCCTGCGAGCCTGCGCCTCCGCAGAGCCTGGCTCCCCTCCCCTCCTGATGAGAGCCCCTATCCCTGCCCACTCCTTTCCAGTAATAGAGAGAGGGGCCAAGACCCAGCTTCAGGCAGCAAGATTTGGCTGGGGTTCCCTGCTGCCGTGCTGAGCAGCCTGTAGACCAAGGGGGTGCCAAGCGATGGCAGTGGTGGCCCCTCCAGCCTCAGGGAGGGCAGCCAGCAGCAAGATGGAGGGGAAGTGGTGGCAGGAGGGGGGGAGGCACAAGCCAGGCCTGTGCGTGCCAGCTGAGAGGTCAGAGCCCCAGGCCGTCTGGCACACTGAATCACTGGTGGCACGCTGAATCACGGGGTTCCTTCCAAATGCAGCCCAGAGACCTGGCCAGCACTGCTGGGAAGACCTTCTCTGTGTGTCTTCGAGAAGCAGGATCCCGGGCCCCAGATGCCTGCCTGGAGAGTTAATTAGAACAGAGACTAGCCCCATCAGACCAGCGGTCACCCCAGGGCCTAAAGCCAGAGACTCTCAATGTTCTGCCAGGGGCTGCTGGGGTACAGCCCATGGGGCCTCTGGGAGCAAGTGCTGGAAGAGGGAACAGAGTGAAACCAGTGCTTGAGGCAAGTTTCTTCCCAGTGTCAATGTCCCCGCGGGGAGAGAGAGACAGACAGACAGACAGACAGACAGACAGACAGACAGACTGACTAGACCTTCTCTGAGCAAGGCAAGACTCTGGGTCCACAAAGCAGACAGGAGAACCTCCAGAGCCAATGCCTCCCCATCACCTCTCGTTCCATCTTGGCATCGCCCTCTAACCTCTAGCGTGGTGACTATGATCCTGCTTTTCAGATGAGGGGTGGGGGGTGCACCTCAGAGAGGTGAAATCATTTCTCCAGGAGACCTCAGCTGGGAAGAGGCGGGCACATGGGGACCTGAGTCCAAATGGCCAGGGGCAGCCTATCAGTCTGGTGCTTACTCCTGTCCTTGTGTGGTTTCAAGGACCTGTCCACCAGGCCAAGCATGGAATTTCGAGTTAGGGGGCATCTTGTCACCTAGGTCAGTCCCCGCCCTGTCAACCACCATGGTCTGTCTTCACCAAATGGTACTACTGGAAGCTGCCTGCCTGGGGTTTTGCCCATCAGCCCTTGTTCCTCCCAGGCTCCAGAAGGGGTGATGCCCCCTTGCGAACGTCAGTTCTTCCAATGTTCGGAGGTATCCTTCACCATCCCCCACTCTCAAGGGCACATTTCCATAGTCATCTCATAGGAGGTGATTTTCCCAGTAGGATTGAAGTTTCCCAGATCTCTAACCTATGTCCCTTCCTGGTCCTCCCTGGCCTCGATGTCAACAGCCAGGGTACCAGCTGCCGCTGCCTCTCTGGGGAATGTTCTTGAGCAGCATGGTGAAAGCTGCCTTGGTTCTGCCCCCTAGCTCCCCTGTGGACTCTAGATCCCAGGAGCACGGGAAACTGGGAAGGCATGCCATGCCATTTGGAGTAGTTGGCAGATATCAAATAGACAGTGTGGTTGGAGGGCAGAATGGTGGTATTTCTGTCAAATGGCTGAATGTCTGCCCATTCCAGAGATGCCCGCCTCAGCTACCCAAGCCTCATCTTGCCCAAGTATTCCTGCTCCTGGGACTTCTAATTCCCAGAGAGGACCTTTCCTCATCTCCCCACCAACTAGCTTCTGGTGACACCCCCCCCACCGCCCTAGGACATGGCATGGGGAGAAGCCTCCAAATGGCCAAAGGCAGCCTATTGCCCTGACAAGCCAGCTGCCTGGGTCCCATCCTTTCCCATTGAACCAAGAGCTTGCCTAGCTTGGGGCCTGGGCCACCAGACTTGTTCTAAATTGCCCCGCAGAGACTAGGCCTGACCTGCCTGTTGCCTCTCCTCTCCACCTCCCCCCCCCCCCAGGGACAGAGTTTGGTCCCTCCTTTTCTCAGTTGCCAGTACCATCTCCTCACTTCCTGCCCGTTCCTAAAAGGGCACCAGGCAGCTGGTGGTGGGTGGTGGCGGATGTGGCACAAGCTGACTCAGATGGCAGAGCTGTTATAATGGGGTCTTCTCAAGGATCGCCCAGAAAGGGGGTGATGGACAGGCTCTGTCCATTCCCGGAAGGGTTGCCCAGTAGCTTGGGGGCAGGGGTGAGACACAGCCCTTAGAATGGGCAGAGGGCTGGATTCTGGGGCTGCAAAGAAAAACCCAAGGCATCTGAATTGGCCTGGGATGTGACTTCTTTGCCTGCTGGGCACCAGCCCCTCTGTTGTACCTGGTTCACACTGAGAGTAGTGTGGGCAATCACCAGCAGCCCCCCTTCCAATTTGGGACGAAAGCTTCTTTGTGCCAGATTGAGATTGAGGTCGAGGTCTTCTCTTTGGGAAGGCTGACCAGCACCCCGCGTTCTCTCTCTCTGCTCTGCCCGTCCTATCCCACAACTCTGCGAGGGCCGGGTGGTCCCACTTACTGAGTCAGTGCTTTAGAAGGATGAGGGAGAGGCGAGGGGAAAGGGTGAGAGCTGTAATTGTCCTGGCACAAAGGGGCCACCCCCCTGCACCCCCTCCTGGTGCTTGGACCCCCATGGTACAGACCCAGAGGTGATTGTAGGTTGTAGGTTGTAGGAGGCAGGAGCACACCTGGCAGGTGCTGAAACATTCCCTCCCCCCTCGCCCCCGCCCCCGGCTACACACACACACACACACACACACACACACACTGCTGAGCTGGCAGCAGCAGTGAGGTAGGATCGCTGAGGCAGCACTGCCTGGCACTCCTGCTGCCTTGGGTGGCTCCTGAGGGGGGCAGGCAGGAAGGGCTCCCCAGTCCTAGGGAAACAAGCATAAAGCCTTGAATGTCTGCCCAGGATAACTGAGCTCAGGGCTGTTAGAACTTCTGGGACCCTCTGCTGAGAAATACCGCTGTGACAAACAGCCAAGTGCCACCCCAGCTCCAGTCTCTCATTGCCTTGGCTGGCTGGCTGTCAGGGGACACTTGACTCTCCAAAGAAGAGTTCATTTGGCCAGTGGTCTGAGAGATCAGGGTCAGCCTCAGAGGGGGCAGGCTGGCTATGGCTGTGCTTGGGCTGGGCAGGGTGACCCCATGGGTCCCGGGGACTTCAAGATAGGGTGCTTTAGCCAGATCCCAACCTGACCTTATTCCTCTCTCCCTGGTCACCCTTTTGATGACCTTGACCTTGAATTATTCTCCTACTGGTAGGGGTGCTCAGGGATGTAGAGGAAGAGGGGCTCTGGGAAGGGAAGGGTTGAAAAGGAGCCAGATACTGGGAAGTCCTAGACGTCCTAGTACTCACTGGCCCTCCTGACCTAGTGGAAGCGGGGCAGGATGGGAACCAAATGCCAGGGAGAGGGGGGTGGGCGAGGGAGCCCATCCGCACAGACCCTCTGCGCTCTCCACCCCCAGCCCGGCGCAGGTGGCTTCGTGGAACTTCTTCCGGTCACCGCACCTAGACCTCGGGAGGGGAGGAGGCAGGCTGGGGGAGAGGGGGTGGCATGGGAGTGGTGGCCTCCCGCCACTCGCTTCAGTATTTGGAGTCTGGCTCCGCCCGCCTTCACAGGGGAATAATTTATTCATTGTGACTCCCGCAGGAGTAACAGTCATACATAATTAGGGTTAATTATGACATTCATTAATTACGACGGCTTTTCTTTTCGCCGCTTTCTCCTCCCGCCCCTCCTGCCCGAGTCCGGCTCCCGGGTGGGGGTTGGGGTGGGGCGGGCAGCCGGGGTTCGGGAGCCGCAACCTCAGGGCGACCGCCCGGCTGCCGCAACCCCCGGTGGCGACCGCCAGCTGCGCCACTACTTCACCCTCCCACCCCCGCCGCAACCCCCCCACCCCCGGACCCAGGGCTCCACCGGCGGGAAGGAGCGGGGTGCAGGGCTGCGGCGGGTCCCGGGGGGAATAGGGGGGCCAACGCCGAGACCCCAAGCTGAGACAAACAGGTTGCAGAGGCTCGGCCGGAGCGACGCCGCAGAGAGCGCGCTCCAAGGTCCCGACGGGGCCCCTGGCCCGCCCCCCGCCCGTTCCCCGCGACTGGCCGGTGCGCACCCCGCCCGCCGCACCGAGTCCCTTCCAGCAAAGCCGACCCGCGCCTCCCGGCGGGTCGCGCCGCGCGTCCCTCGTCACGCGCGCAGGGCGTGCAGGGCTTGTGCGATGGGCGCCCAGGCGCGTGGGGGGCCCCTCCCGGGGTCCGGCCCTCCGCCGTGACCCCACGGGCCCGAGCCCACGGGGCGACCGCGCGCCGGAGCCGGGCAGGCGGCGCGACCGCCGAGTTACCTTGGTCTCCTGGAGGGCGGAGATGGTCCCCGGGGGGGAATGGGCGGCCGCGTCATCCGGCTCGTTCTCCTTCTCGCTCATTTCGGTCATGGTGGGGGGCCAGGGGCGCGCAGGGGGCCGAGACCCGACGGCAGGCCGGCCCGGGGGGCCAGCGGCGGGAGGCGGCGGCTCCCTGGGACCCCGAAGCCCTTCTCGGGAGACTGCCCCCAAGTCAGCCCCAGGAGAAACCCGCCGAGGCAGGGCAGCCCCCCACTCCCGGGCGCGGGCCGAGAAAGTTCCCGGGTGGTCCCGGGCCGGGAATCCCTGTGGGCGGAACGACCCCGGGCGAGCGGACGGAGGGTCTGGCCGGGATGCAGCTCAGAGCGAGGGGAGGAGGGAAGTGGGGACGCGGGGATGAGCCGCGGGCGGGCGCGCCGGAGCGGTCTGTGTCCGGCCGGCCCCGCCGTCCTCTGCGCCCGCCCCCCATCCCGCCGCCCCCCCTCGGGCCCCAGCCCGGCACCCGGCGGCCCCTCCGCCCAGTCCTCGCCTTCCAACTTTGATTTAGGAGGTCGCCTGGTCCCTCCCCCTTCCCTCCGCGGCGCCCCTGGGGTGTTATGCAAATAGGGCTCCCTGCCATTGGCTGCCGAGGTGGCTAGGAGGAGGAGCTGGGCGGAGCCGGGGGGGCTCGACCAGATGGGGAGGGGCTTGGAAAGAAGTGGCGGGGGCACGCTTACTCTGAAAAATCGACTTGAGAGTCGCGACAAGGTGGAGGGATCGGAGATCCATTAGTTGGAGTGCGAACGGGTTGAGGGCAATAGGAATAGGTTGGAGCTGCAGCAGGATAGCTCAGAGAGAGACCCAAGGTAGGACTGCCTGACCCTGCTTTGGAGAACGCGTGGGACCCCTTCTACCCCAATAACCCAGGGTCTCTCTGCCAGGGGGAGGGGCTTTCTCCACAAATACACCGCCCTAGGCCAGGCTACAGCCTGCAGCAGGGAAGAAGCCAGTACGGATGGCTCCTGTGGACTGAGCCCAGCACAATCAGATTCCTTGTCCTCTGGCCGTCAGCAGAGAAGGGGCCTCAGTGCTCACATCTAAGGACCCCAAACCTCTCCAAGACACCTCCCCACCTAGGTACCCTGCAGTTAGATGGGGTGTGGGGGAGAGCTCACCTTCCAGTGCTGCCCCTCTCTACCGGGCCTAAAGGTGCACGGACCCATTTCCCCAAACCGTCCTCTTTGGTCTCCCCACCCTTTCTCCTGACTCTTCCGGCCCTGGCCAACCGCTGCATTGCCAACCCCTGACCTCTCCACGGAGAAGGGAGGGAGACCTGGCTGGACAGACTCCTTCCCTGGACCCTGGACGCAGGTGGAGGGACAGCTGTAGCTATGTCTCCCTTAGAGGGGGTGGTGGAGGGGGGTGGTAAGGACAGCACTCCTCTGTGGTGAGAGGATGGGGAATCCAAGGCACACTAAGATGCTGGAGGGGGTTCTGCCCCTTGCCAGTCCCAGAGGACATGGGCAGCCCCCTCACATTTCTTCTCACAGTCCTGTCCTACCAAGGATGAGCTCACCACCTGTGGCACACTGCTCAGGTTACTGCATCCTGACGTGGAGATTTATTTCCAGTGATGGAATTAGGACAGAGGCAGCCAGGAGGGTTTATGGTTGGGAGGGGCTTGGACCCCTCCTCTGCAGACTCACCCTCTGCAGCAGCACCAGCAGACTTCCACTGATTCTGGGCTCCTGCCCTCAGCCTTCCAGCTAGCCTCCCCTTCACCCCTACAAGACCCTTTACTACCAGCCCATCTGGTCTCTTCACCCCCTCAGGCTCCCCCTGCTCCCCCTTGTCCTGTCAGCCTAGGCCAACTCCTCCCGCCATCCTGGGCTTTGCAGATTTGGGGTGCTTGGTGGGCCATCAGACCCTCCAGCTTTCCTGGGCTGGAGCAGACTGGCTTACCATCTGTGCTTGGAGACTACTTCCTGGCGAGAGTTCGCCCCATTCTCTGTTATGGACCCTGGAGGGTCAAATGCTTGTATAGTCACGAATAAACTCTGTGACCTTGGGCAGGTAGCAAGACCTTTCAGAGCCTTAGTTCCTCACCTGCAGGATGGAGCTTGTCCCTACCCCGGTGGGTGGGGACTGGAGGGAGATGGTGCAGATGGGCACGTAGCCACAGCTGAGAGAAGACGGGCAAGAGCCGACCAGCTTCTCTTTCCCCTGATTACTTCTGGGAGCTTTGTGCCTTCTGCGTGTAGTCCCTGAAGGGCAGAGGAACCAGCTTCCTTCTCTCACTCTCCTCAGCAGTTTGGTGCCTGGTGTACGGGGGTGGTGTGGGAGAAAGACCCAGAAGAAGTGGCTAGCAGCTAGCTGTGAACAGTCTCCTCCAACTAGTCACAGAAAAAGAGTCCCCGGAGGAATCAGTGGTCCCCAGGAGCAAAGGCAAGCTGAGCAAGTTGGAGGGCCCTTGGGTGCTCTGGTTTCAGTACCAGAAGCCAGCGGGGGTGGGAGGGCGAGTGTGGAGGAAGCAGCGGGCTGGATCCCATGACCTCTGGGTGTCCTTTCTGGCCGGCAGCCTTTGTCTTTCAGGACAGTCTTTCATGAACTAAGTCTGAGTCATTGCTTGCTTGCTTGCTTGCTCCCAGTGCCGATCACTTCCACTGCAGTGGCTCAGGGACATGACATGCAGGGACAGCTGGGCTAGCTCCTCTTGGGAAAGGAGGAGCACATCCCATGTCGGATTCATTCGGAGAGCGGAAACAGGGGTGGGCAGCACAAGGGCCCAGGTGTCACAGGAGGCTGGTGGCAGTCGCAGTCAGAGCTGCTTCCCCATCTGCAGCAGCCATGATCAAACCAGTGACTGTCTCAGGCAGGGAGAGCTGAGCGAGAGGGGAGCCCTGGGCTCTGCGCACCGGGGACACAGGGATGGAAGAGAGGACCTCGGGCAGGGAATGTATGGATGTGCTTTATACAGTTGATGTATGTATATGTGTGGATTGTGGTAAGAGTTGTATGAGTCCCTAATAAAATATAAAAGAAGAAAAGAGAAAAAAATGATTAGGGCAAAGACTGTACAGATGTGCTTTATACAATTGATGTATGTATATATATGAACTGTGAAAAGAATTGTATGAGCCCCAATAAATTGTTAAAATTAAAAAAAAAATAAAAAAATTAAAATGTGCTGACTTAAAAAAAAAAAAAAAGAGAGGACCTCACACTCGCTTGAGCCACACTGCTAACATGCCAGAAGAGCTCCATCCTCATTCAGTTCCATCCTCATCTTTCTGCTCTGTGACCTTGAGCAAGGGACTGTCCACCTCTAAATGGACACCAGGTACTAAACCCCACTACCACCAGGTAGATTTTGACTGATAGTGACTCTCTATACCAGCAGTTCAACCTGTGGGTTGTGGCCCCTTTGGGGGTCACCTAAGGCCATCAGAAAACACATATTTCCGATGGTCTTAGGAACCAAGACACCGCTCCTCTATCCGTCTCCAGGTGGGTCCGCCCACATGCAGATACATCCACCTATGAGTACCCGGCATGAAGACTGTTACCCATGCTACACCAGGCTTTAAGACACAATTTCATTTATTTGTAATTAGAAATAAATGTTTCACAATATATAATTACATATTGTTTTGTGATTAATCACTATGCTTTAATAAGGTGCAATTTATAACAATGAAATACATCCTGTATTATCATTTTCATAACAGTAGCAAAATTACAATTATGAAGTAGCAATGAAAATAATGTTACGGTTGGGGGGGTCACCACCACATGAGGAGCTGCGTGAAAGGGTCGGTCGTGGCGCGAGGAAGGTTGAGAACCACTGCTCTGTAGGGTTTCTGAGACTGTAAGTCTTTGGGGAGCGGTCTCATCTTTCTTTGACAGGGCAGCTGATAGACCCGAACTGCCTACATTCTGGTTAGCAGCCCAAAGCCTAACCCACAATACCATCAGCGCTCCTTAGAGATGAACTAGATTTAGGTGAAATGAGTTGAATTAACATGGAGATAATATCACTTAGTGTCGTTTTGTGAAGAAGTGAATTAATTTACATAAAGAGCGAGACAAAGTGGACAGGAAATGTATTCCATTGTTGTTGTCCTTGGGAAGCTGTGTTAGTCGGGTGGACTAGAGAAGCAAATCCAGGACACTCAGATGTATGTGAGAGAGAACTTTATAATAAAAAAACAGCCATCTAGCTCAGAAGCAACACAGCCCACATGGAAGAAACGCACCAGCCTGTGTGACCACGAGCTGTTGAAGGGATAAGGTATCAAGCATCCAGGAACAAAAAAAATCATATCATCGTAAATGTGGGTGAGTGCAGAGTGGAGACTCAAAGCCCATCGGTAGCCAACTGGACACCCCCTTCCTGAAGGGTTGTGGGGAGGAGATGCAGGGTGCAGTCAGGGTGCAGGGTAGCAACGATGAAACATATAACTTTCCTCTAGTTCTTAAATGCTTTCTCCCCCAACTATCATGACCCCAATTCTACCTTACAAATCTGGCTAGACCAGAGGATGTACATTGGTACAAACAGCAACTGGAAACACAGGGGATCCAGGACAGATGACTCCTTCAGGACCAGTGGTGAGAGTGGCGATGCCTGGAGGGTGGAGGGAATGTGGGGTAAAAAGGGGGAACTGATTACAAGAATCTACGTATAGCCTCCTCCCTGGGGTATGGACAGCAGAGAAGAGGGCGGGAGGAGACGTCAGACAGTGTAACATGACAAAATAATGATTTATGAATTATGAAGGGTTCATGAGTTAGGGGGGAGTGGGGAGGGAGGGGGAAAATGAGCAGTCGATATTAAGGTCTCAAGTAGAAGGCAAATGTTTTGAAAATGATGATGGCAACAAATGTACATATGCACTAGACACAATGGATGTATGTATGGATAGTGATAAGAATTGTACGAGCCTCCAATAAAATGATTTAAAAAAAGAGAGAAAACTTTATATCAAAGAGCAACTGTACATTAAGAAAACACCCCAGTCCAGTCCAGATCCAGTCTATAAGTCTGATATTACCCCGTATGTCGATACCAGTCCATAAATTCCTCTTTACACTCATGCAGTCATGCAATGATGCCGAACACAGGAAGATCACAGGTCAGTGGGTGGAAAGTCTTATGGGTCCAGTGGTGGTAGAAGCATCTCAGCACTGGCATGGACCTCCACATGGATCCTCCAGCTCCAGGGCTCTGGCCGTATCACCATAGCTTCATGTGGTTTGCCAACACGAATGTCTCACAGGGAGTGAGTGCATCTGGCCTCCAGTGAGTTATGTATGTCTGAATGAGGTAATCCAGCTGCAACCTGATTGACAGGCTAAACGCCATCCCCTAGCTCTTAATAGTCTCAAATTGACACCAGATTATGTAACTACCCCAGAAGTCCAAATCTGTGAGTGAAATTGAAGGCGCTTAGGAACCCTTTGAGATTATGCACATTTTTGGAAGGAGGAAACTGAGGTTTCTAGGGGAAACTGAGATTCCCCAAAAGATTCTGAGCCACTGACATGGATGAAAGGACCCTAGGTAGCAAAGTAATTACACATTGGGCTGCTAAGCTCAAGGTCAGCAGTTCAAAACCACCAGCCTTTCTGAGGCAGAGAGTTGAGTTCTACTCTGACAGAGTTACACTCTTGGAAACTCACAAGGACAGCTCTGCCCTGCCCTATAGAGTGTCTATATATCGATGACATTGACTCTATGGCAGAGAGTGGGTTTGGGGGCGGGGCAGGGCTTGGCCTGCATGAACCCCCAGCCCTGTCACTCTGCATATCCAAGATTCTCAGATGTGAAGAACTGGTTCTCTTTCTGACAAGTTCTCTCCCGTGAACACCTCTAGCCTCCGCCCCTCCCCATGGGTCATGAGGAACAACCCACCCTGATACCTTTGTGGGTGGTGTTTCTTCTAGTTCTAGAAGTGTGGCTGCAGAGACAGAGGACGGGGTGGGGTGCGGGTGGGGGGTTGGCCGTGTCACCATGATTGGCATGATTGGGAGCCCAGTCTGGCTTCTCATCTCCCAGCTGGGGACAGGGTCCATCTCAGGGGTTCTGGGCAAGCAGGGAACCCAGTAAGAAGTCTAGCCTTGCCAATCTTCCCTGCCTTTCCCCACCAAGCCATCCCGGGACCCCTGGGGCCCCACTCTAATGAGCTAAGGTTCATGGCAGGCAGTGGTAATTATGATTTTATGGAAATACAGAAGGTACTTACGCAAGTGCCTGACACACTTCCCGGCTGTGGCATCTGGGACAGCCAGGTCCCTGGGGGCTGGGGGGAGTACCCCCCCACTCCCTGCTGTTGCCACCAGTTCCAGGAGCACAGGATACTGGCACTGAGCCTCCTCCTACTGCCTGTGGCACTGTCCCTAACACATCCTGAGTGAGCCCTGCCTTCCCTCTGTGCCCCAGGCTCCCTGGAGGGGGCCAACCTGGGCTCTGGTTCACGCAACCCACCCCCTCACCAAGCCAAGGTTCTCTGGAAGACCTGCTTTTTTGTCAGGGGGTAGAGAGTTGGGGATCTTCCCCCTCAAAGAAGAAAGTTCTCTCCTCCAAGAACATGCCCCCTTCTAGTTTCCCCCTTTTCCTCTGAGGCTGGAGACACAAGGCTGGCAGCAGCTGTGCAGGGGTCCTTGCCCCGCCCTGTTCCTGTGCCAACTTGCCTGCCCCTCCCCCATGGCTCTGATCATGCCCGGAGCCATGGCTTCCTTTCTCTAGTCCGCTCTCCTTACCCATCCACGAAGTATCTGTTACCAAGGCAACAGCAATGTCATCACTTTGGGATGAGCCAGAGGCTGGGGTGTGTGTGTTAGGATTAGAATTTTGAAGAGATGAGCAGTGTGGGGCCCCAAACATGTAAAGGTGGATGCATGTGTTGGGGGAGGGGACTGGTGCTGCTGCTGAGAGCTGGGGGCCATGAGGAAGGCTGCAGTCTGAAGTGCCACCATCGGATCTAGGTGTGAGCCAGCCATCAGGGTGCCCTGTGCGGGAGGGGGAGCCTGAGGGTGGTGACTCAAGGAGACATAGAGGCAGAGAGGCTGGAGCCTGCCTTGAACCGCTACATCTGGAGTCCAGTTGCTAATTCCTTGGAGGGTGGAGCTTTCTGGTTGGGGGTCTAGAGTCAGCTGAAGCTTGGGAGGAGCTGGGGTCACACCATTCCCTGCAGACAGCTCAGCGAGCAGCTGATGTGCTTCAGGAAGGGCCCTGGGCAGGGTTTTGGAGGGGCTCCGTCTGAGACAGAGAGACCCTGAAGTTCTACTGAGTGCCTGTGTCCCTCTGGGCACCTGGTTGTCTGGTGGACTCCTGACCCAGAGGATGGGAGAATACAGAGAGGAGCTGGGCGGGGCGCCCAGATCCGAGTGTTGACCGAGGTCCTCAGGTGGACTGGAACACCTGCAGAGGCCCAGAGAATTGTGGGCAGAGAGAACAGCTTGGGCAAAGGCAGAGAGATGTGGGACAGGACAGCCCGTTCCGGAAGTCACCAGCAAGTCCATGTGCGGGGATGGATCGAAAAGAAGTAGACAACATTCTCCGATGCTGGACAAGGAAACAGGATTTTTGTCTGCACAAAGGGGGCTCTGGAACTGCCCACTGGAACCCAGCTGAGCAGACCCGAGGTACCAATGGAGGGGGCAGAGTGGTTCACCTTGAACTTGCAAGGAAGTGAAAAATGTGGCCCCGTAGTAAATGTGGGAGCAAAGTGTGCATTCAGTTCCCTGAAGACCTGCGTTGGCTCTCCTTCTGACACCCGAGCCTAACCACTAGCCATCGTGTGCCCCATATGGCCAAGGAAAAGAGTCACAGCTCCGGGGGGCTCCCCCAGCGTAGCTTCAGAATATCATCAAGGACAGCGAGGGACTGTGGAGGGTCGCTGCAGAGGGGTGGCTCAGTCATCCCTGTGGAGCTTGCTGGGCTGCATTCTGGACACAGAAAGCCCCAGGTTTGAGGGTGGGACGGGCAGTGGTTTGCGTGTGAATTTCAATTCTAACCCTGTCACCAGGGTGGGGGCGTGGACAAGGCTGTGAGGAGGTCCAGGTTCTGGACTCAGAAGGCCTGGGGTTTCATAAGGCCCCACTCCTTGCTACCTTATCACTACGGATATGCAGCCGACTCCTGTCTCCTTGTCTGGGCAACAGGGACCAGCCGAGCCCAAGGGTCGTTGTCAATGTGCAGGGGGCCGGGGGCTCCATGCTAAGTGTACAGCCCCACGCCATCCCTCTGCTCTGGCACGGGTACCCTCTGTCAGGGTAGTCTTAGGCTGCTTCCCTTGTCTGCCAGGCTGTTCCTCCCTCCTGCAGACTCGACCTGCTCCTCACCCCAAAGGGACTCCGGAGCCAACAGGATGCCACAGACTCCCGCTTCCCACCACCGCCCCTCCTCACCCACCAACACCCCAGCCACTCAGCCATGTCACTCTGATCCCTCACCGACAGCACGCCTACTATCCCTATTTTGCAGCCGGAGAAGCTGAAGGGCATAAAGGTCAGAAGTCAATGCCATCTTCATGAGTCAACCCTTCCTGGGTTGGATGCTCCTCTGAGAATTGTTGCCTGAATGCATGAAAGAGCAATGCTTTGGGGGGAGGAGGGAGTACACCTCCCTCTTCACCTCCTTACACAGGTGTGCTGCCTGAGAATTGGTTGTGAAATTCCATACATTTACCAGGCGAAATAAGGCCTCTTCCAGTGATGACCCAGGCAGCCTAAGTTCAAATTTTGACCCCGTCTCTTCATAGCTGTGTAACCTTAACCGAATTCTTTAACCTCTCTGTGCCTCAGTTTCCCCATCTGGGGAATGGGTGACAATACGTGAGCCATCAGGGGCGGAGGGGGGAAGAGAGCATCCGTGTCACAGAGTTGTTGCTAAGGGCCCATCTGTTCGTTCCAACTCCCAGGGACCCCACGGGATGGAGAAGAACTGTCCCACAGGGGTTCCAGGCTGTCATGTTCACGACAGCAGCGAATCAAGCCTTTGTCCCCGGGGACAGCTGCCAGCCGTCAGCTCAGCAGCCCAGGCCTTACCCGCTGCACCACCAGCACAGCCTAGGCCTCCCCTTGCCTGAGAGGCACTTGGAAGTCATGCAGAGCCCAGAAGAGCTGCTGATTTCATAAGTGGACCCATTAATGCTGATGGTGCTCTGGTGCGGCTGCTAACCACAAGGTCTGCAGTTTGAAACCACCAGCCACTCCGCGAAAGAAAGATGAGGTTTTCTTCTCCCGTGAAGAGCGACAGTCTCAGACATCCCCAGGGGCAGCTCTCCCCTGTCCTCTGGAGCTGCGGTGAGTCAGAATCGATTTCAGGGGGGTGAATTTGTCTTGTTTTTCTTTTGTTGTTAATTTTGGTTAAACCTGATGCTTCTAAGTGTGACATAAACTACGGGAGGGGACAGTGACTGGTGGGAAAAGATGCCCACATTTTTGTAGACTCAGTCACGACCTCATTCCATTTGTCCAGCTCCCAGGAGTGGAGGCTTTCCCCATGCCCCCTTGCCAGTTGATTCCCCATGCCCCCTTGCCAGTTGCAGCAGGAGGCTCTTGGGAAGGGCAAGTCACATGCCCAAGGCTGTGCCACAGAGCTGGTCTTGAACCACCTCCCCTCGTCGCTGTCCTTGGGGAGGAAACAGACTCTAGACACACAAAGAATGAAGGGCACAGTGGGTCACGGATCCGACTTGATGGGCCCTGCGACCAGACCACAGAGACAGGGCCTGGAGAACAGAAGTGCCAAGGGGCTGGGCCTTCGCCCACATGCAAGAAGCAGCAAGAAGTAGGCAGCACACTTGAACGTTTGAAATAGGAACCGAGAGCCTTTGGGGAGGATGCTTCCCTGGCAGTGGCATGTCCCTTTGGAGGGGCTCACCCAGGCACCAACTCCATGGTGCTGAGACTTCAGGAGAGACTTAACTGCTGATGGAGTAAAATGGGAATAAATCAGGTTGCTCCTGGCGTGGGCCCACACATGGTCTACCTCTAGGGGCCGGCGTCGCCTCATGCTCGAGTCCTCCCTGGAGAAGGGACCACTCCTGTGTGCAGAGTCCACAGTGTGTGTGTGTGTGTGTGTGTGTGTGTGTGTGTGTGACAGAGACACAGAGAGAGCCTGTGGGGGGAGGTCGGATGCTTACAGACATCCTCCCTGAAGGCAGTCGCTCCCAGACTGCTGTCTCTCCCCACCACAGGGGTGGCCCCACTCCCTGCTGCTGGGAACAATGAACGATTCCTCCCTGAAGCTTGCAACCATTAGCTTGGTTCCTGTAGGTGGGGTTTACACCCTACTGCTCAGGGTTCTTATGGAGATCCAACTGCCATCCTGACTCTAGGATCCGCCCATCTTGCCACATGTGTACCCCCAATCCCTTCTCTTCCTATTGCGTGAATCCCCCTAGATCACCCCTGTCACTGCTGTGTAACAGCGCAACCCCTTCCTGTGATGTATGTCTTTACCTGTAATTATTGGGCTTGCTCGCCCCCCAAAGGTATATAAGCCTGGGTTAGCAATAGAGGGCTCCCTCATTGGCCCCTCCCCCCTCTCTCCTCAGCTCCCTCTCCTCCCCTGTTTCCCTTTCCCCATTGTCCTCCTTCCCCTCCCCCTCTCTCCACATGGACACCCAAGTGGGGCTGAGGTGAGCATGCTACTATGAAGTGTGTCTGACTCCATTACTTCTATCTCTCATGCTCTCAATAACTTTAATATAATATTTATATATCTCAACCGTACAATTGTGCTTATTGAACCCACGACTAGCTGGCCCCCCAGACTTATACTGCAGGAGCCCACGTGGTCTAGCGACTCCTTGGCTCTTCAGTTCCTTGTGTCTGGAAAGCAGGGTGCAGGCCTTTGTACCAGCAGTGGGTGCATAGGGCAGGGCCAGGGCGTCTGGGAGCCCTGGACCAGGGTGGGGTAAGGGTTGGTCTGCAGAATGCTGCCTCCCCAGGTACCCTGCCATAGCTCCACACACTGGGGCGAGGAAGAATCTGGCATTTATTTAGAGTCCAGTTCTTTCTCCTGTGGCGCCAGTCTGATGCCAGAGCCTACTGGTGATGCCACCAGGGCTCCAGGGCGGGGTGGGGTGGGGGAAGGGAGGAGCAGGAGGGCCGGCTTTCCATAAAACTGTGTGTCCATTGGACTCATAGACATGATAATAAAGAAACAGACAAAATATCAGTTGCCCTCAGTTTGATTTCCATTTATGGAGACTTCACATCGTCACTGGCCCTAGAGAGTTTTCAGCGCCTCTTCTTCTGGAAGTGAATGGCCAGGTCTAATTCCCAGAAGCCTGTCGGCAGACTGGAAATGCCAGCCTTTCTGTGAGCCGCTGAATGAATGAACGCATTAGCTGTTGGTATCACCCAGGCCCTCCTCCCACATCTCACTGACCTGAGAGTCAATGCCCACCAAGAGTGACCTTGTAGGCCAGGGTAGGACTGCCCCTGTGAGTTTGGAAAACTGGGACTCTTTACTGGAGTGGAAAGTCCTTTCTCCTGAGCAGTGGTTGCTGGTTTTGAACTGCTGACCTTGTGGATCTCAGTCCAATACTTAACCACTAGCCACCAGGGCTCCTCCCTCCACCCAGTAGACCTTTTATAACATTTTCTAGAAGAAATGAATGAGTGCTTGAGCCACGTTTCTCCTCTTGGGCCTGTTGTCTTTGCGGGAGAGGGAGGGGCCCTCGGACTCCCCAGGTTGAAACATTGTCTGGGACAGACAGAGAGCAAAACACACAGTTTGGGTTGGAGGCGGACACTGGGCTTTTGTTTCTCAGATATATTTACCGGTTGGCAAGTTTCTTGGTTGGTTTCGGGAACTCCAGGGCATATTGTTTAGCATGGGGTGATGCCATGGCCCAAAAAATGGTCGAGCATTTTGGGTGGGAAAAGTTACATTAAAAAAAGGAAAAGGTATCATGTCAGACGAGTGGCTGGCAGGGCTGGCAGAGCTGGCAGGCCAGCGGGAGCGAGGAGCAACCCTTACTGGCTTCCTCCACAGCTGCTGAAAGTTGTGACTGTCCCCGAACTGTCCTTGCAATGACCGGGACATGGGACTATTTCTGGTTGGGGAGGTCTCATCTGAACACCCATGACGAGGTTCTGGTGGGTCACTGAGCCCCTCTGTGGAGTCCCCAGCTCCCCTGAGGGAAGTGCCTGAGGACTGAACCTTGAAATAAAATGCACCTGCACAGGATCTTCTTGCTCCTCGTGCCACTGGCCCCATCTTCCAGATGTGGAGATGGGCTCAGAAAGGTGAGGAGATGCCTTCTGCTCAGTCTCCTTACCTCTTGAACTTTTTCTTGCACCTTCTCAGAGTCTGAGGCAGAGTAGGGGAGTCTGAGGCCTCTGTGATCCCACAGGCAGCGTTGTTCAGGCCCTGCCCTGTACCTGAACTAGAGGAGCGGGCAGGGGACCACTACAGTCAGGTCCTAGTTGCGTTTGCTTTCAGACCCAGCTTCTTCCCGTAAAGAGGGCTTGAGGAAAACCCAGGATAAGGCCCAGCCTCTGTTGGAAGGGTGAGAAGCCCCGTCTGGGGTAGGTTGGGGGTGGCAGTGGCAGTGACTGAGGTGGAGGAAGAGTTGGGTTCTGGGCTTGGGCTGGATGTCCCCTTCCTCCTACCAGCTCCTGGTGCCCTCACAGGACAACTGTATCAGCTCCTTTCTTTTCTGCCTCCACACCCCTCGAGAGCCTCCAAAAGCCCGGGACCAGCAGCTCTGGGGCCCCCACCCTCTTGCCCAACCTGGGAACGTGCTGTGGATGTACCCTGACCTTGCTGCCCCCGTTGGGCCCGCCCATTCCCTCAGTCTTGAGAATCGCTTATTGTGAGCATCTTGGGGACTTAAGCTTCCTGGCAAGACTATTTATACTTCTTGTGTTCCCCCTTCCAGAAGCCCTTGGAATGCAGCGGAACCGGGGTGGGGGTGGGTGTGTAGGTGGGTGGGGGGCTGCCGTTGGTTCTACTCTGCCCATGGAGCTCTTGGTGGGTCAGAACGGACTCTGAGGCAAGGGCTTGGGGTTTGGGCTTTTCCATCTTGCGTGGCCTCCTGCGAGGAGGAAGCATGCAGGCTCAACAGCCTAGTACTTGGGGAGGGGGGAGCGGGGAGCCCCACGCCGTGCAGGGGTCACCTCTTCCATCTTCCCTGTCCTGTCTTCCAGGTCCCAGAATCATGAATCTGAGGGGACTAGGGGCACCGTAGGCCAGCCCACAGTCTCCGCTTTCTACACACCTTTAGATCTGTTTATACTCCACACACTGGTGGGCGGGTGGATGCAGGGGGCTGAGGCTACGTGTGGGGACAACAGGTGCTGGGGAAGCCCTCCCCCAGGCAGACTGTATTTATCCATAAACAGGACCTGCCCTCTGGCCCAGGGCAGGGGACCATCTCCCAGGCAAAGGGAGCTTTCTCTGGCGCCTCCCCTCCTTCCTACTGGCAGGTGGGCTCTCTCTCCAGTGTCAACTCTGCAGGTGTTTCCACAACACTGGGACTGTGTTCTGTAAACCCCAGTCCCTTCCATCAGGTCACCCCCCCCCCCCACGTGAAAGGACAGGGTCTGCCATCTTGGCTCCTGTGTGTGCTTGTGCCCGTGTGTCTGTGTGGGTGCTCCTGCGGGCGCTGTGTTCTGTATGTGAGCATGCATGAACAGTGGTCGAGGGAGGCCAGTACTGAGCAAAAGCCTCTGTGGGTCCATATGGTCACTGCTTGTCCTGGCCCGTCCATCAGATGGTGTGAGGGGCCCAGGCTTCTTCAAGGCCACGGGTTTGGGGACAGTCTTGAAGCTGGAGGTCCCTCGGTGTCCCTGAGGCTCTTGGGGATAGGTGGGCCATCCCAGTGACTTGGGTTTTCTGCATCACTCTCTCCCCTTCAAGGGAAAGATTGGCAGAGGCCCTCGGGGTCTTGATGGCCCCGGGCTGGGGCTGCCCTTGCGGCCCGAGTGTTCTAGAGCTCCAATGAGAGGCCCCGACCTTGCCCCGCCCTCCAGCCGGTGTGTATAAAGGCTGAGGCCCCAGGTGGGCCCAGCGCGACCGAGCTTGGCTCAGTCTCAGCGCGGGCTCAGCGCGGAGATGCTGTTCTGGCACAACCAGCAGGAGCACCTGTGGCCCAGTCCCGGGGAGCTGTACCCCGCCGGCCCTGGAAGCCTGCTGCGGTAAGGGCGGGGCCTGGAGAAGACCCCTAGTCCCCAGCTGTTCCCCGGGCGAGCAGGGGTCGAACCGGTCTGGAGTCGAGTGCGTCCTGGGACGTCTCTACACACTCAGAGCCCCCACCCCTGGGACACGTGTGCTGGGGCGCAGGCGAGCCCCGAGGAGGCTGCGAAACACCAGGACGCTCTTCGGCAGCTGTTTGGAAGAAGTGTCCCAAATCTGGGGTTTGCAGAAGGGGCGGGCTCTCTGGGAGGACCCCTTGCGGCTGGGTTGGCCAGGAGGGCGGCTTCAGTGCCCTGCTGTCTCTGCAGGGAGCCCCTGCCGCTGCCCTACCTGAAGCAGGAGGAGCTGCCCAGCGTCCCCAGCGCAGAGCCGCCCTGCCCCGCGTTCCAGTACGTGCTCTGTGCCGCCACCTCGCCCGCAGTGAGGCAGCAAGAGGAGACCCTCACCTACCTGAACCAGGGTGCGCGGGGCTGGGGAGGGGCCGCCAGCACTGGGCACTGCCCCTGGCTTGGGAGCAGGATGGGTGTTCAGGCACCATCGTTGCCCCTCGGTGGGGCTCACACAGCCCCCCCCCCAACTTCCCACCAGGTCAGTCCTATGAGGTGCGGATGCTCTGCACCCCCAACCTGAGGGATGCTGCCCAGTGTCCCCGACTGCTCAAGGTAGGTGCAACCCTCCCCGGAGCTGTCCTCCACCCCCACCCCTGCCCCCAGGTAGCCAGAGTCATCCTTGTGGTGGCCACTGATGAGGAAGTTGAGGCACAGGAAGCCAAGTGGGTCCTCAAGGCCGCACAGCAGGGGGTAACAGGACCAGGTGCGGAAATATGTTTGCGCATCATTCCTCATTCACATGATTCAGCCCCAATACCCAAACCGCCCTAGAAGGTGCTTTCTACTTGTTGAGACAAAGATGTAAAGACAAGTGGTGCGAAGCATTGCAAAGGAAGGTGCGTGAAGGGGTTAATCCCCATGTGACAGAGGAGGAGACTGAAGTGCAGGGTCTCCAGGTCACTTCCCCAGCTTCAGGGGTGGCAAGCACAGATGGGCGCCTGGAGACAGACCTAGTGATGCTCGCAGCTCTTCATGCCTCCCAGAGGTGGGAAGGAAGGGAGTGGAGAGGGCAGGCTAGTTAGTCTACCCCAGGTCTGGGGACTGGTACCCAACAACCCTGGCACCCTCTGACCGCTGGCTGTGCCCTCCTATGCCCTGGCACCTTCTGGCCCCTGGTTGTGCCCTGCCACCCTGTGACCCCTGGCTGTGCCCTGCTGTGCCTGCAGAGTGTGGTACGCGTGGTGTTCCACGACCGACGCCTGCAGTACACGGAGCAGCAGCAGCTGGATGGGTGGAGATGGAGCCGGCCCGGGGATCGCATCCTGGACATTGGTGAGTGGGGAACCAGGGACCCTCAGGGGCTGCTCTCTGGTTGGCAAGCCCGTGTGGACAGAGATCCCTTGCCCTCTGTTCACTGCAGACGTGCCATTGTCTGTGGGGGTGATGGAACCCCAAGTGCTGCCCTCACAGCTCAACACGGTGGAGTTTTACTGGGACCCCACTAAGAAGACTTCCCTTTTCCTGCAGGTGAGTTTGAGCCGGGCCTGGGAGGAGGCAGGGGTCCCCTGGGGTGGTAGCAGCCTAAGGGAGAAAGGAAGGCATATTTGGTGTGGTGGAGAGGGGACAATAAGAATGAGTCCCTCCCAAAAGTACCCAGAAGGAACACAGGGTGGGCGAGCCTCAGCATGGGGTAGGCCACGTTAAACATTAAAGCAATGAATGAAAAACGGGAGCATTTCGTTTCCTAAGACGTCATGGTCGGCCAACAATAGGCGAGATGAAAAGGAGATAGCAATGGGGAAATCACTCCTGAGCCCCGTCCCTCGCCCTGCCCGAGACCCAGGCCCTGGGACACTGTTCAAGTCTGAAACTGAACTTGCAGCTGAACCACTGATGGGAAGGCACTCCTTAGCACCACTGGCCAGAGGAGGTGGGAAGGGGGGTTTGCTGGGGATGAGGGAATAACTGAGAGGGGAGAGAGGGGCTGCCGCGGTATGTGGTCAGGACTGCAGTGACTGACGGTCACACAACAAAACGTGCTTGCACCATGGTGGAACACCAGATTGCTTTGTACACGCTCGCCCACAAAAATCACAATGAAAAAAAAAACTGGCATAATTTGTTATGTATCTTTTACCACAATTGAAAAACCCAAACTTTTAATTAAAAAAAATTTGTCATATGACATACAAATAATGTGTTACAGCAAGGCCGTCCTTGGTACATAAAGAGTTCTATACCAGTGAGAATGGGTAAAAGTGCAATAGAAAAATGGACCAAGGAGGTGAACAGATGATTTACATAAAAAGAATCTGGGGGGGAAAGAAAGGAGGAGGAGGAGGAGGAAGAAGAAGAAGAGCCAATCCATGTAGCTAACTCACAGTTACAAAATCCAATCAGAAAAATGCTTAAGACCGGAAATGATTATTGGTAGGATTTGGGAGAGCAGGAGCTTTCCTATCTCAAGCATGCAGAGTCTTCCCGCTGCTCTCCTGCTGACACTGCAGCAAAAGTGATCACACTTAATGTCCAGACTCGCTTTGACCTAGAACTTATTCCTGAGCAGTGTGCGTGGAAGTATGTAGAACTCTGTTTACCCGCGCTTCATGGAAATACACTTGTTCACAGTAAAAGAATCGAAACTATCAAAATGCCCATCCGAAAAGGGTGGACTCTTAATTAAGTTACAGTCCAGGCAAATGAGGGCAGACGAGTTGCCAGTGGAAGTGTCTCTGAAAGATACGTCCTGGCAGGGGACATGGGCTTTCCTCTGAGAAAAGGCAGAATACAGGTGTCGATTTAAAGTCCGATTCTGTGGGTAGACAGAGTGTTTGTATGTAGGGGTGTGTGCATTGTGCATACACTTTTCCAGATGGGAAGGAATAATCCGGGAATGTTGCCTCTGAGAAGGGGGTGATGAGAAGCGCCTCTCTGTGTTTTCAGGGATCTCCATGTTTCCCTTTATAATTGAGCCAGGCTTTGTTTGTAAATCCCATTGTTGGAGACTCGCAGTGGTTAAGCACCTGGACTGGCAGCCCACATTGCAGTCATGGCACAAATCCAGCACAACCACTTCCCAGCCTGGACTTGCTTCGTTTTTAACTGATTTACAGAGCAAACCAGTTTGCCATTCACTAACTCAAACACATTTTGTTAATATCGTGGATTGCAAGTCCCACAGTGTGACATCCTTGTCCTCCTTGTGTCTCCTGTTTCCATTCCTCGGCCTTTCTCGACCCTTCTGAGCTTTGTCCTTGGGTGAATGCTGCTCGTTGGCCTCACAGGGTTGATTACACTAAGGTGTGCATACCTGCCTGGTGTCCCCACCTCCCCAGACCTTTTGTTTGGCTAGAAATGGAGACATAGTTGGTGTGAGATGGGTCCAGCCCTGAATGGGGAGCTAAAGGTCATAGTATCTCAGGAGTTCCCTGTCTCTATTAGCCCTGGAAGCTGGTCCCTTTTATGAGTTTTCCTTTGATATGTTTTCCTCTCTGTTCAGGACCTTCCAGAGCAGTTGGTAATGAATGGGAGGCAGGTGCCATCTAGATCTTCCAGGGAGGCCGGTGCTCTCCTAGTGCCTTAGTCCATGTGATTGGCTGTTCCCACTTATCTTTGGTTTCCTTCACCTTTGTTTACTCCGGATGGAGAAGCAACAATAGTGACGCCTTAGGGTGCAGAGCTTTGTCTTTGCGGACTGTATCATGACCTTGGTGTCCTCTTGGTCCTGAGCTTAGTCCCTCCTGGTGCCATGCCTAGGAGTGTTTTTTGTTTGTTTGTTTAAATAACATTACCCCTTGTTCGACTACATTCATGGACATATTTGCAGCACAGTTAAATACACATGCCAGAAATATCTCTGTCATAGGAGGCGCCTTCAAAGAGGTGTGGGGGGAACAAAATCCCTTGATCTCTCAATTCCATTTTCCTAGAACTTTTGGAAGTCTTCTCAGATATCTGTTTGTGGGGGCTTCAGAAAGTCCCACTCTCCCTCCCACACGCGTCCAGCCTGCGAGCATCCCCTGGCAGGCTGCCACCACTAGACGACTGTGGGGAGAACAGCAATTCCTTTTGCCTGTAACCCACACACTTCTTCCAGGGTCTTCGCTGCCTCCATCAGAGTCGTTCCTAACCTCCTTCACCCAAGTTAAGATGCGTCTGTTCTCCACTTAGTAACTCACTCTCCTTTTCCCTCCCGCCTCTGTAAGCATCAAAGAATGCTTCTTTCAGTAGGAAAGCTTCGCCTTGATGCTTTAGAATAGGGGTCTCAGACCGTAGTGATCCTTTTGTGATTAAGTTCACCGAGCATCATGTCCACCAGGTTCATCCAGGCTAGGATCCTGGTGAGAGTCACTGTTGTCCTTTACCTTTGGGAACTACTTTGTTGCGTGTGTATATGTGCCATAGGTGAACGATCCCTCCCAGATGACACTTGTCTCCACCGTGTTGCTATTGGGACTAGAGCTAATACGAGCGTGTGTCTATCAGCTCATGCTTCGACTCGTTTCTCGAAGACAGACACCCAGGAGCGGAATTGATGGCCGTATGGGCTTTGCCCAGGTCACACCTTCTCTGGGAGCCTTACTTTCCTCTGTAAGGTTAGGCCTTTTTATTGTTCTTCACAGGATCGTTGGAGGGCCGCAATGGGCAAGTGAAGGGGGTGAGGGAAGGTCCCACTTGACCTTGGAATCAGGCAGAATCCAGAGGCTGGGGGCTGAGCAGGATGAGAGGGCAAGGAGGCTACCTAGATTTCGCCAATAAGATCCAGGACACCTAGTCAAACTGGAATTTTAGGCAAGTAAGGATGGTGAGGCGTAGGCTTGCTTACTTTGGACCAACTGGTAGACGAGGACATTATGTTTGGTGAAGGAGCGGGTCACCAGCGCCAGGGAAACCCTCAGTGACATAAAGTGATGACACAATAGCTGTAACAGTGGACTGAAATATAGCTATGATTATGGGGATGGTGGAGAACCAGATGGTATTTTGTTCGGTTACATCCAAGGTTTCCATTGAATTGCAACGGGCAGGAGAGTAACTAACAACCTCCACATCCCACATAATATTGGGGCATACTAGTACACAAATCAGTTGATTTTATTTGAAATTCAAACTTAATAGGATAGCTTGAGTTTTATCTGGAAGCCATACTCTGGAGAGGGCTCAGGTTGGAATGGGGAGCACTCTCTAGGGAGAGGACTTTGAGGAGAACTAGTAAGAAGTCCTGGTAGCGTAGAGTTATGCGTTGGGCTGCAACCCACAGGCAGCAGTTCTAATCCACCAGCCACTCAGTGGGAGAAAGATGAGGCGTTGTGCTCTGGAAAAGATGTGCAGCCTTGGAAACCCACAGGGTTCGTTCTGGTCTGTCCCTACGCGATGGCAGCAAGTTTCGTTTTGTCTTTTGATTTGTGCAGGTGTGTTGGGGGTAGGGTGGTTGGTGTCTGTGGTCCATTGGTGGGTGAGGGAGAACAGCTGGGCCTGGAGAGATGGCCGAAGTATGTATGTATGTTGCTCCTCCTCACACCTCCATGGGGAGACCCTGGGGATTTCAGAACAGCGGCTATCTTACAGCTGACATTGGCTGGGGATGGACAGTGGCTAACAGGCAGGCAGGTGACTAACAGGTGTGGGGTGGGTCTCCTTGACCGTGGAAAAGGTCCCCAGTTACCCTGGCTTCTCGATGCCCTTCTCCGCCTCAGGTTCACTGCATCAGCACCGAGTTCACTCCCCGAAAGAAAGGTGGAGAGAAAGGTGTCCCTTTCCGCCTCCACATCGACACCTTCAAGTCCAGTGACAAGGAGTTTACGCCGGAGCACCTGCATTCCGCCGGCTGCCTCATCAAGGTGTTTAAGGTACAGGCAGCGCTTGACTCTCCCCATGCCCGGGGTTGTCACCCTGCCTCCCTGGCTGCCAGGTTCTGGTGCTGTGCCCCCCAGCTAGTGTGTCCTCTGTGGGGCGGCCCACTTCTGTACATGGAGGGGAGGGACTTGATCTTCTTCAGAGGTCATCCAGCGGATCCTCCTAAGGGGAGGTATTAGGTGAGGGGGTAGGGGACTCTGAAGTTTCCTTGTTACTCCCCAAAGCCCAAAGGAGCTGACCGCAAACTGAAAACGGACCGGGAGAAGGTTGAGAAGCAGCCCCTGCACGACAGAGACAAGTACCAGGTTGCGTGTGACAGCACGGTCTTCACGGAGGTGTGTATGTGCACGCGCGGGGCAGCGGGCTGGGAGAGCCTCACCGCACCTAGGGGAAAAGAGAGTCGCTGGGCTGGGCCTGCTCCAGGAGGAACACAGGCCAGGCGACACTTCTGCCTGTTTGCCACATTCATCTCTCCAAGGTGGCGCCTCCGTGTCCTCGCACCTGTGCCCCTCTCCAAAACACCGACCCCTAGCGGCCCGGCCAGACAGGGTAGAACTTGTATGGATTGTGATCAGAGTTGTATGAGCCCCCAATAAAATGATTAAATAATAATAATAATAAAAAAGAAGACAGGCTAGAACTACCCCTGTGCGTTTCTGCAACTCTTTCCAGGAGTAGAAAGCCCCGCCTTTCTCCCTCGGAACTGGCTGATGGCTTTGAACTGCTGACCCGTGGGTTAGCCGCCTGACCTGTAACCACTGCGCACCAGGGCTCCCCAGGGCTCTGCACGCCCCACCGCCCTGCCACCTGCCCGGGAAGCACAGCATCCTCCACCTGCGGGCTCTGCGCGGAAGCCCCGCCCCCTCGACAGGCCCCGCCCCACGTGGCGGGATGGGCGGGGCGGTGAGCCGCCCGCGCGGCGCCGGGAACTCGGCGGCCCGTCTGTTTCTCCGCAGTGTCCGCCGTGGCCAGAGCCCCCTGTAGGGCGCCACTCACCTCCCGGCCCTCCGGCGCTGACCTCCCCTCACGCCTCCAAGCTCCTGCCCCCTGAGAGGTGAGGAGGGGGCGCTCCGCCCCGGGCTGCCGGGCTGCTCAGCCAGGCTGCGGGGGCTGCCCCTTGAGTCCCCGCTGCTCCTCGCAGGCTCAGCACCTCACCGCCGTTCGCCTTGGAGACTTTGGGGGGCAGCACGGCGGAGGTGAGTCTCCCCTCCCAACCCCGCACCATCACCCCAAAGCGCGCTCGGTGCGGCTGCCCTGCCCCCTGGTGGAAGGAGGTGACACGGCCACAGGTTGCAGGATTCTCCGATGGTGGGCCTCACCCCCCCCCCCCTTGCCCCCCCTCGCCAGACCAGGCAAGAGGGGCTTTCTCATCTCCCCCTGGCCCCCAGTCTGGGGGCTGCCCGAGGGAAACCACAGCGGGGCGTTAGCTGGGCGGCCCTCTCTCTGACTCAGGATCTGACTCCTGGAGCCTCCATCCCAGAGACTCAGCAGTGGCTGCATCGGCACCGCTTCTCCAGCTACTGTCGGATGCTGGCTAACTTCACTGGTGAGCGGGACCGAGCTTGGGGCACTGAGGCGGGAAGCCCGCTTGGGCTTGGTTTGCTGTTCTGCCGTGCAACTGACCTTTTTCGAAGACTCAAGAGTTGTCAGGAACTGTGCCGGGCTGCCTCCTCGGATATAATCCCGCAGAATTCATACACTGCCCCTGCAGAGGCTCAGCTCCTTGCTCAAGGACACACAGGGGGGCAGAGCTGGGATTTGTGAATCCCAACAGGGCTCCTATGTTCAGGCACAGTACAAACCAAACCCCAAACTCACTGCCATCGAGTTGATGCCAAATCACAGCAGGTGTAGGGCAGGGTGAACGGTTCCTGTCATTTTCTGAGTGTGCAAATCTTGATTCCAGGAGAAAAGCCTATTCATTCTCGCGTGGAGTGGCTTGTGGTTTCAAACGACCAGGCCATTGTGTGACTGACTCCCTGTGCCACTAGGGCTCCTGGCTCCTAGCACTGTCTTCCCTGTCTCCCTCAATCCGGCCCTGTCTGACCTGCAGGCACCGATTTGCTGAAGCTCACCCGTCAGGACCTCATCCAGATCTGCGGAGCTGCTGATGGAATCCGCCTTTTCAATACTCTTAGAGCCAGGTGCTGGGCACTGTCAAATAAGTCCTCCTCCCACTGTAGTGGTCCTAACTAACTCGGCTGGCAGGGAGGCTTCAGAGAATGATCAGGCCAGAAGGTACCTTAGAAGACCACAGAGTCACAGTCCCTCCTATTACAGAAGAACTCTCAGGCCAAGGAGAGTGACGTGCCCGAGGCCACAGAGCAAGGCTGCCAAGGCTGGGCTGGTCAAGCTCCTCTGACTCCCTCCTTCCCGTGGCCACCCCATTGGCCTTCAATTTCTAGGGAGCAAAGAATTGGCTTTTCCTCATCTCTCCTAGCCTCAGGCCCAACATTCATTAAGTGGCTAAGAAGTGCTTGGTGGTCTTCCCTGGAGAGCTAGGAGCCAGCAGGGACTCTCCCAGGGATTGGGGCTAGAAGCTCCCGTGCAGAAATGAAGGGCTGACACACAGTTTCCCTGGCCCAGGCCCATCCGCCATCGCCTGACTCTGTATGTGGCTCAAGAGGCCCCTAGACAAGAGAATGCTGTTTCTAAGAACTCTGACCCAGGTGAGGTTCTGGCCTGTGCCTCCGCAGATCAAAAATACAGGTTGGCTGCAGGTGAAAATGCCCCTGGGGAAAAGGATGATGCGGTGCCACTCCTAGGACGCAGGACTCGCCCTTTCGCCCTCTGGCATTTCTGACCAGTTCAGTCCTCTTCCCTGGGTTTTCTCCATGTTCGCTCTTCACCCCTATTGCCGTGCTGTAATATGGGAGTCAGCACATCGCCTTGCATGCACTTGTGCTTCCGTTATTCACGCACTGGGGTCCTACCTTCTTATACTGCAGATTCCCTGAGGCCAGCCCCCACCCCCACCCCCGGTGTTCCCCAGGGGCCTCCTTTCCCCACTGACTCCTGCTCCTGTGCTTCCCACTCTCAGGCTTTTACCAAGAGCTCTCTCTGGATGAGCTCAGTGCTGTCGAGCTGATGGGGAAACTGGCCGAGTTCCTCGCCCTCCCAGCCAATCAAATCCATTGCCTCTTTCACCAGGGCCCTGGGGGCATCCTCATTCTCCTCAGTGACCAGGTAAAGGGTTCCCCCCCCTGCCTAAGACCTTGCTCTCCTCCTCCTCCTCCCAGGCGGCTTCCCCAGCAGGCCCCGCAGCCTTCTCCCAGCCCCGGTTTTTGTTTGTGTGAGCTCCCCCACACCCTTACAGGTCAAGCCCATGACCGCTTCTCCCTTGCAGGTGGTCCAGAATCTTAAGGATGAATCCTACTTTGTGGCCACAGCAAAGAAAGGTAGGGGTTTTAGAGGGAGCGGATGGATCATGTCTGGCTGCCGCTAGATGGGTGAGCCTATGCCGAGTGCCTGCTGCCTCCTAAAGGCTCCCTAAGGGTGTCAGTGGGAGGCAGTGACCCATCTGCTGAGGGTCAGCAGAGCCGCAGGACTCAGAGCAATGTTCAGCCTAGGACAAGATGTGACTGGCTAAGCATACCCTCACAAGAAAAACGCCCCCATTTCTGTTGTTAAAGTTGGTCTCTGCCTGCCAACACTTAGTTGGCCATAGGGCGGCTGCTGGCTTGCCCACTGCCACCACTCAGAGGGGTGGATTTGACGTGGGCTGACCACTACCTGGGCTCCCGCTGCTCGAGGGCAGTGGTGACTGGGAGGGCTTGCCTCAGTCCAATGGTGCCCTCTTTACTGCTTCCAGTGCCGAATTCAGACGGCTACTACTTGGTCCTGACCAAGGCTTAGGGGAACCTGTCCCCCAAAGGCTCTCTGGGGCCATGCTCAGCAGAAGCTTGGCTGACTGACCAGCAGATGCCACACGGCCTTCTTTCACCTCGGCAGCAGTGCGTGTTGGGGCCCTCAGACAGTGCTCCCTGCCCAGACTCGACCGAGTGGCAAAGCCTTATGCAGCAAAACCCAACACCAAAGCCCTAGACCCCAGCAAAATGGACCACGAGCTGGAGTGTGCGCAGTGTTGGCTATTGGACACGATGAGGCAAATGCATGTTGATTTAAAAATGTCTTCACTCCTTGTTAAATTAAATGTTAAATAAGTACATATGGATTTTCAATGTGTTATTTCCCCAAGAGAAATGCCTTCTATGGACCCAGGCAAAGAAGCAGCTGTTTCCCCCACCACCTCCAATGAGTTTGGCAGGAACTATGGTTGAAGCCTCTGAAGACCAGGCCACGTTAGAGCCGCTGTTTACCTCTTTCGTTCTATGGATTCGGAAATATTGTGGCTGAACGCACAGTAATGAGGTGATAGGGTGTTTTAAAATTTGCTTTTAAAAATTGACTTTATTAAAAAAAAGAATCCATCCTTACACCAAGATGCTAAGGTAGCGGCGTCAGGTTGGGGTAGAGGAGCCCCTCACCAGTTTCTGTAGTCAGAATCAGCCCACGGCAGCACACAGGCTTACTTTTAAAATGTTCGATTTTACAGCTGTCCCTTTTCTACCTCCCCCCAAAAGTAACTGGTGAAAAGCAAGCCTGTAGGCCTTTTTAAGAGGTCACCCTGATCTGGCTTCCTTTTAGGGTCTGTAACACACCTGAAGTGGTTTTGGGTTGAGGTAGAGTGCTCGCTGTCTTTTTTCAGAGGCAACAAGGAAGCACTCTTGAAAAAGGTAAATAGCACTGTGTATCCTAACCTGTGCCTGTTTTCCTCATCCCTCCCCATCTGAAAAACTTCAAGCATTAAAGTCGAAATAACCGTGATCTCCTAAGCATTAACTGGACAATGGGCCAAGGTGACCTGTGAAAAATGACCCATTTCCCTCACTTATTAATTCTTGATATTCTCTGGACTCTTGACTAGGGTTGGGGAGAAAAGCTCTAAATGCTGGCAGAGATGAAATATGGATGAGGGGAGGGAAACCTGCTTATGCTTTGAAATTCAAAGACCCACAGAGGGCCTCCTAGGGTGGTCCAGGGCCGACTCAGTTCAGCCTTGAGCTGGGACCACATGCATCCTGGGTGTGTGTGCGCACGCGGGCAGTGCTGGCTTTAGGTGCCTCATCTAGAGCCAGCCTTTCTTTGAGGGCCTCTGACTCCAAGGCTATCTCAAGGCCAACACAGGGACCCTGTGATTTACGCTGAGGCCGATTTGGCTCTACTGCCATCTCTACCTAGAGGTGTAGTGGTTCCTAACTTTGGCTGCCAACCGCAGGGTCAACAGTTCAAAACCAACAGCTGCTCTGAGGTAGGGAGACACGGGGCTTTCTACTCTTGGAAACCCACAGGGGCAGTTCCGCCCAGCCTTCTGGGGTTGCTGTGAGTTGGAAGTCTCATAGCAGCGAGCTCACTGCCCCCTAAAGTTGAGGGAGGGCTTGGCTGCACTGACAGTCCAGCTAAGGAAACAGCTGTGGGGATGAAGGGGCTCCGAAAGCAGCTGACATGCTGTGTTTCTAGGTGATCTCCACAACGTTCCAGCGCAGGTGCTGCTAGCTATCCTCATGCCGCCCGTGACGCCTGCACCTGAGGGCCAAGCCGCCAGAGAATGGCCAGGTCACACTACAAGAAATTGGCAGGGCAAGATTCAAAACCCAGGCCCTCCGACTTTGGAATTTGGTGTTTAAGCACTACCCTGCCCTGCCTCCCCCTTTCCTAGCTAGGGCGGGAGCAATGTTCCGCAGAGAAAAGGAAGAGGGACTCGCATCACATAGTGGGGCCCTCTCTCTCTTAGGGGGAATGGAGTTCAGGGTATGAACTCAAAACGAGAGTGTGGGGATGCCCCAAGGAAGGCCCTCTCATCCACCACAATCACCCCCCCCCAACTCGGCCTCAGGAGCCTTGGCAGTTGAGCGCCCCAGGAAGCTGTTACTGCTCCCAGCTCCAAGTCAGGCGATTTCTGCAGCAAAATGAAAAGTCTTCACAGCTTATTTCCTTTAATTACATCATAAAACAAAATTAGAACATACAGGAAACAATAGTTACATAACAATTTATATATTTATATATAAAACTTTTTTTTTTCCTTTTTAGTCCAAAGATTTTAAAGCAAAAGGAATCCTCTATTGCCACCTTGGAGTTTTATTTTAAATAACCCTCCCCCCTCCCTCAAGCGTCCAACAATGGAGTGGACACAGTCACTGGACAGCTGATGGAGCTTGGTGTGTCGGCCCCAGGGCTGGCTAAGCTTGGGGCAGGCCTGGTGGAGGAAGGAACAAGCAGCAGCCCCCAACCTGAAGCTCTCCAGGGCCAGTCTGCCAGGGCCCAGGCCACAGACAGGAAGGTTTGGGATCAGGTCATGCTGGTCCAACACCTTTGACGTTTTACCCCCTCTGGGGAGAGGGCTCAAGGGTGGGGATGGGGATGTGTGTGTTCTAGGAAAAGACCGAGCCTGGTTTGAAGATAAAAATGTCCCCAGCAGCACCATTCACCCACCCATCTGTGTCCTCCAGGCAGGGCCAGGCCTCACAGTTCACTGAGCTCTGCCAGGCCATCTTTCTCAGGACTGAGTGGTGGGCAGAGGGAGCAGAGAACGCACAGGGCAGGTTATTGGGAAGCAATCGAGAGAGGAGATGGGGAGGTGAGAGTGGGAGGCATCCTATGGCAGATTCAAAGCAAGAATGGAGACAGGTCTAACAAGGAGGCCTCTCTTGAGACAGTCCTCCTCTGAGGGGCTAGTTACCGATCTTTGGGGGTCAGCTCTGAGAGCCACAGCACAGGGATAAAGGAGACTGGTAGATCCCCCCTAGTCAAGTCCCACAGACTTTGTACACAGGCCAACAGGTTCTGAGAGTTAGAGGTTAGTAAATTTGGGGTGAGGTGTGGGGTGGGGGCAGCAAGAGAAGGGATCTTGGGCTCACCTCTTCTTGCACTTATTAGAAATTAACAGTCATCAGAGAAGCACAAAAAAAAATTCTTGGGAGCGAGAGGGAGAGAAGTAAACCCAGGAGAGTAGCAGCAAAGGTAGCTCATACGTCTACTACGTAGCACTAGGCAAGAACTCATTCAAGCTTTTTAAGGGGAGGAAGGTAAAAATAAATCAAACGATGCCAGCTAAACTCTTTTTGTGTGTTGGCGTTTAGGCTCTCATTTTCGAGTGCCATTAAAAACACAGCTTCCCTCCCCACAGGGCCTGCGAGGATTCGGGCTAAGGTAAGGAAGACATACGTGAGCAGCAGTGTGGTTCAGATGTAAATTAATAGGTAGCTTTAAGTAGAGACTAGAGAATCAGTGGGACAGAATTGTCTTCCACAAGCCAGGAAAAGGCCACGACTCCAAAGATTTCCCTGGGCAGAAAGACGAAGGCCTGTGCCCGGACGTCTCCAACAACCTATTCCCGGGGCCGAAGTCCCATTTGGCGCCCACTTGTTCTGGTCCTGCTACTAAACCACCACTCTCAGCAGTAGCTAAGAAGCGCTGGGGTGTGTGTGCATCTTTGCAGTGATGTCAACCCCCAGCTGGCAGACTGCTGAGGGGTGTGTGGGAGAAGGCCTCTCTGGAACCACTGGAAATCCTTGCCAGCAAGAAGGGCCTGGCATTCATGGGGTGAAGCAGAAAGTCCCTGGAGGAGAGGGAGTTGCATTTATAGATGCGGGACAGAGGCTCATACCTGAGGCAAAGGGCCCGGCTCTGCAACTGGTTATCTCCTTTACTTTAAACCTCATCGGTGGTTTAAGCCTCAAAACTCCCCCCCTCCCCCACAGTTCTTCAAAACCAGAGCCTGGAAAACATTGAATAAAAAGGCCCAATTGTCTAAGTTTTGGGTACTCCTGGTTCCTCTGGACTACCTCAGCCAGAGAAGTCCTGAGACTCAACACCTGAAACCAAACTCTACCAACGGCTTAGTCCGAGCCACAGAGGCAGAGATGGTGACGTGCATGCATGGGACGTCCTTATCAACACCCCACATGAGCTTGTCTAACACTCTTCTGCGGAGAATTCATGTAATTCTCTTGGACTCCCGAGATTCACTGAGACTTGGCCAAGAAGGTACTGATTTTACTAAGGACCAGAGGCTCCAGAGCAGAATTGAAGTTCCCAAGAATAAGAGCAGACGCATGAGAGGGCAGAAGTCCTCCAGGCTGACAACTCGCTTGCCTCCAAAGGTCCTTTCTGTGGGAAGTGCAAGGATGACCAGGATAGTCGCTGGGGCTTCAATAACCCAGGCTTTGTTGGAGGAAAGAGAAACCCCAGGCCTCTAGAAATAGCAATCATAGTCTAATGGGGGGAGGGGGAGGCCTGCCTCAAGATTGTCAGTCAACTTACATCCTCTTAAAGATCTGGTAATAAACAAGGCCTGTGTTAGAGGCGATTACAGATTCTAGGAAAAAAGCAATCTTTTTATAAAATGTTCTAGAATCCCAGAGCCTATCATTGAAAGATACTGCCAGCCAGGATGCAAATCAGGGATCCTAGTCCTTAAATCAAACACACAAGTGAGAGAAAAGCTAAAAGATTAGACCAATTCCTTTAAATGGCAACTGGCAGGGTCTGATTTTCAGCACAATCAACAAGAAACAGCCACGGGCCAACCACGAGGTGAGTGCGTCTCCTCTCCAATGAGTGGCCCGAGGACAGGCTGCCCAGAGCCAGGCAGAAACCACCCCATTCTTTCCAGGCAACACTCCGACACCTGTTTGCAATTCAACAAACCAAGGCAGGTCCCCCCACTCCCTGGCTCCCCCCCCCCACCGCCCCCAGTGGGCTGTCGAATGGGCAAGAATGCATTTTACACGGCAATTAGAAGTGAAAGAGCTTGGCTGCTGCAGTAACACAGCTATACCAAACCGTTCACTCAGTTTTGAAAGCCCAAAATAAAGTATAAACATTATTTGCTAGGTTTCCCTCTAAATGTATGATACAAAAAATATGTAAAATTTCTACACCTCTGCTAAATCAAGTAAATGGATGTGAAAATCAGACTGAAGAGTTACAAAAAATATTAAAGGAATCCTTTTATCCCCACTAAAGGTAAGAGGAGAAGGGAAAAACTTTTCCATATAAATAAAAACAGAATGTGCTTTCATATTCCAAATATTGGAAAAAAGCCCAGAGCCAGATGCTCTTACTCCTCATACCCAACCGTTTGATTTCAAACTCAATCTTAATCCACCAGTGAACACACGGCCCGAGCACCTGGCAGTGACTGAATTCAAGGCTGCCCAGGACAAAAACTCTTGAGGAAGCTACACCGGGCGCGAGGAGGAGAAAGCAGCAGCAGCGGGTGTGAGGTGGAAGGCGAGGAGGGCGTGGGAAGGAAAGGGCAGCAGCAAAGCAAGCTGTCATCCATTTGAGGGGCCAGTTGGAGAAGGTGTAGCAAGGACCAGTGCAGCTGCTTGGTGGACTGTAACGGATGAGGCTGTGGGGAAGAGAGAATCTACAGGCCCTCACACTCTCCAGCAACATGGCAACGTTTCCTCACGGCCTTCTGCAGGTTTATGGCAACAGCTTTAACGGTACCTTTGTGTGTATCCAAGTTTCTTCTCTCTAGTCACACTCTTCCCCCTTTTAATTACAGATGGCATTTTCTGGAGGGACTATGGAGCCTGAAAAATGCACCAATATGCTGTCCCCAAGGAGAACTTCTTCCATACCCTTTAAGACATACTGGATTTCAAGAATGTTCCAGATGTCGAGGGCAGGAAGCAATTGTGTTTAATACCCTTTCCATCTGACTGGAACTTACCATGTTCTGCACTCTCAAAACCGTAGTACATGCATCGATTGGTGTGGGGTGCAGTCTGGCACTCCAGATATATTTCCTTCTACACTTGGTGGACCCCAAGTGTTCTTAGGAAGGAGAAAGATTTCTGCACCGGCCTCCATAAGCTGATACTGCTTACCTCACACACTATTTTGGGCCACAACAGAAGGGACAAAAGAAAACTACAACAATGAAGTCATCTGGGCAAGCCCACATGGAGCTGCATGTGGGCAAACTCTGCGTAGCGAGAAACAGAATTTCCAAGACCTTCCAGGGATTGGTGAATTGGATGTTTTTGACTACCCCCGCCTAAAGGAAGAAGTACTTTACTTTAGTACCATGACAAACTGAGCAATTCTCATCCACTCCCTAACCAGGGTATTTTATGGTAGTTTTTTCAGGTACTAAAACCCAAATCTTTAGAGGAGATGGCCCTTAAATAAAACCGCACAAGATTTTAACTTCACAATTTAGAAATCTATTTCTTGGGCTTTAGAAGTTTATTTTCTCTCACCATCCATGATTTTTTTGGGTAGGGGAGTAGGTGGGGTGGAGCAGAAAAGAGTTATGGCTCAAAGTTCTGGTCCTTTGAGGCTCGAACATTAAACATGGAAACCGTCAACATTGAAATACAGCTGTCCAGTTGTCCCAGGGCCATTGCTGTACCCCTAATGGGCTAAGTGGGATGAAGACACAGCAGACTCCCTTTCAAGTCCGACTCTAGCCCCTAGACTTGCGTCAGGATGCCAGTAGCACACTGATTCCGGTGTACTAAGACCAAGCTAGTCAGTATGGTCTGAGCGTGGGGGGGCTTCAGCTTTGAGCCTTACCAAGACAAACTTTACAAATAATGCCTTTCTTTCAGTGGAGTCTGATGGAAGAAAAATGTGCAGAGGGGAATGGGCATCTCAGGTCTCTGTCATTTATCACAAGCAGCCAAAAAGTGAAGCTTGTTTTTAGCAAAATAGTTTTAGTTCAATTTCTTCTTAAAATCGTCTCATTTTTGTTACATTTCCCTTCAGACTGGCAAAGATTCAGGCAGAGTACCCCAATTGTAAAATTTAGACTTAAAAAAATATTTTATTATGACTCTCTTAAAAATGGTAACCCCAATTAATCATCCAAAATGCAAATTGTAAACACAACAGCAGCAAATTAGTAACAACTGAGTGTGAGTACGCAGACTGTGAAGGGGTGACAGACCGAGCAAGAGGGCAGGAGGGAGCAACAGCAAATGGAAGACAGGTGCACAAGTGTGCCTGAGTGAGCATTCACACTTGGACCACAGTGATTTCAATGCAACCATTTGGGAAACCTCTGGGCCAAATACTAAAACACAGGAGGAATAGACGCGCCTTCTTTGTGAGCATGCTCAGCAGGTTGGCATGGAAACAACAACGCACAGAAGCTCTGTAGTCATCTTACAACGGATGGCTGCCATTTGTAGGATGCAAAGACATTTTCCTTCTGGTCCCTGGATGCATCATAGCTTGCTTTCCTTGACCCTGGAGGGCTGCAGCTGCTGTTCCAGAATCCCCAGAGACCCCCGGTCATCAACAAAGAAACCGCAGTAGCAGTAACACTGAGTTTGCTGGACTGCCCCCTTCCCTCTACCTTGGCCTATGCTTTTCTTCTGGGCATGTCCAATGGGAATGGTTAAGCTTTACCAATCCATTTGATAAATAAGCCAGCTCCGACTTCAGTCCCATGGTCACAGAGCTAGACTGGATGAGGGTGAGGGTATGTACGTGTATCAATGTGCAGTCCTGGGACCTGGACACTGCCCTCGTTTTGTAACCCCTGCCCAGAACACTGGGGCCGCTTCCACTGGAGAGACTCCACGGTAACTCTAGAAGTGTCATTAAATACTCAGTTCACCAAGGACGACCACCTCCATTGTCATAGGATGATGCAGCATCTGCAGAATCGCGGTCTGCTGCCCCCTACTGACGGGGGTGGAGTGACAGGTGCGAAGTAGGCGTGGACTTTAATATTGGGTAAATGGGTCTGAAACAAGATAGAAACATTACTAAGAGAGGGTTTCAACAGAGAGAGCAAGGTTGCTTTTCAGAAACCCCCCTAAAGGGCTGACAGATTTAAAGCAGGTCAGAGGCTGGGCAGCAGGGAGTTAGTTACAAGGACTGTATACTCTGTCGTAACGTGCCAAGCTTTTCTCAGTGACCAAATCAAGCTCACATAACTTTGTTTGATGGGATTCCAAAAGTATAAAACCGAGGCAGGAAATATATCTATCAAAAGGGATTTACAGAGGACAGACACACAACTCGAAAGAAGTTCAGAAAGCTTCCATTATTTTTCTCCCGAGCCATTGTGGACAATGTCTTTCCTAGTTCATCAAATAAACTAACTTGTTACTTTCCTTTAGTAGCGCACGTCTCCTCTGTGAGCTAAATAGTTTTTCAATACCTACTGTGTTATTTGGTTAAGAGAGGGTAAAAAACGGTCGAGATGAGAATCCTGCTCCTCTGGAGTTTATACTCTACACAAGCACATAAATAACAAAGTAGAAAAATGCTAAGGACTTGACTAAATGCCCACTCCAGGGAATTTGGAGACACACAGACTCGTGGTAGGGCAGGGCTAGGCACCCTCTTGCAAGCTGGGCAGAGTAGCCTCTGGTGGGCATGTGGCTCTTCTTTCATTGTCTAAGTCTGCTTCTAAGGCTGCGGTGAGAGGAGGAACAGACCACCTGCAACTCCAGGAAAGGCCAGGTGCTCCTTGATGCGCTCAGGGGCCACATGACAGAGACGTTGCCAGAGGCTGGTGCTAAGGACCTAACTAGCGCACAGTGCCTTTCCCACAGCAGGTGATGCATGCACATACATTGTAATTGTTGTTCTAATAAATGTCTGTCGAACTGAATGATCTAACATATAAAGTCATCTGTCCTTTCAGTACCCTTTTCCTGGCAAGCCAATCAATTCTCTGAGCATGAATCTCTTCAGTATGGAGGGTGGGGCAGAGAGCAAAATTAGAAATCTACTTAATTCATTTACTGTCTGAAGGGGGGTGGGTGGGGAGAGAAAGGGCCGCAAGAAGTGGGTTTGATGTGAAAGGAAACACAGATAGAAATATTAAATCCCATTTGCCAAATATTTTCTCTGCTGTTTCTTTCTTTCCTGGCACGTGCTTTTGGACCCAGAGATGTTCTTAAGCCCTGGACACTGTTGCAGAGCTTGCTGGGAGGAGGGGATATTTTAACTAAAGGTCTATCCAAAGCACAGCTGAAAGTTAGCTACTTTTTGGTTTGCTTGCCATTTGTCTTCCTTCCTGCTAAATGCCTAAGAAAAAGAAAAAACACCCAGAAACATAGATCTGAAAACAAGGAAAGAGAAGGTGCAGAGAACCCCAGAGCTGGAGCGTGGTGCAGCCATTTTTACCCTGAGTCTCTTGATCCCAGCCCGTGTGATCTGCTGGCAGTCATAGAGCTCTATCCTCTCGAGACTGTGACAACTCTTCAAGTGCTCCAGGGAAGCATCTGTGATCAGTGGGCAATTGTCCAGCTCAATCACTTCCAGCTGGTCATGGGCGCAGGCCCCATTTCCCAGGTGACGAATTCCATCATCTGTGATCAGCTCGCAGTGAGACAGACTCTGCAGACAAACAGAGCAGGACGGACACTGTAACAGCCATAGCATCCTAGAGTCCAGCTAGAGGTCTGGGTGAGCCAGGCCTTTCGAGGTCGATCTTGATGCAGATGGAACCATCATGAGATCCATTTGGTGGAAAAAAGAGGCAAACTAGAGCTCTGGGTTCTGGTTTAGCCATCCATCAATGAAGGCGTTTTCTGAGTATGATTCTGAGCATAAATTGTGAATTCATGTAATGACTAAGATAATTCATAAACAAGTGAATTTAAGTGAAGCCTTAAAAATTACCAAATAAAAAGTAACATTTTTCTTTTCTACAGAGACTGTAATTGTAGCCTTCAAATCAATTTGGATTCACAGTGACCCTGTACGAGAACTCCCCTACCGAGTTTCCTAGGCCACATTCTTTCTGTACCTCTAGGGCTTCTTTTAAAAAGAACTAGTGGGGCTCCAACTTTTCCCGCACCAAAGTCCCGGGGATTTGGACTAAGTATGAAATCTCTGGCATGGGGGGTGGGTGGGCTGGAATGGGCACACGAGACTCAAGATGCTTAAAGCTGCTACCCACTGCCATCAAGCCAACTCTAACTCATAGTGACCTGATGTGGGGTTTCAGCCTCACCTCTTCTGAGGGGTGGCGAGTGGCTGGGAAGCGCTGGCCTTGTGCTTGACCCTCTTACAGCTACTCAGTGTGGTCAGCGCTTCACATAATCGCTTCTAGCTCTACTTTAGCAGTTTCCCTTAAATCCTGTGAAACTTTTAAGGTTTGACCCCATTTTATTACAGTACTTAACCAACAAATACATGACAAAGTCTAGACAGTGAACAGCCAATCAAAATGCCCTACAGAGCAGATCTCCCTCAATCAGCCCACCGCTAGTTATGTTTCATAGAAGCATTCAGCTGAGAGGAGAAGCAAAGGCTCTCTGGAAATGTCAGCAAGTGCACTCATACTCTCCACGCAGTTTCTAGTCTCCACCTTTTCCCGTTCTTAACTCTGCTCTCTCTTCACTGGAAAGCGATAGCTAACTACATCCCTGATGTTGGAGTAAGTCCAATACACATAAAACTCGCAAAGCCAAGAGTTTGGGGGGCAAACAATGAGTATAAGAATGAAGGGAAAAAAAGAAAAATGTTTTAAAACTGATTGTGGTGATGACTGGACAACTCTTTTGAATTGTATAATATGTGAATTATATGCCAATAAAACTGTTAATAAAGTCTTGAAAAGTTAAAAAAAAAAAGCAGAAAGCCAAACTTACCAATACTTGAAGACGAGGGCAATGTATAGAAAGTTGGATTAATGTGCTGTCTGTTATCTAAAAGAAACAAAGGAGTTTACTGCAGGCGGCAGATTTCCAAATCAAATCATAGACTCAGTCCTGACTCCATCTCTACCCTGACCTCCTTCATAAGCACTCAATGAACGATAGGATATTCAGGCTGAGAACTCATCTGCTATGTGAACCTGTTCTAGGCGAATCCACCAGCAGTAGGCTTAACACCTCAATCATGTTCTTCTCCAGATAACATGGTAACCTCCTGAGCAGTTTCATGGGAAAAAAAAATTTAAAGGAAAAAAATTAAATAAGGAAAAAAAGCTACATAATCAAATATGCATAGATCAAAAAAGGCATTTGACAAAAATCTAACACCAATCCCTGATAAAAACGTTCAGCAAAATAGACATGGATGGGTAATTGCTCTACGTAACAAAGGTCAATATGCAAAATGGAAGAAACTGACCAATTCCCCCTTGAGAACAGGAACTAGACAAGAATGCTTTTTATCACAATTCCTACTCAATATTAAGTATTAGCCAGAACTAATAAACAACAAAAAAACAAACAAAAGGCATCTAAAGTGGCAAATAAGAATTCTACCTGCAGATGATAAGATTCTATATGTAGAAAATCCAGAAGATTGGAAAAGAAAATTGTTGGAAATAATTGAAAGATGCGGAAACATAGCAGGGTGTAAGGAAGAGAACTCTAAAGAGGAAATCAAGAAAACAATCCATTTATAATACAAACCAAAATGAAATAATTAAGAATAAACCTAGCCAGAGAAGAGACTTGTACAGAGATAACTACAAAACACTACTGCTTAAGAAGCAGAACAAAGCAGGAGGCATTTTACTTCCCGACATTAAAAACCTACTACCTAGCTATGGTAGCCCCAAAAGCCTGGTACTGGAACGGACAATACACAGAACGACCAATGGAACAGAAAAGAGGATCCAGAAATCAACGCATCCACCTACAGACAGCTGCTTTTGATGGAGGCCTGGAGCATACTACATGGGGAGAGAGAGTCTCTCTCAACAAAGGGTGCTGGCCAAACTGTGTTTCCGTTGCAGAATGAAACAGGATCCATACCTCACTACATTACAAAGACAAGCTCAAAATGGATTAAAGACTTAAATGTAAACCCTAGAACTATAAAGATCATTAATAAGGAAATAAGGACAAACTTATGGGCCCTAATACATGGTACGAACACAGTACCAAGCACAATGAAACCCAGTGTGATTGGTAGGTTTATTGTGCCAATCTGGTCAATAGGAACATGTGGGATTAATAAGGTTGCAGTCTGATTGGAGGGCAAAGAGATAAATGGCTCAGCAAGCCCTGCCTCTCTCTATCTCTTGCTCTCTGGAGATTGGACCAGCATGTGGCTGCTAGATCTGTGCTTCAACTTGTGAGCTACACTACCTCTGGGACTGCCAACCCATGGATTGTGTCACTAGAGCTTGAGGTTCAAGACCTGCTTCCCCACGCTACTGGTGTATACATCACTTGAAATTGGGACTGTCAGATCCTGTTGTCTTGCTGACTGCCTGCATTGCCTGATGGAAGACTCAGCTGTCTGTTTTGTTGACCTTGGAACCAGTGGCCCTCGTGAGTTGAACAGAGCTCTCTGTACTGCTGTTTAGACTAATTAGCTGTTATATTACTTGGCGTGTTGTAAAGTTGTAAATATGTATCCATATGTATGGATACATATACATATGTATAAATAATCTTTAGTGTCCTGGTTTTGTTTCTCTAGAGAACCCTAACACACCTAGAGTGGGAGGGAAAGGGGGACAGAAAAACAACGAGCCAGAGGGTAAGTGGGTGTGAACTTGGTGAAGGGAAGTAAAGTACTTTTTAAGAGGATGAAAAGGAAAAAAAGGGGGTGAGAAGAGCAGGGCAAGCTACTAGAAGGTGTGATAAGCAGGTCATGTTGAATAAAACAAGCTGATCTGAAATGTAGACCCCTATCTAATCCACAATAGAAAGTTAAAACATTTAAGTACATCATCAAATCTTTAGATTATCTAGCATATATTTTATAAGGCACACTATAACCTCTTTAAAGTGTCAAGAAGCAAAGTTATCACTCTGAGGACTATGGTGTAGCCTGACCCGAGCCATATCATTTCCAAACCAATTAGGTTTTGACAAAGAACATTGAAAGCTTGAAAGAAATACAGCCAGAATGTTTCTTACAACCAAGGATGGTCTCATGTATCTGGACATGTTACCAGGAGAAGAACATGTTTGGTAGCGGGTCGGTGGGAATGAAGACCTTCAGTGAGATGGACTGACACAGTGGCTGTGACATGGTCTCAAAGAGAGCCATGATTGTGAGGCTAGTGCTCTGTAGAACACAGGGTTCTTTATGGTGGAACCAACTCCATGGCACCAAACAGCAGTAACAAAGCTAACGTGGGTGGCAGTTACTTCCCCCGAATGGTAGAAAGAAGCTGCTGGAGTCTAGGTTAAGTAGGAACACACAAGCAGGAAGGGCAGTCTTTTCCAGTTATAAGTGACAGTAAATCAGTACTTCTTTTCAAACTTTCCTCCAATGATGAGATTGTTACTTTTTACTGAACAGATACACAGGGGCTATGAAACGGGTTGGGGAACATAAATAGTCACATGCACCATTCAGAAGGACTGAAGACTTTGGGAATGACAGAGGACACAGCCATGTGGAAGGGATGGATGGAAGCTTTCATTTAGCTGCCGACTAATTAAATAAACGTAGCCACGACAGACCCAGAGAGGAATCCCAGGGGCATAACCAAAAAAGGTCTGAGGCTGGAACCCAGCAGCTGCCGTGGAGGAGACACATGTGGTCTGCGTCCTTGAGGATTTCAGCCTTGGGAACACTATGACAGAGTCATTCTAGGTCAGAATAGACTTAAATACATTGTTGAGTTTGGTTTATAATTCCAAAAGTATCTTCTCTTTATTTTTACCATTAAAAACATTCTGTTGCAAATGGGAGAAAATGTCTATGGACTCATGTACTGATAATGATTTAGTATCCAATATAACGAACTCTTATAAATCAATAACAAAATAAGAAACAACACAATAAAAAAAGGGGCAGCGGACTTGAATAGACCATTGAGACGATGTTTTCCAGAAAAGCACAAACAGCCCATTGCTGCTGTGTGCCACTGGATAGACGCTGACTCAGCAGCCCTCCAGGAAAGGGAAATGGGGCTGCAGTCTGCAGTTTACACTGCTGACCTGGTCACCAGCTGAGCACCTGACATCTCTGTACCACCAGAGCTCTTCCAAAGCTGTCAGCCAGCACATGAAAAAATACACAATATTAAAATAACAATGAGCTATAACTGCCATCCTTTAAAAAGAACCCAACTTCAAAAGAGGCAAAGGAAGGTCTGTGAATTCCCTCTATTTACGAATGTCACAACTCTCCAGGTGGAAGGAAACATTTAGTCATCAAGGACTGGTCACTTGGGCCTCCTGTCTCTGCGATGACCACCTTCTTGAAGGTGCCTATTTTCACCCCTCTCAAGCATATACCACGAGCGCTTCACCGCCTGCACTTCAGAATCAGCAGTGTAACATGTTCAAGCACGACATGTTAATGTCCTGCACCAGAGAAGACACTCAAACATCTCAATGTGCTGGTATGATGCACATTTCTACCACCCTGTATTTCTTAGTGAAAATCTACAATCTTACCTGAACACATTCTTCCAGATCCATCTTTTCAAGTTCATGGCAATTCTACAAAAAATGAAACCAAGTATTACACTGCAAACATTTAAGACATGGGGGAGATTCAAGGTTAAGAGGCATTACTAGATATTGCCTCTTATTTTAATTTTTAATATACTGATGAATTTTAGGGTTGTCATTCCAATGTCACTTCTGACCTTTAAAAAGCCCTGATCACAGTGGAATTTCCCACATACGCCACATCTAGGTATTTTACACATTGTAAGTCCGAAAGAATACCTTTCCTGAATGTTCATACTATTGGACTAGTACAAAGTACTTCCAAGTACAATTAAAGTAAGAAAAATGATTTATTTGGGAGAGATTTAGCTATGTCAAGTGTTGGCCCCACTCAATTGACATTCCATCATTTGGCCTGAAATCAAATGTTCTTCCCCTTTTTCCCATTACCCTGGTTAAAGACAGTATAATTTTAAATACAACAATTTAAAAATTACCCTAAGTGGTGTAGAAAAACTTCTGAATACAAAAAAATTCCTTAAACCTCTCCATTTAAGACCAGACTTTTTGTTTCTTTCAAAATCAGTCTCATCTATCCCTCATGTATAAGTAAATTAACTCTACTAAGTAACTTATTTGTTTCACAAGGCACCACAAGTCACATCTTAGTTTAAGTTATTGTTTTAAATTGTGGACCCCTTTTGACCCATTTAAAAGTTCTCTCCGTTGGAAAAAAAAAAAGGCGGAAAATGGCAATGTGGATTGAGGCTCTGGTGAATTCCCTCTGAACACCGAGAAGGGGAGTGAACAGCTTTGCTATCATGCAGAAAGCAATGGGAAATGGATTATGGAAGATGCAGCTAGGTTAAAATCTAACACCGTATCATTTGATCTAGCTTTTGACCCATTTTAAAGTTATTAAAGTTTTAAATATTTTTTTCTTTTCAACTGCTTCCTCCCCTTTTCTTTTGCTATTATTGTTAGCTTATTTTGAGTTTGTTTTTTTCCTTCATTATTTATTTAGTTATTTTAAATTGTTTTATTGGGGGCTAATACAACTCTTATCACAATCCATACATACATTGTGTCAAGCACATTTGCACATTCATTGCCCTCATCGTTCTCAAAACATTTGCTCTCCACTTAAGCCCCTGGCACCAGGTCCTCATTTTCCCCTCCCTCCCTCCCTCATGAACCCTTGATAGTTTATACATCATTTTGTCATATCTTGCACTGTCCGACATCTCCCTTCACCCACTTTTCTGTTGTCGGTCACCCAGGGAGGAGGTCACATGTAGATACTTGTAATCAGCTCCCCCTTTCCAATCCACGCTCCCTGTACCCTCCCAGTATCACCACTCACACCACTGGTCCTGAAGGGATCGTCCACCCTGGATTATGTTTCCAGTTCCTATCTGTACCAGTGTACATCCTCTGGTCTAGCCAGACTTGCAAGGTAGAATTGGGATCATGATAGTGGAGGGGGTGGAGGGAGGAAGCATTTAGGCACTAGAGGAAAGTTGCATTTTTCATTGTTGCTACATCGCACCTTGACTGGTTTGTCTCCTCCCCGAGACCCTTCTGTAAGGGATGTCCAGTGGCCTACAAATGGGCTTTGGGTCTCTACTCTGCATACTCCCCTCCTTCATTATAGGATTTTTTTGTTCTGGTAATGCCTGATACCTGATCCCTTCGACACCTCGTGATCACACGGGCTAGTGTGCTTCTTCCATGTGGACTTTGTTGCTTCTGAGCAAGATGGCCACTTGTTTACCTTCAAGCTTTTAAGACCCCAGATGCTATATCTTTTGATAGCCAGGAACCATCAGCTTTCTTCGCCACATTTGCTTATGTACCTATTTGTCTTCAGCGATCGTATCATGGAGGTGAGCACACAATGATAGGATTTTTTGTTCTGATGATGCCTGATAACTGATCCCTTTGGCACCTCATGATCACACAGGCAGGTGTGCTTCTTACATGTGGGCTTTGTTGCTTCTGAGCCAGATGGTTGCTTGTTTACCTTCAAGCCTATAAGACCCCAAACGCTGTATCTTTTGATAGTCGGGCACCATCAACTTTCTTCCCATTTGCTTATTCACCTGCTTTGTCTTCAGTGGTTGTGTCGGGAAGGTGAGCATCACAGAATGCCAATTTAATATAAGAAAGTATCCTTGCATTGAGGGAGTACTTGAGTGGAGGCCCAATGTCCTTCTGCTACCTTAATACTAAACCTATAAACATATGCACATAGGTCTATTTCCCCCTATTCATATATGAATATACTTGCATATGTACATGCCTTTATCTAGACCTCTATTAATGCCCTTTGCCTCCAATCTCTTCCCTTTGTTTTTGATTTTCGGTGTGTGAAATTCAGGACAGATGGATGTGTAAGGAAGCTTAGCTAAGGCTTTCTTGGGGGATATGGCAGAGGAAGTTGGGAGAAGAAGGGGTGCTAATGACAAGGGGTACAAGAAGATAATGTTCTAAAATGGACTATGGGAATGATTGCACGACTCTATGATTGAACTATTTAATGGTATGATATTTGCATTATGTCCCCATAAAACTTAAAAAATGAAAGAAAATTGGTGACTCAAATCTCTTGAAGGAGCAACATATTCTCCAATGCAGCGGTTCTCCACCTTCCTCAGGCCGCCACCCTTTCAGACAGTTCCTCATGTGGTGGTGACCTCAAACATAACATTACTTTCGTTGCTCCTTCATCACTGTCATTTTGCTACTGTGATGAATCGGGCGAGCCCTGTGAAAAGGTCGTTCGACCCCCAGGTTGAGAACCGCTGCTCTAGTGCACGTGTGTACGGTTAGAGCTGCATCCTGACTGCCGAGGGACACAGCTGGAGGGGTCCACCCGTGCTGCCGTTCTACTGAGCTGAGAAACCCACACGGCCCTACGGGCACCGGGGAACATACTTACCCTCGCCAGAGTGGCAAAGCCCGCATCTGTTAGCTGAGAACATCTCGCCACTTCTAGTATTCTGTCAACAACAACAACAACAACAAACAAGTCACATCCATGGCCGTGAAAACTGCGATGATAGAAACAGCAATGACTTAAGAAGGTAACCACCTACTCCTGAAAGACTACATACTACTGTGACATTCACATCTAAACGAGTGCTACACACAGATCTTCAGTAACTTCCATGGGATCATCATAAAGTAGTCCTGTAAATGCCACCACTCAGGAGGCTGAAATCAAAGAACACAGAAAAGCATACAGGAAGTTTGTAGTTAGTGCCAAAAAGCACAAGAAATACACGGAAAAAGCCTTCTTGCTGGCGTACTGCTCACCCCCAGAGGGCAGCCTGCCCTACAAAACAAGGAAGAGAGATAAATACCTGGTTAGGGTTCATCTTTTGCTGAAGCTAATTATCCTTCCCCACTATTTTACAAATAGGTCCATTCAAACTTAATCCACTTCTTATAATTACTATAAGTGGACTGCTAAATTACAGGTATATTCCAAGTATGAAATTCCATTCTTACATAGAACATAAGAGAATCATTAACAAGTGAAAATAAATTAGAAACGGATAGGGTAGGTGGCGTAAGGTCTCCCACAGAAACTCCCATAGGACAACCCTTGCTGCCCTTTAAGAACGAGCAGGCATACTGCCACGATGGAAAGGATTCCTTAAAGCAGCTCTCTGGTCCTTTTCTCACCAATGCAATTTTCGTCCAAAGTTGCCTTGTGGAACCCTTCTATCTACCAAGGTTATGAGTTCATGCTTTGGGCTCCTAAACAGAGAGCCGCCGTAATGGTCTGAGCTGAATTCTCTGCCTTGAATTGGATTGGCTGGGCAATTCCCTATTAACTTCAAGGCAAAGAAGTCAGTCTAGAAAGTTAGTTAACTGGCACAGCAGATCCCTAGAAGCCTGGTGCAGTGGATACGTGTTTGGCTGCTAACTGCATGATAAGCCATTAGAAACTACCAAGCCCTCCTGGGAGAAAGATAAGGCTTTCTACTCTTATAGAGTTTACAGTCCTGGAAACCCAGAAGGGCAGTTCTGCCCTGGCTGATAGGGTCACTGTGAGCTGGAATCAATTTGATAGCAGTGGTTTTTTTGGGGAGAGCAGATCCCCACTCCCCACTGCCAATCAATGAGTTGATTTCAACCTACAGCCACGACACAGAAAGGCCCCTTAGGGCTTTTAACATCTTTATGGGAGGGCGAAAACACCCTCATTTTCTTTTCTTTTTTTAAACAATTTATTGGGGCTCATACAATTCTTATCACAGTTCATACATATACATACATCAATTGTATAAAGCACATCTGTACAGTTTTTGCCCTAATCATTTTTTTCTCCTCTTTTCTTTTTTTACATTTTATTAGGGAACACCCTCATTTTCACTCTGAAGGAGTGAGTGGTAAGTTCAAATCATTGACCTTTTCGGTTAGCAGTGCAAGAGCAGCCCACTACACCACCAAGGCTCCCCGCAGATCTCTGAGGAAGCAGATATTTGAACTGGACCCTTTTTGAAGGTACTCCAATGGAATAATATGCACCTATCAAGAATAATGATGTAAAACTTTTCAAAAAGTGGCTGAACCCCAAGGACATTATACTATGTGAAACAAATCAATTACAAAAGACTATTAGGAGACCACCATTATTAAAAGTCAAGTTTGTACAGAGGCTGTACACTGGTACATATGAGGGCTGGAGGTACAGGGAATCCAGGGTGGATGATACCTTCAGGACCAAGGGTGTGAGGGACGATGCTGAGAGAGTGGAGGGTGAGTGGGTTGGAAAGGGGGAACTGATTACAAGGATACACATGTGACCTCTTCCCTGGGAGAGGGACAGCAGAGAAGGGGGGAAGGGAGACTCCGGATAGGGCAAGATATGACAAAATAACGATGTATAAATTACCAAGGGCACATGAGGGAGGGGGGAAAGGGGAGGGAGGGGGAAAAAAAAAAAAGAGGACCTGATGCAAGGGGCTTAAGTGGAGAGCAAATGCCTTGAGAATGATTGGGGCAGGGAATGTATGGATGTGCTTTATACAATTGATGTATGTATGGATGGTGATAAGAGTTGTATGAGTCCCTAATAAAACGTAAAAAAAGAAAAGAGAAAAAAATGATTGGGGCAAAGACTGTACAGATGTGCTTTATACAATTGATGTATGTATATGTATGAATTGTGATAAGAATTGTATGAGCCCCTAATAAATTGTTAAAATTAAAAAAAAAAAGTCAAGTTTGTGCACAGAAAACACAAATATTCTTTGGCTGTTAGCAGAGCGAGGGGGAAGCAGAAAGGGGAAGGCAGCAGGGCAGAGAGAAGGCAGAAAGGCAAAGGCAGACTGAGAGAGGTATGCAGGCAGGGTAAAGGGCCCTCTCTTTCTGGCTCGAGGCCAGCCCTTGCTCAGGCAACCACCCAGGCTTGTTTAGTTCTGCTGATAAGATGCCAGTTCACCATCAGCCGCAGCCGGAAAGCCCTCAGCTTTAGCTCCAAGGGTCAGCAAGGCCAGTCCCCTCAATTAAATGCCTGGAGCCCTCCACTTCACAAGCAACCCTCCTGCCTGAAGGCACTCATCTTCAGTGGACCCAAGAACCAGGAGGTCCACCCCTCTGGCTCTGTTGGTGCCTCTCCTCTGGCGCGACGTCTTTTTATCTCTGGATCAAAGAGGTCCAGTGTGCGGTGTCTTGGCATCCTCAAAGGATGTGGTCCACTCTTGCAGCTTTTCTTGATGGGGGTGAGCTCCTCCTTTCTGCTGCTGAGCCGGCTCGTTTTAAAACTAGATGACAAACTCACTAACTTCCTTGATAGAGTTCCAAGTTTTAACAATCACAATGAACTCTCTTAAGAATCACTCACAACTAGATCACATTTCCAGGTGCAATCCCAAAGATCCTTTTCTCTTCAGAGAGAAAATCCAATGCTAGGACTGAAAGTTTAAAAAGGACGTGGTAAGCACACAGCCTGGTATGCTGTCTGGTGACAATACGGGTCCAATTGCTGACTGTAAGTGGGGGAGTTGGGGGCAGCAATAGAGACAGACCTGGTCCACAGAAGCTAGAGATGTGAGAGGAGAGGACTGGCTGGTCTGATGTCTAGGCAGTTGTATTGGCACTGACCTTGCCCTGGGGCTAGAAGGGGCTGGCTGACGGGAAGTGAAGTGCCTGTGGGATCTCAAGCTAACAGCTGGTACCCATGTGAATGGCTAGGGCTGACCTAACAAGAACCTGACCACCTTAAGATGGTTATTTTGCCACATGAGCTGGTGATAAACTACTACACCTTGATGGCTTACTTGGGATTGGTCTTTCAGCGCTAATGCTCTAATTGGAACAGAAGATTGGGTATGTGAGAGGAGGGTAAGACAAAGGTGTGAACTGGCTGGCTTTCTTGGGTGTGCTCAGTTACACTGAACTGATGGTGGGGGAAAATTTAACCTTTCATGCTTGAACGGGAGAACTGGCCAGTAGAGCGGATGACCTGTGATATAGTGACAAAAATGACTTTTTCTTGATGGGTATGAGTAAGAAAGGGGAGGGAAAGATGACAATAGGATTATGTAATTGCTTTAATTTTGTTACTAGAGCTGTGATTGTAAAAACCTGGACCTTTAAATGGGGATGGGTCGATTTTGCCATCCTGCTCTGCATAAAACGAGCCATCTCCACAGAAGGGGGTCAGCTCACTATCATCACAGAAGAAGAGACAGGAAGAGAACACGTTTGAACACCAGGCACCCTGCACGTTGAACCTCCTTGATCGGGACACTGTGGCACGGGCAAAACCAAGAACCAGAGCACAACACAGTGGTGAGTTTCCTAGGCCATGGAGTTTATAATGCTGGGGGTCTTTGAACAGGTGGCTTGTTTATCATTGGGGTGCGCCTCCAGGTACTTTATTCTCTGACTCAAATTAAGAGGGAGCACAATCCACCTGAGGCTTTTCTCTACACTACCTAAGCAATGCAGAGGCTAAGAGGCCAAGGGCCAGAGACCCGCCTGTGGGCATGTAGAGCATGTACCAAGCATTTACGATCCTGAATTATAACTCATCATGAAGTACAGGTATGGGTTCTGTGTGGACAGTGCAACCAAGGCTTGAACTCTGCTGAGAAGTAAAGTAATACTTCGGGAAGATTGGTAGGTGTCAGAATTGGTAAGAAGATTGGAGGGTGCTGCTATGCAGTCTGGTTCTCTGTTTCCCTTGAGAAATCAGTGTAGGTCACACGTGGTCCCCATGCTCTTAGAGAGGCTGATAAAGTGAACAATGGCTGTGAGGAATGGCTTCTTGCCACAACCAACTACACAAAATCTTTGCGTAAAAACAAAGTTCAGAAGTCAGGAAGGGGAAGGAAAGATGACCTACGGAAATGGGAGACCGAAAGAGGGTGGCAGGAAGAGTGTTATCACATGGAGAGGATTGTAATTAATGGCATGAGACAAAATGTGTAAGTATGATTGACTGAGAAACTTAGTTTGCTCTTTAGACGTTTGCCCAAACAATAAAATGCTAACAACAACAACAACAAAAAAAAAAGGTGGAAAACTTGTAAACTTTTGAAAAACAGGACGGCACCTTTGAGTTCTGGCTCTCACAGGTTTTATAGTGCATATATAATAATCTACTACTGTATGGTAAATATATAATTTACTATACTGAATCAACAGGAAGTAGTCTATGTTTTCACATTCAGCACGTCTATAAATTGAAATTTTCCTTACATGCAAAAACTATTTTTTCTATTTTTATTTGTATATAAAATAAATGGTGTATTTCATATTTAGTGAAGGGGGAAGTGCCTTTCTTTTTAAGTAATGAAATACAACAGCTTTTTTCTAGCAATAGAAGCACAAAGTAGAATTATGGATGACTAGCTCCAATCATAAATTGGAGGGTAACATCATTACATCACTATTAAACCACCGAGAACCACAGTGCAGCCAAGCTGACGCATTACCTTAACCATCACAGCCAGTGTTAGTCTTACTTCTAATCTTGAAATGTGTCATTGCCAGATATATGTTGGCAATTTTTTTACTGCCATTTTTTTTACTATTGTCATAAATTTGAAATGCTGTATAACAAGTTAGCTGATAAGTGAGAACGAGGTGTATATATAATCAAATAGGTACAAAACACCTATCTGGGCAGCCGAAAGGATAATCTTCTAGCACCTACTTTACATGTCAAGAGCTCAAGGAATAAATATACATGAACAAAGATTCTGTTGATTTTCCTTAATTATTTTCATGATAACCAAAACAATGTTTTACCTAAGCCGTGGGCAGTTCTGACCTAGGGCATTCAGGATGGCATCTGTGATGTTGGAGCAGCCAGAGGCACAGAGGGATTGTAACTTATGGCACCCCCTGCATATTGTAATGAGACCGTCATCTGTGATTTGCTATAAAACAAGAGCAAAAATACCATAGATTTTAGTAATGTAGCAGAAATAAAGGAAAAATATTAAACAAGCACCACAAAAAAATCAAGATAAGTTTAATATAAATCAGTAGCACTAAAGGAAAACATATGTAATCTTTTGTTTTATCAGCAAGAGCAACAATTTAACCTCTATATCTCAGTTTTATAATGGAAAGAACAAAGTTATATAACCAAATATCATTCGGTAAGTGTTCAAAAGTATTTAAAAACGGAAAACATGCATTCAAAGATAATATATGTAAACATCTTTTTTGGGGGTAAACATCTTAAAAAGTTGGATTTTCCAACATCAGTGGTGCTACTGGGTACCCTTTGAGCTGCTAACTCCAAGTTTGGAGCTGGCAGTTCATATCCACTAGTCACTCCTGCAGAGAAAGATAAAGTCATTAGCTCCCGTGATGATTTACAGCCCTGGAAATAGTGAGTCAGAGTGCACTCAGTAACGGTGGACCACTTGACCTGCAAGATTACTCATTTTGCATAGGTCTCCGAAAAAAGCCCCATATTTTTAATATTCATGGGTTGAAACAGCACTGTTCACAATACCATACAACCAAACCAAAATATGAATATAAGAAGATCCAAAAGCAGAAGCCAGGCTTGTTGGGAGGTTAAAATAATTAAGAATACACACTTTTGCAAGTCCCACACAAAGTGCCACTAGATAAGGCTAAGCCAGAAGCAAAGGAAGCAGCAGAAGTCAATAAGCAGGCCGGCCAGTGGACTCTACCACACTGAGAACAGGATTACAGGGCTCAGCTGCCATTTCACTTTAATGCTTCAATCAGCGGTTCTCAACCTTCCTCGCGCCTTGACCCTTTCATACAGTTCCTCATGTGACAGTAACACCCCCCCCCAACTATAACATGATTTTCATTGCTACTTCATCACTGTCATTTTGCTACTGTTGTGAATTGGGTGATCCTGTGAAAGGGTCGTGTGACTCCCACAGGGCTCCCGACCCACAGGTTCAGAGCCACTGATTTAGTCTGTAATAAATTCCCCAGGCAAAATAAGGAAAGTCATATTCACAATACTTTAATGTAAAACATTAAAAGGTACTACAATTTTACTTTCAGGAATAAGAGATGGAACTTTGAAAAGGATGATGACAATATATGTATAAATGTGCTTGACACAATGGATATATGGATTGTTATAAGAGCTGTAAGAGCTCCCAATAGAATGATTAAAAAATAAATAAAATAAAAGCTCTGGCATATACCAAAAAAAGAAGAGATGGAATCACTGTGCTTATCACATCACTTTCGAGTAGAAACATTAAGTCACCTAAATGTTGAAAATTGCTCCATCACAATGGGAATGACTTCCATACTAAGATTTGGGTGGAGGAACACAAAATACATGTGCTAGAACTAATTTTTCACACCAGCTATAATTCTTGTGTGAGGATAAAAATAAAAACACCCAAACTAAATATGAAATTTGTGTGTGTGTATGTATGTAACACATACCTATAGGGTATAACTTACAGACTGGGATTAGGCACATTTTGGTTGTTGGTAATTATGGTGATTGGAATGAAATAGGAAGGGGTGTCAGTCCTTCAGCGCAATCTCCAGGTGTCTTCTGGCCCAGGCTCTGGATGTTACAAAGTCCCTGGATAGCACAAGGGCTCATACCTAACGACTTGTTGGTTCAAACCCACCCAGTAGTTCTGCGGGAGAAAAGGCCTAGTAATCCGTTTCTGTGCAGATTACAGCCAAGAAAACCTTACGGAGCAGTTTCACTTTGTAACACATGGGATTTGTCATGAATCAGAATGAACCTGAAAACAATAAGGTTTATATCCCACCCCTCTGCGGTGCTAATAGGTAACAGTAGGCTGTTCCCAAAAGTTCAAGGTCTGAGTTCACCGAGAGGCACCTCAAAGAAGGCCCACTGAAAACCCTATGAAGAAGAGTTCCATGGTGACAAAGTGGGCTGTCATGAGAGTCCACTGGGAAGTAACTGAACTTGTATTATTTATAATCCTTAAATTAAATGACTATTATGATCTCAACATATTCCAAGTGATCAAACAATAAGGGAATGGCATCATTAGAAGGCCTAGTAGAACAAGAAAAACTTTCATCAACTTTTTTACATTACTGTTAGGGGCTCTTGTCCACAGGTAATTTTCAAGGCAAGAAAGAGCCATTAACTGTGAACTGTCATTGTTCTGAGTAGTTTGAGCAAGCTTCAGTAATATGCAGGGTGGATTACAGGGAGACACAGAGTTTGTGGCCTGAACAAAGCCAGATGCTAAGAAGTAACACTGAAAACCAAAATGAAACCCAAAACGAACTCACTGCCATCTAGTCCATGGTGAGTCATACTGATCTTGTAGGACTGAGCAGAAAAACGGCTCTTTCTCTAGTGGAGTGGCTGGTGGTTTTGACTGCTGACCTTGTGGCTGAGAATTTAATGTGTAAGCCACTACACTTTCAAGGCTCCCTAACTAGTACTCCCTACCTTACTACTTGACTAATTTTAGGGGTACAATTTACTTGTTATCTGTTTACATCAGTAGTTGCCAATCACACACCTTAACAACACACTGCAAAAAAAAATAACAGACTGCAAAAACATTTTAAATATTAAACTCTGTGAATTCATTTTTTAAAAGTAGATTGTTTCCCCCCCCAACTACCATGATCCGAATTCTACCTTGCAGGGCTGGATAGGACAGAGGCTGTACACTGGTACATATGGGGGCTGGAGGCACAGGGAATCCAGGGTGGATGATACCTTCAGGACCAAGGATGTGAGGGGCGATGCTGGGAGAGTGGAGGGTGAGTGGGTTGGAAAGGGGGAACTGATTACAAGGATCCACATGTGACCTCCTCCCTGGGAGAGGGATGGCAGAGAAGGGGGGGAAGGGAGACTCCAGATAGGGCAAGATATGACAAAATAATGATGTATAAATTACCAAGGGCATATGAGGGAGGGGGGAGCAGGGAGGGAGGGGAAAAAAAAAGAGGACCTGATGCAAAGGGCTTAAGTGGAGAGCAAATGCTTTGAGAATGATTGGGGCAGGGAATGTATGGATGTGCTTTATACAATTGATGTATGTATATGTATGGATTGTGATAAGAATTGTATGAGCCCCTAATAAAATGTAAAAAAAGGAACAAAAAGAAAAAGTAGATTGTTTTAAAGTAGAAAAGGGGTCTAGTCAGTTCTATCTTAACTATGCCAAAGACTCTAGGCATGACTACTCTCGAGCATGGAGAGTCCACTCTGTCGCCAGCATTTCAGTGGAAACACTACTGGTCTTCATGACCGAAACCCTTACAATACTACTGAAATGAATTACTTAGCACAGAATAGTCATTAGAAGGACTACTTACCAAGCAAGTCTGTAAGTTCAAAGTAACCAGCTCAGGACAGTGTGCACCTATATACTTCAGAGCTTCATCTTCTAACTAGAAAGGAAAAAGAGAAAAAAAAATTACTGACATGGTTTCAAAGGGGAAAGATTTCAGAATACATTCATCAATAGTGTACATACATCAAACTAAATTTTTTTCCATCAAACTAAATTTCAATGGAACTCTCAGCATGGTTATCAGTATTTCCATGCAGTTCTGAATATATCAAAATCCTATTACGACTAAAGGAATGGAAAGGTGACGTAAACATTGCCCAGTAGCTTATGGATTTTATTGTTGGTGGGTGCTGTCCAGTCAGTTCTCACTCAGAGCGATCTCATGTGCAACAGGAGCAACACTGCCCAGGCTTGTGCCAGCCTCACAGAACGACTAATCTGAGCCTGCTATCGCCGTCACTGTGTCCAGCTATCTCATCGAAGGTCTTCCTGCTTTAGCTGACAGCCACCTCGTCACTCCTGAAACATGTCCACATATTTGAAACGTGTCTTCATTCTCACTTCTAAGGAGTGTTCTGGCTGTACCTCTTCCCAATGTTGTGGCAGTCCATAGCATATTCCATATTCTTAGCTAACACCGGCATTCAAAGGCACGGACTATTCTTTGGTTTTCCTTATTCACTGTGCAGCTTTGCATGCACGAGGCGATGGGAAATATGGTCTGAGTCAAGCACATCTTACTGCTCAAAGTGACATCTTTTGATTTTTAACACTTTAAAAAGGGATTGTGCAGATCTGCCAAAGGCTGCAGAAGAAAGCCCCAAAGCTTCCTTTTGTCCATGGCTTGGGAGGGGCTCCAGCGTAGTGAAGAACTGATGTCTGCGACTGAGCTCTACAGGCGTCTAGCTGTGTTTGATGAGGGTAAGTCACTCAAGAGATGCTTGCCCAGCCCTGCCTGGAGGTCAGCCAGTTTGAAGAGGTTGGGCAGCTTTGGCCCATTTCGTGTTCCTTTGCTAGGAAAATGTTAAAGTCACAGAGGTAGGGGCTATGTGGAGAGATCCCATAGTATGTAAATCCAGAAGGGGCTAGTTCAGGTTCTCCGTGGTGAGGATGGCTTACATGGTTGCGAGGATTCTCTCTCATTCATCTTGGGATAACATGTATGTCGTAGGAGAGGGTGAAGCTGCAGTACTCATTTTGCATCTTCAAGAGCTGCTTGGTACCCTCTCATTTACTCACCAGCTCTAAGAGTACGTGTCCAGTGCATCCCAAGGCTACATTGATGTGCTTGAAAAAAGGATATAACAAGTGCAGCCAGGTGCAAGCTGGCATGTGCCTTTCAAAGGACTGATTCTGGCCTCTGAGAGCTCCTGGCCGGTCTAGGATCTGGAGCTGTGGTTAGGTGCCAGAGTCGGTTTCAACCCATAGTGACCTTATGCACAACAGAATGAAACACTGGCTGGTCCTGCGCCTGAGCCCACTGTTGAAGTCATGGTGTCAATCCATCTCCTCAAGGGCCTTTCTCTCCATTGCTGCCCCTCCCTCTATTTTACCAAATATAATGTCCTCCAGGGACCGATTTCTCCTGAGAACATGACCAAAGTATGTAAGATGAAGTCTTGACATTCTTGCTTCTAAGGAACACGCTGGCTGACTTCTTCCAAGACAGATCTGTTTTCCCTTTTAGCAATCCACGGTGCTTCTGACAGTCTTCACCAGCATCACAATTCAAATGCATGAATTCTTCTCTGGTCTTCTTTATTCAATGTCCAACTTTCATATGGATATGAGGTAACTGAAAATTACCAGGGTTTGGCTCATGTACACCCCAGTCCTCAAAATAACATCCTTTCTTATAAACATCCCAAAGAAATCTTGGGCAGCCAAATTACCTAATGCAATTCTTCTTTTGATCTCTTGATGGCTGCTTCCATGAGCATATATTGTGGATCCAAGCAAGACAAAATCCTGACTTCGACCGTTACTCCACTTATCATGTTATCTCGAAGTCTGTCCAGCTGTGATGATTTGGGTCTTCTTTACATTGCGTCCTAATCTACACTGAAGGTTACAATCCTTGATCTTCAATTCCTCTGCACTTTCAGCAAGTAAGTTTGGTCATCTGAATATTGAAGGTTGCTTAATAAGCATTCCTCCTAGCCTGATGCCAAATTCTGCTGCTTATAAGCCAGCTTCCCTTATTATTTGCTCAGCATACAGGCAGATTAAGTATGGTAATAGGATACAACCCTGACACATACTTTTCCTTGTTCTCTTTGCCCAAGGCCTCGTGAATCATATACAAGTTCTACAGGATTGAGAGCTAACCATACAGAAAGAAGATGTTAGCTGGTCCCAGAAACAAGGAATGTCCAAGAAGATGGTTCCTAAGGTTGGAGAATGGTCTGAGTGTCATGAACTACACCAGTAGGTGAGCTTCTATTGTTTGATCTCTGTTGACAAAATAAAATCCTTGACAATTTCAAGATTTCCCTCCATTTGTGATGATACTCTAAGGCTAGTTTGGAGGATTTTATTTACATTGAGTTATAAAACATATTAGAGGGTGCTGCCCTCTTTGTTCTTCATCAGCAAGTGCCCCCGGTTCTCCTCAGAAAGCAAGGTTACAGTCTCTGAACACAGATGAAATGAGCTTGACACACAACTTTCCTGATTAGGCAGCATCCCTGTTGTTCTGTTCAAACAACTGCCTCTTGCTCTACAGGTTGCACGTGAGCACAATTAAGTGTTCTGAACTTCTCTTTTTTCACAATGGTATCCAAAATTAGTAATGGTCCACCAGACAGTCAACGGTCTGCATAGTTAATAAGACACAAGCAAACATCTTTCTGGTATTTCATTGCTTTCAGCCTAGAGCCATCTGACATCAACAATGTTACCCTTTTCTAATTTCAACTTAAATTGCTATGTTTCCTGTCAAAATACAGCTGCAATTGATTTAAGTCATCTTCGAAAGGTACTTTCATGATATATTAAGGACATTTGATAATTTCCCTATTCTTCATTGAACCACCTCACTTTGGAATGCGCTGGATGAATTGCTTCAAGTGGACTGACAAGGTAGCTGTCTCCCAAATTTCTTGGCATAGACAAACAAGTGTCTCCACTGTTCTGTTCGTTGGTATTCTGTCAATCCCTGGAGCCTTGCTTCTTGCCAATGCCTTCCGTGAGACTTGGAAATCCTCCCTCCAATAGCACTGGCTCTTGACCCTGAAATGATTAAATGGTGACCAAATGTTTTGGGTAGTGACTCTACTTCCATCTTTTGGAGCTGTTTCTTGTTATTCAATAAGTTGTTCATAGAAATCTTCAACTTGAAGCTTAATTTTTTCATATTTGATCTCTTTAATTCTCAAAAACAAACAGAATTTTATTGGGGGCCCATACAAGTCTTATCACAATCCATAAATACATCCATCGTGTCAAGCACATTTGTACATTTGTTGCCATCATCATTCTCAAAACATTTGCTTGAGCCCTTGGTATCAGCTCATTCTTTACCCTCCCTCCCCGCTCCCCATAAACCCGTGATAATTTATAAATTATTGTTTTGTCATTTATCACCGACTCCCTTCACCCACTTTCTGTTGTTCATCTTCCAGGGAGGAGGTTATATGTAGATCCTTGTACTTGGTTCCCCCTTTCCACTCCACCCTCCTTCCACCACCTCTCACCACTGATCCTGAAGGGATCATCTGTCCTGGATTTCTTGTGCTTCGAGTTCCTATCTGTACCAGTGTACATCCTTTGGTCTAGCCAGATTTGTAAGGTAGAATTGGGATCATGGTAGTGGGAGGGAAGAAGTATTTAGGAACTAGAGGAAAGTTGTATATTTTATCGTTGCTACACTGCACTGACTGGTTTGTCTCCTCCCTGGCACCCTTCTGTAATGGGCTGTATGGTTGCCTACAGATGGGTCTTGGGTCCCCACTCAGCACTCCCCCTCATTTACAATGATTTGATTGTCTTTTTTCTTTGATGCCTGATACCTGGTCCTTTCGGGACCTCGTGATCACACAGGCTGGTGTGCTTCTTCCTTGTGGGCTTTGTTGCATCTGAGCTAGATGGCCGCTTGTTTACCTTCAAGTCTTTAAGACCCCAGTCGCTATCTCTTTTGATAGCCGGGGTCCATCAGAAGCTTAATGTTTTTCAGTTCTTTCAGCACAAGAAATGTCAAGCGTGTTTTTATCTTTTGCTTTCCAGTTGTTTTCACATTTCATCTTAAATCTTTGTCTTTTTGAGCTGCACTTTGAAATTTCTGTTAAACTCTCTATGGTAGTTGTTTATGTTCAATTAAATAAGCCCCACCACATTTTACTGGTGAATTATAAAGGTGTGATAATTTTCATTTTAAAACAACATTTTCATATTTTTACATGTCCCATAAGTTCTTTAAAACATTAAATTTAGAGAACAGAAGCTGAAAAAGGAATCCAATGTTTATCTGGTGCGGGAAGATCAGTGCCATCCTTACATTGCTGAGAACAGATGGTAAGTAATTGATTATAATGATGTATTCCAATCAATATTTTCTAGGATTCCATAAATAACCAGAAGCTCAAGCTGTTGTTTTAAGGCTGTAAGAACCCCAAAGCTCTGCTTGAAACAGCAGTCCCTCTCCTAACATGGCAAAATGAGGGCATTTTTAATGCAATTCCAGGTATGATTTTAACAATATTGGTAAAATAATTTTAAAAAACCTAGTCCTACATTAGTATGAAATCCAATCTTGATAAATTGCTTTCATGCTACCTTACTCCATGTGTCATGTTCACTATAAAATACAAAGACAGTAACACTTTAAGTAAAACGTGTTGGATTTGTAATATGCCTGGCAGAGAAAAAAGCATCAACACTGTAAAATGTAGGTAGCTGTGTATTTGGCACATGTAAGATAAACCGATGGCTAAACAACCCTTGGAAACTGCCAAGACTGCTTTCCCTTGGCTACAGTTGGAAGTCTCAGGCAGTCAGTGTACATTTTTTTCACGTGCAGATTACGCTACAAGAAGCCCTTCTTGATTATGGCGTATGCTCAGTGTGATATTCACCACCTCACCTCATTTTACCCCTCAAATCAATTTCGCAAGAAGATGTGTATCTTGGATCAAATGTTAATCTTTTTAATATTCTTTTATCCATAGGAAAACAAGTGATCATGACTTTGGCCAACAAAAAGCAATAAGAAACATTTCCTTTAAGTCAGTAGCCTGCGGCCTCTTACCCTAAGCTCACGGCCCTTCTGACTTTCCTAAGTACTACATGGAGTATTACCTGGGTGCAGCCTTTTAAGAATAAGGCCTTGAGACCCCCACAGCCTCTCACGAGTGCTTGGATGCCGTCCTTGGTTACTTGGTCACACCAGGAAATATTCAGTTGCTCCAGCAGTGGACATCCCTCACTTAGAATAAAACAAAACAAGATAAATGTGACCATATCCAGTTCCAAGGGCCCTGGAGTTGTATAAGCTATCCAGTCAGAGTGCACACGGGCCCATTTTCCCCATGAGAGCATACATATTCACTTTACATTTAGAATATAAGGAATCCCACAATAAAAGAAAAGTCAATTCACATTTGTGGTGTTCACAGAATGATTTATCACTAGAGTCAAATCCAGTTTATGGATTTGAGCACAAAGTAGTGGCTTCTTCCCCCCGCCCCCCACATATTTTAGAATTTTACATAACTTTAAAATACTTTAAAATTCTTATTGCACTATCATATCATCTGAATGGTCTCTAGATGAAGGAAAAATGATATAACTTGTTTAAACTTAAGAGTAATTAGTACATTGCTTTCATCTTTGACCTCTTGCTCTAAATTCAGTTTCACACTTGAAACATAGAATTCAACCAAACTTTCAATGACATTCATTGGAAAATGTTGTTTAAATATTCCTGCTTGCAGAACATGGTCAGAAAACAAAGTCGGGAGATCTAGGTTCAAGTGACATCAGGACACTTTCAGAATCCTGCCTGGATCTTCTTTAGTCCAAAGATTAGCTAAGGAACCTTTTCTTTGTAAAAACTTTCTATAATTTCCCCAAATCAATACACTGACTTCTATTAGCACACATTGTAATATGATGACACGACACGCCTTATTCTGTTAAAGACCATGGTTGTTTAAGAGTACCCAGTACTTGAAAGCTCAATTGACTTTAATCCTGTAAAACAGCTGTCCTATCTACTGCATAAGGTTGCACCAAATGAGACGATGTGTAAAACTATTTTATAACTAAGTAAAGTGTTTCTACACATGCGCTCTAAACTACTTAACCCATACTGCACTTGTTCTTATAAAGAGACCACAATCATTAATAAAAGGATGATTAAAAGGTTCCAAAGAGAATTATTTTACCCTTATTTTACAATACATTTTCAAGAAAACAAGTAAAACTTCTATAATAAAATACATTTAAACATGAAAATTACATTTACTGAATGGTTACTATGTGCCAGGTACCACATGAAGCTGCCATTTTATTAAAAAACAAAAAATTGTCCAATATTGCCAACTTTATATGATTTAATCTAGTATTTAATTCTAATAGTAACTATAAGATATAAGGTAAAGCTCACAATGTTGTTATATGTACTCAAGGCACCTGGTTAAAAATCTGACTCCTGAACTGTTTAACTACTGTTGAACCATACCTTTCTTTTTAATTTAAAGTAGGCGATCAGAGAGCTTAGTCAAATTTCACAGACATGTCCTCTGAGTAAGTAAGCAGTTCCATTCTGAATTACAGTGCATATTCGTAACATAAATGCCTTTAATTGCAATGATTTTTAACGTAAATTTTTCCTGAGTACTGAACATGCTTATAAGAAAGTTACCTCAGAGCTTTTAGAGACATGTTTGTAATTGATGTACAGGAAGCCAAGTCAAGGTGTCTGAGTTTGGAACAGAACTTGCTAAGGCTAGTACATGTACTGAAAGAGAGAAAATAAAAAGTAAAATCAAAACACATTCTTAGTATATCACATCCCACCTTCTTTTTTGTTTTTTAATCATTTCATTGGGGGCTCATACAGCTCTCATCACAGTCCACACATACACCCATTGTGTCAAGTGCATTTGTATACATGCGCCATCAACATTTTCAGAACACTGTCTTTCTACTTAAGCCCTTGTATCAGCTCATTTCCCCCTTTCTCCCCCCCTCCCTCATGAACCCTTTAAAATTGATGTATTAGTATTATTTTTTCATGTCTTTTTTTTTTACATTTTATTAGGGGCTCATACAACTCTTATCACAATCCACATGTATACATACATCAATTGTATAAAGCACATCTGTACATTCTTTGCCCTAATCACTCTCAAAGCATTTGCTCTCCACTTAAGCCCTCTGCATCAGGTCCTCTTTTTTTTCCCCCTCCCTCCCCACTCCCCTCTCCCTCATGAGCCCTTGATAATCCACAGATTGTTATTTTGTCATATCTTGCCCTATCCGGAGGCTCCCTTCCCCCCTTCTCTGCCGTCCATCTCCCAGGGAGGAGGTCACATGTGGATCCTTGTAATCAGTTCCCCCTTTCCAACCCACTCACCCTCCACTCTCCCAGCATCGCCCCTCACACCCTTGGTCCTGAAGGTATCGTCCACCCTGGATTCCCTGTGCCTCCAGCTCCCATATGCACCAGTGTACAACCTCTGCCCTATCCAGCCCTGCAAGGTAGAATTCGGATCATGGTAGTTGGGGGGAGGAAGCATCCAGAATCTGGGAGAAAGCTGTGTTCTTCATTGATACTACATCTCACCCTGACTGAGGGGTTCATCTGTCCTGGATTCCCTGTGTTTCCAGCTCTTACCAGTACCAGTGTACATGCTCTGGTTTAGCTAGATTTGTAAGGTAGAACTGGGGTCATGATAATGGGGGGGGGGGTGAAGAAAGCACTGAAGAACTAGAGGAAAGTTGTATGTTTCATTGGTGCTATATTGCACCCTGACTGGCTTGTCTCTTCCTTGTGACTCTGTAAGGGGATGCCCAACTGTCTACAGATGGGCTTTGGGCCTCTGCTCTGTAACACCCCCCCCATTCATAATGATATATTTTTGTTTTGGGCATAAACCATTTTCATTAAACATGTTTCTATGTATAAGAGTTATAAAATTTCCAAGCCCCAAATAAAAGCAGTTACAAATCTTGGAACCTTTCCCATTCAGAAGAGCCATTATTATAAAGAAAAAGAAAAAAGAAAGGTGTTACACCAAAGATTAAGAATTTAAAAGACCACGATGAGAGAATGGGGGGAAGAGGGAAAGAAAACAGACAGAAAAAAGCAAAAAAGAATACATGTGGTGTTTACTGGGGTATTTTACAGATTTGATGAGATGGACTGTATTGGACAGGGTTCTCTAGAGAGACAAACCAGATTGCTAGTAATTATATATAAATATATTTATAAAGATAGATATATAATTCAAGAAATAAACCGTTAAATAATATACAGATAGATAATACAAGAAATTAACAGTTAAGTTATAAAGCAGTGAGACACTAGCAGTCCTTCAAGTTTTGAGAGCTGCCAGTTACTAGTCCCCTTCTGTAGAGAGAGCTGGGCTATTTATACCCTGGCAGCAAACAGCAAGGCAGGTCCCCAACTGTCAGTCCCCAGCTCCAGAGATGAACATTCCAATCGTGTGGGCTTAAAGAGACCTCAACTTACAGCGACACAGTCCACAGGCTAGGCTTCCCACAGGTAGTGTACCCCTTTAAACTGAGGCACAGAACAAGCAAGTCATTTATCCCTCTGCCCTTCAGTTAATCCTATTTGTGTTTATCGGCCAGGCTGGCACAATCAACTATAGCAGGGGCTGCACAACTACATAGAATGCTTTTCTTTGTAACTATCACAGCCTGTAACTAAAAGGGGAAAATAAACATATAGATAAATAAAAACAACAAAAACAAAGTTAAATTTTTTAAAATGAGAAAAAGGGTCAGAGCCTTAAAAATCCTCCAGATTCCGTGACCTGCAGGCCTAAACACTGGTTTAAGTGGCTGTAAAGGGAGGACAAGTGAAACGGAAAGAGACTTGGATTCTTCTGTGTCATGCAAGTGTTTCAAACAAAAAGAAAGGTAGTGTTTCCATTCAAGTTTGGGAAGATAGCAGCCATTAAGAAGTACACACCACCCCTGTGGGGTGCCCTCACACTAAGAGGAATTGCACTGGGGGGTGCAGAGCTTTCACAGTGTGCATTTTTCCCACAGGTGAGCATTGAGCAACTTGCTCCACGTTGCCCGTGACGGCTCCCTCCGGTCACAGTGACTGTTTTCCTAACAGCAGTTTGGCTGGCATCTCATTTTTTGTGATGGCTGATTTCAGAGAGCAGTGTGCGGCTGTGAAATTTTGTATGGTAGAGGGGCAGCAAGAAAGAGGCCCTCGATTAAAATGATTGACACGGTGTATACAACAATGGGCTCAAACCTAAGACCAGCTCTGAGAATGACACAGAATCCGGCGGCGTCTCCTTCTGCTGTCTATATGGTTGCTATGAGACAGAACCAATTTCACAGCAACTAAGAACAGACTGATGCAGCTTATAGATTTTATTTTAAAACAACCAAGTTTTGGTTTAAACAATTTTGACTACTGTATGTCTACTTCCTATTTCATTGATTTAGGCTGTTTTCTTCATTTCCTTCTCTGCGCCTACTTTGGATTTGGTTTGTTTTTTGAAATCATTTTGTTAGGGGCTCGTACATACACACATACATCGTGTCAAGCACATTGTACATTTGGTGCTATCATCCTTTTCTTAAAAATCATTTTACTACAACCCATCACAATTCATACATGCATCAATGTGTACATTTATTGTGCTCATCACTCTCCTAACAGCTGCTCTCCACTTAAGCCCCTGGCATCAGCTCATTCCACCCCCTTCCTGATCCTCCCTCCTTATTTCTAGTTTTAAAGCTAGAAGCAGAGAACTTTGACTTGTTTTTAAAATAGATAAATTTACAGCTATTTATTTTGATCCAAACACCACCTTATAGCTGTGTTCTCTTTATTCTGCATGTTGGGATGACTTTAAAACTAATTCATCTATTCCTCTTCCTGAGATTTACTGGGTATGTTGTTAGCTATTGTTATGTGCCACTGTGTTGACAAGGGAAAGATCCTGAGCCCTCTTCACAGCCTGTGGCACTGAGTCAACCCACCCTGTTGACAATGCCCAACACAAAGTCCTTCTGACCTGTCCAAAGTACCATATGTACTCGTGTATAAGCCGAGTTTTTCCAGCACATTTTTTTTTTTTACATTAGAGGCTCATACAACTCATCACAATCCATACATATACATACATCAATTGTATAAAGCACATCCGTACATTCTTTGCCCCAACCACTTTCAAATCCAGCACACTTTCAATGCAGCTTTTGTGGTAAAATTAGGTGCTGCGGCTGATACTTGGGTCGGCTATACTCGAGTGTATACGGCATGTAAGATGAAGTTTTGTCATCCTTGTCTCTAAGAGCAGCACACTCTAGTTGTACCTCCAAGACAGGTAGGGCTGTCATTTATATGTAGTCTAAAGTTTGCCTTTTATTTTTAATTTCATTATACTTAGGTTTTCTTCTGAGGTTTTTAAATGCTATTTTAAAATTTGACTGGTCTGATTTTCCTTCGGGTTCTGTGCCATATTTCCCTGATGTTTTTCCATGTCTTGAAATACTTGACTGAATACTGAATATCCTATATACGACATTGTTAAGTGTTTGTATTTTGTTGTCATCTAAAAAGAGCTGTTTTGTCTTGGCAGGCAGTTGTAACTCAGTTTGATCCCTTTGAAGTTTGATTTAACATCTAACAGGGAAAGTATGAGGGAAGGCTTCAAAAAGGTTTTGAAAAAATGGAATGAAGATAATGGAATTTCCTCATGAACTTTTAAAAATCCCTTGTGGTTCAGCATTATTACCATGCTATAACCTTTGTGGAGTAGCTACCGAATATGACAAATGTTCAACAAGCTTTATCCACTTTGGATGGTTTGAGCATCTCCCAGTTTCACTGAGCTCTGACAACTTAGCTTATAACTCCCCAAAGATTGGTTTTCATAATTAGATGTTCTTTATTTAGTATTGTAGAGTCTTACCCTGTGCATATAAAATTTAACATCAGCCATATCTATTTTGAATAGTTCTCTCCTTTCCAGCCATACACTACAATCAGCTTACGTCTCCCAGAACTGATCTCTTTTCCTTGAGATCAGCATGTTAATCATAATTTGCTTGGGTTCCCCTCTCCTTGTTATGCCATTATCTGGGAAATGCCCTCGGGCAAAAACCAGGGTAACCACAGGCTTTCCCACATGTTATTTCACAGTCCTGTGCGTGCTGCACATTATCTAACATCTCACATGGGTTATTTTATGTATTTTGGGCTATTCTTCTATTTGTTCACATTAAGAAAGCAAATCTGATACGTTAGTCTGTCATGATTAGAAGAAGACTCTTGCTTTTCCCATCTTTAAATCTGTATTTTTTCTACCTGTATAGTCACTCAAAAGCCTCCAAACTCACTACTATAGCATGGATGCCGACTCTTGGTGACCCTACAGCAGAGGGCAGTACTGCCCCTGTAAGTTTCTGAGTAGAAGGCCCACTAGTGGTTTCAAATAGCTGACCTTGCACTTAGCAGCCCAACATACCATGACGTGACAATCTGAACATGGACAACTGGTTTTTTGATATAAAGCTATTAATTTTCTATACAAGTGATCAGGTGAATGGACTGTTAAAAGCCTTTACCTTTTACAAATTCATACTAAAATATGTACGGATTAAATAATATGCTTGAGACCTTTTTTTCCAAAGTGAGTAGTGGTAACGAGGCAATAACGTAGATTAAACAAGGCAGGCTGTAAGGGCAATGGTAGTTGAAGGAGAGTGACGGCTTCATTATGTATGGGGTTTAGTGAACTCTTAGGAAGGCCAGGAGTTTACATACACCACGTCTTCCTCAGGAAGACAAGGAGGCTGCCCACTCCCTCCAAGATTTAAAGTTAAAAAACCCAAAGGGCAGTTCTATTTGGTCACATTATGAATCAGAATTGATGACAGTGAATTTTTTGGCTCAGTGTTTACTGAAGTCAGCAACTTGTAAAAAAAAAAAGAGTCATAATGGGCTTATAAAAATGAGGTGTGTGCACTGTGAGAAACAGGGTAAGACTTAACGTGTTATTTGCAAGATAAATATTACAGTAAGTCCTAGCTCTCAGTCTTATGAAGATTTTACTCATTGTTTTCGGTTCATCACTCCTATGCTAATACACATTTGGAGTCTAACTATTACAAAGATGTACTATTTGTTATTACAGCAGTACAAAGGAATAGACTTAGGTAGGATAGATCCTTAGAAAAAAATTAAGTTATATAGGATTACTGGTATAAAGCAGCCAGTAAATTTGAAAGGTTTTCCAACTCAACTGACAGAAAAAAAAATAAAAAGAGTTTGTATACCTTTTCCAGAGACAGAACTTACTGGATTAAATAGAAAGAATTAATAATCATATACTTCCAGATATGTTCTTATGTTAAAATGTTAGCAATGTTGTGATATCCAAGCAAAGAATAAATAAATGATGTGTGGTAATGCTCCAGGCTAGTTACTGGGCTACTAACTGTAAGGTTGGTGATTCAAACCCACCAGTACTTCTGTGGGAGAAAGATGAGGCGGTCTGTTCTCACAAAGATTTACAACCTTGGAAACCCTACTAGTCAGGAAGACTGGATACTAGTGGATCTGGTACCATATGCTTAAAAATGTTTCTTCTATTTGCCTTTAATCAAGCAATTCCAACATCTCTTTTCCAAACTTTTTGAACAGGAAGATTTTGTGAATAACTAACTCCTCCCTATGTAGACATACTTCTATAAGAAATTCACTTCATCTCACAATGGGCAGCAATTTTCCTACATAATATACAAATTTTATTTTATGCATATTATTACCAACCTATATCTCTGTAGGTTGAAGATTTATAATGTCTATCTATTATATCTATTAAATCTGTGATATTAAGTCTCTCAAAGATAGGAGATATGCCTAGCTACTTTGTATATTGTCATTGACAGACACAATGCATTTAAAGAGTCACTTAATAAATATTATGAATATTGATTTTATCATATGCTGTTTAGTCCTATAGTTAGAATTTTAGAGAACTGTTTCCCATAGCTTTTGATGTATTGCTACCTTAACCTTCAGTAATCTATATTTTTAGTGTCCTTATTGAATAAATCAGAAGTGACCCTATGGCAGTGAGTTCTGGTTCTACTGTGTATACGAGGTGGCCTCAAAAAAATTCACGGAGAATTTTCAGTATCTTTCAATTCCATTTTTAATTTAATGTTCTATTTTTCTTTCAAAATACCTTTTCTGTATAAAACCAATATAAAAATTGCCAAACATATTTAGTAATCTACATTATAGCTAGTGTATGTCAAACCAAGGTTTATGACTTACCCTTATAAAACATAGAAAGAATACTTACGCATCTGTGGTCTTTGTACACCCATTAAGATTCAGCACTTCAATATTCCTACAGTTTTGTGCAAAAGTCCTTTATAGGAAAATAAACAAAGTAAAAACTCTCAATTGAAATGAGCACCACTCTAGGTTTAAAAAATAATAAAAGATTTTATTATTGACAATATCGTTTGTTGGCACTGAAACGATTCACAATTATAAACAATCAGCTCCAAGCTATTTTATCACAATTCTCTATTGTAAATTAGGTGGGAGTCCTACCTAAACTCTATGTCAACCAAGTACAAATAATTTACCTTTGAGCAAACAAATATTTAAACAACAATAACAACTTACTAAAAATCTCAGAAAAAGTTATGATGGGAATGTGGCTTTTACGGAAGAATATTTGTTCTTGTTTTATTCCTCAAACCATTATTCCTATTATTATATATTTTTGTGTTATAAATAATACGTGTTTACATTCTAAAAGAGATTAGGCATTTAAAAATTATTTGAGCATTTTCTGGGTGAGATGGTTCAATCAAGAGCAGTTAAATCAAAAGCTACGGCCTTACCTTAATGCATTGTCTCCAACTCCAAGACACCCACGGAGACTCAATTTCCGCAAAAAGCCCCCACATCTTTTTGAGATATTTTCCACTACTCGGCCCTATAAAAAAGGTAAGCTAGATCACTGTTTTTTAAAAGAACATATATAATGTCTAACAATTTATAAACAAAGAATAAATTTCTGCTCAGCTTTAAAGACCTAATTAAATCAGAATTTCATCTTACCTATTGTTAAATGCTTTCCTGATCAAGGCATCTACTTAAAACTAAACTATGTATTTTGTTATATATGTTAAATATCCTATCTTTGAGAAAATAGAGCCTTTATATTAAGATGCTACTACACATATGTATAATGAACTCATCGCTCCTGAATGATAATAGCTATCTATTATTTTTGTATCTTTCTCAAGTATCACTCTGCATATAACATGAGTCTGATAAAAGTTTGCTGAAAAGGTTCAGTAGAGCCTCAAAAAAACACACAGCTTTCCTCTACCTCTTTAATGCTTCCCCACCCCCACCATCATGACCCCAGTTCTACCTTACAAGTCTGATAGACTGGAGTGGTTGAAAGGAGACAGTAGATGGTGTAAGATATGAAAATAAAAACAGTTTATAATATATCAAGGCTTCATGAAGGAGGGTGGCGGAGGGAGGGGAAAAAAAAGAAAAGCTGACACCAAGGGCTCAAGTATAAAGAAAATGTTTGGGAAATGACGATGGCAACACATGTACAAATGTGCTTGATTTGATTGATGTATACATTGTTATAGGAGCTGTAAGATCCCCCAATAGGATGATTTATTAAAAAGAAGTGTGATGAATGATTTTCCAGGCAGTACTGGCATAGAGAGAAACATTAAGATCTAGTATAATGCCAATGGGCATTATAAGGTCACCAATGTGATGAAGCTGGTTAATAAATAAATCTAGGAACCCGAGAACTCAAATTAAGGTTAAAATAAATTAAGTTTAATTAAGTCTTAATTTTCTTTTACTCTAAAACCTATTGTGTTTCTCTGTTTTAGAGATAACAAACAAGAAAAAATATAGGTGATGTGGGATGGGAAAACAATGAAAGATTTTGCCCCTCCACCATTCCCCATGAAAACTGCCTGGAGCCTCCTGAGAGCCACAGGGCTCATCTCAATCTCAAGAGTGTGTGCCCAGCCTGTGTGATTGAGTGGTCCCGAAGGGATCAGTTACCAGGCATCAAAGAACAAAAAATCATATCATTGACTGCACACCTCCATGATAGGATCGCTGAAGACAAATGGGTGCATAAGCAAATGTGGTGAAGAAAGCTGATGGTGCCCGGCTATCAAAAGAGATAGTGTCTGGGGTCTTAAAGGCTTGAAGGTGAACAAGCAGCCATCTAGCTCAGAAGCAAAAAAGCCCACATGAAAGAAGCACACCGGCCAGTGCGATCACGAGGTGCCAAGGTACCAGGTATAAGGCACCATGCAAAAAAAAAAAAAAAAGACATAAGTGTGTATATGTATATATATACCATATTAAATGAAGGGGGAAGTGCCGAGTGGAGACCCAAGGCCCAAGTGTCGGCCAATGGAGATCCCCTCATAGAGGGGTTTAGGAGAGGAGATGGGTTAATTAGGGTGCGAGGTAGTACCGATGAAGAACACAGCTTTCCCCCAGATCCTGGATGCTTCCTCCCCCCAACTACCATGATCCGAATTCTACCTTGCAGGGCTAGATAGGACAGAGGCTGTACACTGGTACATATGAGGGCTGGAGGTACAGGGAATCCAGGGTGGATGATACCTTCAGGACCAAGGGTGTGAGGGACGATGCTGGGAGAGTGGAGGGTGAGTGGGTTGGAAAGGGGGAACTGATTACAAGGATCCACATGTGACCTCCTCCCTGGGAGAGGGACAGCAGAGAAGGAGGGGAAGGGAGACTCCGGATAGGGCAAGATATGACAAAATAACGATGTATAAATTACCAAGGGCACATGAGGGAGGGGGGAGAGGGGAGGGAGGGGAAAAATAAAAGGACCTGATGCAAGGGGCTTAAGTGGAGAGCAAATGCCTTGAGAATGATTGGGGCAGGGAATGTATGGATGTGCTTTATACAATTGATGTATGTATATGTATGGATTGTGTTAAGAGTGGTATGAGTCCCTAATAAAATGTAAAAAAAGAAAAAAATGTGTAGAGGCAAAGCAATAAACGACTTAGAAACAGCAAAAAAAAAAGTGTGTGCAAGACTGCCCGCAGCACGTGGCAGCTCGACCCGCTCTTCAACAAGCAAACACGACATCATTAGAGGAATACGTGTTCGTATTTCTATTGCAGGAAGAAAACGAGCACGCAAACATCTTTATTTTCGTGAAATAATTATGCCCATTCTCAAACACGGAACATAACTCTAGGAACTTCAAAAGCTCCCATGAAGTTCAAATGCACTGAAATAAAAAGTTTCTCTCTCCAGAGAAAAGGAGATGATTTATATGGCTGAAGTTCATTGGTTCCATGTTGTAATTATACTCGAACAAGAGAAATGGGGCCACACAAAACATAATTAATTATACCTCAATATCCCTCTGGAAATCAAACAGGTCAATTCGTTGCCAGTTACTGCCATCGAGAGCCAGAACATTCCAGGCCTGTTTTGAAGAAAAGGGGAAAGAATAAACAAGAGCGGAAATGAAGGGGCAAAGCCATAAACATATGAATCCATAACATTCATCTGAACAACCACCAATTAATTTCTCATTCCCACTATTACTTCTCCCCCACAAGATCCACACACTTTCTTTTCTGATTGGATTATTTTATAAGCGACCATGTACAGAAACTAACAGCTAAGGGGAATGGGGCGTTGGAAAAAAAGGCAGGGTGTGTAAGCACCATAGCCACAGGCTGCCTTCTATCTGGAAGAGTTCTGGTTTCCATCCAAAAGGACAGAAATCCAGCTGACAAAAAACAAGTCTCTTGCTCTATCCTTACAATGGAAACCAGATGAAGATTAACTAATCGTAGGGACAGTATTCTAAATAACAAACGAACAAAAACTCACTGCTATTAAAACAATTTCAATTCATGGTGAACTTACAGAGCAGAGTAGAACTATTCCCTTGGGGTTTCCCTGGCAGCCTCATGGTGCGCCTGGGGGTTTGAACTGCTGACCTTGCAGCCAAAGTACAACTCTATACCATCAGGGTTCCAATGTTCAATATATATATTTGCTATCCATAGCAACACTCATTCAGACTTGACACTGTGACAAACTGATGTGCAACTAAACAAAGAGACCATCATCTTTCTGCACATGACACAGCATTTTAATGCTGATCCTCCTCAGTTTGCTCACTCAAGTACGGTTTTCAATGGATCACTATTCCATCTAATTTGATTCAAAATTAATTTTAAAGCAATGACAATGCTTTAACCTAAACAAAATATAAAGAGGTAAGACAGTTTTCCATGTTATGGTATTAGGTTTTAAGTAACTTCAGGATGAGCTAATTTACTGTGAATCATTCAGTACTTTAATCAGCAAGTCTTTTAAAAGTTTACCTACATAATGTGAAATGTAAATAAATTTTGCGTATTGTTATACATTAGAGTGTATCGCTTACTTAAAAATAACAAAACATGGATTCATTATTGGATATACTTAAAGGAATTTCTCAGAAACTCTGAAAAAGAGGCTCTGGATATATATAAGCACCAGGATAATGATCATATATCCAAGAAAAATACATCAGCTTCATGCGGGTAAGTAAGCAAGCCTTTATCATTCTAGAAATGGCTGAGGTCTGTTAGCAATGCAATGTTACTTTCCTATTGGTGGCTTTATTCTTATTTTCTCAATGGCTTGTCACGGAAGGCAACAGTAAAAATTTTAAAGACCCTATGTCTAAGAGCTTTTAGAGCAAGTACACTTCTAATCTGGTATGTTATTGAAATTTCTTTATGTTATTTCTCTAGCAAGAAATAACATACAGTACTCAGACTAAATTAGGAATGACAGGTTTCCCTCTAGAACCTGCTTTTCAACTAAGTAAATATATAAGTACTTTAAACACAAGGATAACAGGATACCTAGTAATGTACCAACTGTCCAGATTTAGCAAATACTGGCATTGTGCCTTCCATCTTTTAAGTTAACACATATTAAGTGGGAAGAGAAACTCACTCGGTTTCTGGGTGAGACTGTGCAGCTAGACAGATTTAGATATATTTTGTTTCACAAAGCTGCATGTGGAGAAAATGACAAAAACTCATTCATTTGTAAGAACAATATAATACTTAGGTCCAGAGAGAACACATGAGTACCAAAGACAGAAATAAATTTTTAAAAAATCACTAAGAAATACTGGTTGTTTCCAAAATAGCCGATACACAGATTTTGTATGGTTTCACATCATCTAAATCTCATTTGGGGCGCTTAAAGCCAGAGGATACTTAAAATAGCTTTTTATTGTGTCTGAAGGGGAAAACACCCCCCCCAACTAGGCAAAATATTGAAGAAGCAGATATAATACGAAAGAAGCAGGAGTTATCTTGGTAATCTCTCTCCCTCTGGGCACTCCACTCCTTCAGCCTTGCCAACCCTATGGAGCAGTCCTGCTCGGTCCGAAAAGACACCTTTTCAAAATGACAAATCCAGGCCCAGCTCATCCAGAAGGGATTACTGCTAAAATCACCATCTCTCACCTGTTTTAGGGGAGAAAATATACAGAACCAAACATAGACGCGCTACACGTCAGAACGTCGCTACACGTCAGAACGTCGCTACACGTCAGAAGTCTCATTGGGCCACCATCCATAAACTTACACGGTATCATCACCATTAATTAGGCTCTCCACAGCTGCACATCTCATCTGGGCTTTAGGTTAATGTCTGTAAATAATTCTTTGTAACAGTGCAAGGCTCAAGGCAAGCATTCTCTTAACTGAGCTACAGAGACTGTCAATAGGTACCGTCTTTTTGTGGGTTGCCTTCTACCTTTTCCCCAATTTACAGTATAGTAATAATAATTAGCTATAGCAATTATGTAACTGCTACCCTTAGTCAATACTAATGTTCCCAACAAAAAAACCCACTACTTCCCAGATTGGATTTTACCTTTCTCCTCCCACCCTCTATAAAATCTTATGTAAAGGTAAGTTCACTTCAGGGCTTCGGTCAATTTTATTGTGTTTCCCAGAGTAAAGCTCAGCTCACCATTGTTAGAAACCCATAAATGTCTGCATGAATAACACAATACAGAAATTAAACAAGTTCCCATCTACTTGCTTCTCCTCTGTCTCCCCTGTAGAACACTGAACTTCACCGAAAGAAAATACACCTGAATGAGCAGCACTGCACCGCTTTCTCAAACTGAGGACTCTTCATAGCTTCAATTGTTCTGTCACACGTACGAGTCTTAATCAGAACACTTTTCAATTTACATGATGAATATTTTTGCACTGAAAATGTTTCCATTTTTCCATATTCCATGGGAAATGTATTTATTATGTAAGTTGTTTGGAATTACAGGAAATTAGAGCTTGTACCCCACTGTAGGAGTAGGTGAACTGTGGTTCATATCATAGTCTTTGAAACATAACAACATATTAATAATATCTGAAGTCTACTAAACAGCTGCTGTCTGTCATCATGGGAGTCAGAAAAGAAGTCCCTTGTATCACGCCAACCATTCTTACCCTGGAGACCTGAGCACAGCGACACAAGGTTACGACATCCAGAAAAGAGAAGATTCTAAAAGTCAAAGAGAGACAAACTTATATGGTAACGTTTTTCTTGATTTTTGTCTATAAATGACTAACAAACCAAAAAAGGTAAAAGTTCTTTCTTTCTAAATTAAAAAAAAGTTTTATTGAAACATATAGAATTCAATCATTTAAATGTTATAAAGTTCTGCAATCATCACCAGAATTTAATTTAGAACATTTTCATTCATGTACTTGATTATTAGCTCCCTATATCCCACCAACCTCCCCTGCCATAACCATAAGAAACTATTAATCTAGTCACTGTATCTATAGAGTGACCTATCCTGGATTTCTTATGAAGAGAAGCTGACAAAGTGAAACAAAATACCATAACAATAATAAAACAAAAAGCAAACAATGAATGCCATAGACAAAAACAACTAGGGAATTAAAATCAACCATGTGGAGCACTTACAGATCCTGGGGGGTATTGGAGCAACAGTAATCTAGCCAAGAGGAATTACTAAGAGGCAGAAGAAGGGTGAACGTAATGGTGGGATAGGAGGAAGGTAAAAGGAAACAGAGGAAAGATCTAGGCAGAAAAGCTATGGAAAGAGGCATACACATAGGTGTGTACATATGCAAATATATTAAATCATAAAAATAGAGGTATTGGCCTAAATACATATATTAATGTGGCAATACATTGAAGTAGTGGATGGACTTTGGGCCACTGCTCAAGTGCTCCTTCAACTTAAGAACACTTTGTTCTAACAACCTGTCATTCTGTGATGCTCACCCTCCCAGATCTCTAAGACAAAATGGGTATGTAAGCAAATATGGTGAAGAAAGTGGATGGTGCCTGGCTATCAAAAGATAGTGTCAAAAAAAAAAAAAAAAAGAACATAGTGTCTGAGGTCTTAAAGGCTTGCCATCTAGCAGAAGGGCAAAAAGCCCGCATGGAAGAAGCACACCAGCCTGTGTGATTATGAGGTGTCAATGGCATCAGGTAGCAGGCATCCGAAGACTCAAAGCAAACAAACATATTGCTGAGAACGAGGGGGGCCGAAGCAGAGACCCGAAACCTATCTGTAAACAATGGGACATCCCCTCACAGAAGGGTCACAAGGAAGGCATGAGTCAACCAGGATGCAGTATAGCTCCAATAAAACACACACTGTTCCTCTGGTTCCTTGAGGCTTCCTCACTCACTCTCATGACCCCAGTCCTGCCTTTCACTTAGGGGTAGCCTGGAGAATGTGCACTGGTACAGATATGCTCATGACACATGGAATCCAGGTCAGATAACCCCCCCCCCCCCGGAACAGATATGGGAGTAGTGATATCAGGAGGTTAGGGGGCAGGTGGGGAGAAGAGGAGACGAACAAGAGAAACCAAGGGAGAAAGGAAACATTGGTTGGTGTAAGATGTGAAAATAAGGTGGGAGGGGGGAAAAAAGAGGAACTCATATCAAGGGGGCAGATTGAAAGTAAATGTTTAGAAATTGATGATGGCAATATATGTACAAATATGCTTGATACAATTGATGTATGGATTGTTTAAAGAGCTCTAAGAGCCTCCTAATAAAGTCATCTATAAACAAACAAACCAACCAAAAAAGAGAACAAATGATAAGGCGTTCCATCAGCATTAATCCACTTTCCACTTTGATAGCAAGGCTGTTCATACCGTTGGCCAATGGCTGGAGGTAATTCATCAAAGATTTAATCTAGCCTTCATCCACACGGGGACCCTGCAAACGGTTTAGATTTTCACTGTCATCCATAGCCTTCTGCAAACCGGGTGCTTAGAATTTAAGCTCTAATACAGTTCCTTTCTCTAGTGTTGGATTTTATGATTTATAACCCTTGGATTATCAGGCTGAAGTGCTTCTTCCATGTGAATTTAGCTGACATCTCATTTAGATGGTTGCTTGTTGTAAAAGATGCTTTAAAAAAAATCCCAGACACTATTTTCTTTTTTATACTATTTACTAGTATTAGCTCAACTCATTGTGACCCTGTAATTAAAAAAATAATTTTATTTGGGGATCTTACAATTCTTATCATAATCCACACATACATCTATTGCGTCAAGCACATTTGTACATTTGTTGCTATCATCATTCTCAAAACATTTGCTTTCTACTTGAGCCCTTAGTATGCTCCGCTCATTCCCTCCTCTCATGAACCCTTGATAATTTATAAAAAAAAAATTTCATATCTTACACTGACCGCTGTCTCCCTTCAGCCACTTTTCTGTTGTCCGTCACCCTTGGAAGGGGTTATATGTAGATTATGATGGGTTCCCAATTTCTCCCCGCACCTTCCTCTTACCCTCTTGATATTGCTTTTCTCGTTACGAGCTCTTATCTGTACCAGTGCCCTTTAATTTTAACTAGTAAATGACATATTCTCTGTAGTCAAATTCCAGAGTTTACATTCTTGGCCATTATGCCTTGTGGTTGTTACATAATCTGCTGTCAACTTGAAACTATTAAGAGTGAAGGGGTGGAGTTTAGCTTGTCAATCAGGTTGCAGCTTGACCACCTCATTTGGAGACTGAGATTAACAGCTCGCTGGAGGCAGGACACTCATTTATTCCCTGTGAAACATCCCTGTTGACAAGACACATGGAGCTATGCTAGAGCCCTGGAGCTGGAGGAGCCACGTGGAAATCCACGCTAATGTTGAGATGCTTACACTGCCGCTGGATCCACAAGACTTTCCACCCACTAGCCTGTGGTCTTCCTACATTCAGTGTCATTGCAAGTTCTTTGTGAGTCTGAGGAGGACTTTAGAGATTGGTATCCGGCATCTGGGCTAATATTGGACTTGAATTAGACTCGGATGTTTTCTCAATATTCAATTGTTCTTGTATATAAAGCTCTTTCTTATACACAAGTGTCTGCAAATTAGTTTCTTTAGTCAACCCAGACTAACACACCTGGAAGGAAAACACACACACACACACACACACACACACACACACACACACACACACACACACACACCCATTTTGAACTCCAGCAGTTGTTCAAGGAAAGCTACTATCACAATGAGCTTCCCAGGAAAGAACATGAGCTTGCATGTGTGCAGCGGAGCTAACACAGCACATCAAGGCAGGCTTTTCTGGACAGGATTTGTTTGCAAAGTTGGCCACTGGATGGTGTCTGAGATCCTGAATTTTAGAAGACTCCCCATCATTTCTGATGAGAGGCCCTGTAAAAACATCTTACAAATGTTTTCACCACTCTCTGCTGGAAGAATAAAGTACATTCTGTGTGATCCCACTGGGAGAGCACTCTTGGAAACTTGTACCTGGTTTCCTCTGAATTTACTCCCACATACCCTTTTTCCTTTGCTTTTGCTTAACATCCTTTCCCTACAGTCCACTGGTTCTCAACCTTTCTAATGCCGCCCCACCCTTTCAGACAGTTCCTCAAGTGGTGGGGACCCCCCCAACCATACCATTATTTTTGTTGCTACTTCGTAACAGTAATTTGGCTACTGTTATGAAATGGGCGACCCCTGTGAAAGGGTTGTTCCACTCCCCAAAGGGGTCACGACCCACAGGTTGAGAACTGCTGCTATAGTAAGTTCAGCAGTAATATGACTCCTGAGAGTGGTCTTGCGTAAACCTAGCACAGCTTGTTTCTCTATTGTTTCAGACACCCCCCAAAACAAAAAAGACACAAAAAACCACCCATTGTTGTCTAGTTGATCCTAAGTTTCGGCGATGCCATGTATTCCAGAGTAGAGCTGCTCTACAGGCAACAACGCTCACGTAAGCCTGTGAAGTTTTTCTTCTACTGTGGTGGTGGTGGGGAGATGCCTGTTCAAACCACTAACTTTTAGCTTCGTAGTTCAGTACAAACCACTTCCCCACAGTGGACTCTTGATTGTAGACAAAGGGAAGGGAAATAAACCCCAAACTCCAGCAAATTCATTTATTCTGAGTTAAAAAATTTCATCTCTCTCGCACACACATACACACATGTATATCACATTACATTTATGATCTAACCCCCAGCCCCAGCGTTTAAAAAATATCCAGAATCTTGTAAGTGGTCATAATACTCATTCTGAAAGTACACTGTCTCTAGTTAAAAGGGCATGTTGGGCTCAAGAAGTCTTATCACTTCACATCCTTTTTGTAGTTATCAGTATCATCTTCTGAAGGAATCTTGAGAATAAAGCATTTCACAGTAGCTTTTGGAAAACATAGAATCATTGTCTTAAAACACTGACATGCATTTTTCAAGAGATCTTTAAATAAATGCATATGGTCCTGTTCTGAAAGGGAGCACTGTCAATTCAAATCATTTAATTTTACGCGATGAAAAGTGAATTCCAGCTTGTTAAGACTGTTAAAAACAAACTTTGTTTGAGAAGAGGGGGTTGGGAGGAGGATCCATAAGTAATTTAAAGTTAAGAGGAAACAAGAACACTTGCTTTAATTCAGTGGTAATTTGGCTGTGGTCTTGCATAGCTATGAGAAAAGTAATGGTCTTGACAATACATCTCTCCTTGTGCATGACTTTAAAATTTAATTAAACTAAATGTTTTATAATTTTTATTAGACTGCATTTTAAAATTGCAATACACCGACAGGATAAAACAGCTGGTCTCTATCTGGAGCAGAAGAGATGGGAGGAAGAAGAAGGAAAGGGACTGCAGACCCACTGCCTCCATGAGCAACTCTCCCTTTCCTACGCAACCAGAAGAAATGGCTGGTGTCCAGTTTCCGTTACTGAATGTTCTGAACAAAGATCTAATAGACGGACTCTGATCATAGGAAGGAAAATTATGTGCTGTGCAGTGAACTACTTAATAAGGCTGTTTTAGTCAGTTTGTGATTCTCACAAAAATTGAACATTATTGTAAATAATGCAAATAAGACTTATGGAATCCGTGTGAGAACAGGGCAATGCAAGAAAGGTGAATGGAACCCTAATAAGAGGATTGATCCATTTTGCTATCCCAATAGGCTTAAAATGAGCTGATCTAGGGGGTGAGAGGGGACCTGAAAGTTCCAATACACAGGAGTGGACTTGGGGTCCCAGGAGCTAGAGAGCTGTAACATGAATGGTGAGAAGTGGTCAAAGAGAAACAGCAGCCGCAGAACCAGGAGACCAGCACAAGATGGCACAGTGGGCTTTCCTGCTCATGTGAGGTGGCTACGGTGGGTATATTGACCTGCAGAATAAGCAAACTCAGTGGCTGTGGGCAGGAGGCTGCATCAGTGGGTGTGGGCAGGAGCCTGCAGGCAGAGTGGGGTGCATCTGAGCCAAGGGTGTGGGAGCCAGTAAGAAGTCTTTCTGTCACATCCGAGCTTTCCTGACAAGAACTATATCCTGAGTCCCTCCTGATCCCACATTTGTATGTTCTCAATAGAGAAGTAGAAGTAGCTAAGGCGAATGGAAGAGAAGTTTGAGACGACAAAGCCAAATATTCTAATGAAATTTGTAAAGAGTGCTAAAAGGACAAACTGATCTGTCTTGGAGGAGGTTTGGCCAGAGTGCTCCTTAGAGGCACGGATGGCAAGACAGTCTTATATACTTTGGACATGATGCAAGGATAGCCCAGTTCCTGGAGGGCACCGTGCTTGGTAGAGCCAGTGCAAACCAGTAAGGCCCTCAACGAGATGGTCTGACACAGCAGACTCCAGCATGGGAGCAATGCTAAGCAGGGTACAGGCCCAGGGGTAATTTTGTTCGGTTGTGCATAGATAGGGTCACTGTGGGTTGGAACTGACTCGAAGACACTTAGGGGACACGAGAGGAGCTTTGTAGTGGTTACTTACTGGGCTGCCAACTGGACGGTCAGCAGTGAGGCATCAACAGGTCCTCTGAGGGAGAAAGACAGTTTTCCACTCCCTTAAAGAGTGACAGTCTCAGAAACTCAAAGGGGCGGTTCTACCCTGTCCTATAGGGTTGGTGTGAGCTGACATCGACTCAAAGGCAGTGGATTTGGTTTTTAGGAGGAGGCATGACAACTGAATGCAACCTGTGATTCTGAACTGGATTCTGGTGCAGAAAAAGGACCTTAAAGGGACAACTAATGAAATTCTAGTACTATGACCTGAAGATGACCGATGATAGAATAGGATGAATGCCAATTTCATCATTTTGGTAACTGTATTGTTGAGTTATAGAAGATGGTAACCCTTGGGGAAGCTGGCTGAGGGATATACACAAACTAATATCTTTGGAACTTTAAGTATGGAATTATTTAAAAATGAAAACTTAAAATATGAATGTCTAAAAAAGGATATAGAAAAGCATTCTGAAAGGGAAGTTTTTCCTTCTATTCCTGTCTTCTAACGACCCAGTTTTACTTACCAGAGGCATCTGCTGTATCCACTCGAGCTATATGCTTTAAACCAAATGTAGACTTTTAATTTTTAAAATTCATTCCACAAATTTTAATAAATTGTAAACATGCAGATCGAATTTTTTAAACTGAGTTATTCTTCTAATATCTATAAGATCAGTGGTATCAAGAAGTCTCTTTTCTGTTGGCTTTAGTGGTTTAAACAATGTCCACGTTTTATACATATTTACTATCTACATAGCACTGGTTGTTTGGCCTCAACATCATTTCCCCAAAGAGTGTTAGTTAGGTTTGCTATTTAGTTTCATAATAAGTCACTTTAACTTATAATGCATATACAAAGTTATGTTCTAGTATACCACAAACTTAAACCGGAACCAAATTATCGTTGAGAAAAAGTGTTTTAATTGGAGCGTAGGGAAGGGAGTGGAGAAAAAGAGGAGTTTATACCAAGGGCTCAAGTAGAAAATGTTTTGAAAATGATGATGGCAGCATATGTACAAATATGCTTGGTACAATCGATGTATGGAATATTATAAGAACAGTTAAGAACCCCCGATAAAATGATTTGTAAAAAATGTTGAAATAGAAAAAATCTTTCCAGTGTTCCAATTTGAAAAGACAGATACACTTTCTTTCATCCAGCCTTCCAACTCACGGATACCTAAGGAATCAAATACTCTTAATCTTTCTCACCCTCAAACCATGTAATGTAATGGCAGTGTGCTAGCTGACAGAATCGTACTTCATTCTGTGCTGAAGAGGGAGAATTAAAGCGAAGTAGTTCATGTATAGGTGTGTTAATAACTATATGGTAGATTATAAACATACTGACTTTTTAATTGTATAATTTATTTCTGTTCACAGCATAATGTATGCATTATAAAAGGGAACGGGAACCAGAGGAAGAGAATAAACAGGACAGAGGGTCACAGGAGAAAACAGAAACGGGGACCGGAGGAGACCAAGTCCCAACAAGGTGATGGAGCTGGAGAGAATTATGTTCTGAAACTAAAGCTGGTCTCCCACTGTGGATGAAGGAACAGTCCCCAAGCTCCCTGGGGAGTGGTGGGGTGGTGGAGGGGGGAGGGAGGGAGGGTGCAGCTCTCTCTCTACAGGAAATCCACCCATGCTTCAAAGGGGGAGAGGGGACTCCCCCCCCCCCCAGGGTAACCCACGCCAAGGTGGCGCTCTCTGTGTGTCTTGCTGGGTGAGAGAGGGGATAGGCCACTAAACATACTAACTTTTGTGAAGCTCGTACAGGACCACAAATATTTTACTGTGAGTTGGAGCTGATTTGACAGCCCCTCCCAACAGTACTGTTCACATATAGTCACACCACCTCTCCACCTCATCAAATGCTTTTCCATTCCATCAACGTTAGATTTAGACATATGAACTGCTTCAGCCATACGATGCAGTTAAACATGATGATGCCACATCCATGTAAAATTTTTTAATCACCCAGGTGATCTAGCTTGGTCCTTTGTGTACCTGCCCTCAGTCTCAGATAGAGGCTATCCTTTAGTCCATATTCAGGAATGAGAAGTTCAAAGACTTACAGTCAAATAGTGAGAGAGAAGGCCACTGAGATTTAGGATTTTAAAAATAAAGCTGGTTGATACAGGCTACTAAAGTGAAGTTATTAATAGTGACTAAAAATAGAGAGCGGTAGGGCAATACCTAAGTCTCTAAGTTATAAAGACTGCTATTTATGTTACATCCACTTCTTGCCTGGATCGCTTTAATTACCTTCTAAATATATTCCCCAACTCTGGTCTTCATATGTAGCCAGAATAATCCTTGAAAGATATAAACTAAATCATACTACTCTCTTGTCAGATTATGAGTGGACCTTGTAAGCTTATGGAGTTTGGTGAAAACTGATAGAAAAGCAAATCCAAACTAGAAAAGCGTTAATATATAAAAATTTTAATCAATAGCAGGGCAGGGCCTATTACCAGAAAGTCAAGTAATTTCATTAAATCTAGTGAATCTTAAACTATTGCATCACAAAATAATATTTATTGTCCAGAATAATGGCACTATCATAAAAATTAAATGTTTAATATATTGTTTATGGTAACAATGTAATAATGAAGAACATAGCCCATTAAAAATATTTCTCTGTGCAATGGCTAAAATTACAGAGAAACAGATTTTCCAAAGTATCTGTAGGGTTGTTGTTATTTCAATTATAGTTAACCCAAATCTTAGTATCTCCAGTATCTCCAATATGAAGGTAAAGACTCACAGGACATGGTACCCAACACGTGCTTGTTTAGACAATGCCCATTAAAAGCAGGAGGGCCAGAGAGGATCCCTACTCTCAGAGGAATGGGGCCGCTTACCTGCTAAGTGTATAGAGTAGGTGCTAAGAGGAAGGTAGAGGTGTATGTTGGCACAGAAAGGATCTTTCTCAGTCATGACTTATCACATAGGTTAGGGCTGCCTAAAAAGAGCAGGGGCTCCAGAGATTAACTTTCTCCACGCCAATTTCTACCAAGCGGAGACCTGGATCAAATGCTTATAAAATTGGGCTGTGTTCGTCACAGGTAAACCCAAATGCCGTTGCTACAGATGAAAATGAGGAAGATAAAATCTTAACTGCAATATTGTACAGGGAGAAGTTTAAAAATATCTTTGCTTCTTAAAATAATTAATCCTCAGTATAAGAAATATTTTGTTACAAATAAGTGACTTTATAGACACACTGTGATAGAGAGTGGGGAGTGCTGGCAAAGGATACATTCGAATCATCCTTTTTTTCCTTTCAATCATCCTTCTACGACCCAATACTGTTAAATATAAAACATCACCTCTTTTACATTATAAACAAGAACAGCACAATGCAAAGTAGAAAGCAAAAATCGAACTATTGAAAAGGTACAAGTTGGCAGAGAGAAAACTGCTACTAAATGAAACTTTAAAACATCTCTATTCCTATCTACAAAATATGGAGTAAGACCAATTAAAAATCCAGCCAATGTAAGAAAAGGAGCAAGAGCCTAAAAGTTCATATTAAATATATTTAATATGCCAGTAGGGTCTAATAACTAGACTCTAGCTGAAATGAACTTGATGGTAGTGAGTTTGGTTTTGGCTAGGCATTTATTGATGAAATTAAATGGTAATTAACGTAGCAGAATGTGTAGACATATACCATTAATATAAATATCATCATAGATTTAAATAGGATAATATGATATAAGCATATAAAAAACACAGTAACACCAACAATTCAAAATTCCTTTGCCGGGTGCCCAGATGCGTTAAGCCTCTGGTGAAATCCCTCTGGCCTTATCATGTGATTTCCTTTTTAACCCATTCTAAAGTTGTTTCAGTTTTTAGTATTTTCTGCTTTCTTTTTGATCGAGGGTTTTCTGTTTTGTCTAGGCATTGCTGCTGTTTTTCCCCCTTTTCTTGTTTGTTTGCTTTCTGTGTTTTGCATGGTTTTCTGTATATGAAATCCAAGGTGGGTCACTCTATAGACATATTAACTGGATTGATACTTAGGGACATGGTAGGGGAGGTTAGGGGCAAACAAGGGGCTAACAAGTATAGGAGAAAATATTCTGAACTTGTGATAACTGCACAATTGTTCTGAATATTATGGAACAATTGAATTGCATATGAAGGATATGCCAATAAAGCTATTAACATACAATAAGCTTAATACATTTTTGAAAGAGACATAAAATCAGTGTTCAGACTCACCGTAACAGGAGTTCTTTGGGAAGTTTCTTATTGATTACAGCTTCATCGCTATTTGAGAACATCTGCAAAAACAAAATCATTGTGTTATGGTGTGTCAAATGTCATTACACATTTCCTTGTTGTGTCTAGCTCAGCAGTTTGTAGGCAGTCCTCTTAGGAGAGCACGCAAGTAGCGCTGGAAGTCACTAGCCACATTTTCAGAGACTCTTCAGGATGAAAAATGTTTTGGGGGCAATTACTTCATTCTCTGTCTTCAGAGAAAAAGAACAGCAATCAGAAGGATGACTATGGGTCAAGTAGTGCTTTTCACATATTGATGTTTTTACTCTTCATCAAAGTCCTATTATTTCTATTCTCTCGGTAAGGAAACTGAACTACAAATGACTTGAGTTGCAAAAAGCTTTACTTGTGAACTAATAATGAGAGTAGCGATACCAGTAGGCTAAGGGGAAGGTCGGGGGAGAAAGGAAACCAATCACAAGGATCAACCTAGAACACCCTCCCCAAAGGGGACGGACAAGCGAAAAGTGGGTGAAGGGAGACATCAGTGTATTTATTAAAAATAACAATAATTTATAAAGAGTTTATGAGAGTAGAAAAAAAATTAAGAACTGATACCAAGGGCTTAAGTAAAGGAAAAATGTTTGAAAAATGATGATGGCATCCTATGTACAAATGTGCTTGACACAATGGATGGATGTATGGATTGTGATAAAAGCTGCACAAGCCCCAATGAAATAATTTATTAAAGAGAATATGATGCTAAATAAAAAAGCTTTACTTGTAACAAGGTACACAACACAGTGACTACTAAGATAAGGTGATTTCCCACAACTCCTTCACATTCAGGGAGGTATTCAGAAACTTGGGAAAGGTAAGTTTGTTCTATTTTATCATGCAGAAAAATGGAAAAGCAATAATGCTTCATAAACTCTATAAAACATTTTAAATACTTTCCAGTGATAACAAGTAGAATATGTAATATGTTAAATTATATACTGTATATACTTGTGTATAGGCCAAGTTTTTCAGCACATTTTTAAATGCAGTTGTTGTGGTAAAATTTGGTGCCTCGACTGATATCTGGGTATACATGGCAACTAAATGAATTATGAAATTCCTACAAACAGGAAGTGCTTGACCACTAGCCAGAAAGTTGGTGGTTCAAATCCACTCAGAAGGGCCTTAGAAGACAGGCCTAAAGATCTGCTTCTGAAAGATCAGTCTTGAAAACCCCACAGAGCAGTTCTACTCTGTACACAGGGGTTTCCATGAGTTAGATACCCTCAACAGCAGCAGCAAATATAAGTTTAAGTTATTACAATCATATAGCAAATTATACACAATATTATTTTTAAGCAGTCACTATTTCTGCCATAAAGATCTTATTTGTCTACCAAGCTATGAATAAAATACCTATACTCATACAAAATACAGTAAGAACAGCAAATATGTGTCGCTCAAGTTGAGAGAACTATGTCCAAATATTTGAGATTCCTCTTTGACTCAATATAATAAATATTTACTGAACAGCTTGCAGATATCAGGTACATCTCTACTCAATAGGAAATTACCTTTACTACTAAGAAAAAAATAGGGAAGGATTTTATTAGAGTTAAAAAGTAATTATTAGAGATAAATACAGAATGTGGGCATAATTATCAAAGAACATCATTAATTTTTGTTTTTTAATTAAAAGATCATTTTATTGGGGGCTCTAACAACTCTTATAACAAGCCATACATCAATTGTATCAAGCATATTTGTACGTTTGTTGCCATAATTCTTTTTTGTTTGTTTTTAAATTGTTTTATTGGGGGCTAGTACAACTTTTATCACAATCCATACATACATCCATTGTGTCAAGCACATTTGTACATTTATTGTCATCATCATTCTCAGAACATTTGCTTTCTACTTGAGCCCTTCATATCATCTCATTTTCCCCCTCCCTCTCCACTCCCCCTCACGAACCCTTGACAATTAATATATTATTGAACATCATTAATTTTATTAATAATTCAAAACCAGTTGCAACAGTGAATCAATAAGGAACGGCTAGGCATTCAAGTCAGGGCCAGCAGAGAAAGTGTGCAAAAGAAATTTTTTTATTTTAGAAAGATTAATATACCACTAGTCCCAAAGAGGTGGAAATTAAAAATGACTCAAATTTTGGACATTTCCTTCCATTATCTGATATCAAACATCCTTTAGCAAATGCCTTGACACTCCAGGGTTCTACAACATTTCCGAGGACTCATATACTTGCTAAGGAGATGGCTCAATTGGTTGTGAGGACAAGTAAATCCCCAATCTGTAGCTCAAGCTATATAAGATGATAAATCAGATCAGGTAACACACTGCAACTCAAGTTGGATCACGGTAAGATCCAGAGCATCACAGATGATCCCTTCAGGACCAGTGGTGAGAGTGGTGATACCAGAGGGTGGAGGGAGAGTGAGGTAGAAAGGGGGAACCTATTATAAGGATCTACATATAACCTCCTCCCTGGGGGAGGAGCAACAGGGAAGTGGGTGAAGGGAGACATCGGACAGTGTAAGACATGACAAAATAATAATTTATAAATTATCAAGGGTTCATGAGGGAGGGGACAAAATGGTGGGCTGACACCAAGGGCTCAAGCAGAAAGTAAATGTTTTTGGAATGATGGCAACAAATGTACAAATCTGCTTGACATACAGTGGCTAGATGCACGGATTGTGCTAAGAGGTGTACGAACCCCAATACAATGACTCAAAAAAAGAAAGAGAAAGATGCAGAGCTTCTCATCTTGTCTCTCAGAGTAGGTGATCCAAATGACCTGGCTGGATAAAGCTTGCAAGACCTTTATTTGCTGATGGAGCACGACTCAAATGAGATGAAACAGCAGCACGTATCTACAAATAATTGGAATATGGAATGTATGGATTGTATGAAGTATGGATTTAGGAAAATAGAATGTTGTCATAAAGGAAATGGAACTCATATAAAGGTCAATATTCTAAGCATTCCTGAACTGAAATGGATTAGAATTGGCTATTTTGATTTTCTCAATGAAAATCTTGTAGGACAGCCCTTACTATATCATCTAAGAATGAGCCAGGATCTTGTGGTAATGGAGGAAACTTCTCAGCGAGACTTTCCTGGTGCTTTTTTCATCAAGAGTTTGTCATTTTCTTGAAACTTCATGGTAAGCCCCCTGGTGATCCTGTTTGTTTGTCTGAGAAAAATCTATCAAGATTACATCTTTGGAATGGAAACAAACAAAACCACACCAGCCACCATAAACGGCTGTCTTGAATTTAACTGGCCCAGCAGACCCCTTGAGATTCAACAGTGGTTCTGAAGAGAGTAACAAGATTAAGACAAATATATAACTGTAAGAATTTCCCTGTCGTCATCCAAGGGTCATCAAGACATGTCTGAACACATTTTCTTTGGATGAATCTGTGCAAGTATGAACTGGAACCCTGGTATCTTTTCCACTTACTTTCAATGGTTCTTTATATGAAATTGTAATGGCCTTTCTATAAATTAAGTTGGCTGAAAAATCCAAGAGAATTTCTGGATATTAAGCATGATTTTGCTGTCATTTTCTCTTTGACCAGTTTAACACGTTCTGAAAAGTAGTTCAATAACATAATGAATTTCAAAGCTAAGCACACAAACAAGACCTAGTAAACCATTTCAGTGGCTAGAAGTCATGATCTGAATGAAGATAGGAATATATGTTGGACAACAAAAATTAAAATCAACTCCAAAATTAGGAAAGTAACAGGTCTGATGTTTTATAGATATATATATATGTCATCGTTAACTGTATTATACTTCAAGATAGAGCTTGAAATGTGATATCATGATTTGAAATGGAATTGATGATGTGATATTACTCTTCATTTTGTCATTCCTAGCACAGATCATGATTGTCCACTAAAATATCCAATAGTCACTACCTAAGAAATTAATTTTTATGTATTCCATTTCATTTTTTACTCCTAATTTTCCTAGCTTCATTCTATGGATGTCTGCAGTGGTTTCTCCTCATTTTGAGTCAGCAGGTGAGGGCTCCACGGCTCCGCTGCACGCACGTCTGTAAGGCTAGCCTGTGAGGAGGCACAGCTCTTCCCGAGTGTGGTTGTAATGCTTCCAGCTAGAGGTTCATCCACTGCTGCTATACAAGACAACATCCTGCTACTCAGGGGAGGCCAGGCGCTCACAGGCATCCTCCCTGAGGGCCCCACTCCCTGCTGTTAAAGACAATGGACGCCTGCAGTCATCTATTTGGTTCCAGTAGGTGGGGTTTACACCCTACTGATAATGGTTCCTATGGAGATCTAGAGCATAGGTCAAAGTTAAGGGGCCATCCTAAATCTAGGATCCGCCCATCTTGTCACATGTATATCCACAATTCCCCCTCCTCTTCCTATTATATGTATGTCCCTAGACCACCCCCTCTCATTACCTATAGGACAGCCCCTTCTGGTGACGTGTATCCTCACCTGTAATTGGGGGGCTTGCATGTCCCCAGAGAATATAAAAAGCCTAGATTAGCATTAAAGATTGCTCTCTCTCTCTCCCTCCATGTGGACCATCGCGTGGGGCTCAGGTGAGCATGCTACCATAGATCGTGTCTGACTCCATTTATTTCAATACTTCACTTCTATCTCTCATGCTCTCTATGACTTTCCTGTGATCTTTACTTATTATCGCTGTACAATTGCGCCTACCCGACCCGTAATGATGTGTTAGGGGCTGGCTTCCCCTGACACTTCTTCCTACTCAGTTCTCGTGTGGAAACTCCACTGGAGTCTGCCCGCTATGGATGACCCTGCTGGTATCTGAAATACTGGTGGCACAGTGTCTAGCATCACAGCAACACAGGAGCCAGCAGAGAATCACAAATGGACACGAGTTGTTTGAAAGGATGGTAAATGATATAATTCATGGCATCTTGGGTTTAAAGACACATAAGAAAGTATACGCAACAGGAGAAAAATAGAAATAAAACAGAACTTGACAGCTGTCTGCTGCTCCCTAAACACATGCTGTCCTTTTCTCTAAGCTATGGTCTCCAGCACTCTGTACACCAAACATGCCGTGCTGTAAACAGAAACAGATATCCATTAGAAATGCTACCTGTTCCCTGAAGTTTTTTCCAGTTTCACTGAGAGCATATAACTGCTCCCTCTCCTATGAAACTGCAAAGTGCTCTAAAACTTAGAACACCAAATCAAGCTGGTATGCTATCAAGACATCGACAGCAGACTAGTATAGTTCACAGGACAGTGCCTAGAAATCACCGAGCTCAAGGAATGCTCACGATTCCCCAGTCCTTCCTCAAATTACGATGGCGCGCTGTTCTGATGACCCTGTCATAAAGTGCTTCTGGCTAGGTCGAATGTCTTTTTAAAAATTTTCATTATAGCACTCTTTCGAACAATGAACCATGGATAACTTTGGAATCTGTAAATGAACATTTGATAATGACAATATCAACAAATTTGGTGCTGCAACACTGTATGCATATTATTCTAAGAGTTGAAAAACAAGAGACAGTCACTAAGGGTAGTTCATTATAACTTGAATTATGTCATAAACTGGAGATGAATTCTTATTCTGATATGATCCATATATTTGCCTATAAATTCCCAGCAGGCTTCTACAGCTTTTTTACTTTATATCTTTATAGTAAAGTACATTAAAAATAAAAATTTTAAAGTAAAAAAATACTAAGAAAGACTAAATAGAATGATCGTTCTAACAAATAATAATTTTATCTATGACATTATAAATCTCCACTAACCATTTACATTCAATTTCTTCCTGAAGTAACCACTGATCTGGTTCCTGTCTTTTTAGATTTTTTCTATAGTCTACAAAAAGGAGTCATAGATCATCTTCTGTTCTGTTTTTGAGGTTTACCCATGTTGTATCACACATGCTGGATGGCTCCCCTCTCCTAGCTATGTCTCAGAAGTGGAATATCGCAGTAATAAAAATCAAAATGCAACACTGGCTTTGGGACCTGGCAGTCATCAGAGGCTGAAAAGGTGAAAAGACTAATGGAAAGAACGGAAATTGCTACTGACTCTCAAAAGAGCATGATTCATGTTATGAAGCTGGGGAAACAACGGGAAAACAAATCATCTGTGGTTCATTAGTAGTAGAGGTGGTTAAGAAAATCTCCACAAAGTATTTAGAAAGTACTAATTAGATTCTTTAGGCTGCAAAAATACAGTACAGGATGAGAGAATTGCACAGATTAAAATCAGAGTTTAGAGGAAATATGAAGAACCTAAGAATTGTATTGATCAATTTAACTGTTCAAGTCAATAAATATAAGAACCTCAAAATAAGCAATGTCCTAAGGATGTGTATCCAATCAGAGATGTGACTTTAAGTCCTGCTTGAAAACTCAGAAATACTGAGGATGTACCTAATTAATATTGAGGATGTACCTAATTAATATTGAGGATGTACCTAATTAATACTGAGGATGTACCTAATTGACCCTGCTAAACAAAAAAGGAGCTTCTAGGAAGTTTAGAGCATATGGATCAGTGGGTTGATGAACCCAAGGACAGAAAGCGCTTTCTTCAAATGAATCACAGAAAGAGTTTTTGCAATATGGAATCAACCCAAGTCAATTAACCGAAAATCCAAACGGAACAAAACAGCTAAAAATGGAAAGAGGCCTCCGGCCTTCCAGCTTTCTATAGGTGGGAAACACTCTGAAAAAGTCTGCTTTGTAAGATTTTTATATAAAAAGCTAAGTCAGAAGGCACCTAATTTTACCACAAAAACAGCTTTAAAAATTTGCTGAAAAACCTAGGCTTATATTCGTATTTGGTGCTTAGGACTCTGGATCAAGGGGAATTGTCTTGATGTGCTTACTCCACACCTGAACCTGATGCAGAAAACAAGATTTAAGTCTTCAAATTAATTTGACTGGCGTAAGATTTTGGAGGTGCTTGAATGGGATACTATGCATGTAATAAGACCGCAAATCAGAGGTATTGGTAGTTCAGTGGGGAATGTCTTACCTTCTATGCAGGATACCCAGGCTCAATACCTGGCACAACATACATAGCTACCACCAATCTGCTAGTGAAGGCTTACATCTTTCTATACTTCTGAACAGTTTTCACTGATGCTTCCACTCTGAAAAGGACTAGGAAGAAAGGCTTGTGATCTAGTTTTGAAAATCAGCCAATGAAAATGTGATCCGGCAGCCAATCATGGAACTGGTGCAGAAACAGGCAGCTTTTTGTTCCATTGTGTACAAGGCTGCCAAGTGTCCTGGCCAACTTGATAGCAGTTAACAAGAAACAGAATGTGAACCACTGAAAGCAGAGGCTGGACTATTATATGCTCACCACCCTCAAGTTGATTCTGACTCATAGGGATGCTACAGGGCAGAGTAGAATTGCCGCTTTGAGGTTTCCAGAAGAGCTTCATCCTTCTTCTGAGGAGCCTCTGGTGAAGTCAAACTGCTGACCTCATGGTTAGCAGCCTAATATATAATCCACTATGCCATCAGGGCACTGCAGCTTTATCCTCTTGAGACTCCTGCTATCCTGTTAAGAAGCTAAGGCTGACCTTCTGAATGAAGAAGAAAGAACGAGCTGAGAGCCTGTGAGTACAGCCATATTAGACGCTTCAGCCCCAGTCAAGTGACTACATCAATACAGTCACGCGAATGACCCTTGCAGAGATCAGCAGAATTGGGAGAAATAATAAATTGCTGTTTTAAATGACTAACTTATAGTGTGACTGTTATACAACAAAGATTGCTAAAACAGTTCCCAAGTGGAAAATGCTTATTATTCATGATCTTAACTAAATTCACAAATTTGAAAAAAACTTATGACATACAAAGGTAGTTTGACATGGATGAAATCATTTGATAAGAGGAAAATTTTAGGGTTCAATTAAGAATGAATTTTCATAACGAAAATCAAGAGTGGAAGTTGTAGAAATATTTTATAATCCTTTTTTTCCTCTAAGTCCTCTTGACTGATTATGCCATTCCCTCAACTCAACCAACACCAAACAGATGTTTTTCCAATTGACTTGTTTTCTTGCCAGAATTGAAAAGGAAAAATATTTTTGCATGGCTAAACCATAAAAAAAAAGTTTAACTTCCTCCACCCAACAGCTTATCCCAGTAGAAATATAACATCTTTTTACAAGCAATCACTACTGTCAGTGCATTATGACTTCATGACTACATTTCTCCTGAGAAATTCCTAGACAAAAAGGAAGGAACGGATGTTTGTTTTTTAATCATTTTATTGGGAGCTCGTCCCCTTATCACAATCCATAGATCCATCCATTGTGTCAAGCACATTTGTACATTGGTTGCCATCATTATTCTCAAAGCATTTGCTTTCTACTTGAGCCCTTGGTATCAGCTCATCTTTTCCCCTCCCTCCCCATTCCCATCCCTCATGAACCCTTGATTCACACATCATTATTGTCATATCCCACAGTTTGACGTCTCCCTTCACCCACTTTTCTGTTGTCCTTCCAGGGAGGAGGTTCTATGTAGATCCTTGTAATCGGTTCCCCCTTTCTACCCTACCTTCCCCTCAACCCTCTCTGTATCGCCACTCTCACCACTGGTGCTGAGGGGTCATCTGTCCTGGATTCCCTGTGTTTCCAGTTTCCATCTGTACCAGTGTACATCCTCCAGTTTAGCCAGATTTGTAAGGTAGAATTGGGATCATGATAGTTGGGGGAAGAAACATTTAGGAACTAAAGGAAAGTTGTATGTTTCATTGTTGCTACAATGCACCCTGACTGGCTTGTCTCCTCCCCACAACTCTTCTGTAAGGGATGTCCAGTTATCCACAAATGGCCTTTGGGTCCCTACTCTGCACTCCTCCTCATTCACAATGATGTGATTGCTATTCCTTGATGCTTATCTGATCCCTTCAACACCTCGTGATCACACAGGCTGGTGTGCTTCATCTATGTGGGCTTGGATGCTTCTGTGCTAGATGGCCGCTTGTTTAAAACACACATACTATTTAATAGGCCAAATGCTCTGCTTTGGACACCTTCAACCTTTTCATTTAATATTCTAAGTTTTTTTTATACTGACTTTTCTGTTTACTTAACCAAAATCAACAATTCACAGGAAAACCCTTGGATTCTGAGCTAAATATCTATGTGAGACATTGTTTTTTTTTGACATTGCTTTTCTTGTGTATAACTTCTGGTTGATGTGCCAGAATTAAGGGGTGGGGGGGGGAAGGCAGTTATCTATGAAATTGTCTAAGGCAATATAACTTCACATTTCTCTCATAAACACTTCCTAAGGCATTATAACCACCGACGGTCACCTCAATTCACTCCTATTGTTGTTGGACACAGGGACACTATGTAAAACAAAATGGATCCTGTGCCATCCTCAGAAATGGTTGTGATGTTTGAGTCCCTTGTTGCAACTACTGTGACAATCCACAAAGCTTGTGTCATGTGTACCTTGAACCTCTAATACTGATCGTTGTTCTTCAACAAGTTATGTCTTTTGCAGCAGATTTGTCCTATGCAAGACATCATTTGATTTCTTAAGTACTGCTTCCATGATCATTGATTGTAGATCCAAGCAAGATGAAATCTTCCATAATTTCAGTCTTATCTCCATTATCATGTTCCTTGTTGGTCCAGTTGTGAGAATTTTGGTTTCCTTTACATCTGATTTGCAATCTACACTGAAGGCTGCAGTGCTTAATTTTCATCCATCACCAAGTGCTTCAAGTCCTCTTGGCTTTCAGTAGTAACATTTGCATATGGCAGAATGTTCAATCCTGATGCTACCTTTTCCCCACAGAGCCCAGCTTCTCCGATTTGCTCAGCATGCATACTGAATGTGTGTGGGAGACGGATAAACCACCCTGTTTCCTCCCTCAACTATAACCTGTCAGAAGACCCTTTCCCAGGGGTTGCCCGATTCACAACAGTAGCCAAATTATAGTTATGAAGTAGCAGCAAAAATAATTTTATGGTTGGGGGGGTCACCTCACATGAGAAGCTATATTAAAGGGTCATGGCATTAGAAAGGCTGAGAACCACTGTATTAGAACTGCCTCTTGGTCTGTGCAGAAGTTCTGCTTGTCAACAATGAAGTGTTCTGTAACTCCCATTTTTCTCAACATTATCTATAGTGTGTTATGACCCACATAATTAAATGCCTTTACACAGTCAATAAATAATCTTTTTGGTATTTGCTACTTTCTGGCAAGATTCATCTGAAGCCAGCAATGATATATCCCTTAGGCCAACAGTTTGTGGAAACATTTCAATTGGCATTCTGTCATTTGTTGTGAGTTAATGCTTCCAAAGCATCCTGGACTTCTTCCTTCACTGTAACTGGGTTGTTGATCATAAGCTACCTCTTGAAATGACTAAATATCAAACTTTTGGTAGGGACTGGTTCCTTCCGTGTCTTTGAATGCTTCCTGAATGGGTCAGTATTTGCCCAGCGAATCCTTCATTATTCTAATGCAGGGCTAGAGTTTGTCCTTCAGTTCTTTTAGCTCGCGATATGCTGGCTGTTCTTCCATTTGGGCTTCTTCCTCATTCCAGGTCTTTGCATATTTCTTTTTTTCCTTTTTCCTCTCCCTCACATATTTCATTATGCTTTTTATTATTCTTTCCAGCGCCACCCTTTCAATTTTCTGTTTAGCTCATTTACACAGTCATTTCCACCATTTGTTTTAGCTATTTTATATTCAAGAGAAAGTTTCAGAGTCTCTTCTAACATCCCCGTTGGCATTTTTTTACTTTCCTGCCTTTCATAATGATCTGTTACTTTCTTCATGTATAATGTTCTTGGTGGCTTCTTCTGTTGTGAGTGTCCCATGTGTCAAATTTTTTTGAGATGTTCTCAAAACTGATGTATTCAGTCATGTTTTTAACTTCAACCTGAACTTGTTGTGAGGTGTCCAGTGATCTAGTGGTATTTCAAATGGCACGGACACAGTTTCCGGTACCACAGAAGAGTGGAAGGTGATCTGCAGACCATATGCAGCAGGGTACATGCACTCACGGTCCCTGAGGGTGCCAACATTTAACCCAATCCCAGATTACAAAATGCAACAGGTGTTGGTAAAGCAAGGTAAAGTGTAGCATTTGATTTTCTCATGTACAAATTACACACAATAATAGACAATAGTTGTTTAACGAAGAAATGCTCAGAGTAAACATTCGTTAATAATTAAGCTAAACTATTAGTTTAAACTGTAAGTCTTAATTAGTGTTTTCTATTTTACCTATATAGGTTCTAATAGCAATTACAATGACTAACAGGACTCACAGACAAAACTCATAATTAAGGGGTTTATTAAGGAAACAAACACGTAAAGCCAGTGAGAAATGCTGAGTTGTTTACCAGGACAAGTTACAAAGTTCTGTCAATTCTGCCAATAAATACCCAAAGGACATACCACTCTGCTACAAGCCCCAACCTGAAAGCATTCAGCTTAACCTCCATAGGGCAGCGAACCCAGCTCCCTGAATTAAGTGTCCAGAGGTTCCCTAACTCCATTAAGCTTCAGCTCAAAGGCACTCAGCTCTACATCTGTGGGCCAGCAAGTTCAATTTTCCCATTAAGAGCCCAGAGGCGCCTCACTCTGCAAGCTAGATTCCTGCACAAAAGCACTCTCAGCTTTATCTGTTCCATGGGCTGGGAAGTCTGTCACTGTTCCACTGCACTCCTCCCCGGTTCTGCTGACGCTCCTCCGACAGTATACTTACATTCTGGATCTAGGAGGTTCACTGTGTAAAGGATCTTGGGCCTCGAGGAAACATTGAAGTCTTGCTGATAATGAGATCCCAGCACTTCCTGCTTCCTAAAGAGTTTGTTTTACACACAGTAGGATGGCATTTCAGGGAATCGTATTCTCAATTACTCACAGGTGAATTATATCAGTGTCTTACTGCACCTTCGTAACACACCCATGCAGGGAAAAGTCATTTGGTGAGAGTTTGAGATTTTCACTAGAGTCACTGTGGGTTGAAACTGACTGTTCTAGAAACAACTGTGAAGACAACAGTGTACCAGGTATTATTTCGTTCTGCTTAACTTCTATTATAAAGTTCAGCTTTGTATTACCACTTCACATCTGACCTATTATAAGTCTAATAAAAATTTAGAAGATGGATTAATCATTGCAAACCACAAAATATATATTCATTGGATTTAAAGGTTAATGGAACAAATATTTTCTTAAAAGAAGAGTTTATGGATTTATCTATTTCAGACTGTACTCATTCTACAGGTACAGCAGCAACCTATCAACTATAACTAATAGGAAGACTTTGCTTTTCATTGTTAACTTCCCTCTAGACTACATTGAGTCAGTATTACCCCTTTTTTCAAGGGGCCAAAAAAAATCTCTAGGGTATTTTTTAAATTATATATTCTATGAGCCCTAAAACTAACATATAACTTAGTTTATTCTCAGGAAAGAAATGTGCCACAGAAATTCAAATGAAAAGATGGAAAATAGGCTGAAATCTCAAGTTACTATTTTGTAATATAGAACAAAGACAATTACTGCTCTCAGTTTCTGAATCAGTCTCTCTTTATCAGAGACTATGTTGCTGTTAGTTGCTATGGAGTCAATTCCCATGTCTTGTGTCTGTGTACTAAGCAGAACAGCTCCACAGTCTCAAGATTTTAATCTTTCTGTAAATAAGATCACCAGACCTGTCTTTTCAGATGACTTTGAGTGGGTTCAAAACTCCAATCTTTCAATTAGCAGTGGAGGGCGTCACTATTTGCATCATCCGGGGACTCAAGAGTTTAATCACTGCCTTCGAGAAATCGATTCCAACTCCTACCCACCCTACAGGACAGAGTAGAAGTGCCCCTGTGGGCTTCCAAAAGAGAAACCAGACAAGTTAAAAATGAATGACTACAAGATGACACGGTCAAGCTAGTGGCTGTAGCCGCTCTTCTGCAGAGTAAAACTCGGAAATGGAGAAAGCACGTTTTTAGCATAATTGGAGTATTCAAGATCCAGAATTTGAACACTTCAGACATCTCAGAACAGGGACACAGACAGGTGATGTCAGGGTAAGGGACTCTAAAATTCAGTCCATCCGCAAGTGCAATTACAAGAAAAACACAATACGAAACACTTGACCAAAAATGTCAAAATCAGAGTGTTTGGGAACTCTGGAAATTGATGGAAGTCTTGTAAACCATTTTGGGGGCACTTATTCAAGGAAAAAACAAAACAAAATAAAAAACCCCACTACACATCAATAGTAACAAATAATTTTGTGGGAGGGTGGGTTTCAAATCAGTTCATTCTGGTTCAACTGCCTGATAAGAACCTGTATTGCCAACACAGGTATACAGAATCAGAACTTTTTTTTCTGAATCCCCAATTTTAACACAATCACAGTAACTCTTGGTTCAGTATATTTGGGGGTAGAAATGAAAATTATCAGCAGGGAATCAGACCAAAACAAAACAGTGTGGGGACCTGATAACGGAAGAACAGAATAGACCTCATTCTAAACAAAGATGGAGAATATTTGTTTTGAATTATCTGGTAGGCCTTGGAAAGAACATCTTTAAAAGGTTGTCAGATTCAGAACCAATCTAGTGCACAGGCTCCTATCTGGAGCATTTGTAAAAACATGTACAGATAAGGATTTTATTCACGGCTGCTTACAGTAACAGAGTAGCAGCTGGAACAAACACAAAAGACCATTGTGCTTGATCTTCGTTCTTAAAAGAACGACACTAACCAAAAGGCCTGGAAGGTGAGGCCCAGGAATACTATACACACTAGTACTTTGAAAAGCACTGTTTTCATACGACTGGGAATCTAGGAGGTCGTGGGCTAGCCCAGCTGTAATCATGCTCAGGAGTGCCCCTAGAAGGCTCTTCCTCTTAGCTCTGGACGACCTTGAGGCACTGCCCAGTTAACTGTTGAAGGCCTGCTCCAATACATACCAAAAAAGGCCCTCAGCAACGAGGGAAATTTTTTAGCTCTAGGAGTTTAAGATAATCCCTATTCAGTCATTAGCTGATTACTAAACTAATGTAACAGAAACTTGAGAGGCCACTAAGATTTTCTTTCAGATATACTTCAGGCAGAATTAAGGCATTCTCAGATAAGCAGAATTGGCATGTAAGAAATACTAGAGGGAGTCTTTCCCCTCGAAATGCAGAACTAGACAGTAACTACTACTTACCTATCAGTAGTTTGTGGTACTTTGGTGGCTTGCACAGTGCTGTGGTATTGGAATCTATGTCAAAGACAATTCAAATATGCATGCTTCAGTGGTGCTTGCTAAGACAGACTAGAAAGACCTAATTACTGGAAATACCTTTTTTAACAACACAAATCATAGACTTGGACTTTGCCTGATGGGAACACATAGGAATCACTCTGTGGAAAGAGATGAAGCAAGGAAAATTTTGTTGAAGATAATTTTAAAGTAGTCACAGCGATGTACTGACAGAAAGCAGCCAGAAATTCAAGCTGATTCAAAAGAAGACTTGGGATGAAAATATCAGTGTGGATGTCAGGTAGAGCTAAGCTAAAAGCAGAGAATACCAGAAACATATTTCCTTGCTTTATGGGCTACACAAGGGCATTCAAAGCTCTGGAGGTTAACAAGTCATGGTAACACTGCAAAGAATGGGAATTCCAGAAAACTTAATTTGTGCTCATGAAAAACCTAAACAAAGAGCTCAATCTGTATGCAAGCAAATTTGAGAAGCTAGACTATTTGAAGAACACAGCAACAAGATTAGAGGAAGATTCATTAACAACCTATTAAGCCAATAACACAACACTTGAAATCAGAGAGAACTTGAAGCACTTACTAATGAGATCAAAGACTGTAATATATAGAGTATAAAAAATACCTCAACATAAAACAAAAATTCTTACAACTGGAACAATAAGCAAAACAATCTCATGATAAATGGAGAAAAGATTGAAATTGTCAAGGATCTCATTTTATGTGGATCCACAATCAAGACTCATGAAAACAGCTGTCAGAAACACAGAATGTATTCCGCTGGGCAATTCTATTGCAAAAGACCCTATACAGTGCTAAAATGCACTGGTATAACTTTGAGGATTAAGGTGCACCTCACAAAACAGTCTTGATATTTTCAATCACCTCATGTGCATGTCAAAACTTGATAAATAAGAACTGAGAACAGATGCTTTTAAAGAACAGGGTCGGACAAATGAACCCATCTGTCCTGGAGAAGCAACTTAGGTGTGAGAGTGGCAAGACTTCATTCATCTCACAGACTCTAGACAAATTGTCAGTGGGACCAGTCCCTGGAGAAGGGTGTCGTGCTTGGTAAAGCAGAGGGTCAGAAAAAGGAGGTCAATCCTCAAGGAGATGGACTGACACCGTGGCTGCAACAATGGGAGGATAAAGGACCAGGCAGGTTTTTTTTTTCTTTCTGTAAGTTGGGATCACTGATCTTTTGATTAGCAGCCCGATGTTCAACATACTGCACCACCATGTCTCCTTAATCCAGGCCACACAAAACACCAAATTCACTGCCACTGAGGCAATTATGACACTGGTATCTAGAAGACAAAGTGTAATTGCTCCTGTGGGTTTCCAAAGCTATAAATCTCTTACAGGAGTAGAAAGCCCCATCTATTCCAACTACTGGCTTTGGGGTTAGAAGCCCAACAAATAATCCACTACACCATCAGGGTTTCTTTAATCCAAACCACATTATTATTAATTATAATGTTAATGGAAATTGCCAGGACAATCGCTAAGAAAATACTTCAAATGTACGGTGCATAGTGTAAAAATAAAGAAAAAAGTACTTATAATGGGACACTTAAAAATTACCTACTTACTCCCCAAAAGATGCAGTCATGGAGAAACTGAGAAAGCATCATAGAAAAAAAATAGCAAAATGACACGATAAAAACCTTCCTTATTAGCAATTACATAAATAGATGGAATTGTCCAATTAAAAGGTAGAGACTTATTGACTAGACATTAAAACGGATACAACTATACTCTGTCTAAAAGAGAATCACTTTAAACTCAAAGGTGACTAGGTTGAAAACACAAAGATGGAAAAGATTCCATGAAAACAGCGACTCAAAAAGAACTAGAGTGCCTATTAACAAAACAGAGCCTAGGACAAAAACTGCTACAGACAGACAAGGAAGCACCAAAACCACATCCAAGTTCACTGCCACCGACTCACAGGACAGGGCAGACGTGCCCCTGTGAGTTTCTGAGACTGTAACTTTTTATGGGAGTAGAAAGCCTGCTTTTCTTCTGAAGAGCTGCTCGGGGTTCTGAACACTGGACCTTGCAGATTGCAGCCAAACTTGTAACCACTACACCATCTGGGCTCCTAGTGAGACAAAGAAGAGTAATAAATAAAAAAAAGGGCCTATGCATTAAAAACCATTATACACATAGATACACACCTAACAACAGGACCCCAAAAGAACTGAAACAGCAAAGAGACACAGAACAATTCAACAATAGTTGAAAGTCAAGTGTTTTAAGGGAAAAACATCCCAAATATCAAATGAACACCAAATATACTTTAGAGACCCCTTTATTAAATCTAAACAAGACAAAGACAAAAATGAATCACCTGAATGAAGATTATTGGCATGAGGCCTTAATAATGGCCAGGTGGTTACTAAATAAGATATGGAGGGGAGGGGGGAAATGGTCACAAATCATGGTTAATGGGCAGATCAAATTCACCACAGTTGCAATTGGGACTCCAAAAGCGGGAGAGGAGCTGTCAGTGGTATATGTACATTACTGCAGGTTCAAACACTTACCAGATTGGTTTAGGGCTCTCTGACCCAAGGTGGTTATGGTATGTCTCCTAACTGTGAGACCCTAATATCCAATTTACTTTAAGGGTACTCCCAAGAAAGTTCTTGGGTTGGCCAGGGGAGTCAGCAAACACACTATGCACCTGGTGGTTAGAATTTAAGCTCTAATACACAAGGAAACAGAAGACCTGGACTATCCTTTAAATCAACTAGTCAAATCAAGCGTCTACTCAATTCTTCAACCCTAATTTCAAACTAGCTCATATAAATTCTACACAGGTTCACATTCTCCAAGATAGGTCATATGTTAGGCCATAATACAAGTCTCAATAAATTTTAAGAATGAATACAAAGTACTTTAATAACATGGGAATGGTAACAGAAAAATTTGGAAAATTCACTAATATGTAGAAATTAACAACAGACTCCTAATTAACCAGTGAGTTTTGACAAGGCAATAAGTACAGCCAGAATAGATGCTTCTTAGAAGATGGTGAGACGTCATCTCATGTACCTTTGGACCCGTTAACCGGAGACCAGACCCTGGAAATGAGTAGTATGTCTGGTAAAGCAGAAGGTCAGAAAGAAGACCCTCTGGGAAAGGGACTGACAATGGATATAACAAAGGGTTCAAACAAATCAACAATTACGAGGACGGCACAGGATCTACTTTGCATAGGGTCACCAGGAACCAGAATCGACTCAATGGCACCTCACTCATTGCCGTGATGCCAGTCCCAACTCACGGTGACCCTCTAAAGTGAAGGTACGACTGACTGCCCCTAAGGGTTTGGAGACTGTAAATTTTAATGGGAGCAGAAAGCTTCATCTTTCTCTGGTGGAGCGGCTGGTGATCTTGTGGTTAGCAGCCCAACTTGTAACCCACTAGGCTACCATGGCTCCTCCCAACACCACTGCCAGCAAGAAAAAAAAGAGAAGACCAAATTACTAAAACAGTGCAAGATTGAACATTACTACTGACATTACAGGAATAAAAAGCACGATGAGGGCATACGATGAGTAATTTTATGTTAACACAATCAACGTTACTGTTGTTGTTAGGCACCATGGGGGTGAATTCTGACGTACACAGTAACCCTATGCATGACAAAACGAAACGCTAACCAGTCCCCTGTCATTCGTGATTCCTTTGTTTGGAACCTATTGTGGCAACCACTCTGTCAACCCAACTCTTTGTGAGGGTCTTCCACTTTGTCACTGACCCTCAAAATGTCCTTCTCCGGGCACTGGTCTCTCCCGACAACATGTTCAAAGTATGTGAGATAAATGAACTCTCGTCACATCCTTGTCTCTAAAGAGCACTCTATCCATACTTCTTCCAAGACAGATTTGTCTGTCCTTTTGGTGGTCCGTGGCATTTTTAATATTCTGCACCAGCACCACAATCAAATGCAGGGATTCTTCTTTAGTCTTTCTTATGCACTGTCCAATTTTCACATGTAGATGAGGTGACTGTAAATACTATGGCTTAAGTCAGGTGCTTTTCAATATTCTTAAGAGCTCTTGTACAGCAGATTTACTCAATGCAATGCATTATGGATTTATTGACTACTGCTTCCATGAGCCTTGATTTTGCATCCAAGCATAATACAATCCTTGATAACTTCAATCTTCTCCCCATTTATCACGTTACAAACTGACCCATTTATAAGATTTGGGTCTTATTTACATTGACTTGTAAACCACATTGAAGTCTTTGATCTTCATTAGCAAGTGCTTCAAGTCCTCCTCAGTTGCAGGTTATGTTATCTGCATACTGCAAGTTGGTCGTAAGCCTTCCTTAATCCAGATACTGCATCTTCTTCGTATATATAATCCAGCTTCTCTTGAGGATTTGCTCAGCATACACATTCAGTAAATATAATGAGGATACAATCCTGACTCATACCTTTGCTAATTTTAAACCATTTGGCAGTCCGTTGTTCGGTTCTCACAATCGCCTCTTAAAACATAGACAAGTTCTGCAAGAACACAATTGAAGTGTTCTGGCATTCCCATTCTTCCCAAAGCTATCCATAGCCTGTTTCAATCCACACGGTCAAACCACGGCAGTCGATGAAACACAAGGAAACATCTTCCTGGTATTCTCTGCTTTGACCCAAGATCCCTCTGGCAATATCAACAATGCTATCTCCTGTTGGACCCACTCCTCTTCTGAATCTTGCCTGAACATCTGGCAGCTCCCTGTCCCTCAGTAAAATTTTACTTACATGTGCTATTAATGATATTGTTCTAAAGTTTGGGCATCTGTTGGTTTACCTTTCTTTGGAATGGGCACAAATATGAATCTCTTACGGTGAGCTTTCAAGTTTTCTGACATGGGTAAGTGATCCCTGTGCTTGATCATTTTATTTAAACATTTCAGTTGATACTGCATCAGCTCCTGGAGCCTTGTGTTTGGCTAATGCTCCCAGTGCGGCTTGGACTTCCTCCAGCACCTTTGGTTCTTGCTCACATGCACCTCTTGAAATGGTAGTTGAAATGTCAACTAGTTCTTTTTGGTACAATGACTATGTATTCCTTATAGGCTAATGGTGAGACTTTGTTTCACTTACTTTGGGCATGTTGTCAGAAAAGACCTGGAGAAGTGACATTATGCTTATGTCTTGAGAAAAATCATCACAAGATTGTAATAAAAGGGGAAAAGTTTTATTTGGCACATGCATCAAAGCGAAGAGAGAGATGGGAAAGGAATGGACACATCATCAAGGCTATGTCTGATTTAATCGGAAAAACCAAACAAGTCTCTAATGCTTCTTCATATCCCTCCACTATCATGACCCCAGTTCTATCTTATAAATCTGGCTAGCCCAGAGTATATACACTGGTACAGATTAAGAGCTCTCAACACACATACTCTAGAACAGATAAATCCCTCAGAACCATTAATGAGAGTAGTGATACCATAAGCATAAGGGGAAGGTGGGAGTGGGCAAAGGGTAAATGGGCAAGGGGTAGAAAGGGGGAACCGATCGCAATTATCAATCAACAAACCCTCCCCCACCCGGGACAAACAACAGAAACGGGGGTGAAGGGAGATAGCAGACACTGTTAAATATGAAAATAAAAAGAATTTATAAATTATCAAAGGTTTCTGAGGGTGAGGGTGGGTGAAAGAGGGAGGGAAAAGAGGAGCTGATACCAAGGACTGAAGCAGAGAAAATGTTTTGGAAATGATGATGGCAACATATGTATAAATGTGTTTGATACAATTAATGTATGTACTGTTATAAAAGCTGTAAGATCCCCAAATAAAATGATTTATTAAAATAAAATTACATTGACAAGACAAAAAAACCCAACAAACAAAATTTCTTTTTATATAGATTTTGGTAGTGGTTTGGTTCTTACAACAGGTGAAATAAATATAAATGGTAAAATCTACAAAACCTTTGTCAAATGCCTTAGGATATCAGTCAAGAAGGGTCTTTCGTTGATCCCCAAGGCCAGAATTGGGGAGGACAAAAATGATGGCTTTCTCATCTTTGCTATCTAGGTCTCCAGGGCTAGCTTCCTTATGTCTATCTTTATCCTTAGTGTATGTTCCTTCTTTACCTATCTCTTCTAGTCTATCTTTCAGATCTATTTCTTGTTCTCCCAACTAGCCTGCTCCTGCCCGCCTTCCAGGATAACCTAGGACATTGCTCAGGTCTACTGTTCTTCCTATTTCCTTGGACTTCACTTTGGCAGCTTGGCGGTGAGAATGTGAATGTGTGATCCTCAAGGTGACTTTGGGCTAATTTTGAAACCAGGCACTAACTCCCTTGGTAAAGCAGAGTGGGAACAAAAGAGAGGAAGGCCCTTAAGGAGATGGATGGGCTCAGTAATTTAGGAACAATTATGGGTGGTGCAGGACCGGGCAGTGTTCCATTCTATTGTGCACAGGGTCCAAACCAACTGGAGGACACCTAACAACACTATCTCTTAGGTAGGGAGCCCTGGTGGGTCAGTGGTTAAGCATTTGCTTGCTGACAGAAAAGTCCATTTGATCCCATCAGTAGTTGCCCAAGAGAAAGGCGTGGCAAAGTCTACTTCTGTGGGCTACAGCCTTGGAACCGATCCTATGGAGTGCTATGAACCTGCAGCAATGGCTCTGGCTTTTCAAAATCTCCTGGGGCCTTAGTGGAGTGGTGGGTTATGTCTTGGGCTGCTAACCATAAGTTGAGCAGTTAGTTCACTAGCTGCTCCTCAGTACAAAGAAGGCTTACTGGTCCTATCTATAAAGATTGACAGCCTTGGAAATCCACAAGAGCAGTTCTACTCTGTGCTATAGGGTCACAGAAACCAGAACAGACTGCAGGGCAGTGAGGGAACTTCTAGTAGACACCCATGCCCACATCCACTTCCTTTCAATGAAGAAGTGCTTTCAAACAATTGATACTATGCAAAAATTTCCCTGGTGAGTCTGATGGCCACCCAGGTTAATGATGTAATCTCTATCAGGAGCTTCAGCTGTAAAAAGAGAAGCTGAGTTTCAATTTTTTCCTTTAAAACAACTCTAACTCAGAGAACACAATTAAGAGTAAAATTTAACTCACATTAGTCAAGTTGTGTTATGATTAAAAATGAGGACAAAAATCCACTGCTACTGAGTCCATTCTGACTCATAGCAACCCTTTGGGAAATTGATATTGGGAATCTTGTTTTAGAGCTATAAAAACAAAGGTTAAGTGGTTTCCCCAGGGCTCAATGTGAGCTTACATGGGTGCCAAGACGGGGTCCCCTTGATATCTCATTTCTATGCCAAACATTTCTATCTGCACCAAAGACTGAAGGGTTTAGTTGGAATTTATATCAAGTCCTAAAATCCACCTTTTGAGATATAAAATCTAAATAAAATTACTCTTTCAGGAATTATGTCGACCGCAATTAGGTTGCTTTTTGTTGTACTTAACAAAATTAAGACTAGCTTTAAGAAGTTTCTAATCTTCGTTAAGTATTCATTCATAATACTGTTAGAAGAGTTATAGCATTAAGTAAATGTTTTAACACATTCAAAAATCGCAACTCACATATTATCAAAATGAGTTATGGTGCTTGCTTCAGTGGCACACATACTGAAATTGGAATGACACGAGAAGATCATTATGGCCCCTGGGCAAGAATGACACGCAAATTTGTGAAGCACTCCATATTTTTGCCTTTTTCCCCCTTGTCTATCGATATAAGATAGGCAAGATAAACAATCCCCAAGGGAAAACAACGGGACTGAGAGTTCTGTGGGAACAGGGGAGAGAGAAATGTGGGGGGGGGGGGAGAGTAATGTGGGGGAAAGGGAGGCAGGTAGCCAACAAACCCAGGGACAAGGGAATAAGAGATCTAAAATCAATGGGGAGGAGAATATGGAACACCTGGTGCACTAACTCAAAGAGCGAGTTGCTCCATGCTCACCTAGTGGGAAGAATGCATACTGCAAAAGTCCCACTCCACCCAGTGTCATTCCGGTTGCTTGTTTTTTTTTTTTTGGGGGGGGGCTACCACCTCATATAACTACTGCTTGGATTTTGATATAGCTTGAACAAGCTGATGCACATTCATTGTTCATTTGAAGAGAACTGTAAATCCCTTCTCTTTTTTTTCCTCTTCACCATCTCTAAAAAAGGTAAACAAAAACTGGTACTTGGTTGGGACACAGAATTGAGTGATAGGTTAGCAATGACTTTCCTTGGGTATAAATCATTGACAAAACATGACATATGCCTAAAAACAGATAAAACATCTCTTAATCTAGAAATTCTCATTTTTAGAGGAACAAGAAAAAGTGATTTTTGGCTGCTCCACTCTATGATCTACTGGGTGGAGCTCCATGGCGTCCTTTAAGGAGTTCTGGTGTTCCTCTGGGCTAGGCTCAGTCTGGGAAATCAAACCCAATAGCTGTTCTGCAGAAGAAAGATGAGACCAGTGTCTGCTGCAGTAAGGATTTACAGTCCCAGACGCTTTTTAAAAGATCGCTAAAGTCAGAATCGACTTGAGGGCGGCAGTGGGTTTGGTTTTATGGCATCTTTTTATTATAAATTCTAATTAAAATTGAGAGTACATTCCCAGTTTTAAATGATCATGAAATTATGTCCACTTGCATCCTCCAGTAGATCAGAATAGCATATCATCGTTGGTATACTGGAGTATATAAACTTGGGCAAGCACTGATATACTGCCAGACTGCACATCTATGTTGTTCTGTAAGTTATCAGTCTTAGCGCCAAAGCCAAGGAAAATAAACACACTATTCACAATGTAACTCTGTTCTAGTTCTTTGTAAAGAAAATAGTTTTTACTAGAAATTTCTAGGAGTAAGGACAAAAATGACAAAAGAAATTGCCAATATTTATCTCATAATTTGATTAAATTCTTGTCTATCATGATCTAATTGGTGATTTTAACTTCATTCAATTTAAAAGACTGATTAAAATGGATTAAATTAATTCCATTTCCACCTGACTGCAAGTGACAGATATGAGGCTTATTAAAGCCAACAGAATATCATAAAATCAAGTTTGAGAAAACACGATTAGGGAATAAAGTTACCTATCCACATCTGTAACTCACACACCTGCTAAATTGGTATTTGATATCTGCTGAAAATAATTACCAAGCAAAGTCATTCTTTAACAAAATCTTCAAAAAGCTAATGCAAATTACCTTTTTAAAGAACCTTAAAAAAAGTTATTTAATTCAGCAAGATTAATTAAGCATAAATATGTGGGAGGGGGGGCTTTAAAAAGTTCCTGGAAATTTTTCATTATTTTTTAATTCTATTTTTCAGGAACTTTTTGAAGCTTCCTTAAAATATTACATAGTTGAATATAACCACCTATTGCTAAAATAAGTGAAAATCTTTTCTCAAATGATACCTTCCATACATTGTGTATTAAGACACAAATTTGAAAGCTATAGTTGGAACCTTTAGGTTTTCTGAGTCATATTTCTGTGGAGCTCTGAACTAAGAATTCAGTCATAAAGACAGTAGGAAAACAGTGTAGAGACAACTATGCATAAACAGCTAAATTTGGTCAGTTTAAAGGCATTCCTCTGTTTCCTCCCTCAGCTCCCCTGGATTGTCTTGGTGTTACAGAATATTTTATTTTGAAAATCTAAAAATACCCTTCCAAAACTGCAGTACTAGTTAGATTACTGAAAAATTTAATTGTTTCCAATCTGTTACCAGTAGAGAAACAGTACTAAGATTTATTAATTTGTTAGAACAATATGATCAAGCTTTGAAAAGGAGCGACTCATTGGGATAAACACAGGTGAATGTTTTATTGAAATTTTAAAAACTCACTAACAGTTAAACTGACAAATGACCTGAAACCTAAGGATACAGGATTTTAAATGTATAAATAGTTCTAGCAGGAAATATTGACTTAATAAATGAAAATTTTCAGTGTAGAAATAGAATGTAGGACTTAAAACAGCAAGAATACATTTTCTGAAGTTTTTGCCAAACAAAAATTTCAATGGCACTCAATGAGAAACAACGATTTTCAAACCATTAATTAGTCCAGGACCAAAACTCCTCAGCAACTAGCAACAATGGTTAAGAAATACCGGTAGTTCTCCAATACGAAGGTTATTTCTTATATAAGGGATAACTATAATCATATAAGCACATGCTAGATTGTACCATGTTCCAAAATGTAAAAGGAGTTATAATTACTTATTGAAGAAATATCAATTACACTATTAAAAAAGGACCAATTCGCTGTATTGGTCCATATTGTTAGGTCATTGCTTTTCAACTAATCTCCATAGAGTACAAAACCGAAATCCCTTTGTTTCAATAGTACTCTTGCTCACTGGGAGACTTTTCAAAGCACAAATAACAAATCAAAATTACCCTCGCTTACTGGAAAAATATGTAACATTATCCACATGTATCAGTTTGGAAAATATGGTTATTTACGAAGCAGAAAGTTAGGAAGTAAAACCTTAAAGGGGAAAAAAGGTCATTACTGCAGCTGTAACAGTGAGACTAAGCCTGCCAAGGAAATGTCTTGTTTTCATTTTAAAATAACACATTCATAGGATTCTGGAGCAAAAGTGTAACTATCCTGTTTTGCAGTGGAGGGAATGATCAGGCCAGAGAAAGGGAAGACAGTGACAGTTACAGCTGAAGATCAGGATGAACATGCAGGTCCTGAACTTCCAATGTCCTGTGTTCTTTTGCCATGCCATACACCACTACTTTCCGCTTTTTGTTATTTTGGCTAAATTGAATTGACAAAAAGAAACAGACAAAGAAATACTACACAACCATTTCTTACAAGAACCAAGTCCACAACAGCTGTGGAGTCCCTTCCAACTCACAATGACATTGTAAGATGGAACAGAACTGTCCCACAGGATTCCCAGATCTTTACTAAAGCTGGCAGCCACATCTTTGTCAGTTGGAGTGGCTCTTCCCAGCCAAGCACTTAAATCGCTGTTATCACCAGGACTCTTTCATATACCCTTGTAGGCTGAAATATTATATAAACTTATAAAACAGACAGCTAAGTACACTGAAAAACCATGATCATGGATTCAAAATACCTAAACAGGTTTTTATCTCTTCTTAACTTTGTGAGTCTTAATGTCTCCAGTTATTGATTAACTGTAATATGGTATCTACAATGTCAGTTAATGGTAAACAATATAACACTTTTTAAAGTTAGATTTTAAAAATAAACTTAGGTAACTTAGAAAAATTAGATTTAAAAGAAAAATTGAAAGTAACACAAGTTCCCTCCCCTAGTACTACATTGCACAATGGAGCTGTAAGTCAAAGCCTCCAATCTGGTTTAAGGAGGTGGACATGGGGGAAGAGAATCAGATCTAAACTCAGATTCAAGTGTTATCTTTTACTGGGGCCTCTGACTGTTAAGATGTTGTTTACAGTACGATACCAAGACCAGAGGCAAACTCCCTGTCCTGAGTCCATGTCCAGTTTCCTAGAGTAGTAGCTCTTCACTAACTAGAAAGCCCTTTCTCCCGTTCTTTTGATAGCAAAGACAAAACAAGTTCTATTATATAAAAAAGTAATTTAAAAAATCCCCATTTCATTGCTTTTATGCTAAATTATGCTAACAGTGCAGGATGACAGAGGTTTTTTTTCTCTTAATGTAGATTAGAATCTTGAAATTAGAAACTCATTTACTAGATTTACTAGTTGTGCAACTTGAACACCATGTCTTCTCAGCCCCCATTTTCCTCAACTGTAAAACAGAGTTGTGAGAATTAGAAGTAACAGGGGTCCAATATCTAGCACCCTGTCTGGAGCATAGTAAGCATTCCATGACCATTATTAAGTTTGAAAGGTAATTATTAAAATAAGCCACAAAGCAAAGTTCACTATAATTAATAAGATAAAAGTATTTAAATGATTACGCTCAATTAATAAAATTATTGTATATATTCAATGCCACCATGATTCAGTAAGGAACAAGAATCTCCACACTTCAATTTCTCCTTTAATTTTTTTTATCCGAGATCAGAAGCCAGGTTGATTATGAGAGCCACAGTCAGCAGTTCAAATCTATCAGCTCCTCCATGAGAGAAAGATAAGGCTTTAGAGCAGCGGTTCTCAACCTGTGGGTCTTGACCCCTTTGCAGGTCAAATGACCCTTTCACAAGAGTCGGCCAATTCATAACAGTAGCAAAATTACAGTTATGAAGTAGCAACAAAAATAATCTTATGATTGGGGGGGGGGTCACTACAACAGGAGGAGCTGTATGAAAGGGTCGCAGCATTAGGAAGTTGAGAACCACTGCTCTAAAGGCTTAGTCTCAGAATCCCCCAGGGATAGTTTGACCTTTCCTTACAGGGTCACTAGGACTTTAAATCCACTCCATGTCGGTTAGTCCGGTTTTCGAGACTTATGCAAGAATCACCCACATTGGCTACCCTGGAAGATGCCACAGAGAGTTAGCAGGTACTCTCCCTTGACTTTGTCCTTCTCTGCTCTACTTCTGAGTGTTGCAGCTAATGTAGATTCTAGGCATTTTAATAAATCAACCACAAAACTATCACAAACTTCAGTTATTCCCCCAACCCCGGAAAAATGTGGCAAAAAACATTCACTTTTTACCCTAACCATAATATCAAATTAGCTATTATTTGCAACAGATATCCTATACTCTCCAAAATTCTCAGAGAACTGCCTATGATCATGAATTATCTATCAGTCCTTTAACAAACACTCGATGGTGTTTGGGGATCTAAAAGAAATGGCAAAAACTTTAGGTATTGAAAGGTTTTAGTTTACTTTCATTTTTATCCATGTATTTTCAACTTATAACAAATAAGCTTATTGCTTTATAAGAGGCCGATTTACAAATTGCTTTTACTAACCCTATACTAGATCAATCAAGAGATAATGGATTTCAAAAAATTTCAGATAAAACTCATGAACACATAACATGTTCAGGCTTTCATGTTTCTACTCTAACACGGAATACCTCATATCATAATAGAAAAGTAGCTTTTAGTTTATAAATACTTTAATTTTGAGCACAGTACAAAAGGAGTCTCCTTCCCTCTTAACTCTTCATTTTCTCAGACCATATTTAGAAAGCTTTAGTTCCCAGGTACAGACCAATCAAGGTGCATAGCTATATGGTCAACAAAGCAATACATTTTCTTACATTTATTAAAGTATCACACAGCTACAGGAAAACTATAAATTAAAATGTAGATTGTGAATGAGGGGGAGTGCGGCGTGGGGACTGAAAGCCCATCTTGTAGGCAACTAGACATCTTACTGAAGAGTCTCAGGGAAGAGACGAGCCAGTCAGGGTACAATGCAGCAACGAAACATACAACTTTCCTCTAGTTCTTTAATGCTTCCTCCCCACCCCCACTATCATGATCCTAATTCTGAAACCTTACAAATCTGGCTAGACCAGAGGATGTACACTGGTACAGATAGGAACTGGAAACACAGGGAATCCAAGACAAATGAATCGCTGAGGACCAGTGCTGAGAGGGTCGATACCGGGTGGGTTGGGTAGAAAGGGGGAACCGATCACAAGGATCTACATATAACCCCCTTCGTAAGGGATGAACAACAGAAAAGTGGGTGAAGGGGATGTCAGACAGTGTAAAACATGACAAAATAATAATGATACCAAGAGCTCAAGGAGAGATTGTTTTGAGGATGCTGATTGCAACAAATGTACAAATGTGCTTGACACAATGAATGTATGTATGGATTGTGATAAGAGTTGTACGAGTCTCCCCAATAAAATGATTAAAAAATTAAAATGTAGACCAATTATAAAAACAGGAAAACAGCAATGTAAAATTTGAGACAAAGGGTTAAAATTACTCACCTGCCTACCTTAAGGGAATAGCAACATAATAAAGCGCTAACTAGACAGAAAAAAGAGTACCATCTATTTAAATCAGTATTTGTTTCCCTTTCAAGATTGCTGTCAACTGCTAAATGGCAACCTGGTCATTTCAATGGCAGTTGATATTTTTACAGTAGCACTGAAAATGAAACGATGATCTATGAACCTTATTGAGTCTTTTCACCTTGGGGCAATTCAAAGTTTTATGAAAGTATACACCAAAACCAATATAATTTATTCCTCCAACTAAGGATGAAAAATCCACTAAGACGACCAGTCCCTTCATTAGCTCATTATTATGGTTTTGCACTTAAACTTGCCCCCAAACACTTCTTACTACCCTGGTCTTTGTGGATGAAGTAAAATATTGCCCTCAAATCCCCCTCCCCAAACAAAGAATTCAAGTAGATTCAACTGAAGACCGCAGATTAAAATACAAATATTCCCATCCTGCACCTAGCTTGTGAGAGTTCCTTTACGTTTTTGTCTCATCATCTTAAAACTTCATCCATCAATGGAAATGGGTGACACCCCGAGAGGGGTGTAACGCAGCGCTGTGAGTGATCCCAGGTCGGCTGGGTTCTGTGCCAGGAAAGGCCGGGTAACATCTAGGCTTCTTCTCGCACCCTTGGTGACTCTTGTTAGTCACGCAGTCACTGCACTACGCGGTGCCCGCCGGCCAGAGACCCTTCTCCTTATCCATCCATCCCTCAGGCGACGACTACCGACTTCCCTCGCCAGAAAAGGCAAAGTTCCGAACGCACCAGCCGACCGACGTGGACTTTCTGGCGTCTCGCAGGCTTGAGGTAGACGATCCTAGGAACAATGAACTCCCAAAGTGGAGACTAAGCTGGAAAGAGGAGGAAGTGCCAGGACAATACACAGTCCCGAAATCCCCGCGGCCGCCCGACCGTCCAGTCCCTCGACCCCCCTCAGTTTAACCGGGGTCTCTCAAAGTCGGACAAATGCCCCTCCCCGGCCCAGAATCTCTCTCGACGGACCACAAACGCTTCCCGAAGAACGCGGCCGAGAGAAGCAAGCTCGGGCCGACCGCTCCGGCGATGCTCGCTCTGCCGGGTGGGAGGAGGCCGGCCAAGTGGGGTGGAAAGACTGGAAAGCTGGGGGACCGCGGGGCTCCGGGGCGAATCCCCTCGGCGGGGCCCGGGGGCCGCGGGAGGGAAGAAGAGGCCGGGAGCAAACAGTCGGAGGGGCTGGGGGCGCCGAGGGGCACTGGGCTTTCGGGTCCAGAGAAAGGGGACCCAAGTCGGGCAAGCCTACTGGCGGGTGGGTGGCGGCGCTCGCCACGGAGATTCCGCGCGGAGTTAATTTTCCAGGGCGAGAGGGGGGGTCGCCTCTTCCACGTCGCCCCGCGCCCGCCCCCCGCCGCAAGCGCACACCTCAAACCTGCTCTTGGTCACTCCGTTCACGTCCCTCCTCATGGGGCCGGCGGGTGCGGCCGCGGCCGGGCGCAGGCTGCGGCGGGCGAGCGCACGGACAGGGGCCCAGGGCAGGCCCGGGCGCGCCGGCGCCGGGCGGGGGCCGGGCGGGGGCAGGGCGGGGGCCGGCGGGCTCGCAGGGAAGGCCGCTCGCCGGCGGCTGGGCCTCCACCACCTCCCGCGGCGGTGCCCGGCGGCTCTTGGCTGGCTCTTCTCTTTCTCTCCCTCTCTCGCCAGCCTCAACTTCAACCCAAAACAAAAACACTCCCCACCTGCCAGCAACGCCGCTCCTCATTGGGCAGAGCCGCCCGGGCCGCGGAGCGCCGGGGGGAGGGGCGGGGAGGAGCGCGCCGCCGCGGCGCACGACCACCCCTCCCCCACCCGGCGCCCCTCGCCGGCCGCCCGCGAGCGGCCCGAGCGCGGCGGCGGCAGCGGCGGCGGCGGCGGCGGCGGAGGGACGAGGCCCTGGCCCTCGGGGCAAGCGAGCACCCCCAGACTGGACGAGGCAGGGAAGTGCCCATGTCTGTGCGTATCTGTGTCAAAGGGGGGTGGGCTACGTGTAGGGGCGTCTGAGTGCGCGGGTGAGCCAGGAACGCGGCACCTACGCGGGAGCACCCCGCCCCCCGCTGCCCCCCAAGCACGCAGCACCCCGCAGAGGGCCTGCGCTTTCCGTCCAGTCCCCACCCCCGCAGTCTTCGCACTTGTGCTAGCACAGACGTCCTGCCCGGCCTCCCAGCGCTCTTCCCCTCGCACTCACTGTCGCCTTGAACCCAAAGTGCAGCAGGCGGTCCCTGCTCGGAGCCATGTTCCTCCTCCTCCGGGACGTCTCCGTGTTGGGGAAGTGCCGCTGGCGCCGCCGGTGCCGCCTCCCCCGCCCCCGTGGATTGCATTACGGGGTGCTGCAGGGAGGCCGAGGGGGCCGCTGCGGGGCGTGTCTCTCCGGGTGCCCGGCTCCGGAGGGCTGGGGCCCACTGGGCTCAGGGCAGGCCTGGAGCCCCGTTCTGATCCAGAGATACGTCGGAGACCGCACCTGGAGTCTTGGGGTCAGAGGCTGCAGTGCAGGAGCGGGGGGGGCTACTCCTTTTTTTCAGGGGGAGGGGCGCGCGTTCGCGGGGCGGGGGGGGGCGGGCATAACATTAGGGGGCAGCCTTTTGCTCCCACCGCCCCTGCCGCCGCTTGCACCCAATGGGTTGCAGTGCCTGCCCGTCCTCCAATCACGACGGTTTTTGATGAGGACCTGATCTTGACGCCACTTTGGCGGGAGAAACAAGCGTGTCCTGGAGAGTAGGCGGGGGCGTTTCCTGAGCGGAAACCGATTTTCACAACCTCCTTGGCTCTGTCTAGAGAAGATAGCCTCTCATATTAAGCAGTTCTGGCCAACATATTCATAATTTATGATCGAAGCTCTACAAATTAGACAACAGTCTGATGGGGGCTTACCTTCCAAACAGCAGAACTACAAAATGCTATCCCAAAGATGAATAAAAACTGCCATAAATTCCAGAAGTCTTGGGAGTACTACTGCACTTAATTGTATGCTACCAAAGCAGTATGTCTTCACACCCTGTTTATTAGCACGGACTGACTTATGGCTGATGAAATAATTATTTAAGAGCAGCCAGCACTGAAGAGCTTTTGAGAACAGCCTTATTTTCACTGATTCTTACCCAACTCCTTAGCGTCACAAACCTAATTTTTAAAAAATCAATCCTAGCATGGGCTTCTTAAGAACAATATCCTCATAAACTCCTCAAGTCCTGAGAAAGGACATCTTGCTTGGTAGAGTTCATGAAAACAGGAAGATGCTCAGTGAGATGGAAAGAGTGGCTACAACAGTGGGCTCAAACAGCAGTGACTGAGGACCAGTTTGATGGTGCTGTACATTGAATGCTGAGTCTGCATGGAATTCAGTTACATCAACTAACTCCCCCCCCCATGGAGAACCATTAATAATTTGGTGACTAATAACTAAGGAAAGCTGTTAGGACTGGCACAAGCAGAGAAATATGTTTCATGTCTTTTGTCTCTTCCAAATACTAGGGCTGATTGATTTCCACTGGTATTTAAGAAAGGCTTAAAGGTGAATAGCAAGTAAAACGGTTTTTGTTTGTTTTCTGTGTCTGTCACACACATATGCCCAACTTTCCATTTTGCTGGGAAAGAAGGATGTTAGGTTGGGTAACACTTTCTTTCCTACAGAGGACTGCCACAACTGCTACCAGAAAAACAGCTGCAGACCAGTAGCTGTGGAAGCAAGTAAAAATTATTCATAGGTTAAGTATATATTACACATAGGCATGTTACTTTTTATCAAAGAAATTTATTTGCATGTAAATAAGTTAATTTGCAATGTTTGGGGGGGGGGAATCCCACAAAACAGGATTTTGTCTACTTTCAAAAAAATGAAAAACCCCCAAAGTATTTACAGAATGGCCATACACACAGAAAATCCAATTTGATTTTTTAGAAAAGACCCTCCCCAACTGCTCCTGATGTACATTTGAAACTCAAATTTTAAAGCTCACTTGAACATGTTTCCCAACCTAGCTTTTGAAATGTTACATATCCCTTACCCTTCTAAAAATTCAAGGGCAGAAAAGAGGGAGGATGGGGGAGAGAAGGGAAAAAAAAAGGGGGGTACCCAGGGACTGTGAATCTATTTCCTATAGTAGCACATGCTATGATTAAGTGACTCATCTGGGGGTACTGCATGACTCACTGGCTCCCTGAAAGGGTTTCTCTCGAGAATTCATATTGCTGTAATAAAATTTCAGGCCTAGGCCTTAAGGAAAATCCTTTCAAGAGTCACCAATATCAAGCCTCATTTTGGCAAGTGATAACCTGCTTCGTATTTTGTCATTAAAATACTTGTAAAACACAATGATTTTGAACCTGAAATCTCCACATGTACATCAGAGCAGGTTTTGACCAAGAACCCCTAACATGAATCTACAAGACAGAAGAGGAATCAGGTCAAACTAAGAATACATGAGACTCCAGCAGCAGCAGATTGGTAGAAGTTGACTTCGTTTCCTTGCCGTCTTTTGCAACAGGAGAATGAGTGCACCTAGACAGGAGGGAGGTGTCCCAGGCTTGGTTTACTCTGCCTCTTCTCCTCCACCCTGTGGAGAAATGCAGTGCTCCCTGGTTCTCAGGCAGGGTGAAGCAGTTTAGCCCCGGCTCCCTGTTAAGCAAGTTCAGATGCTGGGTCAGTGTGTGGGGTGTGCCCATCGACAATTCAGGGGCTTATCCTTCATCCAGATCCTAACTCGGGATTCTTTGATCTGGGATGAAGACAGAAAGAGAGAAAAAGCTTCCCAGTTTACTCATTTTGGAATTTGTTGGCTCTGCTTGGGGGAGCTGAGCCTCTGATACTATGCAGTACATTCCCCATTAAGATCTTCCCCACCCAGCACAAAGTTAAAAAACTTAACTTTTTTTTTTTTCCTGCAGAAACCAATGGGATAGGATTCAAAACTAGGTGACAAACTTGTGAGAAATCCAACCTGTTGTATGTCTGAGAGGCTGCTACTGTATCAGCATCACAAGATAAAGCACTCTGGTATCACTTTGCCCATGTCCTCCTTAGTGTCACCCAAGACATTTGACTCTGATACGGTAACTGATAGCTTTTCTTGCTCCACTTTGCAATGTTTCGTTTCCTAGTTCGTATTACCTTGGGACACAAAAGTGGCAGTTTTTGAGAGCTGATGACCAGGAAAGGGAGAACACTAGAGGAAATCAGAGACAGTCCAGGAAAGAAAGTTGCTTTTCCAGCTTTATGCTAACTCCAGCCCGCAGAAAGCTGAATTTAGAAATCACCTTCCACGTCTGATGACTTCACTCCACTTACGACACAAATAGAAAAAAAGAATCACCTGGCTTTTTTTTTTTTTCCATTTATTTAATCCAGAAGAGTTGTGCTGGGGACCATGCCCCATCCTGCGGATACAGATCCTGAATGGAATTATCAGGAATGGCACAGTGCAGGTGTCAAAATCAAAGTAAGGCCGCGGAATTTTGAAAGGACCCTCCAAATACTGAGAACTTGTGTTGCACTCAAACGGTCTCCTGGATTTCGATACCTTATTTAAAGGGCTTTTTAATGATGTCCCCCAGAATCCAGACTCAGACCCATTTCTTCAAAAAAGGTCCAAATGTATTGCTACATAGTAGCAAGGTTTTTTCTTCATGCCCACCTAGCATTCCAGGTCCCCACTTCTTCAAGTGAGATTGAAATTGTTTTAAGTGAACTATGGCTGCAAAATTTTAACTGTTTTATTTCAGGGCTTATAGAGTGGAGTGTTTAGAGTTTGAACTCCTCCAACTTGCAAGGAAGATAAACAAGGAGCCCAGCTCTGGGAATGGCGTCACTTCTGCAAACCCAATGCTGGGATTTGGACTTTTGGCACATTGTGGGAGTAGAAGAACTATTAATTCTGTAATGGTTTTCATGCCACTGGCTTGGGGGGCTGCTCCACATTAAACATTGCTTCATCTGAAAATATGGTTTCATCCTAAAAAGCCAGCCCAGCTTTTTTAAGAGAAAGAGTATAAATTAATACCTCCACTCGGAGGTAACCCCTATTCCTATGATGTCTGAACCCTATGAAAAACCTCCAAAAAAATAAAAAAATATCATTTGGGTTTTTCTATTTAACTCTAAAGGTGGGTTCTGACTACAGGACTTGGGCTTGATGCTATAGTACCACAGCCCGCAAGCCCCAATTCATCAAATAAGCCTCGCTCTTGTCTCCTATCATTTTGCATTTTGAACCCTGAACCTCATAGAATTAGAAACACTGTATAAAAACAAACAGATAAGGATTAAAATATTACAAATAAATAGCTAAAACACCCTCAATCACTCCTAACAGACACCAAACATTACTTATGTGTCCAAAATGACCAAAGTCCTTCATTTGCCCATGCTTCAAATGGACAACTACCCAAACAAAGGTGAACCACCTCCATGCAAATGCATCAAGGAATGTATTGCTTCTTCATTTCCAGCCCAGCCCTTCAAATACATGCACTAAAATGAGTTTAAAACATGGCCTAAAAATGGAAAGGGGGAGAAAAAATATATATATATATGAATATCTCCCACAAAAGTTTCCCACCCTTCCTTACCCCTTATCTCTGCCCACCCCACCCCACCCTTTTCCTAAGCAAGTATTTTTTCTTTGTGGCAAAGTAAAAGGAATTCCTGGTAACCAGAATCAAACCCCAGGGTCTTTTTTGGTAAGGTCTGGCTATGCCTCTCTCAATTCAACCAGCTCAATGTTAGAGCCCAGCCACTTAAGACTTTAAAACAAAAATCAGATCTGATTCACCCCTTATGGTGGGTTTCCCACAACATTAGGTTTGCCTGGTCATGTTTTTTTAGAAAGAAAAATTCTTAATTGCCAATTAGAGCCACATCCATAAGATCATCATCTTCCTCTCCAATCATAAAGTCAGGGCTAAGCCTTGAGGGTCTGTCTGCAGACAAGATCGTGTTACTGGTCATAGACAAGGATTGGTCTGAAGAGATAGGCGACTTAGACCAATTCTCTGGCTTCATGCTATGAGACTTTTTCTTATCTCTGTCTTTGTCTCGTTCCCGGTCCCTATCTTTATCTTTCACTTTCTTCTTTTCCTTTTTGTGCTTCTTATGTTTCTCTGTGCTGTAGTCCGGAAGGGGTCGGATGCCATCATCTGAGATGGGACTGTTCTGATAGGACTTTTCGGCAATGGAGGAGCCTGACTCACTTTCACTGTCCAGATTCTGGGGGGTATATGCTGGGGACTTACTATGGCTAGGAGAACCACGCTCATGCTTTGGAGTGGACCCACTAATGAGTGGGGAGCCATAGTTTTTAGAAGAGGCCATCTGAGGCCTGAGCCCTTCTCCACTACTTTCCCCAGGTTTCTGCAAAGTCACTTTGGCTTTGATGCTGGGGGACCCTCCATCATGCTTGCTGATAATAATCTTTGCCACACCAGTGCTCCCCACATTTTTTGATTCTGAAGTCTTCTTGGAAGAATCCCCTGACCCCCCCGAAGTGGAAACCTTTGATTTCTCTTTATCACTTTTCTCACGTTTCCCCTGGAAGTCTCCTGCCATGTTATGTTTGGAGGACATGGGATGGCTAGATGAGTTTGAGCTCACTCCCATCTGGCCGTCCATTTGGTCTTCGCCTCCAGGGCCACTGGTGACAACTCCATGCTTCAGTTTATCTATCACTGCCGTTAAGGACGGCTTCTTATTCCTGCTGGGAGATTTCCCTTTGGAACTACCATGCTGGTTCTGAGAGGATGACATGGAAGAGCCACTTGAAGAAAAGGAAGATGATGTTGTACAAGAGTTGGACGATGGAGGGGTTTTCTGGGACAATGAGCCTGAGGATCCTAACCCTGAAGATGATTTTATGCTAGAACTTGAACTAGTTCCAGATATATGAGCGCCACCAGAACCTGAACTAATAGGAGACTTGGCTTTAGATGGGGGCGTCCCTGGAACAGGCTTCATTGGAGAGGCAAGTTTGTCAGAGGACCCAGGTGGCCTTGAATGAGAAGGGGATATGTTTGGCTTACTTAGAGTAGGATTCATAAGTGACGATGGCTTCCCTTGGGGTTTCATCTTGGTGCTGCTGGAGCCACTGCTCAGACCATGCTTGGTGATGGGAGAAGAGCCTGGCTTCCCGCCAGACTGGGATGAGTTCTTAGACTGGCTAGACCCAGACGACCCTTGGCTAGAATACATACTGCTACTTAATTTGGAACTTGAACCTTCTGACTTACTGCTTTTCATTTTGCCCGAGGTGGAAGCAGAAGATGAAGAAGAGGAAGAAGAATGACTGTGATGGCTTTTGCTGCCAGAGGAAGACACGGAACCACTGCTGGTGTACTGGCTGTGAGATGAGGGCTTGCCCACCATCACTGTCCCCTTGGGAATCTGAATAGTGATTTTGGGAATGGGTGGTGTAGCAACTCCTGGGGGAGTCTGAGATCTTCCTGAACTGCCTGGAGATTTGGAGCCCCCTGTACTGGTTGGTGGGGTAAAAGGTCGGTTAGCACAGTGAGATGGAGACTTTCCCTCTGTGTCTGCCTTCTTTCTCTTTGGAGGCTTGTCTTTGCTTTTGCCATCAGTAGAAGGGGTCCGACTGCGTTTCCCTGGTTTGCTGTCTAACCCTGGCCCTGATAGACTATTACTAGTACCATTGCCTTCCTTAACCCGCTTTGGAATTTTTTCTTTTCCCAAATCCCCAGTACTCAATAAGGGACTCTGACTACCACTGTGAAGCTCCATAGTATCTGTAGGACCCAGAGGCTTGCCAGCCACTGATATAATACTGAAGTCAACCGTGTCAGCTTGGCTATTGCCTTTAAACTTGGTCTCTCCATTATCACCTCCAAGGATTGGCACCCCTAAAGTATTTAATGTCTGGGATGTAAAGCCTTTGAAATCATCATTATCCCCACTTTGGCTGCTTTCATCAAAGTATTCTTCTCCAAAGCCACTTTGGCTCTGGCTGTTCAATAAATCAGGATTGAAATCTACTCCATCAGGAAAAAAATGATTGGTAGGAGAGTCACTACTGGGGCTTCCAGTAGCATCTGCAATAAGGTCAGCTGGATCAGTATATGGATTTTCATTATTATTGGTTTGAAAGACATCAGGGTCAAAGAGGGCACTCTGAGAATGCCCAGAGCTTGAAGAATCTCGAACAGGGGTGCCAATGGTTGGACAATCATCACTAGTGCTGGGAAGCTTAGAAGCTTCTTCTGCAATGTCTGAAAGGATATCAGTAACATCTGGGCCAATGCTGTCTGAACTGGATAGACGGACCATCCTTTGAATACTGGGCTGAGGGTGAGGTATTGGTTGTGAGTAAGTTGTTGGGGGAGTGCTACACTGGCTTGGAGCTGGAGTGATGTGTGGAGTATCCAAAGTGTCAGCTGACATGTTGACATCAAAGATAGGGTTCTGAGAGTCAACATCCATCGAAAATAGCTCCCTGTGAAATTCATCTTCAGTCTGGTGCTTGGGTTTGTCAGGCGGTAATCTTGATGACTTCTTCTTCTTCGTCTTGTTGCTCCCAGAACATATATCCATCCGGGGAGAGCCAGAAGAGGAGTTCTGCCTTTCTAAAGGGCTGCTTCCATAAAGTGTTGAGAAATCCTGGGCAGGATTATCTTTAAGAAGGTTCATGAGCATCGGGTGGTTCTTGGTGTTGCCGGCCATCGAGGAGACAGGTGGCGGTGTATGATGAGGAGGGGTCGGACTCGAGCCAATGGTAGACCCCCCGTTTCCTGTGATTTGCAACAAACTGGTAAGAATTGGGTTCTGAGAAACCTTGCTGAAGTCCTCCCCATGGCCCACCGACTCATGCCGATCTTTGATGCTCATGCTCATATTAAACAAGGTGGTAATGGGACCCCCCGGAAAGGTGTTGGTTGGTGTAGTGGTACCACTCATTGGGTTGTTGCCTGTGGTCATGCCATACCCTGGGCTGCTAGCCGGGGGCAGGTTCTTTTTCACCATGTCTTCCACTGTCTCTGCAATGAGGGACAGGGCTGGGGTGTCGGCCTGAATGGTTTCAGCTTTCCTCCGAATAGCCCTCATCGTCACTGGGATGGACATACATCTGGAAGACAACGCAGGAAAAGTACAATCACCACCACTACTGAGACCAGCTTTTAATTTGGCAAAATAGGCTCTGATGTTTGAGATTTCGGTAAGCCATCAGGAAGTTTTTCTGTAAGCAGTTTTCAGGTGATGCAAGTAAACTGAAAAGCTAAAGCAGTATCATCAAATGCAGAACGTATCATCAAATGCAGACCTTCAGGTTATTCTTTTAAAAACAACTGACCCTATCAGGAATCATGACCTGTATTGTGAAATACTCACCAAAAACAAAGCCAGACAATTTAATAATCACACCAGAGGAGAAAAAAAGCAATAAACAAAACACGGGTAATAATAAAACTCAGTGAAGGCAAAAAAACCCCTGCTTTTTGAGGTTTCACTTGTGAATTAATGGGAATATGATTTACTTTAAATAGGAAAGTCTCTTGACACATCAAGTTCTAAACTTTAATGGTTTAAGAAGTGTAACTGGTAGTTCAAGATTTTATTTAAAGGTAAAGCATTTGATTGTAGACATGTCTATAAGCATGTGTTCAAAAATATTCTGCTCTAGTAAATCTAGGCTATCAGAAACTGTTTTCTTAAGGTATGAGATATTTTAGGCTTTGTGGATCATAAAGTAGCCAAACACAGTGAGCAAATGAAGATGAGTGTTCCAATAAAGTAGTTATAAAAAGAAGCCGCTGGTCCCCGCTGTAGAAAAAAATTCTGTTTCAGGGCAGGCAACTGGCTTAAATATTCTACTCATTTTACAGTTTAAAAAGTGGCATAAAGGATGGGTGAAAAAAGTGCTACACTTTTTTTTCACTCTTCCTAAAATTACCTTAAATGTCACATAAAAAAATCACCTAACTTAACATTGCATTATTCTCATGGTGACCTTAACAACAATAGATAAACAAGCACAGGCACTGGCGGGAAAGGGCTCGGGCTACCTTTGCACAACTTTGGCAATGAAGTCATCTGTGCAGATGAGTGCATCTGACAGCCCCTTGTAGAGTTTACAGTTCACGTGGGTCGAGTCCTGTACATCCATTACCACTGAAAGACAAAGTCATACAGAATGCATTGGAAACTGATGGAACTTCTGACATTTGAGAAAGATACAAAGACCAGTTGTTCCCATGGGCATGGTGGTAGCCACCCACACAACTCACCACACACCAGGGAGTCATTCACAGGGTGTTGAAAAGACACACTGAAACGGGACTCCGAGAGTGGACACACCTCAAACTGGAGGAGTCCAGGGGAATCTAGAAGACAAAAGGATCACGACACACTCACTCAATGCCTGCGAGTTCAACAAAGACCCCTATTTTCATTCAAAATCTTCTGTCATCCACAGAGATGTGAGAAAACTAATTACACACATTCTAAGGAGCTTGCTAGTTTATGGTATAATTTCTCCGTAACAGGAAGTAACTAACTTTCCAAAATGAAAAATTTAACCCCCAAAATGCAAACCACACTGGCAGACACAAATATGGACTTGAAAGTAAATTCTGAAAAAAGTGACCACGGAGTTTCTCATTCTATTTGATGAGCGCAGATCTATCACACAGCCATAAATCCTACTTTTATCTTAGTTTGCAGCTCATAGCTTGATTAAGAAGGGATATAGACGCTATAAACTAGAGGTCCCCAGGAGACACTGAGTTATACACTGGTCTCCTAACTGCAGGGTCTGTGGTTCAAATCCAGCAGCTACTCCTTAGTCAAAGGCTAAGTAAATCAGCTCCTGTCAAGATTTAGTCTCAGAAACCCCTAGTTCCACTCTGCCCTCTAAGGTTGCTATGAGTAGGGACCAACTCCATTACAGTTGGTTAGCTAGCTGTCTTGAGAGTGAATCCTGAAGTAAAAGTGAGCAGCAGGCATTTTTCATTCTAATTGATGAACACAGACCAACACACTGCCATAAACTTGGTCTTCTATCAGAGTTTACAGCAGTTAGCTATATAATCGATAGTTTGGCAAAGAGGGATGTAGAGGTTATAATCTAAAATGATAATAACAATAAATATATGAAATGATATATTTAAGCAAAGTAATGTAACTCACTATAGGTTACTAAATCAAATTGTTCTGGCAGTCCAGAGACTATACTTCTGCATGCTATCTCTGTAGGACTTGGCTATATAATAAGTTGCGAAAACTTATTTTTAGTATCATAAGACCCTTTAGGAAACGTGTCTAGGTTGCACATGAAATAGCAGAGCCATAAAGATGCCTGTAAATGTTTTTATGTCATTATGCCAACTCTGAAAAGTTTCTCATTTCTAAAGCCACTCTTAGTCTCAAGAAGGGGATCTTGATTCACATCTCCTGTTTATGTCTACCATTTGCCCTGATTGATATCTATTACGTAGATATTTTATAACTGTAGGTGAAAAGTGAACTGGTTAGCCGGAGCAGTCAAAATTCACCACAAAAATATTTTACATCAAATCTTCTAATGGCCAGCTATGCTTTAAACAAAAAGTCAGCAAAAATAAATAAAATTTTTAAAAGTCAGCATTTCAAGATGGGGAGGGGGGGATACCAAGGTTCACTTGTTTGAAGTTATATAAAGTTCTCTAAAGAAGAGAAAGAACTGAAATTGGGGAGTACTGTTTTAACAACCAAAACTTTCCATTATCAAGAAATCTGTCACAATGGCAATCCTCTTTTACATATGTACACACTGCCAAGTCTTAAGATTATTGTGTACACAAAAAATGTATGCTCATCACAATAAAACCAAATCAAAACCCAAGCTCAATGCCACTGAGTGAATTCCAACTCCTAGCAGTCCTATAGGACAATTGGAACTGTCCCTGTGGCCTCGAAGCCCCATTCTCCTCCCAAGGAGCACTATTGGTTTCAACCTGCTCACCTTTTCAGGTAGCAGCCCAATGCACAACCACTACACCATCAGGCCTCTTCCACAATAACATAATGGTTCCCAAAGGCTACTCGACTGGTGGTTTTACTCAACATCGTCTGTGGTGGTTAAACTGGATTCCCAACCTCTCTCCCACTGACATTACAATCCAGCCTATCTGGGTGTGGGAACCAAGGACCTAGAGCAGTGGTTCTCAACTTTCCTAATGCTGCCACCCTTTAATACAGTTCCTCATGTTGTGGTGAGTTTCCCCTGAATCATAAAATTATTTTCGTTACTTCATAACTGTAATTTTGCTACTGTTATGAACTGGGCCACCCCTGTGAAAGGGTCGTTTGACCCCCCCCCAAAAGGTGTCACAACCCACAGGTTGAGAACTGCTGATCTATTGTTTAAAAAGCTCTCCAGGTAGTTTTGATGAGTCACCAAATTAGAGAACCACTCTAGTAGTTGGTCTCCATCTTTGAGTTAATAGATCAAAAAGCAAGACTGTACCTTCTTTCAGAATAGTTCTTTTGACACAGCTTCCAATTAGGGTATTATAGGCCACTTGGTGTCTGATTAGATTTAGGATAAGAGGAACCCGGCCAGGGTGCTGAAAAGTGATTTTGCTAACAAGGGTTCCTTGTAGACTTCGGCCATCTGGAAGAGGAGCATCCTTGTTGAGGAAGTAGCAATGCTGCTGGCCTGGAAGAGCCTGAACAAACACAGAGAAAGGATAAGAATGTTAGTTAATCACGCACTCCACTCCAGCCACAGGCGACACCACAGAAAAACAAGGACAGCACCTTTCAGGGACTAATATATCCCCACCGTGAATGATCTGGTCAGCTGATATTACAAATGCTAATTACTCATTTAGCTAAATAGACACCTTCTAAAGAATGCTTTCTGCTAGTTGTTTCTAAAGCTAGCTGACTTAAAAATTACCCCAGAAATCTGTGTGTAAAAAAACCCCAACACAACCAAAAAATAGGGATGTGCTTACACAAATATGTACATAGGCGTAAGTACATACAGCTGTGTGTGGGCATGTAGGTACTATGTAGCAAGCTACATGGGGACTTTAAAAGGTTCATGGACAGATGGGATTGACAGATAACGGACTTTTACACAAACTTTTTGAAATCCCTTCATCTAGCCAAACACCTTTTTCTCTGGGTTTTCCAGGGTTAATGATTAGTGTCTCATGGGACAGTTCTGACTCATGATACTATGCACAGCAGAATGCAACACTGCAGTCACACGCCATCCTCCCAAATATCCCCGTGCTTGAGTCCATCATCGTAGTCTGTGCCAATCCATCTCGTCGAGGCCTTGTTTTCTGACCCTCTATTTTACCAAGCATGTTGTCCTCCTTCAGGGACTGGTCTCTATGGACAACATATCCAATGTATGTGAGATAAAAGTCTCACCATTCTTGCCTCTAAGGAGCACTCTGGACATGTTTCTTCCAAGACAGATTTATTTGCTCTTTTGGTAGTTCATTTTACTTTGAATATTTTTCTCCAGCACCACAATTCAAATGCATGGATTCCCCCTCAATATTCCTTATTCAGTGTTCAACTTTCACATGCTATGAAGCAATTGAAAAAACCATAGCTTGGGTCAGGCATACCTTACTCCTCTAAGTAACTCTAAAATGGTCTTATGTAACAGGTTAATCCTTTCATGTCTTGACTGTTGTTTCTATGAATACTGATTATGGATCCAAGCAAAACAAAATCCTTGATAATTTCAACTTTTTCTCCATTTATCATGATGTTCCCTATTGGTCCAGTTGTGAGGATCTGGGTCTTCTTTACAATGAGTTGTACTCCATACCGAAGGCTGCAATCTTTTTTTTTAAACCTTCATATTTATTTCTATTATCTTATTATTTAGAGCATAGAAAGGTTTTAAGTTTTATTATTAATTGGGAGTTAATACATATATCATTCCATAGTTCAATGACATCAAACAGTATTGTACAATTCCTACCACAATCACTTTCTAAACATTCTTTTTCTTCCTGGACTCCATGACATTTTTCCACTTCCCCTCCCCTCAAACCCTTACTCTACTTGTTGTCCCTATAGGTCCATCTCTCCTGGGTTATACATACCAAAAGACATAAAACACAACTTCAGGAGTGGCACCTGAGATATACTCTAATATGAACAGACAAAAATAGTGAAAATGTTGAAAGCCAGATCATTTCCATACAGCATGCATCAGAAAGGGGGGAGGGGAGGGATCAGCAGTTTTAACTGTTCAGTACTCATCTTCCAATGCATTGTTTAGTAACCACTTTCCTCCCATTCCTCAATTATGGACAGAAGGAGATCACTGGAGGCTTATTTCCTATGTAGTTTCCACAAATGTATCTTGGGTTCCCACTGTCACCCAGAGCCTTCTGCAAAATAGTCTCACAATTTAGGTTCTGATAATAATCCATCCTTTGACTTCAGATTATATGATATACAGACAGTCCTTTGGTGACTGATGGTGGTGTTTCTTCCATGTGGAATTAGTCGACGTCTCACTTAGATGGCTGCTTGCTTGGAAACATGCCTTTACAACTCCAGGTGCTATTTTATGTGCTAGTCGGACACTAGCTAATTTTTTGCTTCATTTTGTTGTAGCACCCATATCCTGTGTTCCCTTTTTCCTTGGTGTTCCCTTCTTGAGCGTGACTGTTCAGCAGGGCCACGATGAAAGAACTAGTTGCTCTTAAGCTGGAGCTAGGATTCAATGCAAGCCCCACACTCATTCCTCGATCCGTGTGTTGGTTTGTTGTTTGCCTTTGGCTCCCTTTCAAAATCTGTTAATTTATGGTAGACTCTATTGATCATCCCCCGGGGTTTAATGATCTTCCGTTAATATTGTCTTTGATTAGCCCCTGGTATTAACTTTTTAAAGCCCAGTTGAGAGAGGGATATTGGGCCAATGTAGGCTAACTCCTGAATCACATACCTGAATTACTCACTTTTACAGAAGCAGCCCTTTCTTGGCTGGATGCTATTTACACAAAAGGTGGGGGCTGTCAGGGGAATTTACAATAACAGTCACCAAGAATGTCTGTCACAGGTTTTCTGGCATAATATGTATCATGATACAGCACATGGGGTATTGATGAAGCAAGACCGTGTTCGGCTGCAATCTTTAATCTTCATCAGCAAGTGCCTCACGTTCTCCTCATTTTCAGCCAAGTTGTTTCCCATCTGTAGATTGCAGGTTGTTCTTCCAATATGGTCTTCCTCACATTCTTCTTCACATAATCCAGCGTCTCTGATGATTTGCTCAGCATACAGAGTAGGTATGGTGAGAGAATACAACCCTGACACACTTTTTCTGATTGTAAACCATGTAGCAGTCTCTTATTCTCCTTGAATGCCTACCTGTTGATACATGCACAAGTTCCACAAAAGCAAATGAAGGGTTCTGGAATTCCCATTTTTTACAAAGTTACCCATATTCTGTTGTAAACCACACTTGGCATAGTCAATAAAACACCAGTAAACATCTTTCTCTGTTTTGAGCTAAGATCCATCAAACAACAGCAATAATATCACTTGTTTCACATCCTCTTCTGAATCTGGCCTGAACCTCAGCTCCCTGTCAATGTAGTGCTGTAACTATTGTTGGATGATCGTCAGCAAAATTTTTCTTGCATGTGATCTCAATGATATTGTTCTATAAACTGAGCATTCTGTTGGGTTGCCTTTCTTTGGAATAGGTACAAACAGGGATCTCTTCCAGTCAGATGACCAAGTACTTGGCATGAAATAGTTAAAAAAACATGTTTGGGTCGAGGGGTAGACAAAAAACCATGTTCTACATCCTAAAGTGGTGAGTAGTTTGGGATTTTTAAAGCTTGTGAATGGCCTTCCAAGATACAACTATTGGTCTCTACACATCCAGAAAAGAGAGAAAGAAGGAAACCAAAGACTCAAAGAAGTAGTAGTCTACAACACTGTCTACACAATCCCTTTCAGAGAACAAAACAAAACAATTCCTCAGGCAATTAAGAGCTTTTGTAGTATTTAGTCCATAATCCAGAATAAAGCATGAGAATCTGCATTTGTAGTACCCACCCCACCCCTGCCCTGGATCATTCAGCACCCCCCCAGAGAGTATTATCAACAACTTTGGGAAACAATGGTGTACAGCAGTGGTTCTCAACCTTCCTAATGCCATGACCCTTTAATATAGTTCCTCATGTTGACCCCGCCAATCATAAAATTATTTTTGCTGCTACTTCATAACTGTAACTTTGCTACAGTTATGAATCGGGCGATGCCACACGTTGAAAACTGCTAGTCTAGAGGAACCACGGTCCCATCAACTCTCTGAGAGCAGAAGAAATAGATGCTGCCTGCCTGACTGATGACTGCCACAATAAGTGGAACTTGATAGCATGGAAGAAAATGTGACTAGAACTCAAATTCACAAAGAAATGACAAAAACAAACAACTCCCCCCAAAAAACAAAAACAACTCAAATTCATTCTTTTTTTTTTAAGAACTCAAAATCTTAAAAATGTCCCCTTACTAAACCAGTTGAGAATAAATGACTTTCCCAAGATGAATGGTCTAAGATACTCTTCATATCTTAAAGCAAAATTACCCCTTGAGGATACTTTTTAACTTAATAACAGAAATCAACTACATAAGACCAATGGGTCAATAATTACTCCACAGCACAGATGAGGTTAAAGGGACAGAGAAACTACAGTTTTAGAAATCGTACAAGGATGACGATGACACATTTTGAAAAATGCAAAATTGTATCAGTGAACAATTTGTGTAGAAATTGTTAACTGGGAACCTATTTTTTAATGTAAATTTTCACTTAAATACAACAAAACAATTTTAAGAGAGATCTGTGTAAGAGTCTCTGAATGGTATTGGCAAAACTGTGTTTTTAATCAACGCCCTATTCTAAATGTAATGCAACTAAAATTTGGGTACATTATTTTATATTACTGGTTGCTCAATTTATTTGGCTTATTGTCCCGTTTACAGAAAAATTAATCCATGACCCTTGGCAATGAAATCTTTTCTACACAATCCAGGATAAAGTATAGGCTTCTACTTTTGTAGCCCACCCCACCATCATCCCACTCCCAGGTCCCCAGTGTCCCTTGAGATGGCATTGCCTGCTTTGGGAAACACTGGTCTAGAACTTCTTCAAACCTTCATATCAATTGGAGCCCGGATGAGGTTTAAGAACTCTCCACAATTTATTTATTCTAGCACTTTCTTCTTTCTATGTGCTTAAAGCTCATGATCCTTGAAAGACTAGACAAATTTTAAGCTCATTTGTACTTGTGTAAAAACTAAAATTACATTAAGAAGCTTTCATCTGAGATTTAAACATAGATTTCTAGCTTGAGTATTCATGCTCCGTTTCTCCAGTATTTTCCACCATCTGCAATCTCCTGTGTGACTGAGCAAACAGGCCAGCATTCTAAAAGAAAAATATATTACTGCAAGAATCTCTCTGATAAGGAAAAGCCTGATCTTGGATCCATCTACTTACAACATCCAACTTGGTAGCTTCACAGAGTTTGCCCCCAGCTCCCGTCCCACATTGTCAGCTAGCCAAGTCTGACCCAGATGACCTCATCAGTAATAGAACTGAGCTTCAGGGGTTTCTTGGCTGTAATCTTTATGGAAGAAGATTACCAGGCCTTTCTTCTGTGACACCACTGCATGGGTGTGAAACACCAATCTTTTGATGAAGAGTCAAGTGCTAATTGTTTGCGCCTCCACAAGGGCCTTACCGCATAAAATCGCATGTTGTGATTCAGAGGTATGGGGTCAGGATCTTTTGATAGCTCAAACTGAGTAATCAATTCATAGAGCGGTACATAAGTTGGTTGAGCTTCAAACAATGGAATTCCTAGAGAAACAAAGATCAAGGTAACGGTCATTTTAAAAACAATGAGCTACATTTTTCCTTCACTAAAATTTAAAAAGTACTTTAGTATTTAAGAGTACAAAGTATCATAACATCTATAGATATCAGTACTTCTTTGAAGAAAATAATACTAATTTGACATTTCCTTTATCAAAATATAGGAAGCAAGTATTAGCTCCTGTTCCTTAAAACTTACCTGTGCAGCTCTGAAGTTTCTGAACAAATGCTCTAGACACTGGAATTGGCTGAGGGAATTTCAAGAAGAAACAGGCAGGAAGATCAACACTATTGGCACTGGTGACTGAGGAAAAGGAGGGAGTCCTTTAAAACAAGATGGGAGGTTGATTTTGTCTACATATGAAAACCAAACATCTTCGACTTGCATGTACATAATCACAATCACATACAAAATCTATCAGTGCTCAATCTTGGAACTTTGTTCCCATAGTTCAATATACTAAGTCTTAAGTATTTAATTACATATGCTATTACTACTACATAGTGTCAATCCAACATCGTTATGTCCCACAAAATATAAGGCAATCACTAAACCAGAGGAATTAGTGAAGCTTTCTGTGTTTTTTTTTTTCTTAAGTCAAGGACTATGTTCTATCAGCAAAGTTCAGAACAGATATTCATATAATGAACAAAGGAATATTACATGGTTAAACATAAAGCCAATCTCTAGAAAATCAAGCAGGTGGTGGTGGGAAATGGACAAATGGAAACACTACTACTGGACTTAAAAATGAAAAGTGGAATTAAAAGATAATAGAACGCTACCCTAGAATTGTATTCAACTTACCATTTGTTGTCAACTGGATGGGATCCCATAATTAACGGTGCAATTGGAAGTTTGTACATAGCAGACGTTCCTTCAATTGTCACTGATGCATTCATGCCCAAAGATCGAGGAACTGGGAATAAGAAAAATATTTCCAACTCTCACAAACTGTAGAATTTTTAACATTAAAATATCTATCTACTGCAAGATTGCACAAGATTGTTTCTACATAATTTGAAGTCACAATTTATCAGATTCTGTAACACCTGTTAGAAATACTAAAAATTGCCTTTCTAATCCGCTAATATCTTATTTTAGCAGTAGGCTTATCTAAACATAGAAACCAATGGAGACCAAAAAAAGTTAAAAAGCCCATTACAATATTATTCTCTCCATCTTGGTGCAGTGGGTTAAACATAGGGTTTCAAACCAAAGAGTCAGTGGTTCCAACCTACGAACTGCTTCTCAGAAGAAAGGGAAGCCTACTAAATTTAAGATTTATAGCCTCAGAACAACTGGTGCCTGGAAAGGATTACTTTAAGAAGTACGAATTTCAAGGAATTAATACAGGAGAAAGAATATAAACAGGAAAGGGGAAGAAGTGGGATTAGGTGATGGTGCACTGACGGGACTGCAATGGGCGAACTGAGTTAGAATGTGTATGAATTGTTAAATGTAAACTTTGGTCTGCTTTGTAAACTTTCATCTAATCCAAAATAAAATGCATATTTTAAAAAATATCACTACCTCAGAAACTATGGAGTAGTTCTGCTCTGTCTTATAGGGCCATTATGAATTGAAATTAACTCAATGGCACTAGGTTGTAAGATAGTCAATGAAAATATGAGAGAGTTAAATATTAGGACATTTCATGTTATGCATATTAAGATGCAGATAAAATAATGGAAAAAAAGTTGCTACTATAGTTCTTCAATAACTTGAAGTAATGAAGTGAAACTGATGACTTAATGTCAGGTGGTTTGTATCTTTTCGTTCATTCATTGATTTACTTAAAAACATCTCGTAAGCTCTTTTTTATTGTTTTATTAGGGGCTCATACAGCTCGTATCATGATCCATACATACATCAATTGTGTAAAGCACATTTGTACATTCATTGCTCTCATCATTCTCAAAATATGTGCTCTCCACCTAAGCCCCTGGCATCAGCTCCTCTCCTCTTAAGCTTTTATTAATCAAGGGAGCCTTAAAAATACTCATAGGGGAGCTCAGGGGTAAAAAAAACAACAGGAAAATAAGAGTCAGAATCATATATGTGTGTTATGTATATACATACTTATACACACATACATATACAAGCTGATTTCAAGAAGCTCATGGAAAAATGGAATTAAGAGATAAACTATTTCTGAACATAAGCTCTATCACTGTCAAGACACTTTTTCAAATGGTGATACCAGCCATTTCCTTCATCCCCAAAGAACTGAAGGTCCTGGGAATGTAAGCGTGTCTATGCAGTCTTATCTACATTACTGACTGAATGATGCTCTTTAGAGGGTAAGATTAGGAAAGGCAGAGGGGCAAACTCAGGACTGTTAAATTGAATGCCTAGAGATTTCCCAAAACTCTCCTAAAACCACTCTACAGCTGATTTGGGAGAAACCATTTTGGTTCCTAGGGAATGAAATTAATTTTCATTCAGAACTGTGTAGGCTGAACCATTTGAGGTGCTGGTGTGGGCTACTGTTTCTGCTGTTCATCACGTCCTCTCCGCAGGGCATGAAGATGCTTCCTTGGGAAGTCATATGGGAGGCATGCTACTGCAAGCTTCCTCTTCAACACTGTCTTGCCCCTTTTTAAAACATGTAATTGCTGCTTTTCTTGGGAGCACTGGCCCCATAAACTTCCCTAAAGCATCAATGATTTTACCACTCTCCCACTCGAGTGTTACCATGAATTTGATGCTTGTTTTTGCTTTCATTTTAGAAACCACATTGCTCTGTCTGGGACTCTTCTATGTCTAACTTTGTTAGTGTTCAAATTAGATGTTCTTACAATATGAGTTTACTTTGGTAGGAAAAAATTGAGGTTTATGTTGTTTTTAATGTTAAAATATTTATTTCTAAAAGATCACAGAAAAGTGGAGAATACACAGAGGATATCAACTAGGCTACATCAAAATTTGGGCTAAGGGAGGACAAAGCTGCCTAAAGAAACTGGAGCCAGAGCAAACAGCAGAGAGAGATGGCTGCTGGTCACGGAGCCAGTCTCGGTCAGCCACTTTCATGAGCACCTCTGCGGTGCAGCAGGGCCAGCAGAGTGGCTGGCCCCAATCACCCCTCCTTTTCAGTGAGTGAGAATCAGAATTCTATTCACTCTTTAGACATTTCTTGGTTTTGTATTCCTTCACGGTTTTCTCCTAATCACTGCTATCGAACTCCTCAATGACCATAGTCTGCAGTGCCTTCATCCAGGCAATGTGAAGCGATTCCATAGCCTCCAGGGTTTGAGCCGGGAGTGTAAAAACTCTGGACACTGCGCCTCTTACAGAAGATGTGCTGAGTTTTATGCTTGTTGAACGTGTATGTGGTCATGCTCTTCGTTCCCTTTAGAGAAGCTTGAAGCAAGCAGCTGGGCCAATGAAATGTTTATTCTGCTGCTTCTTGCAAATGCTGCCGCTGCAGTCAAAGATGTGCAAGTCGGCCGAGGCCCAGACCTCAAAGTGAACTGTTCCACAGTGGCAACCGTCCGTGTGCTTCACCAGGCCCTGGTATTCAGAGGTGTCCAGCAGGAGCTTGAGGGCGCCCTCACAGGTGAGCTGCTGCTACTTCTAGGACATCTCCCAGTTCCCTCTGACCACCTAGGTCTGGTGTGGCTGCCGAGATGATCAGAGTTGCTGGGGTTGGTGGAGGTGGAGGCAGCGCCAGCTCCAGGGACTGTTTGTTCCTCGGGGCCCATCTCCTGGAACCGTGGTGACAAGTGTCTTGGCTGCCTTTGTCCACAGCTGTCACCTGGCCACCCAACCCCATCCCCTTGCCTGGCCTTGTGGAGCGCCAAGCACAGCTGGTGCTGGGACGGAGGTGGTGCACACCGAAGCTGTGGGCTGCTTTTGCCAGTATAGTCCTCGCCCGCCACATGGCTCCTGCAGCCTGGCGCACAGGCCTCATCTTGTCGCAAGCCTATGCGAATTTTTTCATAAACTTTCCATGAACTTTTGGTTGTATATGTATGTATGTGTGCAGGTTTCACTATTTTTATGGAAAAAGAGAAAAAAATAACAAATTTTCCTGGAACTCTTTGGAAAACCCTCATATATCAACTGATCAATATATAACCTCATTTTACATGTGTTCCATTTCAAGAAATCTTATCTAATATATGAAGGCAAACATCAAACCTGCTGCCACGGAGTCAATTCAAACTGATGGTCCCCACGTTACAGGGTCCTTCTCTCTGGAACCGAATGCTATGTCTTTCTTCCCTGGTGCTGCTGAGGGGTCTGAACTGCTACTGCTCTGTTAGTGGCTGGGAGGACCATTTCCTATACAGGGTCAATTTGTTAACATTGAATTGACAGCCAGTATTACTATAGTTCATGTCTGAATGAACAAAGCTGGTTAACCTCGGGTATTTTCTCTACAAGGAGTACCACAGTCTTGTTCAGCACCATCCTTGGGAATTGATTTGTATAATCAAAATCATCCACAAAGAGCCTAATAACGTGAATGGACTAAAAAAGGGCACTGGTTTACAGGATAAAAGCTAAAACAAGAGGCAGTATCACTTTGCTCACCCTCAGTTGAGAACATATGCACAAAGCAACTCAAAGTTGTTCCCACTGTATTTTGGAGAAGCATAATTAAAATCTCCTGCTATCCCATATAAACTTCCCACAAGTCAAAGAGAAACAAATGAATTTTCCAAAATAAGCATTAAATCGAAATGTGATGTATGAGTCATTCCACCATTGAAAAGTCAGAAAAGAATCCTATCTTTTCAAAGCCAAGAAGATACATCCGATTTGACTCAAGTTTACATGATACATGACTTGACAGTGCCCTCTGCCACACATTGTTGGTTGTTGTAGTTACATAATCTGGTGCCAATTTAAGACTATTAAGAGTGAAGGGGTGGACTTTAGCCTGTCAATCAGGTTGCTACGGAGATAAATAGCTTGCTGGAGACGAGACACACACAAACTCTGCTTCGTATTCCTGATAACAAGGCACGTGGAGTTATGCTAAAGCCCTCGAGCTGCAGGAACCAAGTGGAGACCCACGCAAGTGCTGAGATGCCTACACCACCACTGAATCCACAAGACTTTCCACCCACTGGCCTAGGATCTTCCTGCATTCAGTGTCATTGCATGTGTTTCGTGAGTCTGAAGAGGAATTTATAGCGATTAGTCTACCCAGACTAACACAATTATCCACTGAAGCAGTGGTTCTCAACCTCCCTAATACCGCAACCCTTTAATATAGTTCCTCATGTGGTGGTGACCCCCCAACCATAACATTATTTTCATTGCTACTTCATCACTGTCATTGTTCTTCGTTATGAATCAGGCGACCTCTGTGAAGGGGTCGTTTGACTCACAGGTTGAGAACCGCTGCACTAAAGAATTCTGACAGCAGTGAAGCCTGTGTAGAATAGAATGCTTCCCTGAGTTTTTAGGCTGTGATTGCTCAGATGCAGATGACCAGGCCTATCTCCCAAGGTGCACCTGGGGTGGATTCGAAACACTGTCCTGTCAGTCAGTAGCAGAACATTTAACCTGTTTCATCTGGACTTCTTATACAAGGTGCACCCTAAATTTACCTAGAAATCGAGACAGGTCTGCTATTTACTTTTACCCAAAGGGGAGAAAAATAATTTCTCAGACTTTTCTGACCAAATGAGGGTTTGTAACATGAAGTCACATGCCAGCTGACATAAGACTTCTATTATAGAAGATTAGGGTGTGATCTTCCTCGACTGATTACACTTCAAAGACTTGGCTTCCAGGTCCTAAGAGAAAATTACTGGTTGTAAAATTCACAAGCTTATTCTGTAGCCCATAAGAAAAATTACATAGGTTTCAAAGATTCAGAGAAAGAGTTTTAACAATCATTTATCTTCTACAGTAAATATTCTTTAAGAAATGGAATTTAGCAAAGTCCTTTCCCCTTTTTAATGAAGAACGTAAACCTCTCACTGTAAAAATTTTTACTTTGAATTTATATTTATCCTTACTGCATACATGCAAATTATTGTAAAAGTGCTACCAATATTGAACTGGGGATTACAAATCAACTTTACTGAGCAACCAAATCCACAAATTAGGAATCCACTAATAATAAGGTCAACTGTGTATGTGGAAGTATGAGCACAAACTTGGTTTAAGAACAGCATTTTCAAACATTAAACAAAGTCTACGGTTTCCTTACGGTTATAGTCTTACCAGTATTCTCATGTAAAACAATGGGGGATGTTGTCTTATCATCCAACAGGTCAGAAGGAGAGGCATAGTACTTCAAGTTCATTAAATGACCTATGAAAAATAAAACTAACCAATGTACCTTTACCAAATAAATTACAAATAATGGAATACATCCATATTATAAATTCATATACAAAACATTATTCTCACAAGTATGTACAGTCTTGCTCCAAAGCAGGTTGTAACATATGAAAAAAACAAAAATATTAATTCTAGAACCAAAAATTTCCTTCACACAATTAAAAAAAGAAAACAACCCAGGAAGGAGAGCAAGTGTTCTCACCTTATAAATTAGAAAATAGTCAGTGTGAATGGAAACTGGTGGTTTTCTACCATTGCTATATTTATAACGAAAATATAAAATTAACAGATATGGCTCTCCAACTAAAATTAGCTCTTTTTCTAAGCAAGCAAACTGTGATCATGTACCTCCACTCCTTGGAGTGAGAAAGCCAACACTTCCATGAAGAATCTTCTCCACGGGACTAGCATTGGTTGCTTTCCTGCAAGACAAGCGATCCACATTTGCTTTCGTGTAAATGTGGATATTGAGTTCACATCTAAAAACTCTTACTCTTCCTGACAACTTTGTCTATAATTAAGCATAAAACAAGCATATTTCACCTTCCGAGAAAAGGGATTATTTCTAAGTACACACCAGTAAGCAATATAGTGGTAAAAATAACAGCAAGGGTATTATTTATTTGATGAGAGATCAGGCTTCCCAAATCTTTAAATAAAACATATGGAATAACAACCGGTAACTTGGTGGTACTATTACTCAGGAAATGATATACAATCACAATGAGAAGAAAAAGGACATGAACAAGATATATAGTGATATCATGAAAGCTAGTAATTCACAAGATGGGGGCGGGGGGGGGGGTACCTATGAAGGTTCTACAGAAGCAATGCTATAGTCAGTCTTACCAGTACATAATGGCCATTTTAGAGAGATCTTGTTCTAAGGACTGGAGGGCCAAGTACATTTTAGTCTTCAGTTTGCTGAATAATAAAAATTATGAGAACAAGAGTTAAGTATGTGCACACAAGTACACAAATAGGTACACACACGCCTAAATCATGGGAGAGTCTGCCCTGGAGGAAATTAAAACATACTTTTTAAAACCAACTCTAATAATCTATCAAAGCTAAGTTGTATCTATTTAAAATATCCAAGCAATTTACAGGATTCCTGATAGGTTAACATAAAACGGCAAGCCAACTTCACAAGAATACTTTTCTTTCAGCCTACAAATCAACATGTTGAAGACATCTCAAAAATTATTGTCAGTCTTCTGATATTGTAATCCACAAATATAGATATCATAAGTACCTTTTAAAGTCAGAAATAAAAAATAAAGTCAGAAATAGCTGTAGATTATCAGTACAAGAAATCAATGAATGAGATGAAGCAGAAAATGGGAAATTTTTAAGCACAGAACTGCTTCTAAATTTTATGGATCAAAGAAGCAAAAAGTATACTTACTTGTCTCCTGGAAGATTATAGAGATTAACAAGACCTTTAAGATGCTTAGAAAATTCATCAAAATTTTTTTCCCTATGGGGAGTTCGAAGGAAAAGGGAAGAGTAATTACCAATTGTAATCTCATAGCACAGTGTTAAAAATCATGGCTATAAAAAACTCTATTTTTAATCATTTCCTTTCATCTTTTCCCCACCCAAAGTTTCCTCAACTCATCAAAAGGGCAAAAGAAAATGAAAGTTTTACCTTTCTCCATCTACTCCATTACTCTGTAAAAGGTGCTAACCAGCTACATAGAGATTACAAAAGGACCTGATAATTTATACATCTGGTAATAAGACCTGGCTTTAATAAATCATTTTACTTTCTTATAGGTATGATTAGATATCATGAGGAAAAAAACCTTTTTATTAAAAGAGAGGGAATGGGAAATAAATTGGGAAGACAAAATACTTGCAGGTATATAATGTGACAGGTGAACAGAAAACAGACGGGAAGTCTGGAGAAAAGGGGGTGGGCACTATGCAAACAAACCCCATATGTTATAAAATATTCCTACAACCAAGTCTGGTCAGGGAGAGAGGGTGGGGCACAAACTCTGACTCTGGCCTAACAGTCATGGCTGGACTCCTAGGGCTTAGTCAAAAGAGGTGCTCTGTGCAGACTTAGCCATCCCATGCAGCTCAACAATCCTCTCTGCGGAGTCATTCTCTACAATTTACTGAGCAATCACCGCATGTAAACACGAAGAGTAAGAAACAAGAGCAAGAAAAGCAAAATGTATTTCCTGCTTTAAAGTGCTCATCTGTATAGAGTGAGTAAAAGACCATGCACAATTCATATTTTTCTGAAGTGCCCACTTCCAAAGAGGCTTACATATTGATGTTAGGCGTGGTCCTTACTTTACTGTTCTTGGTCTGTGCTGTTGAGTTGATCATGACTCACAGTGAGCTAATAGGACAAGGGAACTGTCGCTCTGGGGTCTCCTGGGTTATAATCTTCACAGGAGGTCGCCTAGGCCTCTTCTCTTGCTAGCAGCTGGTGGGCGCAAATCAACCACCTTCCAATGAGCAGCTGACTGATTAGCCAATATGCCACCAGGGGTTCTTTCCATATTTTAGAGCCAAAAATATTAGCCTTTGGAGAAGTACCCTCACATCTCACCTTCACCAGACTTACGAAATGAACACAATTCTAAAAAGGTGTTTTTACTGATGTACTATATTTCCCCCCAGCTGGTTCAAACTTGGTGCATTTGGCTAAGGCAATCATAGAAGACTGAATTTAAAACGTTTTTCAATGTTCACCTTTCTAAGACATCATTCTGCTATAACTAAGAACTGTTATGTCTAACATACAAAAGTGACACATGACTTTTCCTACTGTTTACAAAGTTGATGCTGACTTTAAATTTAAAGAGAAAAGTGGAAAACGCTACCCATTACTGAAAGTTAACTCTCGTCAAACCTAGCATTTCCAGTATGATTTTATCTTACATACACCTTAATGTAAAATATTCTTCTCAAAATGAAAGGAAAAAAAATGATTTTCATGGAATAGACTCAGTTTGCTTAACCTCTCTATGATTTAATGATAAACCCAAAAAACCAAACTCACTGCCATTAAGTCCATTCTGACTATGGCAACCCAAGATGGTAAATCTGTATGGGAGCAGAAAGCCTCTTTCTCTTGGGGAAAAAGCTGGTAGGTTCAAAGAGTTGACCTAATCATTATCCCTCCAACATGTATCAAGAGTCTAATGTGCAGATTTACTGGTTAGGGTCTGGTTATCTTTGTTCTACACAACAATTCTAAAGTAGAGCTAAAGCTCCAAGGGCCAGATGAAAAAGTCTGAAGACATTTTTGATGGTCAAAACTGGGAGAAGTCAACCAGTGAAGAGAAGAAGCTAAGATGCTCCTAAACATTTTACAATACACTGGGGTAGGCCTTTACCACAAAGATTTTCCGATCCAAACTGTCATTAGTGCTAGTACTGAAGTTAGAAATCCTGGGATAAACTGCTTAGGATAAGAAACTAAACTACGGTAAGTCAATTCTGAAAGTAAACATGTACAGTCGGAAAATGTTCTTCTTGAGGAATGTAGCTTCTCGTCTTCACCCTAGATGTACAGAAAAGCAGGCGCCCTGGGGGCCCAGTGGATTAGATGTTGGGTTAACTGAAAGGTTGGCACTCAAACCTACCAGCTGCTTTGTAGGAAAAGGTGAGGCAGTTTGCTTCCATAAAGACTGAAAGCCTCGGACACCCTACAGAGCAGTTGTCCTCTGTCCTGCAGGGGCACTGTAAGTAGGAACCAACTCAAAAGCAGTGGGTATAAGGAAGAGCAAAGTCTAAGAACATAAAGAAACAGAAGTGTCATGGCTCACCTTAACTGCTGGACAAGCTCTGGACAGCTCTGAAAGAAATATTAAAACTAGATAAATATTAACAGTAGATGAAGGGAAATACTCAAACACTTTTGAATGCACCACAGTTTTTTTTTTATTTTCAGTTTTTTCTTTTATTAATAGTAATAATACATACATTATAACAAAAACATCAAAGCTATAGAAAGGTCCCTATATTAAGATATCAAAAGTATCTTCTTCCACCTTGGTTAAATATGAGAGTTATACAGTAAAATTGAAAATGAAAACATGTAATTTATGAAGTAATGAACATTCAGTAGTTTGTTTGAATTATTAGGACCTCTATTTATTATTAATCATTTAACTGGGGACTCTTACAAATCTTATAACAATTTATCAGTCAATTGTATTAAGCACACTTGTACATATGTTGCCATCAACAGTTCCAAAACATTTTCTTTCTACTCGAATCCTTGGTATCAGGCTCCTCTTTTTGCCCTCCCTCCCCACCGTCCTACCTTCATGAATCCTTGATCAATTATATATTATCATTATTATTTCGTGTCCATTGTCTCCCTTTACCCACATTTCTGTTATTCGTCCCCCTGGGGGGTGGGCTATATAGCCAACTTTGTGATGGGTCCACCCTGCCCCCCACCAACCCTACTCTCAACATATCATTACTCCAACTGTTCCTGAGGGTTTTATGTGCCCTGAATTGCATGTGTCGAAAGCCCTAACTGTACCAATGTGTGTACTCTGGTCTAGTCAGATTTGTAAGGTAGAACTGGGTCATGGTAGTGGGGGGAGGAAGCATTCAGTAACTAGAGGAATGATGTATGTTTCATCAGTGCTACACTGTACCTTGGTTGAATCTAAGGACCTCTCTTTAATGCCTTCCTTGGAATCTTTATCAATTGGCTGGTTACATAACATTTTAATTTCATCTATTTACAGGATTTTTTAAAAGAGAAATTAGCTATGTCTAGGATTTTCTGTCCAACTTGATTATGAGTGTTTTGTAGGCAGGAACCACATATGATCTCATCTGTAGCACTTATTGTGAATCTGTGGCTCATATTTGCTGACAAGAAATGAAACGGGCTCCTCTAGGGCTTCCACTTGAGAAAGCACTAGAATGATAACAAAGATAGAATTCACCCCCTTCTAAAATCCATTCTATAGATCCTGATCATGTAAGCTCAGCCAATCACCTCTCCAGTGGCTCGTGAAAAAAATATAAACTCAAACCATTTAAAACCTCTATCATTCACTTTTAAGTTACCAGCCCTAAGTAAATCCCCCAAATCCTAGTAAAGCAGTAACACCTACCACAGGATTCTCTCCATGGTGAGCCACTTTTACATCACAGAGCTGTCCTGCAGGATCTAACTGCACTTCCACATAGAACATGTCCGATGTGATGTAGCAGTCAGTGCCACCGGCACTCAGATGGGAGCCCAGCCTAGGAGCAAATCCAAACGAGCACAGCAGATACATGAGCGAAGTCACCCAGTGTCAACAAGCTAAATATCTTTATTTTAATGATAAACTTACCCATTCTGCCTTGCTATAGACTCCAAACGGTCAGTCATTGCTGGTAAAGATGTTACTATGAAAGGGTAGAAAAAAGGAAACCACAAGGATTCTCCAACTTATTATACTCTTAAAATACAGAAATATACTAAGTATAGACAATCGTTCAACTACTTGTAAACTGCACAAAATTCAGTAGTAAGGCTTAGCTGTACCCTGGGAGCCCTGGTGACGTAGAGGTTACAAGTTGGGCTGCTCACGACAAGGTCAACAGTTTGAAACCACCAGCCACTCCTCAGGAGAAAGGGGGCTGGCTTTCTACTCCAATGAAGGGTTATGGTTTCAGAGACTCACAGGGCCAGTCCTATAAAGTCGCTATGACTTAGAACCTACTCAATAGCAGCAAGGGGTTTCTTTCGGCTTGGTTTGGTTTTTGCATTATAGCGTAGGCAATAAAAAGTATCCAAATTAAGTATCTATTTGAAAAATTAATTGGATTTTCCTCCTTTCCCTTTTTCACCCCCCATATTTGAGCTAAGTTATAGTTCACTTAAAAAGACACGTTTATCTGCTAATAACAGAATGAAGATTAATTATCAAAGAAGTTATAAAATAAATCCACAGCTGAATGAGATTTATTTATGGGAGGTCAAGGAAAAGCCTGTTTATATTTTCATTTCTTCAAATAAATAGAAGTTATTAATTATAATCATGAATAACTGATTTCAAAACAGCTCTTTGCTCTCCCCAAAACATTGTCCGTAAACATTGTAAAACCCATTCAGCTAAATTCAAACATCCATCTTCTTAGCGAGGGTTAATTTGAAGGGGACTTTCCCCTATCAATTATATTTAAGGCTCTACAGACTTCAAAAAAATATATGCATGCTTCAAAAGTTAAGAAAATACTCATTTTGACTCCATACACAAAGCGAAAAGCAACACAAGACACAGCAGGTTGATCCACTACCTAAATTTCTCTCTCCAAGGTAAGTTTAAATCAATACTTAAGTTGGAAGTTAAAAAAAAAAAAAACCCTGTATACTTCACAGGGGATACACACCTTTGAGAGCCTTCTGTAATGTCTCCAGACAGCTGACCCAATGTCGGTGCCCTCCAGAGCTCATCACAGCCCTTTTCTCCTGGGTGTCAGGTGGGAGAATACGTGTGAAAATTAAGCCAATACTGTGCCAGGACAATCTACAAACTCTTAACCATGACTCTATCATGATGGCTGAATAAGGAATTACCAAATCTAAAATAAATGAAAAAACTAGATCAAAATGTAACAGATGGGATCAGTCTCCAGCAGAAGTGACTGCATCATAAAATTTAAATGGAATGACTCAGATTTAGAAACAAGGTGATAATATATATAATCTGAGAAATACAACCAAACCTTAGTCAAATTAGATTGAGGCTAAATTGTGTCAATTGCATTAGATCCTTTAAAGAAATAGAACATGAAGAAACCTAAAACCAAGCTCATTGCCATCAAGTTGATTCTGGCATGTTAACCCTACAAGTCAGAGTAGAATTGTCCTGGTGAGTTTCCAAGACGAAATCTTTATAGAAGTAGAAAGCCCCACCGTTCTCCTAAGGAGCAGCTGGTGGTTTTAATCCGCTGACCTTTTGGTTAGCAGCACAACCCACTATACCACCAGGGCTCCTTGAAAATGAAGGAGGGACTCAACAAAACCCCAAAAGAACCGAGTTTTCTAATCCTATCTAAGAAAGCACCTCCCTGCAAAACATCCAGGACCCAGAAAAGTGAACCAGGGTCTATGGTGCTATAAAACAATCTCATGAATGAATAATCTGTGCTCCCTATGAATCTGATTAAAGAAGAGGATGCTCCAAAGAACGGGTTACCATTATTCTGGTTATCTAGCATGATAAACCCGCTATTACAGATTCACACACACAAATTAATTAACTAACAAATGAGTGTTCTGATTTACAAGTTAATTTACCTGATTTGGTTAGTATGTCTGTTGTTATAAAAGGCTGTAAAAGCCCAAAGTACCAATACCATAGGTTTCTGAACTTACAGAACTATTAAGCAGACAAAGAAAACCAAAGTTACCCTAAGACACTGGCACCCAAATAGAGGGCCTGAGTAGTCACGTACAACACTTCTATATTATGATGTTCCTCTTATGACATCATTAATAAAACGTATCAACCTACAATATGGCTACCATGGAATACAAATATGATAACATCCAAATTACTAGACTAGAAAATTATCCATTCAATTATTCCTGGCATTTTAAATAAAATACCTTGTATGCCTACGAACTTACCTCAGAGCATACATATGCATCTGTAGAATTTTCAGTTACAGAAATATTTTAGCAACACAGTATTTTCATATACATCTCACTGATCCTTAAAACAAAAATTATATGGATATGCAAACTGATAGTATATGCCTCCTAGAGCTCATATGTATTAAGAATGAATCACAACCTCTTCTAGTAATATAAATACATAAAAAATACCATAATAGTACAATGAAACATCATGCGATCATGATGTCATTAATAAAATCTCCTTATACCAATATATCATTTATGCCCTTTTAACTGCATTTAGTGCTCGTTTGAAATATTCCTCCATATTCCAGGTTAAAATAATCCTCGTCAAGTGGACAAATGCCAATAGCCATCTTGTACAGTGTTTTCTCATAAATAAATTTGAAAGACACACTACACTGGCTACAGCCTGAACAAGTCCAGAGGGAGTATTATATAAGCACACCAACAATCCTCACCATGACTTGACGCACAAGCTTAATGGTTTCACTCCAAGGTCTATTTTGGTTAAATTTTGCATGGAGTCGTTCCAAGAGAGAACTCATCTTATTCAGCTTTTCCGATTCTATGACATAAATTAAAAAACATAATTAGAAACTCTTCAATCAAGCGCTTTCAATTCTCCAGTTTCAAAAGAAAACTCCATACCTCACCTCACTAAGAACACGATTTTTTCCCAGTATTATTTACATCAATATATGAAACTATTTTTAATGATAGGGAGACACAATTTATGGATCTGATATAAGTACTATCATAAAGTAAGCCTGCTTTCTACTTAAACTTTTAAGTGGAACTCAACGAAGGACCATCTCTGATTATATTCAGGATTGAGCCTACAATTGAGTGATGTCATCTCTTGATCTGCATGAAATCCCTTACATATACACACACACACACACACATATACATAGAGAACATATGCTTGAACAGTCTTACTATGGTTAATTGAATAATGTGAAAACACAGATTTTCCATATTTCGACATCATTTTGCAAGACCAGTTTATGGGTGCTACCAAGAAAACAGGCTCTCTTGAGCACTATGCTCTTTTTAGACTCAGCTACGTGGTATCAAATTAGCAACAACTCCAAACACTAGACAGGCAATGTCGGGGTAGTAAATTTATGTTGAAAGGAATAGAGTAACAGAAATGGAGGGCGACAATGGTCACACAACTCAAAGAAGAAAATGTCACTGAAGAAAACTGTTGAATTGGTTTGTTGTTTATATTCAACAAAATAAAAATTGATTATAGAAAAAGAAAATATCTATCACTCAGTTATTTCCAATTTGAATTTAAACTAAAATCCTATGGAAAAGGAATGTACCCATGACCAGAGAATGAGTCTTCAGGAAGCGCTATGAGAAAGATGGACAAGACTGGCTTCTGGACTAAGCATTGTGAATCTCCTTTGCCCTATAATGGTCTGATCCTTTCAAAAATAATAATAAAAAAATAATTTTATTGGGGGCTCTTAGATATTTTAACAATACATAAAATATATCAAGTGAACATGTACATTTGTTGCCATCCAAATTTTCAAGACATTGTCTTTCTACTTGAGCCAACCCTGATTCTAAAGCCTAGTATGAATCAGGACTTAAACCTGGAGAGGCAAAACACCACTGAAGAGGCAAAAATACACAGTATTCCAGAGATGAAATAAGGGAGATATACGGACAAATTAATGAGGAAATACACAAAACAAAATGGGATATGCTCTTAAAGGCAGAAACACATTACTGTGAGGATATTACAGTTGGTGTTGGCACTGAAAAATGAACGGAATGTCATCCATTAGAATTGAGGCGATATGGAGCTCTACTAAAATATGATTAAAATTATTTTCTAAGGCCCACATCTTCTGGAGAATTGGTTCTTGGGCAGTTTTTCAGTAATTCCTAATTTCACATCTTATTCTTTCAAAGACTACTTTAGCTGTTAGGCAAATTAAACCAAAAAATCCTGCCTCGTGGAGTTTCCATGTTACACTTTGCGTTTTACCGCACACAAGAATACATCTTCCCGTGTTCAAATTACACCTGTTCTTTGCCTGGAAAAGCATGGAAGTAACTGTCTTGGACGCTCAAATCACTATTTGTTGGCACAGCTATCCTGTGCCGTGGGCCACACAGAGATGAGTAAGGCAGGGTCACTGATCTACAAAGCTTTGAATCAAGATGACGCACAAATACAATTAGTTTTGTTAGAAAAACTATATCCAAGACAATAAGGAAACAGTTTAAACTGGAGCACTGATCTTTAAAGGGACAGGGTAAGGACACACACAAAAAAGTGTTTTTCAGAAGTTGCTGGTGCGGGCGCTGGAAAGATGAAGTTCAAAGCGTTTTAAAAATAGTCAGCACAACATGGGAACACTGTGACACTCTATAGAGGACTTCTGACTTTCAATACACGGCTCTGATCATTTCACTCACACCAAAGCATCCTCCAGTACTGAAGTCACTATTCAGGCGTCTCTTCTCGCACGAGACATTAACAGTTTTAAATTCACTTGCCTGGTCTCCCACCACGTTAGTCTGTAGGTGCCTCAAGTTCAGATGATTGCCCCTTTAGGGCAGGAAACGTAAACATTAGTTGAGAGCTCCCATAAATAACCCCAAAGTTGGAACTCCACCCTCACCGGGGGCAAACGGACAGAGTTTCAAACTCACACACATCTCGCCTCCTCGACTCAGCCCTCCAAAGTGGCCCCGACGGGGTCCCGACCTCTAGCCCCTTTCACAGGCCTGCCCCCCACAGTGGTGTCCCGCCCTCTTCCCATCCCCTCACTCACCCTCTGCTTCCCCCTGAGCCTTCATCCTGGCGGTGGGAAAGGCCGGCGTTTCCACACAAAAGGATAAGCCCTTCCCACCACAGTGAGGGAACCAAATCGGCTCGGACTCCCGGGACGCAGGGCGCCGATACACTTCCCAGTCTTCCTGGGAAGGCTCAGCCTGAAGTCCCCGGCGGCAAGAGGAGAAGGGTACTCGCGGCCGCCGCCATCTTCCGCAACGGAACTTCCCAAAGCTCGCGAGACTAAATGCGACCCTGCGAGAGTGAAGAGGGCCTCACAATCTCGCGAAAATTGGTCCTGCCCGCTTCTCGCGAGACTCCTCGAGCCCAGCCTTTCTCCTGATTCTGGGAGACCTCAAGTGCCTGGGTCTTGAGCTTGCGAGTGGATAGCTTTCGGCTGCGGTAGGAAACAGGTATTTTTATTTTAGCAATTGAACAGTTCGCAAATTAAAAGCCCCGGCTCTCTTAACTGAACGACTAGTTCTTCGAAAACATTGGTATCAGGTTTTATTAAAGATAAATACTCTTTCTGAGCTGCTAGATAGAATCATCATTATGTCATTCAAAGATATTGGCGTTAGTCGAAGAATCCAACCCGGCACGTTTAATTCTCATTTTCTACTTTGTATTATTTTTCGTTTCAGAAATACTTGTTGAGCAAGTACCCTAGTTTTGAAGATCAAAGAGATTTTTACTAAGGTATATTTATTTGCAGCAAAGCCTCTGTTCTTAATTACATTTAAGGTTCCAAACGGGTTCACAGTTGATTTGTCCCGTCTTTGTAATCATGGTGAGAGCAAGCAGCTTCGCTAATTCTCTACACGAAATCACAAAGAACATGTAGTTATATGTTTTGTAAAGTCTAAGTCTTAATAAAGAGAAATTTAAAACACTGCTGAAAAAGGCGATGGACAATGAAACTGAAGTCCCAGGCTGGTCCTGGACAATGGAGCTGGAAGCATTAAGAGAATATTCTCTTTGTAGTTAAAACTTGAGGGGTTTTGATTTGGTTTTGCTTGGTTTGGGGTGGATGTTGTAATTATTTGTCCACACACAGCCTTGAAAATAACATGATCACAGAAAAATTGGGTCTTAATCTAGTTTGCTTTTGTACTTGTGTTGGCTTCCTACTCTGAAGACTTTCCTATGTTTTAAAAATGCTCTTCAGACATTCTCCAACGTCTTCCCAACATATACTAAAGTTCAAGTTGGTAGGTGCAGCAGTGTAAACTTAGAATAAATATTTGGAAATGTCTTAGATGTGTTTATTGCCACAAAAATACTTATAACCATGCTCCTGAAAGTGCAGTTCAAACTATTTCTTGTTTATGCCTCTTATCTTCATATTTTTTAGTCATTCTGCATTGTTTCCTTGGTGCAGTAATTACCCCTTATTCTGAAAGCCCCACTGCCTAGCCCTGTATGGGGTCTAGTAGGCAAGCTTTTATGTCATTTACAAAGTCTTACTAGAGCCAGCTGTCAGCTACACTCCCTTCATTTCCATAAAATATTCTGGACTCCTTTTACTCCATTCCTTACATTTTCGGGACTTCCATTTATTCAGGGTGAGCCTTCCCCAGCTTATGCCTTCACCTCACTAAGGTTGTCTTACTCAGATCTTCATGTAAGCCTTCTCTGATCTTTGATGCGATCAGGGCCTCTGTTATATCCCTAGAACTAGCACCAACCATCAAAATGAATTGTGTGATGGTTTGTTGAGTACCTTTCTCCCCTGGTAGAAGTTTGTCAACTCCATAATGACTGCATAGAATCTGTTTAAAAGGCTGTATCTTTTCCTGTTGTCAGTGTTCTTCATTCCATAATCATGTATGGGACATTATGTGTGCATTAATTAAGAACTGATTATCAAGTGGTATGAAGATGAAAAGAACCCTTCATGAGCTTACCTGACTTAAACCAAAAACCAAACTCCCTGCCATCGAGCTCATTCTGACTCATAGCGACTCCAGGGCAGGGTAGAACTGCCCATTTGGGTTTCCAAGACTAAGTCCTTTATAAGAGCAGACAGTCTCATCTTTCTCCATTGGAGTGACTGGTAGGTTTGAACCGTTGCCTTTGCAGTTCGCAGCCCAATATGTAATCCACTATGCCACAAATCTGAATCATCTCATTTAGAGGTCGGAAAAGATGGTTGGCCACTGTAACCATACCTATACCATACTCAATGCCACCAAATTGATGTCCGGCTCATAGCAACCCCATGTATGACAGGGTTGGACCCTGTATCCTTCCTTTGACTAGAATGCATGTTTACAGAGACAGATGGCCCAAATTTTCATCCATGGCACCTCTGGGTGAGCTCAGACTAACAAGCTTTAGTAATTAAGCACAAACCATTTGCGCCGCTCAAGAACCTGGCTATATTCGTAGGTACTCAAAAAATCTTGGTTGATGATTATGCATAAAGTTCATATTAATTAATATCAGGTACATAGCCAGACTGTCTCCTGGGTATTATCTAAATAAAAAAGAATGTAATATAGCTAGGAAAATTTTAATTTATAAAGCCAAAATTGCCAAATTTTGATCATAATGGAATGAAACATTATAGCCAGTACTTTTATCTACTGAAAATACATGGGAGGAAAGTGTTTTAAAAATATATACTCTAGGAGAAATAGGTCATTGAACAACAACCAAAAAAAAATTCTAAGAACAATCTTTAGAAATACAGCAAAATGGGAATGATGGGCAAATTCAGAATAACTTTGAAGAAGACTCCAAAGGATTTTTAAAGCTGAACTTTTTAATTGGCTTGTTGAGGTGAAAGGGAAGCAGTATTGTACCTTTAGTTTAATACTTATTTGTACAGCCTAAGTGGAAAACCTTTCTGACCTGCTTCACAGGATTTACAGAAAAAGTATTGCTACTAGTCCAATGGTTCTCAACCTTCCTCATGCCATGACCCTGTCATACACTTCCTCATGTGATGGTGACCCCCAACCATTAAATTCTTTTCCTTGCTACTTCATCACTATCATTTTGCTACTGTTAGGAATCGTCATGTAAATATCTGATGTGCAGGATATATTTTCATTGTTACAATTTGAACATAAAACTGATTCATCATAAAAACAATATTTAATTATATATTGTGAAATATTTATATCTAATTCAAAATAAATGAAATTTTGTCTTGAAGCATGTTGTAGCATGGGTAACAGTCTTCATGCTGGGTAATCGTGTGTGAGCGTATCTGCATGTGGGTGGACCTGCCTGGAGACGGATAGAGGAGCAGTGTCTTGGTTCCTAAGACCACTGGAAATATGTGTTTTCTGATGGTCTTAGGCGACCCCTGTAAAAGGGTCCTTCGAACATTCCAAAGGGGTTGCGACCCACAGGTTGAGAACACCCCCCCCCACACACACACACACACGCCTGATCACCTTATGGTTCACAGAGTAAACCTGTGGCGCCTCCCTGTGAGGTTATGCATATAAAGCAAAACATACCAACCTGGAATAATTGATTTCGAAGTTTATTTTAAGAAGCAACCACCTTTCTCACTACTTGAATTGAACTGTGCTGTATATATGCATACATATTATAAAGATAAAAGTATTCAAAGATTGGCTAAAAGTTCCATTCATTCAAAGATAGTCTCTAGTCCACTTCAAGGGGGTAGCTAACCTTTAGGATTGTTTCTACTGCTTTTCAAACTAGGCGGTCAATTTTATCCATTATCTGTCTTATGCCTTAGGCCAGGCCATCTTCACTCTTCCAGTTTACTGTGAGTATATCTTGGGTCCAAAATTTTTATCTCATTTAAAAGATTTTCTTTTTTCACTTAGGACACGTTTGCAGAACTCAAGGTGGGCCAGTCACTTCATCTCAGCCCATTGAGCCTCATGCCATCCGCAATCCTGTCAGAGATGGTGGGGACTTTTACATCCAGGCCCCAGGCCCTCCTGCAGCAACGTATGAGAAGTTAGCACCCCTGCATTCCAGTCCTTGATTCTATTTTCTTTTCCTTTTTCTGGATAGCGTAATTTTACCCTCTGCATCACCCATACTCAAGCCAAGTTTACCTCATTACTGACTCCCTGGGACAGATGAGCGGTTCTTTAAAATGCCCAGTCCTGCAAGTCTTTACTTGGCCAAATAGCCTCATCTTTCTCTTGCAGAATGGCTGATGGGTGTGAACTGCCACTAACATGGCAGTTAGCGGCCCAGATTCAAAACCCACAGTGCCGCCAGGACTCTTTTAGTTCCTTAGAAGACGAAAACGTTGCCATGAAAAACTTTGGTCGTTTTTAACAGCAATTCAAAGATCGGATGGGAAACTTAAGGGCCAAGGGAGAGCAAGGGAGCAAAACAATTCGGAAATGGTTGTACAGCTTGAAGGAGGTAATCGTTGTCAGTGACTTCCAGTGTGGAATCGGTGTATGTCTTGCTGTGCGTTCTTTGAACAACTTTCTAAAAAAGAAATGTATAGCTAAGATGTATCGATGCAAACAGGTATGAGTTGAGTTAGTCTTCCAGCATGAATATAAACTCAGTACCCTGTAAGTTTTCTCTCTCACCTCAAGTTGCAGTTGTCAAGTGGATACCATATAGATAATTCATAAAAATATTTGCATATATAAATCCTACATACTCTTCCTGGATCCATTTAAAGCTTTTATCAAGCTTTCTCTTACTACTCTCACCCTCTGCACCTCTGCAGTGCTAATAGTATGAATACACTCACTCATGTTGTCCATATTCTGTTTTAGGGCCCTGGGTATGTACTGTGTCCTCAAAACTCTGCCCTTGTGTGGATTCTGAGCAACCACATAGAGCAGAGTAAAACTGCCCCACGGGGTTTTCAAGGTTACAGACCTTTGTCAAAGCAGACTACCATATCTTTCTCCCTCCCTGAACTGCCGATCTTTCCTTTTTGTTAGCCGAGCATGGAGCCACCAGTCTTTCATACCCACGAGACAAAACAAGACCCTCTACCACTGAGTTCCTTTCAACTCACAGGGAGCCTGTCGTGCAAAGTAGGACTGCTCATAGACTTTCCGAGAATAAATTTTTACCAGAGCAGACGGCCGCATCTTTCTGCAGCAGAGTGGCTGGTGGGTTGGTACCACTGACTTTGTGTCTAGCAGACTAATGAGGAACTTAACGGTACCTCCATATCGGTAAATCCCGAACCCAAACCGCGGCTATCAAGTGGATTCCTCCTCATAGCCATCTAGTAGGACAGAATAGAACTGTCCCTTGGGGCAAATCTAGAGGGGCAGATGGCCACACCATTCTCCCTCCTAGTTATGGTGGTGTTGAACTGCTGACCTTGCAGTTAACCTGCCTGCTTCAAAACAGCCTATCACCACCCCACCCAGCCCCTCCAGAATCTAAACCCAGTGCTATCAAGCCATTTTTGACCCAAGGACCCACATATCCAGAGGAGGGCCTTAAATGATCAAAAATAACCTGTCGAATAAAAGAATGACGATCAGATAAATCGCTTCTCTGTGCCTTAGTTTCCTTATTTATTAAACCTTGTTTCAGACGGTTACTGTGAAAATGGCAGTGTGTGTGTGTGTGTGTGTGTGTGTGTGAATATTTGAAAAAATCAGGCCAATATAGGGTTTTTCCTTCTTGTTCGTGAATGCTCTGCTTTTCATAGTCATAATTATAACCTGTGAGATGAGGTTAGATCCCAGGAGAGGTATGGCACGATCCCAAGAGGGAATGAATGTCAGATTCTTAGATTTAAAGCAAAAGGGGGAGCGCAGTGATGAAGGCACTTGTGTTTTCACGTCAGACAGGTGACACTTGCTTTGTTACCTTACGTAAGTTATTTAACCTCCGTGAGGCTCGCGTTATCTGTAAAATAGGGACGAGTAGTCTGTAACCAGGAGAGCTTTGAAAATTCGCGATAACGTATGTTTACTGCGTAGCATGTAGTATCCAACAATGTAAGTGGGGAGCATCAGTAGAAGAGACGAGTTGAATCGTCGCCACTTTTTTTAACCTTTTGCCCTGATAACAATCTTCTTATCCTGGTAGTTAAATGAGTTGTTACAAATTATGCGAAAATTAGTTTGCGTTGGAGCCTTGGTGTATTTGTTCAATGAATTTGCGATAAAGTTTTGATGAAAACAAAATCCTGCCAGTGTTCCGTTTTAATAAAGTTTTGTCCAAACCGAGGGAGGGAGCGCGGTGGAATATAGGGCGGGAGGAGGGGGAAGAGAAGGGATTTATCGCGGGAGTTGGCAAAACGCGTTTCTGGCGAGGGCCTCCCTCCCTCTCGCGTTGTTTCACAAACAGGCGAGAGGTGAAAGGGAAGCAGGAAGTATCGCGAGAGCTAACCAGATTGTCGCGATGACTTGTGGGATTGCCCCCTCCCCCTCTCCTAAGTGCCGTTTCGGTTTAACCTAGTGTGTGACTGAGTCTGAGGGAGCGAGTGAGTGAGGTATTGAGGTGAGGCGGAGGCAAGGAAAGGGGCTCCCTTAGGAACGAGAGACAAAGGGGGCGCGAGGCACCTAGGCCGCGGAATCTCAGCAAAAGAAGCCGCCCCGGGCCGGGCTACCGGGTCGGGGAAGGGCCCGCGCAGTCCTCACAGGGCCCCAGGATCGGAGTCGGCCCCTCAACCCCAGGCCGTCGTCTTACTACTTCCTCGCCCTCCCCGGCGCCGGTACCTGAGGGAGAAGGAAACCAGACTTGAACAGCTACCCGGGTCTCGCAACTCCACTGCTGAAGAACTCTTATTTCTCCCTTGGCACCGTCACCCCCCACCTCATGTAGGAGGGTGCTGAGGAGTTGGGAGGGAGGAGGAGCCTGGGCTACATACAGCCCACCCCCCCTCCAGGGGCACTTCCCTCCCCACCCCCCTCCACGGGCACTTTGGTGGGTGTGGGCTTGGGGCTGGAGGGGGAGGGTGGGGCCTACTTTGTGGAGTGCTGGGGAACTTTTTCCCCTTCTTGAAGCCAGGGGAAAGGGAATGCCCAATTCAGAAAGACATGGGGGCAAGAAGGACGGTGGTGGAGGCGCTTCTGGAACTTTGCAGCCGTCATCGGGAGGTGGCAGCTCCAACAGCAGAGAGCGTCACCGCTTGGTGTCGAAGCACAAACGGCATAAATCCAAGCACTCCAAAGACATGGGGTTGGTGACCACTGAAGTAGCACCTTTGGGTACAATTATCAAACCTTTAGTGGAATACGACGACATCAGCTCTGACTCGGACACCTTCTCGGATGACATGGCCTTTAAACTAGATAGGAGAGAGAATGATGAGCGCCGGGGAGCGGATCGGAGCGATCGCCTGCACAAGCACCGTCACCACCAGCACCGACGCTCCCGGGACTTAGTCAAAAGCAAACCGACGGAAAAGGTGAAAATCCAGGAAGTCTCCAGCAAGTCGGGATCGACGAAGGACCGGGGCTCAGCAAGTGCAAAGCGTTCAAACGAGGAGAACGAGGACTACGGGAAGTCACAGCTGTCGAAGAGCAGCGGCAGCCTCAAGGAATCCAGATCTTCCAAGCTCCATAAAGAGAAACCCCGGAAAGAGCGCGAGGTGAAGTCGGGGCACAAAGATCGGAGTAAAAGTCATCGGAAAAGGGAAACACCCAAAAGTTACAAAACCGCGGACAGCCCCAAACGGCGATCCCGGAGCCCCCACCGGAAGTGGTCCGACAGCCCCAAGCAAGATGAGAGCCCCTCGGGAGCATCTTACGGCCAGGATTATGACCTTAGCCCGCCGAGATCTCACACCTCCAGCAATTATGATTCCTACAAGAAGAGTCCAGGAAGCACCTCCCGAAGGCAGTCCGCTAGCCCTCCTTACAAGGAGCCTTCGGCCTACCAGTCCAGCACTCGCTCGCCCAGCCCCTACAGTAGACGCCAGCGGTCTGTGAGCCCCTATAGCCGGCGGAGATCATCCAGCTACGAAAGGAGCGGTTCTTACAGTGGTAGGTCACCCAGCCCCTACGGTCGGAGGCGGTCCAGCAGCCCGTTCATGAGCAAGCGGTCCCTGAGTCGGAGCCCACTTCCCAGGTAAGTCAGTCCTCTGGCAGCCCCTTCTCGTTTGGGGTGGGCTACGTAACAGGAGCTGGGCGCTCATTCCCTGGGCTGGTGTATCCATGAAGGCCCCCGGTGTGTTCCAGCCCTCACGGACTTCGGGGTGGGGAGTAGAAGGGGGTTAACCTCCTCTAGATCCAGCATCAAAGATGCAGCCGAGGCGCATGGCTGGCTGGACCTGCTCAAGGTAAGTGCTTCTCCCCACAGACCCCCTGCTCAGCCAGAGCAAAAGTTGGACCTGGTCCCCAGGGTGGGCCTAACTTTAGTTTGCTTTGTCTTAATCATCTGTAATCACCTGGGCACGAATGCTTTAGGTTTTATTGACTTGGATTGGGGAATTAAGCAATTACAAATTCTCATTTGTATTATCTTGATGCTATTTGACTAGGCCATCCCACCATATGTGCTGCTTCTAAACCTGTAAAGTGTTCCCATTTCCTAATTGATGGAGTCTTAATAACTCGTTAAGATGCACGTATTTTGAACTAGTTTTTCTAGTGGAAATTCCACCAGCTGATTTCTTTTACTTTTGGTGGTATAGCCTGGCAGAATTTGGTTTTAATGACCATTTGGTTTTCTTCTTTAATTGCAAATACCCATATATACATTTATAAATGCACATGTGTTATCTTGGTGGTGCTGTAGATTAGGTAGTGAGTGGGCTACTAAACCCCAAGGTGGACAGTTCAAACCCACCAGCCGCTATGCAGGATAAAGATGAGGCTGGCTAACCCAGTAACTATTTAGTCTCAGAAACCCTGTACAGGGCCACTCCGAATCAGAACTCGATGGCAGTGTGTTTGGCTTTGGGTTTCTACACACGCGCACGCACACACGCACTTCAAGAGGTTTGAGGGGAAATTACTTTTCTATTCCCATTTTTCCATTAACTTTTTGAAGCCCCGGCATATGCACTTATATACTGTGAATATAAATAAAGCCAATTTGCCACTTTGACATTTTTGCATGTACATTTCTTTGATACTAATTACCTTAATCATGTTGATCAACTGTCACAGTGAACTAAACTTTGTACCCCTAAAGCCATGACTCCTTTTTTTCCTTCCCTCACACTCTGGTAACCACCAGTAAACTTTGTTCTTTATACAGTTGCCTACTCTGGGTATTTCATTTAAGTGGGAGCATACAGTATTTGACCTTTTAGGCTGACCTTTTCACTCAGCAAAATTTCACGATCCTTAGTTTTCCTTATTTCCGTTTTCTTTACATCACCATTACCTTACCTTGTGACCACAAGCAATATCCCCAATCTTTTCCTTTAAAAATGGTGGTAATACCTTCATGGTGATATTCTTGTGAGAAAGGCATGTTCATTTGAAATTTTATTGTTGAAATGAATTATCTCTGGGAAACTCTCAGTTCCCCATGTAAGGTTTATGTACCACTCATGGACTCGCTCTGTCTACAAAAGCAGAATGTGGACTTTGGGGTTCTTAAGTGGGAATCTTTGGGGAATCTGAATGGACTTGTATCGCTGGTTTTGTGATCTTTGGCAAAGTATTTAATTTCTCCATACCTGAATTTCTTCTTGTTTAAAATGATAACCTATTCTTAGTTTTGTTGTCTCTCACAATTCAAGTATGGAGAAATTAGAGTATATATTTATATATACACATACAGATAACAGAGCACCACTAGGTAACTTCTGCCTGTGAATCAGGATAGTGTTGAAAACTAGTTGAGAATTTATATTAATTTGAAAAACTCCATGCAAGCCTTTTATATGTCAGTGTGTGTAATTTTTGCTGACATTAATTACTTATGAGCTAGTTTGAATTCTAACTCCATGATTCCTAGGTGTCAGCATCTAAAGTTTCTTAGTCATTTTTCCCCCTAATTATATACTTTCAACTACAAAGTAGTTGGGAAAATTGCATATATATCGTTTAGATTGTATCACATGTTTATCCATCTCCATTTAGCCATCAGTCCGTTATTTTATTTTTTCCTCTCAAAGTAAGTGGCGGGCATCAATATACTTTAGTCAAACATGCTAGCATGTATACTATTTGCTCCAATTAAATTGTTTTTGAAGGGGTGAAGACTGACAGTTATAGACATTAAATGCATGTCTGAGATGTACTATTTGTAAAGTTACTTAGTTTTGACTTGTCTTTTTTTTTTCAAGGAAGCATTTTCGAAACATAAATGTTCTTGAATGAGTAGCCTCATTAAGACTCTTGTGCTCTGGGAAGTACATTGAGGCTGAAATGTGAAAACAAGTTTGAATAACAACTACTTCTTTGCAATGATTCCTTTTGGATTCATGGAGAAAATGGCCCATCTTAAGTTCTGCCTTCCTCTTAATTGGCACTAGTGCAAGAATGATAAAAATAAATCCACAAAACGTTGGAAGTATAGTACAGTGCCATAGTGTTTTTAGAGTTACAGGTTACATTTTGGTTAGTCTGCCAGCACATTTTGTTTGTATATATATACATCGCATATTTCGATTTATGAGTTGTTATCTACTATTACCTATTTTAAACACCCACCACCACCACCACTTTTTCTCCTCATTCTGGAGGCCCATCTGGATTTCAAATACAGCATTTGTATCATTAAAAGTGTCATAAGTGAGTGGCCATCTAAATGTCCTATAATACAGGAGGCTTCTATTGTTAATTGAAAGACTTATAGCAGAGGGTTCTAGGAAGATTTGGCCATGCTGTAAGACTAAAGAAATAAGGTTTGTAGTGAGTGCATAATCTGTAGAATATCTAGTGTTAGGGGATCTGGAAGTTTTGCCTATAATTGAGGCAGCGAAACTTTTTTGTTTCATCTAAATTGTATAAGAGAAATAGTAATTTTCTTGAGTATTTTTATTTCATTAATTCACATAACTATTTTTCAGTATTTTCTATCTTTGTGCTCAAATGTTTTCTAATTTGAGTTCTGCTGATTCCAATAATGGCTCCCTATTTGGAATGCTGCATCTTTGGAGTAACTCCAAAAGCAGTATCAGTCAAAGAAAACCACGACTGCTGTCGTGTGCGGCTTCTCCAACACGTACGCGCTATTTTAAATTTACCAGTGACCTAGGGCCACGGTGATCATCGGATTGGGAACAATTTGCTTTAGTCCTGGCTGGGTAAACGCTGTTTTGTCTAGTGGCATTACTGTTGTGGTTCATGGCATTCCCCACCCACCCACACACACATTAAGGCTTGAGCAGGTTAAACTTTACTTTAAAAAGCAAAAAAGATTTAATGAAATTTGGGTTTCAGTTTAAAATAATCTGCTTCGTAAATTCTCAGACTTTATTTCCCAATTCTTTCAAAGGAAGTAAATAAATTGAAAGCACAATAATGCACCTTACTGTAGAAGTTTCAAAAAAATTGATTGGGAATTATTTTATATTTAAAAATACCAGTGTAGTCATAACTTTATTATAAATCAGTGATATAAGTAACAAGATTTTCCTGGGATCTTCCAAGTAAGTAACTGTAGTTTTAAAATTTAGGTTTTCTTGAAGCATATGGGTTACTTTTGAGTTCCTGATTAACATGTTCTATCTCTGATTCTTTGTCATATTTTTCACTTTATTGAAGAGTAAAACTAAATTTTGAAAGAAACCACTGTGAATATGCATATTTCTTTTCCAAGGTGTAAAATATATTTATATATATATATATACAATTTTCTTCAATTGAATACAATAGTGGATAATTTTTTAGTGTGTCCAGGTTGTTCCTCTATTATTAACATCTTATATGAAGTATATGCTGATTGTAATTAAGGAACCAGTATTGATAACTTTATTCATATTTTCTTAGGTTTTACCAACATAATACTCTTTGCATTTCCAGATCCTATCCAAGATTGTTGTATGCAATGATTCAGAATGAGCCTATAGGACCGATAAAGCTATCCCATAGGGTTTTCAGGTCTATATTCTTTTAAAAGTATTTATTTATTTTCGAGTCTATCTTCTTTATGAATGCAGATTGCCACACTTTCCTCCTGCGGAATAGCTAGTGGGTCTTAACCGTCTACCTCTCACTTAGCAGCCAAGCACTTAGCCACTTTACCACTGGGACTCCTGCCTGTCCAGGGAATCACGTTATATGTAGTCATCCTGGCTCTTGGCTCTGGCAGTGTATCAGACTTTCCTTTTTGTTCTGATAATACTTACTGTATTTCTCCACAGCTTATTTTACTAATCTATTTTCCTTCATCTGTGGCTGAAGTCTATCCTTTTAAAACTGCCATTTCCTTTTTCTGCAGGAAATCCATGAAGTCCAGAAGTAGAAGTCCTGCATATTCAAGACATTCATCTTCTCATAGTAAAAAGAAGAGATCCGGGTCACGCAGCCGGCATTCCAGTATCTCACCTGTCAGGCTTCCGTTGAACTCCAGCCTGGGAGCTGAACTCAGTAGGAAAAAGAAAGAAAGAGCCGCCGCTGCTGCAGCAGCAAAAGTGGATGGAAAGGAACCCAAGGGATCACCTGTATTTTTATCCAAAAGAGAGAACAGTTCCGTAGAGGCTAAGGATGCAGGCGCGGGGTCTAAAAAGTTACCCAGGGTTGTGAAAGTGGAAAAATCAGCCACAGATACTGAACTGGTGAATGTAACTCATCCACACACAGAAATTAAAAATTCTTTAGATACAGGGAAAGTAAAGTTGGATGAGAACTCTGCAAAACATCCTACTGTTAAGGATTTGAAAGCACAGGGAACAAAGGACTCTAAACCCGTAGCATTGAAAGAGGAGATTGTTACTCCAAAGGAGACAGAAACACCAGAAAAGGAAACCCTTCCACCTCTCCCCACAGTTACTTCTCCACCACCTCCTTTACCAACTGCTACCCCTCCACCTCAGACACCTCCTTTGCCACCTTTGCCTCCACTACCAACTGTTCCACAGCAACCACCTCTGCCTCCTCCCCAAACAGGGATTAGTCAGGCTCTTGCTTCTAGCTCTTGTGCTTTGCCCTCTTCTGCTCACCCAAGGACATCTACTCTGTCCTCTCAGACAAATTCTCAGCCCCCTGTACAGGTTTCTGTGAAGACTCAAGTGTCTGTAATAGCTGCTATTCCACATCTGAAAACTTCAACATTGCCTCCTCTGCCTCTCCCGCCCTTGTTACCTGGAGATGATGACATGGATAGGTAAGTTCCCCAGTTAATTTGAGAAAAATCGGCCCTCCTGATCCTTGGGTAATATATTTTCTGTGCGCATACTTTGTCAGAACTACTCTAGTCTATGGTTTTATTAATGAAACATTCCTTTCATGTTTGGCTTTCAGTATAAAGGTCCATATTTATGGTATTTTTACTTGAGAAGTTTTATGATTTCAGATTCTAATAACCCAGGTTCTCATAATTTCATTTACTACTATTTTTTAATTCTGATTTCAAAAATCAATAGTTTTACAATTAATTTTTAATACTTTGAGAAAAATTAAAAGAATAATGCAATTTGCAGCCATGTATTTTTTAACCGAGATTCAGCAATTGTTAGCTTTTTACTATATTTGCTTTAATTACTAATATCATGACTATCATGACATTTCAATTTTAACTGTCAAAATATCTCTCCTAAGAACTTTATGTCAACACAATACCTTCATTACCCTAAAAATATTTAATATTACTTATTAAGAAAATCATCAATAGTAATATTATTTGAATACTCATGTTGTTGGGTCTCGTTGGGTTTCTTACCAACTCCTGGTGACAGAGTCAGAGGAGAACTGCCCCAGAATGCTTGTTTGGCTGTAATCTTTCTGAGAGCAAGCCCCCTCCCCCCCGAACCACTGTGTCCGTTCAGACCACAAGTCTTCAGGAAGCAGCCAAGCATTATTGCCGTTCCAGAACCTCTACAAACATTCCTAGTACATAGTCCCCAAAATGTCTTTTATAGCTGAGTTTTTGTGTTTGTTTTGTCTCCTGATCCAGAATCCAGATCGTTCTTATTACATATAAGGCTTCTATATAATAAAAATGATACAAGAAGCAAAAGAATATGTAGAATCTTTGCTAATTAGAATATAATTCACAATGAAATGATAGCCAAAGATCTAATTTTAATAATTGTTCTGAGTATTGAGAATGATTATATTCTCTTATATTCTGGATCTCGTTAGGATATTTACTTACTTAATTTCTTGGCAGGAGCTAGGCAAGAACCACCAAACACACATTAGCAGTGATCCATGCCGTGACAATCTTAATGTTACTGGTCCTTCTACTGAGGTCCCTCCCTCTTATTCTCTAGGAGATGAGTTGGTTTTTTTATTGTAACAAACTCAGATGTGCATGGAAAAATAAATACCACTTGTCTTGCATTCCAGACCATCTCCAAAGTCTCCTTTACTTTTAGTTAAGTTTTAGTGAGATACATTTCAGCCCTCAGTCTGCATTCTCCCAGACCTAGTCTGTGCCTTATCGGACAGTACAAATGCATGAAATAAAAAAAGAGATACCTTAAAAGAATGGTGTCATTCCTATTCATAGTGGTAAAACTGATTTTAAAGAAATTCCATATGCTCTGTATGTATTTATGAATTGTGCCACATCCTAATAACTACAAAGGATAATAGAACCTCAAGTTTATGTAGCAAAGTTTGAGGTACACAATCTACTTTTCACAGATTGATTACTTGTTTTTGCACCTTTAGTTAGGAAACATTTGAGCATTATTCAAAAGGACCCTTGCCCATGACGTGCCCACAGGAACCTCTTTTAAATATTAGTGTACACAGTTACTAGAACAATATAAATGTGGCAAGGAATCTTGATTTAGAATTCTTATTTACTTGGCTAACCCAAGTTTACATATAATAGTTGAGCTTACATTTGTCAGTGTAGAATGCAAATTTCCAGAAAGGGCTAATTTTTAATTGAAGCCACATGGAATTTTTATCTTTCAACCTGAGGAATAAAGTAAGGCTATGTAGGCCTTGGGGAATGTGTGGATGAGAGAATGGAATGAACAAAACTATTTTTGCTATACACTGGTTACTGTAATATCCTAGTCTTAGGTAGTTATTTGTAAATTTTTGACATTTTAATATCAGTTGATCTTAAAGCTTTTATTGTTCTCCATATATCAAATTCACCATCATGAAGTCAATTCCAACTCATAACGACCCTACAAGACAGCATAGAACTGCCGCTTGGGGTCTCCCGGGCTGTAAATCTGTATGGGAGCCATCTTTCTGCAGGGAGCAGATAGTGGTTTTGAACTGCTGCTGTTCTTGTGGCTAGTAGTCCTAGCCTGTCACATAACCCACTACATCAGCAAGGGTCCTCTCGCCACATCCAGTGTTCGCAAATTGCTAATGATAGAAAAATAGAAATGAGAACTTCTTCCATTAATCTTACATTTGCATTCTCAAGTTTTAAATTTTAGGTGAATAAAAAAATGTTGATGGTCTCCCCAGATACCAGCTGCTCCTACCTTTACATGAATAAGTAATAAATTATATGTAGGAAGACATTTCCAAATGAAATCTGAAAGTTGTGTTGGAAACCCATTTGTGTTTCTCTGTATTACAATGCTTGGCTGCTCACCAGAAGGCTGATGGTTTGATTCACTGGATCACATTGTGGGAGAATGACTTGGTTTTCCATTCCCCTAAATACTATAACTTAGAAAGCTCTTGGAGTCACTATGAGTACAAAATAGACACAATTGCACCTGACAACAACATTGAAAACCCTTGCTGATGCTACGTCTATCACTTGTTTAGTGTCAAGTACCAATGGTTGCAGACATCCACTTCTGACTCATAGTATTTAGATATTCATTTATATTGATACATGGTATGTGGCTTAGCTTTTCTGTATACGGTTTTTAGAAATTTTAACTGCTTATCTTTTTATCTTGTTTTCTTCTGCCTTATTTTTCTAAAAGTGTTCATTTGGAGTTTATCTGTGTTCTATATTATTATTTTTTTAATTGTGTAGAAGTATTGAGAATCTCTATAGAAAAGAAAGTGAGGATCTTTTTGACCATTCCAGTTTTATTTTGGATTTTGCTAGTAGAAGGCTTGGTTCTTGCATTTTATGTACTCAAACTCACTTTTAATATGTTTTTAGTATGTTAAGTACTAAAATGTAAATTCCATAATCATTCTTTATTAGCAACAAAGGCTTCTTGTTAGAGGTAATCATATTATACCTACAACTCAAATCTCATCTTACTAAGACTAGATAACTAAAATGTGGGGAGTTTAAAAGCTTCATGGTTTTGTTTTCGCGTTTAGTTACTTTACACATATAACCACTACATGTGCACCCATCCTCAGATAAATGGAGAACCCGGAAATACTGATGGATAAGAGTAAACCAGCACTTCTGGTGCCTATTATCAATTAGGTCTTTATCATTCCAGTATTACTTTTCTCTTATGTTAGACCCACTTTGTATCTGCCACATGTCCTTAGTATTTTATGTTGTTGTTATTCGTTGCTGTCAGTCCAGCTCTTGAAGACCCCGCATCTACAAGAGTTGGTGCGTGTTACAAGGCTGGAACCTTTTAGAAGCAGAGAGGTCTGTCTTCTGAGGCATCTGGATGTGGGCTGCAGACACCATCCTATTGACTGATAGTTGAGCATTTAGCCATTTGTGCCACTCAGTGACTCTTGAACACTTTATAGAGCTCTCTTCTACTGTCCTGCACGAACGGGGAAAGGCCATGATATTAGACACAGCAGTTTTAATGAGCCAACATTATTTCAGCGTTTTTGGTATAATAGTCTAAGTAGGGCTTGACCTCTATTCAAACTGTGCAGTAGTACATTTCTTAACAAACATTATTTGTTAGGTATGCAAGAAATACAATTTTTCCAAACCTATTTTATGTATTTTCTTAGTAGCAAACACTAATCTGAACCCATATAACCATAGAAAAAAGAAAATTAAATATAAAACTTTTATCTTAACTTGAAATGATGATCATTCATATACTTACATTCTTGTTCTTTAGTGAAGCAGGACTAAGAAATATATTTCTAAGGCATGAGGAATTGAGATTTATAAAAATATTCTGACATGAGTAGTTGAAAAATAAGGGATTATTTTTTTCTTTCCAACGGTCTTAAAATTGGGTATGTAGGGTTTCTTTTCTTTTTATTAATTTCTAATGATCCTGACTTAAGAATTTTTGTTATTGGACTCCATTCTGAGGATAGTGCAAATTCTAATAATGTTGCTTATTCATAACTACTAGTAACTCAATAGAAAGTTTTAGAAGTTTCATTTTACATTACAATCACTCCCAGTTCTGGCTGATATGTGGTTCCTTTATTCTACCTTGATTTCATAAGGCATTTAAGTAATGAAAATTAGTAAGGAGGCAGTAGCTTTTGAGAGTTTGATTTTGGGTTTTTTTTGAGAGTTTATTCTTATATTTTAAATTCATATTCTCCTTTGGAGAAGAGTTAGCATTTCACACACAATGGGCAGCAACATACTTTTAAAAGATAGGTTGCTAAGGATTTAAAAGATATATTAGTGTTCTTTATCATTATGTGGGAAGATTCACGTAAAGAATATGTATATATGTGCATGTGTACTTTCAGAAAAGTGCAAGATCCTACTGTGATTGAGATTTCAGATTCTTTTCATTCTCCTGACGTTGAGGGAATAGAGAAGCCTTCACTGTCTGGTTTTATTTGTATGCATACATGAGATGTGCTGTATTGACATACATGAGATGCTTAGCATTGGATTTCAAAATTACTTTTCCTATCTTCCAGTAGAGCTAGCCCCTCTCTGCCCCAACTGATTGTCCTGAGAGGCCTTTTGCTACCTTAATGATTCTAAGAGTAGTTATTTGGGATGCCCTTTAGATTTTTACTTTGAAAGGTTTTATCGATTTTTCTGATCAGAGATAGTTTTCCTCTTCCAAATTAGAATAAATCAGTTATATTCACCAGTGTTAATTTCCTGTAAAAACCCTAAAATACCATTCAAAGGAGTCGTAGAGGTGTTGTGGGTTATGGGTTAAGGAGCAGTAAAACTGTTCAGTCAATTTTAACCTACGAACCAGCCTCTTGACAGCAGAAAGGTGAGGCTTTTTACTCCCCTAAAGATTTACATCCTCAGAAACCCAAAGGGGCAGTTTTCCTCTGTCCTTGCTATGAGTCAGAATAGACTTGATGTCATTGATTTTTTTTTTGTTTTCCATGTTTTTTCCATGTCTTTGTATAAGATAAAAGTATTAAATGACTGAATTCTCATTCCTTTAAGCCTTTGTAAAAGATTTGGTGAATCTTAGTGAATAGATTTGATGAACTGCATGAGTTGCAGTGTACTTTGTGGCTTCTAGATTGTTTCCTGCATTTATTTCATCTCAGTGAATATCCAAATACAATCTTAGGGAGGAAAATTTACATTCTTAATTTAAAAGGCTATTAATAAATTTAGCTATGATAAATTTCATTTCCTCCTGTCTTATTACAGATCTTTTTCTCCTTAAAAGTAAAATATTTATAATCTGTGAACAATTTCTTGTCTTCTCCATTGTTCAGTCCAAAAGAAATTCTTCCTTCCAAACCTCTGAAGAAAGAGAAGGAACAAAGGACTCGACACTCACTCATGGATCTCCCTCTCCCTCCGGAGCTCCCTGGCGGGGATCCATCTCCTCCAGACTCTCCAGAACCAAAGGCAATCACACCACCTCAGCAACCATATAAAAAGAGACCAAAGTGAGTATTTGGAGTTGCCTATCCTAATATATAGGGGTCTCTATGTGTTGGGATCAGTTCAGTGGCAGTGAGGTTGGTTTGGGTGTATCTTTAATTGCATGGTGCTCTGGAGATAGAGAAAGCTATGTGTGGGACTACTAACCACAAGATTATCAGTTGAAACTCTCTAACTACTCTATTTCTATAAAGATTTATAGTCTCACAAGCCCAAAGCGACTATATTCTATCCTATACGTTTGCTGTGAACTGAAATTGACTTGATGGTAGTGGGTTTGGTTTACCTTTAATTTTCGTTTTCTTCCTTACATTTAAACCTAAGCCTCACACTATTGTTTCGTGTCCTATACCAATAAGGTCGTAGAAATATGACGCTGTCATTTATTTTAACGGATAGAAGCACCCATAGATGACCTGGTTGTGTTTTTAGAAAAGGACTAATTTCCAACATCCACTTGTCTCTTTTGAGTTCATAATGCTAGGAACATTAAAGAAAACACCTTTTAGTCAGATGTGTGTCAACCATGTACACATTCATGAATGAATAATAGATGTTTTGTTTTGTTTTGTTTTCTCTAAAGCACACAAATTGCTATGCTGCTAAAGTGCTGAGATCCAAGGTTGAGCAACCTTTCTTAATAAAATATGGAGCTGCCGCATAGTTAAAGCACATTTTCTTTTCAGATTTTATTTTAATGATAACCCTATTATGTGGGGTTAATTTTAATAATAACTCAGTGGTAAAGGATTCTTTTTCCATCGTATCATTGAAGAAATTGATACTTAAGAAGTTAACAGAAAAAAATAATTTATAAATTATCAAGGGTTCATGAGAGAGGGAGGGTAGAGGAGAGAGGGAAGCAGGGGGAAAATGAGTTGATACCACGGTTTCAAGTAGAAAGAAAATGTTTTGAAAATAATAATGGCAACAAATATGAATGACACAGTAGATAGGAATATATGTATGGATTGTGATAAGAGCTGTAAGAGCCCCCTATAAAATAATTTTTTAATAAATCATTTTATTGGGGCTCATACAATTCTTATCACAATCCATACATACATCAGTTGAGTCAAGCACCATAAAATAATTTTTAAAAAATAAGAAAGGAAGCAAAAAATCTTAGGTGTATTCCTCCTTACTTATGAACTCTCATTAGCCAACATTTCACATTTACAATTACATAATGCTTTTGTGATGGATATGTTTATATATCAATTTGGCTGGGCCATGATTCTCAGTCATTTGACAGTTATGCAATGATGAAATATGGCAGTTGCAGATTGAGATGGCCATCCTTCATTTTCAAATTATGTCTCATTCAAAGACCTGATTTTTGGTGTCTTATCTTGTCATTGAATAGTGGATATATTTTATCATAGGTCCCCCTATGACGTAATCATTATGTAAACTATCTGATAACATTTAACTCCTTTTTGCCTTTTTAATAAAGAAATTTAGAAAATGCAAAAACTAATGAAAAATTATAACATACTTTTCTTTCAATAGATTTAATCTTTTAAAGTCACCTTTTTGTTGTTTTTGTTTTGTCTTATTTAGAATTTGTTGTCCTCGTTATGGGGAAAGAAGACAAACGGAAAGTGACTGGGGGAAACGCTGTGTAGACAAGTTTCAAATTCTGGGGATTATTGGAGAGGGAACCTATGGCCAAGTGTATAAAGCCAAGGACAAAGACACAGGTAAATATTTCCCTGGGAGCAGTGATGATCTAGGGTTAAAATGTCACCTTCCAGATCAATACACCTCGTGCACAGTTACCGCCCACCTTTCAGTGGAGGCTGAGATGTTGTGAATAGATTTTTGCAGATCTTCTAGACCAAGATTGGGGAACCTTTTTTCTGCCAAGGCCATTTGGATATTTATAACACTTTCGTGAACCATGCTGATCAAACATTGAATTAACTCACCCCTGTGTAATGAATGGAACTGTTTCTCTTTGATGATGCATGTAGTCTTAGCTGTATTAATGGCTTCTCAGCTCTTATATGACCTTTGGGCCAGACGTTCCCACTCCTGTTCTAGACAAAAATGGATTAGGAAGAAACACCTAGCAGTCTACTCCTTAAAATCAGCCATGAAACCCTATGGATCACAGTAGTGATTCATAACCAATAGTGAATCTGATTCATAACCAATCATGGAGATTGTACAGGAGTTGGCAGCAATTTGTATTGCTGTACATGAAGTCATCAATCAAGGTCTGACTCTATAGCAGCCAACAATAATAAAGCCACAATTTTAGTTGTCTAAAAGTTAATGAGCCTTAATGGCTGGCATAGTGGGTGATTTAAGTGACAGCCTGCTAAACTGTGATCAGCAGTTCGAGCCTACTAGCTGCTCCAAAGGAGAAAAATGAGACTGCTCCCATAAGACTAATAATCTCAGGAGCAGCTCCACTTTGTCCTATAGGATCAGTGAGTACAAATTGACTCAATACCAGTGTGTTCTAGTTTTTGTTCATGTCTTAGAGAATTCTGGTGCACCGTGGGTTCGGCATTGGGTTGCCTGTGATTTAAACTCACCATCTGCTCCGCAGGAGAAAGATGAGGCTATATTATCCCATAACGATTAACAGTTTCAGAGATCCTGTATAGGGTCTCTTTGAGTTGGAATCAACTCGATGACAGTGGTTTGGCATCTTGAGTTTAATGTGTTTTGAGAGAATCTGGTAAGTCAGTTAAAGTCAAGGCAGAAGGGAGCCAGTTCAGAAGATTATGGCAACTGGTTTTTGGAATTCCAAAGAGGCAATATTGATGAGTTTTTTGAAGGCTGCAGGCTAATCACTGAGGCTTATTATGAAGAAGTTTTAAGAAAATTGAAAATTTCATTGATAAAAGGCCAAAGGAAAAAAAAATTTTTTCATTATAACAATACATCTGTTCATTCTTTGAAAATAGCAAAGGCTGTCCTATGAGAATTTTACTGGAAAACCTTATTCCCATCTACCCTGCAACCCTGACCTTGAACACCTTCCACTGTCAGTTCCTAAAGTTCAAAGAATATTAAGGAACATTATTTAAATCCCTTAAACATCCAATTGCTTAAGGGGAAGGTGGGGGGAGTCTGGGGGAACTGATCACAATGACCTATCTATAACCTCCTCCTAGGGGGATGGACAACAGACAAGGGGCTATAAATTATCAAGGGGAAGGAGTTAGAGGAAAAAAAGGAGCTGATACCAAGGGCTCAAGTAGAAAGAAAATGCTTTGAAAACGATGATGGCAACATATGTACAAATGTGCTTAACACAATGGACGTATATATGGATTGTGATAAGAGTTGTACAAGTCCCCAATAAAATGATTTTTTTTAAACTCCAATTGCTATTTTTTTTAAGTGACCCAAAAAAAAGGTATAGACTTAGATGGGGAGGATATATTGAGAAACAGTAGCTTCACATTTGTAGCATTTTTATTTACGCTCATATTGGCTGGTTCATGATGGTAACCCAGAAGTGCTAATTGGTGACAATGGTTTGAATTTTTTTTGGCAGGTGAAGTAGTAGCCTTAAAGAAGGTGAGACTTGACAATGAGAAAGAGGGCTTCCCAATAACAGCCATTCGGGAAATCAAAATTCTTCGGCAATTGATCCATCGGAGTGTTGTTAACATGAAGGAAATTGTCACAGATAAACAAGATGCATTGGATTTCAAGAAGGACAAAGGTACTAGCAGACAACTGCAGCTATAGGGTAGTTTGTTGTGATCTTTCCTTTAACTTGTTTGTCTATTGCAATTCTTAAAAATAGGTAGTGCTAAAGTACAACTTTTTAACAGAATTATGATGTGTTAGAAATTTCTTGTGCTGAGCTGTTTGTTTCACTAAATAAATTAGTCTTTATCAGCATACACTTTATACTTTTAAAAAATTATTAATAATTATTAAAATATACACCAGGGAGGGTCTGCTGAACACCTAGTAAAATCAAATGAACAATATAAGAAAATACTCCAATTTACCTTAAGTCTGTTATTTTGGTTTTACTTGTTATAATGACAATAATGGAAATTAAAATCTATTTGAAGCAGAAGTTTTTTCATTGTTTCCATAGTTAAGTTTAAAGTAGTCAGCACACAATACGCAATATTACCTTTTTTTTAAAGCAAAAGGGAAGAATTAATTGGCTGGGTGTGGGGACATGCAATATATCTTTTCTAATGCAAATCTGAGTTGAGTTTAAAGACAAGCAACTGAAGATAGATCCTTTAGGCCAAATAAAGTGATGATATCTGTCAATATAATTTGGACTCTTCAAAGAATATGATTGAGGAACATAAAATTAAAGAGAGTAAAGGATAAAGTGAATCCAAATTTTCTTACAAAGTCTCCAGGATATTAGACTTTGGGAGTCGTACCCCTTGAATTTGAGAAAAGTGGTTGTAAAGCAAATAAAACTAAATTGTACTTACACAACAGTATGACGTGGTGCCTACAAATATTTGTGGGAAAATGGAATTAGAAGAATGAAATTTTGTCACAAAAATCCTTGTATTTAGGGCAATATCTGAATAGACTTAAGAATACTTTGCTCTCTTTCTGGCTGTGTCTCAACAGTTTGTTTTTTCTGGTTATAAAAATAATACAGTGTGTGGGCAGTGTCTGGAAGAAATTGTTAATCAGTTGCTTGCTTCTAGAAGTAGCTTGCTTTTAATCTATGGCATTCTGTCTTATTTAAATCGTTTATCTTGAACAACAAGTCATAAAATAATGGCTGCTTAGGGTGCATTCCCATTGTAACATTGCATAAAGGGACCCAGAATTATTTACCATTCTCATGTTAAATAACCAGTTTCCAATTTTCTTTTAGCATTATAACCAACATTGCAGGAAGTAATTTGTTCATAAACTGTGCCTTTTTAACATATAATTCCATATTTAATATTATTTAGTTTTTAAGAAAACATGTAACAATTTCTGTCCTACCAGTGAGTGCCTGGCTCATTGTACCCTTCCCCACATTGAGGGGTTTTGTTTGTTTTTATGTTGTCTTGGTAGATGTTATATGATGTCATTATTTTAGATTATTTCTTTCATTACTGCTCAGTTTTATCCCCATATATTTAACAGTCTTCTTTTCCATTAAGCTCTTTTTATATACATTGTCAACTTTTCTAATCTTAATATTTTTCATATTTTGTATGAGGTAGGTTTTGGGGTTCCCTAGACCAGGACACTTAAGATTTTATATACATATACATATATATGGTTTGATATATACAACACAAAGAAATACACAGCTAATTAGTCCAGAGAACTCAGTTCAACTCATGAGGGCTACTGGGTGTAAGTAAGTTAAGGAAGCAGACAGTTTAGTCTTCTGTAGAGCAATGCAGCCAGTCTGGCTACAGGCAGCAAACAGCAAGGCAGGTCACCAACAGTTAGCCAGAAGATAGAGTCCGACAGTCCCCAGCTCAAGTGATATATATACCAGTAGTGTGGCGAAGCAGGTCTTGGAAGTCCACAGGTTGGGTATCCCACAGGTAGTGTAGCTCAAAACTTGAGGCAGAGAACTAGCTGGCCCAGTCACCGAAAGCAAGAGACAGAACGGCGAGGCTCGCTGAGCCATTTATCTCTTTGCTTTTCAATTAAACTGCAACCTTATTAATTCTACATGTATTTATTGGCCAGGTTTGCACAGTAAATCTATCACAAGGTCTTAGGTAGTAATCCCTAAGAGATCATGTTTCTTTGAACATTCTGTGTAAAAACAAATAAAAAACAGCTATGGAACCACACTTTGGGGGGGGGGGAATGTATATTTGTTTAAATGGTTCAGAATATTTCAGAAAGTTTACAGACTTTTTGTTTTTTTCCAAACCATCTATTTATTTTTTACCGTTTATTTATACATCTTTTGACACTTAGCATGATGCAGAATTTTGAATTGTATAGCTCTTTGTCTAACTAGATAGAGTATTATGTTATAAAAGTTGTCCCTGCATCCCCTTATAGGAAGGTCACGGGGAGGAGACAAGCAAGTTAAAATGCAGTGTAGCTACGATGAAACATACAATTTTCCTCTAGTTCTTTAATGCTTCCTCCCTACCCCCACTATCATGATCCCAATTCTACCTTATAAATCCAGCTAGACCAGCGGATGTACACTGGTACAGATAAGAACTGGAAACACAGGGAATCTAGGAAAGATAAACCCCTCAGGACCAATAATGAGAGTAGCGATACCAGGAGGGGAAGAAGAAGGTGGGGTGAAAAGGTGGAACCAATCACAAGGATCTACTTAATGGAAAGGCCTCAAAAGATACTTGCAGACAATACAAATGAGCATTGCTGTGATACAAGTAAAATTTTATATATAACAGTAGTGGGCTGGATTTGACTGTAGGTCAATAATTTACCAACTTTGTTTAGATCATAAAAGTCAATTCTGACTGAGCATGTTTTTTTTCTCCCTCAAGATATTAGTCCAAAGCTGTTAAACTAATAGAAGATTGCTTCAAATAATAGTTCTGTTATTTATTTAAAAGGGGCAAAATATTGAGATAATTTCATTCCTTCATAAATATAAAGGATGATTGTTCCAAAGAATCTTATGTTCTGCTAATTCTAAAATTTTAAAATTTGATACATTGCCATTGTACCAACCGTCTTTGCTTCTAATGTTTTTTTTTGTAGGGGCTTTTTACCTTGTATTTGAATATATGGACCATGACTTAATGGGACTGCTAGAATCTGGTTTGGTGCAGTTTTCGGAGGATCACATCAAGTCATTCATGAAACAGCTTATGGAAGGGTTGGATTATTGTCACAAAAAGAATTTCCTGCATCGAGATATTAAGTGCTCTAACATTTTACTGAACAACAGGTAACAGTAACAATAACCAAATAAGGCTAAGCACTTTTATTTCTCTCCACTAACACCTTCCATTTCAATTAGTTAATTGGGATTATAAATCCAATAAGGTGATTTTTTTTTTCCATTTATAAACATTTGGTGTTTGCAGCTTATAATAGGAGTACTCTGATCAGTGGAGCCTGCAGACTCAGTTTTGGTAAGGAAACAGAAGGATTTATAGTGAATGCTATAGGACAGAATTGCCCCATATGGTTTCCTTGGCCATAAATCTTTACAGAGCAGGCTGCAGTAGGTTTAACCTCTGACCTTCTGGCTAGTCACATGCTTACTTGGCCATGCCACCAGAGTTGTCAAGGCTTCTTCTAGGAAATCAGTCATCCTGCAACCATGTTCAGAAAGCTTTGCCCTTGATTAATGATCAGTATTATTGTGTCCCTATGCAAAATCAAACACATTTAGTCCTTAGTGATAGTCCCTATTTCGTGGAAGAGAATGTGCCGGTTCATATAATTGCTCTTGGGCCTTTCTCACCGCTCTGCAGAGTAAACACAAGTGTAGGTGACAATTGACCTGTCTGTCTAGCACTCCTAACTTGTAATATTTTGCACAGGAATTTGGTGGTGAACAGGTGTGAATGTTTTAGAAGTTTTTATTATTTGCTTTCTTTCTCTGATTATTTACTACACTGCATTGGTGTTAGGTGAAGGAATTTGTAGTCTAGTGATGTTAATAACCTTACCTATTAAAGGATAAAGAGCAGTGTAGTGTTTGGTTTTTTAGGCACTTGGATTATTTGTACTATTTTGTTTAAGTAATTTTGTTGAATTCTGTTTGAAATATTATGTATAGAAAACTCAATTCATTGGTATCAAGTCGATTCCTACTCAGCGATCCACTAGGGCAGCGCGCAACTACCCTGTGGGTTTCTGAAAATGTGATTCTACTAGTGTAGAAAGCTTTCTCCTGCAGAGCAGCTGATGGTTTCAAACTATGAACCTGTGGTGAGCAGTCAAATGTGTAACCACGCTGCCACCAGGTCTCCTTTTCCCATCAGTCAAAAAAAATCAATATATTATCTTTATAGAAATAAGAAATTACAACATATTTTATACCATTAAAGAATGGCGTGATTAACTTTTCCAGGATTATCCTGGGTTTTGTACAGTAAGTCCCAGGTGGGATGGTTGGTCACACTGTCGAGCTCAGATCTACTGTGGAGTTAAATAAATTGCTCAATTCACTTAACATTAAGACCATTTTGTTTTGTTTTTATTTATTAAGCAGATCGCTATTAGAGCAAGAAGGGTGATAGACACAATAGCAAGAGATAAAGGTGGACACAATGGCAAAGAGCTATTGTTATCCACTAGAGTTTCTGCTTAACCTATATGTGATAAAGAGCTATTGAAGAGTACTGATTTGGATATTTAAAATATTTTTTTGTTTTAAATTATACAAGCAATGCATTATTTTGGAGACCAAATTTTTTTAGATCTAGGCAAGAGAGTGTCCTGTCACTAAATAGTCACTATGTGGTATGTAGCCTGCAAGCAGGGAAGCATGTTAAGAACATGGAAACACTAAGTCCATTACTAATATGGACGGACAGAGTGGACTAAGACCAGAAGACTTTGATGAGTGGGGAATGAAAGAAAGTACTCTTAGATAGCACACTTCGTCCTTGTGACTTGAGACTAGCTAAGTGGTTGGTTGGCACTGTTGGTCAGTATAGGGAAAACAGTAGGAAAAGTAGATTGGGTGGGGTGAAACGTTTGTCTCTTCTTGATGTCTAATTTATATAGAATAGTGGTATCTAATAGACCTATAGAAGATCCAAGCAACCATAAAGTTTTGGAGTTAACTAGTGTAAAGATATAAAAAGGTAGACCTCAACGGGATGCTTATAGGAAGACAAATCATAAATGCAGGAAGGGAATGATCCTGAATAATAGATGATGTAGGTAGATTGTAAGAGCTAAGAAGAGAATCAAGAGTAAAGGGTCATTGATCACGTTATTATGAGGTAGGTGTGGGTGGTACAAGTACCGAGGGAGGAGTAGGTAAGCTTTTATTTTTAAGGACAGCAGAGACACACATGTTTTAAATGCTGAAGAGCAAGAAAAGAATAAAAAGAAAACCCAAATACTGTTCATTTAAAGGAATAAAGTTCTAGAGTTGGGATCAAATCCACAGTGGGTAGAGGGATTGTCCTTGAATAAGAAAAAGTATTGGCATATTTTCTGTAATTAAGGAAGGAACAATTATAGATTCAGGTAAATTTTGTAGATAAAAGGTTAAGAAACTTCCTCCTTACTGATTTTTGCAGTGGGAATTAAAAGCCATACTCTTAAGTGTGAGAGGTAGGAAGTTGAGTCAGCTCATTAAGGAGAGTGCCAAAGGTTTGTAATGCTGAAAGATAGCTTACTAAAGACAAGTAAACCCACTCACAGGGACTCTATCTACAGCATGGATTGTAAATCCTTACTAGAGTAGCCAGCCTTGCCGCTAGCAGCCCAACACAGCCCCATTGCACTGGGTCTCCTAAGATAAGTAAAAGGACTAATAAACATCATTCGGATCCCAAGAAACCATAAACTTTGCTGTAACATCAATCTATATAACCTGTATGATTTTATATTTCCCTTTAGTTTGCATTCCGCTCTAGTGAGAAGCAGGAATGATCAATTCTGTTGATCCTGTTTGGAGACTTAGAATGAGAAACATAAGGTCATAGGAGAGGACTCATCAGGAGAGGTTAATTGGTGACGAAAGGAAATACAGTGTAAGGGAGAGCTAGCTCATAAACTAGAAGAATATGAGAGAATCTAGTAACGTGAAGATCTGTGGTCAGGCCGTAAGTCAATGGTCTCAGAAAGGAATTCCTATAAATCTCTTAAATTTACCTTATTCATTTGATGTTTTACCTTAATAGCCAGTATGATTAAATTTGTTTTGGATGTCAAGTGTTTACCAATACTTGCACACTTCATGCTTTACTACAATAACAACTCATTTGGAGGGAAAAGCAGTACTTAGTAAAAGAGCTATCAAGGTGCTTTATCATATATAATTACATTCAGTATGCATTTATTTCGTATTCTGGGTAGCGCAGTAATTATGTTAGCGTATATAGGATCAAATGCCATTATATGTATAATGTAAGTACTCCAAAAAATAAAATGAAGCCACATATCCTAAGTACTTACTCACCAAAAGGTTGTTTATTCGAACCAATTAAAAAGCACCTTGGAAGAAAGGCTTGGTAATCAGCTTCAGAAAAACCGGGGGAGCAGTCCGTTTTCTTTACAGCACATTGGGTCACCAGGAGTCAGAATCAACTTGATTTGGTTTTTTGTTTATACATCAGTCGAGGCCCAGTGATGGTTAGTCATCGAATTCTCACCTTCCATCAAGATAAATGGGTGTGATTCCCAGTCAGTGTACCTCATGCCTAGCTATCACCCATCTCTCAATGAGGTTGGTGTTGCTATGATGCTGAACTGGTTTCATTGGAGTTTCCAGACTAAGCCAGACTAGGATGAACAACCTGATGGTGACCTAAAAAATGAGGGAAAACTGGATCCCAGTGATTTGTTCCAAATGCGCAAGGGATTGCATGATCTGGAGGACCGACTCCATAGCAACTAGCGTGTGCCCAACAGGAAATATGGCAAATACTGGTGATATTTAGGTCTAGCACCTTTTTCATAACTATGTATCTGTTGTCATTTTAACTTTCACTCCTGCTTGTGCCTTGGGTCTGGGGTCATCTCCAGCTTTCAATAAGAATACTAAGATTAGAAGAGCCTACTTTGCCCCAACATGGCCAAGAGAAAAACAATCAAGTTGATCTCAACTCCTAGTAGCCTTATGTAGGATTTCTGAGACTGACTCTTCACGAGAACAGATAGCCACATCTTTCTAAATACTGTGACTGAGTTAATTTTTCTGTAATATTTTTCTAATCCCCAAGCTCTATTTTATATTTTTCCAGTTATTTCAAGAAGCTAGTTTGTTTAAATTAGAATCACTCAAGGATTGTGAGATAGATATGGTTTGTTAGGTCTCTTAAGTCTCTGGTAATCTAAATAGTATGTCTCTTCTCCCTGACAAGCCCCCCACCCCAAAAAAAAATATTCTAGCAGGTTCGAGGCACTGTTGCTAGTCAAGAAATAAAGAGCTAAATCCAAATCTGCAATAGTAGTCAAGAAAAAAGCATGGGACATTGTAAACAGAATTAAATAGTCCAAAAAAAGCCTAATCTGAAAGAGCGCGACCTCGAGAGTTAGGGAGCAGAGATTAAAGTTCATTCTTGAAATTCTGTTAACTCCTTTTCAGATGTGGTTTAGAGACTGCTGATGTCACTCATGAAAATAATTGTCTTTTGTTTTACAGTGGGCAAATCAAACTAGCAGATTTTGGACTTGCTCGCCTCTATAATTCTGAAGAGAGGTAAGACATCAAAATTATATATTGGAAAATGGGAAAGAATTATTCTTATTCTTGGATATTCTAGCAAGTTGCAATACCTGTTAGAGTTCCGTAAAGTTACCACCAGTTTTTACATGGTAAATCCTACTTAAATGATTGCATCAGGCCTTGTTTGATACAAATCAACCCAAATTGAAATAGAAGCTCCTTCCTCTCTTATCATCTGTCTAGTTAATTTTGAACTTTTATGTTGCTATGGAACTGTTAGTAATTTCCCATCTTGAGTTGGCAGCTGTTTTTATTTTTAGAAATAGAAATTGTGTATATGTTTCGTACAAGCCATTTTCTTTCACAAGCCGTTGTATATTTATGTCATGCTTGTTTCTACATTCCAGTCGCCCTTACACAAACAAAGTCATTACTCTATGGTACCGGCCTCCAGAGTTGCTGCTGGGAGAGGAGCGCTATACACCAGCCATAGATGTTTGGAGCTGTGGGTAAGGATCACTCAACTTTTTCTTTTCTCTGTAGCTCAAGTATTATTGCCATAAACCAAAACCAAACTCACTGCCATTGAGTCAATGCTGACTCAACCTCAACCCCCAATGGGTTCCTAAAACTGTAACTGTTTACAGTAGTAGAAAGCCCGATTTTTCTCCCGAGGAGCGCTATTGGTTTTGAACTGCCAACCATGCAGATAGCAGCCCAAGGCATAACCCCTCCACCACCAGGACTTCTATATTGTTTTCTCTCCACATTAGATTTTCGCAGCTCTTTTTTTAAATTCTAAAGGTATAAATTTATGGCAAGACTATAGAGCAGTCTGCTGAGCATGTTTTCTTATTAGAGATAAGCTTTTCCATTAAAAAATTTTTTTAATTCAATTGGAAGGAATATTTTGTGAATTGATGTTCAAATGCGAGATTTTTCAAGTTCAGAGGTTGGTTTGATAATGTCTCAAGTCTTCTCTAGGCCCCTGCGTCTCTTTTTCTTTTGCCTTACTTTACAAAGGTCATTTGTCCTATAATTCCACACAGTCTGGACTTCACTGATTGCATCTTCATTGTGGGTGGGGTCGGGTGGGGGTGTTGTTAAAGGTTGATTCGCTATTCCTTTGTATTTCTTCTGAGTTGTAGGTGGGTTCCAATTTGATTCCCAACACATCCCAAAGCTCCAGGTGGTTTTGAGTACTTTTAGCAGAAGTTTATCATCTGTCACATCAAGTGTGTGGGCACTGTGCACTGGGAACCTCTTCTCAGGACAGACATGAAATGAGCACACTGTAGGGAATCTAAAAATATTGACACAGGTTTCTATAGATTAGTCTGCTTTGTATTGCCATGTGTAAGTAGTTCTAAATAATGTCAATGGTAAAACATTCCTGCTATGGTCATACACACGTTGTATATCACTTTAATAATTTGCCATTGTGTTCATTTTATACATTATCAGCTGTTTATGGTCACTGCTCAGATCAATTAATTCATTGTGTTTATTTTCGAAAGGCTATATTTTAATCACATCATTCCTTTCTGGAATAATTTTATAGTTTCTTACCTATGGTATTTGGCAAATCCTACATACAAATCACAGGGGCCTAATAGGAAAGAGTTGAACTGTCAGTCTGTGCAAGAACACACAGCCGCACGTTCTTGCAGAACGACTGATGCATTTGAGGTGCCTAAATCAGAATTTGCTTGATGGCAGTGAAGTTTGTGAGTTGTATACAAATAATACAGGATAAAGGATAAAGATTTGGTTATTAGATTTTATTTATCTGGGGATTTTTTTTGTTTTTTTAAGAGAAGTTTCTTAACATCCTCCAAAAATAACTAGTAAAGGGTTATTTTGTTCAGTATGAACTCATAGATTTAACTGAATTGATGTTATAATTCATTTTGATGATTGATTATTCTTATTACAGCACAGTTTGTTTAATCTTTGACCAGTGAGATTTTATTCAAATAAAATCTTGATTCCTTTTGACACTACCATACTAATTGGATGTCGATTTTAGTTTGATTATCTTAACCTGGACCTGAAATCAGCTCTAAGGAGTCTTAGTTCCTTTTAGTTAAAGGCTATAATTTGAATGTTAGGGCAGAGATGTTTTAAATAGCCTATACCTTTTTCTTCAGTTGTGCGATTTATATATATTCACTGCCCTTGACCCACATACTTTTTGACTCAGACATGGGTACTTCTCAGGGAACAACATCACTTTTCCCCACTACTTTTCACCTCTGTTAATGTCAGCCTTTAAAGGAGCACCACAGGGGTTATGGGGGAGAGCACCCAAAACAACTGACGCTTTAGTAAAAGTTTAGTGACTCAAGCTGAGTGTGTTTGTGTTCTGGACTATTTCCTTTTACAGGATTAGCATTTAAATTGTCACAGTTCCTCTAAAGGTGATGCCCCGTTAAGGGAAAGCTCACAGCTCCGTTGGCATTATTATATTAACCTCTCTAACCTACCACCTCAGTGCAGCCAGCAGTGTGGATTGCGTAGTAATGATATCTCCCCCCAAAAGGACTGCAAACAGAAATAAAAGAAAATGTATAACATGACTGGAAAAAGGTCTACAAAAATCTCAGCCTTCTTTAAAGCCCATTGACTCACTGAATTGAGATTTTGCTTGACTTTTTACATTAGCCTACTTTTTTGGTAGTCTGTGAAGATGCTTTTTACAGATATCTGTCCAGAGCAGTTAGCTTGTAAATTGAAGGAGAAACTGGAAAGACTGGTACAGCAAATGGTACCTGGTATCTTGAAAATCCAGAGAACCCTGCTAGGGTAGTGGTTATGTTTTGCTTTGCTAGGTTCAGCAGTTTGAAACCACCTGCCCCTCCTCAGGAGAAAAAAGAGGCTTTCTACCCTTGTGAAGAAGAATTACAGCCTCAGAAACCCACAGGGTTCGATGAGTCACATTCCAGCTTTATTTATTTATGCCTTCTAAATTACTAGTGTGCCCGTTGTATTTGGGACTTGATCTAAAAGTTAATATGGAAAGTAGAACTACATTTTTTTTAACTAAATTTATTTTTATATTTCTGGATAAGCTGAGGATACTGGAAGTAAGAATTTTGTTGTTTGATAATGTAGTCAGCATATTAGAAAGGCACTAATTATTTTTAAAGCTAGATAGTTTGTTGTTATGTAAAATTCAGTCACCCTTATTTCAAAATAAAACTATTTCATTTAAAAGCACAAGTCAAACAGAATCCTTTGTCTTTTGTTTTTCTTTCCCACTTGTTAAAACATTAAATTTTTTCAGTCATACAAAAAATATACAGTATTCATAATTTTTATTTATATACTTGAAATAATTTTCACTTTACAGAATATTAAAATGAACTTTGGTATATATCCTATATCCAAATTCACTAAATTTGTTTAAACCTTTTTGTTGTACGACACCATAGACTGCATATTTTATTTTATTTTTTTTCGGTTTATTGGCACTTCTTCCACATATACAATTTAATAGTACAATTAGATAGTAAACTGCATATTTTAACATGTACAATTTGACAGATTTTGAAATGTGTATGCAAGTGCCCCTCACAATCATGTTCCCCTTTTTCCAGGCTTTCTGATGGTATTCATTAATTTCCATTTAAAAAATTATTTATATAAATAGAATTGTTGATGTGTACAGTATCTTATCTCTGGCATCTTTCACTTAGCATAATTAATTTGAGATTCATTCACATCAGTCATTAATTTTTAACATTTTAGGACATTTGCCTTACCATACTCTGTGTGTGTGTGTGTGTGTGTAGTTATGATACACAGTAGATAATACATGTATTTAAAATATGTGTGCATACAAACAAATCACAATTTTCTCCCAGAATTCTTTGAGGGTAGTTGTATGTCTCGTGTCGCTTTACTTTTTAATATTTAATATGATGTATATTACATAGAACAAAGATAATCTCTTGCATAAAATTTGATGGTAGGCATTTTCTGATCTTTTTAAATGTGCAATTCCCATCTTTACTTGGCTTTCATGACTTATTTTTGAAACTAGACTACTTTATAGATTTTCACTCAATTTGGGTATACCTGATTAATTCTTCATGATTGAATTAAAATTAGGTGTTTTTGACTAGAATACTACATAAGTGATGTACATTTTTCTCATGGTAGCACATCTATGCCCTTTACTGATATTGTCAATTTTGGTCACTTTGTTAAGGTGTTGTCATAGGTTTTTCCCACTGAATAAATACTAATTTTCTTTTGTAATAAGCTGTGAGGGGCTACTGTGAGACTGTGTCAGTATATGTATGTAGGGTTTTTTGGTTTATTTTTTGCTGTTATGTGTCCTAAATTTTATCTTATTTTAGTTTTGATCATTTTATTGGAACTCATTGCAACTGTTATCACAATCCATACTTAGATCGATTGTGTCAAGCTCATTTGTACATTTGTTGCCATCAACATTTTCAAAACATTTGCTTTCTACTTGATCCCTTGGTATCAGCTCATTTTTTCCCTTCCCGTTTCCTAAATTTTATTTAGTTTGTTGTTGTTAATATACACAGCAAAACATACCAATTCAACACTTTTCTACATGTACAATTTGGTGACTGCTTACCTTAAGTTATGTAATCATTCCCTACCTTTTCAGAGTTGTTTCTCCTATTAACATAAGCTCACTGCACCCTAAGATTCTACCTATCTTGAGTTGCTATTGTCAACATAAATAGTTCTTCAATGAATATATTGCTCAAGACAGATCTTCGTCCCTAGTTAAACTTTAGTTTTAATCTGACTTAAGGGTTTATTTTTGGCTTAATTTAAAAATTATATCAGGGAAATTGCTTCAGGAGTTCATCTACCTTCCATGGCTCCAGAATGTCTAGATTGAAAAGGATTTGACAATTTGTCTCTATCCCCATTCCCTCCCCTTAATCAGGATTCTTTTTTAGAATCTTTGATCAAAATGTTCAGTAGTGTTAGCTGGGAACAATCCAGTTCTCCTGGTTTCATAACAGAACAGTCAGTTTTTCACAGAGACTCATTATAGTTTGAAAAGTTTACTGAAACTAATCCTAGCTGCTTACAGTTAACTTCTTTTTGCAAATGTGCAGTGTGTACTAAAATAGAAAAATTTATCTACTGGAAAATTTTAACTTTTTATATTTTCACTACAATAAATAGTTTCTTTTCATTTACAGAGGTTTGGAAACTGTATGCTTGAGCTAATATACAATGTAGTTTATCAGATGTACCCCAATAGACTATAAGAGTTTATTGAGACATATTTTAAGTAGGGTGTTGGGATTTCTCTCCTGACATCTCAGTTTTTTCTTTCTAGATGCATCCTTGGGGAATTGTTCACAAAGAAGCCAATTTTTCAAGCCAGTCTGGAGCTGTCTCAGCTAGATCTGATCAGGTACAGCTATACTTATGCTCTGATCCCCCCAGGTGTTTGTTTTTGATTGTTGTTGTTGGTTTTGGTTTTTGTTTTCCCCCCTGGTGTTTGTTATAGGTAATATTTTCCTTTTAAATTCTAACACTTTTTAGATACTGTACTAAATTATTTTCATGTTCCTTATGTCCAAAAAGGTTTCTCTAATTTTTAGAACTACTATATTTTTTCATGGTAGGTAGGTAAGTAGGTAGATAGATAGATAGATAGTGTACCATAAAATTTTTAGGTCTTGCATATTTTTTATGTGAAAAAAATGCCAATTCAGGGTGGTTGTTGCTTTTTACTTTGTAGTCGACTCTGTGGTAGCCCTTGTCCAGCTGTGTGGCCTGATGTTATCAAGCTGCCCTACTTCAACACCATGAAGCCAAAGAAGCAATATAGGCGGCGTCTACGAGAAGAGTTTTCTTTGTAAGTTTAGCAAAAATATACATTTGTTTTCCATATCTAACTGGTGTTAAGACTTGACTTTTTCCCGACTTAGGGGTTCAGTGTTGTCCTAGCTAACGATGAGAACACATTGTAGGAAAACAAAATTTTGATCCGTATGTATGTTACACCTTTTTAAAAGTAATTTTTGGGGAAGAAATGGGGAGCTGATATCAGGGGCTCAAGTGGGAAGAGAATGCTTTGAATATGATGATGGCAGTAAATGTGCTTCACACACTGGATGAATGTATGGATTGTGATAATAGATGTAAGAGCCCCAATAAAAGTATTTTTAATGTAATTTTCTCTTCTAGAGACTTTATATTAAAAGAAATTTCTTTATTTTGAATAATATTTAAATTTTCTCATTATTTTTTTGCTCGTCCTAAGATAAGGGACTGGCTAATTATTATTTTTATTATCGATTTGTCTCATAGCATATCCTAAATCCTGTGTGGGAGCAAAACTTGTTACTTGCATTCACCAAATCTTAACTCCCGTTCCACCAACTTACATAGATCTGGAACCCATAGCTCTTTTATTGTACAGTTACAAGTTTGAGAAATGCAGAGTTGTTGTAAGTGTATTCTTCCTCACTCTTTCCACAGCATTCCTTCAGCAGCACTTGATTTATTGGACCACATGCTGACACTAGATCCTAGCAAGCGCTGCACAGCTGAACAGACTCTGCAGAGTGACTTTCTTAAAGATGTTGAGCTCAGCAAAATGGCTCCTCCTGAGTAAGTGTCGGTGCCACATAGTGACTTGACAAAACTCAGTCCCTTTTAAAGACAAGTTGGCGAGGACATGGCCAAGTAGTAAATCACAAATGGAAAGGTGTCCTTTGAGTATTGTAGTGGATAAGGAGATTTGGTCTTTTGTTCATTTTGTTTAACGCAGAATAGATTTAGGTATGGCATTTGCTCTAATTTGAAAGTATTCCTTCTAATTTTTCCTTAGCCAGTCCATCTAACTGACTCCCCTTATGTCTATGTGACCATTCTACCTCATACAATTTTGACGGAGGTAATTTGGTCTTTGGATCTTTGATCAAGATCTTAGGACTTACCTGAATTATTCTACATTTTTACTCTGACAAATAAGTCTTGACAGTGTTATGGGTCTCGTGTCAGAATTTTGGGCTCATTTTCTTATATTTAGAAAGAAGTATGTTTTTGAAATATGGGTGGAATGTTTTTACAAAGTAGGTAGTGACTCTTTTGATTCTTAGGAAACTTGGGCAGTTCCACCCTGTCTTAAAGAATCACTATTGAGTCAGCATTGACTCAGTAGCACTGAGTCTGGTAGTTTGAGGTAGTGATTTTAAACTGCTACAGAGAAATGTCCAAATTCATTTACTACTCTAGAAATTTGATTTGTTGAAGGTGGCTTGAAATGCATACACTGCTGATATTGAAAACTACTGTTATAAAAAGATTTTGACAGTAGTAATCTATTGAAGTAAGATTTTACCTACCCAGGTTGTTTGCATTTAAAAGAAGAAAGAACTAGTTTTTGTTCCTTGTACACTGAATAACATAAATTGATTTTGCATAGGGAGGACTTAATCATGATATATTTATGTGGTTCTAAGATTTAAACGACCAGCACTCTGCACTCCTAGACTATTTGTAGATATTAACAGACTAATTATCTCTTTCCTCCATGTGTATTCCCAATTGAAAGTTGACCAATAAAATTCTGTACTCTTGTAATGCCAAGCAAGAACAGTTACAAGATTTAAATATTCGAATATGGGAGTTTGGCATAGCACGTATCTCTTTGAAATTAACAAACTGCATTTCTCAGTGTAGAAATCTTTGGGATTTTTCTTTGTCAGATTACCATCTGCCATGATTTCCCCTTACATTGCTAATCTCTATTTACTAACTTCTGTGGTTATTTTCATCTGTTTTTTTGTTTCCTTTTTTCCATTTCTCCCTGCTTTTTACCTTCTCATTTTAATCCCTTGTTTCCCCTATGCCCTTACCCCATTCATTCAGACATATTCCCATATACATTTTCTGTTTGCTTTGTCTTTTTCCAGCCTCCCACGGAATCAAGACTGCCATGAATTATGGAGCAAGAAGAGGCGACGGCAGCGACAAAGTGGTGGTGTGGTAGAAGAGCCACCTCCGCCCAAAGTTACTCGAAAAGAAGTTACCTCAGGGACAAGTGCTGAGCCTGTGAAGAACAGCAGCCCAGCACCACCACCTCAGCCTCCTCCTGGCAAGGTGGAACCTGGGGCTGGGGATACAGTAGGTCAGTGCTGGGCTGGGCCTTTGTGCTTTTTATAAGCACATTTTGAAGTTGTTTAAAGGTCAAGTGCAAGGAGGGTGTAAAGGGGAGGGGGGAGGAGGGGAACATGTTTTTTGGGGGGTGTCATGTTTTATCCAGTAAATCATTTATTAAAAATGTCGATGTCTTCAATATGAAGTTTTCTGCATATAGGTCAGGAAAGTCTAGATCCTATTCCTTCAGTATCACAAGAAGGTTTGTGGCATAAATTGATGAGTTAGATAAGCCAAACTTTAGAATTTGTTCTCCCAACACACATAACTAGAACTTTGTGTATGTCTCTTGGATTTGAAGATAGGACCATCTTAGATTCTAAACATACTGTCACAACTGATAAGTGTAATGAGTTTCATAGAATTTTTTTCTTTATGTACATTCAAAATGTGTGCTAATGAACTAATAACAAAGTAGTTTCCTGTGATGCCAATAATTTTTCGGAGCTTTCGACAGTTCTTTGGTTGGCTCATTTTCCTTTTCTGTCCATCCACAACAGTGGCTCTCAATGCTTGATACACAGTGCAGTCATCTAGGAAGCTTTAACAAAGGGTGGGATCTATGGTATTTGAGTTTTAAAATCCCTCCTGGTAATTCTGATGTACAAGGGGGTACCCCCCAAAAAAAACCAGAATTTCCCTTCCCCCACCCCTAACCTATGTATTTACATTTTTTACAAAATAATTCAAAATACTCTCCATTACACCTCATATGTTTGTCAAATATGCGATTCCATTCTTGGAAGCATTTTCAAACTCGTCTATTAGGATAGCTGATAGTACCTCCCTGGTGTTTTTCTCCACCTCTTCTATGTCATCACACCACTGTCCTTTCATGGCCCTCTTTATTCACGGAAACAAAAAGAAGTTGGATGGAGCGAGATCAGGTGAGTAAGGATGTGTGGGGCAAGAGTCATGCTTCCCCCCCCCCCAAAAAAAAAAAACAAAAAACCTGACACAGTGAAATGGCTGCTTGATCAGGTGCATTGTCCTGGTGGCAAAACCATTCCCCCCTCTGCCACAAATCAGGCCTTTTTTGTCACACACTATTAACACAATCTTTTCAGAAGCTCTAAATTGAAAGCTTGATTAACAGTTTGACCTGATGGAACAAAGTCCAAATGCACTACGAGTTGACATTTTCATCTGTTTGGAAGCTAATGGACATCCAGAATGAAGTTTGTCATCAATCGACATTTCACCTTTTTGAAACAAGAAAACCACTTGTACACTTGAGTTTTTCCCATAGTGCTGTCCTTGTAAGCTATATTGAACAGCACAATCATTTCTGCAGCATTTTTCCCAAGCAGGAAACAAAATTTCATAGCTGCACACTATTGTCTTAAATCAGCCATCACAAAAACTGAGGTCCAACCAAAAGTGCTTTGACGAGAAAATTCACTGTGACCAGAGAAAACCTTCCCAAGCAACGCCACTGGGTGCACTGACTCGGAGCGAGTTGCTCACCTAGCAGGAAAAATGCGTACTACACAAGCTCGATTCCACCCATTGCAGTTCCGGGCTGGTTTTTTTTTGGGTACCCCCTCGTAAAAAATGAGTTAAAAACAACTGGAAGAATACACGTAAAATGAAACCACCTTTACACCCAGTGCAGAGATGTTTTAGTCCCGGTGTATTTCAGCAAATGTGTAAAGAATAGTAACGTGAAAAGTATCATCAAAGGCATTGAATTATACATGTAGAAGTTGTTGAACTAGACAATGTTTTGCCATGTATATTTTTGCCACAACTTTTTTAAAAGTTTACATGAATAACTACAATGAAGAAGATAATATTCTAAAATTGATTATGACAATTGTACAAGTCTTTTTGATATGATTGAACGATTGAATTGTGTGATGTGTGGTTTAAGTGTCAATAAAACTTAAAAAGAATAACAAGCTGTGTCATGACAAACTGAGGCTTTAAAAAAGAGACATTCAAAATGAACTTCATTCTTTGGATATTGTAAGTTGCCCTTGCCAGTTCCAGGCAGAGGCCCCTGCTCTGTTTCATCCTCTTATGTTAGCTCCTCTGTCTCCACAGGCCTTGGTGACATCACACAGCAATTGAATCAAAGTGAATTAGCAGTGTTATTGAACCTGCTACACAGCCAAACTGACCTTAGCATCCCTCAAATGGCACAGCTGCTTAATATCCACTCCAACCCAGAGATGCAGCAGCAGCTGGAGGCCTTGAACCAATCCATCAGTGCTCTGACTGAAGCCACTTCCCAGCAGCAGGACTCAGAGCCCATGGCCTCAGAGGAGTCTTTGAAAGAGGCACCTCCTGCCCCAGTGCTTCAGCCTTCAGCAGAACAGACAACCCCTGAAGTCTCGAGCACACCAGCTGACACACAGAATATGTTGACAGTTCTCTTAAGCCACCTGATGAAAACCCAGGAGCCAGCAGGCAGCCTGGAGGAAAACAACAGTGACAAGAACAGTGGGCCACAGGGACCCCGAAGAACTCTCACAATGCCACAGGAGGAGGCAGCAGGTAAACAGACCGGTCATGAATCTCATTGAGCTCAGGTGCTGTTGATCCTCTTAAAAGTCTCTTTAACATTTTCTTTTTCACACCAATGGCCTCGCTTTCCATTTTTCTGTAACCTAGTCTACAGAACCTAGCACCAGTGGTGTATTTCTTTTTTCATCTCAGCCTCAAAGTTTCTCAGAGCACCTTACATTTACTGATTGTTTTTCCACATCCTAGGAGGTAGGTAAATAAAACCCCTTCTAAGTAAGGAAGCCACAGTTCTAACTGATACATCTTGAAGCACTGTGTGTGTAGCCAACTAGTACTATCACTTGAGAATCTGCCTTCCAAACAAGCCATTATCCGCAGATTATTCTTCTTCCTATCTAGTGTAGTAACTGCTTGATACCAGAGTTTTACCTTGAATTCAAAGAAACTAATAAAATTCCATTCTTAATCTCTTGAAGAATAATTTGGAGATGTTTCTAAATAGATAATTAACATCATGCATTTTCTTTCCAAAAATAAGAGTACATAACGATTTCTTTAATTCTAGAAGAAATCGTTAAATGGGTCCTAGATTAAAAAGTTAATATTACATAAGAAACAATAGTCTGAAAAGACCACCTGTTAATGCTCTACATGACCACACCATGCAATGTATGTGAGGGAAAAGAAGTCTATATTATCTGCTCTATTCTGAGTCTGTGTGCAAATGTTTACGTATCTGAAAGTCTTTTCAACTCCTTGGAAATTTTTTACTCAACATGAAGACCTTATGAATTGGGGAATGAGAAGAGACACAGGGCTGACAAGATACACTATCTTCAACTTTAGCGTCCTTCATTCAGTTTCTTGTGGGATGGTCCAGAAGGAATGTGCATTACTTCTTTTGGTAAAAGGTCAAACACGTTTTTTTTTCCCACGTGTATAGCTTTTTAAAACAAAGATAACATAATTAACTCTCCCATACTATTTTTAGGTAGGGAATTGTAGTTCAGAGTATTTAAATATGGTCCCACTGCCAAGTTTTGGCAGGGGCAAAACTCAGACTTATTTCCTAATGTTTCTTAATTTTCTGCCACTCTCGTTACGCTGATTCCAGTTGTGTTGTTTTTGTTTTTTAAGAAACCACGTCATGAAAGATCAACAAGTCAATCTAGAAAGAAAACAGACCTCTTTCTCCTCTCCCAATCCATATACCGTGTCCTTCGCGCGCCCCCCAAAAAAATTCTTCCTTATACAAATATCTGAAAGTAATTCCTATTATTAACAGGGATTGAAAGAAATTCACTCAGTAATTGAGCTAACAAGCTATCAGTCAGATGGTGAGATTGAACCAAAAATAAGGCCAGACCAGTGGCCAAAAATTGTTGGTTTGTTTTTTCAGAGGAGTGTGTATACATGCCATTCCTCTCTTTATTGTAATCACCACTGGATTATCTAGTCGGTGTCTCCTCTGTCTTAATTCCCCTACTCCTCTCCTACCTCTTTTTTGGCCATTTCGCTTCCACCAGAGGGCAGACTGGATAATCCAGCATAGGCGGCTATTCTGTACTTGTTGTGAAAGGGTGATTGTTGGTACCCAGTGAATTGAATGACGTTTTTTAATTATTTGTACATTTCATTAATACTTACCTACCTCCATTAGTAAAGATTTTAAGGATTGGCGATATTGTTAACATAAAATCTTTGTTAACAGTAGGATTTGTCAAAATGTGATCTTTATTTTTAATTTCTTTTAAGGAGTTTTGTTAGCCTTGCATCAATGTTCCTTATAATACATCTGCTTGCTACTTTGGAATAGAGTTTAATTTTATACACGTGGAAGAACTTGAAAAGAGAACAGCTCAAGTATTGAAGTATAATTCAAACCTAATTATGCTATTTATATAAAAGGCAAATTTTTCATATGAAAACTGTTAATAGCTAGAATATAAATTTATAGATTTGCCTACTTTTACAGTTACCCATTTAAACGTTGTTTGCCCTCAGTATTTAAAGCATCTGATGTTCCAAAAATATATTTTTAACTATACTGTGATGTTCATGGATATGTAGTGTTGACAGCAAAACGTTTTGAAATCTGTAGGCGTTCTTGTAGTACAGTTAACCCTTCTTTTTCAAGATGTCTACTTTGTAAGTTGTGAAATCTGTGGCAAATATTTTTGTCCTTAAATTCATTTTCCTACAACAACCAGCCAATTAGTCAACAACTAACTTAGATGGGTAATGGATGTCAGGCGATTAACTTTCTGATTCTTTCCAAAAGTCCATAATCTGGCAACACCCTCCCCCTGGGATGGTTTTCACCTTACCTTTATATTGCATATAGCACGTGACCTCATTCTTCCACTGTACAATCTTACAATTTTGTAGTGTTTTCAGAGTGCTTTTGTATGCATGCCAAGGGTATACATATTTTGCCTTTGCAAAATATAATCAAGATAAATACCAAAATATCTCATTATAACCAAGAACTGTTTTGGGCTTGTCTAGGTAAGAACTAAATTTATTATCACTAGCTCAGATAATGAAGACCTTAAAGACATTTAAAATTTTTGGTTTCTTCAGGAATAGAAAAATTATTTGGAAGATTTCCCAAAACATTGAATCTTTTCTTCAGCAGGGTACTTTTTTTTAATGTGTGTTTTTTTGGGTTTTTTTGTCACAGCTGTTTTGTCTGTCCCCAGACTCAAGCATTTCGCATTTTCCTCATTCGTTATGAAATTAATGTTATACCCGGGCAACTTTATCCAGCGGTGGGAAACAAAAATTTAGCGAGTAATTCAAGAAAGTAAACATCCTTGAAAACACAGTATAGTATTAGTTCAATATGTTCTAAATAACCTAGCTTTCATTCTTTTCCAGCTAAACAGGTGTTCATCAAAAGTCTGTTCTACATAACACTAGATGCTATAGTGATTTTTTTCATAGCATGTAAGAAATACAGGAAGTAGGAAAACAGAACAAATTAAGATAGAAGATCGCATTGATCCTTATAATAACTATAACATAGGAAGCTGAGTGACAATATGGTGGTTAATGCCCCTTTCTTCAGAGTGTAATTTTGGAGGAAAGGGACTTAAGTTTTGAGTTGCAGATGTATATTTATACATGACAGTAATGGAAGATTTTTACTTTATTTCATCTCTCCTGTAAATTAAATTCTATTTCAGGTTAACCACATACCATTAAACTTTCTGTAAAACGTGTTAGTTAAGTTTATGCCAGGTTTCTTGTTGTACAGCAAGATTATGTCTTAGAAATATGACCACAGCGTGTGTATTGTTCCTTCTCTTCTTTTATACTTTAATTTTCATTTATGTTTTAATAAAACAGCAAAAGGGGGCAGGGTGGCAGGTTACTGCCAACATTTCACACATTAGAACAGTTTCATAAAGAAGGAAATGGAAAAATGGAGGAAATCTCAAACAAAAATCGGAACGGTAATTTGAAATATCATGGTCTTTTTACACCAGCTATTAGATCCAGAATGCAACTGTCTTAATTTTAATCACTTGTTTTTATTTATAAATTACAATTTCATGGTCCCAAGATTTTATTCTTTTTATATTTGGTTACTTGTATAGATAATTGTTTATATTGGGCAATGAGAGAGAGTGTATGGGTATGGGTGTGTGTTTGTTTTAAGATCACATGTGATTTAAGATGGTGTTTAAAAGAAGTAACCCTTCCACAGCATGTCCTCCTCACATTCTTCCACCAGAGAAGAGGCCCCCTGAGCCCCCCGGACCTCCACCGCCGCCACCTCCACCCCCTCTGGTTGACGGCGATCTTTCCAGCGCCCCCCAGGAGTTGAACCCAGCCGTGACAGCCGCCTTGCTGCAACTCTTATCCCAGCCTGAAGCAGAGCCTCCTGGCCAGCTGCCACATGAGCACCAGGCCTTGAGACCAATGGAGTACTCCACCCGATCCCATCCAAACAGGACTTACGGGAACACTGATGGGCCTGAGACGGGGTTCAGTGCCACCGACACTGATGAACACAACTCTGGTCCAGCCTTGACAGAATCCCTGGCCGAGCCCCTGGTGAAGAATAGGACCTTCTCAGGCTCTGTGAGCCACCTTGGGGAGTCCAGCAGTTACCAGGGCACAGGGTCAGTACAGTTCCCAGGGGATCAGGACCTCCGCTTTGCCAGGGTCCCCTTAGCATTGCACTCAGTGGTCGGGCAACCATTCCTGAAGGCTGAGGGAAACAGCAACTCTGTGGTGCATGCAGAGACCAAGTTGCAAAACTATGGGGAGTTGGGTCCAGGAACCACTGGGGCCAGCAGCTCCGGAGCAGGCCTTAGCTGGGGAACCTCAGCCCAGGCCTCGGCCTATGGAAAACTCTATCGGGGGCCTACAAGAGTCCCGCCAAGAGGGGGAAGAGGGAGAGGAGTTCCTTACTAACCCAGAGACATCAGTGTCCTGAAAGACTCCTTTCCTATTCATCCTTTCACTCTAGCCTCTGAACCTTGAATGAAATCACTTGCCAGAGCAAGGTTATTTTCTGCATTTGGCTACTGCAGAGCTGGCCGTTGTATTCCTTGCTTACTTGCTATTAGCAGGCAACTTACCGAAGAATGTTGGCACCAGTTCCCCCAATGATGGGCTATCGCCAGAACATTTGCTTAATCCTACCTAGTAGGTATAAGTAGAGGATTAGGAGAGGGTTGTTACAATGAGAAGTAAATGTTTTATTAGCTCATTGCCTGCATTTCTTGAGCAGAAGAGAAAAAACCATTTCAGTTTTGAGATAATGACTATCAAAGTCTCTCTTTAGGTTTTGGAATATTTGTTTTGTTTTTAGTGGTTTGTTTCTTTTGAGTTCTAATTTAGTTTTTATTTCAGAGACTAGTACTCACAAAATTTGAACTGCTCTTAGGCTTTTGTTCCAAGGGAGACAGTGACCTGGCTGATTTAAATAAATGTTTCCTTCCTCTCAACCATTACACCATTTTTGCTTATAAGTGAGCTTTTCCCCCTATTGAGCTCCTTGAACATAACTTTTTTCCCAAATAAATTACCTGAAAGTTTGCTCTGCTTTGACAAGAAGGATGCTTCCTCCCCCTGCACACAAGGCAGGTTGTAGAAAGTAGCATTCTTGGGCAAGTAGGTCGACTTTATCCCATCTCTTACCTTTTTGCCTCATCTTTATAGTTTCTCTCTTGGGGAATTTTTTTTTTTTTGAGGCATTTGTTTAGGGGGAAAAACAAATAGATGTCCAAGACCCTGGGATAATTCATTAACTTTTTTGAAATAAAGGAAAGGAAATTGAAACTCTTCCATCGTTCTCTGCAACTCTTCAATTTCTACAGGGGTTTTTGTTTAGACCATGTTCTAATGGAGGCTGGTTCATAAATCCGGAAAGCCTAGGGCATTGCTGCTAAGCGAGGGTTAGAAATGCTGCCGAACCGAGAGGGCTATTAAGAGCAGTAAGCATATTGTTTACACGTAGATTTTTATGTGAAACAAAACAGCGTTGTAATATTATCAAGGAATATTACATCGTGAAGTACATGGAAACATCTCGTTTAGGATATTTTTCTGAAGCTATCAATATCTGATACTTTTTTTAAAAAATAATTTTTAAAGAGTGGCCCATGAGAGAGAACAGTATTGACATAATACACATCCTAGCATGTATATCCTGCCACTTCTTTCAGGTGTTTTCCATCAGAGAGAAGAATTGGGGTTCTGGTAAAGGGGGTTAAGTTATGGCTTCCTGGCCAGAATGTTGCCTTATAAACAGGAAACGGAAAGAGGCTCTCAGGTTGGGGTAATTTGGGAGGCTTCTCATTTTGGCTTCCATTTATATCAAAAATCAGAATTTAAACACAGATACATATAAATTATCTGTAGATTTAGACTTGTGAAACAGATTAATCCCCTTTTACAAGGAAAAGGCATCTTGGAGAATAGTTTACAGAATTCAAGTGAAGCTTTGTGTTTCGATGCCAAGTCCATATATAAAAAATAAAAACTGTAAGGGAAAAGGTACACTAATAAAACTTAAAGGAAAACCATTTTGAGAGGCGTACGTGAAGACTTTCCTTTGTTACTGAAATAGGGAGATACCGTGTGTGTATTTCTTTCCTAGTCTGATTTTTGGTCTGGCCTTTTCCTCAGGGCCAGACATTTATTAGGACCTTTTAACTGTTTTGGCATTGGCTTTTTGTACCAGTGCATCTAATTAGATTTGCTAGGCTCACTGTGAAACTGTTGGTAAATTGCTCTTAAAGTTTATCTGAACCTCCTGTCTGTTGACATCTTAGTCCTCAGATAATGAACCGTTGTATTTGAGAATATTTTCATTTCAGACTTAGGGCCCCTTTCTTGGTTTAAGAGCCTCACTCAGCCTGGGGTACTTTCAGACATAATCTGGTGAAAAAGTTGATTTCCCATCAAATATGAATAAAATTCTCTTCAGTGAATTTTGGTCATCAGTTATCAATAAGGTTTTCCCATTCCCCAGTCCTAGTTTTTAATTATGCCAAATATCCTAAATAATACATAGTGGTCTTTATGCTCTTATCCCTGCTGGGGAAGGGACAAGGGCATGTGTGTATGTATATATATGATTCCCACCTCACCGTCACCTCATTTGGGGAATCTAAATGCTGAAATTTTGATAATTGGACTCTTCTAAAAGCAGAGGAAAAAAGATTCAATTAAATATCTTGGAATCTATATGAAGGAAGAAAGGTATTTGTTAGTTTTTCGAACGTATTATCTATGAACAAGATGGAAGTAAGGTTTGGCAGAATTCAAATTTGCTATTAGAAAATTACCAACTCAATTCCATTAAATGTGGTTTGGGTTCTGTTTTAATTATACAGAGGGGTATATTAAGTCTCTTAAATACATTATTTTGAACAGATGAGAAATCTGATCTATATTCATGAATGGGTGACAAAACTGGTTTGACCAGGATCATTTTTGTGGTTTTGAAAGCAAATATGCTTGACCCAATTTCCTTCATTTTTTTTATTCAGCTGTCCAACTAGCATTGAAAATGAAAGCAGATATGTATGTTAGGGCAGTTAGCACAAATTTGTAACTAGGACTTCTATTAGCATATGCAGAGACATAACCACTTGTGTGTATATTTATATATAATATGCATATATATATATAGTGCTGAAATGGTTACCAGCAGGTTTGAGAGAGAACGCTGCATCAGAAACGTGTCAGTCGCCACCTCATTCTCCCTGATTTAGGTTTCTGACACTATTCTTTCTCTCTCATGTTTTTGCCCCCCATCGGGTGTACCTTGACTATGTACAGATATTTTGTAATATATTTAAAAATTTTTCTTTCAGTTTATAAAAATGGAAAGTGGAGATTGGAAAATTAAATATTTCCTGTTACTATACCACTTTTGCTCCATTGCATTTACTTCTTAATCTGTACTCTGAGCAGATCTAATCATATCTAAAAAAGGGCTCCCCTACTTCAGATCTTAGGGGCTCTCTGTCTCAAACCACTGTAGATCCATAAACTCCCTCCCCCCCCCAAAAAAAAAAAAAACCACCACCAGGGGTTTGAAGAGGTCTTTGAAAATACTAGACTAGGAACTAGAAGACAAACAGAGTTGATGGGGAAATCATAAGATAGATTTTTATTTTTTTTATTTTAAGTAGAGTGGTTCCACAAAAGACCATCAAAAGAGTTGAGTTTCATGTACCCTGACTACTCCTGACAGGAGAGGTAAGTGGGTTTTGAGCTCAACTGCCGTCAAGGGAAATTGGTAAGAGGCTCTTAGACCCAAAGTGTAGTCTTTCAAAACAGAACCACCTCCCCACTCCTACTCTGTCCCTTCCAGTCCCGATTCTTCTCGTGATATTGATAGGGTAAGATAGGGATTGCTTGATGCGTTGCCAACCCAGGAAGTGAGTCAAAGTTGTTTAAATGGTGAAATCCCACCTAAAACCTTTCCCATCTCCGCCCAAGAAGAGACAACTTTCTCTTCCCTTTCCTAACGTAGAGCCTTGATACTATTCTTTTGTGTATGATGCAGTCCTGCTAGTTACGACCTAAATAGGCAGAAGACGGATGAAAAAAACATCATGAGACAGGCAGGAAGTGATTGAATTGAGTAGTCATACAAGGTTAGAGAGTATACCAGAGCAAGGAAAATCTGGAAGTAATTTAATTACTGATCAATGAGGGTTTGCAGCCTAGCTCAAGTCCCCCAATTTTAAATAGGGTGTTCTCTTTCCTATGGAATAAATCATCTTTACTGAAAATAGAGCATTCAAAAGTGTTGCGTTTCCTAGAATCCTGTGTCCCTGGCTAGTCTCTAAAGGAATTCACTTTAGGTCTGTATATATAGTGCAAGTTAATAGCATCAACCTGCTAGAGAACAATTGTCCTCATTCACAGTAATGGCTGTCTTAAATTCTAGGCCTAACAACCTGGACACTTCTTTATGCCCCAAACCACTGTGCACTAGAAACATTAAGAACTTAAATTTATTTCGCACAGTCTTTCCCCAAGTGTGTAGTGGATTATGTTTTGGACTGTTAACCTCAAGGCTAGCAGTTCAAAACCACCAGCTGTTCCGCACGAGAGAGACGAGACTGTTGGCAGTGTTGGAAACCCACAAGGGCAGTTCTGTCCTGTAGGGGTTGTTGCGTGTCAGAATTGACTTGATGACAGTGAATGAGTGCTCCTTCCCCAGACTGGCATTCTTAACTGTATGGTAAAGTTAATGCCTGACAGTTCATTGTTGAACTGGGATTTCCATTTTTAAATAAAAGTTAATCCCATGGTTTGATTTACATAGCCCCCGCTCACATTATAGTTATTTTTAGAGCTAGGCAGAATGGAAGCTGGAAGTACCTGAAGTGAGATACCCATTTCGGGAGGGGAAGTGGGGGCAGGACTGCTAGGTCTTCCAGTCAGTCTGACAGGGAAGGTAAGCCTTGAGCATTCGGGCACTTTGAATACCCTTCGGTGTACTGTCTGGTCGTGGCGTTTATCTAGGATAAGGGCTGCTAGAGTGGCGGTGGTGGGTTATGTGTTGGCTGCTAACCGCCAAATTAGCAGTTCTAAGCTGCCGGCGGCTTTGTGGAAGAAAGATGAAGCTTGCCTCTTGTCACGAGTTAGTGGGAGTGGGGAAGCGGGGTAGTTGTCACAGGCTTGGGCACCCACAAGGGCGGTTGTGCCCTGCCTTACAGGGTCAGTGTGACTTGGCATCGCCTCCATGGCCATGAGAAAAAGTGGTTATGAGTTGACTTTGACTCGATAGTTTGTAGCCTTGCGACTACTCCAGTGGGCGTGTCCACCAAGCCAACGTTGACAGACGGGGACAAGTGTGAGGGATTGAAGCAATTGCTGGTGGTAGTCTGCAGCTTCTCATCATAGACTTGTCTCGCCATCTCCTGTGTGCCCACTTCTCTCCATTTCCTTCCCACCCCTCCCCCTCTTCCTCGCCAACCAGCTCCTACGATCTTAGACCTGCCAGAGGTATGGGCTGCTTAGCCCTGCTGCATATTTAGAGGGACTCCTGCTTCGTAGTTATGGGAGGTGGTTCCAGGGACAAAAGTCTGCTCAGAGCCTCACCCTCAGGTGTGGAGTGGACAAAGGAAAACAGGCATACTGTCCTGCTGAGAATCAGGAAGGAGCTTCTAATGTCAGATGAGGTACAAGAGGTTTCTAGGGTGACACAGCAGGGAGTCATTTTCAAGTCTTCCTCTCAACCCGTACAACTCCTCACCCTCTCATGTCCCGAGGCTGGCTTTGTCACTGGTGACATTTCTAAGCTCAGTTACAGATGGTGTCGGTGGGCTGTAAACCTGGGAGAGCAGGGGCCATGCTGTCCTGGAGAAAGCAGATGAGTACCACTTTGATGGCCCTCGGATTAATCACTGGGCTGCCAAACCTTGTTGTAACCTCTGAACTGTGCTCTTTCCGCCTATCATTGAAATTAATAGGTGGCCCAAGGCCTCAAGAAAGAGGGTGCTATGTAGTTATTCTTTCTGGAGTGCTGGTGTGTGAGTTCTGCGCTGCACTGCAAACCACAAGGTCAGCAGTTCGAAACTACCAGCTGCTCCTCAGGAAAGAGAAGGGTTTCTACTTCCTTAAAGAGTTGCAGTCTCAGAAACCCACAGAGGCAGTTCTACTCTGCGCTCTAGGGTCGCCGTAAGTCAGATTGGACACTAAGACAGTGAGTTTGATTTGGGTTTGAGATGATTGGTTAATTGGGCACACTGGTGGCACTGGTAGAAGTGCTCAGCTATTAACCAAAAGATTGTTGATTCAAAGCCAGCAGCTACCGCACGGGAGTAAGATGTAGCAAAAAGACACAGCTTGGGAAACCCTACGGGGCAGTTATACTCCATCTTAGAGTGACCGACCCAACGGTAATAGGTAATAATAGCTAACAGTGAAGCCTTCTCAGAATGCAGTGTGCTGCAGCATGCTTCTCCAGAATAGGAGACCATGAGTAAGTTCATATGCGCATAGGTGCCCTGGGAATAGATGGATGCGAGGGTGTCTTGGCCAAAGATACCACTAACAGCTTTTTAAAGAAGGAAGCAAATTTTGGGCAAGTCAAACCAGCCCTGAGGGAGGTGGGATGAAGAGATCTTAAAAAGACCACAGCGTAGCAGTCAGTGCTAGGTGAAAACAAAGCCTTAGAGCAGGGCTTCTACCTCGGGTACGGCCCGTGGGCTGTTCCAGGAGTGGGGCCCATCATCTCTCCAGTGTCAGAACTGCAACAGTGTCTAATGAATGAGGGATACCCTCGGTGAGCATCAGTTTGTAGCTGAATACCCTCCCCACCAAGGCTTGTGCAGTTTTGAATGCGCTTGGCTCAGGTGGAAAGAGACCAGATCGGAAGACGGGGTAACTTAAAAGCCTGATCTTTGTACAGATCCAGGAACTACTGTGTGTGGCCCTGTACTCGTATTTGCAATTTCTGTCGGGGGACCAAAAGTCTCCTTTAAAATGAAGTTCCATGAGGAGGTAGAAAGAAGGAGAGGGGGCAGCCTAGTAGCTGGGCTACAGAAAGACAAGGTATGATTTCTTACAGAGAAAAGGTAGGAATATGTGCTGGAAGGGGAATTTAGGGGACCCCAAGTGGTATGGGCTAGTGAAATGTAGGGGGTAATTGCTACGAGGGCTTATACATCATTTCAGGAGGTCCCTGTTCAGGCACCACTGTGAGCATTCACCTTGATCACCAGAGTATTTTAAGGTCCGGGCCAAAACTCTTAGACTGGGAGATACTATAAAGACAGATTTTCCTTCAAGAAGCTAGACTGTATTGAGTGAATGACTCATCCTGCTGTCTACATAGTTCAAGAGAGTAATGCAGGAACAAAGGTCATAGCATGAAGGCATCGTGGCTAAAAGTTCTTTGTATTTTTTTAAAACTTTACAGGAAATTATTTTACATTTTCCAGGTCATGAATCAGAATTGATTCAATGGCAGTGGGTGAGTTTGAGGTCCATCTGGAAATATTCCTCTCCTCATTTCAAGTGAGGGCAACTCACGGAGAGCAGGCCAACCAGAAAGTGTGAGTTAGAGATACAGAAGGTCACAAGGGCAAAGCAGACTTTAGAATTTGTATAACTCAGTGCCGCCTTGGTCTGTGCAAGACAGTGGCCCAGAGGCTGAGAAACGTTCTTAGGAGGAAGGGGAAGGAAGAGAGAGGGAACTCACATTCTTTAGGTACCTTCTCTATATGCCTGTCACTGGATTGCATTCTTTGCTTTACACATACCCCTTTTATGATCCTGAGCAATAAAATGTAGGAGCCACAGGAGATGGTGGACTGCTTTCCTCTCTCATCACATGGGGTTAAACTAGAGGAAGTGAAGGGTCAGCATATGAGAGTGAGATTAAGGAAGGATTGAACAGTGCACAAGACTAACCTCTGTTCCTAGAGACCTTCTAAAATGCCAGGCCTCCCTGAGAGTCATTTGTGTGTGACTAGAAGCAGAGCTGTGGAGGAACCAGAGTACTACTATTGGCTCGGGTTGGTCAGGTCATGAGCTGAAAATAGGGGATTCCATTTAGAAGTAGGAAACAAAATGGGCAGCTTATCTTAGAATGTCTTCCTAGAATACGGTATTTCTAGAGTATGAATGATTGTCGAAGAGACAGATTCCTTTGATAGCCCTGTTTGGTTTTTGGCTTGGGTTTGTGACACCATTTGGAACAACGTTTGCAGCTTTGGGAAGAGGCAGTATCAAGTTCAGGGTTCCTAGGGGCACGTGGCCATCTGGAAATCCACAGTATGAGGTGGTGCTCCCTGTAGTTGCTTGCTGGCCAGCCCGGTAGTTTACACCCTGACAGCTGTTTCACTTGGGGAGCAGAAATAGCAGGCAGTGGCCCCCGTAATATGAATCCTTGGTGGTGTAGCGTTTACGCGTTGTGCTGCTGCTAACCATAAGGTCAGCAGTTTAAAACCACCAGCCGCTCCTCAGGAGGAAGACCGGGTTTTCTACTCCCAAAAAGAATTACAATCTTGAAAACTCACAGAAGCAGTTCTGCCCTGTCCTAAAGGGTCCTTATGAGTCAGTATCAATTCCATGGTAATGACGTCCCCTTGTTATAGCACAGTCTTCCAAAGGAGCCCCGGGTATGTAGCGCGGTACTTTCTGTATTTTTGACCAACACCATAGTCCAAATGCATTGATTTTTCTCCAGTCTTCCTTAGTCATTGTCCAACTTTCACGTGCATCTGGTGGTATTGTGGTTATGAGTTGGGCTGAGACCCGCATGGTCAGCAGTTCGAAACCACCAGCAGCTCCTTGGAAAGACTGGGCATTCTACTCCTGTAAACAGCGACAGTCTCAAAAACCCACAAGGGGTTGCTATGATTCAGCATTGACTCAATAGCAGTGAGATTGATTGGATTTTGTCCTGAGTACAGGGGGCAGGTCCCACACTTCAGGAAGCTGTTGGATTTAGTGAGCATTTTCTACCTAGGTGGGTAGTGGGCAATCAACATGTATAAACCACATTGCAGGTCATAAAACAAACCAGCACGGGATTACAGAGGGAACCAAAGCAAAGAAATGTGAAAAAGTGAAATAACTCTGAAAGGATCCTTTAAAGGTACTGAAGGAAAAGGACATGGACCCAAGGAGAAGACGGTGAACAGAGGGAAGTGTATGTACGTTCTGTGCAGAGGGCTGTGACTGGACGAGCTAGAGTGGTCCAGGAAAGGAACATTAGGGAGTGAAGTTGGAGGAGCAGTCTTGTTGTCCTAAGGACTTGGGATTTGATTGGGATATAACAGGCAACACAGCATGATGGAGAGGTAAATGATGTTGCAGGCTTTTGCAGCCGTAATGTGTCGAGCAAACAGGAAAACTACCGAGATAAGACTAGTCTTCCATACAGGCGGTAGGAATCACATGGAATCGACAGGAGCTGTGTCCATAGGCATGAGCAAGGTCTGGTTTTAGCTTGAACTGGCTCGGAGGCCCGTGGGGTGTGTGAGTAGTCCTGGTTGGGCTGAGAAGAGAGGAGTGAAATTTGGCCTTGCCATGAGGGCCCCAGGACATGGTTGTGCCATCGTCAGGAGAGCGGGGCAAGAAGTTTATGCTTCAAATGATACCGCAGGTCTGGGATTTTTGTTTTTAAGAAGTAAGAAGAGCTTGGGAACCAGTTGATGTGCTGTATCTTTCCCCATTTGCCACTGCACTGCGCAGGGGGTCTAGTGGCACGGGTGGTGTCTACCTGGATGATGCCATCTTTCTAGGTTGGAAACCAGGCTTATTGCTGGAGTGTGGCTACAGACTTCAGGAATGTTACCTCACTTTCACACCTAGGAAAGAAAACACTGTTTTTTGGACCAGTTTCTACTCCCTTTAATTCTCTGAAAATGGTCTGTGACTAGCCTGTGGCAGCATGCGCCTGTAGAGGCACAATTCTCTGGTTTGATTCTTGGAAGGCGTTTTTCTGTCCCTCCCTGGGGGTCATTTGTATCTCCGGTTCCTGCTCCCAGAGCCATAAAGTGGGAGCCCCCATTTATTAATTGGGTTGGGACTGGGGAGGGGGTCGGCGGGGGACTCTTTAGTGCGGCAGGCGGGGGTCTTCCCGAATGAGCCCATTAGCCAGCCCCAACGGCAGCTGAACCGGGGCTGCAGCCAAGTCCTCTCCGATTCAAAAACCCTCCATCGCCTGCAGCAGATCAGAACAAGGCCTGCGGGAGCCCTTAGCTTCTGATTGCAGCTGGGAGGAAGGACAAAACCATTTATAGGAAGCCAAGTAGCTCCTGTCTCAGTGTCTCTTCCTTTCCGACTATCGGAAGGGAAACCACTGGGACATTGTCGCCTCCCACCATGGCTTCTTACATAGAACAGGAGTCTGTGCATTCGTTGGACGTTGATGATGATGCTCTGGGTGTCTTTACATGTGTCCCTGCTTTCTAGTCCCACACAGTTGTACCGGATAAGCTGCTTCTGCTCCACAGGGCAAAGCCAAGTGGGTGCTCAGATTGCTAAGTAGTGTCAGGTGAATTGGGGTGGGGGTTGGGTGCTTATACTCTTCCATCCTGCCCCCAACCCCCCCACCCCGTCTCAACTACTCTATCATGATTCAGGGTTAGGGTTAGAGCTCCTGTACATCTTTTCCTCCGAAGAGGAGGAGTTTGGGGGTTCGCTTTCAAGGAGGCATCCTACTGGGATGCCCACTTGTCCCGAGAGAAGCAGGGTCTACAGGGAACGTTCTCTCTTCAGGCCCAGGAAACGATGAAGGAAGAGTTGCAGCGTCTCGCTCCTCGTGGGAGGACTTCCCTGGCTTCCCTTTGTAGAATCGGACATGACCAGAGCTGGAAAGGGCCCATAGAGACCTCTACTGCACCCTCTCCGCACCGTCTAGGAGCCTGAGGGTTTGAGAAATTAGTGGCCGTCTGCTAGGACTAGCATCCAAGAGTCCTGAATCTTGGACCACCAGGTCCAAGAGTATTGATACAGGAATGTAGAGCAGCCCCAGGCCCCTCAGGAAAGGCTAGGGGAAGGAGGAGGGATAGAGATTGAGGGAGAGGACAGGTAAGAAGTCATTAGTAGAAAAGTCACTGAACTTGGTTATTTTTCACCTCAAAGTCATTTTCCAACGACGTGCAAATTTCACAAAGATCGTATTTGGCGGCTAAGGAGTGGCAGCCACAGCCGAAGATCAAAATGGTCCTCCAAGTGACTTCACAGTTTAAGGGGCGCTTTGCCACTGTCTCTGGGAGTTGGATAACAGGAAGAGACCCTCAGAGGCAAGAATGGGAGGAATTAGCCCCAAATCTAAACCCAGGTGCCCCTGTACTACAGAACAGCTATGTCGAAAACCAGAGAGAAGGGACAAAGGAAAACACATCTGTTGAGAAACTAAGGGGCAAAAGGGGGGAGGGGAGCTGAGTGAGAAGGAATTCTAAAACCCTGAGCAAACTGAGACTAAGAATTCAGAGAAGTTCCAGGAAAAACCTCTCCCCTCCCCTCCCTTTCTCCCCTCCTATTCCCTCTCCTGAGTTTTGAGTTGCCCACTGTCCTTTGATGGGGCAGAAGGAAGACAATTGTGGTTCTTCATGTAGCCTGAGCCTTGGTCATGGGTGCTCAGTGGACTGATGTGTACAGCAGGCTCTGGGCATTATTCTCACTCCCTTCCCCTTCTTTCGACCTCGAAGACGTATCTACAATCCCTCCCAATGCTTACTGTGGATCTGGGAGCCATGGATGAGCAGAGGGGGGAATGCTGAAGCTTTCTCAGGGGGGAAGCCGAATCTTGAAGGCAGAAAGGCACCAGTGGGCAGCTTAGGGATGGAGTTACAGATGTCAGTCATGAGTAGGGAATCTGCAATAAGAACACTGTCTACTGATGACAAAGAAGCAGGTGCCAGTACATAGGCTTTACTCCATCACACCCTAACTGATGGCGCGGGGGGGGGGGATATTGCAGTGGTCCTTGTGCAAATATGTCCCTACTCAGAGAATGTATGGGAGAAGGGTGAGGATTTCTACTCCCGTAAAGAATTAGAGTCTCGGGGGCAGTTCTACCCTGTCCTATAAGGTCACTAAGATTTGGAACCGACTCAATGGCAGCGAGTGAGGGAATGTATGATAGATTCATTTGTCCCAAATGTATGGAGTCTGCTGTCCTGTAAATCTCTCTGTCTCTGAGAGTCTGTCCTATAAACCTTGTTGTCTGTCTCATAGTGCCTTGTTTTCCTCCAACACTTTGTAAATAAGTTGTTACATATTTAAGAAGACCTCAACCTCAAACTGGCGATCTGACTAGGCGGCCGCCTCGGTCCATGCAGTGTTTGATGTGCCCTTCGGATTCTTTGCCCTTTCTCTCTAATCTTGGGTTTCAGGGCTCTTGTTTCTGTTGAATTCCTAACTTCCCTCCCCCGATGACAGACTATGGTGTTGAAGTCATCAGACTTGAAGCTGGTTCCCTAGGGGTAGGAATTTTCAAACTGAGCTCTCTCTGGGAGCATAATTCAGACCCATTGGTTCATCTGAATCCCTCGGGTTTGAAGGCACCAGAAGAGACCATAACTCTCTGTTTCCTAACAAGGCCACGTTCGCTAGGTGAAAGACCAGTGATACTCATCTTCCCTTGGACCTGATACAATCTGTTGTTTTTGTTTACAGGTGGCAGCAGCAGCAGCAGCAGCCGGGATAGCCCCTGAGGAATGCAGTCATGTCCATCAGTCACCTGGCATCCTGAACCCTGACAGGGTCCAGCCCAGGGCATTTTTCTAGAGTGTTTATAGAACCTGAAGCCAGGTAGGGATCGAAGACCAGTCCAAGGCCCCTGAGTTTCACTTACATGGGACAGTCCTACTCCTGATCTCAAGTACAGGTGCCCTTAGTGATACTGTGGGTCAGGTGTTGGGCTGCTAACCCCACCAGCCCCTCTACAGGGGAACAATGAGGGGGTCTTTCTTGGCGGCTATGTGTCAGGTCTCTATAGGTTGGAATCAACTTGACCTCAATAGGGCTGGTTTGGGTTTGGGTCTCAAGGAAGTGTCTCTCCAGAGGAATTTCCTAAAGCTTGTTACTTGATGCTATTCTGGACTCTGGGGTTCTACACTTTTTTCTCTTTCCTAGCTAGAGCAGGTCACCCCTTTTCTCTGCCCAGCCATTTTATTCCAGCTTTACCCTACTAGCCAGTCACTCTTAAACACCTGCCCTACTCACCCACCATCCTCATCCACACAGCCACAGCCCTGCCTTGCATGTCTTCCTTAAGAAACCGTTCTCTCTCCAAGTCTTGCGTCAGGTTAGGGCAGTGCTGTCTATCCCTCCTTAGTAATCAGCTATCCCACATCCACTCCAGGTTTAATGGAAGATGCCATCCGCCCACTGCGTGAGACACGAGAGGCCTAGAAGCCTGCTTCCCTGTGTCCTCAATGCCCAGAGCTGACAGGTCACCTGTCCCTACCCTTCTTGCCTGCAGGTAGGTGTGCTTCTCCCCTACCCACCAGCCCCAAACAGGGTCCACATGGACCTGTTCTCTCAGTTGTTAGAACAGCTCCATCCAACGAGAGGCAAAGCCTACTTCTGTTGTCGGCCCTAGTGACTTCTAGTACTAGTTGCCTACCATCAGGACAGACTTCCTGGTGTCACCCTCTCCCCACCCCCATCCCCGAGTCTCGAACCATTTCCCTAGTGGTGGGTGTGAGAAAGTGTGGACACTGGGGAGGAAGGGTCTAGTGACTGGGAGCCCTATTGGTGGCGACTGGAAGTGAAACCTCCGCTGTGTACCCGGCCCCGTGGCCTGGCCCCTGGGAGAGTTCTCTGATGATCTTAGCACAGGGCATTGTGTCTGGTTAGATTCTCCAGACAAGGAGCAGGCCAAGGCTTTTATCATCTATCCCAGCTTACTCCCAGACCCCACCTAGGATGGAGGAAGGACCATTAGGGGACAGGATAGAGGTTTAGATGTCACCCTGTCTAGTGCTCAGGTAGCATCTCTCATCAGGTCTGTGGAGAGTTGGCAGGGGCCCAGAGCCTCTCTTCTTGTTCCCTGGACCTTGGTGGTGACAACAGCTTACCTTCTTGGCCTGGGGCTTCCTCTCCCAGCAGTGCCCCACTCACCCCTGTAATCCAGCCAGCACCAGCAGCAAGTCTGAAAACATGCCAGCTGTTAGGTGGGTGTGCCCTCCCCTGGTGGGCACATGCCTGGAGTTAGAAGAGGAGCAGGTGGAATGGGACAGACGGAGGATAGGGCAGGTGTCAGAAATCAGGAAGTGCCCTGGAAGTGGTTGTGAGAAAAAGTCGGTGTGTAGAGAGCATGGACATTCCTAGCCCTGGCCACCCGTCTGTCAGGCTGATGTCTGAGCCAGAGCAAACCTGGGAGACTATTTTGGAAACTGCAGTCTTGGTTTCTGCCACACGAGGGTGCTGCTGGCCAATTAAAATTCATGCCTTAACTGACAGTCTGGGCGAGGGGGGCACCCTTTCCTCAGCACAGAGGTCAGAACCACCCCTAGAGGACCTGAGGGCCAAGGTCCAAGAAGCCAGAAGAAGTGTTGGTCCTGAGACCCTGAATACTGGCCAAGTGTCCTGCCATCTCAGTGGGCCTCCCAGCCAAAGTAGGGAGGCCAGCAGCTCTGATCACTAGACCCCTTCTTTCACAGGTGCTTCTCTCCCTCAGGGTGTGGTGGACTCCAGCTAACCCCCCCCCCCCCTACTGCCCCACTGTCCCCCTGTCGGTAGTTTGCAGGAGAAAATCTCTTCTTGTGGTTCTAAGAGCAGTGTCTTTGTTAGTGAGGAAGTATGAGGGGACGGGCAGAGGGGAGGTTCCGGTCTTCTGTGTCCTGTCTCCTCCCCAAGCACAGACCTGCCAGCTCAAGATGGGCTTGTGGCTGTAGTCAGGGTAGCTGGAGACTGACAGACACCCCGGGGTCCTGAGCCAAGATGTCAGAGAGCAGGGGCAGTTGCTTCCAGCCCAGAGCCTCCCAGCCACCCAGACCACTGATGGCGCCCTGCCAGCCACACCAAGTGGCCACGGGGCCCTTGTGGGGGGAGGGGACCCACCGATGACCCTCAGTCCCCATGAAACCCTGCCCGGTTGAACAGGCTAAGGGAGATGACAGGCCCCCCCCACCTCATGCCCAGGGCCCCTCCCCAGGAGGACAGCTTGATTAAACAGTCGGTGCTGCTGGAATTACTGCACAGCTGGCGCTCCCCCAGCACCCAGAGCAGAGCAGCAGCGCAGATTAAAATCTCCAATTAGCGTTAAAGTGAAGTGAGGAGGTGCTGAGGCTGCCAAGGAGGCCAGGCGGGGGCCCTGGGTCGGTAGAACCCCCCACTGCTGCCTGATTCAGAGTGCTACCCCTTGTGGCCCCCTTTATCCTAAGCTACTCTCCCAACAATGTGCAATGGATTTTGCCCATTTACTTTGCATTGCTAGAAGCCAAAGGCTTTTTTGGGGGGTGAGGGGCAGTGGTGAGCATTGCCTACTCCGGCCAAGTGCTGGGGGCTGTGTGTATGGAAAAGCATGGGAGAGCTCAGTGCTCATGGAGAACGTTGACCTGCCAGGCCGCTGCTGCTCTTTGCCCAGAGAAGGGGCCAGCGGCACTGGCTCCTCCAGGCTGCCTTAGCTGTAAGGTTGGGGGACCCTGGGGCCTACACAACATCCAGCTCTCTTGTATCTTATGGGACCCATCTGCTCTCACACCTTCCTTCCTCCTGCCCTTGGGCTCTCCTCAGCTTTTCTGTGGGCACCGAGAAGTGTCACCATGCCCAGGCCCCTGGGTTCCAGCTGACTCCTTGTTGTCTTTTCACCAGTTGGAGGAAGAGTAAGGGATGTGACAAGAACCAGAGGCCTCTGGCTTGCTCAGCTCCTGACCACCACCTGACCACCACACCCCCCCACTGAAGCCCCACTACAATTTATCCTTCTTCCCTTCAGGAGGAGGGCACGAACAGCCAGCCACACCCTCCGGCTGCCCTCTGCCCCTTTAAGGGAAATGGAGTTGGGTACCCAGCTGACTAAACCTACTCACACCTCCAGAAATTAGACACCAAGGCACAGTGCCACCCTCCCAGGCTGGCACATGCTACCCTGGCAGAGGTTCAAACAACCCCCCTACCCCCACTTTTATGTCTTCCTCTTCTCTCTCTCTGTTTCTTACTCTCTCTTTTTTTTTTCTCAGCTCAAAGCACAGCTGAGCCTTAGAAGGGAGGGGAGGGGGGACCAAGCTGGGGCAGGGGGTGGAGAGCTCCAATAGCACGTTTTCACCTGCCATTTAATTGGATGTATTTTTAATTAATGGGACCTCAGGGACCAACATGAGACAATCTGATCTCTGAATAGGGACAGGGGAGGGATTGGGTAAGGGAGGAGGATTGGGCCACTGGGTGCGGTTACCGGGAACCCAGGCCCATCAATCACTGGCCACTTTGCGTTCTGACATGGAGAATCCGAGGTGGCGGAGGCAGGGCATCACTGGAGAAAGGTGCCAGGCTTTCCCCCAACTTCCAGGTCCCTCAAAGGGATGGAGTCACCACCGGCTGCCTGGAGTCTGGGACCCCAGGTTGCACCAGAGTAGTAGGTGAGTCTCTCTTATTGCTTCTTGGTCTCGTTGGCTAGGGCTTGTCTCAGTGCTATCAGCTCCTGACTAGAGCACGAGGACAGGGCTTTGAGATCCTCAAAGAAGGCGCGGGCTAGGGCCCTAGCACCAGGCGCTGGGATTGGGGAGAGGAGAAGGGCAAGATTTAGAGATCTTTCTGAACAGTTTGACATAAAACAAGTGCTATGGAGATTACATGCAAAGCAGCATGCAAATGAGGCCTGTGCCTTTTGGGGTGTGAATCATAGAACCTACTGTTGCAAGGAAAGAAACTTGGAGCTCGTCTTGCTTGATCCCTTCGTTTACAGATGTGGAAACCGAGAACCAGAGTAGGGCACTCGATTGTATCAGCCCTTGATGAGCCTGGAGCTTGCTGGATTGGCAGAGCTCCTGGGAGCCAGGGGAGGAAAGGTATGTAGGTCTGAGGGGGACAAGGATGGCAGGATATGTTCTCCTTTGCCCAGAGCCCATGTCAGGCAGCTGCTGCTCTTATTCTCATCCACCCAATGCCCAAAGCCAGTTCATCCATACCCTTGCCTCTACACCGCCCCTTCCCATGGGGTTTTCCATGGTCTTTAAGGCTCCCAAGAAGGAAGGCATCAATTACTCCAACTCCCTTAACCAAGAAATAAGTCCCCTAATCCCTAATGAAGACAAAATGTGGATTCTCTTTTAAGATCCTGGAACATGTTTTCTTGTAATAGAAGCCACTGGGGAGAGTTGTGTTAAAAAATGCAATGAGGAGTGATCTTCTACCTCCTGCCCCACAGGTGAGCATTTCAATGCCAGGCCCAAACGGCTGAGTCAGGACTGGCTGAGTCTGTGTGGTGCCGGCCCCAGAGCACGTGGAGCCCATCTGGCTCTGCTGGTGGGGGGGGAGGGGCACACTGGAGAGCAAGGCAAGTTTCCAGCTGCCCCCTGCCCCCCACCTACCTGCCTCCTCCGCTTTCAGATACTGGGGTTAAAGATGGGAAGGAGGAAGGAGAAATGGGGCCTGTCTCACCAGGTTGCCAAAGGTGGCATTTCCTGCACTCCTCCTCCTCTCTCAAAAAAATTCTGCGTTCTTTGTTCTCTGCTTCATTAAGCTCAGTTGGTACAGGGGCAGGGATAGGCACCAGGTTTGCAGAGCAGTGCAGATAGCAACTTTGTCCCACTCTCCAGGCTTACAACACCTTCCCCTGCCCCAAGAACTATCTTCTCTTCTATCTTAGGACCTTACTTTATATACCTTGAGGAGAAGCAGGATCTGCCTCCCACCTAGTCCCAGCCTTACCCTATTCACCCCCTTTGCTCCTCATTTGTCTCCCCACCAGCTTGGCTGAGTTTCTGACTTCTTTACCACCAACAGGGAGCAAAGGTCCCCTCGCATCCTCCTCCACATCTCCCTGCCTTCGTGGGCCCTCAGGGTCCTGGATGAGGGCGGACAGCCAGCCAGGGAGCCGGACAGGCAGAGATTCTCTTGTCAGGAAAGATCATGGAGAGGCCTGAATGGGGAAGTGACAGAGGGGAAGTGTGAGAACTGAGGCCTGTGAGCCCACGTGTGGGATTGGCCATTCGTATTGGATGCTGGGTATGGAGGGGGATGGGAGGTGCCAGGTAGCTGCTGTTTCCACTCTGGAACCCATAACACTGGGGACGAGCATGCAGCTAAAGGAAGGTGTAGATCCTCTGTCCTTCCCCCTTTCCCTCCCCACCCTCCACTGAGGCACATTAGAGGGAGTAAAAAGTTCTCCAAGGAGTGGAGCCTCGGACCCCAGTCCCCAGCAGGCCTGCCTCAGACTCCCAAGGTTGAGCCAAGAGGGCCAGAGCCAATCTGCAAGCGTGGACCCTGCTCTGGGGATTCAAGAGGGAAGACTTGAAGTCAGTGGAAGACAGAGGTAGTGTTCCCAGAATTCTCAGCTCCCTGGAGCTAAGGCTGGAGGGAAATGGATGGGGAGCTTGGTACTGTCCCGGGGTTTAGCAGCTTGCTGGTGGGCCTGGGAAGAGATCTGGATATGTGAGCTACCCACTGTGAAGTCACTCAGGCAGATCCCTTTTCCCCAGCTTCCCAGGCCCTGGTGGAGGGCAAGAGATGGCAGTCCATGATGTCCGAGGAGGCAGGCTGAGGAAGAGAAACCGTCAATAGAGAGGGAGCCAGGAGACACTACTTCTCACCTGAGCCTCTCCTACTTCCCGTCCTCCCAATGCCCACCAGGTTGGGTGCCTGCTTTCCTGGCTGGTAAGTCTGCTTTCCCATGCACATGCTGGGGCTCTCACCATCCTTTGCTCACTCGGTCTCAGGGTGTCTGTGGGCAGATCCGGGGATGGAGGAGGAGGCTGGGGCCCTGTGGGTAGGGAGACAGTGGGTGCTGGACCTTGTGGGGCCAGAGCTGCCTGGCTGGGAAAGGGGAGGAGGGAAATGGCTGCTGGCAGTTCAGCAACGCTCCAGGTTCTGGTGACTCACTCAGTGGGGGTGGCTCATGAAAACCACAGAGGGGTAGGGGGTCCAGGCCTGCTAGAGCGCTCTCTTGCCCTACTTCTTCCCCAGGGGCAGCTCAGTGGATATGAAGACCTCCCATCTAGACTAGGGGGGCAAGGTAGACACCTGCTTTGAAAGAAGAACTGGAAATGGATGAGAAAAGACAGCAGGCCTGATCCCGAGAGACACTTCCCAGGGGGAAGGGCTGGGAGCAGCTGGCAGTTCTTGCCCTACTGTGTGGTTGGGTGCTGGGCAACCACATGCACTGTGGCAGTTCAGCCCCAGAAGGGTACCTGGCTAGAGCTCGGAGTACCCTGATGACACCTTAAGGCTTTTGGGGGCTGTTTGTTTTTAAGCACCGTTACAAGACTAGAACCAGGAGGAACCACCACTGGGTCCCAATTCTGCCCCTGAAAACAGACCCACTGAAGCCAGGGAAGATAGAAATGCTGCTAGACTGAGCAAAGAAGCGTGTTGGGCGATGCTGGGAAGCACTTTGTGCATACCCAGAGATGCAGGGCAGGTGGGGAGCATGCTTCTCCTCCAGCTCTCCCAGGGTCCTGTCTTAACCAGCAGCCACCAGAATGTAGAGCAGGAGATGCACCTGTGCCCTAACCACCGTTCAGGGAGCTGCTTGTTGCGGAAGGAAAGCAGTTAGAAGGTGGGGATGCCAGCATCCCAGACACCCTAGTAGACGCCACCTCCTGCTGCCCTCAGAGAAGGGTGAGCTAAGAAGACGGAGGCGTTTGCAACCCAGCCTGAGCTCTCACTTGCCTATTTCTGTTCCTTTCAGTGCCAGCAGCTCCCCTCTCCAGCCAAGGTAAGGGACATGCTGCCAGGCGGCTCCTGACCCAGAGGTGGCTTTGCTCAGAGAATGGACACACCAGCTACTCTGCATGAGAGAAATGGGCTCTACTCTTCCTGACGACTACAGACGCCCGGGTCCCCTTTTGGCACCCCCATAATAAAGCTGAGTCCTGAGTCACAACGTCACCTGGCTCTGGGTATAAAGAAGCACTGTGAGGGAGGGGCAGGAGGGCACCAAGTGGGGGTGGGCAGGTGTGGGGAGTTCAGTCCCAGGAGGGATGTAGGAACCACTCCTTGTAACCACATGCTCCTCATCTGTCCCATTTCTTTACCTCCCAACTCAAACCCCTGGTGGTCTGGTCTGGGCCCTACAGGTTTCTCTGTTCCGTGCGCATTATCCTGTTCTCTTCCCACCTCTCGATTGAAATCATACCACTAATGAATACCACCCAGCTCTCAGCCTAGTACCCAGCCTCTCCTACCTTTGTCCCTGTGCATGCCACTGGGGTGGGAGGCTGCCCCAGCTCCTTCCACGTATACTCATGACAGGAGAGATCTGTCCACTGGCACAAGGGCCTCACCTGGAAGCTGGGGGCAGCACTGAGGATGCAGGGTTGCCGAGCCCTGGGTGTGTGTAAGCTGTGCATTGGGCACACTGGTTTATTAGTGTTATTTCAGCATTGTGATGCAGAGAGAGTAAGTGTAACAGCTGCTCCTTGCTTGCAGTGTTTATTGTTACCTAGAGACAACCTCCTGGCTTTTTCCCAGCTCCCCCTCTCCCCCCCAGCCCAACCCCCTCCTTGCCAACAGTCCTGCTCTCCCCACACTGATGGGAAATTTATAGCCTGCCCATACCATCCCTTTAACCCTCTCCTGTCCATAAGGAATGTGGGCCTGGGCAAGCCAAAGTCAACAGTGGGAATGCTTGGACCCCAACAGAGTAGAACAGTGTGTCAGGGAGGGAGGGAAGACCCCTCGTTCCCCACTCTGTGTTCAGACTCAGGCCCCAGCCCTCTCCTGGACTCTCATGTGGAGAGAGAAGAGGGAAGAACTTTGGGCCTAGCCTTGAGCTCTTAGAAGAACCCCTTTGAACCTGGCCTGAAGATTCAGCCACGCTTCCCACAAATTTCTTCTCTTCCCTGAGTATTCTGTACCCCAGTGGGGATGGCCGGTCCTGAGCAAATGCAGCCAGGTGGGGTTTAAACAGGAGGGATACATGCAGAGCCCTAGCGTCTCCTTTCTGTCAGGTGCAGCCAGAGGCTCTAGCCCCTCAGTTCTCAGTCTTTCTCATGCTGCGACCCTTTCCTACAGGTCCTCATGTGGTGGTGATCCCCCAACCAGAACATTATTTTCATTGCTACTTCATCACTGTCATTTTGCTACTCTTATGAATCGAGCGACCCCTGTAAAAGGGGGCCCCTCAAAGGGGTCGTGTCCCACTGATTGTGAACCACTGCTCTAGCCCAAGGGATGCTGGCCAGATCACCACAACTGGGTAGATGGCAGATGGAGCTGGCTATTGAGCCTAGTGGATAAAATTGTCCACCTTAACTCAGCCTAGCACTGAGGTCCCAAGAGATTCCCAAGCCATCCTCTGAGCTCATCTGGTTCGGACTAGCCTGTTCCTCTCTGCTTGTCTTTCCGTATTCTTCTCTTGCTGCATGTCGTGGCTTGGCTTTCATGCTGTGGGGCAGATCCAAGAGCTGTAGGAGACTGTGGCACTGTAGTCAGGACGTGCAGAAAGCTGGGAAGGGACCCCTCCATTCCCTTCTGTCCTAGGATCTTTCATGGAGGGCCAGCCTGTCATGTCCTCTGGACACAGGAGAGCGGAAGAGGGATCATATTTGAGCAGGCACAGTGGAGGTTGGGCAGGCAGTTCAACTTACTGCTGGGGTGGTAAGACTTTAGAAAGAGTCTGCTACTTCAGAGACTTTTCTTTTGCTTGGGATGGGTTGAAGTCTGGGCGGAAGACAACAGTGCTTCTCCTGGGCACCTCCAGATGTGTGATGCAGCACGGTTTCCACACACTGCGCCCCTCTCCAGTCCTGAACACAGTATGGGAGGCGCTCAGGATGACAAGTTTCAGAGGCAGATGTGCAGTTGGGTTCTCTGCCACTTAGCATCTGTGCAACCTTAGGTGAGTTACTGAACCTCTTTGAGCCCTAGCTTCCCTGTCTGTTAAATGCAGATAAACGACTACCTGGCCAGGCAGCGGTGAGGATTTAGTGAGAGAATGCTGGGTCGAGCGCCTAGGACAGTGCTTGGTTCTCAGTAGTGGGACAGTCAACCGTGGTTGAGCCAATACCATACTGGTGCTGTGATGGAGTCAGCAGGGCAGACCTCTCGAAGTTCCCAAGACTCCATGATTCATTCCCCTGAAATTAGAAGCCTAATGTGTGTTCGTGCACATGCAAGAGAGAATATCAATCACTCTTTTCACTACGCGGAGCAGAGTGTGATCCTGAGAGAGCTCTTGACTCCAGTTCCCTAAGAAATCAGTTCCCCCATTCCCACCGAGCCTCAAGCCAGGAGCACCTTGGGCAGTGCCCTGCCTGGAAGCGCAAGCTCCCTGGAAGCCGCAGAGCTATTAGAAGGGAGCCACGAACTGCTGTCTGTCATGCTGTGAGTATTCTCAACAACAGCGGCAAAATATAAGATAGCAACGCTACTATCTGCCAGACACTGTACAATTTGTAAGAAGTCCTGGGGGTGCTGTGGGTCAGACATTGGCCTGCTGGCGGCAAGGTCAGCGGCTCAAACCCCCTAGCTGCTCTGAGGGAGGGAAAGAGCCTGTCTGTGCCTGTGAAGGTTTACACTCAGAAACCCTACATGGGGTCACGAGTCGGACTCTATCCTTTGGCAGTGAGTTTGTTTTACATTTTCTCGAGCACATTTACCTATATTAGCTTTTTGATCCCTAGAACAACCCAGTAATGAAGGGACAGCTGCCATTTATTGTCTGCTCTGCACCAGACAATGTGTTGAGTTGTATATTTGTTTTCTAAGAATGTTTTAAAGTCTTTATTCTGCCACCTAGGTAACATGATATATAAGGCTCATTCCCTATTTGTAAAACCATGTAAATATGTGTGCGATATAAACAATGCCGCAGTGAACATCCTAATATATAAAACTTTATGCATTTTTACAGTAAATTCAGAGGCGGATTTACGGGATCAACAGATACAAATACTTTGCTCCAACAGTAATGATATAAATGAGAAAAACATTTTTTTAAGTCTTTCTCTTTGAAGTTCTGCAACGGAAACCTCAGGGCAGGCCCTGCTCCCTTCTGTGCCCAGCAGACACCAGTAATCTATCGTAGCCTGCGTTTTCTCTTAACTGAGGTCCCTACACATCCACTTGGAGTTAGAAGAGATAACCCAGAGAAATCCCTTGGACATTGCCCACTGTCCGCGGTGGTGCCATCTTGCAAAACTGTAGTCTAATGTCAAGACCATTGTTATATTGACACTGATAGAACACACCAATCTCATTTAGATTTACCCCACTCTACTTGTTATTGTGTGTGCGTGTGCACGCACTAAACAGTTCCAGCACCACAAGGATCTCATTTGTTACCCTTTTATGGTCACGCCTAGAGCGCCTCCTTAATGAGTGGTCACCTTGTACTGCCGTCCATTTCTAACATGTTGCCATTGAAAAAATGGAGTCACACAGTGTGTAACCTTTTTAAATTGGCTAACCCACACCCACTCAACATAATTCCCTGAAGACCCATACAAGTGGTATTGTTGTTTTGTGGTACGCACATCTCAGGAGTCCCTGGTTGGTGTTGATACTTAACATCCTTAACTGCTAACTCAGAGGTTGGCAACTAACAATCCACCCAGAGGTGCCTTGGAAGAAAGGTCTGGCAGTCTGCTTCCCATGGCAATCAGCTGTTGAAAATCCCGTGGGGCACCACTCTGACGCACAGGGTCATTGACCAGTGTCAACTCCTTTAGTGTAGATGAGCCACGGGTTGGTGGACCTGTCACCTATTGGAAAACATTCGGGTTGATTCCAGTTTGAGACTTTTACAAATTCATTAGTGAATATAACATGTTTTTGTTTGAACATAAAGATATTTTTTAACATTATGAACTTTCCCATCAGCAAATTTATATCACTTTGTACTCACTAGCAATGAGAGAAATCGTTCATTTCTTCTGGTATGTTGGATGTTTTATATGTGTAATTATTCTTCCTTAACCTGTAGGTTTTGTTATTTTCTCCACTTTACAGATGAGGAAGGTTGAGCCTCAAAATAGTTCATATTTTCCCCCAAGATCACATGCTGTTAAATGTCAAAGAGCCTGGACCCACAATTCTTGACTGTGAAAGCAGGGTCTTGCCACTGTGCCTTGCTTTCTCCGACAGAATGCCCTTCCCACTAGAACAGGGTTGCTGGGAAGCAGATATGCGTGGTATCAGGAGAAAGGTGTTAGAAGTGAGGAAAACCTTTGGCCAGTGCAGATCAATACTTATCTTTGAAGTTCGTGTATTTGACTCATGGGTTAAGAGAGCAGCAGTATCATGACCTGCCCCCTCGAGACTGTCCTCTCATTGCCAAGGAAGAGCAGACTGACGTGGCTAAATAAAGCCCATGAGCTCTATGGTCATAGTTCTGGAACCTGGACTAGGGAAGGGAGGATTCAGCCTTTAGATTCTGTTGGCCTCAGGAATGCGGAGTCGAGAACCTTCTGAGGAAAGGTCTGAATAGCATGGGGTATACGTCTTGACTGTCAGTTTTGGCCTGCTTGTGGCTGTGGTGCTGGAAGCTATGCCACTGGCATTTCCATTGCCAGCAGGGTCAGCCATGGAGAACAGGTTTCATCAGAGCTTCCAGACTGAGCGATAGGGAGGACCTGGTGATCCGGGCAGGTAAAACCCTGGACTAGAAGTGGAACATTGTCCAACGTAAGGCTGGAAGGCAAACCCTTCAGGCTGGAAGGCACTCAGGATTTGAGAAGGGCTCCCTCTCAGAGTAGAGTCGACCTTAGCGATAGGGATGGAGTAAAGCTTTCATTTGCTAACGCGTCGGGTATTTGTCCGGCTTGACTAGAGAAACAAATCTAGGGACACTCATGTGTGGAAGAGAGAGCTTTATATCAAAAAGCAATTGTATATTGAGAAAACATCCCAGCCCAGTCCAGATCAAGTCCATAATTCCGACATTAACCCATATGTCCAATACTAGTCCATAAATTCCTCTTGAGACTCATGCAGCACATGCAATGATGCCGAATGCAGGAAGATCACAAGGTGGTGGGTGGAAAGTCTTATGGATTCAATGGCAGTGGAAGCATCGCCAGGCTCTGGCTGCCATCAGCGTGGTTCCATGTGACTTGTCAATGAGAATGTGAAGCAGAGAGAGAATGTGGCATGCCTCTTCTGATGGCAGAATCAAGAGAAAGGACGTTCCCAGAATCCTCATGAGAAGGCCATGCCCACAAGGAGGCATCAATCAGGCTGTGACCTGATTGACAGGCCAGACTCCACCCCTGTATTTATTTATCAAGTTGACATGAAATTATGTATCTACCACATGTGGCATGACTCAAAACGAGGGGGAAACACTGCAAACATTAATGAATAATAGGACTACGAGTGTAGGAATCTTGGAAGTTGTCAAAATGATATCGAATCCTTAAAAACTGATATTCTTAGGCATTCGTGAGCCCAAATGGACTGGGATTGGCCACTTTGAATGAAGAGAATCTCAGGGTCTGCTGTGCTGGAATGACAAGTTGAAAAGGAATGATGTCACATTCATTGTCAAAAAGGACATTTCATAAACAATAAGCATTTCAAGATCTATCGAGTGATACGTGACGTGCAGACGACACACCTTCCTTGCTGAAAATGAGGAGGAATTGGAGCACTTCCTGATTAGGATCAAAGATTGCCTTCCATATGGATTGTAATGCAATGTGGGAAGGAGCAAAATCTTCACAACTGGACCAAGAGGTACCTTCGTGATAAGTGGAGAAAAGGTTGAAGTTGTTCATGGTTTTTGTCTTGTTTGGATCCGCAATCAGTGCTCATAGAAGCAGCAGCCAAGAAAGCAAAAGATGTATAGTGGACAGCCCCAATTCCAACTACGTGGACAGCCTCCCCTCCCCATAGAAGAATTCACTTCAGAGGACAGCACTGAAGCTACCGCTCAGGGAGAGGGCACACAATGCTGATCAGTGCTCTGATCTTGTCCCAGAGCTGATCAGCCCACACAGGAGCAAATAAAGGGAGAAGAAGAGAGAATGGAGCATATCCTGGCCCACCAAGCCCTGAGGATGATATTCCCACTCAGAGCAGCCAAAGCACAGAGAGGACCATAGGGCCGGCCCCACTACAAGACACTACATCCCTCACTGACCCATAACTCCACAGGGGACAACACTGGAGACACAGTGCGGGAATTGTGCCCGATCTGACCCCACCACACCGAGACGAAACACTAAGGGTGTGCAACAGAACAGCAAGGGGAGCAGAGAAAGGAAGGTCCAAGGAAATACCAAAAACAGACTTTGGGGCCAGGGCATGGCACCCCATCAGACTCGACCAGAAAAAATTCCTAAATGTCAGCAAACAAGCCTTGAACTATTTAAAGGCTTTGTTGTTGTTTTGTTTTCTTTTGTTGCTTTGTTTTGCTCTGTCTTGTTTTCTGTGCATATTATCTCTGCAGGTCTGTCTAGATAAAATGGGTGGGATAAACAATCTGGAGGAGAAAACAACAGACTGACAGTTCTGGGGGGACATGGGAGAGGGGGAGGCAGGGAAAGGAAGTGGGTGTTAACAAACTCAGGGACAAGAGAAAAACAAGTGATCCAAAATCGATGGAGAGGAGGGTATAGGAGGCCTGGTAGGGCTTGATCAAGGACAATGTAACAGAGAGGAATTACTGAAACCCAAATGAAGGCTGAACATGATGGTGGGACAAGCAATTAAAAGGAAATAGAGGAAAGAACTAGGAGGCAATGGGCATTTGTAGAAGTTTGGTACAGGCATGTACATATGTAAATACATATGATGGGGGTAATAGATCTATGTGCATATACTTATAGGTTTAGTATTAAGGTAACAGATGGGCATTGGGCTTCTAATCAAGTACTCCCTCAATGCAAGAACACTTTGTTCTATTAAACTGGCATTCCATGATGCTCACCTTCTGAACACAACCACTGAAGACAAAGCAGATGCATAAGTAAATGTGGTGAAGAAAGCTGATGGTGCCTGGCTATCAAAAGATATAGCATCTTGGGTCTGAAAGGCTTGAAGATCAACAAGCAGCCATCTAGCTGAGAAGTAACAGCCCACGTGGAAGAAGCACACCAGCCTGTGTGATCACAAGGTGTCGATAGGATGAGGTCAGGCATCAAGGAACAAAAAAATCATATCATTGTGAATGAAGGGGGATGTGGAATGGAGACCTAAAGCCCATCTGTAAGTAATTGGACATCCCCTCACAGAAAGGTCGCAGTGAGGAGACAAGCCAATCAGGGTGCACTATAGCACCGATGAAACATACAACTTTCCTCTAGTTCTTTTTTTTTTTGTAATCATTTTATTAGGGGTTCATACAACTCATCACAATCCATACATACATCAATTGTGTAAAGCACTTTTGTACATTCATTGCCCTTACCATTCTCAAAACATTTGCTCTCCACCTAAGCCCTGGCATCGGCACCTCATTTTTCCCCTCCCTCCCTGCACCCCCCTCCCTCATGAACCCTTGATAATTTATAAATTATTATTTTGTCATACCTTGTCTTGTTCGACATCTCCCTTCACCCACTTTTCTGTTGTCCATCCCCCAGGGAGGAGGTCACATGTAGATCCTTGTAATCAGTTCCCCCTTTCCAACCCACCCTCCCAGTATCGCCACTCACTCCACTGGTCCTGAAGGGATCATCGCCCTGGATTCCCTGTGTTTCCAGTTCCTATCTGTACTAGTGTACATCCTCTGGTCTAGCCAGACTTGCAAGGTAGAATTGGGATTATGATAGTGGAGGAGGAGGAAGCATTTAGGAACTAGAGGAAAGTTGTAGGTTTTGTTTGTTGCTACATTGCACCCTGACTGGCTCATCTCCTCCCCGAGACCCTTCTGTAAGGGGATGTCTAGTGGCCTACAAATGGGCTTTGGGTCTCCACTCTATACTCCCACCCCCTCATTCACTATGATAAGATTTTTTGTTCTAATGATGCCTGATACCTGATCCCTTCGACACCTCATGATCGCACAGGCTGGTGTGCTTCTTCCAGGTGGGCTCTATTGCTTCTGAGCTAGATGGCCACTTGTTTACCTTCAAGCCTTTAAGACCCCAGACGCTATAGCTTTTGATAGCCGGGCACCATCAGCTTTCTTCACTACATTTGTTTACACACCCGCTTTATCTTCAGCGGTTGTGTCGGGAAGCTGAGCATCATGAATGCCAATTTAATAGAAGAAAATGTTCTTGCATTGTTTCCTCTAGTTCTTTAATGTTTCCTCCACCCCCGCTATCATGATCCCAATTCTACCTTACAAATCCAGCTAGACCAGAGCATGTACACTGGTACAGATAAAAGCTGGAAACACAGGGAATCCAGGACAGATAAACCTCTCCGGACCAATAATGAGAGTAGTGATACCAGGAGGAAAGGGAATGTGGGATTATAAAGAGACTTTTCTCCAGCTTTGTCTCCCCCAAAGATATATAAGCCTTGATTAGTAATAAAGAACTCTCTCCCCTGTCCTCTTCCCCCTATCGCTTGTTCCTGTAATTCCCACCTTCCGCATCTCCACGTGGACCACCAAGCAGGGCTAAGGTGAGCATGCTACCATGAAATGTGTCTTACTCCATTATTTTAATCTCTCTTCTATCTCTTATGCTCTCTATGACTTTACTATAATCTACTTATTATTGCTGTACAGTTGCACCTACTGGGCCTGTGCTGGCTTCCCTGGCAAGGGGAAGGTGGGGGAGGAAGGGGGAATTGATCACAATAATCTACATATAGCCCCCTCCTAGGGTATGGACAACAGAAGAGTGGGTGAAGGGAGACATCAGACAGTGTAAGACATGAAAAAATAATAATTTATAAATTATCAAGGGTTTGTGGGGAGGGTGGGGAAATGAGGAGCTGATACCAGGGGCTCAAGTAGAAAATGTTTTGAGAAGGATGATGGCAACAAATGTGCTTGACACAATGGATGGATGTATGGATTGTGATGAGTTGTACGAACCCCCAATAAAATGATTAAGCAACACCAAAAGAGATGTATAGCATTAGGTAAATCTGCAGCACAAACCTCTTTAGAGTATTAAAGAGCAGGGCTGTTACTTAGAGCACTAAGTCCAAGCCGTGCTATTCTCCATTGCATCATACGCATGTGAAAGTTGGACATTGAATAAGGAAGACCATGGAGGAATTGATGCATTTGAATTGTGCTGGGGAAGAATATTGAAAATACCATGGACTGCTAGAAGGACAAACTAAACTGTGTTGGAAGTATGACCAGAGTGCTCCTTTGAGGCAAGGACGGCAAAACTTGGTCTTGTATACTTTGAACATATTGTCAGGAGAGACCAGTCCCTGGAGAAGGACATCATGTTTGGTGAAGCGGGAGGGCTGCAAGGAAAAACAACAAAACAAAGGAAGGCCCTGGGCAAGATGGATTGACACGGGCTGGACGTAGGACCAACTGTAAGGGTGGTGCAGGGCCCGGCAGCGCTTCCTTCTGTTGCCCACAGGGTTACTGTGGGTCCGAGCTGATTCAATGGCCTCTCACAAAAGGAAGACCAGTTTGTAAGCCTACTACTAAAATGTGTGCACCAGCCACTACTGCCAAATAGACAGACACTAAAGAGTCTACCAATTCTTGCAGTCTGAAATTGTTCAAACACACAGTCCAGGTGCATTGATAATTAGTGATGGTTGGAATGCAAAAGTCAAACAAACAAAGGCATAATTGAAAGTTGAAAAATAAGATCTAGGTGATAGAAACAACACCAGAGATTTCATGGTAGGATTTTGAAAAGACCAATGAATTATTCATTCCAGACAACCTTTTGATCAACATAAAAGATGTGGATCTCTGTGGGGAAAATTGTATAGGAATGAAATCAGCTAAATCTGTGGAATGAGATGGTGAAGAAATTCATCAGAACAAGGCCAAGGGTAGACATGGCTGAACAGACCACCAATTGTTCATGTTCAAGTTGAATCTTGAAAAAAAAAAAATTCATGAGAGACAAAGTATGACCTTGATTGTATCCCACTTGAATTTGGAGAGCATTTTAAGACTAGATCTAATGCTGTGACCAGTAGTGACTAAAGACTAGACAAGTTGTATGTAGGATGAGGATCGAACATCATCCATCTTAAGTGGAGAGCAAATGTTTTGAGAATGATGAGGACAATGCATGTACAAATGTGATTTACACAATGGATCTATGTCTGGATTCTGATAAAGAATTGTATGCGCCCCAATAAAATGATTTTTTTAATCATCCATAAGAAAATGGGTCAGGGCTGTGGTGCAGTCCCTGCTGGGCTGCCACAATGGAACTCAGTGCCAAGTACCTCTGGCAGAAGCTGCAGCAAGGGCACGTGGAGGTGGAGGACACGACCCAACTGTTGCTCATTCAGCTTCCGAGTCCAGGTGGTCACCTCCAAGGTGGAGGGGAAACTGCAACCACAGGGACACCGGCTGGTGAATGTGTGCCTTGTGGAAAAGCTTCAGCACATCCCTGCCTTTGAGCAGAAGATCATGACCCCAAGCAGTGGACACGTGAACAACAGAAATGTCGGACAGGGAGCTGCACAGTCAATAAACTTTGAATCGAGACCAAAAAAAAAGAAAAAGCAAAGATCCTTAAAAAGACAAGAAAGACCAAAATGGATGTCAGAAGAGACTCTGAATGTAAAGTAGCTAAAGCAAATGGAAGAGAGAATTAAAAAAAAAGACGTGAAAAGAAGATTTCAAAGGGCAGAAGATGAGGTATTATAATGAAATGTGCAAAGATCTGGTGCTAGAAATTCACAAGGGAATTTCTCAAGCTGAAATAACTGAAGAAAAACATGTTAAGTTTTGAGTTATAATACTGAAAAATCCTACAAGCAAACTATTAAATGACACAGGAAGCATGGAAAGAAGCACAGGAGTGTTGCTGGACCTAGGGAATTGGCCAACCTTCAACCATTTCAGGAGGGACGTTGAGACCAAGAATCAATCGTGTTGGTCCTGAACTATGTGGCGGCTTTCTAGCCCAGAATGACTGATTTCCCAGCCAAAGGCAGATACGGTTGCTGGGTAGAAAAGAAGCAGCAGAGTGGTGGTAGCAACCAGATTCTATGGGGAACATGCTGAAGCTTTGGAGACTGCCCTGGAGGTAGTAAATGACTGAAAAAGAATCCTGTGTCTTCAGATATAAAACACACAGTATGTGAAGATCAACTAACAAAACTTTTTTGGGGGGATTGGTAGGGTGTTAAGAAAGAAGCCAAAACCTGAATTTTTTTTATTCAAGATATTAATGCAGGCTTAAAAGGTGAAACAAAATGAGCTGATGCCAGGGCCTTAAGTGGAGAGCAAATGTTTTGAGAATAATGAGGGCAATGAATGTACAAAAGTGCTTTACATAATTGATGTGTGTATGGATTATAATAAGAGTTGTATGAGCCCCTAATAAAATGATTTTTAAAAAAGGTGAAACAAATACCTGAACAATTAGTTCCATTTCTCTATCTGAAGAGCAGTTTGAAAATTTAAAGTGAGACAAACTCCTTTCTGGAAGGTTCTGGGTTTCCTGGGCTTCTACAATGGCAACGAGTTTCAGGTAACCAGAGCAGTATCACTTCCTGCTCTAATTTATGCTTACGTTACAGTGGAAAGTGGACACTCAGCTGAAGCAGCCAGGTGCACCCTGGTCCTGTCCTCCCATTTGCACACATCAGCATGACAGTGATGGACGCTCAGGAGAGCCCGCGCTTCAACAACGTCCAGTTAACAGCGGGGCTCTCTGTGGGATCTATCCCGATCATGGTAGACAACTGAGGAAGAGCGGGAACCTTGAGTGGTTGAATAAGAACAAGTCTAGCTTCCTGACCATGTGGGAGAGGACAGAAGAAAGGGGGAAACTCGTCTCTCAGTGGCCTTCAAAAAGTGGCCAGAACAACTCCATGTTCACCCTGTATGAACTGACCAAAGGGGAAGACACCAAGGACAAGGAGTTCCACGGGCCTGATGAGGCCACCCTGCCGCTGCGCTCCAGGCCCTCCAGCAGGAGCACAAGGCCGAGGTCATCACCGGCAGCAGCAATAGCCGACGCATCAAATTCTTCTAGCAGAGACCCGTCCCCTTCTGCTTCTGACCGCCCACCCTTCCAGGACTTTCAAAAGGAGACAGATCCAGCATCCCCACAGACTGGGTCTGCGACTCAACCGTATACGCCAAAGGGTTCCAGTCCTGAAGGCTGGGACCCAGGGATCGGGGTTTTCCACGAACCCCACACTTCTGTCCCTTGGGTAGGGTTAGGCTGAGGTGCCAGGACAAAAGATGTACTGCTTCTTCCCTCCTCTCCTCTCCCACCCTGGACTGTCCCTGCATCAGGGTCTGTAAACCTCCCTCCAGCGTGCTCACACACGCACTCATGCCTGCACAGGCTCCTGCTGCCTCCGACCCCTTCCACTCCCTCAGCGTGGCTGCCTGCCTCTCTCTCAGGCTGGTGTCAGATCCTTCCAAGGGAGTGGGGAAGAAGCCCCAACTGCAAGCAGCCTTCTAGGCACTAGCTAGGCCCAAGAAGGGTCCTAGCAGTGAGAGGCAAGCTACACTGATCTATGACATTAAAAATCTAAACCCTCCCTCCCAAAAAATATGGAGACAAGCAAGTGTATCGATTGGAACTCTACCCCTAAAGATCAAATTATATCCCAATCAGTATTTTTAAAATTAGTATTCAGCTATAATAAATACGTCCTACAATTCAATGATGCAATCACATTAAGGGTTATACAACCATAACTACAACCAACTTTGGAACATTTTCTTCCCACTTGCAGTGCCCTTCACTATTGCATGATGACGTAATGACTCTGAAAGTGGGGATTCTGCAGCCAAGCCCCTTAAACAGTAGGTGACATTGAAAAATTATTCTGTCCAAGAAGATGTTTTGTTAAAATTACAGGAGGAAATTGAATATTATATCATTGGTTGATATTGCTTTAAAAAATAGAAAATGTTTTCATGTCATCCTAGTAGAAAATGTGGCCATCAGATTCAAGGTAGATGATAATCACAAAAAGAAAACTTCAGTGTTTAAAATACTTGATATTGATATTTAACACATTTTATTTGGTGAAATCTGAGGTCTTAAAAGTGTACAAGCAGCTATCTAAGATGAAACCATTGGTCTCTACTTGTCCTGGGCAAAAGAGAACCAAGAAAACCAAAGACTCAGAAGATTTTGGGAGCAAACAATGTATGTAGGAGGGGGGACTAAAACTGATTTTAAAGTGACAACCATGGGGGGTGTTCTAAAATGTACTTTGGTAATGATTGTACAATTCTTGATATGATTGAACTATTGAATTGTATGATATATGGGTCATGTCCCAATAAAACTATAGAACAAGAAATAAGCAAAATAGTAATAAGCACACCAGAAAAACGAAAAAGAAAACCAAAGACTTAAGAAACTAGTCTACAGAAACCAAGGCTTCATCTCCTCGGGAACCAGAACTAGATGGTGCCCAACTACCACTACTGACCATTCTGATCAGAGCCAAGATGGATGTGCCTGATAGAATGGGAGAAAAACGTCAAACAGAAGCGCATGTTCCTAAAACAAACAAGTGCAAACTCCCTGGACTGACTGAGACAGGATGACTCTACGACTACTGCCTTGAGATGCTTAAAATCTTGAGCCTTGATGTCACCCTGTAGCTAAGTAGCAGATGGCTTTTCCAATAGTGACTATTGCCCATAAGTACTATTCTCCTTTCGAGATTAAATGGCCAATAATCACTTTAAAACAATGAGAATGTAAGGGGGCAGGGGATGGCCACGGAACCACCAGAACAGAAATAATGAGAATGTTCACATATTGTGGAAAATGTGATCCATGTCACTGAATAGTATGTGTAGAATTTGTTGAACGAGGACTGAAACTGCTGTGTAGCCCTTGACTGAAAAGACAATAAAGTATTGTTTTAAAAGGGGGGCGGGGATATTGAAGGGAAAATCCTGTGCTGAAGAAGGCATTGGTAAGAAATGATTCCAAGAATTGATGGAATAGCACTCGAGATGTTTCAACAAACAGATGCGACACTAGAAGCACTCACTCATCTATGCCAAGAAATTTGAAAGGCAACTTGCTACCTGGCCAACCAGCTGGAAGAATATCTGTGCCTCTCCAAAAAAAAGTTAACCGAACCGAATGTAGGAATTACTGACCCAATGGCATTAGTGTCGCACAGAAAGAAAACTTTGCTGAAGATAATTCAAAGCCAGTTGCAGCAGCACATTAAGGAACTACCAGAAATTCAAGCTGGATTCAAAAGAGAACAAAGAATAAGGAATATCATTGCAGTTATCAGATGAATCGTGGCTGGGAGTGGAGAACACAAAGGTGATTACTTGTGTTTTATCGACTATGCAAAGATATTCTACTCCATGAATTATAACAAATTATGGGTAACATGGCAAAAAAATAGGAATTCCAGAACACTTGCTTGTGTGGAACCTGCACATAAGACCTAACAACAGATGGATAATCATTGGAACAGAACAAGACAGTCCTGCATGGTTTAAAATCTGGAAAGATGTGCGTCAAGATTGTATCTTTTCACCATACTCCTGTATGCTGAGCAAATAAAATGAGGAGCTGGACAATATGAAGAATCTAATATCCGACTTGGTTAAGAATCATCAGAATTGTGAGATCCAGATGGCACAACCTTGCTTTCTGAAAGCAAAGAAGAAGCATTTACTGATGAAGATCAAAGACTCCGATTTGGATTACACCTCAATGTGTAAAATAATTCTCACAACTGTTTATAAATTATCAAAGGTTCGTGAGGGAGAGGGGCAAGGAGGGAGGGGGAAATGAGGAGCAGATACCAAGGGCTCAAGTAGAAAGAAAATGTTTTGAGAACAATGGCAACAAATGTACAAATGTGCTTTACTGGATGGATGGATGGATTGTGATGAGTTGTACGAGCCCCCAGTAAAATGATTTTAAAAAGAAAAAAAAGAACATTATGGGACTTTTCACAGTTTTTTGAAGCCCTAACACTTGTATTTATAAGAAATAAAGAATAAATAGTACATTTTACTATCAAAGAAATTCTCACAACTGAACTAATAGCATCACAATAAATGAAACATATTAAAGCTGTCAAGTATTTTGATTTACTTAGATCCACAGTCAGTGCTCGTGGTATCAGAAATCAAATATACTGCATTGGGCAAATCTGCAAAAGACTGAAATGGTAAAAAGCAAAAATGTGCTCTTTAGGACCAAGATGAGCTTGACTCAAGCCATAGTATTTTCCATAAATGTTGGATAATGAATAAGGAAGACCAAAGAAAAATCGATGCCTTTAAATTATGATGTTGGCAAAGAATAATAACTATACCATGGACCGACAGAAGAATGAACAGACATGTTCTGGACAAAGTACAACCGAATGCTCTTTAGATGTAAAGATGAGCAGGTTTCATCTCATGCATGTACTTTGGGTATATTCTCACGTCCAAAGCAAGACTCAGGCCCTGGAGAAGGGCATCACATTTGGTAAAGCTGAGGGTCAGTGAATAGGAACGAACAACCCCTCAACAAAACGAATTGACACCGGCTACAACAGTTGTGAGAATGGCACAAGCTGGGCAGTGTCCTGTGCCGTTAAGCGTAGGGTTGCTGAGTCAGAACCTAACAACGACCTAGATTGACTAGAGAGCCCTGGTGCCTTGATAGTTAAGTGTGAATTGCTGACAGGAAGGTTGGAGGTTCGAAGCCACCCAGTGGCTCTGTAGGACAACGACTTGGTCATCTGCTTCAGTACAGATTAAAGCCAGTAAAGCCCTGTGGGACATCTCTACTGTCACTTGGCGTTGCTAGGAGTTGGAATTGACGTGATGCAAATAACAATCTGTAATGAGTGTTCTCTTCTGGAGGGACAAGCACAGTATAGCAAGGGTTAAGTTGACATTTACTCAATCAACACACAGACACCTTGGGCAGCTGAAGAGGAAGCCAGGTGAATGGAAGCAAAAATACCAGTCTCGTGCTTTGCCGTGGCTTTGCCACTGCTTTCCCTCCAACGAGTTTGAGGACTAGTGGACGCTGACAGGTGGAAACCTAGAGTCGGCCCAGAGTCAGTGGATGCTAGCGATGCCAAGTTGCAGGAGAAGGGGTTTGGCTTGGCTCCTCCCCTGGGAGCTCTGTCTGGCTAAAGACTGCCACCCCCACCCCCACCCCGCTACTGGAGCTGGTGCTCTTACGGTTATTTTACCATTGCTCCCTTGGCCTATTCCAATGACCATGGACTCGTCTGACTGCTTTGCTCACGTACGTATTCATGGTTCCAGAATCAAGCTGAGATCGCACTGTCACTCTTCTCCACTCAGCCTTGGCCCTTCAGGAACAGCACCTCTTCTCCCAGCAGCCTCCAACATCCCTACTCAGGAATTCCAGACGTGGCGATACATCCCGAGGCCTTCACTATTTGCACTGCCCTCACCGCGTGGTTGGAGCCATCAGAAAAACCCGTTGTGGCCCAGTGTCCTTTGGTCAGAAGTTCGTAGACAAAGGTAGGGTCACTCGTCACCAGCCCCTTCTCCCACTGAGGTTGCGTGACTCTATCTCAGTGTTCCAGAATGTGACTTGGAAGATGCTACTGGAGCCTCCTTCCGCACCCCTTTTTTTCTTTTCCTTGGCTGCTCCTTCACTCCAGGGCCCCCTTGCCTCACGCCACGATTCCTCTCCCATTCCTCCTTCCTCTTCTCTCTCAGCAAGTTTTTTATGTGATTACAGGCACTGCATGGTAATTAGTGCTAAACTCATTTGCACAACTACAGTTAATTGGCTACAACAATTAATTAATGTGTTGGAAATTTGGCACTGGAAAAAAAAAGTTTGTCATCAAAAAAAGGGCAAAAAAATGTAGAGCGAGGTACCCATAAAAATCGAGGGCAGGCTTCAAAAGCCCAGCTGGGCCTCAAACTTCAGTGTGGCCTCAGATGCTTCCCCACCCTCAACTTCAACACGTTTTCCCTCTTTCATTTTTTTTCATCTTTCATTTTTCTCTTCTCTCTTTTTTTTTTTTTTACAACTTAAGCAAACTCATTTCCCTGATAAAATATAGCATGACTAATGGCTAGAGCATGTAAAAATCATTGGGAAAATGTCCTTGGAAGACGAATGCATTTTCAGCAGAATAATTAACTTAATTAACAAATTCACATGCATATTCATCAGGCTATTAATGTCTTCTCGGCTCAGCTTGATGAACATTGCGGTAATAACCATCTCATTTACATACTGCATTCTACTGCGATCCAAAACAGAGACAACATACAGGAATACACACATATACACCACACACACACACACACACACACACACAAATACAACATGCGTGGGCGCCACTGGACATCAGGTTGGCGGAGAGTGGGTGTGTGGCCGCCTGTCTGTCGACTAAGTAGTGAGTGGGGCAGGGCCCCGGGCTGGGTGGTGTGATCAGAGGGTCATGAGTAAGGTGGGCTAGAGCTGCCCTGCCCACGTGTGACATCTGAAGGAACTTTCTCTCTCTCCCCGTTTCCTGGTTTCCTTTTCTCCGTGTCATTTTCTCTCCTCTCCGCCCTATCCTCCCCCCCACCCCCATGTCTCTCTAGGGGGAAACTTGGTATCCGTGCCAACTTTTTCCCCTCCCCTCCTCCCTCCCTCTTCTCCTTCCCTCTCCCAACTGCTGCCAGCCGGCGCCGGCGCCGAATTGCCAGCCCCGTGAGCTCTCTGTGGAGCAATCTCGGGGAGCAGTAAGGTGTGACGCGGGCTCTGCCGGCTTCGCAGCACCGCCTGCGGAAAGAGCGCAGGATGGCGGAGGAAGATTAAGAGAAATCGCGAGCAGGGCTCGGCTGCCATTGGTGTGAGCAAACGCCGAGGAGGAGGAAGGGAGAGGGAGAGCGAGGAGGGAGGGGGGACCAGCAGCTGTCGGCCTAATTCTTCTAACACTCTGCTTGTGGTCATATTAGAAAAACAGATTATGCCCCTCGGTGCCACTCACTTATACTTGACATACGTTAATGTTCTAGATCTCCATTTTCGGGGCTTGCCGACGGTGGACTTCAGGTCAAGGGGAATGGGGGTCCAGGTGGCCACCAGCGATGTAGCTTGTCATCCTCCCCTGCCCCCGACTCCTGTCCCTACCTAAGCTTTAGGAAGCAAGCTGGGGGCCCTGGACATCGAATGCCACCATTTGGCCCTGCTTCTTGTGCCTCCTTGGGTGGTGCAGAGGTCAGATAACACCAGAAAGCCCTTTCCCCAAAACTTACACCCCCCTCCCACAGAGTCCTAAGAGGTCACTAGGGCCGAGTAAGAGCATCTTTGGGGGTCCCTCATCCAACCTTCCTATGGTCCTCCCCCCAAGCCAGAAGGTGGGGGTCAGAGAAGGGGGTCCATGCTATGAGCTGCTCCATGAGGGAGCCACAGAGAAGCCAAAAGCGAAACCAGGCCCGGATTGTTTCTGCGTTGCTGTGGAAACCAGGTTCCCTCCTCCCGGCGGGAGGGAGGGGTGCCCCAGGCCTTCCTGCTTCTACCAATCCTGAGCACCTTGACCGAGGCGGAGCTTACGGCGAGAGGGAAGGACTCACAACTGATGGGGTCCGCACGGCCCAGCGCCCTTCACCCCCCACCCAGCACTCAGTCCAAGGAGACTTTCCCTCTTGGTGTCTTGTCCTCTGTGGAGACCTGTTGCTTAGCAACCACCAGTGCCTTCCTCCTAATAACTTGCGGGGACTGAGAGAGAGTCTCTCTGTTCACTTTCTCTCCCCTGTCTATTTATATTTAATAACTGAAGCCCTGTTTGGGGTTCTCTTGGCACCCGTTTCAGAGGGCTCTGAGATTAAACGGCAGCCTAAAGAAACCGACTTATTCCTCAGGAAACGCTTGTGAACCGAGCATGAGGGAGAGAGGAGACAGGGTTTGAATGAAGCCCTGGGCCACAGTCCCATAAGTATTAGGTAAAGAATGCAAACGCTGCAAGGCTTTAAAACTCGGCAGGTGCCCTGGTGGTGCTGCGGCCCGGTAAGTGTTGAACTGCTGACCACAAGGCTGCTAGTTCAAACCGATCCGCTGCACCTTGGCAGAGAGAGGAGAGAGCTGTGTAGCCTCAGAACCCCTCTTGGGAGGCCTAGTGGTAAGAGGAGGTCCACAAGGACCCCTAGGGATGAACCCCAGAACCCGGAGTCCATCCTAAAGGGCTGCCTTCTGGACTGGCTTTTTCCTTTCCTGGCCCACCTCCGTGACCCCTCCTGTTGTCAGTAGGTGCCGTCTGAATGGTGCAGACACATAGCTGCCCAGTGCGCAACAGAAGGAAACACTGCCTGGTCTTTGGCCATCCTCACAGTTGTTCTTATAGTGAAGCCATGGCTGCAGCCACTGTGTCACAGCATCTTGGGGAGGGCCCTCCTTTTCGCTCCCCCCCCCCCCAAGCATGATGTCCTTCTCTAGGGACTAGTCCGTCTTTCCTCATGACCTGTCCTAAGTACAGGAGAAAAAGTCTCACCATCCTTGCCCCTAAGAAGCATTCTGGCTCTACTTCTGCCCGGACAGTTCATTCTTTCGGGATCCATGGTACTTTCAGGAGCTCCACCTGTAAATTGCACTGATTCTGTTCCTCAGGTCCTCCTTATTCAGGGTCCAGCTTTCACATGCATATGAAGCCTTTGAAAACACCAAGGTTTGGGGAAGTGCAGAGTGGAGACCCAAGGCCCATTTGTCGGCCACTGGAGATCCCCTGTGGAGGGGTCTAGGGGAGGAGATGAGTCAGTCAGGGTGCAATGTAGCACCGATGAAGAATACAGCTTTCCTCCAGTTCCTAAATGCTTCCTCCACCCCAACTACCATGATCCGAATTCTACCTTGCAAGTCTGGATAGAGCAGAGGATGTACACTGGTGCTGAAGGCACAGGGAATCCAGGGCAGATGATACCTTCAGGACCAGGGGTGTGAGGGGTGATACTGGGAGGGTAGAAGGACAGTGGGTTGGAAAGAGGGAACCGATTACAAGGATCTACATGTGACCTCCTCCCTGGGGGATGGACAACAGAAAAGGGGGTGAAGGGAGATGTCAGACAGGGTAAGATATGACAAAATAATAATTTATAAATTATCAAGGGCTCATGAGGGAGGGGGGAACGGGGAGGGAGGGGAACAAAAAAAAAAGGACCTGATGCCAGGGGCTTAAGTGGAGAGCAAATGCTTTGAAAATGATGAGGGCAAAGAATGTACAGATGTGCTTTACACAATTGATGTATGTATGGATTGTGATAAGAGTTGTATGAGCCCCTAATAAAATGTTTGAAAAATAAATTTTTAAAAAATAAATAAAAGTCACACACAAAAAAGAAAACACCACGGTTTGAGGCAGGTGTCCCTTAGTCCTCAAAGTAATGTCCTTGCTTGGGCAGCTGCTTTACCGCTGCTAGAGCCCTCATGTGGGATGTCAGTGTCCAGGAAGGAGGGGCTGTGGCCAGACTGTGTGTGTGCAGCATGGCCTGGGTAGCTCCTGAAGTTGTTCAGACATGAGGGGACAGCTTTTCTGAGTCCTCCACTCGAAAGCAGGCCTGGCCTGGCCATAAGGCTGTGCAATAAGAAGGAAAAGGGAGAGCTTGGAGTGGCCTGGGGCCTGGACACACAGAAGACCAGGCTTGGGGCCCCTTCCCTTCCCATTTCTGGGATCCTGGCTGAACCTTGGGCATCCCTCATTACGTCATCAGCGTGTTTACAGCCCTGGACTGGAGTGGGGTCAGTTGAAACACTACAGGTGAAAGGAAACACTCTGTAAACACTGGATCTTGCTGAAATATTCTTTGAAGGTCTGAGGAAGGGGAGAGGAAGGCGTCCTGGGGACTCCACCCCACCCCCACAGCTCTCCTGGCTGCCTGTCCATCATCCATTAGGTGGTTGGCAGGAGGGGTGTGACTTTTCATGCTCTGGTTGGTGGGGCGGGGAACTATCAATCAAAGCCAAACATGAAGCTGTCTAGGAAGCATCGCCCGGGGTGTCCCAATCGTCCTCCCCACCTCCAGCAGCCAAACTCCTGACCTCTAGCCCTCCGCAGTCAAGGCCGCAGCCCTGTACCCCTCCCACCACCACACACCCCACTCTCACCCCCACCCTTCTCCCCAGCCAGGGCCTTCACTGCCATCACGCTAGCTCACAAACCGTACAGATTCACCAGCCACACCGCACCCCTCCCCAGCCCCCCTCCAACCCGAGCCTTCTGTGGGAGACAGATGGGGTGTCTGCGATAGAAAAGGCTCTGGGCGCTACGCCGCCTTGGGTGGGCAGCCCCCTCCCCATCTCCCTGCTACTCCTCTCCCCACCTAAGACACTTGGCTTCACCCTGGGCAGCGCTGGGAACTGTGGGGCATTCTGACTGTTTTCTCTTCTTAGGTTCAGCGGCCCTGAAGCAGCACCAGACCAGCATCTTTCTCAGAGGCCCGGAGCCCAGCCCTCTGGCATGGAAGAGCTGTCCTGAGGACGAAGGAGGTTAGGGATTGAAGAGGAGAGGGGTGGGAGGGCTGGAGGACCGAATGTATGGAGCTTGGAGACCTGGGTTAACAGGGGAGGCTGCACCCCGGAAGCTGCTTTGTTCCAGAAATGTGGAGTCCCCAGAGGGAAGCACCCAGCTTGGGGAAGGGGTGATGGAGCTAACACGACACGACAGAGATTCACTCTGAGCCTTTCTGTGCTGTCCCCATCTTCGGAGCTCTGGCCACCTGGTTGTTCTTAACTCTGTGGTGTCATGCGGCAACCTCTCCTCCCCCACAGCCTGCTTTCCAAGCTCAGCCCCCGTTCCTGAGGCTCAGCCCCAACCCCTGCCTGTACGCACTCAGGCCTCACCTAGCCTTCTTTCCGACCACTTAGCACAGTTCCTTCCTACTTATTTGTGCAGTCACTTGAGTACCAGATGGGAAGTTCCACAAGGGCAGTGACCGTGCCTGTCTGATCACCAGTGCACTCCCAGGGCCTGGCACAGTCCCTAGCCTAGAGCGGTGGCTTGGTAAATATTTGTGGAATGAATGGCTAAGTGACAGAGGACATCTCTGGCTCCTACACAGCTTCTTAGTCATGTGCTCACCCCAGAGCTGACCCACCCCAATGTGTGAACCAGAGAACAGGGTGCTGGGAAGGTGAAGTCACCTCTGTTTCCCATCGAGACAGGACCAACCCATAGTCCAGGTGGCAGGATTCTTTTTTTCATTTTTAATCAGGGCCTCTTACATCTCTTATCACAGTCCATACATTCATCCAGTGTATCAAGCACATTTGCACATATGCTGCCATCATCATTTTCAAAGCATTCTCTTCCCACTTGAGCCCCTGATGTCAGCTTCCCATTTCTTCTCCCTCCCTCCCCTAGCCTGCCCTCCCTCAGGAATCCTTGATAAGTTATAGATTATTTTTTCCATATCTTCCATTATCTTCCGTTGTCCCTCACCCACTTTTCTGTGTTCGTTCCCCTGAGAGGGAGCTATAAGTTGATCCTTGTGATCTATTCCCCCTTTCTCCCCCAACCCTCCCCTACTCCTCCTGGTATCGCTACTCTCCTTGTTGGCCCTGAGGGGTTTATCTAGCCTGGATTCCCTGTGTTTCAGGCTCTTATCTGTAGCAGTGTGCATGTTCTGGTCTAATCTGATTTGTAAGGTAGAATTGAGGTCATGATAGTGGGGAGAAGGAAGCACCAAAGAACTAGAGGAAAGTTGCGTGTTTCATTGCTCCCTGACAGGCGACAGGATTCTTGCCTGTCAAATCCTGGCCTGTCTGTTGATGCCCCAGACCCTCTGGACAGGCAAGGTCCTGGCCAGTTCTCTCCATATTGGGCCTGGAGTCTTGTACGCCGGACTGGGAGTTCCACAAGAAGGATGCTCAGAAAAACCCTCATTTCAGCCTTCACCAAGACTGCAGAGACCATCTGCTGCAGCCCCCTGTCTGCTCTGTCCTCCGCCCTGGGCTTCAGAGAAGAGAGATGATTTAACCAAGTCGGAGGGATGGACGGTATAGCCGGGAGCAGGACAAGCTGCTTCTTGCTCCTTCAAATATCTGGGGAGCTGGGCAGTGAGCCTTGGCCCAGTGACAGGAGCAGAGGAACAAAGCGGGTCCAAGAATGCTAGGTCCTTTGGGGTTGCCCTCGGAGACCTCCACCCCACCCCCAGCAGGGCAGTAAAGTGACCTTGGGGGAGAGATCTAGTCCTCAGCCCAGAACACTAGCTGAACCCTATTGTGATCTGACCCCAAACAATATTCCCAAGCCTGTGGGGAGTGGAAGTTAGGCCAGGCCTGGCCACTCCCCATTCCTACCCTTGTACAAGCACGCAGGCAAAACGCCAACTTCCCAGCCCAAAGCATCTCTCTGATCCTGCTCAGTGCCAATACCCAGTCCTCATAGGACCCCTCACCCAGCCCCCTGATCCTGGTGGTACCTGGGGCCATGGATCTGGAAGCCACTCTGGGCACTGTTGATCTCTGTGACCCCACCTGTTCTCTGGGTCCCTAATGAAGTAAGGCAACTCAGGCTTCAGGCCAAGTCCTTGTGTCCTCATCAAAGGCAGCATCTGTCCCCTCCAAGAAGATGCCCTGGGGGAGAGGAAGGGAGGGGGAGGGACAGGCACAGGGGAGAAACTATGAGTCTGTCTGGGCCTCACCCCAGATTCCACTGCAAACGCAGATTAGGGGTGAAGGCCAAGACAGCCACTGAGACCCGCACCCCGCATGCCCCCACGTGGCTTTATGCCCCAGCCCCTGTACAGAAGGCCCCCTCCTGGGCTCACCCAGCTACCTGGGCTGCTGTGGCTGCCAAGCCGGCGCCTTTTATTCATGCGTTGTTTTATTGCTGGCAGAGGCTGCTGCTTGCCACTGTTGGAGGCGTTCCTGCCAAATCCATCCCAACATCTTGGCCTGGCATCAGGGCGGCATGCTAATGTGGAAATTTAAAGAGCGGCTCGGCTTTAAATCGGAATTTTAAATGAGCGGCAGCCATGCTCCGAGGGGACCTGGGCAAAATCGAGCAGTATCTGATCCACCCCGCCGGCCCCCACATCATCATCCCCAGGGCCTCAGGGATCCCTTTGATTTGGACACCAGGCAGGGCGTGGCACGGGGCAGGAGGTGCCCAGGCCTAGTGTTTGGTGTAGCTTGGGGTTGCCTGGGGCCCTCCCACTCCGAAATCTGAAGGGCTCCACCCACTGCTTGCTGCAGGGGACAAATGAAAGCCAGGAAATGTGGAGAGCCACAACCCCAGAAGACCTGGGGCAGAGAAAGGGGAAGGTGGCATCCACGGACCACGTAAACTGCGCCCGCTGTGGAGGTGCGCCCGCCGGGAGGAGGCGTGCGCGGGTTGGAAGGCCGACTTGCGGAGGCCCCAGGAACACGTGCACGCACAGCACGCACGACACCCACGCGGGGAGAGGAATTCTTCATCCATGCAGGACAGTCTTTTTCCGATGGCCAGGCCACTGTCCCAACCCTGAGCGAGCTGGCTTTGGCAAGGCGCATGCCTGAGCAGAGCGCCGCCCGCACCCACCACCCCACTCCAGCAGCTGGCTGCTACCTTGAGTCAGCCTCGGAGGAGCCCCGCGCTTCCTCGGTCAGTGCAGGAACGCCTGCGCCCTTCCTGATGGCAGGCTGGCACCATCTCTGGTGACCCCAGCTGACGAGTTCAGACATTACACCTGGGAGAGGTGTTGGGCACAGCCTTGGTTTCAGAGGAAAGGAAGGGGGCGCGGCTAATAGACAGGACATGTTCTCTCTTTATCGGAAAACGTTACTAATGCCAGCCCCCCGCCGCCCCCCCCACGCCACACACTCCACTTTACCCAGGAACAGCGCCTCACTCCACCTTCTGCGCCGGCTTCATGGAAGCCGCCCCGGAAATCTGAATGTGTGATCGCGGGTGGCAGATCTGCAGAAGTTCACAAGGTGACTCCAAATGGATCCATGTCAGTGGACTGGGTCAAAGAATGCTCCCTGACCTTGCTCAGCAGTACCCCTCCCTCAGAGCAGGAGCCTGCTCCTCCAGAGGCGAGTGTGGCTACGTGCCAAGAGGCTTGGGGCAGGCCCGGGGCATGCAGCTGGCATCTGCCCACCGGATCACTCAGGAGCACCCCACCCCCCAGAGCCCCATTTAGATGGCCCCTGGGCTGCAGGGAGGCTGCAGCAAGCCTCCAGCTGGAAAGCTCATCCCTGCCCTTCCCACTGTCACCTGCTCCAAGATCCTGCCACAGACTTTACAGCTCTGCGATGCCACACCAGTGGGGCGGGGCAGGCAGTAGAACCTTGGGTGAAGCATAAGAGCTACTACTGAGGTAAAAAAGAAGATCCTGGCCTGAGATAGGGCAGGCGGATGTGAAGTGAAGGGGAGGGGCTGAGTGAATCTGCCTCTCTCATCTAATTAGCGTCATGCAAATGATATGCAAATCACCTCTTCTTTGTTTAGAGACCACAGGCCAGTGCATTTTTTGGACATGGGCTGCAGAGGGGCCTCAAACCTGAGACCCTCAGGCTCAAGAGCGAGGCTCTCTAGGGGCTCAGTTTCCTGACCTGTGAAACAGCAGGAGTGGATTATATGGCTTTTCAGGAGGCCCTTTCCAGGGCTCACAGTCGGGGTACTCTGTTGTGGGGGCCCAGTGCCAGAGCAGGTGGAGGGGTTGATTTTGCCTCCCTTGCCCCTGTCTGACCGCCTCCGTTCTCTGGCACCCCCTCCTACCTCCTCCCAGGCGCCTGTCATCTCAAACCTGGGCAGCGCCCTGAATGCAGTGCCCTCTCCAGGCCAGGCCTCTGCCACGGTGTTTCTCCACTTGGAATGTGCTTTCTATATTGGCCCCTCACCTCCCCAACTCCTTCTCCATTCCAATAGGCTTTGCCTGTCCTCTTTCCCCACTGCCCAGGCTAGCAAAGCACCCGCCTCCTCCCGCTGTCTGTCTGCTCCTCTCCTTGCTGACTGGACTAGACTCCTCGAGGGAAGGTGCTGTCAGGAAGGAACGTGGGAACTAGTATTGGTTTCCCAGGGCTGCAGTAAGCCAATGAGCACAGGCCAGGTGGCTTCAAAACCAGAGCTGCATCCTCTCACATGGCATCAGCTTCACGGGGCCACAGTCAAGGGCAGAGGCAGGGGCTGGCGGTTGCTAGCATTCCTTTTCTGTGGCCTCATCACTCCCCTCTCTGCCTCCACTACATACTTTCTCTCTCCTCCTCTGCGTGTTTCGAATTTCCCCTTTGCCGTTCTCTCATAATGAACTTCTGATGGCATTCAGGGTCCATCCGGATAACCCAGCATCCTTTCCTCCTCTCAAGAGCCCCCGTCTACTTGCACAGGTTCTGGGAATTAGGACGTGGGCTTATCTGTGAGATTTTGTCCTGCTTGGATCCACAGTCAATGCTTATGGAAGCATCAGTCAAGCGATCAAAAGATGTGTTGCATTGGATAAAGCTGCTGGACAAGACCTCTGTAGAATGTTGAAGAGCAAGGATGTCACCCCTGACCTAAGCCGTGCTATGTTCAATTGCTTCATACACACATGAAAGTTGGACATTGAATAACAACGACTGAAGAAGAATCGATGCAACTGAATTGCGGTTCTGGGAAGAATCTTGAAAGTACATGGACGGCGCAGAGGACAAACTGCTCTGTTAGGAAGAAGTACGGTCAGAGTGCTCCTTAGAGGCAAGGATGTCAAGACTTCTTTGTCTTACAAACTTTGGACATATTGTCAGTAGAGACCAGTCCCTGGGGAAGGACATCATTCTTAGTAAAGTAAAAGGACAGCGGAAAAGAGGAAGGCCCTCAATGAGATGGTTGGACATCCTGGGCTGCAACAATAGGCTCCGGCGTAGGAACAATTGTGAGGATGGCACAGGACTGGGCAGTGTCTTGTTCTATTGTGCATAAGGTCACTACGGGTTGAAACCTAACCATATTGGTGGGAAATATTTATTATCAGTTTACCACGATAAGTAAAGACAGTGTAAATTTTTGCCATTGATTGCGCAGCTGTGAGGTACCAGATGCCGTACACACACTTATCTCGTTTCCGTCTCAAAATAACTCTGAAAGGCGGATCTTAATGCTTCTACAAATGAAGAAACAGATCCAGGGTGCTCGAGTCACCTGTCCACGATCACATGACAGAGCCCAGATTTGAAATCGGATGAGTTTCGCTCCAGATTCATCATGGCCTTTGCCTTACCAACAGCCTCCCAGCCAACTCCAGGCCCTGGCATAAATGTCTTGCCTCAGTGAATGTCCAGAAAGAGAACTACAGGTGGTAAGAGAGACAGGAAGATGAAGGAATCCCATCTCTCCTCCTGATCCTGATTTGGGCTTCCTCTCTGCCAAAGCCCCCTTCCCTCCTCCTAATCCTTCCCCACCACCCCTGGCCCCTTGTTTCAGAAGCCTGGAATCCCCCCCAGTTTGCTGCCCCCTGCCAACTACTGCTGCCCAGAAGGGTGGCACGGTGCCTGGACTTCAAGCAGGAACGATCCAATCACAGAACCAGAGGGACTTCTGGAGGTCACCTCAGCGCAGCCCTCTGCTGACACCCAGACCTGCCCAAGACCACGGGGGCAGGTGAGGTCAGGGTATGAGTCACCGAGGGAAGAGCAGTCAGCTCTTTCTCCAACTACCCTTTCTCAAGGCCCGCTCGATTGGATCAGGAAGTCCTCACTCACGTCTAACCTCCCAGACATCATGCTGTAATGAAATCTGGCCAGCATCCGACCCAGTCCTAGATTGTCCAAGAAAGAGAAAGAGAATTTGGCCGAGTCCCTTCACCTTTGTGGGCCTCTTAATTCTTCATCTTTAAAATGGGATCCATGAAAACGATCATGTCCATCTTGTAGGACTGCTGGGGAGCCAGTAACAACCCCCGAAAGAAGCATCGGACGCCGGGCTCGGAGCAAGGCAGGTGCTCCAGAATGTAGCTGCCCTGCATCCTGGGGGGCACAAGGCTTCGCTCCTCAGTCACTCAGGTCTCCTTGCGCGCTGGACTGTGAACTCCGATTGTTCATCTTTTAATCGCTGCCGGTCCCCTCCCCAGTGTCTAGCCCGCGCTTGGGCACGTAGGCTCAATTTACATTTGATAAATAAACGAGTGACGTTGGGAGTCAGACTCCAGAGCCTCAAGAGGTGCAGGGCAAGTCTACCGCCAACCCACCCTTCTTGGCCAGATCCCGAGGTGCAGGAGGCACCGCCACCAGGGCGGCGGCGAAAGGCAGCGCTGCCGCTTTAAGAGTCCTCCCGGGCGTCCTGGTTGCCAAGGCGCGGTTGCCAAGGACTTGCGCGGAGCTGCGTCCGCCTCTGCGCGCCGGCTCCCGGCTCCCGGCTCCCGGCTCCAGGCTCCCGGCTTCCGCCGCCGCCGCCCGGCCGTGCAGCGCCGCGCCGGCCTGGGCTCCTCCGAACCGTCTGGCGGACTTGGCACCGGCCCCGGCTCCTTAGTGCCCCCGCGGTGCGTGGCAGGCTGCGGCTTCATTATCCTGATTGATTCCTCCTGCTCCCCGACACTGTGGAGGCCCCGGCCGAGGCGTGCGGGGGGGCGGGGCGCGGAGGCGGCATCTGCGGGCCCCGACCCCCGCCACTCCACCCTGACAAGCCTGGCGGGGCAGGGAGCGAAGACGCGGGGCGGGGTGGGGATGAAGCCTAGATGTGCCCACCTGGGGGACCCGCCCTCGGCAAAGGTTTTGTTCTGTGGGGTGGGGTGGGGTGGAGGGGGCGGGTTTTTGGAGGGGCTGGGGTGGAGGGTCTAAGGGTGAGGTCCCAGCAGACTAAAAAGGTGACATCTCTGGGAACTTGGGTCACGTGGACCCGGCCATGGGCCGTGTCTTTTCTCTCGAGCCTCCCTGGGCATCTCAGACAGGGGCTGCCCAAGCCACACAGGGCACCAGAGGACATCAGCTCAGTGCCAAGTCGTGGGCCTCTAAGGGAGAGGACCTGTCCCTGCACGGAGCAGGGATGGACCTGTCTACAAAGCTCTGGACCCCCAGGACGCCAAAGTGCACCTGGCTCGGGAATGCGATTGGAGAACCTTCTTCGTTCTACCACGTTGGCTCGTTGCTGCACCTCTCGGCTTTGGCTTCTTCCTCTGCGTGGCGGTAGTAAGTCCTTCCTGGCAGGCGTGGAGTGGTTAAATGAGATACTATTCTACCCTGGCGAGACGGCCGGGAAAGAGTTGGGGCCAACCTGCATCCCTGCTGCTGCCTCATTGGATGGATGTCCCTTCTTGATGGAGGCGAGTCTCCTTTTGCTTAAATCCCTTCTTACCCAGGAAGATGACTTGAGGCTTCCCTCGGGTCTGCTTGTCCAGGTAGAGGGGCAAAGCTGCCCTCCACCATATTGGCATTCGCTGGTTAATGTTTAAATTCTGCACAGGCTCCCTTCCAAACTCCCTACCCTGGAGTCCATGTCGACTGCTCGTGACCCTACAGGACAGTGGGTTTCCGAGCCTCCTCTTTCTCCCTCAGAGCTGCGTGTGGTTTCAAACTGCGGACCTTGCAATCAGCTGCCCAACACGTACCCACTTCACCAGCACTACTCTTCCGACAAGCTCCGCCAGCCCCCCCTCTAGCTTCTCAGCCCACCCTGTTCAAGAGGCAGACCCCAGAAGTTGTTCTTATGAGGACCTGGCCTTTTGGGGTCAGCAGCTGTTTGCCCACCTCGGCTGGGAAAGGTGATGCACAAACCGAGAGGCCATCTTTTCTGAAACTCGGGCGGGAGTCTTCACTGTAACTTGTGCACACGATCTGGGCAAACCAATGTCTGTTGCTGGGCTTGTTTCCCCATCTGGGAGTTCCTTCATGGATTCTTTACGTCCGCATTTACTGGGTGACCACATCTGGGCAACACAGTGCCTCCAGCAGGTGGTGGGCCTGTGGGAGCAGACACACCCACCAGCCGCTCCAACAGGAGGGCATTTGCTGCAGGAGAGCTGGCTCAGCTCTAGAACATTCCAAATGCTACAGCCCTGACCCTCTCCTCCTGCCTTGGTATGGACATATGGCTCTGAAGTAAAATGGGGGGGAAAATGAAAGGATATTAGATAATGATATTAGAATATATTTAGATAACAGTTATTTCATTTGTAAAAATATATTTATGGCTCTCAAATAATTTTTTAAGTGGTTATGAGGAACGGGCTTGGCTCTTCTGTCTCAAAAGCTTGCTGGCCCCTGCCCTAGACCTTCAGCCTAATTGCTGAATTGCTCTCCTGTGGGAAAAGATCCTAACATTTGAACCCAGGACTTCTGCGCATTCTGCTTCGTTGGGGTTATCGATCTAATTTTACCACAGTCTTGCTGTTCTTTTTCCATTGGAGTGTGGGGGCAGCAGGGGAGCGGGAGACAAGGATGTCAGGGAGGATACTCCCACCCCATGTATCTGAGCCCGCCAGGCTGCCCTTGATCAAGGTGCCCTGTGTGTGGCTGCCTCAGTCTACCTGCTAACCTGGCTGTGGGGGTGCCTGTCTCATGTTCACAGCCTATAGGTGTCAGCTCCACTTCCTATGAATACAAACCACAGGGGAGGGGGGGGCACTGTGGCATCTCCAGGCAGAAGAGAGAGCCAAGGCCGCCTAGTGGCTGCCAGGGAGACTGGCAGGAAGGGGCATCCACCCAGCATCTCCTGGGAAACAGTAAGCTCCCCAGAGAAGGGGCATTTGGAAATAAAATCCCTATGTGTTTGTATGTGTGTTGGGGTGGTGGGGGAGGGGGAGTTAAGAAAGCTCCCCAGCCCCTCTGCTTGTCTCTCTCCCAGGGGAAGCGCCTCTTTCCTTGGCTCTCCCAAAAACTCCAGCACCTTCTTCAGCCACAGTAAATGCTGCTGGGACTGGCTTAGATCACGGCCTTCAGATTCATGGTGCAGGTGGACAAAGAGTCAGAGCCCCAAGTTCTAGGCTACCCTGCCTCTCCTTTGACCCTGGCCAATATATCTCCTTTCTGAGGCCCAAGTTCCCCCAGCTCTGGAATGAGGTGCCAGATGAGAATTCTCTAGGACCGTCAGTCACCGTGCTGGGACTCCACAGGTCCCAGAAGACAGGCCATTTCCCCCTGGTCTTGGGAGCAGATACTTGATGGAGGTCAAGCACTGGCTTTGTGACCTTCAGTCAGCCTGGGCCCTTCACCTGCACGTTCATTTATTCCAGGGTTGGTGGGTACTTGGTGAGAGTGAGGGTCACATGGGAAGGTCCAAAGGCTCCCTACATTTCTGTTGGAGAAGTGCTTCAACCACCCATGCTACCCTGTGCCAGAGGCCAGCTGCACCCTGCATGCTGGTCCCCTTTACCAGGAGCTGGAAGACCCTGGAGACTTCCATTCCAAAGTGCCCAAAGTCAGCCTAAAGCAGGACCCACTATGCTATTGGGGCTGAGAGGTGGGAAGAGGGTCTCGGCTGGTGCCCTTTGCCCTCCCTTTTTATTTATTTACCTTTGCTTCTTTTTTTTTTTTTTTTTGGCAGGGGGTGGGGGGCGCCCTGTGCACAGGCAGCCTTCCAGTCCCCGGGCAGCGCTCAGAGACACCTGATTCAAAGCAAGTGGCGCCTGTCCCCCACTGGCGTGTCCTGGTTCCTGGCCTCTTGGCATTTGGAGGAGCCAGAGGAGCTCCAGGAGGGGAGAAGGTCAGGGCCCTCCAGAGACACAGGAAGCCAGCCCTTACCTTTCGGGGCTGGTCCTCATGCCCTGGCTGGCTTTATGGCTTCTCAGCCCTCTGTCTGCCCTCACCATGGGGACAGGGTATAGGAGGGGTGGGGATGGATGATGTTGGAGCCAAGGGCTGGGGAGCAGCAGAAGTGGGAAGAGGGAATGGAGAACCAGGTCTGGCTCATCAGACCCGTGATAGACTCCCCCCCACCCCCCAGACTGCCCTGAGTCACCTCATCCAGCCCCGCACCAAGCTGTTAGCCTCCTGCTCTAACAGAGAAGGAAACTGAGACTCAGAGGCGTTATGTAACTTGCCCAAGGTCACACAGCTTGTCAGGAGTGAAGCCGGGATCCCAGCCCAGGTCTTTTGGCCTCCAGTGGGTTCTTGCTGCCAGAAGGCCCTTCTGGGGGCAGGGGGGTGGGGGTGGGGGGAAGCAGGGCTGGGCCTGGGCTTCCAGAGCTCATCAGGGTCCCCAGTGGCAAATCTATTGTCATCTGCCCTCCTCTTCACCCATCTGCCAGGCTAGTCGCAGGTGAGCCCCTGCTACGGCCCCTGCCCCAGCCCCAGGTGCAGCTCAGCTTTGCTTGGCTCCTAGCCTTTCCCTGGCACCCCCAAGGTGTCTCTGAGGTCACCCACAGCGAGGACCTTTCTGCCTGCACGTCCAGCCTCCGACTGCTCCGGGAAAGGGAAAGTCGGGCAGTGAGGGAGAGGTCAGGTGAAGGTTGCTCTGGGGCTTGCAGCCAGGGATCGGGTCCAGGTCCGGGTTGCCTCCTTCCTCCCAAGGAGCCCTTTCCCCTCTTCTCACCCCTCACTCCCAGAGGCAGCCCGAGCTTTGCTTAGTTAATGAAATACATAAGATGGAGTGGGGGTGGGGAGTGGCTCGAGAGAGCTGGAAAGTGAGGGAGAGAGAAGTTGGGCCTCTTCCAAAGAGTTAATGTTCCACAGTATGATCGATTAGGTGTCAGATGTAATTTCAAACCAATACAAGATGAATGGCATAATTTCCCCTCTCTCATTTTAGACAGAATTAAGAATCCATTAGCTAACACAAATTTTTGGCAAGTTTAATAGGAGCTCAAATCTACATTCGGAGGAAACGCTCCCCAAAGCCTGTTTGGAGCTTTTACTCCTCAGACCCCCACCCCACTCCCTTCCCCAGGTCCCCCTGCCTGTCCCTCCCAGCTTAGCCCCAGATTAACTGGCTTGACCCCTCTCACAAAGGCAGCTCTGCCCACCATTGTCTTTCCTTGGCAATTGGGGTGGGGGGGGGGGAGAGCAAGGGGGAAGGGGCTGGCAGTTGGCCCAGGAAGAGGAGGGGGTTACAGCATTGGCCCTGGGCTCCAGACAGACCCTCTGGAGAGTGGGAGCTGGGGCCATTCAAGCGACTGCCAAGGTCACTTCCAGAAAAGTGTCTTTACCGGAGACAAAGCCTTTTCCAGGCCACTGTTCACAACCCCGCCCCCGCCCCGCCCCCCCCACTTTTCCTCAGTACCTCTTCCATTGGCAGTTGAGGAGCCTGAAAGGGAGCACTTCCTTCATCCCATGTGATGGAGGTGCAAGTTGATTGTTGCCCACCATCATGAAAAGGGGTGCTCTTGGCTCTGCCACTTGCTTGGGTATTAGACCCCTGAGGCATTTACCTCTGGGCCTCAGTCTCTTCATCTGTCAAATGGGAGGAACATTCGTACCCAGCTCACAGGAGTGTTGTTAGGCACACATGAGATGGCATGGTAGATGTGAGGGGCTCAGCCCGGAGCCAGACACAGTAGGAAGTGTCCGAAAGGAGACCCGCCATGACTGACCAGCCAACCAGAGGTATCCACTCTGTGCCAGCCTTGTGCTGGGGTGGACACCTGCTGTCGGGGCCAGAGGGGCTGGAATAGCCATTGTCATTCTGTGCTAGGTGTGAGAGTGAATTCCTTCCCCATGGACCTGTACTACTACTGCTGCCCTCGCTTTGCAGATCAGGACACTGAGGTACATAGAGGTGAGACAACTTTCCCAAGGTCGCACGGCTAGGACATAGTGGAGCTGGGTCCTAGCGCAGGCCTCCTGGTTCTAAGGTTTATATATCTCTTGACCAAAGCAGGGAAGGTGGAGTACCAGGACCGAGCCAGTCTGCTAGGGGACCTGGAATGGCATCTGAGAGATCTAGAGGCTTCCATTAGGTCTTCACTGGTGAGTAGAAGTTTGCTAGGGGGCAAGATGAGGAAGGGCATTCTGGGCACAAGAACAGCATGGGCAACGGCACAGAAAGAAGACTGCCTGGGGCCGGTGAGTCATGTACTTGGGCGTGTGGAGGACGGCAGGAAACCCAGCTTCATCCTGCAATCCTACCCTAAAAGTTGGCAAGTCCTTCCTGGTGTCTAACTCCTGTGGGTAGCCGTGCAGGCCCTGTGGGGTCGTCTGGCCATTATCAAGGCCTTCCCTGTGCAGGTACCTTCTTGCTTCATCCCAACAATCGCATGAAACGGGGCCTGGGATCCCACTTCCAGGTGAGTGAATGGACTCAGAGATGTTCCCTGCCTCACCCAAGACATACAGCCAGAAAGTGAAGACGGAAGGGAGCTGGCCGGATCCCAGAGCCCCAACCGTAACCGCCGTGCTGGCTCTGCATCTCGGGCACTGAGCACTCGGAGGAGCTTTCAGTCGGGGTTATGGGGTTGGATTGTGTTCAGAAAAAGATTCTGGCTGGGTCAGAGGCAAGGAAGCCTGCCAGTCAGGAGACCGCTAGGTCGGTCCAGATAACAGTTGCAGATGGAGAACAAGTCAGGGCAAGGTCCTCCCTCATCCTTGGGGATGAAAAGAAGCCACCCGGGAGTCCCCCTCATGATCATCGTCATCCTACTAAGTATGAAGTGCTCCCTTGGGCCAGAGACTTCCCGCGAAGGAGCTTGCAGGACGCTACCAGGCAGGTGCTGATGGACCCATTTCACAGAAGAGGAAACCGAGGCTCAGAGCGTTTGCTCAACTTCTCCAGCCTGCACAGCTGTAGATGAAGAACCTGGACTGACCTGAAGCCCCAGGATTCCCCTCCCCTCGCCTCCCCTCCCCCCAAGAAGATGGCTGGACCACGTGGCAGAAGTCAGCACGCCCTGGCTTCATGTTCTTGGAACACAAGTGGTTCTGGCCCTCTGCTTGGGCCCCGGGGTGTGAAGGTGGAGGGGTGGGGCTGAGGAAACCCAGAGGAAGGGAAGCTAGAGAGGAGTGAAGTCCAGATCTCTGAGGACAGAGCCGGCAGCCATCTTTGCTGACCTTTCGGGAAGGCAGCCCAGATGGAGAGTGCACTGCATTCTCTTAGCCCTTGAGACGAGAAGCTGTCCCATTCCTTTATTTCAGTTCCTAACTCTTGAAAAATCCTTCCTGCTCTATAACATTGATCTACGAACCGAGTCACAGCTAACTCCGCTTGCCAGCGTCAAGGACAGCGCTCTGACCACCTGCCTCGCGACATAGGACATAGGGGAGGGGGAGGACTCCCCTCGTGAAGTGGGGAGTGAGGAGGATGGGGAGCAGCCTACTCTTGAGGTGAGGGATAAGGAGGGGGAGAGTATTCCCCTGAGGAGACAGGGAGTGAGGCGAGAGGGGCCTATTCTCCTCATGATGTGAGAGATAAGGGACTAGTCTCTCCCGTGGTGGGGCGGGCGGGCATAAGAGCCATGAGCATCGTCTTCATGAGGTGGACAGAAAAGCAGAAGGTACCGTACTCTCCCTGCCGGGGGCGGTTGGGAGTGGTGGTGGTGGAGGTGGTGGTGGAGGTGGTGGTGATGGTGGTGGTGGTGGTGGAGGTGGTGATGGAGGTGGTGGTGGTGGAGGTGGTGGTGGTGGTGGTGATGGTGGTGGTGGAGGTGGTGATGGTGGTGGTGGAGGTGGTGGTGGTGGTGGTGGTGGTGGTGGTGGTGGAGGTGGTGGTGGTGGAGGTGGTGGTGGTGGTGGTGGAGGTGGTGGTGGTGGTGGTGGTGGTGGAGGTGGTGGTGGTGGTGGTGGTGGTGGTGGTGATGGTGGTGGTGGAGGTGGTGGTGGTGGTGGTGGTGGTGGTGGTGGTGGTGGTGGTGGTGGTGGTGGTGGAGGTGGTGGTGGTGGTGGTGGTGGTGGTGGTGGTGGTGATGGTGGTGGAGGTGGTGGTGGTGGAGGTGGTGGTGGTGGTGGTGGTGGTGGTGGTGGTGGTGTGTGTAAAGAAAGTTATTTCCAAGCCCTTTCTGCTTGTCTTCTTGTCAATGCCAAAGCTTAGGTGGGCCATGGGCAGCCCGGGTCCCAGGGCATTCCATCTGAAAGAGTAAATGACCAAGGCCCCAGCCCACAACCTTCCACAGTCGGAGCAGAGCGCACAGCCAGGCCTGAAGGAGGAGGAGCGCGCCTGCCCATGGTGATCTCTGAACTGTAGTTGAGTTCAGATCCGATCCTTCGGCACGGTCGCAGAGGGCATCTAAAGGAGTCCACAGCCTTGCCTGGGCACACCCGTATCCACAGCCTTGCCTGGGCACATCTATATCCACAGCCTTGCCTGGACACATCCGTATCCACAGCCTTGCCTGGGCACATCTATATCCACAGCCTTGCCTGGACACATCCGTATCCACAGCCTTGCCTGGACACAGGGACCTCCTAGGTCCCCAGTGTTACTACGAGGGAGAGAACTTGAGGGGGGGTTGGAGAGAATGTTTGAGGAGCTCCAGAGAGTTGGAGGGAGAGAACTTGGGCTTGGGGGGCAGAGAAGCTCCAGTGAGAAGGAGGCCCTGTGCCTGGGAGGCGAAGGGGCCCGGTCAGGGTGAAATTAATTCAGCAGATGCCCAGTGGCATCCTCCTACGGGCCAGGCATTGTTCTGTTGGATGCACCGGATACATCAGACGAAGATTCTTTCAGGATTTCTATTCTAGTGAGGGACACAATAAAGTCAATATAAAGCATCGATAAGCTATATTTACAGTAGAAGGTCATGAGGGCTAAGGGGGCAGTATTCATGATAAGATGATCTAGACTGGGAGAGGTCGGGCTTTTAAGTAGGAGGCCAGGTAAATCTTGTTTAGCAGGGGGATGTTTAAGCGACAGCTTGCAGGAGATGTAGACGTTGTGTTAGCAATCTCGGGGAACTGTTGATGCACTGAGCATAGGACAACTTGCCCCTGAAGGGCCAAGGAGACCAGGGGCTCTGATTGGAGAGATGAGGGATGGCACATGAAGCTGAGGGTTAGGTGAGGATTCAGGGGCCCACAGGCTGCATGGGGCCTCAAGGATCCTGATTTTCCTCTGAGCCAAATGGGGAGCCTTGGCCAAATTTTGAGCAGCAGGAAAACATCATCAGAATCCATTTTCCAAGGATCACCGAAGCTTCCCTATTGCGAGACCAGAGTAAAGCTGGGGCAGGGAAGGGAGAGAGAAGAGCAAGGCATCTTCTGAATTGTTCTGAATCTCAATTTTCTAATCTGTCAAATGGGAATAAGAGTGTTTAGACGTCAAAGAGGCTCATTACGCAAAGGACATGCATATTTTGTGGCTACATCCTCAACATTTGGCAGATGCTATCCAATAAAGGTTTGATGAATAAATAAATAGGCCATTCTAAGTACATAGCCCCTGCCTCAAACCCTGTAACAGCGCCTCGAAGCCTTTAGAAACCAACAGACCCAGATTCGCATCCTGATTAAAATGGGGATAATTATACCTACTCCCCAGAATAATTATAAAGATTAAATACAATAATGTGTGCCGTCCAATATGAAAGCCACCAACCACATGAGACTCTTTTAATTAAGATTAATTAAGTAAAATTCGACTTTTTATTTCCTCGGTCCCTTTAGTCATATTTCAAATGCTCACTAGCTTTCTGTTGGCTGGTGACTACCATATTGGAAAGACCAGAAGTAGAACATTCCCATCATGATCTTAAGTTGATAACACTCTCAGTGCTGATCTAACGCCCTGAGCCCAGAGCCTGGCATACGCTGTGTATCCAATAAGTGAGCGTTATCCTTCCGGCAGGAGTTAGGTGGCAAGACTCTCCTTGTAAGAGCTGCCAAAAAAAAAAAAAAATCCACCGGATGGACTGGATTAGGAAGCAGAGTTGGGAAGGACCAGTGTGGTGGTTACATCATCTAGTGCCAACTTGAGACTGTTAAGAGTGAAGGGGTGGAGTTTAGCCTGCCAATCAGGTCGCTGCTTGATGATCTCATTTTGAGGTGCTAAGGAGATAGATTGCTGGAGGTGGGACACAAACACTCTCTGTTTGGTATTCCTGATGACGAGACACATGGAGCTATGCTAGAGCCCTAGAACTGGAGGAGCCACATGGAGACCCCTGCCAGCGCTGAGGTGCTTACACTGCCACTGGATCCACAAGACTTTCCACCCACTGGCCTCTGATCTTCCTGCATTCAGTGTCATTTGCATGTGTTTCGTGAGTCTGAAGAAGAATTGATAGATTGGTAGCAGACATATGGGCTAATATCGTACTTATGGACTAGATCTGGACTGGGCTGAGCAGTTTTCTCAATATTCAATTGATCTTGTATATAAAGTTCTTTCTTATACACATATGAGTGTCTCTGAATTTGTTGCTCTAGTCCGCCCGGACTAACAGATCAGGGACTTGTTAGGAGAGAAGGAGGAGGGACAAATTTACAGACAAGAGAGTCGGGATTAAGGGGTATCCAAGGAGTCAGGAGTGGGGTGTGAATCTGGGAGACAAAAGAAGAGCGAGAAGAGAGCATTGAGAGGGAAATCTCACAAGCTGAGCCCCAGAGTGGAACTTCATTGATTGCCCCTCAAGGAAATAGGCTTCTTGTGAGATCTTCAACCCCACACCCTGGGTTATCAGGTTCATTCATTTGTGTATTAACTCAAGATTGATCTATTGGGCACCCATTCTACAAGGGGGTACCACCCAAAAACCGATGCTCATTAGTTTTTTGTTTTGTTTTTATGTGGGAGGGACAGCACATTTGGAGTTCGTTCCACCAGGTCAGATTGTTCATCAAGCTTTCTATTTAGAGGTTTTGAAAAGATTGCGTAACAGTGTGTGTGACAAAAAAGGGCCTGATTTGTGGCAGACGGGGGACTGCTCACACAGCCATCTCAGTGCACCGGTTTTTGGCAAAAACCAGCATGCCTCTCTTGCCCCTTGTACCTTACTCACCTGACCTCACTCTGTGAGACTTCTTTTTGTTTCTGCTAATGAAGAGGGACATGAAAGGACAGCGATCTGATGACATAGAAGGGGTGAAGAAAAGTAACAAGGGAGGTGCTGTCAGCTATTCAAACAGATGAGTTTGAAAAATGCTTTCCCCCACCCTGCCCCCCCAAAAGAAAGGAGAGGGTCACACACCAAAAAAATGTTTCCCGGAATGGAATCGCAGAGTTGACAGATGTATGAAGTGTGATGGAGAGTCCTTTGATGGTGATAAGCTTGTTTTGTTTTTTAAAGGTAACCACAGGAGGGTGGAGGGAAGGTGAGGGAGAAAGGGGGAACAGATTACAAGGATCTACATATAACCTCCTCCCTGGGGGACAGATAGCAGAGAAGTAGATGAAGGGAGATGTCAGGTGGTGTAAGATGCGACAAAATAATAATAATTTATAAATTATCAAGGGTGCATGGGGGAGGGGGGAGCAGGGAGGGAGGGGGAAAATGAGGACCTGAGACCAAGAGCTCAAGTAGAAAGCAAATGTTTTGAGAATGATGATGGAAACAAATATACAAATGTGTTTGACACAATGGGTGGATGGATGGATTGTGATAAGAGTTGTAGGAGCCCCCAATAAAATGATTTTTTAAATGTAAATACATAGCTTTGAAAAAAATTTGGGGTTTTTTTTGGGAGGGGCATACAGCCTGGTGGTATACCAGGTCTTGCCTTAGCTGTTGAGGAGCAGGAGTAAGACCAAGCCTCCACCTGAGAAGGTCTGGGAATCAAGGTGCAGTGGGAGGAGACAGACAATGGGTGTAAACAAATGTGCCAAATATATAAAATATTAGATGGTGTTGGTGCCATCACAACGGTCCTGACGCACAGCGACCCTGTGCACTACCAAACAAACCTGCCCGTCCCTGCACCTGCCTCACCTCGGTTCCTGTGCCTGAGCCCACGGACGCATCCACTGTGCCCATCCATCTCAGCGAGGGCCTGCCTCTTTCTCGTCCAAGTAGGATGTCCTCCTCCAGGGACGGGTGTCTCCTGACAACACGCCCAAAGCTTGTAAGATGAAGCCTTGCCAGCCTTGCCAGCCTTGCCTCTAAGGAGCACTCTGGCCGGACTTCTTCCGTCCGAGACAGATGGTGCTTCCTTCACCAGGGCCACACACCACATGCCTCGATGCTTCTTCGGCGGTAAGTAGCAAAAAGAAGATACCACAAGGCAGGGGAAGAAAACAAGGTGCGTTTGTGGATGGGATGGCCAGGGAAGGTCTTTGAGAGGATGTGACATTTCGGTACAGACCTCAGGGGGGCTGGAGAGCTGGAGAAGAGTTTTTCAAGCAGAGAAAGACGTGCAAAGGTCGTGGGGCAAAGCTCTGTGTTTATTGTAGGCAGGGAGCAAGCGAAGGCCGGAGGACACGAGGAAAATGATGAGGGTAAGGCCTCATAAGCTTTCACTGAGAGTGAAAAAATCCAGGTCCAAAATAATAATTTATAAATTGTCAAGGGCTCATGAGGGTGGGGGAAGCAGGGAGGGAGGGGGGAAAAAGAAGAATTGATGCCAAGGGCTTAAGTGAAGAGCAAATGCTTTGAGAATGATGAGGGCAAAGAATGTACAGATGTGCTTTATACAATTGATGTATGTATGGATTGTGTAAGAGTTGTATGAGTCGCTAATAAAATGTTTAAAAAAAGAAAAGAAAAAATCCAGGTCCCTTCCTCCCCACTGCACATCCACACAGGGTTCTGAGCGGAGGAGTGGTAAATCTGGCTTACACTCTGAACCACAATGAGATAACCCCTCACACCCACTAGGATGGCTGATAGCCAAAAAGGAGGAGAGGGAGGCAAATAACACCGTGGGCGGAGGCCTGGAGAAATTAGAGCTTCCGTCCAGTGTTGACAGGAAGGTGGAATGGTGCATCCACTGTGGAAAACAGCTGGGCAGCTCCTCCCAAAGTTAACTAAGGAATTACCGCGCAGCCCAGGCCTCCACTGCGAGGCATCTACCTCAAAGCATTGAAAGCGGGGACTCCAACGGATAGTTTGTACTACACTGTTCATTACAGCAGTTGCCACCATCTCCAAAAGGTGGACACCCCAGGTGTCCATGGAGACGGCTGACTACAGAAAACATGAGATAGCCACCTGTGTAGTGGAGTAGCATTCAGTAGCACAAGGAAATGCTCTGATCAGGGATGACGCCCAGGAGAGGTAAATCTGTAGGGACACTAGCTCCTTAGGGATTTGGCAGGGGAGGCTGGGAAAACGGGGAGCTAATAGCAATGAGTACAAGACTGGAAACGATGTTGGAAACTGTAGCTAATGATTGTACAACTCTTCTCAGTTGAATTATATGATATATGAATTATATACCAATAAAACTGTTGGGAGAAAAATAAATAAAAATTAAAAAGGCAAACAAACCCATTTTGCTGAGTAAAAGAAATCTGACACAAAAAAGAAAAATATATGATCCCATCTATGTGAAATCTCAAAACAACCAAACTCATTGCCACCAAGAAAATGCCATCTCAGAGCGAACCTGTGGGACAGGGTATTGCTGCCCTTGTGAGTCTCAGAGACTGTGACTCTTTATGAGGAAAAAGCCCCGTGTCCCGTGGAGCGGCTGGTGGTTTTGAACTGCCGATGTGGCAGTTCATAGCCCAAGACACAAGAAAATGTCTCGAAAATGATGATGGCAACAAATGTACCAACGTGCTTGACACAATGGATGTATGTGTGGATTGTGATAAGAGCTGTACGAGCCCCTAATAAAATACTTAACAAAAAAAAAAAAACCACAAGGATCAACCTAGAACCCTGGGTGAGGGGTGGCAGAGGACGATGTAAGATATGGAAAAAATCATCTATTACTTACCAAGGGTTTGTGAGGGAGGGTAGGCAGGGGAGGCAGGGAAGAAATGGGGAGCTGATATCAGGGGCTCAAGTGGGAAGAGAATGCTTTGAAAATGATGGCGGCATATGTGCAAATATGCTTGACACACTGGAGGAATGTACATGAATTGTGATAAGAGATGTAAGAGCCCCCAATAAAAGTATTTTTTAAAAGGGGGGAAAAAAACCACTCTGCTTGCCCAAGGGGAGAGGCTTGGGGGATGGTGAGCACTAAAGGCACAAAAGCAGAACGTTGTGAAATTGGTTTACGAGGGTCAGCAACACTGTACAAAACACTGTGAATGCATGGGCAGTGTCGCGCGTGAGGTGCACCCCGCGAGGGCTCTCGTTTAAACCAAGAGCACTCTGGCTGTCGCACTGAGAAGAGAAAGAAGGGCCCTGCAAGGGCGCATGCTGTGGTCATCCAGGAGAGCGAGTGGTCGGGCCAGCGTGCTCACCCACCGTGGCGGAGAAGAGACGCACTCCGATTTAGCTCCCATATGTTGCTGTCGTTTGTCAGGTGCCCTTGAGTCTGTTCCATTCACGGCAACCCAGCGCACCGCAGAAGGAAGCCCCGCCCAGCCCCGCTGGTCCTCACCATGGTTCCTGCCCCCGCGTCCCTCCTTCGCACTGAGAGCCTTCCTCTTTTCGCTGCCCTCCACTTTACCCAGCTCGGTGTCCTTCTCCAGCGACTGGTCTCTCCTGACAACACGTCCAAAGTGCATGAGCCTAAGTCTCCATCCTTGCCTTTGAAGAGCGTTCTGGGTGAACTTGCGAGACAGGCCTGGTGGTTCTGCTGGCAATCATGGTGCTTTCAGTGTTCTTTGCCGACACCCTAGTGCAAACGCATCGATTTCCCTCCAGCCTTTCTTAGTCAGTGTTCAACTTTCACGTGCATAGGAGGCGATTGCAAACACCATGGCTCGAGTCAGGTGCCCCTCAGTCCTCACAGTCACACCGTGGCTTTTCAACACTTTAAAGAGGTCTCTGCAGCATGCTTACCCAGTGCAATGTGTCATTTGATCTCTTGACTGTTGCTTCCACGAGCATTGATTGTGGATTCAAGCAAGATGAAATCCTTGTCAACTTCGATCTCTTCTCCATTTATCATGATCTTACCTATTGGTCCAGTGTGAGGATTTGTATCTTCTTTACCTTGAGTTGTCATCCACACTGAAGGCTGCAGTCCTTGATCTTCATCAGCAAGTGCTTCCAGTCCTCCTCACTTTCTGCCAGCCAGGGTCTGTCATCTGCTTTCTGTCGCCTCTAACTCTGTTGCTGCATTCTTCTCATAGAACCCAGTGTCTGATTCATCACTCAGCATACATAATGAGTAAGTATGGGGAGGGATGCCAGCCTGACACACACCTTTTCTAATCCCAAACCATGCTGTATTTCCTTGTTCTGTTTGCACACTTGTCTCCTGAGTCGTGTACAGGTTCCACATGAGCACAATGGCATGTTCTGGGATTCCCATTTTTCTCAAGGCTATACACAGTCTGTTATGATCCACACAGTCTAGTAACTTTGCATAGTCAAATGGGTGCATAAGAAAATGTGGCGAAGAAAGCTGATGGTGCCCGGCTATCAAAAGGTATGGTGTCTTGGGTCTTAAAGGCTTGAAGGTAAACACGCAGCCATCTAGCTCAGAAGCAACAAAGCCCACATGGAAGAAGCACACCAGCCTGTGCAATCATGAGGTGTCGAAGGGATCAGGTATCAGGTATCATCAGAACAAAAAAATCTTACCATAGTGAATGAGGTGGGGAGTGCAGAGTGGAAACCCAAAGCCCTCTTGTAGGCCACTGGAGATCCCCTTGCAGAGGGGTCTAGGGGAGGAGAGGAGCCAGTCAAGGAGCGATGTAGCACCGATGAAAAAGACAACTTTCCTCTAGTTCCTAAATGCTTCCCCCTCCCCCCACCCCCCCACTATCATGATCCCAATTCTACCTTGCAACTCTGGGTAGACCAGAGGATGTACACTGGTACAGATAGGAACTGGAAACACAGGGAGTCCAGGGCAGATTATCCAGGAGGGTAGAGAGAGAGTGGGTTGGAAAGAGGGAACCAATTACAAGGATCTACATGTGACCTCCTCCCTGGGGGAAGGACAACAGAAAAGTGGGTGAAGGGAGACATCAGGCAGGGCAAGATATGACAAAATAATAATTTATAAATTATCAAGGGCTCATGAGGGAAGGGGGAGTGGGGAGGGAGGAGAAAAAAATGAGGTCCTAATGCCAGGGGCTTAAATGGAGAGCAAATATTTTGAGTTTTTTGAGAATGATGAGGGCAATGAATGTACAGATGTGCTTTACACAATTGATGTATGTATGGATTGTGATAAGAGTTGTATGAGCCCCTGATAAAACGATTAAAAGAAAAACATCTTCCTGGTATTCTCTACATTGAGCCAAGAACCATCTGACGTCAGCAATGATACCCCTTGTTCCACGTCCTCTTCTGAATCCTGCCTGAACCTCTGACAGCGCTCTATCCATGCACTGCTATAACCATAGTTGGGTGATTTCCACAAAATCTTACTTGCATGTGATATCAATGACATTATTCTATAGTTTGAGCCTTCTGTTGGGTCACCTCTCTTTGGAATGAGTACAAATGTGGATCTCTTCCAATCAGTTGGCCAAGTAGCTGCTTTCCAAATTCCTTGGCATAGACCAGTGGGTGTTTCCAGTGTCTCATCAGCTTGTTGAAATTTTTCAATTGGTATTCCATCAATTCCTGGAGGCTTGTTTTTGGCTAATGCTTTCGGTGCAGCTTAGACGTCTTCCTGAAGACGATCATATGCAACCTCTAGAAATGGGTGAACGTCATCAGTTCTTTTGGGTGCAATGGCTCTGTATTCTTTCCATCTTCTTTCGCTGCTTCCTGCATCACTAAATGTTTTGCCCGGAAAATCTTTCAATGTTGCAGCGCTAGTCTTGGATTTTTCTTCGGTTGTTTCAGTTGAGGATCTGCCGACCATGTTCTTCCCTTTGGGTTTTCTAACTCGAGGTCTTTGCACATTTTGTTAGGAGAGTTTACTCAGTCTTCTCAAGCTGCCCTTCGAAATGTTCTGTTCAGCTCTTGGACTTCATCATTTCTTCTATGTGCCTTAGCAACTCCATGACCAAGAGCGAGTTTCAGAGTCTCCTCTGGCATCCACTGGCATCTTTTCTCTTTTTGCTGTCTTTGAATGACCTATTCTTCATGAGCGATGACCTTGAGACCATCTCACAGCTCCTAAGGCCTTCTGGTGTGAGTGTTGAATGCATCAAATCGGTTCTTGAGATGATCTCAAAATTCAGGTGGGACAAAACAAATAAATAAAATTGGGGTGGGATACCCTTAAGTTCCTCGAGGACTCTTGCTTTAAATTTCTTCAGCTTCCCCCTGAATTTACATACAGCAATTGCTGGTCTTCCACAGTCAGCCCCTGACGGTACTTTTAGCTACTGACATTGAGCTTCTCCATCAACTCTTCCCGTAGATACAGTCCCTTTGATTTCTGTGTATTCCACCTGTTTATAGTCTGCCTCTTGTGTTGTTGGGGGGAAAGGTATTCTCGCTAAAGAAGTCGTTGGTCTTGCAAGGTACTATCATGCGGTCTCCAGGTTCATTTCTATATGCAAGGCCATATTTTCCAGCTGCTACCCTTTCCTCTTTGTTTTTAACTTTTGCATTCCAATCACCAGTAATTGTTAATACATCTTCACTGCATGTTTGACTGGTTTCAAACTTCAGGCACCAGAATTCTTCAATTTCTTCCGCACTCGCTTTAGTGCTTGGTGAATACGTTTGAGTAAGAGTTGTCTTAATTAGATTTTCTTGAATGTGGCTGGACGTTGTCCTATCACAGACTCCATTGTACTTCAGGGTCGACCTGGAAGCGTCCTTTTTGACAATGAATGTAATTCCACACCTCTTGAATGTGTCATTCCCGGCAGAGGACCCCCATAATCTTCTGATTCCAAATGGCCATTTCCGCTCACTAACACCTAGAATGTCCATCTTTATGGGTTTCATTTCATTTTTAACGACCTCAACTTGTCTAGAGTCATGTGTCATACATTCCGAGTCCCAAATATTAATTGATATTGCAGCTGTTGTTTGTTTGTTTGTTTTTTCATTTGAATCCTGCCCCATCAACAACTGAAGGTCCTTAGGGTGTTGCTCCCACAGGCTTGCCTCCATCCTCCTCACGATGGGCGACCCGACGGTGAGAACCTCTGAGAGGTCTTCTTCAGTCACATGCTGAGTGCCTGCCCACCCGAGGGGCTGTCTGCTGGCATTCTGGCCGGCAGCGCTCTGTGTCTTTTCATGGGCCCTTCAGAAACTTACAAGTGGCTGATTCCTCTGGAGGGGCCAGCCTAGTCCTTCTTCATAGTCTGTTCTTGGTCTGGAAGCTCTGCGGAAACCTGTGCACTTTGGGGGACGCTGCTGGTATTTTGGTGTTTGAAATACCAATGATGTAACCTTCAATGTCGCACAGCACACAAGCCATCCTGGTATGATCAACTGACAGACAAGTGGTGGTAGATATGTACATATACATGCGTCTCTGTTTGCGTGTGATATCTCCTATATGCACACACACTCTGTATGTGTATATGCACATATATAGTATTGTGTTTACTGTGGCGTGTAGCCTCCCATCCCACTCTTTCTACTCAAGGCATCCAGTGACATTCACAGTGTGTGAAACGTTCACATGATTTCTCTTCTGGTGGTTCTAATTCCATGCATCTAGTTTCCCTGACCCTTCACATCCTCATCTTCGGTTAAGGTGACTGGTGGCCATTTGGTGACTCTTGGATTATATGAAGCAGACAGATGCACTGATGTGTCAAAATTGTCCAGGATGACTTTAGTGTTGTGGGCTTGGGAAAGGGGCGGGCTGTCAAAGGTCCTGGGCTTCCAGAAGGAAGCAACTATATTGGTTAAGTTCTATCCCACCCACCCACCTTTCCAATCACATGTTTTTATTTGAATTCGAATCCTATACTATACCAGAACCTTTCCTCTGAGAGCCTCCGTTTTCTAAACCAAACTCGGGAAGTTGCCAGGCCTGACTGGCGGGGCCTGACTCATTCACACTAGGTGAATCTAGCTCCTTCCTATTTCTCCCTCCTCCCTGAACTTCCAACTAAGACAGCTCTGAGCCAGGGCCTAGGAGGAGCATGCTGAGGGGGAAAGTTTCCAGCCTTAAATCCTGAGCTAGAGCTGAGGATCTGCTGGTTGGAGGGAGAGGGTGCCTGCCCTGCTCCCACCTGGTCTGGTTCTGGCAGGGGTGAGAGAGGAGGGAGGCATTGCCATCGTTGGCTTCCTCTGAGGCAGCCCTGTGGGCAGGTGGGTCCTGTGCCTCCACCTTCGCTGGGGCAGGGGGTGGTAGCTACATATTTGGAGCCAGCGGAGCATCTGGGAGCCAGTTCTTCCCACACCAGTGGGAGATTCTAGAGAACCTTTAATTACCACCTGAAAGCCGATGCGAGGTTAATGTGATGATTCGAAAGGTGTATTTTCCAATTACACCTAACAAAAAGATTTATAGTCAAGTAAAATATAATTAAGAGGCTGCCAGCAGACAGGCCTCCTGAGAGGAAGGAAGAAAGATGCATTGGACCCTTTATGGGGCAGGTTGGTGCTCGGGCAACAGGACCTGCACTCCATCCCACCCCCACCCTTTTCAAAGATGTCAAGTCCATCGTCAGTGACGCCTGTGAACATCGACTTGCTAAGGACCTTCTCCACGAGGGCCTCGACTGTCCACTGGGAACAGACCAAATGCTGCCCTCAGAGAGCTTCCCAACCAGCAGGGAGGGCAAAGGAAAATAAGTCCATAGTTACCCAAAGTGCTGCCAAGAAAAGCACCCATTAAAACACAAAGACCAGAAAAGCCCCCATTTCTGAGCAGGAGAAACAGCTAGGGACTGCTGGGGAGGAGGGGATCAGAAAATTTTCCCTTGGGTGCACTTAGAATGCAGGCTTGTGGGACTTTCAGGATGAGACGGTGTGAGTCCACCAGAGGATGGGAGAGAACTGGCGGGCAGGGAGCCGGGAGAAAGCAGGCTGGGGCCTCAAGCGGGAAGGCGTTCTCACTGGTCTGCGCAGATTTGGAAGAACAGCCAGGGAGGCTGGTCATGCAGAGGAAGAGAGGTCTGGAAGTGAGTCTGGGAAGGAAGGCAAGAAGCAGATTGGACTGACAAGGAGTTTAAATGTTGGGATTTTATTCTGCGTGCCAAGGAAGCCCTTGGAGGGTTTAAGTCAGGACATGAAATAGCCATCTTTTGGTTTTAGTCTGGGTGGTGCCAACAGTTAAGTGCTTGACTAATAACAGAAAGGCCAGAGGCTCCAGTGCTAGAGGCACCTCAGAAGAAAGACCTGGAAATCACATTTGGAAAAAGCAGCCATTCAAAACCCCGCAGTTACACTAGGACACATGGGGGGAGGGCAGGGATCGGGCGGTGGGGGGGGGGGTGTTGCCATGAGTCAGTCGGCTCCATGGCAATGGGGTGGTTGGCTTTTTGTGTTTTGTTTCCATTGCTCTGGCTGCTGTGGTGTCATCTGAAGGCCTTCCACAAGTTCATGGAAAACGCCGATGATCTCTTTATTCCACACTTCCCAGGAACTTTCAGAAGGTCTCTGGTGGAGGAACACGGGCACCCACGAACCCCCCACTGCTATGGAGTTGATTCTGATTGGGGTGACCCTATAGGACCAAGCAGAACTGCCCAGAGGGTTGCAGAGTATGTGTCTTTACAGAAGCAGATGCGGCATCTTTCTCGCAAGGAGTGGCTGGTGGGTTTGCACCATCCACCTTCCTGTAGCAGGCCAGCGCTCAACCTGCTGCACCACTGAGACCCTTTCATACAGTTCCTCATGTGGTGGTGACCCCTCAACCATAACATTATTTTCATTGCTACTTCATCACTGTCATTTTGCTACTGTGATGAATCAGGTGACCCCTGTGAAAGGGTCGCTCGACCCCCAAAGGGGTCCCGACCCACAGGTTGAGAACTGCTGGACTAGGGGAATGGGGAGCACAACAGAAGGATGGAGCAGAGGATGTGATTGGTCTGGGTAAGAGGAAAGATAGTGAAGAAACAAAGAAGAGTGGATTGGGCCTACATTTTGGAGAGAGAATCAATGAACGGATCACCCTTTATGTCTGCAGGGAGAGCAAGAGACATGGAGGACCCCAGATGTCTCCCTCGGGGCAGCTCCGTAGGGGCGGCCATGTGTTGACATGGGGAAGCCGAGGGAAGAGCTGTGGATAAAGCCGCCCAGCTCCCCTGGTCCTGTGGCCTGGTCCTTGGCCTCCCAGCTCCACCTTTGGAGAGTGTACTCCTCTGACTCCCACTCTTCCTGCCGCTCTTGGGAGAGCCTGCCTCCAGGCAGGAGAGGGAATCCTGTCATCCTCAGCTCCCGCGAACTGCCTATGTTCCTGAAATTCCGCCACTAAGTCCATGCTGCCCTCCTAGTCACTGAGCACCACTATGTGTCACGGGTGGTGCTGGACGCTTTGGCTGCACGGTGTACCCACGCCCCGCCCATCCTTCTCTCCACAGTATTAGCACACCATTGATGACAGTGAGGACTCCCAGGAGCTAAGCCTTCCCATGCACTGTCATAGTCGGCAGCTGCCCGGGGTCACCCAGCCAGTTAGCACTGGGGCTGGCCCGAGAAAGGTGGGGTTGTCTCCGGAACACTTGACTCTTTGGGGGGTAGGGGGTGGGCGGCATGAGGCAGTAGCCATTTTGACTTTTTTTCTCCCACATTCCTTCTCTGCCATAGCAAGTGTACAAGAGGAGACATCCCTGATGTCTGCCCCAGGGCCTGTGCTGGTCTGGGAACATCTGTCCAGTATGGGGTTGGGGGTGGGGTGGGGGGAGGCAGGGGCAGCTGTTCTGAGAGTGAGCAGATCCTTGGTGTGGTTTGCCTGGCATCATAGGAGGGAAGGATCTGCCATGTCATGCCACACTGCTCTGTAGCACAAAGAGGGATTCTTGCATTCTCCACCCTTAGAGAATGGAGTGTGTGTGCATTTGTGGGGGGTTTGGTGTGCAGAGAGCCAGGTGGCTTGCACACACGCGTGTGTTTCAGGGCAGGCTGTCCCCCACCCCAGTGCATTTCCATCTGGAGGTGTGCATGTGAGGTGGCGGGAATGGAGAAGCCCCAGCTCCCACAAAGGGAGGTAACTTGTACATTTCCTCCTTGGGCACTTGTGGGGGGAGTCCACGGAGGTTGCACACGCTGCGGGGGCGGGAATGGCCCCAGAGCTGAAATCCGAGCAGCTCCGCATCTCTCCTTGCCTCGCTCCAGCTTCTTTCATCCCCACCCCCCCCCCAAGCTGGGCAGAATGCCCTCAGCCTGTGCCGACTGGCACACATGCCACATGGTGCCTGGCGCGCGTCTGGGCAAGGATGACACCCCCAGGCCCGGCTGAAATACTAAGCCACCCGCTGTCTCCCCACCTCCAGAACGGAGCGTCCCCATCCCATCCCCTTTCCCAGCCAGGGACATGGGGAGCAGGCGGGGACGTGGCACACACAGATACAAACACACAGATGCACAAGAAGACGCCCACGGGCGTGTGCCCCAGACAGGCACAGACACAGGCGGTCACACAGGCAGGCCTGGGCGCGAGCGCGCGCGCGCACACACACACACACACACACACCTCACACACTTTGCAGTCACCCACTTACACCCGCCCCCCACCCCACCCCCGCCCCACCAGACAACCCAGGCTTCTGCCTCCGCATGAGCTGCGCTCGTCGCCTCTGTCCGTGGTGCTGAAAAACCCCTTCGCCAAAAAAAGAAAAACCCATTCGCAGAGGAAGAAGCTGGGGAGAGGGAGAGTGGGGGACAACAGAGAAGGGAGGAGAGAGGAGTCGCGCACGCACAGAAAGCATCGAAGAGGTAAAGGAAAGAGAGATTGGAGAGGAAACCAAGAGAACCGAGAAACACCGGCACGCTAGAACTAGAATGAGGGGAGAGAAGCGAGAGGGAAGTCTATTCTCAGCCCTCAGCGCCGCCCGCCCGACGTGCAGACTTAGACTGGTGGCTTTCTCTCTGGCTTCCTGGACCAAAAATGGGAAGAATGCCACCAGCAGGTGAAAGGGCCTGCACCTGTGCTTTTTGTGGCTTTCCGCTGTCCCTTTCTGAGTTCCAAGGTGTCCTGGAGGACCCGAAGACGGAGAAAGGCCAGCGACACGCGGCAGCCCTATCAAACCCAGAAAAGAGCTTCCTACCTCATTTCTTATCCCAATTTGTGTTGGGCAAGTGGACAACAATGTTGATCTGGATTTGTTCTGGGGATTGAAGGGATTTAGTGACTGCTTACTGCTCATCCACAAGATTGGATTATAGGTTCCTCTCTCCCTCCCCTGGAGAGAAAACCTCCCCTCCAGCGATGTCCTCTAGTGGAAACAGCTCCCCGAAAGCAGCCCCTGTAAAATTCTAAAATTCCTGCAACAGAAGGAATTCCCTGTCTCCCAGTGGCAGGCGAGGGGAGGGAGGTGTTGGGGGGAGGGGGCGACTAAAGGAGGGGACACACGATGGGGGGGGGAAATGGAGGACAGGAAGGAGAAAGAATGTGAGGATGAAGGGGAGGAAGGAAGGTGGCAAGTAGAGGAGAAAGAAGGGATACAAAGGAGGGAGGTGGGGGGAGATGCAGATGACTCAAGAGCAGTAAGAAATCCTGTCCCCAGTGTTCAGTGGTGCTGGCTCCAGGGTCTTAGTTGGGTGTGAGTTCCCAGACAGACTACAGTGTCTGGGAAAAGCAGGGGAACTCTAGCAGGCAGGGCAAACTGCTCCTCTTTACCTCAAGGGGAGGAGAGATAAACCCACCCTCCCAGGGGCTCCCAGGGACCCAGATTAGGCCAGCATTCCAGGAGGGCTCCACAGGTTTCCGCAAGGACATGTTCCACCTAGAAAATAGAACAGAAACCCCTCCCCCCTGACACACACAGGTCAGGTCTGCAAGTGGGAGGGGCAGCTACCAGGATGGGGAATGTGGAGCCAGGCACAATCAAGTCCATCCGTGAGGTTTCCTCATGGAGGGGGGTGGACAAGTGTGAGGGTGTCTTTCCCTAGTCACAGGTGGGCAGTGCAGGAGCATGCAGTGAGGCATGGGTGCTGGGAGGACTGAGGGCGAGGAGCAGACAGAGGGAGGAGAGGAAGTGTATTAGATCCCCTTCTAATCGTATGGAACCTCCTTTTATTCTCTCTGTTTTTCTCAAGAAAGAAGAAAAACAGGCTTAGGAGACAAGCTGTGTTAATGTCCCTCATGAGCGTTCCAGCCAATAGGGTGGCTGGGATGGTTCTATAAGTATAGGAGTCGACCTGGGATAGTGTCTGAGTTGGATATCAGATCAGTTACTGACCAAAACCAGTAACGCCAACATAACAAAAACAATAACAAAACACCGTCATCCAGTCAATCGTGATCCTACAGGGCAGAATCAAACTACTCCATAGGGCTTGCCAAGGCTGTCAATCTTCACAGACCCAGATCGCCTTATCACTCAGCTGGTGGGTGCAGTTAGCAGCCCTGCAGGTGACTGCCTGTGCCACCATGGCTCCTGACGAGGAGTAAGCTTGGCTATATGTTTGCTTCCATTATTTCTGACTGCTGCCGCCACCAGGAGCTGCATTGAGGACTTCCTCTGTGTGTGTGTGACCTTGCTTCAGCCAAATCTAACCTTGAGGTCTCCTCTCTGGGTGCAACCAGAAAGAAGACTGACTTCCAGGGCTCCAGACCCACTCCAGCTGGGAGCTGAGGGGAGGGCCCCGGGGGTGGGGGTGCACTGGAGAGTCCTAGGATGGGAAGTGTAGGGTTTAAGGGATGGGGCTCCAAGAGTTCCCACCAGGGGCTTTCACAGATGTTTTCCTGGCTCCCCGAAGTCCTCGACTTTGAGCCGGGCTTCCCACCCAGCCCTGGGGTCTCAGCCAGGCTGCTACCAGGGTCTGATGTCCCTGACCTGTGTCCATGTGGACCAGTGACTTGCTTCCTCCAGCCTGCTCTTCCAACCTCAGTTCTCTTCTCTCCCCCTTCTTCTACCTGCTCCCCTTCTTTCTCCTCCAGAATTTAATTGAGAGGAAAGGAATTCCCTCAGTACTCTTAGGGGTGGGATTCCCCCCCACACACACACACACCCCACAGGCAAAGCTGTTGGTCTCATTCTAGAGGTCAGGGAAGCATGTGGGCGCTGGCACAAGGAGGGGCGAGGGGTGGCAGGGCAGCCCCCATGTTCCCCCATTCCCCCCAGCCCCTGTCTCATCACTGTCACCATTCAATCATAGCAGATGGGCTGCAGCTGTGAGCGCCAGCCCGGCACACAGGCTGGTCCATGCCACTTGGGAGAGGAGGAAGAGCAGGGGGGGGGGGTCTTGGGGAGGGAAAGAGGAAAGGGAAGCGAGTAGAGGAGAGAGATGGCTTGGAGAGAAAGGAGCCTTGGTGCCTTTTATACCCTGTCTTCCCAGCAGGAGAGCAGAGGCCAGGGCTGGGCTCACAAGCTGGGCAGTGCCAGGCGAGATGGGCATATGCCCTTGATTACTACCAGAACCGCAGGCCAAGCCTCCGCAGCCGCCATGGCCTCATAAATCAGTTTTTAAGTAGCAAACACATGGACAGTCCCAGCTGAGCGGCCTGGCCTCTGTCGGCCAGGCTAGGGCAACCCTGGCAGAGGGACAGGTGCCAGGCCAGGGCACTGAAAAAGAGAGGTGTGGCCATTGAGCCCTGGTGAGAAAGGGAGCAGGAACTTGTCAGACACAGCCTGGGGACAAGGGCTGCTGCCAATGGGGAGCTGCTAAAGAGGTGGCTTCTGGGCCCCTGCTGGGGCTCCCAGGCTTGTTCCCAGAGTCCCTGGGAAGCTGCTTACCTATGGGGAGATGATGTTGCTCCTAGTGCCCCCTGCCCCCCAGCCTCCCTATAGAATCAGAGGGGTCTGTGTGTGGAGGAGAGCCTGGCTGTGGGTATCTGAGTGAGCTCCCAGGATGATGGCTTTTGGGGGGCAGGCATCCCCCACCACTGTGCACACTTGGAGCAAACTCCAGGAAAGAGGCCAGAAGGGGCAAGTGGCTGAGTTGTGTGGCTTGCAGGCAAAGAAAGGTGGGGGTGGGGTAGGTGGGGCTGCTGTGTCTGTGTGTTGGGGTGTTGGGGGTGCTGCTGGATTGCCCACCCCAGTCTGATTCTCTCCGGAGGACAGGTCAGTGAGAGGGACAGAGCCCAGAGTAACTCCCCCTCCCAGCCCTATCGCACACTTGGTTACACCCACCCACCCAGGCCCACATTAGTGGCTGGGTGTGCCGTCCCAATGGCTGAGGGACTTGGGACGCTCGGCCTTCTTGCTGCCTCTGTGAACAGATGTCTCGGAATCTTCGATGCACTCTCCGCCGCTCCTCCTCCTCGCCATCTCCCCACCTCCACATGCTGGCACCGGCTGTGGCGTGGTGCCCCCTTGCCTCCCCCTCCCCCGACCCCCACCTCAGTTGACGGATGGAGGGGGAGAAGTCACGCCCCGCCAGGGAGGCCCTTGGGTCACAGCTAGGCTGGGCCGAATCCCACAGCCTCCTGGCTGGAGAAGCAGCAGCGGTCAGGCGCATCCTGGCCTCGGGGTCTTTTCCATGACCGTGACCCGCCCCTCCACCCCCACCCCCAGCCGCACCTCCGCTCCTGTCTCCAGGTCTCTGGGTCTCTCCAGGCCTCACCGCCCTCCCCACTAACCACATCTAAGACTAGAACCTAGCACCTCCACTTGGAGACAGCACCTCCTCCCAACTCGGGCTGAATTCTCTCTTGAGACTCGGTCCGCGCTCCTCCCCGCCAAAACAACTGGCAGTCCGCCCACCGCAGGAACGGGGTTAATCTGGGAAACGGGGTGCTGGGTGGGAGGAGAGCAGGGACGACGTGGCTTTGCCAGGCCGAGGAGACAGGATACGCTGATACGCTGAAGCGGAGACACCCCAATGTTTGAATTGCTGTTAATTAATCCAATTCCATGGACCCCCACCACGGGGGAGGGGGCGAGACCCCTTGCGGACACTAGGGGGCCCTGGCAGGGCTTTGGCAGTCGAGGTGGTCTCAGGCGCCCTCCTCCAGCCCGCCCCCACCCGCCAGCATTCCGAGGTAACAGGCATTTGTTACCCAGCCCGTGCCAGGAGCGATTGGCAGGTTCGAGTAGGCGCAGTCATTCTGCACACAGATGTCCCCGCGTTCCCTCTTCTGATCAGAATCCTGTCAGCTCGGGATGGAGGAATGAGCAGACAGCCCCACTGACTGACCGTCACACACCCAGACGGGCGGGGCGTGGGGGGCGGTGTCTTGGGGCTCAGGTCTTGAGGAACCTTCTTTTTCTCCTATGGAAAGAACTTTTAAAAAAAGGAAGGGTAAATATGACCTGTTCCCAGTCATTTAGAGAGCTCGTGCTTGCAGTCCCCTGGGAGAGGTCCCACCTCCTTGCTCAATGGCTCTGACAAACTTTGCCATTCGCCCCCTTCCTCCCACCCACCCAAGTCGGCTGCACCGCTCCTAAACTTCACGTGGGTATCAGAGCCCCCAAGTCTGGCAGTCTACTCCCTCCCGCAGGACCCCTCAGAATTCTCCAAGCCCTCTGCCAAATTCGAGAACGCCACCAAGGTGCCACTTCCAGGATTAGAATCTCCCCGATCCCAAATTCCAGCACTCCGGCTCCAAGTGGCAAAACTGTCCAGTCCTTTTGCTGTCTTCTGCAATGAAGAGGGTGAAAGTGGGCGCCCTCCAGGCCCCCCAGGATGCAAAGGGGTAACCCCACTGCCCTACACCCCACCAACCAGCTAAACCTTCCGCTGGTCTGTAAATCAGGCCCATGGGAAGGTCAGGTCCCCTGGCTCCGGTCTTCTCTGGCACTTGCTGTGGGAGCAGACACCATTCTTGTGTGTCCCCACCCTGACCCCAAAGTGTGAGCGCTCATTTGTGCTCACATTGGCCAGGAGGAGCCGCCGGCTTCCTTCCCGCGCGCCTCTGGCCGCCCTATGTCAGGGGGCGCAGGGGCAAAGGGACCCACCGCGGAGAGGTGCAGTACACAGGGGTTTGGGGCTGTGGTTTGCTGGGTTCTCGTTTTCCATCTTTCCTTCCTTTAACAAAAAAAAAATTTATAAGAAAAAGCCCCCATCCTGTGTCATCATTTTTATGGGCTCTGCAATTCTGGCAAAAATCTGTCTTTAATTTAGCTGTCCATATAAAAATCCTCACTGTATAATAATGAACAGATGCCATGGAATTTAAGCTGGAGCCTCGGCTCCTCCCCGCCTTCCCCCCGCGCCTGGCACCGGGCACCGGGCACCGGCTGAGTGGCACAGACTGGCACCAACGCGCGAGCGAAGGGTGGGCAGAGGGCGACCTGGGCTCAGCGCCAGGGCGCTAGGGTGGTGAGGAGGGGCGTCGGGCGCCCGGCGTGGCCAGGTGGGACTTTTCAGGTAGTGGCACCAGGAAAGAGCCGGCTGCAGGCTTTTTTGTCTTTTCATACAAAATGATCGGAACGGAGGGTTTTAGGTTGGGGTGGGTTTTGTTTTTATTTGCATAAGTGCTTTGTGGTTCTTCTGAGGGTTTTTTTCCTTTCTTTTATTTTTGTAAGCACCACCTTACCCCCTAAGAAGCCCAAAGGATTTTGTTGTTTGAATTGAGTTGCTTTTAACCTTCCGCGGCGCCGCAGGATTCTGGCCGGCGGAGATGGGGCGAGAGTTCGCCGCACGCGGGATCCCAGCCGGCCTTCGGTCCTCCAAGCGCCGGCGCCTCCGGGGGCTCGGGCCGCTCCCGCGGGGCCGGGTTGGCAGCGGGATGCGCCATCTGACTGCGGAGCGGGATAGATGAAGCGAAGAGGGCATGCCCCACCTGCCTCCAGTCCGCTTCCCTGGCTTTCTCCAAGGGGGGTGGTCTGGGGGAGGGGGCGCCGAGAAGCTGTGTGAAGCCCACCTCCCCTCCTGCCCCTGCCGGTGGTCAAGAAAGCAGGCATCGGGTTGAGGGGTTGGTCCTGAGCCATCACCACCCCACCCCTCGCTGTCAGTGCAACTGGGGCGAGAACAGATGTCCCCAACCGGGCTGACTGCCCAGACCCCGCCCAGCTGTGCCCTTGGCGAGGACTTGACGGAGGGGAGGAATTGGCTCGCGGGTCCCCAAAGGGGCATGGGGGTCCCGCAGGCCCAAGGAGACCTGACCTCAAGGCCAGCCAGATCTGGGGAAAGCGCCCTGTAAGACCCATTCTTAATTCAATTAATTCCGGTAAAAAAGGCGTGAGATGGACCGCCGGCAGAGCCCCATCCAGGGCAGCGAGGGAAGGAGGTGAAACAGTTCGCCGCGGCTCTCACTCGGGTGTGGAGCTCAGCAAGCCCAGGCCGCCTGCCCAGGGAGGGAAGGCTGCGCTGCGCTCAGCTTCAGAGCTGGGCTGGCGCCTTTGCGCACCGCCTGCGCCCCAGTCGCCCCAGTTCCCTCTTCTCCTCCTTGCAAGCTCCCCCCCCAGCGTCCCTTCCCGCATTGAAAAGCAACATGCCCCACCCCTGGCATCACCCCTCAGAAACCAGTGGTCCTTAGGCCAGGGAGCCCAGCCCCTTCTTCTCCAGGCTCGACTCCCTGGGAAGATATCGGAGCCCTGTGCTCACTCCTGGAACAGAGCAGTTCTTCCGAGGCCAGCGGCCTCCTTTCTTACCACTTCTCACCCAGGGGAATTTGGCAGAGACGTCCCCAAGATGTGCAGCAGACTAGCAGGGGCCCCTCAGGGTTCCGAAGCAGGACAGAGGATCAAGGTCTTCATGGGACAGGTGGTGGGTGGTTAGTCCCTCGCAGACCCACCCCAGTCTCCAGCACAGTGATGGTGACTTGGGCTGGGAACTGGGAGAGTTTTCCCAAGGCAGAAGCCTCTGCGTCCCCCTCCAAGAACCTCATCTCTTTGAGCTCTGAGGAGGTGGTCAGGTACCAGACTGTCAGACTGTCGTTGACCCTCTGGTGTCACATGGGAGCCCGGTAGGGGAGGATGAAAAGGAGGTTGGCCAGGCCTGGCCTGAGCAGTCTCTTCTACCTTCTTGAGGGACTGTACTTCAGCCGCTAGAAAGAACCCTCAGTCCAACCGCCCTGGCCTCTGCCCCAGCTTCCCTTGAGGGGAGAGTAGACTGAGTTAAAGAGGAAGGAGACCAGAGTCCGAGAAAACAGAATCACGGATCCGAGAAAACAGAATCACGGACACTGCCCAAAGGCCTGATGAATTTTCCACAAAAAAAAAAAAAGGGCAGAAGACCCAAGCCCGGTGAGTCCCCCAGGGGACAGGCCTCAGGGGAGCGCGGTTCTGGCCTCCAAGAGGTTCCGTTATACTGGTAAATGGGGTGCACCCTGGACGACAAATGCAGAGCTGGGGGAGCCTCTGGAAGTATTAGGCTCGCTTGGCAGCTCAGGCTGGGCTGGGGTTAAACAGGGGGCTCAGAAGCAGCTCCAGGGCCCCCCTCCTTCCCGGCGCATGGACAGGTGATATAGACTCAGCCACATCTCTGTCTCCCTGCTCACTCCCACAGGCCGCTCAAGGATGGAGCTGGGAACGTGGAGGGGAAGACGTGGGACGCCGGTGGGCAGCCCCCGGCACCAGCTCAGGCTAGTCGCTAGCTGGGCGTCCTGGGCGCTCTCTCCCCTCCCGCCCTTTCCAGACCTGGAAGTGCCCCCACTTAACACCCCACCCCACCCCCGCCCGGTTCTACTCCGACAGCTGAGTGTGTGGCCGCTGGAGCCAGAGAGCAAGAGGGAGCGGGAGCGCGAGGCGGCTCGCGCGGGAAAGTTGAGTGCTGGGGCGGTGGCGCTGGCGCTGGGAGGGTGGCAGGCAGCTAGGGAACAGAAAGTGTGGGGAAGGGTCAGGAATCTGGAACAGTGACTCACTGGACACCCGAATTCTCCAGAAGCGGAGACATTCGGGAGCGCGCGCGCGCACACACACACACAGTCAACACCAGGGGCCCTGCGCCCCTGCCAGCGACCACAGACACTGTGGCCCAAGAGGTCAATATCCTTCGCAAAGAGCCGAAATCGTGTTCCAAACCTGAGGGGGACACGTTGGATAGCCGGCCGAGCGATTCAGAGGCTACTGGGTCGGGCCAGGCAGCCACGGGAAGGGCGGGGAATGTCTCTATTCCCTGTCCCAAGTCACCCGGATCCCGCCCAAACCCAGACTGGCCGCGGGCGGCTTGTCCCGGGGCTGGAGGGAAGCCCAGAGAAGCGGTTGGGGCAGGACCGCCGGCTCTGCCTCGCTCCAGCGGCGGGCGCGTTTCTTTCTCCAGCAGGTGCCCACCATCGCTTTGCCCCACCATGCGCTGACCAGACTCCTCTGGGGTGGGGCTGGGGTGATCCCACACTCCCCCCACCCACCCAAAGACTTTGAGGAGAAGGGAGGTGGGTCACTCCCTCCCCCCCAACATAGAGCTCCAGGATTCTAGTAGACCACCCACCACGCAGGAGAATCCTGGGGACCCAGGGCCTATCCCAAGAGCAAGCCCGGAGAAGGTGGTAACATTCTGCAAGAATTCCCGTGAAATTCTCTGGAAACTGAGGGCGAATTCTGCCCAGGATCCCTGGAGGTTTGGAGAAAAGACCAGCACAGCATGGGCTCTCCGTGGGGAGGAGGCGCCTGCTGGGGGGGGGGAGGGTCAGCTCCAGCGGTGGACAGCTCCCAGCCTGGGTGGGGCAGGGTGGCAGCAGCACTCCCCAGAGACTGTAGGGCTTGGGAGCGCACCTGTCAAGCAGCCGCCAAGCTCAAGGTCAACCCACGTTTGGCACCTAGGACTTGCTTCCCCACGGGCCTCCACTCCAGCTCCCCAGAACCGCTTTCATTGTGAGGTCTTGACCCCAACCTTTAAAAACCTTGGCATGCCTCACCTCAAGCCCCCACCCCAACAATACCATTCCCCATGACAGCCCAAAGATGGCTACAGTGCCTGGGGGTGGGGTGGGTAATCTAAATAAGCAGTGTCAAGAGCAGTCAGGTCAGGGGGCTTCTAGAGTATTTAAGTGTGGAGGGGGGGGTGTCTTTAGAACAGAGAACTCTTCATTTCAGGGCTGGTGTGAACTGGGGTCTGAGGAAAGGATGTTGGCGGTGGGGGGAGGCCTTCCAGGGTAGTCAGTTTAGAGTGTGAGGAAGGGGGTCTTCTCTGAGACAGGGCTAATCTTAGGTTCCTAGGTCAGGTCTGCCCGCCTCCAGGCTGAGGGGCTACAGCGACCCAGTTGTAGACCACGGGGCTTGGAGCTGCCACAGGAAGCTAACGCTGGGTTTGGCTCATTCCATAGGATAGGTGCTTGGCTCAGGCGCCTTTGCTGGGTGTGGGTGTTCTTCCAGACCTCAACACCTTCCACCCCTGGAGCTGAGGAGCACTTGGTTCCCCAGTCCACTGACACGCACACATTTAACTCTCCAGCCCTCTTCTTTGTCAGCTCCTGACCTGATAGTTTGCTTTTGCTTTGCTTTGTCTTTTAATACCCTTCTCTGGTCATCATCTCTCTCTCTCTCTCTCTCTCTCTCTCTCTCTCTCTCTCTCTCTCTCTCTCTCTCTCTCTCTCTCCCCACCCCCCCAAACCTTGCTTCTTGCCACAGAGGGCAGAGGGCTATAAAATGACAGGCTGTTCTCAATTTGATCATTTTTTTCATAATTTAAAAGATATTATTTAAAGATAATTTATTTTCAAAGGAGGTGTGTGCAATGTGGTTTGGGGCTCCTGAGGGGTAGGAGGAGAGCAGTGTGGCTTTGTGCTGTCTGGGGAGGTGGGGTATGCACGGCTCTGCCTGAACTGGGCCGGGCAGCAGGTGCAGGCATCTCTCTGCCCCGTGGCTGCATGTGAGCCGGTCCTTGGGCTGGGAACCCCTCCGAGAAGTCACTCGACTGCCACTCTGCCTAGGTCACTTGAGCCCCAGCTCCATCTTCCCCGCAATGAAATGAGACCACCAAGAGAAACCAGGTCCGGCTTTGCATCTCATTTACATAAATATTTATTAATCGTCGTTAAACTGAACAGAAACACGCAATGCACTTCGGGTGTCCGATGGGAGTTTCAGCTTCGCTCCAAGAGGAAGGTCAAATTGCGTGTGAGTGTGCGTGTGGGGGGGTGCTTGCGTGGAGGTGTGGGGGTGTCGCCAGTGGGTTTGCGTTTGTTTTTGTTTTCTTGTGTTTAAATGCCTCTGGTGAGGAGAGTTTCCCCTAGTTCCCCTTTTAGGGAAACTTCCAGATGGAGCTCTGGACCCTCTTTCCTTGCCTACTGGCCAGCCAGAACCTGGAAGAGGCCTGGGATGAAAACACCGGTTCTGGCCTACGGAAATCCGCCTGCAGGGTGCTTCGGCCGGGTGGGCTGGCCCAGGGTCTCAGGGGCCTGGGAGCAGGGGGCTCCCCTGCCTTTCCAGTCCGTCCCAGGGGGCCTGTTCGTGCTTTGTGGTGCATGTGTGGCGTGCGTGCGTGTGTGTGTGTGTGTGTGTGACATGCAAACCCTCCCTCCCCAAACCGACCCCCCAACAGTTTGCCATTCCATACAAATTTGGAAATGGGTTTAAAAAAAACAACAGCATGACGCACAACGGGGATGGGGCGGGGAGGGTAGTGGCACTGGGGCCCCAAATCTCCGAGTCTCTGATTGTAAGAACCTGGGGGGAGGGGGCTGCGGCGCCCCCCACTTCACCAAAGTGCACAGATCCGCGCTGGGGCGGCGCGGGCCCGCGAGGGGCCGGGAGGGGCATCCCGGGGCCCGGGCCGGGCCGCTAGGTTCCAGCAGAACCTCCTTGCATAGATATTTGTATCTTTTTAATTATTGGTAGTAGTATTTTTTTTTTGCCTTTTATTGCTTTTAAAAGTTCTTACTGCGTTTTCTCTCCGATCCGGACTCTGCGTTCGGCCTCCGTCGCCTCTTAGCTTTTTTATTTTTTGTTTATTTTTTTGTTTTTTGTATTTTGTATATTTGTTTAAAAAAGAGGAGTGGGAAACGGATTCTAGTTACAAATTGTCTTGGCCCCGCTCTTTCCTCTCAAACCCCATCCCCTCCCTCCAGAAGGAAACCTGCCAAACGCGGAGACAGGAGACGGGGCTGGAGGCAGCCGCCCCGCGGCCCCGGCTGCTCTTCTTTCTGCCCTCTTCACAAAAGAGGGGGCCCTAGCTCCTGGTCGCCTCGGCAGCTCGGTGTCTGTTTTAAAAATAATAGTAGTGAATGGGGGAGTTTGCATCCCACAACTCAGCTGCCCCCCTGGCCTGCGCCTTGGGGCCTGCAAGGGGGAAGGGGAGGGAACCTAAGCGGAGGGGCTGCGAGTGGGCCGAGGGGCTCCAGGGAGCGCCCGAGGGGGTGGTCCCTGGCCCGGAAAGCTCTCCCGGGGAGAGAGGAGGGTAGAGGCCCGTGGGTGGAGAGAGAAGGCGAGTCCCCTGGGGGAGGAAACGAGGCCCCTGGGACCGGCCACCCACAGGTCAGAGGGCCGCGCAGACCCGGCCGGTCCGCGCCTGGCGCCCGCCCGGGGTGGGGTGGGGGTCCTCCCTGTGCTGGGGGTGGGGGGCTCGGTGGCAGGGGAGCGGGCAAAGGCGAAAGACGAAGCCGAGGGAGGGCTGGCGCGTGGTCTCAGTTATGGAAAAACGCGTTGAGCTCCTCGTACATGGGACCCCGGTCGTGGTGAAGGTGCATATCGTAGGACAGGAGATTCTCCGAGTGCACGGCCCCGCGCACCGCCGACGAGCCGAAGACCAGCCCGTGGCCCGCGGGCCGCGAGCCCGGCAGCGCCGAGTAGTGCATAGAGTAGTGGTAGCTCTTCTCGTGGTCGGGCGACGAGTCCTGCTTGAGCGAGAAGTTCCCGTTGAGGCAGAGCGGCGGGCTGAGCGGGCCCTCGTACTCGGAGCTGTTGTAGTCCGGGCTCGCGCCCCCGCCGCCCGCCGCCGCGTACAGCGTCTCGTAGGCGGCGCAGTAGCCGTGGGTCCTCAGGGCGTGCGCCGCGCCGCCGCCCAGCCCGCCGGCCGCCTGGCACTGGGCGCCCGCCAGGCGCGAGCAGGGGTAGGGGTAGGGGTGCATGGCGAAGGGCCCGCCCGAGCCGTGGAAGCGGCCCGCGCCGTCGGCGCCCTGCTCCGTGAGGAAGTTGCGCGAGTTGAGCTGCAGGCAGCCGGCCACCAGGTTGGTGGTGGGCTGCGACAGGCCCTTGCACAGCGTCTGCACGTAGGACACCAGGTCGGGCCGCTTGCCGGAGCGCAGGATCTCCGAGAGCGCCCAGATGTAGTTCTTGGCCAGGCGCAGCGTCTCGATCTTGGACAGCTTCTGCGTCTTGGAGTAGCAGGGCACCACCTTGCGCAGGTTGTCCAGCGCCGCGTTCAGGTCGTGCATGCGGTTGCGCTCGCGCGCGTTCGCCTTCTGCCGCCGCAGCTTGGAGCGCTCCAGGCGCGCCTTGGTCATCTTGCGCTTTTTGGGCCCGCGTTTCTTGGGCCGCTCGCCCTCGGCCTCGTCCAGCCCTTCCTCCTCCTCCTCTTCCTCCTCCTCCTCGACCCCCAGCTCGCCTTCCTCCTTGACCTCGGCCAGCGCGGCCTCCGGGCCGTCGTCTCCACGGAGGGGGACCGCCTTGGAGGCCCGGGCGGGCCCCGGAGCCCCCGGCCCCGGCGGAGGAGGCGCGTCGCCCTTGTCGCTCCTGGGCTCGTCGTCGTCGCCGTCGCCCCAGCTGGCGAACTTGGGCACGTCCGAGAGGAGGCCGGGCTCGCTGAACAGGCGGGTCAGCATGGTGCCTGAGGGCGCCCCGCGGGCCGCAGGGAAGAGACGGACAGCAAGGAGTCAGTAGCGCGCCGGGCTCCCCGTGGCGCCCCGCTTTCCCTCCCACCCCCACCCGGGAGCGGGCTCCTCGACGCCCACCTCCCCGGGCCGCCCCGCCCGGGCCCAGCCCAGCCACCCGCCCGCCCGCCCTCGGGGGACCCGGGGCCAGGGCCTCTCCCGGCGCTGGGCCCCGGCTCTGCCCTCGCTGCAGTGGGGGGCCGCCCCTTGCGCCAGGTGCTGCCCGGGGGCAGGGCGGGGACCAGGCGGGGCGGCGGAGGAGGCCGGCGCGGCGGCAGATCCTTGCCCAGGAAGGGTGGGAAGGCCAGTCGGCCAGGACCCCACCGGCAGTGCAGGGAGGCTGGGCAGCCGCTGCCCGGGGTGGGGACAGCTGCCCGGCCGGCCCGGCCCGGCTCCGCGCCCTCGCCCCGGCCCCCCACCCCTCGGCGCCGCTCACCCCACGCTCCCTAATCCAATTTGCAACTTGGCCGCGCGCCGCCCCCGGCTCGGCCCCCGCCCTGCAGCCCCAATTCCGGAGGCAGGAGGCGCGGCTGGCCCGGGGTCCTGGGCTCCGGGGCCGGCTCCGGTGGCGGGGGCTGCGGCCCGGGCGCGGGGCGGAGGCGGGGAGACGCGAGTCCCGTCCGTCTCCCGGGCGGCCAGGGACCCCCTTCCCCCTTCCCAACTGCCTCCCTCCCACACGCCTCTCCGGATCTCGTTGTATTTCGGGATTTAGGGGGGGGGGTTAGAGCCAAATTTGTTTGTTTGCGCCTCTTTTTTTTTTGACCGGAGAGGTCGGTCGCAGGTTTCTCCAGGAGGAGCAGGGTGGGGGGTCCTAATCCCAGTCTCTTCGCGACCCCCTCCAATCCTGCCTTTCCCCCACGACCACCCCTGGCAAAGACGCCTCCCTCTGCAGCCCCTGAGCTGCAGCCCTGTCAGGGAGAGGGAACTCGGGCGCCTCCAAAGCCCACCCATGATGGGGCCACAGTCCCAGGAAGGGGGAATTTGGGGTCGACTGAGCAGCCGCCCCCAGCCGGCCACTGCTCCTATCTAGCTCCCTTTCGGACAACTCACCTCAGAGAGGAGTCGAGGGGAGAGGGGAGGGGAGGGGGGAGAAGAGAGAGAGGGGGGAGAAGAGGGGCTGCTATTTCATTGTTCCCCCATCTTCAGGGAGCGGGGGCAGCGGCTCCTCAAGGCGACGGGCGCCGGCGTCTTCAGAGCGCCATGCGAACCGCGGAGCGAGTGTGGCATCTCTACCAGGCGGGGTACCAGCCTCTATGCCAGGCCATATGGGCTTGGCACGTCACGGGCAGCAGCTATCACATGAGAGACGGTGATTGGCATGCGTCTGCATTGGGGGAGAGCCGGCTCCCCCGGGACCCGCCGCCATCTGTCACTCTCTACTCCAAAAAAAAAAAAATTAAATAAATAAAGGAAATAAATAAATATCTGTGCCGCCTGCCCCTCCCCGCCCAGCACTGGGAGAAGCAGGGTTTGAGAGGGAGCTGGGAGGAATTGCCCCCATCTGAGGCAGAGCCCCCACAGGGGACAATGGAGTGGCAGGGCTAGAACTTGGGGGGGGGTGTCAAGTCTGTGTCCCTTCCAAGGCCCTGCTCTGTTCATCTTCTCCAGTGAAGGCCCCCAAGGTGGGTCCTGGACCAGCTCTTGGGGTGCAGAATGGGGAACTGTGTGCTCACCCCATCCCCTCAGGAGAGTCCCTCAGGCCACAAAGGGACAGCTGAGACCCCTTCCCAGGATGAGTTTGGGGGTGTCCCTGGCTCAGGCTCCATAGGTAGATGTTGGCACCATGCCATCCTCATCCCTGTCTACCCCTCCCCCATTCATCCTCTCTCTCTCTCTCTCTCTCTCACACACACACACACACAACATATGTGACAGAACAAAATTCAAACCAAGGGAAAGAGAGAAAGGAGAAGGTATGCCTGGCTGGCTGCGACTCTGCAGGGGCGTGTGTGTGTGTGTGTGTGTGTGTCTAAGGTGGGGTCTGCCTCTAGGGAAGGTCTTTCCTTGGATGTTTGGGGACATATGTATGTTGGGTGGGGTGGGGAAGAACCTGGGGAGGAGCCCACACCCCCCACGTGGGGAGGGGAGGCCCAGTCTGTCTGCATGTCTAGCCCAGAAATCTCCCAGATGTCCTTGGCCTGGTGAAGTGACCACACCGCCAGTGGGTCCCTCTCAAGACCTTTGGGCATGGTTATTTGAGGCAGAGGAGGGGGGACTGCCTCAAGTTCCTGCCTAAGACTTAGGTATGTTCCTCTGCCTGCCCCCAATACCAAAAACCCTGACACCAAACCCAGCAGCCCTGAGTGACCAGAGGGGGGGGGATGGCTCACACAGACATTGCACCAGGAAGGTGGGAAACCACTGTTTTCTTTCATAACTCACCTTTCCACCCTCACACCGGGCCAGAGCCTGGTGCAAACACAAAGGGCTGAGAGAGGGAGCTACACACACTTGCATGTGCACACACACACAGCCCCCTTGGTCCTCACCCTGTGGTGCAGAAAATAGATGTACACTACTCTCAGTGACATATGTGTGAACAGGTAATCACAGCCAGGGGTACAGAGACCCCAGACCAGACCCAGATTCAGAGTGGCCCTTCCTACGGCTTGCGTGTGGACGGCCCTGGACTGACAGCTGCCCTTACACTGTAAATGTGTGCATGCTGAGGGTCAGCCGAGGCCAAGTCCTGGGTGGTGTCAGGATGAGCAGTACAGGGGTTTTGCCCTCCACATGACTGGTACAGTTCTCTCCTCCAGGGGTCCCCATAGGGGGCCTCATAGGGATGCAGGAGTCTGCTGGTAGCTGGTACACAGAGTCCGGTTTTAGAGAGAGGCACAGTCATGACTCAGGAGGCTTTGGAGAAGGGGGTTTGGTACCAGGATCTCAGAGGCACTGGGCCAGGAGCTGCAAGGAGCCCAAGTCTGGGATCCTCTGTTTCCAGAGACCCATGGGGCAGAACTGACTTGCCCAGGAGCACACAGTGCAGAGCAAAGTTGGGACCAGAACCCAGGTACTAGCCTCCCAGTCCTGGGTGCCAGCCACAACTGCACACTCGGGTCCAGTGGTCTCCAGAGCCGAGGGGTCAACAGAGGGTTTTCCTCCATCAGTGGGTCCTGGGATTAGGAAGCTAGGGCCCCGTGTGGGGCAGATGGTCAGGGGCTTTCCAGACAGGTCACGTCACTGGGAGGTCAGAGGCCAGGTCTCAGGTAAGTAAGGCATGGGTTCAAGGGTGCTTGCCAGACCCCCTCCAAATTCTGGGTCCCTCGTCTCCAGGGTGGGTCCTCATTCCTAACAAGGGGCTCTTCTCCTTTAGCCCCCTGGTCTAAAAGGGATGTTGGTTATCTGCATGTGCTCAGGGTGGGAGTGGGGGTTTGTTCCTGAACAACCCCACTTCCTAGTCTCTAAAACATGCTAAATGCATTGCTCAAGTTCCACAGCTTCTCTCGGCCTCAGTCTCTCCATCTGTGAAATGGGAGAATCATACTACACCCACTCCACCGCCAGGGTCCTGGTACTAACTGGGACGGTGAATGGAATGAACTTAGTCCAGGCGGAGCCTCCAGGGACCGGGGCTCTTCTTTCTGAAAGCACTTTGTAAATCGTGATGTGCTTTACTGGTTCATTTCTGGGCCCCCACGCCCCATTCCAAATGCTTTGTTGACATAGCAATTGAGTTCCTGTCAAATTAACTGGTCAGCAATGGAGCGGACAAACGAAGGGACACTTTCTTGAGGCAAACAAGGCATCAGGTGACCCCTCTCGGGGGAGACAGAGGGCCCAAGGACCCCTACCAACTCTGCTTTCTGCTCCAAACAGGGCAGGCTGCGAGTGGTCCTTCCATCCCCCAGCCTCTTTCAGAAGCCACCTGAGTTCTCTGGGGCTGGGAACCTCTCCCCCTGTTGTTCCCCAGGGCGTAGCGCCTAAAGTAGGGGGACCTCCTCCTCTCTGGTTTGTTTCCTTCGGGAAAATGGAACAAGTTTTTCTCACTCGACACATTTCAACTTTTTTTTTTTAAGAAGATACAATAAAAACCAGGGGGGAAATTGGGACAGAAGGAGGTGTGGGGTGGGCCTGCTTTCGACACTTAGACACGGGCTGAGGGAGAGACAGCACACGTGTGTCCACATGGACATGAGCCGGCATGCAGGGACAGACACACTCCTCTCTGTACCCTCAGAGATGCCGTGACGGAGAGACAGAAAGAGCCAGAAATGGAAGGGAGGAGACAGGAGGAGGACACCCAGAGATGCCATCTGTTCCTCCCCCTGGCATTGGGGGAGGGGAGTGGGTGAGGGGCCTGGTCCCCTCGGGTCTCTGAGAAGCAAAGGGGCAATGGTGGGCGCCTCCTCTAGACCCGAAAGGTCCCCTTTCTACTTCCCACACCCATGGAAGGGGCTGGGAGCTGGAGGTGGGGGCTGAGGTTCCCATGGAGACACCCCCCCCATCCCAAGGGAGGCCACAGTCTGGGCACCTAAAATGGCTGCCTCAGAGGGGTGGCGGCCATTTTGTGCAGGCTCAGGTCCTGGCTGGGGGTGGGGCAGAGGGTGAGGGGGCCTAAGAGTGTGGAGGAGTAGGGAGGGGCCTCCCCTGAGCAGTCTAGGGGAATCTTGTGCCAGGGACAGGACTGACGCTTCATGAAGCATTCTCATCACACCCCTGCTCCATCACAATCCACACACGAATCTTTAAATGCGTCACTGAATGCTGGTACCCAGAAGGACAGCTGGCCAGTGGCCATCCCGGTGCCTGCCCCCAGTGGGATTGGGAGTCCAGGGTGCAAGGACGGAGATTTGATCTCCTGTTCAGAGAGCCGCGCCCGTGCGCAGAGCAGGAGGACTCCAGGCCAGGTGTCCATATCCTGGCCAGAGCCATTGCAACCCATCTCTGGCCTGGAGGAGCTGGCAGGTGGAGATGGAAGGGGGAGGAGCATAGGAGGAGGGGCGGTCCCTTCCATGCCCGTCTCCCCTCCCTCCGCACCAGACATAGGAGGCAGAGAGTAGAGTGGGGAGTCTCTCTGAGGGCCTGTGCTCCTGGCATTGGCTAGGTGGTGGATGGCAGAGACAGGGGAGGGGCAGGCTGGCCAGGCCCAGACGCCTGCTCCATCAGGCTACTGTTCAGGAGGCTTGCCGCTTCCCCCAGAGGCGCCCCCGCCCCATCAGCACCTGTCACCCCTTCCCCAGGCCCCTGCCTCACCTCAAGTCCACAAGGCCTGTGGGGGACGGGGACCTGCCATTTCTTCCTGGCTCTGGGGTGGGCACCTGCCCCGCTGCCCCCTCCCCCTCCCGCCTGAATGTGCTGGGGAGCGACGGGCATGCCAGATGGCGTGGCTGAGGATGCGAGGATGTTGCCGGGAGGTGAGGGCTGGCACGGGCGGGCGAGATGCGGCTGCGTGCCTGGTGGTGCCATGGGGGAGGGGAGAGCCAGTGAGGTGCAGCACCCCTTCTTCTGTGCTGACCCCCAGCTCACCACTAGGCTTCAGCAGGACGCTCCTCCTCTGCTGCTCCCTGAGATTTCCCTGGGGGCCTAGACCCCTTCCCAAAGATGGGCGGGCACACGTCAGGGGCCCAGGCTGTTATACCCAGTGTCCTTGGCCCCCCTCACGTCGTCCTGCCTCCAAAGGGTGGCTGAAGGAGACCAGTTAGTCCTTCAGTCTCCTCCATGGAAGCCAGCCTTCTCAGGAAGATTCTCTTGTTGCAAAAATGGCGTGGCCTTTGCCCCCATTACCTTTGACTTTGGCCTTTGAACCCCGTGTCTTTTAATATGAATTCTTCTCCTGATGGACTCTGGTCCCAAGTCGCCCTTAGGTCAAACTCATCCTCATACCTCCGGAGGTGCTCCCGGATACCTCTGCCTGAGAGCCTTCCCTGACCGCCTCAGGCAGGGCAGCCTTGGCACTGGCCACCCATCCAGACACTGGCCACTCCTGAATCGCTGTAGTGTGGGCTTGACCCAAGCATCCTTGAGGTGATGCTCAGTATGTGCTTGTTGCCTGGTACCTGGCTAGGGAGGAGGGAAGGGGTGGTGACATGTCAGACTACAATCCCCAAGGTCAGCGGTTCAAAACCACCAGCTGCTCCGAGAGAGAGAGAGCGCAAGAAGGCTTTCTCCTCTCGTAGAGTAACAGCCTATAGGACCAGTTCTCCCCTGTCCTATAGGGACAGTCGGTATGTGTTCTTTGGACTTGATGGCAGTGTGGGTGAGGGGGCGAGGGGGTGAGGGGGTGAGGGGAGGGGCTGAACATTGGCATCTTTCTTCGGACAGCATCCTAAATTAGTAATACAGCCCAGAGCAGTCCCGTCTGCCCAGACTCCCTTTCCAGCTCCCAAGCCTCGGGCAAAAATTCCAATCTAGGGAGGTGGGCTTAGGGGCTTGTGGAAGTGGGGGGAGATACAGCTTACCCACAGCCCTCAGAGAGGTCTTGGGGTGAGAAAGTGGAGCTTCACTGTGCTGAACCCTTATTTCCTGGTCCAGACTCTGATTCTGAGGCCACAGGGAAGCCCCCCCTTCCTCTTCCACATGGTGGGGTCCTGACCCATGGCTGACCCCAGAGCTTTCCTTTGGTTCCAAGCTGCCCTCCTTCCCACCCCACCTTCCCCACTTCCCCTCGCACTGGGCACGGAGTAAATGGGACACCATGAACCCGCAGACAGAAGCGCCCTGGCTCCCTGCCTCCCCATCTTTGCTGCTGATCTCCCCACCACTCCTCCCCTCCCCTGCTCACTGAAGACCCTCCTGTCTATGGCCCTGGCCAGCCCTCTTCTGGGCAGAGCACACACCTCAAGTTCCCTTCTCAGGCTCACCTCATAGAATCCAGGCTGCTCATCTTGCTTCCCCTTCCTGAAATGCACCTGTTCAGGCGCTTTTGCTTGCTCCCCATTATTCCCAGGACCAGGGAAGGCGCCCATGCGCTCCAGCTGCTGCCACCTTTCATTGGACACACACCCCTCCCTTTAGCTGCCCCTCCTTTAACAGCACCCCAAACCAGCCTCCTGCTGAGAAACCATCCCAGTGCCCAGGGTATCCCTTCTTCCTGGAGTGCCCTCCCACCTTCTCCTTTAAACCAATGTCACTTCCTCCTAGAAGCCTCTCTGGGTTTGATGTGCCTTCCCAGGGCCCCATAATGCCATCCTTCACAGGGCTCCTGAGCCACCCAGCATGACCTCCTCGCTCTCTCTCCCACCTAACCAGGAGTTCCTCAAAGGCAGGCAGTGAGTGTCCTCATGAAGTGGGGCGCCCAAGGTCTGCCACGTCCCTACCCCCGCCCCCTCCCCTGTGCTCAAGGTGGTGCAGGTCCTCGGAAGCCCCTCCCATGAACCCTCCTCCCTTTCTGGTCAGCCTCCTCCCACCACTCCTGACACTGACCGGCAAAGTCAGTCTCCCCTCTGTAAAAAGGTGTGGGGATGAAAAGATGGCCTCCCTGCGTGGGCGGAGGTAAGTTAAAAAAGCCAACGGAGTGTGAAAGGACTGCCTCAACTCCCTTCAGGTGTGCCAGTTCACCTCAGACCTAGGATCCATGGTTTTAAATTCTTTTTATGTGTGTGGTAAATCTTTGTTCCTGGAATTGTGATCTGTCTGTTGACCTACCTGCTGCCTGTCTGTCTGTTTCTCCCTCTCTCTCATTAGTTTTCCCAGTGAGCCAGGCACTTCCTGCCCCTGCTCAGCCCACTGCCAGGCTGGGCATAGGGGGCAGCCTGAGGGAGCACATTGGAAATAAAATGAGGATCATGCTGCCTGTCTGCTCACTCACCTGTCCCTCGGTGCTGGCCAGAGGACCACAAGGACAGAGGCTAAGAAGAGTCCTCAGGTGAGTGGCTGGACTGTCGGTGTGGGGGGAGTAGGGCAGGTGGGAAAGGGTCCTGAGGGCCGGGGGCGGAGCCTGGTGTGCCTCCCTAGCAAAAGCAGACGGCTCTCTCATGAGGGCTTCCCCCCCCCCCCCCCCCCCCCCCGCAGTTTCCTTCTCTGGAAATCAGAGCTAGGGGTCAGCGGAGTTGGGATTCCCAGGGACCTGATACAAGACAGTTCTCTGGTGCCTGCCTGGAGCCTGGTATGGAAGCAGGGGCACCAGGAACTGGGGAGTGGGCAATTTACCCCCACCTGCAGCTGTGCTGGTGTTCGAAGCATGGCTGGACCAGGAGATCACAAATGAAGCAGAGGTCTCAGCCCCCGGCAGATGGCAGAGACCAGCAAAGTGTGGATCGGATTTAGCTCACTGTTTTCCCCTCCACTGAACCTGGGGGCTGAGGTGGAAGGGGAAAACAGTGTCTAACATGAAGATGGAGTGTCCCTATTGGGGGTAATTAGGACGGGTGGGGAAAATCCAGGTGGTGGCCTGAAAGAGAGCCACTCCCCATTGTGCAGATGGGGAAACCACTGCCAGGAAAATGAGAGTCACACGGTGAGTGGTGAAGTTGGAACTAGAAACCAGGACCCTACTCCGGGTCCTCAGGGCTCCCTGGAAGAAAGACCATGCCAGAGAGTCCAATGGCCAGTGCTATCGGAGCCAGGCACTGGGCACCATCTCTTAAAGTCTCTTGCCAACCTTGACGGTCAGGTTAACTGTACCTCCCATTTAAAGATGGAGGTTGAGATCGTAGGTGATGAGACGAACAAATCTCAGGAGAGAGGTCGCTGAGGTGAGAGGAACAGAGGTTGAGATCGTAGATGATGTTGCACAGCCTAGTAACTGGCAGAGCCTGGATTAGAACTTGGGTCCACACAGGAGTCCTGGTGGTGTCCTGGTTACCAGTTGGGCTGATAACTGCAAGGTCACAGTTTGACCCCCACTAGCTGCTCCAAGGGAGAAAGATGGGGCTTTCTACTCCTGTAGAGAGAGTTACAGGTACGGTCTTGGACACCCATAGGACCACCTCTCCCTTGTCCTTGAGGGTTGCTATGAGTCGGAATCCACCGGATGGATGACGATGGCAGTGAACTTGGTTAGGGGTCCATACCCTTGTTCATATGACCAGCTGAGGCCTTTTCTTCTGACCCTCAGCCCTGGAAGCAGATGTCACCAGCAGGGAAAGGGCTAGTGTCCAGGGTCTGCCCTCTGTCGTGGGTCCCCACAGCTGTATTCATGGCTGGTGTGTGTGAGGGGGGCCCTCACAGGAAACATGGGGTTCCCCCACTATGCTTCCATTTCCTTCAAATTCCTTAGGAGGCACCCTCCCTGCCTGGACAGGCTCTGCAAGATGCCTCCTCCGCCAGGAAGTCCTCCCTGGCTTCCCCTGGCACCAAGTACTGTAGATGGGGATCAAAGGACCAGCTTGAGCCACGTGCCCACTAGGGGCACGGGCACACCGCTGGTCTTCGGAATAAGGCCTTCCTGGACGCCCTCTTTGGGGAGGCTAGAAGTGGCTTCTTACAAGAAAGCCCCGGGCACCCCCTGGGCTCGCCCCTCCATCCTTCTTGTCCTTCGCATCCTGCTTTCTCCGGTTCTCTCCTCGCCACCCCCGCCCCGCGCCTGGCACCGCGCCCAGCGCGCCCCAGCCGCCCGCCCATCCCCGCTCAGCCCTGATTTCCTGCCGCCGGGCTCCCTCGGCACGCGCCCCGCGCCCCCCGGGCCCGCGCCTCCAGGTCGCCCGGCCGCGCTGGGGGGCGTGGGGCTCCCCCCGGAAGGAGGCCCGGCGGCTGGGGGCCGGCGGCGGCGGCAGGACGCTGCCCCTTTAAGGTGCCACCGCCGCGTGGCAGGGAAACAGCTTGTGCCAGCCCCATTCCGCCCGGCTTCGCTCGCAACAAGAAACACAATGCATAACAATCAGGCGCGCGCTTGGAGCCGTGCCACGCGGCGGGGGCGGGGCGGGGCCGCGCGCGGGCCGGGGGGGGGGGGCGCGGGGTCGTGACCCCCGACCTGGGCCTGGGGCGGCGGCCGAGGCCGCGCCCGCCTGCCCCCGCCCCGCGCCCCGCGCCCCGCGCCCCGCCGCGCCCGCCTGCCCGCCCGCGCGCTCCCTGCAAAGTTCATCCCCACTAACTCTTTTCCAGGCCACTTCCCCCTCACATCTGACAATCCGGGGCCCCTCATTCTCCCAGTAATCACTCCACTGCACTAATTGCACATGCAAATATGCAAATGCGTATTAATTAATTACTATACTAATTAGTTCTGTGGTATTTGCGAGTAATAAATCATTGGATGGGAGCGAGGAAGCTGGAGACCTGGCCCATTTTCATTCTGCATAAAATTTTAATGGTCTCTCTGGCTGATCCGGGACGGCAGCGCGCGGAGAGGTTCTTAAAGGGCCAGTGGCGGCTAGAGGGGGCAGGGTGGGGAGCCTCTGGGCGGGCCGGAGCTGTGGGCCCATGCCCTGCGCGGGCAGGCTCCCCCACCCCATCCCCCTGGGGCTGAGTATTTGGTGTGGCTTCTCAGGAGAGTATCTGGGCGGAGGGGAGGGGCCGTGGAAGCAAAGAGGTCTCCAGTGCCCATGCCTCTCACCCAGGAAACCTGAGAGGCAGGGCTGGAGACCCCCTCTCCAGGAAGGCAGGGGAAACTGAAGCGCCCACAAGCCCAGCAGAGTACTCACGCTGCGCTTGTCCCCAGTGGGGGGTACCATGGCTGGGGGTGCTGCCAGCTTTCCTCTTCCACCCCATCGAATCTCTGCCCCGCCCCCCTGGGCACCAGCTGGCACCCTGGCAGAGCAGTCCTGGGCTTGAATGGGCCCCAGGGACCCTTCGTTATTCCAGGAGGTAGTCAGGACAGGCGTGGGGAGGGGCCTGAATGCTTTACAGGATCATGGATTTGGGGAGGCAGAGGGAGCAGGTAGTGCCCAAATCAGGGCAGAGGGGGATGTCACAGTGGGGCACACATGAGGGGGTGGGCCGCTTGCACTGAGCCCAGGTGACCAGTGTCAGGGTCTGGCTCTGTCTTCTGCCATCACCAGCCCCCACCCCATATAGAATCCCACCTGGTCTTCAAAATCCTCAGTGGCCTGGTGAGGAGTCTGTGAAGTTGGAGATGGTGTGGTGTGGGGGTGGTGTGGGGATGGGGTGGTGTGTGTGTGTGTGTACCAGTCAGGCAAAGTCTAAAGAAGGTCGCCTCCCCCTTGTGGTTAGTTGCCTCTGGCAGGGATTCTGACTCAATGCCACCCTCTGTGTGCAGAGCAGAATTGCTCCATGGGGTTTTCAAGGTGATCAGAAGCACATTGCCAGCCTGTCTTCTGGGACACTTCTGGGTGGTTTTGAACCACCAACCTTTGGGCTAGTGGTCAAGAGCTTTCTGATTTGCCACCCAGGGAGGGCTGCCAATGCCCTGGATGATGCCACCAGTAGCAGTCTCTCTCGAACTCTGCTGTGGACTGGGGTTGAGATTCGCTTCCTGGGGAACGAATGTTTCTGTGACTCAGGTTGACTACTGTCCCCATCATATGGGTGAAGCAAGCCCACAGGAAGGGTAAACAACTGCCAAGGTCATCCAGCCCTAGGTCATGGAAGGGGATTTGAACCCAGCCAGCCTAGCTCTGACATCCGTTTGTCTGACACCTTCTGTCACCTCTCCCCCACCATGCTTCAGCACTGACTGTGAGCCAGGCTTTGTGCTGAGAAGTGGGGGTGTAGGACCAAAGGGGACTCTTGCAGCAACCTAGGAGGCAAGTTCTGGGAGGATCCCCTTTAGATGCAGGGAACCCAAGGTCAGAGAGGGGGATTCCGTTGCTCTGGGCATACAGTGGGGACATGGCAGGGCAATATGAGACCTGTGTGACCAGTGAGTGCCACCAGATCCACTGGGCAGCAGTGACAGTGAGGTCCTCAGGAGAGAGGAAATGGTAGGGATTTCAGGTGGATTGTGGGCCCTTTTAAGGGCGATTACCACTTGGGCTGTTAATTTCAAGGTCAGCAGTTTGAAACCACCAGACCCTCCTAGAGACCCTGTGGGAGAAAGAGGAGGCTTTCTACTCCCATAAGGAGTTAGTCTCAGAAACCCACCGGGGCAGTTCTACCCTGTTCCACAGGGTGGCTATGATGAGGAATCCACTAGAGTTTGATTTTTGGGGTTGGTGGGCAGAATTTACTTATTGGGCAACAGGGATTGTGGGAGCTGGGAAGGTGTAGGTGTTTCCTTTCCCTTCTAAAGCAGCCTGGGAAGGACCATGACTGGGGGATGGGATGGGACAGAGGGGAGACAAGAAGAGCCCACCCTGGGAAAGCCCAGGAATCCTGGGGTGTTTCCTCTTGAATTTATCTGCCTGCCCTCCTGTTACCCCTGGAAATCCCCTGGGTCCCCCACCCCAATTTCCTACTTGGGGGAGGACACAGGAAACCCAGTCTCAGCAGGGGGCAGAGAAGATAATGCCATCACTGGCCTGTTGTACATACTTACCACGTGCCTGTCGTTGCGTGCATCAACTTATTTCATGATGAGGCCAATTCTATTACTCTGACCCCCCAGCATTTGTTAATGGAGACATCAAGGAAGAAGAGAAAGATGAAGTGACCCATTTGCTCCAGGTCACACAGCCTGTGAGTGGAGGAACCAGGATTTGAACCTTGGCAACCTAACTCCGGAACTGGTGTGCTTGACCGCCCTGCCCCCCACCACCCTGCCTCCTGCAGAACCAACTCCCCTGTGGTTATAGGGGTGTGGCCAGGAGCAACCACCCCTCAAGTCAGGGATCCCAGTGGACACAAACCTCTCCCTTTCTGTACTCTTGCAGACTCGGGGGTGCTGTTCACATGGCCCCAGCCCTGTGTGGCTTGTTAAGGACAAAGTCGGTTTTCCAGAAGGCTCTAACCCCTCCCTTCATTAGCCTGAGGAAGGCGGTGAGGATACTTGCCCAGCATCCTTTGCCCCCTCCCAGCCCACCCTCCAGGGCATGGGTGGGAGTCAGTTAGCATCTGTCAGGGGGACCACCCTGATACAGGGTTCTGAGATTCCAGCGCTCCCAGGGATAAGCTCCCCCGGCTCAAGGGGTCTTCTCTAAGGATTCTGGGCCTCCTCATCTCCCCAGAACTCAGAAAATCAGGAGACTGTGAGCAGGGGAGAGTCACTAGGAGACATGACTTTCCAGTGGAAGCCCACCAGAATAGAAAACCCATCCGCAGCTTAGCATGTGAGGGCAGTCAGAGAAACTAGGTTCTCCCGGGTTTTGCCCCAATACCCCCAGTTTCTAGGAGAAAGGGGTGATCTGGAGGGGCTGGGTGGGGTGGGGGCTGGGGGTGGGGGTGAGGGAAGGAAGCAAGAGGGACAGGCTGGCAGCTCTAAGCATCTCCTTGCAGCCCCCGGGGCCGGGTGCCTGGGCGGGAGGAGGGGGCAGAGCAGCTGCTGGCGATTTATTAAGCAGTCACGGAAAAATTGGTTTATAAATTAACAGCTGTTTTAACTTTAGGGCCTCTTCTTCAGGGAATGGAAGCAGCCGACTGGACCGGGATTGGAGTGTGTGTGAGGCTGGTGGAGGGGGTGGGAGGCGGTGGGCTCCGGCAGCTGGCATTCTTCGGGGGCAGCCTCAGCTGGCACCTCGGGGGCACCAGGCAGTGGCCAGAGCAGGGGGTCTCCAGGTGCCCGGGGCTGAGGCTGCCCCCGCTGTGGGCTGTCTGCTCGCTCGCTCGGCTGAACGTCCCAGCGCCCACCAGGGGGCGCCAGAGGGACCCGGCAACGCTCGGCTCGCGTCGGCCACGAGAGGGCAGCCTCGCGCGGACTCCTGCCGCCGCCGCCGCCGCCGCCGCCGCGCGCGTGACCCAGTCCAGGCCTGGTCCGGGGCCTGCACGTGCGCCTCCACGTGTCCCCGCGAACGTCTTCCGTCAAAACTCACCACCGCTGTCGAGTCCATCGTGACTCAGCTGCCGGGTAAGGCAGGGTAGAAGGGCCTCTTTGTGTAGAAAGTCTCCTCAACCCCCTCACGGAGGCGGCTGGTGGTTTCGAAGCGCCGACCTCGCGGCTAGCAACGCCCCTCACAGTCACACCACCATCACCAGAGGCCCCGAGCGTGCTAAGCGTGGACAGTTGAAGGTGCCGTCCAAGAATGAGGGCAATGGTTTCACCCTGCGTTTGGCCCCAGCCCCTCTGCAAAAGCTGCTACACCTCTGTGCGTCTCCGCGGCCTCCTCTGCCCAAGGGAATGGCGCTCGTGAGGATGAAGCGAGATGATGCGTGTGAAATGCGTGGCCCAGCGCCTGAAACCAAGTCAGACCAAAAAAACCCCCAAAAAACTCGGCAACAGGCAACCCACTCCTGTCCAGTTGGTTCTGACTCACACCAAGGACTGAGTTGAACTGCACCCCCCAACCCCCCAGGCTGTAAATCTGTGTGGAAGCCAACTGTCACGCCGGAGGCCTGGTCCAGTAATGAATTATTCGCTGGACTGCTGATCACAAAGTCAGCTGTCCGAACCCACCAACTGCTCCCCAGAAGAAAGATGAGACGTTCTGCTCCCATAAAGATTTACCCACCAGGGACAGTTCTACTCTGCCCTGGGGACCAGCTATGAATTGCAATCCACTGAGGACTGCCTCACCTTTCTACCATGGGGTGGCTGGGGAAGCAGCCGGCCACTTGAACTCCTGCACCACGACGGCTCCTTAGACCAGTGCCCAACGCAGACAGGGCAAATCCCCCACCGATGTCCCCTGGTGTCCATGGTAGATGACTTCTATACCCATCTGTTCATTCCTCCCACCACCCTGTCCTCCTACAGTGCTTGCTGGGCTCCGTCGCTGGTACTGGACAATTCAGCAAAGATGGATGGAGATGGACACTTCTCAAAATAGTGTGCTGAGGGCTAGGACTTGTTTATTTGTAACACATGTTTTATTGTACATTAGGTGGTGGGCTATGTATTCAACTACCAATCACCCCCCCCAGTCGATTAGCCTTCACGTGCTTCTTGATTTGTGGACTGCTCTCGTCCATCACACTCCCTTGCCCCCTCCCAGCCTGTGATTTGTTTGGGGAGGGGCGTGTCAGGGAATGAGAATGTTCTGGAATGTGCTGGTTACACGCTGTATAAACTTTGTCCCAAACTCGTGGAAAGGTACATTTAAAATTGGTAGATTTTTGGTAAGCAAACTCGAACTCAGTAAAGTTCATTAGAACGGAAGGAAAAACAAAAAAAAAAAACAGCCATGGGTAAATATTGAATGGGCAAAAGGACTGATACCGGATGAGTGAATGAAGTCAGTGTGTGAATGAGTGTCTCTTGTGACTGCCCACGTGTTCTGAGGCCACCATCGGCCCAGATGAGGGCGCCCTTGCCCTCCCCGCTCACGAGTTTCCCCAGAGGCAGCACTTGGAGCTGCCCTCACCCAGGTGGCCAGGACCATACCCAGTGTCCCCAGCCAGCGCTTCCCGGCTTCTCCAAGGCTGCTTCCCGGGGCTTCCGGAGCCTCCCTTCCAGCTGCCACATGCCAGCCGGGCCAGCTCCGGCTCCATGGTGCCAAGGTCACGAGTGTGATGGCCAACGCCAGACCTGCTGTGCCAGCAGCGCAGCCGCCAAACCCTGGTCGAATGCGCCACTTGCTGGCCGTTCTCGAAACGACACTCCGAGAGCCCTAGGGAAGCTGGAGCCCTCTCTCTGGAAGACCTACCACGTTGGGGAATGAAGACTGTTCTCTCTTCTTCTACCCTGTGAGGTAGACTCAGAGACCTACACAAAAGCGAGCCCAGAGAAGCGAAGGCATTTTGCCGAGGTCCCATGGGGAAAGACAGACCTCGAAGGCTGGCTTTGATCTGTCCCACTCTGTCCTCTACCCTCTGTGCACGTGACCCTTCAAGGGAGGGGAGCAGAGCATGAGCATTTGGGATTGTCCCCTCTCCTCACCTTCCAGAAAGTATGTGTATGCAGCCTTCCCAGTCCCCTCCCCGAGAAGGTGAATGCAGGTCGTGGGCCACGACAGATGGCGAGAAGGGCTTGGGACCTTAGCAGACACCCGCAGTGCACTTTCATTTTGTCAGAATTATAGGAAACCGAGCAGACTGACCCCTGGGTTCAATCAGCAGCGCTGAGTCAAATGTCGTGTTGAATTTGTTCCTTGGACCCAACCACCGGTGGTACTTTTAACTCAAGAATAATAACTGAGGAGTGACATTATTTTTACATCTCGTTTGCATATGATTAACTCTAAGTCGAGATGTAAATGGAGGTCACCCTGGCCTCTGTTTCTCAGTCTCAGGCATGTATTAGGTCCTGGGTCTCTCTCCTAGCCCAGGCTGGGCTCCACCATCTCCCCCACCCCACCCACTCCCTGCCCATCCTCCACTCACCCTCCCCCAGCTCCCAGAAGTCCCCGCGACCATCCTCCTCACCCACGCAGCCCCCGCCACCTGGCCGCCCACCTGAAAAACTTTTCCCCAAGTTCTCGAGAAGTTGCGTAGGATCCAAGAGAGAAAAATCAAAGTAATAAAACCTCATTTAATTCCTAACGGAGGGCAGAGCAGTGAGCTGCAATTATCTTAATGCTGAGCTATTTTTACTCTCTCCATCTCTGTCTCCTGCTTCTCTCCCTCACGGGGAGGTAGGCATCCTCTCCCTCAGCCTCCCTGCTTTGTCTCCCCCTCTCAGGCACTTGCCTTACCTACACCCCCCTATCTCTCCCTCACACCTCCTGTCTCTGCCACCTTGCCTGCCTGCCTTCTTCTCTAGCAAGGGACTGGACTCCTTCCACCAGCCAGCCAGGCTTCCCCACCCCTGGTCAGGGGTGCCTGGGCGAAAGCTGGTGGAAGGAGGCAAAGACCGCCCCCCCTCCACCCAGAAGGTTCCCTGGTCCTGGGAGCCTTGCTGGCAGGGAGAGATTTTTTTTGAGGCTCCTTTTCCTTCCTGGCCTGGGACCCCTGCCTGCATGGCCAGGGTTTTATTTTGCTGAATCAAGATTAGTCTTCCAGAGCACCAAGACTTTGGGCAAATCCTCCAGAAATTCTTACCCCCCACCTACATACACTCCAAATGAGACTCAGTCACAGAGTCTCCTAAGGCCTTTTCAGTGTTCAGTGTGACTGGAGATGATACCACTCTGTCCCTGCTCTCGGGGCATCTTCCCAGCTGTCCGCAATCCCCCTCAGGGCACCCAGGACCATTGTCCATGTCCCCCAGAGGAAGGACAGCCACTGCCCCGTGGCTGCTCATGCTCTCCGGCGCCTCTCCTTACCTCATTGACCTCCCTGGGCATGGCCAGACTGCTCCTTGCCATTCCCCACCCCACCCCTTCTGGGCCAAACCAGGGGCTGCCAGAGATGCCCACACCCAGGGCCAGCAACTTGGCATCTGGCTCTGCTCCCCCAACAAGCATGTAAGTCAACATATACAGAGGGACCTTAGCCAGGCCTGGGGTTGGGGGTGGAGTTGAGAGGCCAGAACTTCCCGCTCCCACAAATAAAGCTCTGCCCTGTGGCTACCCTCGCCATCACCCTGGGAGTGGGCACTGACCCTGTGGCTGAACACGGTTCCACAAGATTCCTCTGGCTGGGCCTCTTGCTCCACTGAGGACCCAGCAGGCTGGCGGGGGAGGTGGGGGGCAGAAAAGAAGCTGGGAGTGGAAAAGTTGCTGGAGGAGTTGGGGGGCAGGGAGGGCTCTGACTGCTCCAGGATTGAGTGTGACCAGGAGAGAAAACAGCCAACATAAACAGAGCCCCAGGAAGACACACACACATGCAGGTCCACACACACGCACATACACTCCTGCTCTCACGCACTCTTGGTGCTACAGACAGGCATTCAGAGCCAGTACAGGAAACACTGCTCCTCAGACACCCCTCCCCGGCCTGGACAGATAAACAGGGCCCTAGGGGCATACCAGGCCACAGGCCCTGTTCTCATGCCCCTGCTGAGACCCACATAAGTAACCACACCTCAGAGCGGAGCACACACAGGCATGACGGCACATATGCTGGTACAAGCAGACTCTGGCACCCCAACTTTGCCCCCTGGGCTGGCTCATTCTGGGGAGAAACGGCAGGAGGCGGCACTATCCGGGTACATCTCGGCAGGCCCACATCCCTCGACGCACACTCACGACCTCGCGCCCCCCCCCCCCAGGCTCTCAGGCATCAAGGATGCAGTGCCCCACCTCTGCAAACTGCACCCTCCTGCCACAACCTGACAGCCTCTGACAACCGCCTGGCCCCCACTCCCACCCCCGCAGGCACACAACCGGTCCTCCCACACCCTGCCACTCACTCTGCATCCTGACACTCTGACACACTTACTCACACTGGCTCACACCGCACCGACCCCCTCCACACAGCCGCGTGCGCGCGCGCGCACACGCCAAGCTATAGGCTGCCAGGCCTGGCGCTCACGCTCAGCTCACACCCTCCCTGCCACGAGGACTGACAGGTGTCCGCCCACGAGCAGCCCACCCGTGTTCGCACGCACAGGCGGGTAGGACACCCCCATCCACAGCGTGACTCGCTGCTACTCTCTCGGGACCTCACAGGCCTCCCCGTGACACTCCGGGAGCCCTGCTCCTGAAGGGATTAAAGCCCCGTCCCCAGCGCCGCTGCCCGCTGCCCCGCCCTCCCCAGCCCTCCCAGGGGCTCCGTCCATCACGCAGCTTCAAGTTCTGGGGACGCGGCAGGGGGTCCCCCGGCTCGCCTGGCCACGCCCCCGCCCGGCCCCCAGAGCGGGAGTCGCGTGCTCATTGGCCACTTCCTCCTGGGCCCGCCCCCCCAGCACGCGGGCCCGTCCCCCGCCGAGGAGTCGACGCGCCGGGGACCCCGGGGCTGGGGCCAGAGGGGTGAGGTCGGGAGCCGCCGCGGGGCGCGCGCTGCGAGCGGAGCCAGGCGAGGGCGGGAGAGCGGGAGAAGCCCCCGAAAGACCTTCGAGGACCCGGAGGGGAGACGGGCGGCGAGCCCGGGACGCGGCGGAAGGCGGAGGGTCGAGCCCGCGCCGAGCGGGCGGACCCCAGGCGGGGGCTCCCAGGCGACCCCGGTGAGCCCGACCCCCGCCCCCCCCCCGCTCGCGCCCCCGGCGGCCGCGGTATTTTTATCCGCGCGAACGCCCTCCTCCTCGTCGCCGCGCGCTGCCCGCAGTCAGCGCGGCGCCAGCAGCGCGGGGGAGCCCAGCGGCGACCGCCTCCCGGACCTCGAGCCGCGCGTCCCCGGCCCCGCCGACCACCCGCCGCCATGGACCCCAAGGATCGCAAGAAGATCCAGTTCTCGGTGCCCGCGCCCCCCAGCCAGCTCGACCCCCGCCAGGTGGAGATGGTAAGGGGACGCCCCCCCCCCTCCTGCGGCGTCGCCCACCACCCAGCGCCCTGCCAGCCCGGGGTGGCGCCGAGGGAGGGGATCCCGCACCTCCCTCCAGGACCCGGGCGTGAAGTTGAAGGGAGACGCTGCAACTTTTTCCCGGGGTTTGGGGACGGAGCGGCGGGCAGGGACCTTCCCGCGGACACCCCCAGGGAGCAGGCCCTTAGGGTCCCAGCGGCAGCGCCTGGTCCACCGAGAGACTCGTGGTCCATGGCCCCCCTAGACGGACCAGGATCGCCGGCCCCCCCTCGGCGCCCCCACGGCCCTGCCCCACACGCCTCTGGCCCCACCCTACAGGCCTGGCTTGGGGCCCCACAACCAACAGCGCTGTGACCCTCTTCTGCTGTCAGGCACCTGAGCCTCAGTTCAGAAAGCATGGAGGCCAGGCTGCCTCCCAGACCACTAAGTCCGCCCCCGCGCCCCACCGCCTACCAGTTCCCTCAGCCCATGATTGGGGAGGGGGGACTCCGGGTGAGGACTCTGCTCCCCAAGCCCAGCCATGGGTCACTTGTTGCTAGGACGCAGCTAGCTCCCACCAGAGCAGTCAGTGTGGGGACAAGTCCTTCTGGAGGCGGAGATGGGGGATCCTGAGGGATCATGGCTGGCGGGGTGTGTGGGGGACTTGGGGGGGTGATCCCGAGATTAGAGATTAAGCCACTTTTTATCTGAAGAGCTGGAGCTTTGGGAGCTGAGCCTGGGGCCTGGGCAGTTTCCATCCCATTCACCTGGTTCTTGGTGAATTTCCCTGGAGCTCAGAAGAAGGGACCTAATTAAGCAGTTGGTCTGGTTTGCTAAGCTGGGGGAGGGGGTGCTGATGAGAATGTTCAGGGTCCCCCCCCCGCCCCCCGCAACACACACACATAATAGCTCAGGCCTGGCTCCTATAGTCAGGAGGACACGGGTTGACTCTTCATGTTTGGAGAGGGGGAGGGTCCAGCCCCAGGCCTACCCTAGATCCCTGTGAGAGGGTGCAGGTGCATTCAGTACCCCAGCTCAGCTTCCCTCTGCAGCGGGATCTGACTTCTTTGGAGTCCTTGAGCTGACCTTAGGTGGGCAGGGCCATGTGGGTGCCATGCCCAGGGGGCATCTTCCCCAGAGGGCCAGAACCACCCTGGGCTCCTGAGGCCTGTGGTCCCCTGCAGAAGCGCCTGCTCCGCAGGAGAAGATGGGCAGTGAGAGGCATGGTGGGGGTGGCCAGGGAAGGCGGGGAGGGCATGGGCTTTCCTGCCCTCTCCCTGGGTGGAGTGTGCTGGCCCGGAGCACAGTGAGCAGCCTCTCAGAGGCTAGGTGGACACCTTTGTAAGTTGAAGGGACTGGGTGAGCTGTAGAGCTCTTTTAAGCCCTGCTAACTCTTTGGTCCTTAGGTTTCCTGGGGACTTCAAAGCACTGTTTGTCCCCTGCTGTCCCTGTCAGCTGTGTGTGGGGGGAGGGGGGTGGCAGAGGGTTTGGATTTGCCTTGAGGTGGTCAGCGGGTGTCTGTGCTGTTCTGTCCACCCACCCACCCCCATCCTTAGATCCGGCGCAGGAGACCAACCCCTGCCATGCTGTTCCGGCTCTCAGAACATTCCTCACCAGGTGGGACCCCTGCCCTGTCCCCTAGCCCCGGGTCTCCCCAACCCTGGCACAATAGATAACTGGGTGCCTTCCTGGGGTCCCCAGGAGCAGAGGCCAAGCAGAGCAGGAGACAGGGATGGGCAGGAACTGGGCGGCCACTCTGTGCCCATTTGTTGTCCCTGTTGCCTAACGGGAAGGGGGTGGGTGGGGGGAGGACCAGTCCCTTCCCCAGAGAGGAGTCTTTGGGAGAAAATAACTCCATTCTCTTCTCCCTCTGCCACCCCCCCCCCTTCCTTCTGCATGGCTCACTGGGGCCTCCCTCAGAGGAGGAGGCCTCCCCCTACCAGGTGAGTCTCCAGAGACAGATGGTTAGAGATGCTGGGCCCTTTGGGGTGGGATGGGGTGGATATGGATGGGACAGCCACCCCAGGGCACATTAGTCTACCAATCAATCGCCCCACCACTGCCCCCTGTAGATTTTCCTCTGACCCCCTCCTCTATCAGACCTGCTCCTCTTGAGGCCCCTCCCAAAGCCTGGGCTGTCTCTGCCTAGGTGAAGGATGGGGGGGCCTGGGGGGAAGAGTGGATTGGAAGGAGAGCGAAGGGGGGTCACCCAGGTGATCTTGCGTTCCCTGACAGAGAGCCTCCGGAGAGGGACGCCACCACAAGTCGAAGAGACCCAACCCTTGTGTCTACACTCCTCCCTCACTGAAAGGTACTGCCCTGACCTGCCAAAGACCACCATGCCTTTGAGCTCCCCACTCCAGCTCTTGCCCCCACCCCACTACCTCCCCACCCACCACAGCTGGGCCGACCCTGAAGTAGCAAGGAGAAATGGGGAGCTAGTGTTAGCTCCAGGGGGGCGGAGGTTATCCTGTGCACCCCTACTCCTAACGGGAAAACTAATTATTTCCTCATCTGATGGAGGGGGGTCAGCGGCGGGGGGCGGGGCTGGCAACCAGCAAGCAGGCACCTCCAGGAGAGCCCTGAGGCCTGCAGCTCCTTTTGCAAAAGGAGAGGTGCACTCTGAGCTCCCCACCTGTTTACAGAACATCTCCTTTCTCCACACAAAGCCCTCCTTATCCCACTACTGAACACCTAGTGAGTGCCAGGCTTCCTCTGGACACTTCCCTGGGGAGGAGCCACCTCCCCTGGGCATGAGGCAATAGTAGGAGTTCAACAGGATGGTGAAGCAGGGAGAGGGTGGGAGTGCAGGGAGGACAGTGAAATCTAGGTGGGGCGGGGGGGGGGGGGTGGTCCTGTCATGTCTTTAGCCTATTGGCTTCTGGGGGGCGGGTGAGGGGCACACCTGGAGGAGAAGGCAGGGCAGATCCGGGAGTAAGGGGGGTGCTTTTCCACACCCCCCAGCTCCTGCCTGAGGCTCTTCAGGCCTTGGGCCACCGCCCTGTTCCCACAGAGGGAGGTCAGGAGGGGGCCTGAAGGGTGTGCTGAGCTCTCCCTCAGGGGTGGGTTTAATCAGCTCCCAGCCTTGGCCAAGGTCAACAGGCGTGTCTGTCAGCCTGCCTGCCTGCTGGCCAGGGGTTGGGGATCGCTGGGGAGGACAGAAAGTCAGGGACCCTCAGTCTTCCCCCAGCAGGAAAAGTGGAGGGACTGAGCTGCAGGTTGGGGAGAGGGCCCAGCTGCTGTAGGGATGTGCGGGAGGGGTGAGGCTCTAAGTGGGGGGTGGGAGGCGGTCCCGGGGGTCCCAGTCAGGGGAGCCAGAAGAAGGATGAGCAGTCTGGAGGCTGTGCTGTGCTGAGGCGACCTGGGGTGGAAGTGAGGGGTTCAGAGGCACTGAGGTGGAGACCCCACCTGAGCCCAGGTGAGGTGAGCTTAGACCGCAGAGAGCCTGCCAGGCATGCAATGTGGCAAGGCCCTTCAGGTGGCTAGCACCTATTGTCACCTCACTGGAGCTCAGGAATTCTCCCAGGCAGGGGAGGAGGGGAGACTGAGGGCACTGCCACCTCCTCCCTGTCCTCCTTCAGAGTCCACCCCTCTGAGGACCCTCCCCTCTCTCTTGAGGCTGCTTCCCTGATCCTTCCCTCCTCTTCAGTCAGGATAGCCCCCCCACCCCAAGAGGAACAGCCTACTGGCCCGCGGGCCAGATTTTGTAGGGGGAGAGGGTGCTCCCCCTCATTCACTTTTGGCTCAAGGTGAAGCTTTGCTGTGTCCCCAAGGCCAGGGTAGGATGATTTATTACTTTTATTGCCTGGGTCTCTTGCCCAGCGCCAGCAGGAGGCACTGGGCTGGGGGGAGGGGTGTAGGGTGGGGCAGCACACAATGCACCCTCTGTGCCTGACCCCTGGCTGAGGCTGGCAGGAGTTCCTGCCCCACTCACCCCACAGGAGGCTTCCAAGCTGGACCTCCCCCTGTCGGCCTTCTGAGGGGGGAGCGGCCCCACGCCCTAGCTTGTCAGCCTCTCCTCTCTGTTCCTCCATGCTGCCAGCTCCTAGCACCCTGCTGACTCTGTCCTCCCTCCCTCCCTCGCCTGTTGGGTCCCTCAGCCCTGGTCCCCCTTGCTTCCCAGCCCCCTGCTTCTTTCCATCTTTTGGAATGTCTCTCCATGGTCCCTTCCTAGGCTAGGCGCCGTCCCAGCAGGCCAGGGTGGTGCTTTGTGGGGGGAGGTGTGCTGGTTTCTAGGTTACCGCAGCGGGAGTTGGCAGCTAGGGGATGTGGGTCAAGATGGGAGGGGCCAAGTCCGAGCCCACCACATCCCCAGGCATGGCCTCCTCGCTGGCCCTTGGAGCAGCGTCTGTGACTGAGCACATGCCGGGCAGGGTCCTGGAGAGCAGGGAGCCCTAAGCAGGCAGGATGCCTGCCCAGCATTTGAAAGGGGCAAACCAAACCACCATGCGGGCTGAATGTGTAGCCTGGGCAGGAGTCCATAGGGCCGTCTCCAGCACCGGGTAGCTGGCGGAGCCAGGAGCTACAGTCGTCGGGGAATGTTAAGCTGCCACAGTGGCTGCCTGGTCTTGTCCAGCCTGGTGCCCCATGGTGGAGTGGCATTGCCGCGTGCTCGCTTCCAGCAGGCTGGCACTTGGGGGGGCAGCTTGATTCAGGGCCAAACACCAACAAGAATCTCTCCCTGCTTCTGCCAAGTTCTGGTACCCAGCAGGGGGACCTGCAGTCCTGAGGGGATTAGCTCTGCCCCCCTGGCTAGTGTGAAGGAGGGGGCAGCCAAGCCACCCCCCTCACCAGCTCCACCAGCTCTTGGACTGCTTCTTGGGCCTGGCCGACCCTTGCTTTCCTGGGCCCCTCTGTTCCAGCTGTGCAGCGCATCGCCCAATCTCACCTGCAGTCCATCAGCAACCTGGGCGAGAACCAGGCCTCCGAGGAGGAGGAGGATGAGCTGGGGGAGCTGCGGGCCCTGGGCTACCCCCGGGAGGATGAGGATGACGACGACGAGGAGGATGACGAGGAGGACGAAGAGGACGACAGCCAGGCTGAAGTCTTGAAGGGTCAGCTGAAGGGGCTGGGACCCCGGGGTCTGGCCACCATGGGCAGAGCAGGGCACCAGTTCCCAGTTGCTCACATGTAGGCCTCGACTTGGCTCACTGCGGCTGCTGGAGCAGAAACACAAGGGGTGGCTTTCACAAACAGAAGTGGGCTTCTTACTGAAGCCCACGTGCAGGGAGCTGGCTTCCTCTCTCTGTTGGTTCTGGAGGAAGATCCTGGTCTCCTTGGACAGTCACATGGCTTTACGTTTCTCCCCCCATCTCTGCTTGCTCACTGATTACTTCCTTCATCTCTTTCATATTTCACTAGAGATTGATTTAAGATCCACCTGACACTAATCCTACCTCATCAATATAACAAGGATTATAACTGCAGGCATTCAGAAAATCTCCCCACGGCCAGCAGTGGAGCCAATTCTGACGCCTAGTGATCCCACGGGACAGAGTGGACTGCTCTCGGGCTGTCAGTCGCTCCGGGAACAGACAGTCTCATCTCTCTCCCTCCACAACAGGCAGATTTGGAGGAGATGCCGTTCAATCCATAATTCCCCATCAGGTTTCTCCTGGTTCCTCTCATTCCTTAGGAATTAAGGCATAGTGGGGTTGAGACTAGACACACAAGAAAGGATGTCTGATCTGTAAGGACAAAGGGGCACAAGGACATCCAGGGAGAGAGGACGGAAAGTCACTGCCCCCTTGCCTGCATTTCTGAACCCCAGTACCTTCTCCCCTTGGCGCTCAGGGCTGGTGGAGGTACCCTCTCCAGGCCCAGGGGCCACTTCTTTCACTTCACTCTCTTCTCTGGGGGTGAGAGGGTGCCCTCTGGTGTCCAAATGGAGAAACCAAGATTCAAGAGCCAACCTAGTCCCCTGCACCTCCGACCCTGCTTGCCCGGAAGGGTCTCAAGACACACCGACAGCCTCAGAGCCAGAGGCCCCAGATCCAAAGCATATGGGAGGGTCCTCAGGTCCAGAGAAGGTCTAGGCATAAAGATCGCATCCTCTACTTGTTGCTGCTCCGTGCGTTTCCAAGACTGTCGGTCTTCATGGGAGTACAAAGCCTCCTCTTCCTCCCACAGAGCAGCTGGTGGATTCCAACCGCTGACCTTGTGGCTAGCAGGTCAAGGTGTAATGCACTACGCCACCAGGTTTCCTGGGCCACGGCCACCCACTTTAAAAACCACCACCAGCACAGGTGTCATTGATCTCCATTTCACGGTGACCCCATAAGTATCAGAACAGAACAGCGTGCTTTAGGGCTTACCGAGGCGGATTTTTCTTGAAATAGATCGCCAGGTGTTTCTTCTGAGGTGCTTCTGGGTAGGCTTAAACCTTCAACCTTTTTGGTCAGCAACCAGGCAGACCAGCCACTGGCACCACCTAAGGTCTCCTGTGGGAGCCTGATGGCCTAGTGGGCCCATGTTGGGCTCCGACTCACATAAAGATGGACAGCCTCAGAGCCCCCGGGGGCAGCCAGAGCCAGAATGGACTCTCTGGCAGTGACTCCGGTGCTTTGGCCTCAGGCTTGTCTCTCCCTCCTGTCCGATGTCGGACTTTTTAGCCCCATCATGTATGGGGCGGAAAAAACAGCTGACAGCCCGGCCTGAAGGGTTCAGACCTGCACCAGACACAATGGCTGTGGGCATCCTGTTTGCCTCTCCAACGAGGAGGGTGGGAGGGGGTGCCCTGCTCGCATTGCAGGAGAGCTGAAAGAGCTAAGTCCACTCCCACGGAGACCCCAGAAGGAGGGTGAGGAGACAGTGAACAGAAACTGTCTCTTGAGGAAAAACGGCATCAAATGACAACTAAGGAGCAGTGTTAGGCACCATCGCCAACAGTGCGGGCACTGTATCCTTCCCCTGCTGGTCACCTACATGATTGCCCTCGTCCTCACAAGATTGTGGTGGGGAGCTCTCTGCTCCCAGGAAGACTGACAGTCTCTGAAATGCCCTGGAGCAGCTCCACTCTGCCCTATAGGCCGCCGTGAATTGGAATCAACTTGCTGGCGCGGGATCCCCTTCAGAGGGGACAAATGACTAGACTAAGGCCCACAGCCAGTCTCTGTGCTCTCTTCGCTGGATTCTGGGGCCCTCAGAAAGCTCTGCTTCCGCCATTGGAGAGAGGAACTGGGCCCGTGCGCCGGGACTGCTGGGTGGACACGCAGAGCTGGAATCGTTGGCCCTTTTTCCCATTCCCGGCAGGGCCGAAAGCCGCCTGTGGCCAGGGTCTGGAGGGGTCCTGGGAGCGCCCACCCCCTCTGGAGGAGCCCCAGAGAGACAGAAGCTCCGAGGTTCAAGTGGAAGACTCAGCACAAAGTGGTGAGGCCTGGGGTGGGGGAGGGGAAGGGAGGTGGGGCTCTTGGGGGGTAGGGCCAGCTCCTGAGTCCCTCCTGGCTTGCCTTGCAGAGCCAGGGGAGGAGCCGCGGCGCCCTGCCCCCTCTGAGCCTGGCACATAGGCACCAAGCCCAGCATCTCCCAGGAGGGAGAAAGTGGAGGGGCATAGCTGTTCTCCCATCACCCCATTCCTCCCTCAACCTAGTCTGTGCCCTTCCCCTCATCTGCTAGGGCTGCGGCTTCTGACTTCTAGGAGACTAAGGCTGGTCTGTGTTTGCTTGTCTGCCTACCTTTGGCTGATGCCCAGATTTCCGGGACTCTTGCTACCCAATGTCTACCCCTGCCAGTCTTGCCCCCAATACACCCAAAGGGAGGTGGGATGTAAGAAAGCCTGCACTGGAAAGTCCAGGAACTCTGAGACGATGAGGGCCCACCCTTCATTAACACCCCTCCCTAGGCCCCCTCCCCTAGGCGCAGGAGACCACAGGGCAGGACCCTAAGATCTGGGGGTTGGGGTGTGTGTGCTGAGAACCTGTTGGTGCCCATAGATTCTTCTCCATCTCCTCTCATATGGGGGATGCCAAGTCATCACCCTTCGACCTGGGATCAGACTTGGGCATCTCTCTCCACAGCCTCACTATCGTGGGATCGCTCCTTTTTACCACCCCCCACCCTAGTCTGGGTGCCTGGAAGGTGGACTGGCAGAGGCTGCTTTGTTGCGTTTTGTTTGTGCTTTGATGCCAGGAATGCCACCCAGTATGCATCCTTGTGGGGGCACGTGGTGGGGGTAGCCAGGTTTTCCTCATCCTCCATCGCCTGTGCCCACCCTCCTCACCCTCCCCCCCTTCTTCCCTGACTCCAGGTCTGAAACGTTCCCCTGCTGTAATAAATCTTTGTAAATAAACGTGCAAAGGCTCCTCTTTCAGGGGGAAGGCTCGGGGTTGATGGTCATCCAAGAGGTCGATGCTTCACCTCGATAGTGTCCAGTTTAGGAGCTATTCCTGCAGAGGACACACCCACAACAACAACAAAACCAAACTCACTGCCATCGAGTTGTTGCAAACGAATAATAGCCGTATAGGACGGGGTAGAACTGGCCCGTGAATTTCCAAGACTAATTTTGCAGGAGTAGAAAGCCTCCTCTCTCTCCTGTCACCTGAACTACTGCACCCCCAGGACCCCTCTGCAGACACAGCCTCGCTTACTCGTGAGGAAGGCCATGGGGATTCTAGGAAGAGCTGAAGGAGGCAGCGGGGAAAGAGAAAAGCCCTCCGAGAGTTACAGCTTATTCCTTCAAGGGCCCTGTCCTCCCTTTGCCCCTATAAGACTCCTCTCGGGAGTCCTCCCACACCCCCTTGACCACAAGAGCCAGCACTGTGGCCGACCAGCGATGCCGTTCATCCCTGGGTGTATCTCCAATAGTTCACACCCTTAAAAAGACCTTCCACATGTAATGGGAGGTTCTGCATCCGCCAGCAGTTCGAACCCCCAGCCGCTCCGCTAAAGAAAGACCGGGCTTCCGACTCCGGTCAAGAGTGATGGTCTCCGAAACTCTCAGGGAAAATGCTACTCTGTCCTACGGGGTCGGTAACGTCCAAAGGCTCTGTGGCGGCGAGGAAGCCCCCCACGCTGCAATCTCCCTAAGGCACCAGGGCTCGGGGCGGGGCCTGCGCCGAGGGGCGGGGCCTGGTCGAGAGGCGGGGCCTGGGCCGAGGGGCGGGGCTACGCGAGCCCCGGCTCGCTCTGGAGGGCGGACTCGGCGGCGGAAGTGGCGGTGCGGAGAAGTTCCCTTCCGCCCAGAGGCGCTGCCGCGGCCGCGGAGCCGGACTGCGACTGGGGCGGGGAGAGCGGGGCCGGGGCCGACATGGAGCAGGTGGGTCCTCGAGCGGTGCGCGGCCCGGGGTGCCGGCCCCGGGGCTGTGCCTGGCCGGCGGGCCCCGCCCCCCAGCCTCCCCGCCCGTCCCGCGCCGTCCGACCCTCCCTCCGCGCCTCGCGCCGCGGGTTCCGCCCCCTTCCTCGGCGGGGCCGCGCTCCGCCCCGCGCTGCCGTGGGGGGCTCCGGCGCCCACCCTCCGCGGCCCGCCGGCCGCACGCGTCTCCCCGGGGACGGCCCGGGGCCCCTTCCCGCAGCTTTCGGTTCCCGGGTGCCGGCCGGGGCGACGGGCCGCGTCCGAGAGAGCTGGGTGGAGGGAGGGACCGGGTCCTGAGAATGGGGGGGCGGGGATGTTTACGCATTCCGTTAGCTCGGGGCTGCGCTGTGAGCCCGTCTCCCTCGGCGGCTTCTCCGTGGAAGACTTCCATTGTGGGCTGTGGAGTTGATTCCGACCCATTTAACCTTTAGGACACACAGGAATTGCCCCGAAGGGTTGGTTATCGTTAAGGAAGTGGGCTGCCACGTTTTACAACCCCCCAGCAGCGCGGCAGGTGCATTCCGACCCAGTTTTGAACCATCGTGCCAACCGGGCTCCTGAATCGATAACACCCAGCCCCCTGCCATCGCGTTCTTGGTGGCCCATAGAGGACAGAGCGGAACTGCCTCACAGGGCTTCCAGGCTGTGTGGAAGCAGACTGCCACATCGTTCTCCCACAAAGCTGGGAGGTCAAATTGTGAGCACCCAAGCCCTTTAACCACGGTTCCTCTAGGGCTCCTTAGCCCCAGTGACTCTCCTACTTAACCTGCATGCGCTCCCCACACCCTCAGTAGCCTCGCCTGGATGTCTTCCTAGCCCTCTGATAGCACCTGCATGCCCTCTTCTTTTGCCCAGACCCTCACTGGGTGCATAAACAATCTGCATAAACCCGTCTACCCCCATGCGCCAGCCTTGGCCATCTCACTGTCTGTTGAACAACTCCCACTTCCATTCACGTGGGGGAGACCACCTCAGATTCACTCTGGGAGTGGGTCTTTCCCCCTGCAGACCTGTTCCTCTTCGGTGATTCCATCCCAGCCGGAAACCTGAGACTAGCTTGCATAACCCTCTTGCAGTACCCTCACCTCCCTCATTTGAGGGGTGACCTCACCCAGCTGACTTCCTGAACATCCTCCACACTTGGCCCCAGCCCTTCCTTCTCCTCTTCTGTTGCCCTCCTTGTTCGTGCACCTCTCACCTGGATGACTGACTGCAGGTGCTTTCCAGCAATCTAGTCTAGTCATGGTTGCCCCCAGCCCAGTCTCCACACTGCTGTGATCCTTTTAAAACTCGGCTCTGATACTGTCACTTCCTTAAAAGTTAAAGCCCGTTGCTAACTTCCCATTGCTTGTGTGAAAAGGCAGGCTGAATCCTGAGCACAGTTTTACAAAGCTCTCTGATCTGAGCAGAGCTCTGGTGGTGTAGTGTTTTGTGCATTGAACTGCAAGACGTAAAGTTTGGTGGTTTGAAGCTGCCAGCTGCTCTGTGGGAGAAAGATGAGACTGTGTACTCTAAAGGTTGAAAGTCTCAGAAACCGAAAGGGGCAGTTCTACTCTGCCCTGTAGTGTTGCTATGAGTCAGAATCTACTTGATGGCAGTGGGGGCTGGGGGTTGGTTTCTGGTGCTGTGCTCAGACCCCTTCCCTGCCAAACTGGTGTGTGCCCTCAGCTCCACTACTTCAGCGAGACAGGATATACTTTGCCCACACCTAGCTATTCCCTGGCTCCTTGCCTTTGTACATCAAAGCTCCTGCCAGCCTACCTTCCATTGTTCTTCAGACCTTTGCTCAAACAGCACCCCCTGGCTCATGCTCACCCCGCCCCAGGGCTATTTCCTTTCCATGTCCTCTCCAGACTTGTCCTAAGAGCACTTGGTTGATATCAGATTTCAAAGCCGCTCCACACAGCAGAGTGGACCTGCCGCCCCAGAGGGTGTCCCAGGATGCAGCCTGGTACAGGAGCAGATCCTCAGGCCTTTCTCCCGGGAGCCGCTGGGTACCACGCCTCTGACCATTAGCAGCCAACCGCTTAAGTGTTGCACAACCAGAGTTCCTCTTACAGTGGCAGAGTGTGTGTGTACTTGTATGTGCACTTTATTAATTTTTTTTCAGCAAAGGCCATTTGGATATTTTGTATCATCGTTGGCAGGCCATACAAAATGACCAACTGAAAGATTAGTCTACTGTATGTCATCAGACATTTAATGAGCTGGGACCGCCACTTTGGTGAGGCCTGTGCTGTTAGCGGGTGTTGATTTCCAGAGTCTTCTATGCCCCACAGGCCAGACATCCCCCACCCCTGGCTAAGAGCATCCCACCCACTGCTGCCAGGTCCATATTCCAGCTCCTCACCACCCTCTGTGGAGTAGCCCAGAGCTGAACCCTCGGTGCCACCAGGACTTCTTTTTAAGAGCATCTCAATTCCTTTGCCCCAGTTGATTCTGACTCAGCAACTCTAGAGAGGGTTTTCTTCCTACTTCCCCTTAATCTCCACAGGGGCTCTTTTCTGAGAACACAGTGGGTGGGAAACAGCCCGCTGACCGGCCTGCCAGGAACAGGTGGGCGTGTTCTGATCCATGACCTGGATGAAGACAGCGCCTGTGTTCTCACTTGTAAAATAAAGATCCTAATGTACCCACTTTCCTGATCCTTGGGAAGGTGAAGGTGTGGATGGAGCTGAAGACAGTGCCATGCACACGGTACTCAACCGACAAGCCATAGTGGTCACTAAACTGGCATGGGTTCCACCAGTGTGCTTGGTTTTCTTTCATTTCTGTCGTGAGAACAGTGTCACTGTGGGTGTGAGAGCAGTGGTACCGTTGTCTGAGAACAGTGTAGCACTCTCTGGCTGTTGGTTCCATAAGCTGCCTGAGGACAGGGAGTGGGCTTCTTCCTCACCAGAGGCTGAGTGCCTGGCTCGGCTTGTTGTCATTACCTCAAGTGTTGGGCTGGTGGTTACTGGAGGCAGGATATGAATTTATTGAGTGAGAATTCAAGGGTCAAGAAAACCCCAACCTAAGGCTAGTCTTCCCAGGAAAATGACTCTGGAAATGGAGAAATGTTACATTGAAGCAAAACAAGAAAACACTCACCTCATGTCCTGTTGAGTCCGCTGTGACTCGGGCGTGTCCCCGTCAAACGGCTCCCCCAGAGTTGCAGGGTCGGAGTTTTTCCAAAGAGGACCACCAAGGACCCTTGGGTGGACCCCGCTCTGGTTAGAAGCCAAGCACACGAACCATTGCCCCCCTCAGGGGTGCCACATGTTACATGATCAGTGGAGCTCTGGGAACCACAAAAAGGCTAGGGGAGCTGACAAGAGGTAGAAGTGGACTTGGGGAAACACTTGGGCCTTTGGAGCCGAGCTCTGGTGAGTGGTGGCGGGATGGGAAGGGAGGCAGGAGGAGGGCAGAGGCAGCCTCCTCAGCTGGCCAGTAGGGACCCTGTCCTGGGAGGGCGTGGAGCCTAGTGCCTGGGGGAAGGGTCCCGTGAATGGCTTTGAGTTGGGCATTGGTTGATCCTCATTGGCCAGCCCGGCTTACCCATCCTCTTTCAGCTGGTTAGTGCTGACCTGTCAGAGCCTGGGTGAATGGACTTGGTCCCATGGCGGCTGCTCCCTGTGGCTGCCCTGACCTCGCCCACTCAGCCTGGCTCACAGGCACGTCTCTCTGCGAGCTCCCCGTGGTCCTTTGTCCATTCCTCCCAGGAAGCACTTGCCATTGCCTGGTTCCACCTGGTGTGTGTCGGCTCGCCTCCCTCCCCAGCCACCAGAACAGGGCTCAGTGCCCCCAGGGATGGTGCAGTGTTAAGCTCATCCTCTACCATCCGGTCCAGTCCAGTGCCTAGTGAGCTTCCGCAGGGTTCCCAAGACTGTCAGTCTTCCATCTTCACGGGAGCAGACAGCCTCCTCGTTCTCCTTCAGAGCTGCTGGTAGGTTTGAACCACTTCCCTGACAGTTGGCCGGCTCGTGCCTAACCCACAGTGCCACCCAAGCTTCCCTAGCACACTGCGGTGCTCCATAAATGTGTGTTGGTTTAACTTGAGCTCTCACACCCGGCCTCCTTGGGATGGGACTCCAGGAAATGCCAAAAACCCTGGGTGTTGGGCCTGCGGGCTCGCCCCTGAGTGGTCCACATGGTTGCCTTTATGTGTGGATCAGAGCTGCTGAAATACAGCCCGCCTGGTGTAGCGTTCGGAATGTGTGTTTGTGGGGGAGGGGTGATGAAAACTTTGGCAAGAGTAAGAGGTTTCTGAACTCAAGATGCCCGCAAATTAATTCAAAGTCAAACGAGCTGTTTCTAGGAGCGCTTGTCCATGTTGTCAACTTCTCAGGCGCTAAGTGGTTACAAGTGGGAAAAGTTTGAGAAGCCCGGTGACGCCGTCGTGGAGCCTCTGGAGAGGGGACAAGCAAGATCATTCAGCAGGCCTTTAAAGCCTGGTCTCCCGGCTCATGTTCCCATCTTGCTCCCAGAAACTGCTGTGCGCGGTGGGACCCAGGCTAGAAGTGGGCAGCTGGTACATCTGTGAGGGGAAGGGCGCCCTTCATCTGCCCAGCCACGTGCCCCTCTGAACCTTCTGTGACGGAGCCTGAGCTGGGGCTGGGAGGAATCAGTACCCACATGCACGCGTGCACACACCCCACCACCACCCCAGATGGGATGTAAATCTCTGGGAAGTTAGCCCTTTTCTGGCACTTGCCAGGGGTCTTGGGATCACAGAGCTGGGGGCTCCTTGACATGTAACTGGGCGGGGGGGGGACGGGGAGAGTAGAAGAGGGCTGAGGAAATGGCCCTGTGAGAGCAGAGGAGTTTGCTTATGCTTTGCCTCCCCCTTCCACTTCGCAGAAGGAAAGCAGGGGCGAGGCTTCGACTGGGCTGCCATACCCACCTGGACTTAAACCTCCACCTCTCCCAGGCTTGTCCCAAGCTCCATGGGCTGGGCTGGGCAGGGCAGCGAGTCCCGGCACCCAGCTGATGGTGGCCTGGGCCATTGAGCCCTAGCTTGCAGGAGGAGCAGATGTGCCATCCTGGCTCGGTGCCCGTCCCCCATCCTGCAAGACTGATGGGACCCTCAGTTTGGGCAAAGTCTAGTTCAGGCCCTGCCTGCAGGTTTGTGCCCGGGGAGAGTAGTATCAGCAAGGGCGTCCTTCATTAAGCATGTCCTTAATTAATTAATTAGCTCATCATTCTATGCCTTCACCAGCTCTCTGAAGTGGGCACCCTGCCCTCCTCATTGTTCAGATGAGACCAGGCTCAGAGAGTCTGTGGGCTGGGCTTAGGGGTACCGGAAAACCACTCACTGCTATCCAGTAGTTACCCACTCATAGCGACCCTGTAGGGCAGCGGTTCTGAACCTGCGGGGTCGCCTTTCACAGGGGTTGGCCCATATGTAACAGTAGCAAAATGACAGTGACGAAGTAGCAACAAAAATCATTTGATGGTTGGGGGTCACCGCCACATGAGGCACTGTGTGGAAGGGTCGCGAACTGCTGCTATAGGGCATACGGCAGAACTGCCCTGGTGAGCCTCCGAGGCTGGCTGACTGCAGGAGTAGAAAGCCCCGTGGTCCTCCTGAGGAGCGGCTGCGGTCTCGGCCTGCTAGCCGTGTGCAGCGGAGCCCAGCACTTCGCCACCACAGCACCCGGGCTCCCAGGCTCCAGGGCACACACCCAGCCTAATGGTCTCCGTGCCGGGCCGCTAGCTGGGAAGTCAGCAGTTCAGACTCACCAGCTGCTCAGAGGGAAGGTAGAGAGGCCAGGCTGACGACCCCCATGATGATTTGCTGTCTTGGAAATGATTAGGGTCTCTGTGAATCAGACTTGACTCATGGTAGTGGTTTTATTGGAAATGGTTAGGGTCTCTAAGAATCAGACTTGACTCACGGTAGTGGTTTGATTTGGGGGGGGGCCAGGGGCTCTTGACTCCAGGTTTGATTATCAGTCCCCCGTTCTTTGCCCTGTGTTAGCGTGGGCACTATAGAAGCACAGACCAGACGCACACTAACTTCTTCCTCAGCACTGCGGTCGGCCATCTAGGGGCTGGAGGAAGGAAGGTGCTTGGAGGCCTAGGTGTCCCTGATAAGGAAGTGCTGACTCACAGTCCTGAGATCTGGGTCAGGGGGGTCAGGAGGGTGAGGGAAGTCTGCCTGGCATTTGGACTGTCCTCCCGTGAGGAAGTTGTTCTAGAATGAAGGACATCCGCGGAGGGGAGGCACAGGGAGGTTGTGGCATACCCTGGGAGCACCCAGTGGTGGGTGTAGCTGAAGTGGAGGATATGGGGGTGGTGGCACAGCACCCCACAGTTGGGGAGGAGTGGTCTGAGGGGGACTCCTCCTAAGACCTTCACTGTCCAAAACAGCTAGTTCCCCTGGAGTCTCCCTGCAGGCAGGGGCAGGGTGCAGGGCTGGGGAGGGAGCCACGCCTGGCGGTGCTCTAGAAGACAGTGCCCCTTCCAGTCTGTGGGGAGAAGTAGGTGTTGGAGGTGCAGCCGACCCCTGAAAGGTAATGGTGGTTTGGCCTGCAGAGGGGGATAGAGGAAGGGCCCCAAATGTCCAGACCTTGTCATGTCAGCTGTCTCTGCGACCTGATCTGGGATAATGCCAGCCATCACCCCGACTGCCAGTGGTCCTGCTGCTACTGTTTCCTTGGGGTGACTGAAAGAAGGCCTGGGAGGGGCTGCGTGGGCTCGGGGAGGACTCCCGAGCTCACCGACCTGACCTGTCCCCTCACCCAGCACAGTGATTCCTGCAACGCCATCCGTCCTCCCAGGGCCTTGGCAGCTCAGCTTCCGCAGACACACGGTGTGGAGTGCGCAGACCTCCGCTCCTTCACACCACATGTGCTCTTCTCCAGGCGCCTCAAGGCTCCTGGGAGGAGCCACTAACAGCTTGGCAGGGGGCTCTGCTCCCAGGGGTCTGGGGGGCAGGCTCCCACCACTCCTGCCGTGCATTAGTGGGGCCAGGGCAGGTAGAGGCTGCCTTTGTACCTGTGGACCTGCACCCTGTCTGTGCCCCTCCAGGGCCTGGCTCTGGAGTTGACCAGAGAACCAGAGCCAGCTGCTCTTCCCTCTTATGTGCCCCGAAGTCCTCCTCCACAGCAGGGTGAGCAGTTTCTGCCTGTTCCATTCAGTGACTCGGTTACGGTCCTGGAATTGGTCACCCATTCGCACCCGCCCTTTCCGTACCCTTCATCCCCCATGAACATCAGCTCACTGCCCCCTGAGGCCCCGTCCAGTCTTCCCACTGACTGTTGTCACCCTGGGAGCCCTGGTGGCGGCGTAGTGCTTCCCTGTTGGACTGCGGTCCACAAGGTTAGCAGTTCAAAACCACCAGCCACTCCACGGGAGAAAGATGTACAGTGACAGTCTTCCCAGAAACCCACGGGGCAGCTCTGCTCTGTCCCGTGAGGGCGATGGGAATAGGAATTGGCTTGCTGTTGGTGAGCTGGTTCGTTCGTTTGCTTGATCCCATACAGGTGGATCCTAAAAGGAGGCGGTGCCCTGGCACATTCTGGATTAGATAAGGTTGCCTCTGCTGGAAACCAAAGACCAAAGGTGAGAACCGCTGGCCTTTCTCTAGGTAAAGGGATGGGAGGTTGGTGAGAAGTGACTGGTCCAAAGTTACCTGGACTGGCCCCAAGACTGGCCTCCCTGGCTAGGGCTCCTCGACTCTCACTTGGCTGGACTCTGAGCGCCTTCCACTGGGGGTACAGAACCCCCTCCTCTCTCTGCCTCCTGGCCAGCTGTGCCCACCCCTGCTTGGCTCCCCACCAACCTTGTGTCTCCCTCAACACCTCTGCTCGTAGCCCCCATCTGTGTGTCTCTCTCACTTCGACAGGGATGTCGGGGTGTGTGAGTGTCAGTGCTATTGCCACTCGTAAGTGTGTCTCACACCCGAGCTGCTGCCACCCGAGTCCTGTCCCCAGAGAGGGAGGGGAAGGCCTGGAGAAAGACAGACAGACACAGATGCAGAGGGAAAGCTGGGAAGCCTCCTTCCCCAGCAGTGAGATGAGGTGGGGGCACAGAGGTAGAGCTTAGAAGGGGAGGGGGAAGGGGCAGGCTCTCAAGTGGGGGAGAGAAGGGGAGCAGAGACCCAGAGAAGGGGAGCAATACAGACAGACACAGGAAGGGGTAGCCGGGCGGGGGCTGGGAGGGGGAGATGGAGACACAGAGGAGGGAGACAGGTCTGGCAGGAGACAGAGAGCCTTCAGAGATGGGAAATGTCATGCACCCCCAAGCAGCAGCCCTGCCACTGTGAGGGATGTGTCCAGCGTGCACCCGGCGCAGGTCTGGCTGATGGATGTCGGAGGGGGGGGGTGGTCTGCCTGCTAGGACACTGTCACGTGTCCTCTCCTGACTCTGACTGCCTCCTCCTGCAGCTGTGCCCAGCTCTCCCGATGCCCTCTGACTAGGGGACCCAAAGCGGGTGGTGCTGGGACAGTCCTAGCGGCAGCCTCAGCTGAGAGCAGTGCGCTCCCGTTGGCTGGGGCTTGCAGAGGCTGTGGGAGAGACAAACCGGCTTTTTCAGGATCTGTGGCGGTGTGCTCACGGGTGTGGTGGTGTGTGTGACCTATGCCACAGCAGCGGGGACACGAGTGTGAGGACTGAGGTGAGGGTAGGGACAAGCCAGGAGCAGGGACCAGCGTGCCCTCCCAACCCTCGCCTTAAAACCTCTCTAGCTCTAAGCTGGCCTTTCCTTTGCTTCCTCCTCCTCCTCTTCACCCAGCACCGCCACTCCCCTCCCCCCCCCCCTGTTTAGGAGGGTCTCTCACCCTGCAGGTCAGGGGCTGGAAGCCAAGTGGCAGGAAGGAGGAGGAGTACCCCAGGCCCCGTCAGGAGGAACCCCTCCTTGTGAGGCTGAGAGACATACCCGCCCGAGGGCCAGTGTTTGGTGGGTGCTTTGAGGAGGCTGGGTCTTACCCTCCTTGGGGTTTGACTTCCTCCTTTCTGCTGTGCAGCCTGGATCCTGCCCTGGGTCAGCAACCGGTTATTACCGCCCAGGGAGCCCTGGCCGGGTGGTGGTTACACTGTGGGCTGTGAACCGCAGCACCAGCAGTTGGAAACTACTGGCCGCTCCTCAGGAGAAAGACGGCTTTCTGCTCCTGTAAAGAGTCACAGTCTCAGAAACCCACAGGGTGGGCGGTTCCACCCTGCCCTGTACGGCCGCTGTGAGTTGCGTCAACTCGGTGCCAGTGAGCTTGGTGGGATTTTAGTGTATGAAGGTGAGGCAGGGTTCGTTCTGTGGTACCCAGGGTGGTGATGAGCAGGAACCGATCGATTCAACAGCAGCCAAGCCACAGCCTGTGCCAGGGAAACGCCAGGCCAGTGAGCTCCAGCCCTGCCCCTGTGGAGCCCACCGTCTAGTGGGGGAAAGAGTGAGCACAAGGTCAGAAGGTGGCTGGGCTGGACTCAAGCCGGCTTCTCGCTCATCCCTGACAGTGGGGGACACAGCACTGTCTGTTTGCTCCGTGACCATGCTGCGCGGGGGGGGGGGGGTCCCAGGAGAGGCCTTCTGGGCACCTGGGCTGTGGGGGGAGCTGCCTGAGGACAGGGCTTGGGCCTTGAGCGGTGAGGAGGTGCTCACTGAACTGAGCACGTGGGCACGTGGACGCTGGGAGGGGAGAGATGGCCTGTAGTGCTTTGGTCTGGTGGCTGCAGCAGGGGGTGGTCGCCCTCCAGATCTGCACCCCTCTCAACTCCCCCCTTGTCCCAGAGACCACTGACACTGCTCCAGAAAAGCCCCTCCCAGTTGCCATGGATGGGGCGGGAGGGCAGGGCTGGCTGCTGGCAGGGCATGGGGCTTTGTGCTTTGAAACAAAGAACAGAGCCTGGGGCCCTCTCCTGGGGGTGGGGGTGGAGGCAGGACCTAGAGGCTCAACCACTGGGCTGGCTTTGGGGGTGGGCAGGCTGAGCTCCAGGCCCCAGGGAAGAGGGGAGGTGCGCAGCAGAGGGACCTCAGCCCCAGGCCCTGGCAGGCTGGCCTGCGGTTCCTCTGGGCTCTAGGGGAGGCTGCGCATATCCCACCTGCCTGCGAAGGCCGGCAGCTGCTGTGGAAGTGCCCTGGACAGTGGTGTTGGGGCAGGGCAGGGAAATATCTGTGAGGCGGGATGGCAAGAGGTCCTTGGGGGGGCCCAGTACCCTGTTGTGCAGAGCATCACCCAGCTACTCTGCCTTGCCCCCAGCCCTGCCTCTGAGGCCTTGCCCGCCCCACCAGGAGGTGGGGGGCCCCCAGGATGAGAAAGCTGCCCGGGGAGCTGGCCCGAGACCTGGAGCGAAGCCTGCCCGCAGTGGCCTCCCTAGGCTCCTCGCTGTCCCACAGCCAGAGCTTCTCAGTGCCTCCCCAGAAGCGCCGGGCCATCTCCGACGTCCGCCGCACCTTCTGCCTCTTTGTCACCTTTGACCTCCTCTTCATCTCCCTGCTCTGGATCATCGAGCTGAATGTGAGTGGGGCCCTGCCAGGAACCAGCCAAGTTGGGGGCGGGTAACCTGGAGGCAGCTGCTCCTGGGGGTTTACCTAGGCCAGAAAAGAGTGGGATCCGAAGAGCAGAGGTTCTCCTCGTCTTCTAATGAAGAAGGCGGCGCAGGGCCCCTAAACCAGTCTCTGAAGGAACCCGGCACCCACGTTCCCTATGGCTCTGGACCTACCGGCCCTCTAGTGGAGACACCTGGAGGTGCGCCGAGCACCTACCTGTTCAGCCTTTAGCAGCTTTTGTCCTGGAGCCCCTGCTGTGGACCGGGCTCTGTTCTGAAAGTGGAGGGAGGGCTTTCCAGGGTCGGTGGGATCCTTGGTGTGGGGTCTGCAGTACCCCTGCCCAGGGCAGTGCTCAGCCTACTCTCAGGGGATGCAGTCTGGCCGGCAGGCTTAGTGCTTCCCTAGCCCCCTGCTGACTGTGACCTCAGCCAGGGCCTTGACCCCTGGGGCCCTCCCCAGTCTCTGCTGCTGTGGGGCTGGCCCTGAGATGTGGGGGAGGAGTGAGCGCTCTCTAGTCCAGACAATCTTGTGGCTGAGAGAGGGTCTGGGGGGGATGGTATGGCAGCGGTGATGATGTGGTTTGGTGTGGTGTTGGTGTGTGTGTGTGTGTGTGTGTGTGTGTGCGCGCGCGTGCATGCGTGTGTGCGTGTGTTGGAGCAGGGCACTGGGGCAGGCCCAGACAGTGCTCACTTGTCACCATATCCATTCCAGCCTCGCGATCGATACCGCCCATTAAGCACAAACCTAATCAATTGATTTGCCACCTGGGGCTCTGTCTGACACTGCTGCCCACCCTTGGCCCCGTCACTCGATGGATTGTTGGCTGGAAAAATAGGAAGCCTCACTGGTGGGAAGGAGATGAAATTATGTGGGTGGCAGGTCCCAGTGCCTGGCTTCCAGCTCGGCCTCCCTGTGCAGGTGCTGTGAGCCTGGGCCCTAGGCTGCTGGGACCCTCAGAGGAATGGGTGTGCCTCAGCTCTGGGGTCTCTGCTTGTTTCAGGAACTTGTTGGGCAGGGGGCGCTGTGGGTGGTGGCTCCTCAAGGTGCCAGGCAGCCAGGGGACTTGGCTCTGCCTGCAGTCCTCTTCCTCTGTCCCCTCCCAGACTAACACGGGCATCCGCACGAACCTGGCCGAGGAGATTCTCCATTACAACTTCAAGACCTCCTTCTTTGACATCTTTGTGAGTGACTGGGGCAGTATCACCCCTCAGATTCTCCTCAAGAAGCTCCCAGCCTCTAAACAAGGCCATGTCTTCAGTGGAGGGGCAAGACTCCTTGTCCGTGAATGTGACCCCCAAAGTGTCCCCAGAGAAGCAGTGACAACCGTGGGAGGAGAACTGTGCAGCAGGACTGGAGGGGTTAATTGAGAAGGTTTCCTGGAGGAGATGGGCTGGGAGGAGGGTCAGCAGGTACCCTGTGCAGTGAAGTCTCCTGGTGGGTGGGTAGTGGGGGATGGGGGTGGTTGGGCCCTCCAAGGCCCCAGGTGCACATCATGTGCAGAGGGCTAGTGCAGTGGGGTGGGGGTGGGTCAGCAGTGATGCCTGGTGCCCCTCCCCTAGGTCCTGGCCTTCTTCCGTTTCTCGGGGCTGCTCCTGGGCTACGCCGTGCTGCGACTCAGGCACTGGTGGGTGATTGCGGTAAGAGGCCACTGTCCAGGCAGCCCTTGGCCCAGGTGGCGTAGGTTAAGGGAGGGGTGGAGGAAGACTGACTCCACCTCTGCTTCCCTCCGTCTTCTGGGCAGGTCACCACCCTGGTGTCCAGTGCCTTCCTCATCGTCAAGGTCATCCTCTCCGAGGTGAGTGGCTCCCAGTGGCCTGGCCCAGTCTGTGGGGATCCGCTCCAGGGCGGGGCCTCCCTACACAGGAACCATTCCTCAGAGTCCAAGTCCGCCTCTGTTGGCAGGGCTGGGGTGAGAGCTGGTCCTTGAGACTTGCAGGCCTCCCCCACCCGCCCCTGCAGCTCCACGAGTCACAAAGTCCTTCCTCCAGCCTGACCTCAGTTTATCCTGCTGTCACACTAACTGAGCAGCTCAGAGGCACGTGCCTCAGAGCAGCTTGTGCCAATGAGGGGCCCTGGGTTTGGGGGGCCTCCCTGGCAGGGAGCTCAGCCTCGCCCCTCCACAGCTGCTCAGCAAAGGGGCATTCGGCTACCTGCTCCCCATCGTCTCTTTTGTCCTTGCCTGGCTGGAGACCTGGTTCCTTGACTTCAAAGTCCTGCCCCAGGAGGCTGAGGAGGAGCGATGTGAGTGCTGGGGTGGGGAGCAGGGGTCACCCGGTCCGACAGGGGCGACTTGCAGGCCTGAGAGCCACTTGGTGCTATCTTGCCAACTTTGAGCAGCCTGCCACACCCAGAGGGAGTCTGGGGGTGGGGGTGGGGGCCCAGATGCTGAAGCTTAGCTGTCCTTGGTCTCTTCTCCCCCAGGGTACCTTGCTGCCCAGGCTGCTGTCGCTCGAGGACCCCTTCTCTTCTCGGGGGCTCTGTCCGAGGGCCGGTTCTATTCACCTCCAGAATCCTTTGCAGGTGAGGGCTGACTGCCTTCAGGGAGGGGCTCTCAGAGCAGCCAGGCAGGGCCTGTGCTCCTCTTGCGGCTCCCAGGGGAGCGCCAGCAGCTTTCTCCCCCTCACTTCAAACCTCCCCTCATCCTCACACACCCATTGCCGCCCGCCCCCTCCCACCCCTTCCCATTGTCATCATGTTCCCTGCAGGCTCAGATGATGAATCAGATGAAGACGTTGCTGCAAAGAAAAGCTTTTCTGCCCAGGTACCTGGCTGCCCCCCCCCCAACAGGTACCCCGAAGAGGGCCAGTGCTGGCCTGAGCTAGGGTGGGCAAGAGCCTCCTCCCAGCAGGGGCTCCCCCAGGGCAGCCTGAATCCTGATCAGTGTTTGTGGCCCCCACAGGCCTGAGACTGAAGCAGCCACACCTCCTAGCCTCAGGGCACAGGGAGACTAGCCTGGGCCCTGCCTCTGTGTGTGGGGGGGTGTGACTCCTGTGGGTGTGCAGCCCCCAGAGAAAGGGCGGGGCTCCCTGCTGACCCATTTCTGCACCGCCCTCCCCCTCTTGTCAGGAACGGGAGTACATCCGCCAGGGAAAAGAGGCCATGGCCGTGGTGGACCAGATCTTGGCCCAGGAAGAGAACTGGACGTTCGAGAAGAATAATGTAATTGGCTGCTCTCCCCTGGGTGGAGCGAGGAGCCCAGGGATTGCAAGGCTCGGGCCGAGTTCCTTCCCCAGGAACTGTCCCTGGGCCCCTCGCTGCCCTGCGCTCTGCCCCCTGGGCCCCGGGCTTCAGGAGCAACCAGACTTCTGCCCCGTGCCCAGTGTTTGGTTTCCTGAGCAAAACAACATTATCTGAAAAGCTGGCCGAAAAGCTTGGAACCCAGAGGGGCTGCATCCCGAACCCCCTCTCCAGCTGAGCTGCCTGCTGCAGCCCCGCTGCCTGGAGGCACAGCCCCTTCCCCACAGCCACACTCGGCCCTTTCAGCTTGGCAGCACCAGCTGCTCTCTCCTGGTTGCTGACTGTTTGTCAGACTCGGTGCTCTTTAACGGTGTCGCCCTGGAGGGGCCCACCCTGTGCCCTCCCCACACCTTCAGCCAGCTCTCTCCTTGCACAGGACTATGGGGACACGGTGTACACCATCGAGGTGCCCTTCCACGGCAAGACGTTCATCCTGAAGGTGCGTGTGGGAAGCTGCTGTCTCCTGGGGTTCCTTGTGGGCTGCTATAGGCTGCCCCTCCCCCCCAGTGCAGGGCAGTGTGTCTGAGTGGGGCCTCTGGCACCCCCTGCCCTAGGCCTTCCTGCCCTGCCCTGCTGAGCTAGTCTACCAGGAGGTGATCCTGCAGCCCGAGAGGATGGTGCTATGGAACTCAACCGTGACCGCCTGCCAGGTCAGCCTGCATGGCCATTTCCCCCAGAGTACCTGAGTCGGAAGCGAGCTGCCCTGTAGGGTGGGGGTGATGGGCATCACGCCCAGGGCCACGACAGAAAAAGGATGCAGGTCTGGGGTATCCTGGATCTCTGGACACAGCCTGCCTCACATCTCCCTGCTACTGGCCCTCAGATCCTGCAGCGTGTAGAAGACAACACTGTGGTCTCCTACGACGTGTCTGCTGGGGCAGCAGGGGGTGTGGTCTCCCCCAGGTGAGCCCCTGCCACCAAGTACCCCCCCCCCTCGCCTTTCCCTGTGGTTTTGGGTTTGGCCTTGGTTGCCCATGGAACCCTCCCTCCCCAGGGACTTCGTCAGTGCCCGGCGCATTGAGCGACGCAGAGACCGGTACCTGTCTTCCGGCATTGCTACTACCCACTGCGCCAAGCCCCCAACACACAAATACGTCCGGTGAGCCTGGCCGCGAGGACAGCAGGGTACACCATGTAGAGCTGTGGGCTCCCCCACCCAGTCCGCCTTCAGGTTCCCAGTCCTGCTGGGTCCAGGCTCCTAATCTTGCTAATCTCCACACTGTCTGCTGGGGTCTGGAGCCGATCATGAGAAGCAGGCCAGGGGAGACAGGGGAAGGGGCGTGTTGGAAGAACTATTGGGGAGGGACTGGGCTCGTCGCTTCAAGCACCGGGCTCTTGGGTTTTGTCTCCGGCCCAAGGAAACCTGGGTCCCCTGTCATCCTCCTCATTTTGTCCCCACTGCCTTGACCTTCTCCAGAAGACCCGCAAAGTGCCCCCCAGAGGAGGCATCGCTGTCTTCCTGCAGCCTGCCCTGGCATCCTCTTAGCCTCCTTGCTGTCTGCTCCCGCTCACTGCTTGTTCTTCCTGATCCCTCCCTGGCACTTAGCACTAGACACTCGCTGGGGGCCAGGGACAGGTCCCTTGCCTCTCTGGACGGCAACCCTCTTCTCTCTCAAGCGGGCTGGCTTTGGGGAGAATTCAGAGGCTCTGGGGCTCTAGGCATCCTGCCCCAGCCCTAGTTCCAGGCCTGGCTGCCTGTTGAGGATGCTCCCCCTTCTGGAGCCCACCAGCACTGCACCCTCCCCGCCCCAGCTGACCTAGAAGCCCCCAGGTGAGGGCCAGGAAGGTGGTGAGCTCCCCGCCACCATGGGGGTGTGCAGGGGTCAGCATACTGGAGTATTCGCGCCTCAGTTGGTGGGCTGGCCTAGCAGCTCCCCCCCTCCCCCCAGGATGAGGGTGAAGTCCCTAGGGGCCCTGCCTGGCTCCTAGGGCTCTACCAACCGTGTGATGTGCTGCTTTCTCCTCAGGGGCGAGAATGGACCTGGGGGCTTCGTCGTGCTCAAGTCAGCCAGTAACCCCCGAGTGTGCACCTTCATCTGGGTCCTCAATACGGATCTCAAGGTGGGGAGGGCAGGGAAGGGCGCCAGGGGGGAGAGGTCTGGGCCTCTGCTGCCAGCTGGTTGTGTTCTATACTCTGGGGGCTCACTGCCCGCCCAAGCCACCCCCACCCACCCCTGTCTCTTAGCCTCCTTTTGCTAAAATGTGGGGTCATGTTGCTGACACCACTGGAGGGCGTGTGCCTCCTCCCTTCCTGGCCTCAGGTTCCAGGCCAGCCTGCTGGGGAGGAGGCTGGCCGGGGAAGGATGCCCATCTGTGCCCCCGGGGGTGGGCCAGCCTCCACGTGACTACCTCCCACCTCCCCAGGGCCGCTTGCCTCGGTACCTCATCCACCAGAGCCTCGCAGCCACCATGTTTGAGTTTGTGATCCACCTGCGGCAACGCGTCACAGAGCTGGTGGCCCGGGCATAGCAGCCACCGCTTCTCGGCCACCCTGCCGGCCAGGGTCCTGACACAGCCAGAAGAGGTCGCTGGGGCTTCCCGCTGCCCACAAGGCCCGCCCTCCTGTGGAGGAACGAAGAAGGCCCTCCCATGTCAGCGCCTTGGCCCCAAGCTACCCCAACCCAAGGCCACTGTGCCCGGCAGTCCTGCAGTAAATAGGGTCTGGCTAAGGGGCTTGGGGTCTGCCCTGCTGGTGTTTACACGCACTCTGCTTCCTGTGGGGTCTGCAGGCCCTGCTGGGCCTGGGCAGGATCAGAGCTGGAGCAGCAGGTGTGGGAGGGACTGGAAGCCTGGCTCTCATGGTTTTTTAGGATTATTTTAAGGGTCTGGGACCCTTTTTCACATGCACTTGTGGGGGAGCAGGGTGACCAGTGGAGGTGGGGATCTGCCTGAGTCCCATATGCCACTTCCAGGACTTCCTTGGAGGAATCTTTGTAATTTGAGCCAATTAAAAGCCTGAACACAGAACAGTGGCTCCTCCCCCATGCCTCACTTGTGAAACTAGGGAGGGAGGAGGGAGGCTGAGGGCCACCAGGTGTGGGGGTAGGGGAGAGACGAGCACAGAACACAAACGCACATTCCTTGTCACCGCTGGGCAGAGCCCACAGAGCCAGTTCCTGGAATCCAGCCACACCGTGCTGAAAGCATCCACTGTGGGGTGACTGATCTGAAGTCACTCCCCACCCACCCTCGAGGTAAACCTGGAAGTGCAGGGAGAGGCCAGGCAGTGGCATGCCCACAGGGGCTACTGGGGCTCCTCGGGGTGCTCTGCCTCTGCTTGGTGCAGTCAGGCCCTCACAGATTGCACCCACAGAACGACCACACTGAGCCCACCCCATGCTCTCGCCCGAAGAACCAACTTGCTCTGAATCCAGAGTTGGGTCAGTGGGTAAGAGTGTGCCCTTGGCACCTCTGCCCCTGCTTGCTCTGTGAGCCAGAGCGGTGAGCCTCAGTGGGAGGCCCGGCATCCTGTGGCTGGTACTGCTGGCCATCACAGCTCTGGTCATGGCCTCTGCTGGTGCTCTTCACTGTGTCCACTCAACCAGGCCCCCATGGCTCCCTGCTGCCCACCTGCCCCTCGACAATCCAGCTTCTCTCCCTGAGCTGCCGCCCTTCTGTGCTGGCCACTCCCTGTGCCAGGAGTGGGAGCCAGCTGGTGCCCAGGGGCCTCGGAGTGGGCAAGCGAGATTCAGAGAGCCCCTGGGACCAGTCCCTGGTCGCGCAGCTCACTGATGGTTGACTTGGGACCTGACTGCCACTCTCCAGGGCCAATAGATTCCCATCTCGCCCTAACTCGGTATCCGGACAGAGCCGGGGCTACTTCCCACACCTGCCCCTCCACCCCACTGGCCTTGAGAAAGGCAAGCAAGCAAGACGGGTGGGGGTCCGGGAGTAACTTGCAACTGGGGGTGGGGGGAGGCCTTGGCGCAGACGCTGGGGCCGAGGTGGTGCCGCCCCTGAGGGCAAGGTTGTAGGATGTGCCCTTGGTTGTGCCCTTGGCCCACGCTGAGCGGGCAGAATTAGGGCAGGATCTGGTGCTGTGCCTGCCCAGGGTGGGCGCCACCTCCCACTGTTTCCTGCTCTGTTGACAGGCGCCTGCCCGGGGGAGGGGTGGGGTACAGGGCAGTGCCAGGGTATACAGGGCAGACATGGGTCTGCCTTGAAATGGTGTCTGAAGGGTATTGGGATCCCTGGAGGTGACCTTCTGAGGACCCCCACCCCATAGGGGCAGCCCAAGCCCTTCAGAAGCTGACCTGACCTGGGGGCAGCCAAAGTCCAGGTACCACAAACCCCACCCAGGGCCCAGAGCCGCCCCCTGCCCCCATCAGTGACTCTTGGCTCTGCTTATAGCATCTGACACCAGAGGGGCTGAAAATAGCCCCTGGAGGCGGGGCGGGGCTATTTAAAGGGCCTGGGGGAGCAGGGCCTAGCAGAGAGGTGGGAGGTGCAGCATGGCCACCACGGAGCTGAGCTGCCAGGTGAGCGAGGAAGACAGGGAGCGCCGAGAGGCCTTCTGGGCTGAATGGAAGGACTTGACACTGTCCACGCGGCCTGAGGAGGGGTGAGTGCCGGCCAGCCACTTAGGAGGCCTAGGACATGGCCTCTTAAGAGGCCAGGGTATGAACAAGAGAAGGGTAGGGCCCACGGGGGAGAGCAAAGTGGGATACCCCCACCCCCAACTGGGAGCCCCCAGCCAGCCTGTGGGTGGGGACGGCACCGCAGGCAGGGGCTCACTCAGGGCCGTCTCCCTCAGCTGCTCCCTGCACGAGGAGGATGCAGTGCGGCGGGAGACCTACCACCGGCAGGGGCAGTGCCAGGCGCTGGTGCAGCGATCCCCCTGGCTGGTGATGCGGATGGGCATCCTGGGCCTCGGGCTGCAGGAGTATCAGCTGCCCTACCAGCGGGTGCTGCCGCTGCCCATCTTCACTCCCTCCAAGCTGGGTGCTGCCAAGGAGGAGCGCGAGGACACCCCCGACCAGCTGCGCGAGCTGCTGGCGCTGGAGGCGGCCCTCGGTGGCCAATGTGTGGACCGCCAGGACATGGCCGAAATCACCAAGCAGCTGCCCCCTGTGGTGCCGGTCAGCAAGCCCGGCGCACTCCGCCGCTCCCTGTCCCGCTCCCTGTCCCAGGAGGCTCAGAGGGGCTGAGGGGGCTGGCTGGGACCTGGGCCCCTCCTGGCTAGAGGTGTGGAGGGGAGGGGCGAGGATGCTTTTGTAGTTTGCCCGGGGTTGGGGACTGCGGGAGAAAGGAGCCAGAGGCCTGGGTGCCCGGGTCCCCTGAGCTCCCAAACACAGAGAGAGAAGCAGAGACGATGGGCGCCAGGGGTGGAGAGGTGGGGACCAGCACTGCTGAGTACCCCCAGCCCCCGGAGAAGGGACAGAAGATGCTGGTGAGGGCGAGAACTTCCTGAGAAGTGACCGTGGCCTAGGTGTCACCTTCAGAGACTGACAGGCGTCAGAGGCCCAGAGATGCCTCTGGAAAGGCAGCTTGGGGAAGATGTGAGGGAGGGAAGGGGTCGTGATGAGGGAGGGAGGCACAGTGGCGCCCCCAGCCCCCTCTGTTAGCACTGCAATAAATGCTCAATCATGTTCAGACTTGTTTCTCCTTGTGGGGGTGGGGGGCACCCCATTGCTGTCCTTTGTGCCCACTTCTGGGAAGGGGCCAGGCTCTGCCTCAGCTAAATATGGCACTACTGGCACACCTCCTGCTTGGGGGGGCGGTGGGGGACAGAGCTGTAAACAGGACTGCTGCCTGTCCACTCCCTGCCGCTGCTGCCCAGGCCTGGCCTCTGTGCCCAGCCTCTTGGCACCAGGCAGAGCCCAGCAGGCCAGCTGGCACCCAGGACTGTCAGAGGGTGTAGACAGGGTCAGTGACCCAAGCCTGACCTGCCTCTCAGCTCCGGATCCAGACAGAATCCTTGGCTGTGCCTGGGAGCTCCACCCTCCCTGCCCTGGGTGGTTGGTGGGTGGGGGATGGGGTCAGGTTCCTGTCTGTGACCCCTGCATTTGTCCTGATGACTCATGGTCCAACAAGGAGAAACTCTCTCTTGGAGGAGGGGTGGGGGTGACCTCAGGAGAGGGGCAGCTGACTGAGCTTACCCCCTCCAGGAAGACCAGGAACATCTGCTCTGTGTTGGGGGAGGGGCGGGGGGAGGTGAGATCCTGGCCACCTGGCAGCCCCAGGATAGTAAGGCCAAGTAAGACCCCCTCTGGCCAGGATAGGGAAGCTCCAGCTGATTGGACCCCAGATTTCCAGTCTCCAAGTCCCAGTCTGAGCACTTCCACCCCTTGTGACCCTGGCCATCCAAAGCATGTGCCTGCTTCCTGCCCTCACCCAGGTCCTGTGCTTCTGGTGGGAAGGGAATGTTCTTCGCCCCCGCCCCCATGTCCCCTTACTAAGTGCACCAGCCCCTGCTCCACAGCCTGCCCTATCGCCACTGCCATCGGTCAGGAGGGGAAGGAGGCATGTGCCAGGCCTGGGGCGACGGGCCTCGGTGATCAGAACGGACTGTCCTTTGGGGACTGTGGAGGTGGCCTGTGGGGGGGGGGGGTCACTGGAGAACAGGGCAGGTAAGGGTGGATCTGGGGGTGAGAGGGGGCTGGTGGGGTGTTGCTAAGGAAATGAGGTGGGTGTGAGGAAAGTGCTTAGAGGTAGGGAGGGGACCTTGGAACCCAAGACATGTTAAAAGGTCGATTAGAACATGAGACAAGATGGGATGAGGGCGAGCGGGGCCGGGCGGGGTCTGTCCCCTGCTCCGACACTAAGGGAGATGGATGGGCTCCGGAGTTGGCAGCCTGGGGCGGCCCATGGCTCAGTCCCCCTCCCAGCAGCGCGGGGTCTGCCGCAGATATAAGACTCTCGGGAGATGGGGTGGGTGAGGGACAAGGCCATTGCAGGAGCTGCAGGAGCATGAGCGCCAACGCCCTGAGCCCCGCTGCGGACTCGGACCCTGGCCGTGTGGCTGTCGCCTCCGCCTACGGGCGCTTCGAGCCCCGAGCCTACCTCCGCAACAATTACGCACCGCCTCGTGGGGACCTGAGCCGCCAGGACGGCGTCGGCCCCTGGAAGCTGCTCTGCCTGGCGCAGACCTTCGCCACCGGTGAGCTTGGGAACCCCGAGCGCGGGGAGTGGGGAGAGGATGGGGGGCACAGGGCCAGGGCCTGAGGACCAGGAAACCCCGCGGGGGGGGAAAAGGGTGGTGGCGCCCAGACCTGAGAGGCACGTAGTGGGGACAAGTGTGGGAGGGATGGGAGACCCCAGGGTCCAACACCCACTCCCCCCACCCCACGCACCTGAGAGTGAGAGCAGCTTCGCTAGATTAAGTCAGTTAGTCTGTAGAGACAGTAGCCAGGAGCAACGGAGAGGGCAGAGAGAAGCCCTGGGGGAGGTAGGGCTGGCCGGCAGGCCTGCCTCCAGGACCCCCTCCTCTGCCCCGGCCAGGGGAGGTGTCTGGACGCACCCTCATCGACATCGGCTCGGGCCCCACCGTGTACCAGCTGCTCAGCGCCTGTGCCCACTTTGAGGACATCACCTTGACGGACTTCCTGGAGGTGAACCGCCAGGAGCTGGGACTTTGGCTGCGGGAGGAGCCGGGGGCCTTCAACTGGAGCGAGTACAGCCGGCACGTCTGCCTCATTGAGGGAAAGGGGTAAGGCCATCGGCAGGGGCTTCCCCGGGAGGCATCTGGACAGGGCGTGGGTGGTCCCGAGACCCAGCCCTGCCTTGTGCCCCCCACAGGGAGTCCTGGCAGGAGAAGGAGCGCCAGCTGCGAGCCAGGGTAAAGCGCATCCTGCCCATTGATGTGCACCAGCCCCAGCCCCTGGGTGCTGGGAGCCCGGCACCCCTGCCCGCAGATGCCCTGGTCTCCACCTTCTGCCTGGAGGCGGTGAGCCCAGACCTGGCCAGCTTCCAGCGGGCCCTGGACCACATCACCACGCTACTCAGGCCTGGGGGGCACCTGCTGCTCATTGGGGCCCTGGAGGAGTCCTGGTACCTGGCTGGGGAGGCCAGGCTGGTGGTGGTGCCCATGCGCGAGCAAGATGTGAGCGAGTCCCTGCTGCGCAGCGGCTATGAGCTACGCAACCTGCGCACCTTCACCATGCCCGCCCACCTGCAGACGGGCGTGGATGATGTCAAGGGCATCTTCTTTGCCTGGGCCCAGAAGAAGGGGGCAGTGTGAGAACCCAGTGTCCCCAGTGCTGTGGCAGCGGCACCCACCCGGGGTCCCCACACCTAATAAAGCAAGCTGCTTCTGAGCCCTGGCTGTGGCTGTGCTGGTTTTGGGGATGGGGGGGGGGAGGGGCACCAGAAATCCTAGCCTTTCTTCCAGACCTTTCCATGAGCCTAGGTCTCTCTTCCCACTCTCCCCAAGCTCAGGGTATATATATTCGAGCACCTACTGTGTGTGGCAGGCACTAGGCATCGCCCAGCCCTCCCGATCAGAGGTAGGTCCTGGTATCCTGTCTCCAGGTGAAGCTCAGAAAGGTCAAGTAGCAGAAGCGGAGCTTGGTCTAAGTCTCAACTGCTCCGAGGGGGAAGGTGGGGGGGAGCAGTGGGATAAGGACACTGAAATGACATGTGCAGGGGGCTGGGGGCTCCCTCCGACGCAGGCACAGACAAGGGCCCAGGGAGCAGGAAGGGGAGGGTGGCACGTGGCTCCTGTTTCCTCCTCCATCAACTCTGCACAGTCCTATATCCTGTCCCTGCCATCCGGCCTGGCCTCACCCCGCCCGCCCCCCCCAACCATGTCCTCCTCTCCCTGCAGCCTATGCGCATGGATGAGCAGGACAAGGGAGCTGAGACTCAGAACTGGTTTATTGACACAATGCCCCATGCTGTCCTCTGCTCTCAGACAGCTCTCAGGATCAAAGAACCCAACCCAAGTCCCTGAGGTTGGCATCTTAGCATGGCTCCCCTCCCTGCAGGAAGGCAGAGCAAGGACCCCGCCTGCTCCACCTTTGGGATGGGGAGATGCCTAAGCATCACACAGCACCACCCTCTCCGCAGCTGCGACTGCAGGGGTCACCTTTACTGGGGTGCAGAGATGGCATGGCCCCCTCCTGTCCTGAGGCCACCCTAGAACAGTCACCCCAGGGAGGACAGTAACCAGACCCAGACACACACTTCTGCTCCCCCTGCTTCAAGCTGTCCTGACCATTCCCCGAGATCCAGGCCATGGCAAAGGGGCTGGCAAGGAGGGAATGGGGAGGAGGAGGGCCAGGGTACCCCCTCTTCTGTCCCCCTGGTCTGCGAGGGACTGGTTCGGGAGTGATCAGTCATATGGGGTGCTGAGACCAAGACCAAAGAGCAAGGTGCCAAAGACAGGGCTCTACCCACACGTGCGCACACCCACCCCCCAGCAGGTGACAGGGTAGCCTACTTTCTGCCCAAGTGGAGCCTTGTGCAGAGGGGGCATCAACAAAGCAGGATAGGTCGTGACTTGATCCCTTCATCGCCTGCCAGCCTCCCCGAGCTGTGCGGCACGCTGCTGCTCAGACACCGCCCCCAGACACGCGCGCGCGTGCACACACACACACACACTTTAAAACCACTCACAAACGTGTTCTGGAACTAGTCAGAGGTGTGGGCTGCACAACACGGTGACATGCTAACTGCTAGTGCTGTGTTCACTTGATGATGACCCTCACAGCGAGTTCAGGCTCCACTCCAGACAACAGTGCAGAGGTTGTGAGGGCTGCTACTCAGATTTTGGGGCCCTGGCCCTAAGTGGAAGTGGGGTGAGGCCTCTGGGGTGGCCACCTGGGTAGTAGTCCTCGGTCCTTCCCCAGCCTAGCCAGAGTCCCTCTAATCCCAAGGGAAAACAGCTGCTCTGAAACCTGACCAGCAGCCCAAGTTCGAACACTGACTGCCACCTAGCGGTGCCCTGGGGAAGGGCGGCCCGGGTGGAGGATCAGAAGGCGGCCCAGCAGTCTCCCGTCAGGTGGTAGGTGCCTGGTCTCCTAGCGCTCTGGGGAAGACCGGCAGGCTGGCCGAGGGGCAGTGTGGTGAGGAGGCAGGGGAAGCCTCCCCTCTGTGGGGTGCAGTACACTCAGCTCCCCTAGTTCACCCCCAGGAATAAGAGGCTGCCTGCTTTGCAGACTGAGGTACTGAGAGGCCAGCCGAGACCAGATTCCCAGATCTGTCTGGCCACATGCGAGCAGGCCAGGCAATGGGGTGGACACTGGGCATCCTCCTCCTGTCCAAGTGCAAGTTGCTAAAAGGAGACAACCAGTCATCTCCAGAGATGGGCGTGGGAGGCCGGCAGGGTGGGATGACTTGCTCTCAGGCCTCAGTCCAGCTTGAACTTGGCCTCTGGCTCCTTCAGCAGGTACAGGCTGTCCTCCTCCAGGAAGCTGGGGGTGAGGGGGAGCCTGCTGAGGCCCACTCCTGGGAAAGCCTGCAGCAGCCCCGCTGCCATGGTGCCCAGGCAGGCCAGGGGGTGGGCGGGGGGGGGTGCCCACCTGAAAAAGAGCACCTGGACGGGGACGGTACTGATGTGCCACATGGCGTGCGCGTCCAGGACCCAGAGGAGTGGCGGGAAGTCCAGCAGCTCCAGCAGGGACAGCCCCTGCAGCAGCAGGACCACCGCCATGCACTTGTGCACGTGCGGAAGCCGCCGGCGGTTCCACAGACACCAGGCCAGCCACCACACTGTGTTCACCACACCTGGGGGCCGCAGGGGGGCAGGCTCACCGCTGGTTCCGCCTCCTTGCCTCACAGGAGGGAGCGTGCCGTGACCTTTGGCCCCACTTTCCCAGGAGCCTTTGGAAGAAGCCCTCACACCTCTGTCCCCCTGCCCACACCCCAAGGGTCTCCAGAATTTCTTCTTGGAATGGTACCACCGCCCTCTCCCAGGCCCCAGTGCCATCTCACCGATCACCACATTGGCAGCTAGGTTGTAGCCATAGTCGAAGTGGACGAGGCTCAGGTAGGAGACGTGTGCGGTCAGCAGCAGCAGCAGGAGGGCACGGAAGGTGCTGACGACAGCCGGATGCCGCAGTCCCACAGTCCTGACCCCCAGCCAGAGCTGCTCAGGGGACGTGCCCATCCCCAGGGTGGCAATCCCTGAAGCAGCTCCTAGCCCCAACATCAGTGGGTGGGCCTGGTAACCCCGGCCCCTCTCCCCCAGAGGACCAAGTGCTGGGGATCCTTGTCTGAGCCAGGGCCCCTTTCAGGGCAGTGCGGGTGTTGGGGTGTCAGGGAGGGTTGGGAACCCAGTGCCCAGGGCCTGTCCCGCCCCCATGATGCGGCCTCACCTGACGCAGCACAGGTAGATGGAGTGGAGGATGACGGTGGAGGCACAGAAGTAGTCCATTTTCTGCGGATGGGGAGGGTGGAGGGCTGCAGGGAGGAGCTGGGAAGGACCCACCCACCTCGGACGGGAACAGAGGAGCTCCGAGGCTCAGTGGCATCTGTGGGGGCCCTGGGCCTGTGTTCACTGGCCCCCGGCTCAGCCCACACCAGGCCTAACAGGGTGCTCTCTTAGCCAAGGAGCACTCCCAGGGCAGCCCGGACTCCCACAGGCTCACTCATGCCAGCCCAGATGCGGCTCCTGGGCAAGTGTGGAGACCCTGCTCCTCCAGGCTCAGCTCCCTTATCAGGTAAAAGGAGAGTAGGGCCACGCGCACCTCAGGCTCCCACATACGCCACGGGTGTTAGAGACTCACGGTGAGCACCCTGCCCAGGCCTCTGGGGAGCCTGTGGGGCAGTCCTAGCAGGTGCTCACCTCTGTGAGGTCGGTGTCCCTGGTGTGAAAGACTGTGGACCAGAACCAGGCATTGAGGGAGACCTGTGGGGAGAGGGGCTGTGAGCCAGACCTCCAGAGGGTAGGCATGAAGGGGACCAGTCTCCCAGAACCCCCCCAAGGCAGCTGTTTTCCCAGGGCTCCTGGAGCCTCGCAACTCCCTCAGGTCTGGCTTTCCACCACCCTGAGCCCCCAGGGCCACAGGGGCTGCAGCCTCCACAGGTTCCGGCCTGGCCTGGGAACCAGTTCTAGCAGAGCCAAGATCCGGGGTTACTCAACACCTAAGATAACAACCCCCGGGTGGGGGGCCTTGCCTCCTCCCCACTCCCCACCTAGCAGCAGATGATGACAGCCCCACCTGGGCCCAAGGGAGCCTGTGACCTCAGCTTCCAGGGGCGGGAATGAGGTGGGTGGGGTGGAGGGGTGCCAGCCAGTATGGGGTGTGTCCGGGACAGGGAGCTAGCAAGTGAGGTAGCCTTTGAAATCAGGCAGATGCCACTGGGGCCAAGTCTCTGGGGAGCAGGGTGGCAAGCCAGCCTCCTCCTGCTGAACTGGCCCAACCTGCTGGGCCAGTGGCAGCTCCCATGCCCTGGGAGGAGAAGCAGAGAAGCAGGGCAGTGGCAGCAGGGCTGGAGGGCAATGGTGGGCAGGGGTGAGGTTTAAAGATTCTGCGTAAATGAACTGCACGGGAGGGGGATGGAAACCATCTTGCCAGGGAGCCCCAGGTCTTCTGGAAGGTGGTGCTGCTGCGTCAGGGGCCCAAACTGCTGAAGGAAGGTGGGGTTGGGCTGGGGAAGGGCAGGGAAATCGGTGAGAACCAGGGGAGACAGAGCTGGGCGGGGCAGGACCTGCTTCAGTGGGACGGGCCTGCCAGTGATGGAGAAAGGCCAGAGCTGCTCACTTAGGTCCTAGAGGCCAGGCAGGGGGCAGGGGAGCAGGGTTACAAGCCATTCCCCACCTGGCCCTGCAGCAGGAGGGATGGAAGTCAGACAGCAGGCTGAACTCCCTACTGCAGGCCATGGCACTGGTGACAGAGTGGCAGGAGCAGCGGGGTGGAAGCTGGGCAGTGCCCTGCCCTCACGTCAGTGGGACATTCTGTTTCCAGCCCCAGGAAGTGTCTAGGCTACAGCAGCCAGGCGCAGCCCGCCTGGCCTGGACCCTAGGCTGAGCCTGGCTGTGAATGCTCCTGGCAGCCTGGGCAATGGCTCAGTCCTCAGACGGGGGCTGCTATCAGCTCTGACGTCAGGCTATTCATTTGTTTTCAGTCAAGTTGCTTCCTCCTTTGAGGTTCGCGCAGGCCGGCTCCTGCCCTGTGCACCAAGCTCAAGGCTCCTGCTTGTGCAGTCTTTTCCTCTGAGAGGGTAAGGGGGCGCCTGGTGACCTTGGGGACACGATGGTCAGGGTCAGGGTAGGGGTGTCCTTGGGAGGACAGTGGCTCTGGAGCCTGTGTGGGAGGCAGGTAGAGGAGATGGCAGCAGGGACTGGCAGTCAGCCAGGCCTCCTTGTCACCCACAGCAGGGGGGAGGTGACAAGAAGGTTGAGCTAAGTGGCAGTAGGAATTAGAAAATCCGGAGGAAGGAGGTGCACAGGGCCAAGGCTTGGCACTACTGGACAAGGTGGGGTGGCTTTGTCTAACGTCCACCCTCCACCCCTGCCAGGGAGCCCCCTGGAACCTGGCTCTGCATACTCTGAGGAGCATCTCCCAGTAGGGAGCCCCTCTTCTGACTCGTCACCCAGGTTTTGAAGGCAGTGTCGCGAGGAACTTGGGCCCGAGAGCAGACTGTTGTACACCAGGGAGTCCCTCCTGTCTTGCAGGGCCCCAGCAAGGCTTAGTCTTTATGGTCACAGACCTCCATGTCTCTCTCTCTCTCTCTCTCTCCGAGCAGCTGGTTGGCTCTCTTAGCCAATGCCAGCTCCCATCTTCTTTGTGAGCCTGGGCAAGTTATCTAGCCTTGCTATGCCCCTTCCCTCATTTGTGAGATGGAAATGGACCATGGGCTAGTAGAGTCCATGAGCTGGCGGTGCCGAGGACGGGGCAGTATGAGATGCTGTCCCAGCCCGGACCCTCAACTTTCCGCAGACCTCAGCTCCAAGAGGCCAAGTTGGCCTCCTCTCCACCCTGCACATTTGGAGGAGTGCTCCCCACAGTTGCCCACAGAGATGGCAGAGGGACCGGCACCTCCACAATGAGCCCGACGCCCTTTCCCAGGCTCTGGATTCGAATTCTGCCTCCGCCACTAACTGGCTGTGTGAACTCGCCTCCCACGCCTCGCTGCACAGGACCACGAGGAGGAGGATGACTGCAGGTGCCTGGCACAAGGGAGCCATCGGATGCAGGGGTGCTGTGAGCACAGGGGGCCCTCTCTCCAGCTGCCCACCCCTACTCCCTTCACTCTCAGCGGTCACGATGGTCAAGGTCAAGCCTCTTGGGTCCAGAAGGCAGGCCCTCAGCTCTAGGAGCTCCCTCTGCCTCCTTCCCGAGCTCCTGGGCCACCATGTGGACTGCTCAGAGCTTGCAAGCCAGACACAGGGAAGGGGACAGAGGGCTGTGGTGGGAGGAGAGAGCTAAAGGCAGATGCTGGCTGTTCCCAGACTCCTGGGCCAAGCCCCAGGGGAAGGGGGGCAGGTCAGGACCCGGCCAATCACACAAGCCAAGAGGCCCTGGGCCGGCCCAGCAGGCGCCAAGGGTGGTGTGTAAACAGGGAGGACAGGGGGCTGGGGCTGAGGCTGTGGGGCAGGAACAGGGAAGACTGGGTGGGAGTGAGCAGCAGGCTGCTTCAGTCTGCTGGAAAATACAAAAATCGAGACAAAAATATCCTAGCCATGAAACTGGTTGGATGCCAAGTGAGCCAGACCTGTCAGGAATTCGACCCCAGTGCTAAGCCCGGTGCTCGGAGCTGTCATTGACACCATGGCAGTGGGGACAAGTGGGTCTTTAAATAGCTTGGTGTCTCAGATGTGGGGGAGGCAGAATGTTAAATATGACGCCTGCTGCCATCCGGGCCCCCTCCCCCAGAGGCCACCAGGTCTCACCCCCTGCCCAGGCCAGGCCAGCCTTCCTGAGCCCACTGCTGAGAGAGCAAGGGCAGAGGCGGATGGGGTGGGAGAAGGAGGGCTTCTGCCACCAAAGGATTCCTTGATTCCAGCCTGTCGTGAAGTCCTTTCTGAATTCTAACCATCATTCCCCTACAGACACTTGTTTATTTCTTCTCAATGTTTTCTCCATAGAGATGGCCCTAAACATGCTGCCGAGATGGCTGGCCTTCCCTGCACCCGCACCCCAACACACACACACACACACACACACACACACACACACACACACACACACACGGAGCTAGAGGAGGAGGCCTGGGAGCCCATGTGATCTCCCAGTGTTGGCAGAGAGCCGGGGCCCCCATCCTGGGGGTCAAAGGGCCGTGGTATGCCAAGGCCTGGCGCGTTACACTGCGCTGGCTGGCAGCAGTCCAGGCGTCAAGGGCAACATAAAGGGGCTGACTTCTTGGGACAAAACTTCATCAGCCCTGCTGGTGGGCAGGGCTCCTCAAGCCCCTGGGAAAGAGCCTTAGCCCAGCCTACCCCCTTCTGGCTAGCCCCCCCACTCCACCCCACCCTGGAGCCAGAAGACCCAGCCTAGGACAAGGTCCATGCCACACCCTCACCACAGCTCAGGGCCACTCCCTCCTGCAGAACCAACACACACACACACACACACACACACACGACCAAGTGTAACACCCAAACTAGATTGTCAACAGGCATGTGGGCCCTGAGCCTCTGTCCACAAGAGGGGCCCATGCCTCAGAATCCTGCATCCTGTCCTGCCCACCCTCCCTCTGCCACCTTAGCACCTCTACTCTCCCGAGGGTCCTCACAGAGGCAGGACTCTGGGACACCCCTTGGGGCGTGCTTTCTAGCCAGAAGGAAGCTGACTGGCAGATATCAGTGAGCTGAACCATCAAGAATCCTGGGGGCCAAGACAAGAGTTGTGACGTGGCCATCGGCCCTGGCTCATGCCATGAGGACAAAGACTGGGACCTTCTGCTCCCCTCAGACTTTGGGGACTACCCAAGGAGGCTCTGAGCTTTGTGCAGGGGAGCCTGTCCAGGGCTGGGGCATGGGGGAGGGGCAAACACTGTCCAGAAGGCACAGGGAAAGGGCACAGATGCCCTGCAGCATTTTTTGGCCAGGACAAGACCTCCTTCTCTACAAGAGGCCTCAACAGGAAGTGGTGGCTCTTTCTCACCCAGGCCTGGGCCACTGGTACAATGGCAGGCCCTTGCCAGCCTGGACACTTGGGGCCCTCTGCTGTCTGTTTTCCAGCCATGCTCCGGCCAGGCTGACCATGCCTGTCTCCCTGTGCTCCGTGGTGCTCCAGCTTCTCACAAGTCCAAATTGAATCAGGCCAACAAGGCACCCTTCCCACCTCCCGGAGAGACTTTCCCACGTACCGGGACTCCTCCAGCCCCAGGGCTCCCAGGGCCTCCCTCAGATCCACCTCGCTCTGCCTCTTTTCTGGGCAGGGTGGGCCGGCACCTGTCTCTGAGCCCCCATCAGCCTCTACTAACGACCACCTTTCTGATCCCTCCCTGTTTCCTGACGCTCCGAGGGGGGAGACCTCAAATGTTACCATGGCCCCAGGCCTGGCCCGCTATACCCACGTGAGTGCCTGCTTTCTGACCCGCAGGCCTCGTGGCCCTCAGGCCCCCAATGATTGGCATTCTCTCTCCTGCCTTGCAGATCCTGAAGTTCTGCTCAGACTTCCTCTGCTTTCCCCAAAGTCACCTTGCAGGTGCCTCCTCGTCACCCACAACTACCCCACGGTCCCCTCCGCAGCAAGGCCTTCCGTGGTTGCCTGTACTGATCTGGCCCGTCCCCCATCACAGAGCCCTAACCACCTGTCCCCTGCTGCGGCACTCCTCCATGCCCCCCACCGTGCAGGTGGAGGAGTCAGACCAGAGGGCAGGGGCCAGTCTGTTTTTACACGTTTTTCATCTCCAGCACCCAGTCAGCTGCCTGGCACAGCACGCGGGAGAATGGCTGGTTTCGGGGCCGGCGGATGAGTGAGCTCCCCGCTCTTCCTTCGGTTTGTAGCACATCTCTGATCAAGAGCATGCACCGCAGCTGCTCACTCGTCCACTTACCCAGGTGGCAATAGCTGTCCCCAGATGACCCTTCCCGTCGCTGAAGGCTCCTCTGACCAGCCACACCGTGACAATCAGAGGCTGGTACACAGGTGGCACCTGCGTTAGCAGGGGTGGTCCAAGACCAGGCTGTGCTCCAGACAGACAGTGCTTTGTCTGCCACTGCCCACCAGCCTTGGGCTGCGCTTGGGATGGCTCCAGTTCTTCCCGAGGGGTCTTGCATTCTGCTATTAGCAACTGGGATACTTCTGAAGCACCCATGGGAAGAGCTCTGGTCCCAGCATGCTCCCTCCCACCCACCTCCATGTTTGGACACTGTGCTGTCAGGACATTAGCTAGCTTCCTCCTTCAACACCTGCCTGCCTGCCTTCCTCTCTCCCTGCCAAACAGGTGGTGTGCCCAGCTCAGGGCCTGCCCTGGGTCTCCCCAGGCCTGACCCCCTGTAATGGTAGCAAAGGGGGAGGCAAGTGGGTAGAAGCCCTGTTGGGTGAAAGTGGGGGCCCACCGAGTTCCTCCTGCCTGGATGAAGTCGCTGAGCGGAAACCCCATCAGGTTACCTACCCAGGCGAAGGCCACACAGGTGTGGTACATGGGTGAGGAGGCCGGCACGGAGGTGCGGTAGCGGCAGAGCATCATCAGGCTGGCCATGCCATTAAGGAAGGAGGCCATGGCAGAAGCTGGCTCTTGGAAGAACAGGAACCGGGAGAAGGGCCACTGAGGAAGGAGCAGATGAGGGGGCCTCAGGGGCCAGCAGTTCCCTTTTCTCTGACACCTGCTGCATCAACAGGCCCCTCTGAATCTTCAACTCTGGCCTTTGGCTAAAGCCTCAGATTCAACTCCCCTTTGGACCAGTGAGCCCCGTTCCAGTTCCATACTGAAGGCCGTATGTAACCCCAATCCTGCCCAGCACTCAAGCTGTAAGCCCTTGTCTCCAGGCAGGTCAGGCGGGCTTGTCCAGGGGCTCAGCTTCGCCTGGTGCTCAGCAGGAAGAAACTGCAGACTTACCAGCCCGAAGACACGCGTCTTCATGGCTCTTTACCACCGACCATAAGTTTTCTCAGATTCAGCTTCCCAAAATCAAACCAAACTCACTGCTGATTCCCAGGGACTCTACAGGACAGGGTAGAACTGCCCCTGTGAGTTTCCGATACTGTAACTCTTTACCGGAGTAAAGAGATCCTTCTTCCTTCCTAGGTGTAGCTGGTAGTTTCGAACTGCTGACCCTGCAGTTAGCAGCCCAACATGTAACCACTATGCGACCAGAGCTCCAGAGACTCAGCGTTTGCTGTGACACACTGGGAAGAATAACCTTGCCAGACTAGAATGAGATAATATTGCATGAAAGGGCACCAGGAAACGGTGCCTCATACCTGAAGGGATGCTGTTATGAATTCAGAACTCTACTGGAGAAGCAACTGGAATCATGCCGTGGTGGCTCACGGGATTTGTCCCTACAGTGAAGCGGATGTCACAACCACCCCAAAAGGCGCAGCAGCATGCTGTGAGGAGGTCCTCAAAGCCCCCAAATCCTATTTCTCAAACCCAGAAGCAGGACTCAGGGGTTCTATAGGATTACAGGAGCACTTGATTTTGAGAAGAAGTTCCTGCTCCAAGCACACAATTACTACCCCGAGGCCCACGCCCCAGTCTGGATTATTTGGATAGTGTGGTCTCACTGAGGGGGGGCGTCCTCCCCCTCTCCCCATACCCATCCTGCCACCTCCTGCTCACCTTGCCGTGGAACTGAGGAACTCTGTGGCCCTCCTGAAGGTAGAGGCGGACGGTGTGCCACATACACTCATACTTACAGTCATCCCGGCAGGTCCAGCCTGGAAAAAAACACATGTGGCCTGGTCCATTCCCCAGCCCAGAGAGCCACAGAGAGAGCTCAGATGGGGTCGAAGGGAGAAGGGTCTGCAGGTTGGTGAGAACCAGAAGGAATCTCAAATTTTACATTCCCACTGGATGGGTGAGAGATGGTAGGGCATATATATAAGGGTGTGTGAGAGAGAGCGAGAGTGAGTGAGAGAGAGGAACAGAGAGAGAGAATGCATGTATGAGAGTGTGTGGGCAATAGGAGAGAATGTTTTTGTCTTCTTTTGCCCAAGGGAAGGATCTTGGCTGATCTAGGAATCCCTGGCTGTATGTCTGTCCCACCTGAACACCAGATTTATCACACTTCTCACCAGCACGGAGCCCTTGCTGCCTTCTATGAAAATGAAGCCCAAATGCTTTGGCCTGACTTTTGAGGTCCTAAATGGGCTTTCCGCCCTGATCTCCCCCATCCCATTTTATGTATGCTGATCTATGACTAAATCAAGCTTCTGGAAGTGTCCACAGGTGGCCAGGGCTTCCACTCTTTCAAATTCCCGGTGTGTTAGAAGAGGAGCAGACTGCAGTGAGCCGGGTCGGCGCTGGCCTGGCCTTCGGCTTGACTAGCTACTAGAGGTGGGGCTTGGAGCAGGGACCTCGCCTCCTCTTGAGCTTTCCCAGCTGTAAAACTGGGACAAGAGAAACTACTTCAAACAACTGTTGTGAGAATCAAGTGACCAGGCCTTTGACCAGGCGGTCCTTCGATGCTGGCTCCAAGAGCAATGCAGCCACAAGGGAAGAAGCAGGGGTCAGAAGAGGGTCCAGTGCCCTAAGTGACAGAGCATGTCCTTCCTCTCAGATAGATGCTCCTTAGTGCTGGTCCGATGGTTCTGCCGACTCCCACGACTTCCGACCTTGTGTGTGCACATGGCTGGTGCCCTGTGCGGGTCGGATCTCCATCACTGCAGGACATGTGCACTGAATGCATGTCTGCCCAGGCGAATGGCAGCTTTGGGGAGAGCAAGCCTGGCCGCTCAGGGCACCCCGGGGCTCCTGTCCTACTCCTACCAGCGCCGGAGGTCAACTGGGGTTGAGAGTGCACAGAGGGTGGGGGTGGGGGGCGCCAGGGGCGGGGCCTGGGCGGCAGGCGGGGCTCTGGGGGTGGGGCTTACCTGCCAGGCTCATGTAGATTGGCTGGCGGGAACGGAAGTGCCTCAGCGCGCCCCCGGAGCAGTTCCGCTCCTCGCAGCGGAGCACGCAGTCCCGGTAGACCGGCTCGCGGTCGCCCTGGGAGCCGCTCGCCAGCGCGGCCGCCGCGGCCAGCAGCGCCAGCTGCACCGCGCGCCCGGCCATCCCTTGCCCGCGGCCGGCTGCCGCGGAGGAGCTCGGGAGCGCGCGTGGGCCCTGCTTCCGGAGTTACCGGAAGTGCCTCGTGCTCCGGGTTCGCGTCTCCGATTGGTCCGTGCCGTGCAGCGGGAAGTCCCCGCCCGGGTGCCTCGCCCGGGCCCAGCTGTTGAGGCGGAGAGGAAGAAGGGGCCTTCTGCCCACGCCGGCCTTGTTTCTGTCCCTGGGTCTGTCTGATTCGTGGTGGCAGGGCCACTTTTCTGCCACCCGCCCTGCCGGCCCACTTCCTGTAGCTGTTTCCTCTCTCCAGCCCCCCTGCTGCCACCTGGTCGGACCATCTTTTGTCACCAGACAGCTTCGGTAGCTTTTCTTTCCTCCCGGCCTCAAGTTTTGCCCCATCCAGCCCACGCTCCCCATCCAAAATGTCAAATCATTACATTTCTTCATTTAAAAAAATGCCTTCATCTTGAAGATTATTACATTTCTTCATCCTGGCGATGCTCAAGATAAAATCCAAACTCTTCCAGCTCTGTATTAACCGTTCTTCGAACACGTCTTTCTCATTCCATTCACTTTAACTTTCACTCCTGCTGTTCTGAGTTTACCCGCCCTCCTGAGCCAGGTGGTTGTACCCGACAGACAGCCTGTCTTCCCAACGAGGGCCCTCAGTACGCTTTCATTAACTTTTTTAAATGAATGAGCAGCACTAATCTCTGCATGCTATCAGATCCAGGACTGTCAAATTACCCTGATTTGGGCCACACTGAGGTAGGAAAGATGTAGGTGGAGAATGTTTGGGAATAGAATTTCTTTGGCATCCCACCCCTCCCCCAAATACCACCAGCACTACCCTCTCCCCTTTCACACCCCATTTTCTAGGAAGCCTTGTACCTAAATGCAGAATAATGGTGACTCCTCCCCCTCCCCTCCCTCCGGTCAACTTTTCCTTTGTACCCTGAGGCTGAGGGTTAGAGGGGTGGTGGTGGCAGGATTAAGAATTAAATGTGCATCACTGGTGGCCTCCTGTTTGTACGTTGGGCTGTCCGGCAAGGTCAGCAGTTTTAAACCAGAAAGGCAGGGCTCTCCACACTGGTAGAGAGCTGCCGCCTTGGAAACCCAGAGGCAGTTCTCCCCTGCCCTATCAAGTCGCTGGCCGGTCTGAGTCAGGATCAAGTCCATGGCACTGAATTTGGTTTGGTTTGGGTCCATTCATCCACTCAGTCAGCAAACATGTTCTGTGCCCTTAGCTCCTGCATAACAGCAATTAAAAATAACAGTGATCCCGTGTTAGACAAGACACGGTCGACTCCTGGAAGCACCAGCCACGTGGTCCAGTAAACCTGTGAAAGCTGGGACAAGTATAAAGCAGACACCGGTTGGAAAGGAAAACTCAAGGGTTGTCCAGGAAAATGACCAGTGACCCACTCACTGCCATCTCATCAACTCTGACCCATAGTGACCCCACGGGGCAGGGTAGACATGGGTTTTCGAGGCTGTCAATCTTGACAGGAGGAGCAGAAAGCCTCATTTTTCTCCTGCCGAACAGCTAGTGGGTTCCAACTGCTCAGGTTAGCAGCCCAACTCGCAATCCACCAAGATGGCAAAGCTGCATCCTGGCATTCCTGGTGCGCGTGACTCTGAGAGGCTCTCCTGTGAATGGCGCTCAGGGGAGCACAATTCACTCTGCATTTTCTGTAAATGCGCTTCACCAAGTTGAAAAGGAGCCTGAATAGAGCCCCCTGGAGTTGAGTCTGGGAACCAGGAAGCTGCAGTGAAGAAAACAACCACCCTCCACCCAGGAGCTCGCCAGGACTCTGAACCTGCAGAAGGGTCCTTTTCTAACCCAGCGTGAGAAAGCAGCCGCCCCAGGCGGCCTTGTTTTTCCTGGTCTGGCAAGTTCTGTCACCTTTTGCCAGGATGCAGTCTCATCACTTTCTTATCACTCAGGTGAGTGGGAGATAATGGAGGTTCCCTTCCCTCCCCAAGTCCCCACATTACACAGGTTGATGGTACTTGGTTTTATCCTTATTATAACTTTGGGGTGAATCATTTTGTGAGGATTCCCTGTTGAAAGAGGAGCAAATTGAGGATTAAGCGGATAGAATCCTGAAGGCAGGAGCCTTCCTATGAGTAGACTCAGAGGCAGATATAGAGCTCATTTAGGATGTTTAAAGTTCTGAGGTTGGGGCCCTTAAGCCACCCAACGGAGCCCTGGTGGCGCAGTGTTGAACTGCTAACATCAAGGTTGGCAGTTTGAAACCACCAGCCACCCCTCCGGAGAAAGACGAGGCTTTCTACTCCCGTAAAGAGTTTCAGTCTCAGAAGGCCGCTCAGAATCAATTCCATAGCAGTGTGTCTGGAGTTTTGTCTGTAAATCTGTGTTGGAGCTTCTGAGCACCCCGGTTTGCAGAAAGCTATGGGTGACAGTGACAACCTAAACTCCACTTGCAAGGTCCCTAAATAGGTTAAGCCTCCATTGAATTCTTTCCGATAATGAACCAAGGATGTAACCGGTCTTGCCCTCAGGCAGGATACCTGGGAGAGGAGGTTCCCTCCATCCTGCTCCCACCAGCTTAGGGAAGGGCAGTCTCTCTCAGGGACTTGCCTGGGCGTGTCCTTCTTGGAGGTCACCAAGAGGAGGGCGTTTACAGAGGGTTGCACGGTCATGAGTCAGGCGCTGTCGGTCTCACCCTGGCTGCCTTGTAAGCCTTTCCATCTAACAGTATCAGTGCCCTAGTGATGGTCCCCTTTGAGCTTCTCTAGCCCCACCTGTGACTGTGAGCTACACATCTGCCACCGGTCCTGAATCTGTGATAGCTCCCTTTGTCCCGGGCTTTACTTATCTAGCTTTCGACTTGTGAGTCTTGGAACACTATGTGGACTTTGTGCTAATGACCTCTCTCATATGGCTGAGTGTCTGTGTCCTGTCCTTGTCTCTTTGAAGACTTAATAAATGTTCTTAAATTCAATTTGCAATAGGGGGGTGTCTTTTGTACCCTAAAACAAACTATGCATGTCTTATGTCATGTGGTGACACCCCAAATTAAATGACATTTATAAATAACAATATCTCTCTCCGTACACTCATTCCTATCCAGTCCATGTCCACTCTTAGCACCCCTACAGGACAGGGTGGAACTGCCCCTGTGGGTTTCTGAGACGGTACCTTTATTATCCCCCCACCAAAGGAAAACTCTTTTTATTGGGAGGTAATACAGCTATCATGTCATTCCACAGTTCAACCAGCTACCACAATCATTCTTAGAGACGGAAACTCTTAAGTCATGTCTTTCTCCCAAGGAGTGACAGGTGGTTTCAAACTGCTGACCTTGCAGTTAGCATCCCAACACATAGCCAGAATGGCACCAGGGCTCCTGTATAAATAGCTATATACAGTTGAATTTAGCTGTTTGAAGTTGGCGTACTATGATGCTTTGCATACATTTAATAAAGCATTGGGATTTGTCTGCTATATTTTGGAACTACCAGTTACAAGAATTATTTTTAGGTTTCAGATATTTCACAACTTACGAAAACATGTTGACATAGAAAAAAAAAAAAAGAATCCATGTGGGGATCCTGGAAATAGATTTAGGGCATCCGCTGGCATCCACAGCCTTCTAAACGTTAGGTTTCAGAATTTAAACTTTGATATCATTCCCTACTTTGGAGTTGGATTTTATTATTTGCACGCCTTGGATTACGAGGCTGGTGTGCTTCTTCCAACTGGATTTACTTGTACCGTGTTCACAATTTTGATGGGTGCCCAGTTAAACATGGAAGGGACCCATTACCCACAACCATCAAGGTGATTCTGACTCACACAAACCCTATAGGATGGAGTGACCTACCCCATTGGGTTTCTGAGACTAAATCTTTAGGAGGGGAAGTCAACCTCATCTTCCTCCTGTGAAGGGTGCAATGGACAATTTTGTCCACTTGCCTGGTGTGGCAGTCACCTAATTGGGTGTCAATTTAAGGATTAAGGGTGGTTTAGGGGTGGAGTCTGGGCTGTCAATCTGGAGATAGCCAATGAGACTTCTGTGGATATGGCCTTCTGAGGATTCTGGGAAATCTGGTCCTTCCTCCTTGAAGGTGGAAGACTTCACTCTCTCTCTGCTACTCCCTGGGAGACATTGCAGATGACAAGCCACATGGAGGCAACCAGCCTTCAGAAGCCAGAGAAGCCACAGAGAAACCCCTGCCAGTGCTGAGATGCTTACAACGCCACTGGACCCAAAGACTTTCTACAGGGTCATCCTGCATTTGGCTTCAATGCATGTGTTTCATGAGTCCGAAGAGGACTTTATAGATTGGTATGGGACATATGGGCTAAGATTGGACTTACGGACCTGATCTGGACTGGACTGGGCTGGGATGTTTTCTCAATGTTCAATTGCTCTTGCATATAAACCTCTTTCTTGTACACATATGTGTGTCCATGGATTTGTTTCTCTAGTCTACCCAGACTAACATGCCTGGGGTGAGAGATTTCTCTCTTTCTCTAAGATCTCTTGAACGTTGACTCTGTCAACATAGCCCTGCGTCTCTAGAAAGCATTTCCTGGCCCTTTAGCCTCCCTTATCCACTGGGCTCCTTAATCTGCCTCTGCACTTGTGTTTGTATTTGGCTTGCAAAGTTATCGTTGGTTTATCCCTTCAGCACAAGCTTCTTGCGCTTTGCTGGGTGTCAATCATGGTACTGGGCACTGGGCAGAAAAGGAAGATGGGTCAAAAGAGCTCCCTGTCCAGAGAGGAGAACACTAGAACAAATGTCACAACCTCCAAAGGGCCCAGTGGCAAGGCTCTGAGAGCAAAATCGGGGGGCGGTCTAGAGAGACGAGGCTCCTCGTGCGCCACATCTTTACGGAGGCTTCCTATGGACAAGCCTCTGGGGCACGTGATGACCAAGATCCCCTCCTCAAGGGCAGAGGAGAGGGGCAATAAACAAAGGCTCAAGGAAAGACCGGATGGTTTCACTAATGCAGGAGTCATTGCTACACTCCCTCTAGTATCTCGATGCAAACACAGCGACACGAGTCGATGCTGACCTTGTAGGACAGGGTAGAATTGTCCCTGTAGGTTTCCGGGCCCATAACTATCTTTTTCCATTGGTGTGGCTTCGAAGTGCTGAACCTGTGGTTAAGCAGTCCAAAGCATAACCACTGCGCCACCAGGGCTCCTGGTGCCAAATGTAGTCGTATAATAGTATCATGTGGCACTACCTGAGTGTAAAATGTACATACTCTTGAACTCAGCAATTTACATAAACCTTCCAACCCAGCAGTTTCGCTGATAGGTTTGCAGCTCCAGTGTGTCTGCATAAGAGCAAATGTTGCCATTAGAAGCTATTCAGGGCAGCGATCGTTCCCATAGCTCTCCCCAAAGAAACGACTTTTTAAAAAATAAATCATTTGGGGAGCAAGGAGGGAGGGGGACGACAAATGAGGAGCTGATACCAAGGGCTTAAGTGGAGAGCAAGTATTTTGAGAATGATGAGGACAATGAATATACAAATGTGCTTGACACATTGATGTATATATGGATTGTGATAAGAGTTGTATGAGCCCCCAATAAAATGATTTCAAAATATAAAAATAAATCATTTTATTGGGGCTCTTACAGCTCTTATCACAATCCATACATCAATTGTAACAAACACATTTATACATATATTGCCATCATCATTTTCTTTTTCTCTTTTTTTAATTAAAAAAATAACTTTTTGCCATCCTCATTTTCAAAACATTTTCTTTCTACTTGATTGAGCCTTTGGTATCAGCTTCTCTTTTTCTCTCCTCCCTCCCTCCCCCCTGTCTCGTGAACCCTTAATAAATCATTTTTATTTTCATAACTTCCACTGTCCTCTGTCTCCCTTCACCCACATTTCTGTTATTCGTCCCCCCGAGGGCAGCCAGGGGCGTGGTTATGCATCTCCAATCATTGCGATCGGTTTCCCATTAAGTTGTTTAAAAGAAACAACTTAATGTCCATCAATAGAGAATGAAAAAAATTCATGAAGGAGATCCACAGAGTAGAATTCCTGGCGGAAATTGATAATAACCAAGCATGTTTATAATGTACTGATATGGAAAGTCTTCACGATACTTTAAAAAGTAAAATCGAGTGTGCAAAATTTGTCGCCAGGTGTGAAGAAAAATAAACACGTAGAATACCACCTCAAACCCACCACCGTGACGCCGACTTTGACTCGTTTCGGAGACAGCCTCCTCTTTTTCCCATGGGGTGGCTGGTGGGTTTGAGTTACTGACGTTTGGCAGACAAGCGCTTGTATCATGTGTTTGGTATTTTGGAGCGTTTATCTAGGTATGCAAGAAACTGGAACGAGTTGTTGCCTCTGAGGAGCAGATCCTATCGGTCTCTAAGGTCATTGCGGAGAGTTCAGGCGGGGCAGCAAGCAGGGGTGTGTTTAGCACTGGAGTTGACATGATCAGAGTCGTGTTTACAGCACTTAGGCTGCCTTACAGGTCGGGCTCCACCAGAGGATGCACACCGGTGCAGACAGGAACTGGAAACAGGGAATCCAGGACAGATGATCCCTTCAGGACCAGTGCCGAGAGGAGCGATACCGGGAGGGTGGAGGGAAGGTGGGGTAGAAAGGGGGAACCGATTACAGGGATCTACATATAACCTCCTCCCTGGGGGACAGACAACAGAAAAGGGGGTGAAGGGAGATGCCGGACAGTGTAAGACATGACAAAATAATAATTTATAAATTATCAAGGGTTCATGAGGGAGGGGAATGGGTAGGGAGGGGGTAAAATGAGGAACTGATGCCAGGGGCTTACCTGGAGAGCAAATGTATTGAGAATGATGAGGGTAACGAATGTACAAATGTGCTTTACACAATTGTATGCATGGATTGTGATAAGAGTTGTATGAGTCCCTAATAAAATTATTTAAATTAAAAAAAAGAATGATTGGACAAGAAAACCACTAAAAAAAGAAGAAACCAAACTTGACCAATGGTTTCTATGGGTGAAGGGAGTTTTTGCTTAGGGGGCATTGAGCTGTGTCAATGGTGGCAGAATAATTTGAAAAAGATGATCAATAGTGGTCGGACAGTATGAAGAGTCTAATCAATGGCACTGAGTTACACAAGTCGAAGCTGTGGAACGGGAGAAGGTTTTGTTGGGTATATTTTTGCCACAATTAGAAAAAAAATACATGAATAACTATGAGCACAAGGAAGAAGAAAATGTTCTAGAATTAAATACGGTGACAATTGTACAACTCTTGATATGATTGCATTATTGAATTGTACAACATGGGGGTGAAGTTCCACTACAACTGATATAAAAAAGAATAAAAACTGGATGTAATGGGCATGGAAAGAATGAAATTTTTTTCAAAGTGAAATTAACAATGTGAGTTCAGCGAATAGTTAAACAAAATCAGAACACAAAGAAATTAAAACCCAGGGTTTATTCTGAGCAGTTAATTTGTATGCATGCAGGGATGTAATGGTGTTTCTAAAATCAAGTAATCCGGTTACAATTGCTAAAAAATAAACCTTTCGATAAGCTGAGAAGAAAAACACTATATACAATTGATCTTGTTTAATAAATGATTGGTAAACATATACCTCATTTTATCTGTGCGTGTAAATGTATGTGTGTGTGTGTGTATACACACATATATAGTCAGAACGCCTTGCCACCTGGTCTGCTTCCACTCATTTTAACCCTACAGGACTAAGTGCCATTGCCCCTGTGGCTTTCCGAGATGGAACTTTCTCTGGGTAGGAGCGGTGGGGTGCAGTGGTTACACAAGAGGGCGTCTATTTGAATGGTTGGCAGTTCGAAACCACCAGCCGCTCCTCGGGAGAAAGACGGGACTTTCCACTCCTGTAAACAGTAATAGTCTCAGCATGGACTCTGAGCAGTGAGTTTGGTTTGGTTGACTCTTTTAAAAGCAAAATTTAATAAATCATTTCATTAGGGCTCTTACATATTATAGCAATCCATACGTCCATTATATCAAGTGGACATGTGTAATTGTTGGCACTGACATTTTCTAAACATTATCTTTCTTCTTGAGCCCTTTGATGTCAGCTCCTCTTTTTGTTCCCTCTCGCCCCACCCTGCCAGTCCCTTGAACCCTTAATACAGTACACATGGCTATTATTATTCATACATATCTTGCATCTCCCATTCTGTCCCTTCACCTACTCTCCTGGTTCTCATCCTCCTCAAGGGGGGTTTCTTTGCCATCATTGCTCTCCGGGCCCCCTTCCTCCCTCTCCCCCTTTCCCTTCCCTAATCTCCTGGAATTGTTGCTCCCATTACCCTTTCGGAGGGGGTCTGTCTATCCTGAGTTCCGCATATTGAAAGCTCTCGCCTGTGCGGCTGTATGTACACCGGTTTAGCGGGGTCTGCGAGGTAGGACTGAGATGGCAACAGTGGGGGGCGGAAGGATTAAAGAACTGGAGGGGTGCTGTGTGTTTCCTCGGTGTTAAAGTCCCCCTGGGTCTATTTTCTCCTCCGTGCGGCCCTTCTGCACGGGACTGTCCCGTTATCTGCGGATGGGCTCTGGGTCTCTCCTTTGACCCCTCTCCATCACCTCACCTCAATGAGATTATTTATTTTTGAACTTCTGGTGCCTGATCCCGTCAACACCTCATGATCACACAGGCTGGTGTGCTTCTTCCATGTGGGCTTTGTTGATTCCGTGAGGTGGCTGCTTGTTTGGCTTCAAGCTTTTAAGATTCCAGATGCTATATCTTTTACTAGCCAGGCACCATCTGCTTTCTTTATTTGCGTACGCACCCAGTTTGTCTTCATTGATTGTGTCGGGGAGATGGGCATCTCCCAGTGCCACATTATTAGAACAAAGTGTTCTTGTGTTGAGGGGAGACTTAAATAGAGGCCCAGAGTCTATTCACTACCTCAATGTATTGTCATATAAATATGTGGACATAGTCCAATACCCCCCTATTTTTTTTTCTGTTTGCATCACTTTTTTTTTTAATTTTAACAATTTATTAGGGGCTCATACAATTCTTATCACAGTTCATACATATACATACATCAATTGTATAAAGCACATCTGTACAGTCTTTGCCCTAATCATTTTTTTCTCCTCTTTTCTTTTTTTACATTTTATTAGGGATACCCCCCTATTTTTATGCATTAATATGTGTATATATGTACACATCTATGTTTATACCTCTATAAATGGTTTGTTTTTCTGGTTCTTTCCTCTGTTTCCTTTTACCTTTCTCCTGCCCCACTATCAGGCTCACCCCACGTTGGCCTCTCAACAACTTCTCTTGATTAGATTACGGCGGCTGTAGCACCACCCACCAGGCACTCTACAGCCACCTCTCTGTGGATTTTAGATCCCTAGTTGTTCCCCTGCCCATGACCTTATTTGCTCACTGCCCCCCGGCCCCTCTCCCAAGTCCCCCACTCCCCCTGCTGAGCCATTGGTTGCGTTGTTGCTTTCTCCTCAGGCTGCTTCTCATGCCCATCTTACACACATAGACGGGCTAACTCTTCATGGGAGCAGGAAATCTTTTGCTCCCTTGAAGTGGCTAGTGGTCTCAAACTGCTGACCTTGCAGTTAGTGGACCAACGAATAACCCACGACACCACATCAGGGCCCCTGTGTACACAGACATGTGTGTTGTTAGGTGCCATCAGATCAGTTCCGACTCCTGGCAACCCCATGAGAATCGAACCCCGTCGGGCCCTCTGTCACCTTCACAATCGTTGTTATGTTTTGAGCCCGTTGTTGCAGCCACTGTGTCAGTCCATCTCCTTAAAGGCCTCCTTCTTTTTTCCTGAGTGACTTTACCAAGCACGATGTCCTTTTCCAGGGACTGGTCTCTTCTAATAAGATGTCCAAAATGCATGAGATGAAGTCCCAGCATTCTGGTCTTTAAGGAGCCCTGGGGCTGCACTTTTTGCAAGACAGCTGTGTGGGCAGTGAGCGGCCTTGCTGTCATATGGAATGCACTGGAAAGTGTAGTATGACAGATCCAACTCGGGGAAACTCTTAACACCTTATCATTCGGTCTCCCTTTTGATCCATGCTAAAGTTATTCTAGATTTTGAAACTTTCTGATTTCTTCCCAAATGGGCTTTCCCCCTCTTTTATTTTGTTATTGTCATTAGCTTTTTTGACTCCTTTGTTTGTATTTTTGTAAGTTTTTCTGTATATGAAATTCAGGATGGCTGAATCTATAGGGACAGTAACCATATTAAGGTTTCCTGGGGGGTATGGCAAGGGAGGTTGGGGGAAATGGGGAGCTAATAATAAGGCATGTACAAAAAAAGAAAATGTTCTAAAATTCATTGTGGTAATGATTGTACAATATTTCTTGATATTATTGAATTATATTTGTTCTTCTTAATTGAAAGACCAAAATCAAACTAACATAGATCCAGGGGTGTTTTCTGGGCTCACACTAAATCCCAGCTCCAACTTAAGAACAATGAGTTCTTTTTTTTTTTTTTTTAACAATGAGTTCTTACATCACGGCCCTGCTCCATACTTCTCCAGGAGGAGGAGATGGGTGCAAGAACAAAACGTGGTGAAGAAATTAGATGGTACCTGGCTATCAGATAAAATAACGTCTTAGGTCTTAAAGGCTTGTCTCCAAACTAGCAGCTCTCTAAGTGAGATGTCAATGAAGTCCACCTGGAAGAAGCCCACCATCATCAGTCAACGACGGATTGTGAAGCATATAATCTGAAGTCGAAGGAGGGATTGGTATCAGAGACTAAAGTCTGAGAATCTGGTTTCCAGAAGGTTATGGGTGACAGTGGGAGGCCAAGATTCATTGGTGGAGCCATACAGGAAATAAACCTCTGGCGGACTCCCTCGATCCACAACGGAAGGATCAGAGGAAAGTGGTCGCTAAACGGAGTGCATTGGTGAGTGGCGTAGAGGTCAAATGCTGAAGCCTGACTTGAACAGTTGAAACTTGTCAGCTGTACCTGATCTGGTTTCCAAAACCTTCTGTATTGTTTTGTTTTTGATTGTACATATTAGGGGTATCTCAAGAGTATTATGTCCTTGGGGTCACCCTCTTGAAATTGTGGTAAATGTTTCATTTTGGGGTGTATAAAAATCAGGACTGGGGGGTAGGGAGGGAGGGGGAAAAATGAGGACCTGATGCCAGGGGTTTAAGTGGAGAGCAAATGTTTTGAGAATGATGAGGGCAATGAATGTACAGATGTGTTTTATACAATTGATGTATGTATGGATTGTGATAAGAGTTGTATGAGCCCCCAATAAAGTAATTAAAAACAAAACAAAAATATTTTCAGCCTAAAAAACAAAAAAACAGCAAAAAACCCCCAGGACTGATGAACCTGCAAGTGGAATAAAGACTCTGTGGGGGGAGGGGATAGGGTGAAGGGGTGATGATATCAAGGGGTCCAAATAAAAAAAGAATGTTTGGAAACTGACTGTGGTAGCAAATGTACAATTCTGCTGGACCTGATTGAACTATGGAATGATTTGATATCTGTATTAATCATAATTAATAAAAAAGAAAAAGTGAAAAAAAAAGGTTTGTTTTTCTGGCAGGCCATGGTATTTTAATAGTCTTTAAAAGACATATATATGAAGGGCATTCAGAAGGTTCATAAAAAATGGAGTGAAAAGAAAGTGGAGCTCCCCCCTGTGGGGTCAAGTAGGTCCTGGGTGGACCGGGCAGAGGAGAAGTGCCCACGGGGTCTCTGAAGCTGTAACTCTTTGGGGAAGCTGCACCACTCCCTGCAGAGTGGGTGGAGGGGGGTGCAGTTTGCTCCTCAGCAGCCCAGTGCTTCACCCCTTGCGTTACCAGGACTCCTATGTGAGGAGGCTTTAAAAAGTTTGTGGGAGGGGAAAATAATTGAATTACAAGATAGTGTAAAATAAAAAAGATAAATTAGTTTTTTTTCACAAACTTTTTTGAAGCCCTTGAATACATATGTATAGTTTTTTTCTCCCTTAATGACTGTAAATTTCCATGATGACAAACTACTTAACAATGATCGTTCGTGTTAGCATTAAAAAGTATCCCCCCCCCAAGTTGTCCATTTACATATTTGTAGCGATAAGACCTCTTGAAATGAAAATTTAAATCCCCAGGTAATGGGTTTGTCACAATGTAACCATCTGAAACTGGGATGTCTTCTAACACAAAGGCTTCATGATTGCCAATTTTCTGCTTCTGGAACGGTGTTACTCTCCTCACAAAACCGAAAGTCAGAGACAAGCGTGTACACACACACACACACACACACACACACACGCACGCACGCACGCGCGCTCGCGCGCACACACACGCACGCTTCCCTGGGGAGGCGCATGTGCTGGGAGTTGAGAAACTCCACAGGGAGTGGGAAGGTAGACTCAGAGTTGGTGCCCGCGGGGGACCTGGGCTGGGGACGACTCCATGGGGCTTCCAAAGGACAAATGTGGGGATTGGAGGGCTCGCTGTCCCCCACACACCGAATCAAAAAACACAGTGACTGAAAATCATCCGGTCCAACCCTGACATTTCAGACGGCACCGTGAGGTCTGATCCAAGGCCACACAGCAACGCTGCTGTTCCGAGGAGGATCGCCCTACAGACAAACTGGGGCCACATGTTCAATACCTCCCCACCCCCGACCCACAGAAATGGGCACCAGGATACCCTGGCGCGCACACCCGCCACCCGTCATGTATATGCATGAAAGGGAGGCGAGACCAAGGGCAGAGCGCCTTTTCTTGAGGGGCCTAGATGTGGGTGAGAGGGAGGAGCGCTAGGACCGGGGCAGCTGGTCTCGGGGTTGGGGCTGGCCTCGCCGGTTGGGGCTCTGCCTCTTCTCTAGCGCTGGGCCCAGGAAGCGGCCTCCCACGTGGTTAGACCAGAAGGGCTCATCAGTGGCCACCTGTAGCACATCCTGATTTTCTTATCAAGGGGCGTCTAAGCTAAGGCCGGGAGGGAAGGCCGGCCTCTGTTCCCAGGGGCCTCCTTCTGGGTAACTGATTCAGTGGAACACCTGCCCAGGAACCAGGCCCCAGGCCTCAATCGGTGGCCTGGACCTCGGACTGTCCCCTCCCTTCTGCTGTTTGGTTTCTGTCCTCTGACCCCAGGCAGGGGTGAGGTAGGCAGCGGGGAGACAGACAGACACACTCCTACTCACACACCCAGGAGGTTGGCTGTCAATGATTGACTGGCATTTCACAGGCAGCTGGTTGGGGACCCCTAGAGGTCACCTTTGTCAGCCTGCCTCGCCTTCTCCGAGCCTCGGCTGACCCGCACATGGGGGTCTCCTCCCCCATCGCCCAGAGCTCAGGCATCTGCCGCTCTCCCCCTCCCTTTGCTCCCCTCTGTCCTGGGATCCCCCTTCCTCGGGACCCCGCATTCTCCCTGCCCCCCCAAGCCTTTCTCCTCTGGGACGTCCAGGCTTCTCCAACGACCCCGCCCGGGCCCCGCGGCCCAGCAGTCGCTCCCCCTTCCCGGTTCTTTGTCCCCCCGACATCCTCTTTCCTGGGCTCTCCTGCCAGGCCCTGCTGGAGGACAGTGTGGGGAGAATCGAATCAGCCGCGCCCCCTGTCCTCCCCCTTCCTCTCCTCTTGTCCAGCGGCAGACACGGCTTTCCCCCTTCCTTTCCGGCTCTGAATGGGCTCATTCTCTCCGAGAGATTGGGCCCCTCTCGAGCCTCCTCCCCGGGGCGTGAGTTCTGACCCCGGCCCCTCCCCACCCCCTCTCGGGCCCGCACGCCCGGCTCCGCCCAGTCGGAGCCGCCCACCGGGCCGCGCTTGCTTGGCCCGCCCTTGTTTGGGGACCCGGGATGCTGAGAGGGTGGGCTTGCTGTTGACCCCTCCACAGGCTGTCTGAGAGGAGGGAAGGGCCCAGAGTTACCCAGACTTCTTGGAAGGGTATCCTCTAGCCCCCTCACCCCTCTGCCCCCTGGCAGGGGTCTGGGGAGTTGGGGGTTCAGGGTCCCCAGCATTTGGGGCTCTCAAGGCTGAAGACAACCCAAAGGCTCCATGGTCCTAAAGGCCAGGGTCCGTCCATGTCCATTTCCACTTCTGCTCTGCGACCCTGGACAGGTTCCTCTAGGACTCTTGGGTTTCCACTTTGGTCAAAAGGGACCCATAGCGCCATCTTCTCCGTTGCCCCAGGGTCACCTAGTGCCCTGAGGGCAGTGGTCCAGGGCACAGAGTGGCAGCTGTTTTCACTGGATGAGCCCTTCTTGACACTGGGGGAAAAGAGACACCTCTGACCCTGACTTCAACTTGGCCCTAACTTCCTGAGGCCTTCCCCAGGCCATGTGCATGCTCTCACCCAGGTGCACAGCCCTGAGGTGCCGAATCCTGTCCCCAAACATAAGGGTTGTCAATCCCAGGCTCTCTGCTCCTGGGGAGTAGGTCGGCTTTGCTTTGTGAATGAAGGGTGGAGAGAGTATTCTGGGTCCCATCTTGGGAGATCTGGAAGAGCTTAAACAAGCCCGTTGGTAAGATAGGAGCCACCACACACGGTGGCCCAGAAGCACAAGAGCCTTTCTCCAGAACAGAGGGTGAGCCTTTCCTTGGAGCCAGCAGCCTGACTGTAGACTTCTAGCCTCCTAAACTGTGAGAAAATAAATTTCTGTTTCCGGAAACCACCCCTTTGTGAGGTTTCTGTCCCAGCAGACCCAGGAACCAAGAGAATGTGTGATCAGCAAGTGGCTCTTGGAGCCCAGGCAGCACCTCCTTACTCTGACCAGCTGCAGCTGCGGGCCAGGGAGGGGCTTTAGACTGTTTGAGGGGACATGAGGGACGGGATATTCAACTTTCCTCCAGTTAGCCCTACGATGATCCTGGGAAAATTGCTTAACCCTTTTGAGCCTTAATTTCCTGAACCCTAACTCTCAAGATTAAACACGCACAGCAGCCATCAGAGGAAGGAGTCCTGGCAGTGTGGTGGGGTAAACATTGGGCTGCTAATCCCAAGGTCTGTGGTTCAAAACCACCAGCTGCTCCACAGGAGGAAGATGCAGCTGTCTGCTCCTGTAAAGATGTATTCCAGTAGAAGGTCATTTGAATAGGGCTTGAGTTTGGTATTTTTTTTTCTAAAGATGATTTTTTTGGGAAAAAAATAGATCATTTTATTTGGGGCTCTTACAGCTCTTATAACATTCCATATATCAATTGTCTCAAGCATATCTGTACATACGTTGCCATCATTATTTTCTAAACATTTACTTTCTATTCAAGCTCTTGGTATCAGCTCCTCTTTTTTCCCTTCCTCCCTCCCTGAGTTTGAATTTTTAACTTCTAGAGAAAATTGAAATGTGGGCACTCATCCTGAAGGGTCTCTGTGTCCCCACGCACAGCAGAATTTTGCAAGCATGTGTTACTATGATCCACGGAATACATCCATTTACATCTCTAACTGCCATGTATGCACAGAACCACACGTCCCCTTCCTACATGTGATGTTCTCGCTCTTTTTGATTGCACTTCATTTCTATAAAAGAAAAGCTGATCTTGATCGCCTCACTTGGTTTCGTGACCCTCTAGTGGACCTCATTTTGTATTTATAACTGCGTTTCTCTTTTCTTTGGTGCCTTGATGGCCTAGTGGTTACGAGTTGGGCTGCAAAGTCAGTCAGCTGTTGGAAAGCACCAGTCACTGCCTGGGAGAAAGAGAGGGGAGAGAGATGCGGCTTCCTGCTCCCATAGAGAGCCATAGTTTGGGGGGGCAGGGAGAAGGGGGCTTCTACCTTGTCCTACAGGGTGGCTGGAGTCGGCATCGACTCGATGGCAATGAGTATGGTCTTGGTTTATCCCCTTTCTTTTTTTAATCACTTTATTGGGGGCTCATACAACTCTTTTTTTTTTTTTTGGTTTTTTTTTTTGGTGGAGGTGCTGGGGATTGAATCATACAACTCTTATCACAATCCATACATACATCAATTGTATAAAACACATCTGTACATTCATTACCCTCATCATTCTCAAAACGTTTGCTCTCCACCTAAGCCCCTGGCATCAGCTCCTCATTTTCTCCCCTCCCTCCCGCTCCCCCTTGCCTCATGAACCCTTGAAAATTTATAAATTATTATTTTTTCATATCTTACACTGTTCAACATCTCCCCTCACCCACTTTTCTGTTGTCCATCCCCCAGGGAGGAGGTTATATGTAGATCCCTGTAATCGGTTCCCTCTTTCTATCCCACCCTCCCTCTACCCTCTTGGTATCGCCACTGTCACCACTGATCCTGAAGGGATCAGCAGTCCTAGATTCCCTGTGTTTCCAGTTCCTATCTGTACCAGTGTATATCCTCTGGTCGAGCCAGATTTGTAAGGTAGAACTTGGATCATGATAGTGTGTGTGTGGGGGGGGTGGTGTGAGGAAGCATTTAGGAACTAGAGGAAAGTTGTATGTTTCATCATTGCTACACTGCACCCTGACTGGCTCATTTCCTCCCTGTGACCCTTCCATAAGGAGATGTCCAGTAGCCTACAGATGGGCTTTGAGTCCCCACTCAGCACTCCCCCTCATTCTCAATGATATGATTTTTTGTTCTTTGATGCATGATACCTCATCCCTTCGACACTTCGTGATCGCACAGGCTGATGTGCTTCTTCCATGTGGGTTTTGTTGCTTCTGAGCTAGATGGCCACTTGTTTACCTTTAAGCCTTTAAGACCCCAGACGCTATATCTTTTGATAGCCGGGCACCATCAGCTTTGTTCACTACATTTACTTATGCACCCATTTGTCTTCAGTTATCATATAGGGGAGGTGAGCACACAATGATATGATTTTTTGTTCTTTGATGCCTGATAACTGATCCCTTCAGCACCTCGTGATCACACAGGCTGGTGTGCTTCTTCCATGTGGGCTTTGTTGCTTCTGAGCCAGATGGAATGCCAGTTTAATAGAACAGAGTATTCTTGCATTGAGGGAGTACTTGAGTGGAAGCTCGATGTCCATCTGCTACCTTAATACTAAACCTATAAATATATGGACATAAATATATTTCTCCATCCTCATATATAAATATATTTACATATGTACATGCCTTTATTTAGACCTCTATAAATGCCCTTTGTCTCCTAGCTCTTTCCTCTATTTCCTTTGACTTTCCCCTTGTCCCACTATCATGCTCAGCCTTCATTTGGATTTCAGTGATTCCTCTTGGTTACATTTCCCTTGATCACACCCTACCAGACCTCCTACATCCTCCTCACCACCAACTTGGATCACTTGTTGTTCCCTTGTCCCTGGGTTTGTTAGCACCACTTCCTTTTCCCCCACTTCCCCCTCTCCCATATCCCCCCGGAACTGTTGATTCCATTGTTTTCTCCTCCAGATTGTTCATCCAGCCTATCTTATTTAGACAGACCTTCAGAGATAATAAGATGCACAAAAACAAGACAGAGCCAAACCAAGCAACCAAAGAAAACAAAACAAAGCAACAAAAAGCCAATGACAAAAAAATAGCAAAAAAACCCATAACACAACAACAGCAGCAGCAACAACAAAAATCTTGTAGTTAGTTCAAGGACTGTTTGTTGGCCTTTAGGAGTGTTTTCCGGTCGAGTCTGATGGGGTGCCAAGCCCTGGCCCCAGAGTCCATTTTTGGTATTCCCTGGGGACTTTGTTGCTCTGTTCCCCTTGCTGTTCTGTTGCACCCCTTAGTGTTTTGCCTCGGTGGGTTTATCCCCTTTCTTAATGAGAGTGCCCCAATGTTTATAAGCTTCAAGCCCCACAGAGCCCAGATCTGCTCCAGTATAACCACAATTGGCACTATTTATTGAGTAATAATTACTATGTGCCTAGTGTTGGGCTAAGGAGCTCTGGTGGCTTAGTGGTTATGGCCTTGGCTAACTGTAAGGTCAGCAGTTCAAAACCACCAGCTGCTGCTACGTGGGAGAAAGACTGGGCTTTCTACTCCCGTAAAGAATTACTGTCTTGGAAACTCACAGGGACAGTCCTACCCTGTTCTCTATGACTGCCACGAGTGGGAATTGATTTGATGGCGGTGAGTTTGGTTTGGTGCACTGTGCTAAGTGCTTCAGGAGCATGGTTTTCTGGAACCCCTAGCTCAGCATGCTGGGGGCTATCTGGTGCCCTTTCCCAGAGGAGCAAACCGAGGTGGAGACAGGCTCAGTCGCTTGCCCACGATCACACCAAGTGGTGAGATTTGAACTCAAGTTATTTTGATCCCATGACCCCTGATGCTCTCACCACCACTACCCCCAGGCACATGGAAGCCGTTTAAGAAGTGCCTGGTGACACAGTGGTTATGCATGGGGCTGCTAACTGCAAGGTCAGCAGTTCGAAACCACCAGCAGCTCCGAGGAAGAAAGATAGGGCTTTCTATTCCCATAAGAGTTCCAGTCTTGGAAACCCACAGGGACACTATGTTCTACAGGGTCACTGTGAGTAGGATGAGTGTCTTTTAGTCTCTGGACCCTAGGAGGTGCCTGGACCCTCTTTTGACCAGTGCAAGCATAGCTCTTAGGCTGGGCCAGGCCAAGTAGGTTTGCCAGATTTAGCAAATAAAATCAGAATGCACAGTTCAATTTGAATTCAGGTAAACAATGAGTACTTTGTCGGTATAAAATGTCCCACACATTCTTTTGTGGGGGGTTGCCAGCGAAAAACATGCCTTCCTCCATCCTCATCCCCCACCTCCCCACCCCCCACTGGACCTGAAGGACAGGATCAGGAACTCCAGGTGGAAATTGGAGTGGGGAGATGGAATTGAACAGAGTCATAAAAGGCCAAGGACGGAGGAGACACGTGTCCTGAGTCAGGTTCTCCATGCCCCATAAAGAAATAAAAGGGAAGTTCTCCCAAGGATGGGGAGGAGGGCGCATCAATTTGAATGGCTCACCCCGCCCCCGCATACTGGCCTCCTTAGGACCATGCTTTTCAGACTCCCAAGACTGAGAAAGGCAGTCTGGGCGTCTGGGAAACCACAAGTTCAATACAGCATGCACCCCTCTCGGCTCGGCAACGTTACTCGAGCGTGCGGTGGGAAAACCATGATGGGGTACCCAAACAAATAGCCATGGGATCGAGTAGGATACAAACTCTCCTGGAATGTTTAAGATGGGGCGGGGGGGGGGGGGCGGGGGAAAGAGAGGCAACTTTCCGGAGCGTTCAGGATGGCCCAGGGCGCCCGCGCGCGTTGGGGCCCGCACCCACTTCCCGAGGGCAGGGAGGGGGCGCCCAGCGCTGGCGCTCCCCACCCGCAGGCCGGGCACGGCCGGACCCCGGCCCGGCGCGGCGCAGGCCCAGCGAGGGAAAGCGCGGCCGCGCGTCGCCACTCCCCGAGCCCGGCTGGAATGCGGTCGGAGGGGGTGGGGAGCGGCGGGCGCCCGGCTCCCAATCACAGCGGCCCGGGCGGCGGGGGGAGGAGGAAGCACCGAGGGCAGCCGCGGAGCTGAAGCTCTCCGAGCGGGGCCCGAGCGACGCGGAGCACCCCGAGGCCGCCGCCCGCCCGCCCGCCCCTCGCAGGGTGCCGGCCCCGCCGCCCCGCGCCCGCGCAGCCTAGTCCGGCCGGAGCCATGGGGCCGGAGCCGCTGTGAGCACCATGGAGCTGGCGGCCTGGTGCCGCTGGGGGCTCCTCTTCGCCCTCCTGCCCCCCGGAGTCGCGAGCACCCACGGTGGGTCTGCGGGGAGGGGGGCGCGGGGCAGCGACGGCCGGCCCTGCAGCCGGGGAGGGCCGTGGGTCCGCCGGCTCCCGGGACCCGAACTTGGGGGACAATTGGGATGCTCCGGGCAGCCCGACCCTCGGGCAGGGAGGGGGGCAGGACCAGGTGGGCCAGGGGTGGGCAGCTGCACCGGAGGGGCGCGGTGAGCTCCCGTCCGGAGTCGGGCTCCGGGAACGCGCCCCACCGGGTGCTCGGAAGTCGCTCCCAAAGTTTCCCAAAGGGCGGAGTGCGCGGCGCGTGCGAGCGCCTGCTCCCCCTCCTGCCTCGCGAGCCGTCTCCCAGCCCTCCCAGTGGGCCGTCTCCGCCCCCAGACCGGACTCGGCCGGATTCCTTTGGGGGGGTCCCCGCCCCCTCCCCAGGCCGGGGTTTCGCCCCTCCAGCGCCGGGCAGGGTGGCGGGGTGGAGGGGGCGCTGGGAGGCAACCTGTGGAGCCCGAGCCCGGCTGGCTGCCGAGTTGCCTCATCGCGGGGTCCGGACTGGGGGCGGGCGTGACGGTTGTTTTTAAACAAGTGTCTGTCGGGCCGGCCTCGGGACGGGCTGCTTTGTCATTTTGCGAGAGCCTGGGAGGGGTGGGGTGGGGCGGTGAGGGGTGGCCGGGCCTTCTCTGGTTCTTGGGGGAGAGATTCCAGGGCTGTTTGGAAGTTCGGGGCAGGGGGCGGCAGGGGAGGGGGACAGCCGTGGACTTGCTGAAGGCTGGGCTGTGCGGGCAAAGAGCTGGCACAGTGTGTTCCGCAGGGGCGGGGATGGGTGGGAGTGGGGGAACTGCACAATGCTGGAAGCTGAAGTCTCCCCCACAGCCCCCAGCAAGAGGCCACTGAGCCATCTAGCACACAGTGAACTGCCCCACAGGGCTTCTGTGGCTAGGGTCACCACCGAAGCAGGCTGCTGCATCTTCCTCCCTCCGAGTGGCCGGTGGGTTGGAATTGCCCACCTTTCCTAAGCCCATTAAGCCTGGTGGCACCAGAACCCCGTCCTCGGTGTTGGTTGGCCTGCCTACTCTTCAGTGTGCACACCTTCCTGGAATCCTCAGATACCTTAACTCCACCAGAAGGTGCTGGGGTAGCAATGCCAGGTAACCAGAGAGGGGGCAGAAGACTTCGAGGGTGGGCTCCGAGCGAGCACAGGTGGTTGGACCCCCACATCTCTCTGCCATGGACAAGGCAGGGACAGAGTCCAGCTTCTCCTGGTTGTGGGGAAGACACACTGAGAATGGAGAGTGTTCTGACTTGGTGGACTTGGGGTGATGCCTTCCGGCTCCTGGCTGCTCGAGGGGGTCGGGTATTGGCTGTGTGTGTGAGGCTACAGGGGGTGGGGGTACCCCCAGTCTGTGTGTTACTGAGCGGATCTCCTGGCCTTGGTGCCTGGGCTTTGTGTTTCAAACAGCGTTCTCCCTGCCCACTTGGGGCATTTGGCTGAACTCTGCCCTCTCAAGGAACTCCCTCAAGGTGCCAATCGTCTGTAAACAAGGTGTGTGTGTGTGTGTGTGTGTGCGCGTGTGCGCGCGTGCGTGCAATGCGCACCTCTCTGAGGAAGAAGGCTGCTTTCTCCAGCCCCCTCCTCCAGTTTCCCAGGCAGGCCTCTAAGGACTGGTTAAAATGGCAGCTCACCACCCAGCTGCCTCCTGCACCCCTGTTCTATCCCAGGGCCAAGGGCAGGGGCTGGAATGGGAGGGCGGAACCTGAGGGGAGGTCCTAGGGTCAGGATTTTGCTGGGGACCCTTCCTTAGTGGTCAAGGTTTTGTAAATTGAAGCAAGCACATCCGTTTGATCATGCAGAACGCATCATTTAATTCCACCGTGACTCTCCGGGCATACAGTTACAAGGAAAGTAACCTTCTTTTAATATTCAGGGATAAACAATAGAAAAGCTAAGCTCCGGTATTAAAGAACAGTCTAGTCACTGCCTACTCCGAGTAGCCCTAGAGGACAGAGTAGGAATCCATGTATGAGCAGAAAGCCTCTGCAGTCTCCTGTAGAGCAGCTGGTGGGTTTGAACTGCTGGCCTTGAGGTTAGCGACCCAATCCCTCAGTCACTATGTCACCAAGACTCCATCCAGTGTAAAAAGAGAACAAATACTGCACCCCTAAATCAAATACAAACCACTTTCAACAATGTTTCCTAGGTAGAAGAGTCCCTGAATCACTGGTGGAACCATCCATCTCTCTTGCCTCAACTTACAGAGAAAAAGAGGCAAATAAACACACCCAAACCAGAGTGCTTTCTATGGTCCAGGCTCCCACACGGATTCATCTCACTTTAGCAGCGATCCTGTGAAAGGTGTGCACTGAAGCTCAGTGAAACAAAGCGACATGCACAGCTGACCCGTAAGGTCCAAGGTATTTTGGAGTCTAATAAGGAGGAATCAAGAATTAGTCAGAGTTTTAGTTCCAGTCAAGGGCAGAGCTCTGGCTAAGTGACCGCCATGAGCCAGGTAGAGTTACTAATCTGGTTTTTAGGTGAATGATCTTCTCATCCAGTTAGCTAGCCTGTAAAACAGAGGGTCTGTTTCCCTCCACTCACTAGGGACCCTCCTGGCCTCAGAGACCCTCTCTCCCTGCTTAGCCCAAGGCTGCCTTCCTCTTGGGCCCTCCTGGTATGGCAGGACACTAGGGGCAGGGTGGGGCCGGAGACCACTGGGACGCGCAGGACAGTGGGCAGAGGAATACAACTGGAGCAGAAGCAGAAGACTGATGAGGGATGGACTGGAGGGCTGATGCAGAGCCCTGGCAGCTATGCTTGCCCCTGGGGCTAGAATGACCTAGAATGGATGGCCGTCGTAGCCCCTAGCCTGTGAGAAGCCCTTCTGGGCTGGTGTCTCCATCACTGGCTAGGTCACTTGTTCGGCCTCTCCCCTCCCAGGAGAGGTCCGAGGTCCAGCCCAGGTGCTGTCAGTGAAGTGGGAGGATTCTTTTTGCTCCCTAGGTTTGGGTAGCCCCCCCGTTCTGTTTACAAAACCTCCTCGAGTTTACAGACTGCTTTTGGGTTGTTTTTGTTTTTGTGATCTTCTCCTTCAGCCAAGTTCAGGTCAGCACAGTCACTGGCTAACCGCCTGTGAGATGGCCGGCACCTGGGACCATGGAGACAAAGCCAATCTGATGGAGCTCCTGCCTGCCCAGAGGGACCGGGAGAAGGTTAGGGTCTTGTCCAAGGCCACACAGTGGGTGGCAGAGTTAGGTTTTGCTAAAGATCTGGAAGCCAGGCTTGACGCACTCTGTCCGACGTGTGTGTACGTGTGTGTACATGTGTGTACGTGTGTTAGGTCAGTCCTGGTGACTAGTGTGAGCTCTGGCCCCAAGTCTCAAGAGAGGGAGCTGAGGAGGAGTGTGTTCTCATGGAAATACATGAAGTCTTGGCTTCCTCATTGCTATGGAGAAGCGGCTAGGGTGGGGGTCAGGGAGTGGGAGTGAGGGAATCCATCCAGGTTGGGACCAAACCCTGGGCACAAAAATCCAGCCAGAGGGCCATGAGCGACCCTGACCAGCTGCTCCCAGGGTGGATGACATCATGCCCTTGACCTGTCTCTTGACTCATCTCACCTGGCCCCAGTTTATCACTCCAGACCCTGCTCTGCTCTGAGCCCGCCTCGCGGTCTTTGTCTTGAGGTTGGGGCTCCAGAGGGCCAGGTGACCTGGGAGGTTGTAAAGAGTTTCTCCGGTAGAATTAGAACTTCTTGCCCTGCAAGAGACTAAATGGGCCGGTGACCATGGGAGCCGAGGACACAGAGGGGAAGATGGGGAAGAGGGAAGTAGATAGGGAGGATTGGAGTGGGAGGGGTGGGAGTATCAAAAAGTAGTCAAACATCTTTTTTGGCTTCAGGTCAAGTTGCTCGGTTTTAGCCAGCCAGAGCCTTGGGAAGGGGACACTGGGTACCAATTTTACCACCTGTCTGCAAACACTTTTCAGAGTCACAATCAGCCTGAAATCAGGTAAACAACTCTCTAGTGGGGTGGGGCTCCCAGGTTTCTGATTGTTCAGTCCTGCCCAGCCTGGTCACCCTGCCTGAGCCCTGTGATGTTTACCGGTGGCACCCTCGGGAGTCGGCGTTTGTTTGGGGTGCACTTGCGTGCACGTGCTCGGGTGTGTGCGCTTGGGCCTAGTGGAAGGAATGTGGGGTTTAGCGTCAGGCAGCCCCGGGTTCAAATCCTGCAGTTCCCGTTGTTTTCCTGATGTCCCTCGTTAGCTGCAGAGGGCCTGCAGCGGGTGGAGACAGCCCTGCCCCAGACCCCGTGCATCCCTGTCCCAGAGGCTTGGGTCAGGGCCTGGGGTCTGGGTTTGGGGACAGCTGTGCCTGGGAAGCAGCTGAAGCCTCCGGGCCGGGGGAGGTCCTGGCAGCAGGGCGTTATTTTGGGCCTGGCCTGCCAGCCTGGCCTCCGGTTTCTCTTGGGAGTCTTGGGGGAGGGGTAAGGGAAGGGGGAGATGTCAGTGGGTGCAGCAGGGAGCGGAGCCTGGTGGTCTCACTCTTCTCAACGTGGGAGGTGCATGGACCCGTGGGGTCTATTCTGGGTTCTTCCTGCCCTCCCTCTTTGTGCCTTTCCCCTCCGTCCAGGGGGCTGGGAAGAGAGCCTACACGCTTTTGGTCACCAGCTCAGGTGGGGCCGTGGGCCCCTTCCAACTCCTGCAGGTAGGAGGTCTCTCTCATACACTCTAAGACAGTGGTTCTCCACCTTCCTCAGGCCCCGGCCCTTTCATACAGGTCCTCACGTGGTGGTGACCCCCCAACCAGAACATTGTTTTTGTTGCTACTTCATCACGGTCACTTGCTACTGTTATGAATCAGGTGGCGACCCCTGTGAAAGGGTTGTTTGAACCCCCAAAGGGGTCGAGACCCACAGGGTGAGAACTGCTGCTCTAGGCTTCACATGGCTGGGAGAGCAGAAGTCCTGGTGGCAAACTTTGAGGCCACCACTAGCCCGCCCCACTAGGCACCTGGTGGAGTGTGTCTGAGAAGGCCAGCAGGAACTCCAGGCAGCTCAGCCCCCTGTGGGCCTGTGTAAACCACGGTGCCCTCCCCTCCTCCCCCACACCCTCCTGGGCAAGACACACCAGGTGACTCATCTCTTCGCCAGAGCAGAAAAACGGGTTCAACTGGACACTCTAATCTCCCCCCTGCTGGCCGGCATGGTGCCAGCAGCTGTCCAGAACGCCCACCTGGCCCAGAGTGTAGCTTATCCCTCTAGTATCTGATCTCGGGGGTGGGGTGGGGTGGGGGGATACTTCTGGTTCCAGGGACACTAGGCTGGGGCTGAGAATGCCGACAGTTTAATCTTGATTCCCTTGGCTGGTGCTTGGCGTTGGGGCAGGGACACGGGATTGACATAGTGTCCTTGTGGCAGGAGTTTTGTGGCATCAATTTTGCCAGCTGGTTCTGGAGTCTTGCCCCGAAGAGGTGGCAAGGTGAGAGTGCCAACGTAGGGGCCTTCACGGCAGGCATCGCCCTGGCACAGGATCTGAGCCTGGGTCTGGATGTCTGTAGCCCGAGGTTTCTTTCTCTGCGGGGGGCGGGGGGACTTCCAGAGATCTCTGCAATGACCTGGCCCTTGGTTGCCCCAGGTCCCCTGTCATGACCCTCCTTTCCCACTCTCTGGGTGGCTCTGGGGGCTGGGGTGCCCCTTGCCAGGAAGTTGTAGTGTGGGTGGTGCTGGAATGAGGTGGGGGAGACTGCCCTGGGAGAGGGGCCGGGGGTATCCCAAGGATTCATGATTCATCTCTTCTCTTGGGGGATTTTTACCCCTCGGCCCTAAGTTGTGGCCTCTGAGACAAAGGAGGCTTTCTTTGCCAGCCTACACCCTGAACTGAGCAGGCAGACGCCATGGGGCTGGCCCAGCCGCGTCCCTCTGGAGGTCTCTCCATGGAGCCAGCTAGAAGGAGCCACTTCCCCAATTTTCTTTTCCCGAACGCGCAAGCTTTCTATGCCTGGCAGCCTTGCAGCTGCAGGTGGCGTGGGAGGAGGACTCCACCAGGCCTCTCTGGGATGGCACGACTCTGGGCTCACAGTGAGTGTGCCAGAGGTGGCCTTCTGACCTGTCTCCTCCCTTACTTCCTCCTTCCAGTGTGCACCGGCACGGACATGAAGCTGCAGCGCCCGGCCAGTCCCGAGACCCACCTGGACATGCTTCGCCACCTCTACCAGGGCTGTCAGGTGGTGCAGGGCAACCTGGAGCTCACCTACCTACCTGCCCATGCCAGCCTCTCCTTCCTGCAGGTGAGGCGTAGGGACAACCCTCCGCTTCTGGGTGACTGGTAGAAGGGTGGCTGTTTTTCCTTTAGTCCTTGTCTGTGGTTCTTCCACTGGGAAATCCTTGCTGATGTCTCACTCCCACTCATCCTGCTGCAAGATCAGTTGATACGCTTCCATAGATGCCAGGAACCTCTTGGGTGGACTACATCTGTACAATCTGATTAATATTTTTCACACAGGTTTCTTTTTTCAGTTTTCTTTTAAAAAATAATTTTATTCGGGACTCTTACAACTCTTTTTTAAAAATCATCTTATTAGGGGCTCATACAACTCTTATCACAATCCATACAGCCATCAATTGTGTGAAGCACATTTGAACATTCATTGCCCTCATCAATCTCAATTTTTATACAGTTTTATTGGCACTTCAACCACGCATCTTACAATTCAATAGTTCAATCATATCAAGAGGAGTTGTACAATCATTGCCACAGTCAAATTTAGAACATTTTCTTCTTGTACTCGTTACTAGTGTAATTATTATTCTTGTTATTTTTAAGTGATGGCAAAAAGATACACAACAAAATTCTTCATGGATCATTCAGTGCCACTGGTTATACACCACTGTCGATATCTTATTCCCAGTGATCCCACCACTATCCATGTAAACCTAATGTCCCTAAGCAAAACCTCTTCTTCCAGTTTTTTTTTTAGTAGTGTTCTTGATATAAAGTTCACATGTCATACACTTCCACAGTTAAGTGGCTTTTATTTTTTACTTATTTATGGTTATTTTTATAGTTAAGCCGCTTAGATCATCACAATCAATTCTAGTGCTTCCCCCCATTCATTGCTTGCTCCCCAATTCCCTTTCCCCTCCCCACTCCCCCAGCCTTGCCACTGATTAATTTTTGCTCTCTTGCCCACTGGGCCACCTCCCCTTTTGTCCAAGCCCTCCAGCCACTCTGCAGTGGAGGACAGGGATGCGGGAGATGTTCTTGTCCCAGGTCCAGTTCTGCAGCCGTTGAGCTGGATGAATGGCCCAGGCCTTAGCTTTAAGGCTTCACTTTCCCATCTGTATATGGAGAGCAATCCAGGTGCTGGAACTTGATGCCAGTGGTGATAAGCGAACAAGGCAGAGGGGAAGCCGACCTGTTAGCTGTGTTTCCTGCCCCTTGGGGCGGGGCCCGTGAATGTATGGCCTAGGCCTTTCCTGCTACGGCTGAAGAAACTGCCCTGCAAAGAGGGCAGGGCGCTCTCTCCATGGTGAGCTTTCTTGGTCATGCAAGCGTCTGCAGAGGCGCTCGCTCGACTTCCACTTTATGGACGAGGAGCAGGACTGCTCAGCGGGGCTGGGGATCTTGCTCCGTCTCAGCGCCTGCCCCGCTCGGTCCCCTTCCAGGATATCCAGGAGGTGCAAGGCTACGTGCTCATCGCCCACAACCAAATGAAGCAGGTCCCGCTGCATAGGCTGAGAATCGTGCGGGGCACTCAACTCTTCCTGGACAAGTTTGCCCTGGCCGTGTTGGACAACGGAGACACAGCCGACCCTGCCGCTCCTGCCCCGGGGGCTGACCCCGGAGGGCTGCAGGAGCTGCAGCTTCGAAGCCTCACAGGTGCACTCATCCTCAGTCCGGGAGCCACCTTTGGGTCATTGCTCCCTGTGGGGTGCCTTTGATGAACCGTCAGTGGTCTCCTCCTTCCCCCCCCCGTGGACGTGGACAGTGCGAGGGGAAGGTGCTTTGGGGCCAGTTAGGAAAAGGTCCCTTTTCCCTCTAAGATGCTGCAGCTTGACAAACAAGCCGAATGTCGGCTGGCCTCCTGCCTCCACTTGGCAGCTCCAACCTGCCCAGCTGTCCAGGGCAGCTGAGGAATTGACAGTGTCCCAACGCTCTGGAGACCTGGCCCTCTGCACGCAGGATCCCTTTTCAGTCTCGTTCTAACGCTGCATCCCTGGCAGTCCCATTTTACAGATGAGAATATGGGGACTTGCCGGGGACACACTCGGTGCTCAAGGGCATGCAGCTAGATAATGGTGAAGCCGGGCACTCCTTCCTGGGTCTCCACTGGTCCATCTGCAGACTTGGGCACAGGTGTGGGGTGTGGCAGAGGGAAGGCTAGAAGATGCCCAGGAAACTCCCGAGGTTGGGTGAGGGTACCTGCACCTCTCTTGAGAAGGGAGAGGGTTCTGAGAGGAGATGGGTGGTGAAAGTCATCTGCCCCCCCTCTCACCCCCCCATCCCACAGAGATCCTGAAGGGAGGTGTCCAGATCCTACGGAACCCCCAGCTTTGCTACCAGGAGACGATTTTGTGGAAAGACATCTTCCACAAGAATAACCAGCTGCCCCTGGAGATGGTCGATAGTGACCATTTCCGGGCCTGTAAGTGCCTGGCTGCCACCCGCAGCTCCCAGTGCCTCTTTCCGCACCCTCCTGCCCTGGTCTGCGTGTGTCCATTTCTACCTGCCTCAGGCCCTGTCTCCATGGCCCATCGCTGTGCATCCCCGAGACTGTTGGTCTCCAACAGTTTCTCTCCTCGGTCTCCGGTCACCCTTCCCTCTCTCTCACCATCCTCTGCTTCCCTCCCCAGGCAGGCCCTGTTCCCTAGCTTGTAAAGCCCCCCGCTGCTGGGGGGAAACTTCCAAGGACTGTCAGAGATGTGAGTCTTCCTGAAGCCCGGAATCTGGGGGGCTGGGACGGGAGCAGGCCTTCCCCGGGGGGCAGGGAATCGTTACGGGAGCTGATGGGACCGGCTGTGCCACCCAGCCCTCATCCTGCCCTCTGCCCGACAGTGACCCGCACCATCTGTGCTGGTGGCTGTGCACGCTGCAAGGGCCCGCTGCCCACGGACTGCTGCCACGAGCAGTGTGCGGCCGGCTGCACGGGCCCCAAGCACTCCGACTGCCTGGTAGGTGCCACTCTGCCTTGTGCCCATTGCCCGGCCCGGAGGTCACGGGGAGGGGCTGTCCCAGTGACCACCAACTGCTTGCCCTCCTAGGCCTGCCTGCACTTCAACCACAGTGGCATCTGTCAGCTGCAGTGCCCGTCCCTGTTCACCTACAACACGGACACCTTCGAGTCGGTGCTCAACCCGGAGGGCCGTTACATCTTTGGTGCCAGCTGTGTGACCACCTGTCCCTGTGAGCACCAGGGCCTCCTGGGAGTGCCTGGGAATCCGTATCACTCCCATGTGAGAGATGATGGGGGTGGAGGGCCGGGGGGCACCTCGGGTTCTGGCGATCACTTCCCCCTTGTAGTTGAGAGAGCCAGATTGTCTTTGTTCGAATCCTGGCTCCTCTACTTACTACTACTGTGACCTTGAATCAGTTCCGTAACTCCGGGCCCTAGTCTCTCTTGCTAACAAATGGAGTTCCGGCAGTGCTCAGCATAGGTGGGTGTGAGGAGCGAGTGACCCGTGCCAGGCCCTGTTCTTGCACCTGGGCATAGTGACACGGCATGGAGGGTCAGAGCTTAGACCTTTCCTCATCTCCTCAGACAACTACCTGTCTACGGATGCAAGCTCCTGCACCCTGGACTGTCCCCTGAACAGCCAAGAGGTGACAGCGGAGGATGGCACCCAGCAGTGTGAGAAATGCAACAAGCCCTGTGCCCAAGGTATCTACTTGCTGCTCCCCGGGCTCAGTCCTTGCCTCTGTGTACCCAGCCCACTCTGTCCCATGCTTCCTTGTACCCTCCCGGGACACAAGCCTTTTCTCCGCTGCCTCCGGCAGTGTCCCTTATCTTCTGGCGGTGTGGAGGTGTGTGAGCGGGGCTCTGGGAGAGGGCTGGAGAGAGGGCAGAGGAGTTGGGGCTCCTGAAGCCAGAGAAAGGGGCCTGAGCCGGTTCCTTGCCCTGACCCCTTGCCCCCCAGTGTGCTACGGCCTGGGCAGGGAGCACCTGCGGGAGGTGAAGGCGGTCACCAGTGCCAACATCCAGGAGTTTGCAGGCTGCAAGAAGATCTTTGGGAGCCTGGCTTTCCTACCTGAGAGCTTCGCTGGGTAAGGACACAGAGCCGGGGCGTGAACCGGGCCGGCGGCTGGCAGCGCTGAGGAGCCGGGGTGGGGACCAGCGGGAGCAGGAAGTTGGGGGGAGCTGGTTTTTGTAAATGAAATACCTGCCATCAACGGGTGTTTGTCCGTCTCGGTGAGACCTTCCTTAATGTGTTTGTCAAGAGGTGGAACCGTCCAGGTAGAGTGAGAGGCCTCATGCGTTCCGAGCAGGGTCCTTCAGAACAGCTCAGACCCGGCACGGCGCAGAGGTCCACCCATGAGGGGATAATCAAACCATCTCGTGTCCAATCTATCAATATACCGCCCCCCACCCCCAGCCTGGAGAAGCCTCCAAAACACTGAGAGCAAACGCAGGCCGAGGCCAGAGTGTGCGACCAAGTGGCTCCTAGAACAGGCAGAACCACTCCAGGGTGATAGAGATCAGAACGGTGGTTGCCCCGGGCGGGATGGGGACTGTCAAGGGACGCAGGGACATTTCTGCAGCGAGGGAGGGGAAATGTTCTCGTCACCGATGGGGGTGGCGCGCACCCGAGGGACTGCGTCCGTCCAGAGGGCGCACGCTGTAAAGGAAACGTGCTGATTCTGCTCCAAGCAGCAAGGGGAGCACTGCCCTTCAGCCCGTCCGTCCCCTCTGGGCCCCTTCTGAGAGGGGACTCTTGTTCCGAGTGTGTACCCTTCAAGAGCACGTGTGCAGATCGGGACACACGGCTGTAGCCACGGATTTCGCTGGGGAGGGGCTTTCTGTGAACGGCCCGTGGGAGGTGTGCGGCCTCTTGCTTTGTGTGCTTGTGCAGGAGGGAGCTGGCCGCTCAAGTTTGAAACCTGGCCCCGCCTCCTGGTCTGTAAACTGGGGGCAGTGCTAACCTCACCTTTCAAGGGGTTCGGGCGTGGCCCGCACGGGGAAAGCCGAGGTCTTAGTCTCTGACCTGGAGAGCTCGGGGTTCGGTTTAGTTCCCTGTGATTGATGAGAGTTGAAGGGAAAACTCACTGCCATCGAGTCGATGGCGCCTCAGAGTGACCCCCCCTAGGACAGCGTGGCACTGCCCCCTTTGAGTTTCCGAGATTGTAACTGTTTAGGGGAGTAGAAAGCCCCGTCTTTCTCCCAGTGAGGGCTAGGTTGTTCAACTGATGTGTAATTGATGGGCGAAGCTAAAATGGTGGTTACGGGAGCGTTTAGGTCACTTTAGGTTTCCACTCTTAGCAACAGTTTGGCCTTGGCCTTGCCTCGGGGAATGGGGGCTAGTACCTCTCTGGGCCACCTTCCTCACACATGGCCCTCCAGTCCATGAGGCTCAAAGTGACCCTATAGGTCAGGTTAGAACTGCCCCTCTGGGTTCCCGAGATGGGAAAGCTTCACGCAGTAGAAAGTCTGCCTCATTTTCCTCCGGGGCCACATTCCTAGAAAAGGGATTTCTGGCTCAAAGGATATAAATATTGCTTGTTAGATCCTGCCAAACGAGGGCCTGGGCGTTTGGAGCTCACGATGGGAACCGCCTGGCTTGGTAGGGAAGGCATTCAAGGTGGGCAATCATGCCCACCCCCTTCCCTGCCTGCTGACTCCCCCCCTCCTCCTCCTAGGGACCCAGCCTCCAATACCCCCCCGCTGCAGCCTGAGCAGCTCAGAGTGTTCGAGACACTGCAAGAGCTCACAGGTGGGCTAGGGGCAGGCTATCCCCTTGGGTCAGGGCGGGGCCCCTCTCCGAGGTGGGTCCCTGTCATCCTCAACCTGGCTGTGCCTGCAGGTTATCTGTACATCTCAGCATGGCCCCACAGCCTGTCCGACCTCAGTGCCTTCCAGAACCTTCGAGTCATCCGGGGACGAGCTCTGCACGAGTGAGTGAGCTTCCCGGAGCCAGCACCTAGGGGAGGGGCTTCCCAGGAAGCTTCGGATCAGTGGGTGGGGTTGGGAGCAGGTCTCCCCAGTTCTTTCCGGGAGTTTGGGGAGTTAGGCAGTGGGCGAGGTGGGGAAGGACCGGGAAGGGGGGGGGGCGGTGGAGAGTTGGTCCCCCTGCAGCGGAGTGCCCTTCCCCCCACAGCGGCGCCTACTCGCTGACCCTGCAAGGCCTGGGCATCAGCTGGCTGGGGCTGCGCTCGCTGCGGGAGCTGAGCAGCGGGCTGGCGCTCATCCACCGCAACGCCCGGCTCTGCTTCGTCCACACGGTGCCCTGGGACCAGTTCTTCCGGAACCCTCACCAGGCCCTGCTGCACACTGCCAACCGGCCCGAGGCTGAGTGTGGTAAGACCCGGAGCCCAGGGCCAGCGCACAGCATGCCCTCGTGCACCCGGCAGCAGCATTCTGGAACTGGTGCGGCCTGCCCAGCCCTGGCGCATCCTTCTTGAGGCTGCTTGGGCTGGCATGGCCGCTTGGCATGGCTTCCAGCGGAGACCCTGCCACACTGCCTTGGCCCCCCTCCCTCCCCTGGCCTTCCTGTGTTTGGAACCGCCCAGAACTCTCTTAGCCCTGCCTTCCTCGCCTGGCACCTGGTTCCCCCCTGCAGCCCAGACCACGTCCCCTCCCTGGGTCACTGAGCCAGGGGCCCCACTTAAGCACCCTCCTCTGACCCTTCCCTCCTCACTGCAGTGGGTGAGGGCCTGACCTGCTACCCCCTGTGCGCCCACGGGCACTGCTGGGGTCCCGGGCCCACCCAGTGTGTCAAGTGCAGCCAGTACCTGCGGGGCCGTGAGTGTGTGGAGGAATGCCGAGTTCTTCAGGGGTATGCGGGGCGGAGGAGGGGTGGCTGGAGGGGAGCCCAGGGGCTCCTCTCGGACCCCTCTCACCTGCCCCTTCTCCCAGGCTGCCCCGGGAGTATGTGAAGGACAGACGCTGTCTGCCGTGCCACCCTGAATGTCTGCCCCAGAATGGCTCAGAAACCTGCTTCGGATTGGTGAGACGCTGGTGGGCCCAGGGTGGTTGGAGGGATGTCCTGGTGGGGGGGGAGGGGTTTGCTCAGGCCGGTAACTGGTTCTGGGGAGGCCTGGCTCTTGGGCATGGTAGCTGAGGAGAGGCGGTAGAGATGGGTGGTTGGCAAGAGGGGTGGACACACAGTGGGTCTGGGTCTGACGTAGGAGCAGCTGGGACATGCTCCTGAGAACCCCTAAGAAGCAGTGGTCCTCAACCTTCCTCATGCCGTGACTCTTTCATACACTTCCTCATGTGGTGGTGATGCCCCAACCATAACATTACTTTCGTTGCTACTTCATCATTGTCATTTTGCTGTTATGAATCGGGCGACCCCTGTGAAAGGGTTGTTTGACCCCCAAAGGGGTTCTGATGCACAGGATGAGAACCGCTGTCATAGGGGGATCCTGCTGCCCAGGAGGTGCCTGTGTCACCCCGACCCCCATCCTTCCTCCCCACCCAGGAGGCTGACCAGTGTGTGGCCTGTGCCCACTACAAGGACGATCCTTTCTGTGTGGCTCGTTGCCCCAGCGGTGTGAAACCTGACCTCTCCTTCATGCCCATCTGGAAGTTCCCGGATGAGGAGGGTACATGCCAGCCTTGCCCCACCAACTGCACCCACTCGTGAGTCTGAGGGCCTTTTTGGCAGAAGGGAAGGTGGGGCTTTTGTGTCAGGAGCCTCTCGGGCTCTTATTCTAAAGGCGGGACAGCTTGGCTTTCCTTGTCCTGTGGTTCCTAATTCTTCCTAGTTTTTCTCCTGACTACAAAAGGAACATGCTGTTAAAACATTTTAAATGAACACATCACAAAACCATACATCAGAATAAATGTTGCTGGCAGTTCCGGGTCCACTCCATGTTTTGGAATAGTCTTCTTTCAATTCTTCTCTGTGTACATTCTAGCATCTATCATTGCATGTACTTATCATTGTCATTTACTTTCATTTTATCAGAATGGGATCAGAGACCATATGAGTTGTTTGCAGGTTGGTTTTTCCCGCTGAGCAGAATCCTGCCGTGTTTGCCATGCTCCAGCTGGGAGTTCTACTTCACTCCCACTTATTATTTTCCTCAATTGTTGTTTTTAATGGTGCACAAACAACATGACGACATCCTTGCGATAAACACTTCCGGCAATATAAAAACGCAAACCTTACCAAGCCACCTCCCCCTTTCTGGGGAAAACCCCTTTTTTCTATACACTTACATCTCTTACACTTACACAAAGTTGTTGTGCTTGGAGGTCAAAATGGTCCCCCAAAATGACAATTTCAAAAAGTTCACCCTAATATACAATCAGGGTTGTGTGTGTGTGTTTATTGTAAATTAGGGAAGGCTTACAGAGCAGATCATCAGTTGTACACTAGACGATTTGTACATTCTTTTCCATCTCCTTCGTTGTAGTCTCTTCTGTGCCACATGGCCTATCTTCCCGCTTTGCTGGCCATCCTGTCTCCAGCCCACCCACCTGCACCCCACCCCGTCCCCATTTCTGAACTTGGTCCTTGGGGAAAATGTTGCCTCCTTGACCCCAAATGATTGTTGATTCTGTGGGTGCACCATCAGTCGTGTTACTCTTCCCCTTGTGGGCCTGTCTGTTATTTGGCTGAGCAGAGACATGAGACCAGTCTACACCGACCAGAGTCTTAGGGATCCACCAGTCTCTATGCACCCGGCGAGCCTGGGCTTTCTCCCGAGTTTGGGTTTTGTTCCAAAGCTCTCTCCCACTCTGCCCAGGACCTTTCTCATGTGGTCTCTTCCAAAGCAGTTGGCAGTGGGAGCTGGGCAGCACCTCGTTCTTCAGGCCTTAGGCTCGTAGAGATGGATGTTCACGTGGCCGTTGGTCCATTGGAGTGATCATTCCCATGGTGCTTCTATTTTCATCCTTCTCCCTCCAGCCTGGGAGAGGGAGAGAGACTCGCGATAGCCACGAACGAGGTGTGTGTGTTGTGTGTGCGACTGTAACCGGGATTGTACCCTACGTATTTTAGTGTGCTTTGCTTCCCCCCCTCCCCCGCTACTTAGTATATCTTGGAGGTTTTTTCTTGTGACCAAAGAGATCTACCTCCTTTTTAAAAAACAAAAAGTTACTCGACCCCTAGAATGGATGTCATAGAATTTACTTAACAGTGTCTCTCTATTTGAGTGAACCTGCTGACCCCCCCCCCCACCTTTTCCTCATACAGCCTATGAGCATCCTTGTGCACGCCCCCTAGTGGGCAGGTAATGTTAGGGACCATGTCCCAGAGCTTGCTTTCACTTTCTTCCGTGTTGCTGCAGAACACACCCTGACTTAGTTTCTGCCCCAACCGCCCATTGACACTGATCCCCGCCATTCTCACCCTTCGTTCCTTGTCGTCGCCCATCTTCGGAGTGGTCGCTGTCACGTTGAGCCCACAGAGACAAGTCTTAAAGGAGCGCGGGCTCAAGGCAGGCAGCTTTCTTTCTCTCAATAGTTTTATCACAGTGAAATTCACATGGCCACTTCCGCCGCAGTTGAGTTGCATTTAAAAGGAGTCGTGTATCCATCACCACAGTCAGTTCCACAGCATCTCCCCTCCCCTGGTGTTTACCATTTGCTCCCTCCTCCCCCTCAGCCTCCCTGACGCCCCCCAACAAACCTTCACACGTTACTGTCTCTACATCTGCTCCTGCTGTGTTTTATATACCAGGAGACGTGCCAAAGACCAGGGAAAACAGATACAAAGGAAAGACCACCAGCAGTCTTAAAATAAGCCAGAGTGAAAACCTCTGTCAAGAAATATTTCAACCCAGAGCAAATTCAGAATGGGTCAAGAGGGAGGGGAGCTGCCCAGGTACCCTGGTATATTGTAGTTCATCCCCCCATATCAAGTGTACAGTCACCTCTGTCTGAGAGCAGGGCTATTTACACCCCTGGACTGCGGTCAGAGGGGCACTCTGCGGATGGCTTTGGGCTCCCGCTGCCTTCCATAGCCATCTACAAACTGAGCTCTGACACCTTTCCCTCCATCCTATATGGATTTTGTTCTCTGCCATCTTTGGATCACTCAGGCTGGAAGGCTTGTCTCTTTCAACAGTGAAGCTACCCGCTGGTCGGTTCTAAGATGATGTCAGGGATTAGTTTGATTTAAGATTTAAAGATGATCTCAGGGCAATATCATCATGGTTGAATTTGACGGGTGCTGCCACACTAGGAGCCCTGGTGGCATCGTGGCTGTGAGTGGGGCTGCTAACTGCAAGGTCAGCTGTTTGAAACCACCAGCCGCTCCTCGGGAGAAGGCTGAGGTTTCCTGCTCCCATACAGAGTCCCACAGGGAGAGCTCCACAGTGTCCCACAGAGTCACTCTGAGTGGGATTCCGCTCGATGACCGCAAGTTTGGTGGTTTTTTCGTTTTGTTTTGCCAAACTGCTGGAGGCACGGTGACCAAGAGCAGAGCAGCACTTTCCAAAGCGATGCTCATCTAGATGCCTCACCCCTGCCGCCCACCACAGGGGGCATGCCGGGGAGCTGGAGATGCAGGTTCCCAGGCCAGAGAGGTGCTTCCCTTGCCTTGCTGGGTGATCCTGAGCCCAGATTCTGCCTTTGGCTAATGGGGGTAAGGGCCCACCCCACCTGCCTCGGTGGTGTGGGGCTGGAATGAGTCCTGGAGGGTGGTCTGTAAGAGTGACTGACCGCACTCTCTCCGGCAGCTGTGTGGACCTGGACGAGAAGGGCTGCCCCGCTGAGCAGAGAGCCAGGTGGGTCCGCTCCCCTAGACATGCCGAGTTGCCCCTCACGTTTCCCACGGGCTCCTGGGGGTCCCTGCTGCAAGGGGGGGGAGGGTCTTCTGACCCTTCCCAACCCACCCTGTTGCTAGTTACCATTTTAAATCGGCCCTACCAACTAGAGCAAGACCTGTGCAGGATGTTGGGAGGGGGCGGGGAACAGGACAACGCCCAGTGTCCCCCACCCTTGAAGAGGCTGGTGTCTCTGGAGAGACACGGCAGTCGAAGTTCTTAAGACTCCAGAAGATTTAGAAGAAGAGGTGCTGTAGCACTGGGCAGGGAGCGGGAACCAGGAGGGTGGCACCATCTGAGCCGGGCCTGGGCAGAGGGGCAGGTGAAGGGAAGGCATTAAGGGGCTCATGACAATGAAGTGTGCTCCCTCTGAGTGAGCCTAGGGGAGGGAGGGAGGGAACACGGGGTCACGTGAGGGCCCTGTCCACCAGGTCTCGGGAGCCATGAAGGTGCTCTGGGCACAGACCAGGTGGGAGTGTGTCCTTGGCCATCAGTTGTTGGTGAAGCAAGCCTTCCCCAGAGCTTTGCTCGCGCGCCAGACCCTGGGCTGCATAGGGGAGGGACGCGGGCGCCAGCCAGGCCAGCGCCTCCTAGAACGAGCTGCGTCTTGGCAGATGAGGAACAGTGTGCCAAGCAGGAGGACCAGGGTGTGCAAAGGCTAGGAGGTGTGGGAAATCGTGGCCTAGGGGTGAAAAATTTGGCTAGAACATGTGAATCACTGAGTTCTGGGTACATTCCTGGGCCTAACCCATGGCCACAGTCCGGCTGTCTGGGAGTGGGGCTCCCGCATCATAGCAACGAGCTCTCTGGTGATCCTCAGGGCAAGTCTGGGACCCCTGGACGGGAGCCTCGGCTAAGGCAGAGACCTTGGCGGTGTGGGTGGAGAGGGCTTTGAACTTTCTTCTGGAGGCAGTGAGGGAGGGCCGAGTTTGGTTTTGGAGCTGAGATCGAGGGCCGCCCTGGTTTGTAGGTCACCCTATGCTTTCCCTTTCCCAATGACCCTGTCCCCCCAGCCACGTGACGTCCATCATCACCACTGTGGTGGGCGTGCTGCTGCTGCTGGTCGTGGGGCTCTTCCTGGTCATTGTCATCAAGCGGCGGCGGCAGAAGATGCGGAAGTACACGATGAGGAGGCTGTTGCAGGAGACCGAGGTAAGGCGGCCTTTGGGCCTCGCAGCCGCCCTCAGGGGCTGCGGCCAGGCCGGGCACTGACCACTGCCCGCTTCCCCAGCTGGTGGAGCCGCTGACGCCCAGCGGGGCGGTGCCCAACCAGGCTCAGATGCGGATCCTGAAGGAGACAGAGCTGAGGAAGGTGAAGGTGCTTGGATCTGGAGCCTTCGGCACTGTCTACAAGGTCAGAGGCGGGCCAGGGCCTGGTGTGTGCCGGGCCCAGGAACACGGAGCCTGAGGAGGGGAGCCACTGCCCGAATCTGGGGAGGGTATTGTTTGGGAGAGTACAGATACAGAAGTGGAAAATGGGGAGTGGGGGGAATAGGAAGTGGTGAAAAGTGAGGTTATGGGCAGGAGGGACACAGGGACCAGAAGTCCCCTCTGGCCACCCACTTCCTCACACCTCCCTTACTCTGTGCAGGGCATATGGGTCCCCGATGGGGAGAATGTGAAAATCCCAGTGGCCATCAAAGTGTTGAGGGAAAACACGTCTCCGAAAGCCAACAAGGAAATCCTGGATGTAAGGCTCCTGGGCTGGCACACAACGACTGCCTACACCTGGGCTCTTCACCCTTCTCCTGTGAACCTAGGTTCTGTGGGGGGGGGTACATGGGGCACGGAGGTGGTCAGCTTGGTGGCCATCCACACGATCTCTGTATCATCACCCCCAGGAAGCGTACGTGATGGCTGGTGTGGGCTCCCCATACGTGTCCCGCCTGCTGGGCATTTGCCTGACCTCCACAGTGCAGCTGGTCACCCAGCTCATGCCCTACGGCTGCCTCCTGGACCACGTCCGTGAGCACCGGGGGCGCCTGGGTTCCCAGGATCTGCTCAACTGGTGTGTGCAGATTGCCAAGGTAAGCTCTGCGGACGCCAGGCTGACCGGGGCGAGCTGCGGCGGGCACCAGCCCTGGGAGAGTGGGCGAGGTCCACAGCGCTCCCTGTGACCCCAGGGAATGAGCTACCTGGAGGAAGTGCGGCTTGTGCACAGGGACTTGGCTGCCCGGAACGTGCTGGTGAAAAGTCCCAACCACGTGAAGATCACGGATTTCGGGCTGGCGCGGCTGCTGGACATTGACGAGACTGAGTACCATGCGGACGGGGGCAAGGTCAGAGGCAGGAGGCGCAGGGAGGCAGGCTGGGCCACAGAGGGCACCCGGAACGGCCACTTGCTCAGGGCCCTCCTCTTTTCTCCAGGTGCCCATCAAGTGGATGGCTCTGGAGTCCATTCTCCGCCGGCGGTTCACCCACCAGAGTGATGTGTGGAGCTATGGTGTGTGTGAGGGAGGGGCAGGCAGGGGGGATGGGGAGTGGCCTGGGGTTGGGGGACAGCTGAGAGCTGGAGAGAGGGCCCTGCCCTGCCCTGCCCGAGGGCTGCAGACCCAACCAAACTCACTGCCATCCAGTCAACACGGACTCACAATGACCCTACAGAACAGGGTAGAACTGCCCTTTGCGCGTCTGAGACGGTCACTCTCTATGGGAGTGGAAAGCCCTGTCTGTCTCCCGTGCCGTGGCTCGTGGTTTCAAACTTCGGTCCTCGAGGATCTCAGCCCACTAAGCTCTCAGGGCTCCTGTGCCTGAGCTGCACATTCCCAGGAAGTGGGCAGGTGGAGGTTGGGTAGCTCCTGTCCCTTGGTATTGCACCCTCCCGATGGTGCACTACTTCTGGACAGAGCTGCGGCCAAGTCCATTAAAGCCCCCAACCTGGTCCCCCACACCCCGCTCTGACTCCAGGTGTGACTGTGTGGGAGCTGATGACTTTTGGGGCCAAACCTTACGATGGAATCCCAGCCCGGGAGATCCCTGACCTGCTGGAGAAGGGGGAACGGCTACCCCAGCCCCCAATCTGCACTATCGATGTCTATATGATCATGGTCAAATGTGCGTGGCTGGGCTGCGTGGGGGAGGGCAGAAAGGGGGGATCCTGGCTGGGGCTCACAGGGGCAGGGGGTGGGGGTGCACACAGACCCAGGTGCTGGTGTCCTAGATTGATCCACCCGGTTAGTGCTACAAACCAAAGGGCTGGTGATTTGAACTCACCCAGAGGTGCCTTGGAGGATACCCTGGCGCTGTACTCTCAAAGAGCAGCAGCGTGGAGCCCCGTGCGCACAGACCCACGAGCTCTCTCCGAGACCAAGTCGGCTGTGCAGTCCCTGGGTGCCAAGGGCCCCTCCTCGCCTCCCTTTCCCAGTATGCCTCCTGGGGAGCACCTAGAGGCCTGGCCAGGGAGAAACTTTTTGCTAAATAGAAGGAAACTGTGGAGTTGCCCATGGGTCTGGCCCCGGACCCCCTTACTCTGGGGCCTCTAGTAGCTGGCCTCGCTGGCCTGCCCAGACTGGATTTAGCCAGAGCGGGAGGAGGGCCAGAGCTCCAGCTGGCCCTGGGACTGAAGCTGGGTGCCCGCCACAGGTTGGATGATCGACTCGGAGTGCCGGCCGAGGTTCCGGGAGTTGGTGTCCCAATTCTCCCGCATGGCCAGGGACCCCCAGCGCTTTGTGGTCATTCAGGTACTGGCTCTCTCCACCCCGTGGTTGTCTCCCCCAAAGGGTGGGAAACGGAGCCTCCCTGAGCCCTCTCGGGGTGGCTGTGCACCGGGCAGAGCTGATGCTGCCACCCTCTGCCTCCGTCCTCCCCAGAATGAGGACCTGGGCCCAACCAGCCCCTTGGACAGCTCCTTCTACCGCTCGCTGTTGGAGGACGAGGACATGGGGGACCTGGTGGATGCCGAGGAGTACCTGGTGCCCCAGCAGGGCTTCTTCTGTCCGGACCCCGCTCCCGGCACGGGTGCCCCGGCCTCCTGCAGGCACCGCAGCTCATCCACCAGGGTCAGTGCTCACCCACTCGGTGGTGGCTGTGTGGTCCCCTTCTCTAATGTCCCCCATTCTCCCTCAGGAGGGCTCCTGCTTGTCTTCTCAGCCCTATGGCCACCCCGTGCTGCCCTTCTCTTCACGGTGACCTCACCTTGTTTATACCCCAAAGGTCCCTGGGACCCCGGCATCTCCCAGGGTGCCGCCATCCCAGATCCATGAACGCCCCCCCCCCCCCCCCCACGATTCTCTCTTGTCTTCAGAGTGGCGGTGGTGAGCTGGCCCTGGGGCTGGAGCCCTCCGATGAGGTGCCCCCGCAGTCGCCCCTGGCACCCTCGGAAGGGACAGGCTCCGATGTGTTTGATGGCGACCTGGTCATGGGGGCAGCCAAGGGGCTGCAGAGCCACCCCACGCAGGACCCCAGCCCTCTGCAGCGGTACAGCGAGGACCCCACAGGAACGCACGCACCTGAGACGGATGGCTACGTCGCCCCCCTGACGTGCAGTCCCCAGCCCGGTACGGAGCCCAGGCCCAAGCTGAGGTTGGGAGGTGGGCAGAGTTGGGTAGGTGTTCACTGTGGGGGCAGGGACAAAGATCCTTGGGTTCCTTTCCCTAATGATGCACCTTCTCTTGCCATTTCAGAATACGTGAACCAGCCCGGGGTTCGGCCACAGCCCCCCTCTCCCCTGGAGGTTCCCCGGCCTCCTTCCCACCCTGCTGGTGCCACTCTGGAAAGGCCCAAGACGCTCTCCCCCAAGACTCTCTCCCCTGGGAAGAATGGAGTTGTCAAAGATGTTTTTGCCTTTGGGGGTGCCGTGGAGAATCCTGAGTACTTGGCACCCCAGCCTGGGGCTGCCCCTCTGCCCCACTCTGCCCCCGCCTTCAGCCCAGCCTTTGACAACCTCTATTACTGGGACCAGGGCCCATCGGAGCGGGGCTCTCCACCCAGCACCTTCGAAGGGACCCCTACAGCAGAGAACCCAGAGTACCTGGGTCTGGACGCGCCAGTGTGAGCCCGAAGGCCAAGTCAGCCGAGGCCCCGCTGTACCTCAGGGAATGGGCGAGGCTGGACTTGCGGCCCACATCAGGACGAGGTGGAAGAGGGCCCCCGGACCGCCTGCGCCCAGAGGAGCCTGCCATGCTAAGAATCGGTCTTAAGGAACCTTCTTACCCACATTCCAAGTGGCTGAGAAGGAGCCTGGCTGGAAGGGTGGGGCGCCCTGGGTGCTCTTGCTTGTTGTTTACTTTTTGAGCCCTGCCCCAGCATCCCTTAGGAGCCAACAGGTACCACAGCCGATCTCCTCACCTGTGGCTGCAGCCCCTCCAAGCCCTCTTCCAGATCCCAGTCTGGAAGGACGAGGGAAGCTAAGCCTAGGAGCTGGAAGAGGACCCAAGAGGACGAGGAAGGGGGCTCCTAAGTGACCTTCAGAGACTTTCCTGAGACCGCTCTGCTGCCCGGAGCAACTGCGTCCAGAAACCACTTCCTGTACAGATTGCTTGTTTTTACTTCTGTGGGGTTTTTTTGTTTTGTTTTTTAAAATAAAATAAAAGCCTAGGGGAAAAGGTACTGTGTAGAAGGCGGGTCCCTGGGGTTGGGGAAGGGATGTGCCCCTTCTCCACACCCCCCTTCTCCATTTGCTAATTCACACTCATCTTCTGAGGAAAGAGGTGGCAAAGTTCATGAAGCTTGGCGAAAGAGCCTGCCATCAGGCTCCCTGCTGTGGGCGTGGAGGAGCTGGGTGTCCTGAAAGCCCTTGGATATCCAGATTGTTCTTGTTTAGAGCCAACCAGAATGAAGTGACTGCCTCCTGGGGAGGAGTTGAGGGTTGGGTCGGGAACAGAAGGGCAGGACCTACTCTGTGACTTCTTTTCTTGGCCTTGGCTTTCAGAGAGGAGCTTTTAAACTAGAGTTACCCACAAAAGTCCAGTCCTCCAGCACAGCGAGGTGGTACAACGCTGTTCCCTACACTTCTGGGCTGGATACACACACACGTGACAACACAAGTGTCTGTAGTGTCACTTTATTGCCAATGGCTGACACTGCCCGGGCTGGAGGAGAAAAAAACAACAGACCCACAGTAGCAACTGGGGAGGGAAAGGGGCTTGTGTGGGCACCGATCAGGGAAAGAGGGGCCAAGGAGACTTCCGTGAGCAGAGTCTCTCTCCCATCCCCAAGGCCAGAGAAGCTCCCAGTACCCTCTTGTACCCTCTTGTACCTCCGAGTCATGGGGTCTTTTAGGAGCTCAGGAAGGGACGAGGCAGGGGGCAGCCGCCATCAGGATCAAAGTGGAGACCCAAGTCTTGGACCTCAGCATGGCAGCGAGCCAGGAGGACACACAGTCACAGGATGGCACAGGGAGGACGGCTGCTGGTGATCTTCTGTAGGGGCTCCCCATTACTGGCTCTTCGGATGGCTTCAATGAGCTAGAACACAGGGGAAGTGGGGCGCTTCAGTGTACTACCGGGGTGACTCAAGGGTCCCCCCAGCCAGCCATGCAGATACTCACGTCTTTCTCATATGGGAAGCCCCCATTCTCTAGCTTGGAAAACACCAGCTGCCCGTTGATTTCGATCTCAAAGGCCCCTGGTATTGAATGAAAGAGGAATGCATGGGGCGCAGAAGCCTCTCGACTTGGGAAGCGCCCCTTCACGGCCCCTATCCCCATGGCCTCACGGAAGCTTAAGCCATTCCCAAACCCTGCACCAAGGAAGGGAGAGGTCTCACCTGTGTCCCTCCTTTAAACTGGGCATCATCGCCCAGTGCGCACCCCTGCTCCGCAGTCTCACGGGGTTCCCCCTATACGGGCCTCATCTGTGACCCTGCCGCGGAAGGGGGCTACACTCCGGAGGACATTTTACGGGGTGCCAGACAGTTTCTACGAAGCAGCTAGAAAGTGGTGGGGCTGGGGTTCGGCACGCGGGCTGACTCAGCAGGCCTGCCGCAGGCCTCACCTGTCCCCCCGAGGCGCGACTCGATCTCGATCCCGGGATACTGCTCCTTCACGGCACTCGCCAGCTCCAGGTAGGTCGCCTCAAAGCCGCAGGGTTCACTGGGGATTCGAGATTTGGGATGCCCGGAGGGCCATGGTTTGGGGGGGGAGGGGCAGGGCCGCTCGTGGACCCGCCCCCCTAGGGCCCGGGTCTCCCACCAGCCGACGCGGCTCACCAATACTCCACCACGATGCGAACCCCACTGCCCGGTTCGGCCTCTCCGGGAGGGGGCGCTAGGGATATGGGCCCCGATTCCCCGCTCATCGTGGCCGGCTCCTCTAGGCCGCCGCTTCCGGGTGGGACGCTACGCCGCGGGCACGTGACGGGCTGGGCGGGGCTACGCGGTGTGCGTGCGCGCCCCCTGCAGGCCGGAGCCGCTGTTGCCGTCTCACCCTAGCCTGCACCCGTGAGCCCCCATCCAAACCCCTTTCCCTGGGTGGGCTTCTCGGGGCACCGGGTTTGTCTGCACTCGGTGTCCCGGACTCCACGCCTTTTTTAATCCGATGAAATAGTTTCGGCTGCAAAGGCTTCGTGCAGTTTACAAAAGGAACGGAAAGACCGGGGGTTGGGGGGTCTATCAGCAGTTGCCATTTTTGATTGCACCAGGTACAGCTACTTCCAAGCTTTAGATGGTGTCTCTTCTAATCTGCAGAGGTGACCTCCTCGTGCCCACACTTCCCGGTCTCAGGTGCCCTGACTCCTCAGGCGCTGAGACCCCATCCCCCGCACCTAGTTCCACGGCCATGGCCTCACTCCTCTACAGGCCCTGCATCACTGTGCTAGACAGGTTTCTCTAGAGAAACAAACCAGAATGCTAACAATTTTATATGTACTTATACAGGTAGATAGATAACATAAGAAATAAAGTTAATTAAATTATAAAGCAGTACAAATGGCTCAGTGCAACTTACTCCTGTGAGACAGTCGTGAGACACTGGCAGTCTTTCAAGTCTTGAGGGCCGCTGGGCAGTCCTCTGTCGAGCAAGTCAGGCTATCCAGGCACAGGCAGCAAACAGCAAGGCAGGTCACCAACAGTCAAATATAGGGTCCGACAGACCCCAACTCAAGAGATGTAAGTTCCAATGGTGTGGCAAAGCAGGTCTTAAAGGAACCTCAAGTTACAGTGTCACTCCACGGGTTGGGTGTCCCACAGGTAGTGTACCTTGTAAATGGAGGCACAGAACAAGCAAGGCAGCCACACACTGGTCCGATGATCAAAGAACAAGAGACAAGAAAGGCGAGGCTCGCCGAGCTATTTACCTCTCCGCCCTCCAATTAATCCCACATGTCTTTATCAGCCAGGTTGGCACAATAAACTAACAACTTCAATCAACACCCCATTTTGTCCTGAAAATGTAGATTCCCTAAGTTCTCTGGGTCTCATTCCTCCCCGGAACAAGTATCCTAACACGTTTCCAGCATGCCTTCAAGCGATTCCATTTTAAAGCAATTCTAGCCCTGGTGAGTTGTGGGTATGCCTTGGGCCGCCATACGCATGGTTGGCAGTTCTGAACCACCTGCAGCTCCGAGGGGAGAAAGGCTATTCACATGAACAGTTACGGTCTAGGACGCCCACAGGCGGGAGAGGGGGAGCACTATGAGTCAGCATCGACTCAACGGTTTTGAGCTGTTTTGTGCATTATAGGGTTGTGCAACCATCATTAAACTCATTTTAAAAATATTTCTTTCAGCCCGAACAATTCCCTCCTGTCCGCTTACAGTCAGTCCACGTTCCCAACTTCAGCCCCAGACCATCCCTGATCCACTTAAAAAATGCCTTCTCCAGTCATTTCCTAAAGATGGAATCATGCGAGATGGGCTCTTTTGCTCTGGGCTTCTCTCATTCAGAATCATGTTTATGGGGATTTATCCATAACGTGGCATGTACTGGGAACCCGTCCTCGCGGCAGCACTGGGAGGTTGGTAGCGCAAACCCACCGGGCAGCTCCAGCTCTGTGGGAGAAAGACCGTAATTCTTCTAGGTGCCATAGAATCACTTCTGACTCACACAGCCCATGTACAACAGAACAAAACACTGTCATTGTTGTGACGTGTAAGCCACGATTGCAGCTGCTGCGTCCGTCCATCCCATTGAAGGTCTTCTTATTCTCCCCTGACCCGCTGCTTTGGAGACTGCACCTTCCTCATAGTATGTCCAGAGTGCAGGAGATGAACGCTCACCATCTTGCTTCCTAAGGGCATTCTTCTTCTTTGAAACACACACAAAAAAACATTTTACTGGCATAAGCTCCACGTGTCACACAGTTGAGCCGCTCAGCCTTAGTAAGGAGAGTTGTGCAATCATCCCACAATTTAAGAACGTTTTCTTCTCGGACTCATTTTGTTGCTAACTCCCCATTTCCTCCCCTCCCCCTGCCGTACCCCTAGGTAATTATTAATCTAGTTAATGACTATAGATTTACCTATCCTGAATTTCAAATACAGAAAATCATATGAAACACAAATAGGAAGCAAACGAACAGATAAAACAATAATTAGTAGACGAAACACAGAAAAACCTCAGTTGAAAAGAAGGCAGCAACTATTTAAAAACGGAAGCAACTTTAAACGGCTCGAAGGGGAGAAACAAGTGGGGTATTCCATTTGAACCCAGCCCGCCACAGTTGACTTTACAGTGCTCTCCGTCTGACAGCAGGCCAGTCACACCCCTGGACTGTGCTCAGAGAGGACTCACCGGAGGCTTCATCCACGTGGGGACCCGCAAATGGATTTTGGGCTTCCACTGTCAAGCACAGCCTTGTGCAAACAAGGTGTTCCCAATTTAAGCTTTGATACCATCCCCTCTTTTGGATTTGATTATTTCTGATCCTTGGATCACGCAGGCTGGCATGCTTCTCCCATGTGGACATAGTTGACACCTCCCTTAGGTGGCTGTTTGTTTGAAAACGAGCCTTTAAGACATCCGGACACTCTTCTTTTGATAGCCGGGCACCATCTGGTTCCTTCACCGCCCTTTTTTTTTTTTTTGGCTGTAGCACCTTTATCTTCAGGGATCTCTTGAGGGCCACGCTAGGGAGTCTTTCTGACTGTGACTCTGCCGGCACAGATTTGTCCTTCTTCTGGAAGTCCATGCTACATTCAATATTCCTCACCGACATCATCATCTTCTCCAGTCTTCCTTGTCCTCTGTCCCTCTCTCCCATGCGGAAGAGGCGTGGACATCCCGTGGCGTGGGTCCGCTGCACTTTAGTTCTCTTTGTGACATGTTTGCGTTGTTAACGCCTGAAGCAGGCCTTTTGCGGCAGACCTGCCTAGTGCAGAATGTCACTTGGTTTCTTGACTTTTGCTGCCTTGACCTTGATTGTGGGTTTGAGAAAAATGAAATCCTCGACAACTGGGATCTTTCTCCACTTACCATGACGCTCCTTCCTGGTCCACTGGGAGGTGGCTGTTTCCTTTACATTGAGGTGTAAGCCACCTCGGCCCCCTTCATTGCCATTTTCAGCAAGCAAAAGTGTGTCATCTGCCGATCCCAGGTTATTAGAGTCTTCCTTCGATCCTGATGCCACCTTCTTCACGTCAGCCAGTTTCTCAGAGTATTCATTCGCTCCGCATACAAATGGAACGATACCACCTTAATGGGCCCCTTCTCGAACCATATGTGCAAGGTTGACAGCGGGCCTTTCAACTCTGTGCCATCTAGAAATCCATCATTTTCAGTTAAATAAGTTCAGATATGATTTAATGTAGGAAAATGCATCCTCTGGAGAGTACAGTTCTGAGGCCTGATGCGCACAAAGTTGTGCCACTACCAAGTTGTCAAACATAGTTCCCCGTGTCCCTCGACTGCCCACCTGTTTCCTTTCTCTCTGATGACACTGATTGTGCCAGTTACATAATTTCCTGTCAACTTGAGCAAAGGGGTGGAGTCTGACCTTTCCATCAGGTCACAGCCAATGAGGCCTCTGTGTGGGCATGGCCTCCTGAGGATTCTGGGAACTCCTGTCTTCCTCCCTGGAGGCAGGACACATACTCTCTGCTTAACATTCCTGTTGATACGCCACATGGATCTGTGCTGGTGGAGCCAGAGCCCTGCAGCTGGAGGAGCCATTTGGAGACCTGCACCAACACTGAGATGCTTCCACAAGACTTTTACCCGCTGGTCTGTGATCGTCCTGCTTTCAGCATCATTTCACATGCTGTGCGAGTCTATAGAAGAATTTATGGGCTAGTATCAGGCATATGGGCTAATACTGAACTTATGGACTTGACCTGGTCTGGGCTGGCTGTTTTCTTAATATACAATTGCTCTTTCATATAAATTGCTCTTTCTTATACACCTATGAGTGTCTACGAATTTGTTTCTCTAGTCAACCCAGACTAACACACCAATCTACCCTCTCCAGAAAACCACACAAATGTAACCCTACAATCTGATGCACGAGACCGCTTTAGAGTGGGGCAAAGCAAGGATGTTACTTTGAGGACTAAGGTGCGCCTGACCCAATGTGTGTTATTTCCCATTGCTAGATATGCCGATGAAAGTTAGACTGTGAAAAACACCAGGACTCACAGTTCAGGGGCAGGGGGTGGGGTGGAGAGGGATACGGGAGAAGGGGAGGCAGGGCGGGAAGGAAGTGGGTGTTAACAAACCCAGAGACAATGGAACAACAAGTGACCTAAAATCGATGGTGTGGAGGGCATAGGATGCCTGGTAGGGCTTGATCAAGGGCAACGTAACCCAGAGGATTTACTGAAACCCAAATGAAAGCCAAACATGATGGTGGGACAAGATGAAAGTAAAAGGAAATAGAGGAAAGAACTAGGAGGCAAAGGACATTTATAGAGGTCTAAATACAGGCATGTATATATGTAATATATTTATATATGATGATAGGAAATAGATCTATGGAAATATATTTATATGTTAAGCATCAAGGTAGCAGATGGACATGGGGCCTCTATGCAAGTACTCCTTCAACACAAGAACACTTTGTTTTAATAACCTGGCATTCCATGATACTTAGCTTCCCAACAGGATTGCTGAAGACAAAATGGATGCATAAGTGAAGAAAGCTGATGGTGCCCAGCTATCAAAAGATACAGTGTCTGGAGTCTTAAAGGCTTGAAGGTAAATAAATGGTCATCTAGCTCAGAAGCAACAAAGCCCACATGGAAGAAGCATACCAGCCTGTGTGATCACGAGGTGTCGATCAGATCAGGTATCAGGCATCAAAGACCCAGAACAAAAAATCATATCAAGGTGAGTGAGGGGGAGGGAGGGTGGAGATCCAAAGCCCATCTATAGACAATTGGACATCCCCTTACAAAAGGCCCACAAGGAAGAGATGAGCCAGTCAGGGTGCAGTATAGTACCATTGAAAGATACAACTTTCCTCTAGTTCTTTAATGCCCCCCCCCGCATTATCATGACCCCAATTCTACCTTACAAATCCGCTAAAACAGAGCATGTACATGGGTACAGATAAGAGCTTGAAACCCAGGGAATCCAGGACAGATAAACCCCTCAGGACCAATATTGAGAGTTGTCATACCAGGAGGGTAAGGGTAAGGTGGAGAGAGAAAGGGGGAACTGATCACAGGGAAACGGACAACAGAAAAATGGATGAAGGGAGACATCGATCCGTGTAAGACATAAAAAAATAATAATTTATTCATTATCAAGGATTCATGACGGAGGGAGGATATGGGAGGGAAGGAGGAAGTGAGGAGCTGATACCAAGGGCTCAAGTAGAAGGCAAATGTTTTGAGAAGGATGATGGCAACAACTGTACGAAAGTGCTGGACACCATGGATGGACGGATGGATTGTGAGAAGAGCTGTACGAGCCCCGATAAAATGATTAATAAAGAAGAAAAGCAAACTGGACCTTGAATAAGGAAGACCGAAAATGAGTGGATGTAGGTGAGGTGTGGTGAAACTGAAAGACCTGGACTGCTAAAGGGACAAACATCTGTCTCAGAAGAAGTACAGCCAGCGTGCTCCTTAAAGACAAGGATGGCAAGACTTCACCTTACATACTTGTTCTCGGGAGAGATCAGTCCCTGGAGAAGGGTGGTCTGTTTGTAAACTGGAGGGGCAATGAGTCCACCAAGATGGACTGACACGGCGGCGGCAGCAATGGGCTCGGGTGTAAGAAGAGCTGATGGGATGGTGCAGACGTGCAGGGTCTCCTTCCGTGGTGCATAAAGTCACTATGCATGGGAACCGACTCTGAAGCACCTAACAGCAGCAAAACAGGGCTCTCAGCCCTCCAAAACTAGCTTCCTCTTGAGCCCATCCTCCCGCATTTAGAGAAATCTTTCCAAAATGGAAATGGGAGGCTCCCCTGGTCCTCCGTCAAGCTCAGGTAGGCCCTGGATTGCTTGGCCTCTGCCCACTTCTCCCGGCAGTCAGTCTGGACAGACAGGATGGATGGCTTTCCAACCTGGTTTGCATAATAGCCACCGGAGGGCTTGTCAATACCAGACATTCCTGGGTTTGGGTTCTACATTCAGAAGGTGGGGAGGTGCTCAGAGATCTGATTTTGGGACACAAGCCTAGATTTGGTGGCTTGTGGTCACAGGTCATACTTGAGACACAGCTGAGGGCATCCAAAGGCCTCACCTTTTGCCCACACCTTCCATGCTTTCTCTACACCTGCCTGGCCTCCCTCCCTTCTCCGCCTCGGCCGCCTTCCTGCCAAGCTGCAGCACTAGTCCCTTCATCCTGGAAGGTGCCCTGCGGCCCTGAGCTTCCCCGTAAGTCAATGTACACTTCCACGGAAGTGGAATTTTTCTTCCCTAATTCCCGGCAGCACAGCAGTCACCGGCCATTGTTTATTTGTGTGCGTCACCCTGCCTGGGAGAAAAACAAGGCTTTCTACTCCTGCAAAGAGTTACAGTCTCAGAAAGCCCAGGGGCGGTTCTTCCCTGTCCCTTACGTTAGTTGCTGTGAGTCGAAATCTACTGAGTGGCAGCGTGTAGGTTTGTTTGTTTGGACTGGAAGAGGGGCAGCACTTCACAAACAGGACTGCATGAGGGCCTAAATTCTTCACTCCATCTCTGCTTAAGCTACTCCATGACCCAGGTGACCTTGTCCCGGGGCCCCCACAGTTTTGCTTTGTTCCTTCCTAGAGGTTTTTTAAGGAAAACTCAGTTTGGTGAAAGTTGACACTGGAGACACGAACTGCCCCCCAGGGCAGACCTCCTAGCACCCCAGCGGACGGTTTACTCAGCAGGCACCCCATCAGTCCCAAGGCAGTGGTTGCCTCTCCCCTGCCCTCAGTGTCCACGGCTGAACTTGAGAGCCTAGTGATTGCTCTGTGGGGAGCCCCGGGCGCCTGGCCAGGGCTGTCCACAGAGCACAGTGGCCCCTCCCCTCATGTGACCCAGCCTTACCCCTCAGGTTTCAGAAGGGAAGGCTGACCCCCGGACTTGGCTCACTCCGAAGGCTGAAGGCCGGAGGCTCTGAGGGACCAGAGAGCAGTCTGGGTGGCCAAGCTGGTTGGAAGCCCAGGGCCTGGCCCGCGTGAAGACACCCTTCTGGCTGGCTCTGCGGTGCCCTTTGCCCCAGGGGGTGGGACCTGGAGCCGCAGACACTGGCCAATGAACATGGGAAGCTTTTGAGGTTTTGTTGTGTGTTTTTTGGAGGGGGCGGGGTGGGGAGGGGAAGTGGGCGTGGCCGCTTCATACCTCCCTTAGCCCCGCCCTCCCAGGTAATCTGGGTGTCCGAGGTGGTTGTGGCGCACCGCCTTCCCCGCCTCTCCCGGCACCTGCTGCCAGGCTAGGAGAGGCACCCTCAGTCCACGAGTCTCCGCCCCGTCCTCCGGGGCTTCCTCCGCCCCGGCCCGGCCCTAGGCCCCGCCCCCACCTGGCCAAGGTAATTTTGCTTCCCGGGGCCTGAGTCTGGACACACGGAGCGCCCACCTCTACGTCCGAAGTCCGGACTCGCTGCCGGCCGCACCGGCGGAGAGGTGGGGAGGGCTGGGGACGAAGCCGTGTGGCCCGAGCGCCGAGGCTGGGCTAGACTTCGGCCGGCGGTCCTGCTCCCCCTCCGGGGCGCCTCCAGGTGAGGGGACCGAGATCTGTCCCGGACAGACCTGTTTCCAACCGCTGCGTGCGGCCGCCTGGCGCGTCCCCCGTTTCTCGCTGGTGATGTCCGGCCAGGACGCGGGGGGAAGGGGGCCTGGGGTGGGGGGGTGAGGGCGATGGAGGGAGCGGGCGGCTATGGGCCAGGGTCTCCCTCCTGAAACCAGCGGCCAGCCAGGTGCGCCCACACCTAGGCCAGGTGAAGACTAGCGCAGGCACCGCAGCGGGGGTAGGAGGATGTGGGGGGAGGGAGAGGGGGGCTGGGCGGGCAGGTCCCGGACCAGGGTCAGAGCGGAGACGCTGCCACCGGTCCAGCGTCATCCGCCCCCCACCCTCATTCCCCCAGTCCGGGGAGCGCCCTCTCGGTCTCCCTCCCACCTCCTGGACCAACCACAGGATGCGCAGAAAGATCTTCCCGGCTTTTCCCGCGGTCAAGAGCCCCTCCCAGAAGGGGGGCCGGGGCGGGTGCAGCCCCACCTCACTCCCGCCCCCGCTGCTTGATCTCACTCTCTTTGGGCCTCCCCAAGGCTGTACCCCAGACAGACCCCCTTGGAGGACAGTTCTAAAGGTGTGTGCGTGTGTGTGTGGGGGTGTTCTCTGGTCTCAATGGCTGGAGCCCATCTCTCCGCACGGTTCCCTCTGGACCCAGATCTGGGGGCCAGCTCCAGAGCCGGGGGAGGGGGGTGGCGTGCGGCCAGCCGCCGGGAGGACAGAGGGAGCTGGGGGAGGGCGTCCCGCCGCCGATGCTGTTCGCCCAAGCGAGCCCGCCGTCTGGGTTTCCCTGGTACCTGCCTCCAAGCCCTCGTGCCCAAGGGTTGCCCATTTGGGCTGGCCTGTTCTGGCCCCCCTGTCGCCTGCTGTGGGGGGCCCGCCTAGAGAGCCAGCCGCCTGTAAAGATTAACCGGCTGCTCTAGCATTCTTCCCAAATTAAAGTTTAAAAGAGCTGCGCCCCCCGCCCCCCTTTCTCCCATTGGGCATGTTCTCCGGTGAATGAGGGAGTGGGCGGGGCCTCAGGGCTCTGGGTCCTCCTCTCAACTCTGGGTCACCAGGGGGTTCCCTCCTCCTCACCTGGGCCTTGTTGGGGGCGGGGCACAGAGTCTTGAGCAGAATGGGGGCCCTCCCCGACGCCCCCAGCCCGGGGTTGGCCCCTCCAGCCCCCGCCCCACCCAGGGAAATACGGTAGGTGGCCTTGTTTTCTGCGGGCCTTAAACACTGGGCCCTGCCACCGCCCTTGGGGCCAGCCAGGTGGGGCCCGATTCAGGAAGTAAACAAGGCCCAGGAGGGCGGGAGGGAGGCGGGGCTGGAGCCGCCGGGGCACCGGAGGCTGTTGGGGATTAGGGGCTGGGTAATGTATTGGGGGATCCGGCAAGCTATATGGGGTCTGCAAAAGAAGCCATTCCAGCGCCCCAGCTGGAAAGCCCTGCATCTCTTGTGGTGAAAGGTGCCAACCCCCAAAGCTGGGTCCCTTTACATCTCCCCGCAGTCCTGATTGCCCTACTTCTCTCCCCCTTGGCTTAGGGGCTGAAGGGCTGGGTGGTCCAATGGCCGGCCCCTCGCCCTTTCCCAGCACTACCCTCTGGGTCCCTCTTGGACTGCTGTCCTGGAGGAGGGGCTAGTCTGGCAAGCGCTCTCCCCAGCTCTCCTTGATGGAGGTCACTGCATCCTGCTTAGCTGGGGGCAGGGCCATAGTGTGGACTGTGGAAGCATTGCTACTGCCCACTCGGAATAGATCCGTGCCCTGGGCTCCCCAAAGCGGTGGGCTCCCCAAAGCTGTGGTCTCCTGGTGGCAGATCCCTAGGCCAGCCCTGGAGGGTCTTCTGCAGGAGTTTGAACTGCCAACCTTGTTGTCAAGCAGTGAGCCCGTCCATGTCCACTGAGTATGGGTGTCCACTGTAAGCCCCTCCCTGCACCTCTGTTAGGGAACTTTTGCCCTAACTGGGTTCTTGTGTTCTCTGAGGGTATGCCACTCTCTCTGTCGCTGTCTCTGTGGGCAGGGTGCTCAGTGAGATGAAGTGAGAGCAGGGTTCTGATGCGCCCCGTCCCCCAGGGGTGACACCAACGAATCCCTTGGGCCGGCTGAGCCCTGAGGTGGGCAGCAGCAGGGAGAAGCCTGGAGACAGGAGCAGGGCCCGCTGAGCACTGTTGTGGGTGGGTGGGAGGCCCCACTGGGAGACCCAGGTGGACCTCTGAATCCAGGCCGGGTCTTCCCTCTCTCCTTGGACTGTGGGATGTGGCGGAGTGGCTACAGCTGGGGTGGTGGCTGCAGGTCCCACCTGGACTGAAGGAGTAGGAGGTAGGCCAAGGTTGGGGAGGAGGAGATGACTTCAGAGCAGCCTCCTGCCTGGCTGGCATCCACCTCCTCCCCACCCTGTGCGCACCCCCCTCTCTGGCCACAGACAGGTATAGGGGAGGGTGAGGGGGTGGTGGAAGCAAGGTTGTTTGTGTTTCTAAGCCAGGAAGTTTGCAGATGAGTCAAGGTTGAGTGGAGAGCCCCAGGCAGTGCTGTCCCGCCCCAAACTGACTCACCTGTCCCCCAAGTCCCCTCCGCCCTCACTTTAGGGTCAGGTGCTACCCTGTTCTGGGGGTTCCTCCTGGATACCCCAGGCAGCTGCAGAACTGGCCTGCCTCAGTGTCCAGAGATGAGGCAGGGGGTAGGGGGAACCTGGTGTGATTGGCGAGTTCTGCCAGGTCCTCCCCGCCTCAGCCCAGCCAAGGGACATCTTTGCCCTTCTCTCCTATCCTGACGTGTCCTAGGGTGCTGTGCCGTCCTGTCCTGAGTGAGGCCCTTACCCTGCTTGGGGTGTTGGGGTGCCCCCAGACCAGTGGGTAGATAAGACAGGTGTACAGTGGGTGCAGAGCCTATAGCAAATGCTGAGAGGGAGCCAATGGGTAGGAATGTGGAAAACCCTGGAAGGCTGCTCAGAGGTGGTGGCACTGAGGTTTGAAGAAAGGAGGAGGTTCTTTTGGTGGCGGAGGGAGGCAAAGGCTCTAAAGTTCTCCCCCCATCCCCACTAGGCCTCCCTCTTGCCCTCATGTCCCTGCCCCCATGCCCCTTTCTGCAGTGTCACTCATCACCTGGGCAGGCGGTGCCACAACAGGTTCTGACGACTGGGTCTGGCAAGGAAAACCAGGACAGAGCCCGGCGGGTGGCCCAGGCTCGGAGCCCTAGAGCCTGAGCCCAGGTCTGTGGGATGTGGCACTTGGTGGCATTGCCAGCCTTGTGGTGGAGGCCCTCTTAGCTCTCCCTCTGGGTGACCCAGGACCAAAGAAAGAGCACTGGACTTGGGAGTCCAAACACCAGATTCCTCGGCTTCACTCCCAGGTGGTCTGGGGCCACAATGCTTCTTTCTGCGGGATGCAGCCTCCCCTTTTGTAAAGTGGGGCTCATTCCATCCTTTCCGGAGGGCTCCTGGGAATATCCAGGGAGCAAGAGAGCAGGGAGAGGCTGTGTAAACTGAGGGCAGCCAGCACCCGCTCTCCCACCACATGGGAGCTCCCTGCCAACTTAACCAGTGATAGATGGGGCAGGGAGGCGAGGTGTCTTGGCTCCCCTCTGCAGGTGGAGGGCACTGAGCCCCTGTTATCAGTTCCCTCTTCTCCACCAGATGTCATGGAGCTAGATCTGTCTCCACCACAACTCGGCAGCTGCTCAGAAGACCCCTGCCCAGCCTCCGGGACCCCTCCCGGGACTCCCCCGGCCCTCGATGTCCCCATGTCTGTGGAGGTGACACGATCCCAGCCGCTGCCCATCCTGGCCAGCAGGTAGGATGTGCATGGGGTCACCAGGAGGTGGGGAGTCGGCACAGGTAATCCACAGGGGCTGATAGCGCCTCTCTGCCCTCTGCCCTCACCACAGGCATTTCCGAGAGGAGGAGTTGCGGGCCACCTCTCTGCCCTCCATCCCCAACCCCTTCCCTGAGCTCTGCAGTCCGTCTTCCCAAAGCCCCATTCTTGGGGGGTCCTCTGGTTCATGGGGGCTGCGCTCCCGAGATGCCAGCTGCCCCCACGTGAGTTGTCTCAGGAAAGGGTGCCCTCCCTCCCCGGTGGGGAGTGTGGCCAGGGGACCCTGAGAGTCCGGGTCGGTAGGGTGGAAAGGAATTACCCTTTGCCCTCCGCCAAGTCTCGGGAATCCCTGGGGTGCAGGTGGTGAAGGTGTATGGCGAAGACGAGTCCTGCCGGTCGGTGGAGGTGGCGGCAGGGGCCACAGCGCGGTACGTGTGCGAGATGCTGGTGCACCACGCCCACGCCCTGAGTGATGAGAACTGGGGGCTGGTGGAGTACCACCCCCACCTGGCACTGGGTGAGCTGGGCAGGGAACTGCTTGGGCTGGGAGGCTCTGCTTCCCATGGGGGTGAGGGGGCGCGGGTGCTGGCTGGCCTCAAGTGCCATAGAGGGGGGTGGAGGGATGGCTGCTGGCTGGCCTTGGGTACCATAGAGCCCGGCCTGTTCCCTGGCCCGCAGAGCGGGGGCTGGAGGACCATGAGTCCGTGGTGGAGGTGCAGGCTGCCTGGCCCGTGGGCGGAGACAGCCGCTTTGTCTTCCGGAAGAACTTCGCCAAATACGAACTCTTCAAGAACTCCCCAGTGAGTGTGGGTCCCTGGGGTCTGAAGGCCAGGGACCCCCTGGTCCCCAACTCACACACCCTCAGCCCCTGACCACGGCCCAACTTCCTGCCCCCAGCATTCCCTGTTCCCAGAGAAGATGGTCTCTAGCTGTCTCGAAGACAACATGGACATGTCCCATGAAGACCTCATCCAGGTGAGGGGACCCCCCTCCACCTCGCACTCATGGTCCCCGGATCACCCAGTGCTTTCTTGTGTTCCCCCCGCCCCCCGCCCCCAATATGGTAGTAAGAGACCAGCAGCCCCATGTGAGTGTAAGTCACTTTCCCTGCCTGAGCATCAGTTTCACCACCTGATCAAGTGCGCCCCATGAAGGCCCGGGTGTCTCCGTCTCTCACCACCACTCTCTTCCGACCTCAGAACTTCCTCAAGGCGGGCAGCTTCCCCGAGATCCAGGGCTTCCTGCAGCTGCGGGGGACTGGACGCAAGCTTTGGAAACGCCTCTTCTGCTTCCTGCGCCGGTCCGGCCTCTACTACTCCACCAAGGGCGCCTCCAGGGTGAGGTCTGATGGGTGCCAGCCCCCCAGGCTTGTCATTCCAGGATAGCCCCCTTCTGCACCCTAAGACCCTTCGCTGCTTGGCTCTGTCCCAGGCTGGCCCCAGTGTACATCCTCTCCACACCACCCTGCCCAGTTTACCTGCCCCCGGAAAGGCGTTTCAAAACTCAACCACCTGCAAGTTGCTTCTGACGCATAGGCCCCCATCAGACAGCCGGACGGCCCCGCGCATTCCCAAGATAGGCACTCCTGATGGCGTGCATGGCACCATCTTCCTCGCTCAGCCGCTGCCAACTGGGAGCCTGCTGAGCTCAAGTCCTGCCTTGACCTCGACTGGCTGTGTGACCGCCAGCGCCCCCGGGCCTCTCTCTGGCCTGCAATCTCCCCACCTGGCTTAAAGATCAAAAACCAACCCCCTTGCTGTAGTAGCATTGGTCCCCACTGCCAGCGGCTCCCTAGGCCAGGGAAAACCCGCCCCTCTCCCGAGAATCGGCTGTGCGTTCACACTGCCAACCTTTCTGGCTGGAGCACAAACTACTGCCCCCACCCCCCCCGCCCCCGGCCCTCTCTCTCCTGGCTTAAGGGGACAAGACAGTCATGGGGATCGAGGGTCTTCCAGCCTCAAGCCCCACTCCCTTGTGCGCTCAGGATCCACGGCACCTGCAGTACGTGGCAGATGTGAACGAGTCCAACGTGTACGTGGTGACTCAGGGCCGCAAGCTCTATGGGATGCCCACGGACTTCGGCTTCTGTATCAAGGTACTGCTCGGGGTCCCGGCCATGGCCTGGGAGGGGACAGGAGCTGCTCAAGCCCAGGGTTCCTCCCTGGGCTTCTCAGTGCCATACTGCGGCACCCGGCCCTGCTGGGGATCCCATGAGCCCTGCATCCAGCCCCATGGAGATAGACAGACTTTGGGTCCAGAAGGCAGATCAGGGACCAGCCCATTTGCTCTCTTCTCAGCCCAACAAGCTTCGGAATGGCCACAAGGGGCTCCGTATCTTCTGCAGCGAGGATGAGCAGAGTCGCACCTGCTGGCTGGCTGCCTTCCGCCTCTTCAAGGTGAGGCTCTGGAGCGTCCTGGGGTTCCCTGGCGGGAGGGAGAAGCCCCCCCCTGGAGGGGATTCCTGCTTCTTGAGCTTCGGCTCCATGGGTGCATGGCCCACCGACCAGAACCTCCTTGACCCCAGCCTCCTCTCCTCCCCACCCCTAGTATGGGACGCAGCTGTATAAAAATTATCAGCAGGTACAGTCTCACCACCTCCGTCCATCCTGCTTGGGTTCCCCACCCTCGGTGAGTGTGCACGGGGCACTAGCCTGGGGCGCGCGCCCAGGTGTCCTGTCCCTGGGAGTCCTGGGACCCGGCTGAGACGCCCTCCCTGTCCCATCCTGTCCTCTTTCCAGAGGAGCATCTCCGATAACACTTTGGTGGCCATGGACTTCTCCGGCCATGCGGGGCGCGTCATTGAGAACCCCCGGGAAGCTCTGACTGTGGCCCTGGAGGAGGCCCAGGCTTGGAGGGTAAGTGCCTGTGCAGGAATGGAAGGAGGGAGGCCTGAAGGGAGGTCTCCCAGCCAGAGACAGGAGCACTTCAGTCCAGAAGAGCTGGGGGGACATCCCCAGCCATACCCAGAGTCCCTTCTGTCCCCCACATCTGCAGAAGAAGACGAACCACCGCCTGAGCCTGCCCACCCCGTTCTCAAGCTCGAGCCTCAGTGCAGGTGGATGGGGGCCCCACGACCCCAGGGGTGGGGGCCACCCTGGCTTTTCCGAGCCTCCCTGGGGGAGGGCAGGAAAGTCCCTTCCCTGGGAATGACTGCCCATCTGCCTCCCCTCCCCGACTCCAGCCATCCACCACACGCAGCCCTGGTTCCACGGACGCATTTCCCGAGAGGACAGTCAGCGGCTCATTGGGCAGCAGGGCCTAGTGGACGGGTAAGGGGCAGGGCTGGGGGTGGCGAGCACTCCCGGGCTCCGCGCTTGGTCTACGTGGCAGCCACTTGCCCTTGGATAACGTTGCCATCTCCTGGCAGCCTGTTCCTGGTCCGGGAGAGCCAACGGAATCCACAGGGCTTCGTCCTCTCTCTGTGCCACCTGCGGAAAGTCAAGCATTATCTCATCTTGCCGGTGCGTAGACCCCAGACCCCTGCGTGGAGACCCCGTCTCCCAGCCACCGGCCCTGAACCTCTGGCCCCCAGGGTGTCTGGACTTGCCACCCTTGCCCAAGAAATTGACTTCTTAAGCCTCATCCCCTGCCTGAGCCTCTGCGCCTTCCCTGGCCATCCCCAGGGTGAAGACGAGGGCCGCCTCTACTTCAGCATGGATGACGGCCAGACCCGCTTCACTGACCTCCTGCAGCTCGTGGAGTTCCACCAGCTGAACCGGGGCATCCTGCCCTGCCCACTGCGCCACTACTGTACCCACGTGGCCCTCTGACCACCTTATCAATAGGCGGGCTTCTCAGCCCCGCTGCCGCTGCTTACCTCCCGTCGCTCAGGGGCTCAGAGGATCAGGACCATTGGAAGGGCTCCCAACTCCAAGTGCCTTCTCTACTCCCTCCCCTCCCCTAGGCAGAAAAGCCCCCCCCCCCCAGGTCCACCCTCAGCTTCTCTCCTACAGGGAAGGTGACCGGTGGCCCTCTCCCCTTCATGATGCTCCTGGGGCGATGCTCTGGGGCTGGGCATTATGGGAGAAAGGGAGTGGTCTTGGGTGCCCCCTACTTTGTACAGACTGAGAGGCCAGTTGATCAGCTGTGTTTTTTATCAGTGACAATAAATATTATTTTTTGATACACCTGAGAGTCTTTTCTTTTGGCCAGCTAGAGTAGAGAAGAGGGTCAGGGGAGGTAGGTGCCAACTGAGGCTTGGTGAATGTGTCAGGTGAGACAAACCCATGTTCTGGCCAGCGGGGTGTTTGTTAGGGCAACTGTGGCCTGAGCCATCGGAGAGACTTCAGAGCCCACTACAGAATGTAATTTACAGTCAGACTTTGCCACCAAGCCAATGCCCACCCTTAGCAACCCTATATGACAGGGCAGAACTGACCTGTGGGCTTCTGAGACTAAATCTTTACAGAAGTAGAAAGCCCGTCTTTTACATAGTGGGCGCCCGGTACTTGTTCGTTAATAAATGAATGAGACAGGGATGGCCATCCAGGAGAGATTTCCTGACACCGTGTAAAGCCAGCGAGAGAGCTCTGACAGAGGTTGGAATGGGTGGTAACTCAGAGAGGAGAGAGAACTAAGCTCCAAGATTTTCAGTGTAAGAAAAAGATAAAACTTTAAAAGCAAAATGTAAAAGCCACTTCCAATCAAAAATATCAATATGAATTTGTGTTAGTCTGGGTTGAGTAGAGAAACGAATTCATGGACACTCACATGTGTAAGAAAGAGCTTTATATAAAAGCAATTGTATATTAAGAAAACATTCCAGTCCAGTTCAAGTCCACAAGTCCAATATTAGCCCCTATGTTCAATACCAGTCTATGAATTCCTCTCTAGACTCATACAACACATGCAATGACACTGAATGCAGGAAGATTGTAGACCAGTGGGTGGAAAGTCTTATGGATTCAAAGCATCTCAGCACTGGTGTGGGTCTCCACTTGGCTCTTCCAGCTCCAGGGCTCTGGCTTCATCAGCGTGTAGCTCCATGTGGCTTAACAGGAATGTCTCACAGGGAGACAAGCAGAGAGAGTGTGTCCCATCTCCAGGGAGGAAGACAGGAGTTCCCAGAATCCTCTGGAGAAGGCCATTTCCACACAGAGGCATCATTGGCTGTGACCTGATTGACAGGCTAGACTCAACCCCTTTGTAAGTTGACAGATTATGTAACTACCACAGAATTCAAAGTGTGTGTGTGTTTTTTGTGTGTGTTGTTTCTTAAAAAGTTTTCCTAGCCCCATTTTCTGAAAAAGTCTAGAAGTAATGACCATCTAGTAGCATTGAGCACCCTCAGGGTCTAGATTGTGTTTGCTAAATACCATTCCCTGCTGACAGATCTTAGGACTGTGGAGAAATGGCTGATTCCAGGCGTGAGGGGACAATGTAGGTGATCTCCTGGCATTATTTTGCTTTACTAGAAAGCAAAGAAACTATGAAAGACTAAAAGGAGTCAGGGCAGGAGTCAGTTGAACAGGCTCTGATGGACTTAAGACGAGACAACTAACTAGAGATGGAAGCCCATAAACAACAGCAACAACCCACAGTAACACCAGTGAATCAAAACACGCCCCATTCATGAAAATCCACGAGTTCATTCACAATAACACACACAGAAAAACCTATTGGTTACCTTGGGAAGGTGACAGGGAACCAAATTACCTGGAAAAAAATTTCTTTAATCGCTTTATTAGGGGCTCATACAACTCATCACAATCCATAATGCATTAATTGTGTAAAGCACATCTGTACATTCATTGCCCTCATCATTCTCAAAACATTTGCTCTCCACTTAAGCCCTTTGCATCAGGTTCTTTTTTTCTCCCCTCCCCCGCCTGCTCCCCACTCCCTCATGAGCCCTTGATATTTATAAATGATTATTTTGTCATATCTTTCCCTGTCTAATGTCTCCCTTCACCCCCTTTTCTGTTGTCCATCCCCCAGGGAGGAGGTCACATGTAGATCCTTGTCATTGGTTTCCCCTTTCCAACCCACCCTTCCTCTACCCTCCCAGTATCACCACTCACACCCCTGGTCCTGAAGGTATCATCCGCCCTGGATTCCCTGTGCCTCCAGCTCCTATCTGTAACAGTGTACATCCTCTGCTCTAACCAGACTTGCAAGATAGAATTCGGATCATGATAGGGGGGGGTGGGAGTGAGAGATGGAAGCATTTAGGAACTAGAGGAAAGCTGTATTCTTCATTGGTGCTACATCATACTCTAACTGAGTCATCTCCTCCTCTAGATCCCTGGGGATTTCCAGTGGCCGACAAATGGGCTTTGGGTCTCTACTCTGCACTTCACCCTTCATTCACTATGGTAAGATTTTTTTCTTCTGATGCTGCCTTATCCCTGATCCCTTCGACACCTTGTGATCGCACAGGCTGGTGTGCTTTTTCCATGTGGGCTTTGTTGCTTCTGAGCTAGATGGCCACTTGTTTATCTTCAAGCCTTTAAGATCCCAGATGCTATATCTTTTGATAGCCGGGCACCATCAGTTTTCTTTGCCACATTTGCTTGTTCACCCTAAAATTTTTAACAAAAGATAAAAAACAAACCAGATTCATAGCCATTGAGTTGATTCTGACTCATAGACCCTTTAGGACAGGGTAGAACTGCCCCTGTGAGTTTCTGAGACTGAAGCTCTTTACCAGAGACAAAAACCACATCTTTCTCCTGTGGAGCAGCTGGTGGTTTTGAACTGCTGACCTTGCAGCCCATTCCGTGACCACTACGTCACCAGGGCTCCATAACTAAAGAGGAGAATCAAGCACTTATTCAGCCCTTTCTTCCTTGAACCAACTAAATCATTTGTGAGGGAAGGTGCTTTATTATAGACGATTGTAGTACAAATGGCAACATTAGACCATAATTTTGCAACCCCTAAGGAAAGGATAACTTCTAAAACCATTAGATAAAATGCTGTTGGGGTAACGTTTTAATTAAAAAAAGTTTTATTGAACTATAATTCATATGCCTAACAGTTCACCCATTTGAGTTGTTGAGGTAGTTTATTGTGCCAACCTGGTCGATAAACACCTGTAGGATTGAAGGGTGGGCGATAAATGGCTTGATGAGCCTCTCCTGTCTCGTCTCTGGCTCCTTGATCATCGGAGCAGTGTGCGGCTACCTTGCTTCTTCTGTGCCTCCATTTGTAAGCTACACTACCTGTGGGACACCTAACCTATGGACTGTGTCGCTGTAATTTGAGGTACCTTCAAGAACTGCTTTGTCATACCATTGGAATTTACATCTCTTGAGCTGGGGACTGTCAGACCCTGTCATCTAGCTGACTGTTGGTGACCTGCCTTGCTGTTTACTGCCTGTGCGCTGGGATTGCCTGAATTTCTCTATAGAGGACTACCCGGTGGCCCTCAAGACTTGAAGGACTGCCAGTGTCTCACAACTGTCTCACGGGAGTGAGTTGCACTGAGCCATTTGTACTGCTTTATAATTTAACTGTTTATTCCTTGTGTCTTCTTTCTATCTATCTACCTACCTACCTATCTCTATCTCTCTCCCTATCTATCTAATTATTAGCAATCTGGTTTTGTCTCTCTAGAGAACCCTGTCTAACACATTTTTGTACCAGGGATGCTTCTAGAGAAATAAAATCATAAATATGGGCTTCTTAAATTGGCTCTCCAACCTGATTAGTCTTAACAGCACTAATAATGCTACTTCAGCACCCCAAAGCATGGATGCGTCTGCTGCTCTTCCTAACCCATGGTGTGAACTAGCAAAGATAGTACCTAAAGAAGCACCACCGACAGATGAGACGCCGGTTAAAGCAGAGGCTCTGAGGGACCGTAGGTTTGATATTTTCCAGAGTTCTGTAAGGATGACAAGTATAGGGAAGCTGGTTGGCTGGTCCTTCTTACAATGGAAAGTGTGAATAGGGAGAGGGATGGTCTCAGAGACTCAGAAGTGCGCCTCAGGTGCAGACTAACGGATTTGAAAACTTCCATCTGTGCCACAAAGGAGAGGCTTCTCTCCTCTAGTAAAAGAGCTGACATTGCTGAGAACCAGGTCCAGAGTCTCATTATGCGAGTGGCTGAATTACAATGGCAGCTGAATTGCAGATCTAGAGCAGTGTCTGATACCAAAGTGAGGGCATTGATCGGGAAAAGTTGGGACCCTGAAACATGGGATGGGAACATATGGGCTGATGATCCAGAAGAGGAGGCTATTGAGCCCCTAGAAACAATTGAGTAACCCCAGTCAATAGATCCACCCCTCCCAGCTGAAAGTATTAATTCACAATTCACACCTGAGCAGATTAGCCAAACTATTCAAGTTGATATGCCAGGTGGGCTGCATCGGTAGCATTGCCTGAGGGAGATGCCTTATAAGATATTGCTGAGAGCACCCAGGAAACACCCTCCCCACCCATTATTTCTGCTAGACCTGTCACTAAAATGAAGTCTCAGAAAGCTCCTAAAGGTAAGGTTGAGATGATTACCCAAGAAGAAGTGCGCTATACTCATAAAGATCTCGAGTTTTCAAATACGTAATGAATGAATGAAAGTCTGGGTCACCCCACCAGGCAGAAAAGCACAGCCAGCTGAGGTGCTGGCTGAGGGCAAAGGTAATACAGAATGGGTAGTAGAAGAAGGTAGTTCTGCCTATCAATTACGACCACGTGATCAATTGCAAAAGCGAGGTCTGTAATTGTCAATGTATTTTACTTTTATGTGCTTATTGCATATCTTTCCTTTGTTCAGGTATGATATATCAGACATGATTGGACTCAGTGTGTTTTCATTTATAAGTATGATCGATTATTGATGATAAGTATAAATGTGATTTTATCAATGTCCAGAAATTATATAATATATATGGCTAAAGAATGTGTACAGGTGTCAAGTTGGCAAGGGGTGGATTGAGGTAGTTAGTTTATTGTGCCAACCTGGCCGATAAACACATGTGGGATTAATTGAAGAGCGGAGAGATATATGGCTTGGTGAGCCTCGCCTCTCTTGTTTCTTGCTCTTTGATCATCGGGCCAGTATGCGGCTGCCTTGCTTGTTCTGTGCCTCCATTTGCAATCTACACTACCTGTGGAACACCTAACCCGTGGACTGTGTCGCTGTAACTTGAGGTTCCTTCAAGACCTGCTTCGCCACACCATTGGAATTTACATCTCTTGAGCTGGGGACTGTCAGACCCTGTCATCTGGCTGACTGTTGGTGACCTGCCTTGCTGTTTGCTGCCTGTGCCCGGACAGCCTGAATTGCTCTACAGAGGACTACCTGGTGGCCCTCAAGACTTGAAGGACTGCCAGTGTCTCCCAACTGTCTCACGGGAGTGAGTTGCACTGAGCCATTTGTACTGCTTTATAATTTAACTGTTTATTTCTTGTGTCTATCTATCTATCTATCTATCTATCTATCTATCTATCTATCTATCTATCTAAACTATTGGCAAAGGTGCATCTACTACTGGTCTCTCCAAGTCCAGAGGCAAGAAGAGCGATGAAGATCAAAAAACACATGGAAGCAAATAGCCCACTGAGTTCATGAGCCACACAGCATCTCTCTGCAACCCTGAGACCAAGAGGACTAGAAGATACCCAGCTATCACTTCCGACTTCCTGAAAGAGCTCACATTGGATAGAACGGGAGAGAAATGTGGAGCAGGACCCCAAATCATACAGGAAGGTAGATTCTGGGTTGGATTGTCTGATGGGACCCTCAAGACTATGGTCTTTGTTGTAGTTAGGTGCCACCCAGTCGCCATAGCAACCCTATGGACCACAGAAGGATGCATTGCCTGGTCCTGCACCACCCTCACAGTTGGCCCTGTACTTGAGCCCATTGTTACAGCCCCTGATAATCCATCTAGTTGAGGGGCTTCTTTCTTTCACTGCCCCTCTATTTTACCAAGCATGGTGTCCTTCTCCAGGAACTAGTCCCTCCTGACAACACGTCCAAGGTATGTAAGACATCAGGATGTAAGACTAAGTCTTGCCATCCTTGCCTCTAAGGAGCACTCCAGCCAGACTCCTTTCAAGACAAATTGCTTTGTCCTTTTGGCAGTTAGTGGAACTCTGAATATTCTTCTCCGGCGCCACAATTCAAATACCTCGATTCTTCTTCAGTCTTCTTTGTTCAAGGTCCAACCCTCACATGCGTATGAGGCGATGGAAATACCATGGCTTGGTCAGGTGCACCTTTGTCCTCAAAATAGCACCCTGGCTTTTCAGTACTCTAAAGAGGTCTGTGCAGCAGTTACCCAGTACAACTCATCTTTTGAGCTCTTAACTGCTGATTGCGGATCCAAGCAAGACAAGGTCCTTGTCAGTGTCGATTGTTTCTCCATTTATCATGATGTCACCTAGTGGTCCAGTTGTGAGGATTTGGGTCTCTTTACATTCAGCGTCTCCACTGAGGAGAAGGTGCCCATGGTCTCAGTGCAGCTCCTCTGAGTCTTGTCCCACAGTCTCGGATGCATCTGGTCTTGGTGGCCTCTGCCACTTCAGACGGAGATTCTTGGAGGCGGTGAATGGTGAGATGTCCGCCCACAGCTCATCAGGCTTTGATGATCCGAGTCCAGTGCTTCATATCTGTGTTGGAGATGTTCTTGATGTTCAGATGGGATAGACTCAGGTCGTATATTGGCTCTCTTGGACTTGTTTCCATTGTCTTCAGCTTTAATCTGAACTTACATAGGAGCAATTGATGGCCTGTTCCAGGGACAAGCCCTGGCCTGGTGTTAGCTGCTGATAATGTGCTTCTTCCTCGTCTCTTCCCAGAGATGCCGTCCATTTGATTTCTGTGTATTCCATCTGGAGAAGCTCACATACAGGGTTGCCATTTGTGTTGTGAAAAGGTATTTGCTATGAAGAAGCCGTGGGTTTTGCAAACTTCTATCCTTCAATCTCTACCTTCATTTCTAGCTACTTCCTCTGTTTCCAGCTTTTGCATTACAATAGCCAATAATTACCAATGCATCTTGCTTGCATTTTAAAAATCAATTTTGGACTTAAGACTGGTAGAATTCAATTTCTTCACCATTAGTTTTTGTGGTTGGTGCATAAATTTGAATCAGCGTTGGTTGGATTTCCTTGAAGGCAGACAGAGATAACCCCATCACAGACAGCATTATCCATCAAAAATACTTTTGAAATGTCCTTGATGACAAGGAATGCAACTCCATTCCTCTTGATTGTGTCTTTCCTGGCACCGTAAACCATAGGGTTTTTGTGATTCAAAATGGCCCAAATCAGTCATTTCAGCTCCCTAATTCCATTACTCCATTCACATCACCATGGTCAAAAGACCCTGTTAGTCTGGGTACAATAGAGAAACAAATCCACAGAAACTCATGTATAAGAGAGAGTTTTATGTAAAGGTTAAGTGCGCATCAAGAAAACATCCCAACCCAGTGCTGCCCAAGCCCACAAGTCCAACATTAACCCAGATGTCCGACACCAATCCACAAAGTCCTCCTTCATCTCACAAAACACACACAGTGATGCCGACTGCAGGAGGAAAGCCGAATCAGTGAGCGCATAAGCATCTCAGCGCTGGCAGGGGTCTTCACACGACTGCTCCAGCACCCAGGGCTGCATCTGAGTAGGTCCATGTGACTTTTCCTCAGGGATGTCTTGCAGGAAGTGAGCCTTGCCAGCTGAAGCAGGGAACTGGCTAAGGCAGCTGCACCCTGGTCCGACCATCAGAAAGCAAGAGACCCGAGAACTAGAAAGGCGAGGCTCACCGAGCCATTTATTCTTCTGCCCTTCAATTAACCCCACATGTGTTTATCGGCCAGGTTGGCACCATTCACTACCTCAGACCCGATCTGAGAAGGCAGCTTTTCCTCAGTCACATTTCGAGTGCCTTCAGACTGGAGGGGTCCATGTTCCAACAGGGTCTCAGACAACGTGCGTCCCTTCATGGGACTGTCAGCCTCTGACGGTGCTTCCCAGTGGGCACAGGGGTTTCAGGGCTACCTTCTCAGAAGTGGGCATTGTGTGTTCTTCCTCTGGAAGCTCCGCTGTGCCCTTGGGTGACCCTGCTGGCATGTGAAATACCCACCGGTATTTCAACGTTTCCAGCAACCCACAAGCCACCACAGTAGGACAAAGTGACAGACAAGGGTGGCCTGTTAAGGCTGGAACTGAACACCCCCCCCACCCCGTGTTAGCATAATCAACCACTGGAGATCCAAAGGGCAACATTTACCCCAGGACAGAGTTCAAAGGTTAGGGAGGAAGGAGTGCGGGGAACAGGAAGTACAGAGAGGTGGTGGGAGAGGTGCTGGTGTCTCCAGGGGGACTGCAGTGGGTGAGTTGAGTCAGATGTGCACGAACTGCTGAATGAAACACAATGAGCGGAGCCGCTCTGCAAACCTTCGCCTAATTCACAATCAGGAGGGTTTTAAAAAAAGGCACTAAGTTATTTTTAGTATACTCACAAGATTGTGTAACTACCACCACAATCCAATTTTAGAACATGTTGGTTTTCACTGAGCAGTTTTTGTACCCATTCGCAGGAGCGCCAGTGACAATGCAGCACCCAGATGCTAACAAATGATCGGCTCTTTGACACACCCCCCCCCAGTTGTTCCTTGCTGCTGGGGAGCAAGATGTGGCAGCTGCCCTTTGGGAGAGTTTTCTCGGCACAGTCCCATCTGGTGGAACTGGTTCTGGGGGGCGAAGGGTTTCCCATTTGCCGCGAGGAGTTGAGCGATCAGCATGTTCGGGGGCTTCGTCTGGGCGACCGGACCCAGTGCCTCTCACAGCTGGAGCGCCAGTCAAGGGTCAATGCCCATCTAGGAGGCAAAGAGATTCTTGCCTCAGCTGAGATCATAGAGTTAGCTCCCGCTGGGTTTCATCTACATGGCACCGTTCTAGCTCTGACCTTTAGGTCTGTGATCTGAGTTCATTTTTGTGTTGGGGGTGGAATCTGGAGCTAAATGAACCTTTTGGCTAGGCAATTGCCCCAGCACCATTCACTGGAAAGACCATCCTTGCCTCTACTGAAAAGCCTTGGTAACCTTGTGAGACTCCGTTGGTCAGAAGTGTAAAGGCTGATATTCCTGTTCCCAACGCTGTTCCAGTGAACTATCTCTATATTTTCATTTAATAAAGTTGCAGCCATTGAGTGCATTTAACCTCAGAGGGATCCTTCTTATACAGGGTTTCTGGGACCGCCCCCCTTGGCAGGAGCAGACAGTCGGATCCCCCTCCCGATGGGCTTAAGCCACCATCCTTGTGGTTACCAGCCGGTGCCTAACCGACGGCACCACCGGCGTTAATAAGTCCAAATAAAATCGCAGACCGTTTAAGATCCACCCTCTTGCATGTAGAGTTCTGAATTCTGACAAAAAGAGCTTGGTTCAGCTGACACCCTGTGCTGGGACTTCTAGCCTTCAGAAGTGGGACAGAACACAGTTCTGTTGTGTTAAATCACCTGCTGGTGGTGCCTTTGCTGGGAGCAGCAGCGTGGGTAAACAGTACTGACAGCACGCACCCGGGGAGAGCAAACCCGTCTGCAGAGGAAGAAGCCCGGCCAGCACCCTCCTGAGCAGTCAGGATGGCTGGGGCGCAGGCAGTGGAGAAGAACGCCGTGCTTGGTGAAGAGGGGGCTCACTGACAGGGAGGAGGACCTCGTGTGTCTGAGAGGTGATTGACTCCATGACTTCTCGCATGAGGACGACCCTGGACTGGGCCGGGTCTCCTACTGCGCAGTCGCTGAGTCCAGACAGATGGGCAGCCTGTGAGCATCGAGTAGGCATCTGGTGATAAGGCAAGGAAGGTGAAGGAAGGTGGTTAGCTCTGTAAGGACCGCGTGCGCCGCTCTGTGGGGTTGGGAGGTTCTTCCCTTTAAGGGGACCTTCTGAAGTGTCCCCCGATTTGTTTTTCAAAGGAAACCATCCTACTTTTGCATATGCTAGAAACCTCTATCATTTTTTTTTTATTGGAAAGCTTCTCTCCCAAATCTCTCGAGTGTGGTTGAGCATGGGACGATGGTACCCCGTCCTGGGAGGAGCCGGATCCTCACAACATTGCAAGCTGGACGGAGAGGCAGGCTTCCAAAACCCAGGTCTGCGTCTCGGATCTGGGCATGCCCCATGGCCCCGGCCAGACAGACCTGGGTGGAATTCCTCCTGGCAGCAAGAGTCCCAGTGACCTGCAGAGGAGGCCCTTCTCTGCAGAAATGGCTTCTGGAGGAGCGGTTGTCTGGAAGTGACCTGAGATGACCCGGCCACCACAGTGAGCTCCAGGCTGGGGGAGCCCTCCAGCCCCAGCGAATCCCAGTCTCAGAACTGGATGTCAAGGGCAACCCCACAGGCAGAGAAGCCACCTGTACCCTTGTGCCTGGATGTTTACGCTGAAGCCTGTGGGAGGGAGAGGGCCGATTTTGTTGCGTCTTAGCAGGATTCCAGAAGGCAGGGGCCAGTGCAGCCTGCTGCCCGCATGGCTTCCAGAACCATCTTCATCCCTGGCTGCCCCTCAGGCACTGAGCTGGCCGGTACCGGTGTGTAGTTGGCTAGGGATGCCCAGGGTCACCTAGAGAGCATGGCTGTGAGGCTCCTGATTGGCAAGTTCAGGGATCAGAGTGAGTCATCTCTTCAGCATGTTCAGGGGCTTAGGCTGGGCAACTGGACTCATCTATGTCCATCACCTACCTGGAACGTCTGAGACAAGTATCATTCCTATTTTACAGACGGGGCCCAAGGAACGAGAGAAGGATTCACCGGAGAGGTCAGACTCAGCCAAGTTTGCACATTTATCTCCTGCCCTCGATCCACAGTACTGGTCACTGTGAGAGGCCTGGGCCACTGGGGGCCCTGGAGGTGGCAGCTGGCTTGGATTTGAGTGCGATGCAGGACATCTGTGATGGCAACTCCGTTGTCCACTGCTTGGGAAGCTCTCAGGGCACTGTGGGGTCATCCTCAAGTGGCTGAGACCTCTGGCTTCTTAAGGAGGTAGCAGCCAAGAAGTGAAAGTTTGGGGATAAGGGAGCCCTCAGAATCAGCACCAAGATTCCCCAGCTCAGAGGATGAGGGGGAAGGCTGCGCCCCTGCACCTGAAGGGACTGCCACCTTCTCCAGACGCTGGGCAGCTGAAGGGACTGACCAGTAGAGACGTGTGGTTGAGGAAATCCGAGCTGGTGTGAAAGACGGGCACACTGAGGCAAAGGTAAGAGCAAGGGCCCTCAGATACTTTCTTTCCAATATTCATTTACTGTGTTTGATGAGAAAAGTGACATGTTTACTAAGGAACATTTCAAAAACATGGACATTCTTCATAGTCTCCCCACACTGAGGAGGGTCCAGGCACCGAGAGCAGGGGTCCCAGGGCTCTGAGGGGGGTGTCCCCCAGGGCCTGCGTGTAGGACGGGCACAGGTAGAGGCTGCTGTGTGTCACAGGCGCCAACTTCCAGAGCTAGCAGGGTTGCTGTGACCAGTGGGGCCTGGTGCCCGGGCACTCCAGGTCTTTGGAACACTATGGGCCTGCAGGGGAGGGACTCTGCAGAGGAGTGACTGCCCTGCATGGTCAGCCTCTTTGCCTGCTCAAGGGTGGAAGGAAGGAAGGAAAGGCTGGAACCAACTTTCTGGATCTTGGGATGAGGTGGGGTGTGGTCCTGGAGAAACCCACCTTGCCAACCGATGGGTCATCAAAGTTCCAGCCAGCTCCTGTTCTCCACATCCCCACCCCCACCCCACCCCCACATCCCGTTCAATGACATTTACACATTTCCGTGTTTCGGAGCAAAAGGCATCCTGGTGCAGATCCCAGGGGTCAACATCAAGCCAGTGACCCTTGGCTGGTTCCTCCCTCAGTGCCCCAGGGCCGGGCATCCTGGAAGGCTCCTTTCTTGGGGATGATCCACATGAACAGGTTGTAAAGCCTTTCTTAGGCCCTGGAGTTCCATCAGGGACCTGGAGTCGGAGAAAACACTGACTTTATACTTGGGGATTGGGTTTTATGGTACATTTGGAAAAAGAGATTTCCAGCAGACAGAGAGGGAGGCCCAGAGAGGGCAGGGGTTCACCCAACTTGCGCCTGCGTTCCCAGTCTGTGCGGCAGGCAGACCCTCAGCATCCAGATGGGCTGGGGGCATCGAATCTTGGGGCAGTTGAACATCACAGGCTGAAGTTCAGGGAGTAGGGGGTTTGGGCTGAGGCAAGTCTCTGAGGCCACCGGGCCTACGAGCTCCGCATGGGAGGGACCGTAGAGCACCAGGTACCTGGTGGCTGACAAGGGTTGTGTTCCACCAGGTTTATCTTGGGGCATGGGGTGGGGGTGGGTGGGGTGCTGATGGAGATGAGGAGGCTAGATCACTTCTTAAAGCCACTGCACCTTTTTGGTGCCTGGATGGTGGAGCTGGGCCTAGGGCACTGTGTGCAGACCGAGTGGATGTTCTGTGCCCATGCGGAACCGTGGACAAAGGCACACGCTCACCACTGTGCCATCTCTTGCGTCTGGCCCGAGGAGATCCTCCAGGGCACGGCTGAGGGGGTATTCGGACATGGGTACAGGGTGTTGCTCCAATTTCTATAGGACCCCTCCTATCTACCCAGCCTCGGCTCCCGGCTCCCCCGCCCCCGCCAGCACTGCCAGCAACCTCTGATGCAGGTTCCCCCACCCCACATAACTAGGCCAGAAGGTCCCGGGGTGCGGCTAGGCGAGCAGGGACACCCAAGTCCTGTGTCCTCACATCACCCTGGCAGGTGACATGCGCCTACTCTTCGGAGGAGCTGGAGGGCGCCAGGGCCCACAGAGCCACTGCGGGCTCGTCTGCACGTTCCTCGGCCTGGCCGCTTCGGCTCAGGGGTGCATCAGCCTGGGGAGGCCGCGCTGTCGGCCCCCGGGGCCTCGGAGCGCCCCCTCCACGGCGTGGGGTCGGGCCTCGGGGCGGCTCCCGCGCCCCCGCCCGCCGGCCCAGCCGCGCGCCTGCAGTGCCACCCGGCGGCCGCCGCGGGGAGTGCCACCCGCCCGGCGCCCGAGGTTCCCAGCGGGGACCAGCGGGCACCCCCGGCGAGGGGGCGGCGCCGGGCGGGCCGCCTGCCTCGGGGCGCTTCCCCTCCCCCGCTTCCTCCCCGCTCCTGGGGCGCCGGGAGGGTGGGGGGGATCCTGCCGGGCGGAAGGGCAGGGCGGGGCACCCGCGCTGGGCTGTGACCCCGCGGGTTTCACTTCTGGGTCCCGCCGCAGGGGTGCTGGGGGGCAACCTGGGGTGGGCGGACACGTGGGCCAGCCGGGGCCGACGCCCGAACCCCGAGGGAGCGATGTAGCCTCTACCTCTGGGGTGTCACGCGACTCATCCCAGCCCCCATTTTCCACCTCCCCGCCCCGTCGGTTCCGCACCGTTGCCCCCCTTCCGTATCCCCCCCAACCGCCGCCGCCGGGGCTGCCGACCCCCAGAGAGGCCGGGGCGGCGTGGGCGGCGGGAGGAGCGAGCTGTGAAGCCGCAGGCGGCGGGCTGCGGAGCCGCCGGGCTGTTTCTCAGAAGTGCAGCTGCCCCTCCCCGCACATCCCCCCCAACTCCCACCTTGCACCCACACCCTGCCCCCCCAGCCCCCGTCCGTCCTTCGCCTGCCTCTCCCTGTCACCCCAAGCCGGGACCCCGGTGCTGCATGGAATACCCGAGGGCCAGGGAGTTCGGAGCCAGCCGCAGGGCCCCCAATCCAGAGCCTGGCAGCTCTCGTGCCAGGCAGGGAGGGAATCTGCCACCAGCACCCACCTCCCCACCCCCCCTTTGTGGGCTAGGATTGGAATTCATGTGGCCAGTTAAGAGTGGTTTGGAAAAGGGGCCACCCTCCCCACCCCACCCCATCCCAAGCTGCAGCCCCTCTCCCCCCATTCCAGAGGTTGGAGAAAGGCCCCAGCCTGGCTGGGGCAAAGGGGAAAGGCGTTGGGGGTGGCTGTGAGCCCCAACTCCAGGCAGAGCCAAGGCTCAGGAAGGAATGGAAGGGAAGCGCCCAGCTCCCCACTGAGCGGCAGGGCCACCATGGAGCCGAAGTCCACGTGCTCCCACGGAGGCTGCCGGAGGCTGCGTGTGCGCGCGCCCCCGCACAACACACTAACACTCAGGCACACACACACACACACACACTCACTCACTCACTTAGGCACTGGCACAGACCCACAGAGAGCTGCGGTGCTGAGAATGTAATTCCAGTGGGGGTGTCATGGGGATGGAGCCCGTGGAAGGACAAGCCTGGGGGAGGAGGTGGCGCCTGCCCCCCTAGTTCCCATCTCCGCCCCCAGTGCTGCGGTTTATTTGACTAGACAGCTCTTCTGGGCCAGGGGGCCAGAGGGTTGAGTGGGGGGGAGGTGAGGTGATGGGAAAAGACAGTTCTGGGGCTTCCTGCCCCCTCACTCCTAGGGAAGGGGGGCCGTTTACATCACCCACAGGCCCTCTAACCCCAACCTTTCTTCTTTCGACCCTGCACGCTTTCCTGGAGTCTGCCGCTCTATTCTGGGGGGGAGTCTGTTACTCGGAGGGAGCAGCTGCCTACTTCACAGGTCAAGACAGAGTTAAAACAAACCGCAGTGAATTCAACACCCCGTGTCCTTCAGGGACTTTCCATGACACCTTCCTTCCCCCCCCTCTCCCCCAAGCCAGGGAGCACCTCCCCAGGGGGCCTCCTCACCCCAGGTGCAGTAAGCTTTTGACTTTTATGCAAACAACTGTCTGAGCTGGGAATGCTCCCCACCCAGGCACCCAGAACTTTTGCTTGGGTCCCAATGCATTCCCACCGGGGCTCTCAGCCTTCCCAGCTCCCACTCCAGGGCCTGGGACAGGTGCTAGGGCCCTCTCTAACCTGCCCTCAGCTGGCAGTTGCCTGCAGGTGGAGGTGGAGGCACGGAAGCCTAGGTGGAGCTGGTGGGTTGAAGGATGGGGGAAGGGAGGAGGGTACAGGTGTGGGGTGGCATCCACAGCTGGCCCACCACACGCTGAAGTATTACATGAATTCCCAGGAGGGACCAGCACTGAAGCCATCAGTCCTCAGCTCAGCTTGAGGCACTGGGGCCGATGCTCTCCCCGCTGGTCCCTAGCAAGGGCCCAAGGAGCTTCCACGGAGGGAAGGGAATGATATGGGGAAAACCAACTACTGAAAGGCCGTAGGAAAACACATTTCATATCCAACTACAAGGCAGACGCCTGCATTCTCTCCCTGGGTGGTAGACAACTTGCTGGAGACCCTCTGAGCAGTCTGGGGCTACAGAGGAGCCACATGCCCCCCACCCTCCCTAACGTTCAGAAAGATGCCTGGTGGCCAGGTTGGCAGTTGGAAACAGCTAGCTGCTCCTCGGGAGAAAGACAGGGCTTTCTACTGCCACACAGAGTTACAGTCTCAGGAGCCCACAGGGACAGTTTCCTCCGTCCTATAGGGACACGGTGAGTCGGCATCAACTGGAAGACAGTGAAACATCCTCCTGTCTCTTCCACAGAAGAGGGGGCGGGGAGGGGCTTTGGGTGAGGCTGAGCAGAAGGCCAGACCACCTATCAGCCTTTTCCCAGCATGCTCTCAGAGAACACAGCTACCAAGACTCAGGAAGCCCTGCTCCCAGGAGTTTCCCGAGAACATCTAGGCTTGGGCCTCCAGTAACCCAAACATGAGACTGAAATGTACTGCAACTGGAGTTTCCCAATGTGGATGAATAAGATGCCACTGTGGTTCAGGAAGAGTCCCTGCTGGCAGGGATGGAGGGAGAAGCAGTGGCCGGAACTGGACACGCGGTGCCCCATGCAAATAAGGGACAGGCACGCATGGCGACTGCTCTTGAACACACCAGTATTTTTTATTTGTTTTTTCTTAGTATAAAAATGAAACATGATATCAAAAAAATACCCTTGAAAACAATCAGCAGGGTTATTTTCCATGTGCCGGCGACGACACATCTATTATGGCTTCAGCGAGGCTGGGTATGGCTACATTTCATAAGCAGTCTTTCCGGAGGCCATCGTCACAGAGGAGCAGGGTGCCCTGTTGGACGCCAGGTAAGTGAAGGCCCAGAGGTCAGAGGTCATTCGGGGCTGGGAAGGCCTTTTCCAGGAAGCCCAGATGGGAAGGAGTGGTGAGGCAGGCTGTCAAACCCCTTCTTTTCAGGGGCTCCTTCCCCACTCCACAAACCTCTTTCCGTTTCAGTGCTCCTCCCACCCCCCGGCCCCACTCTGCCGCCAGGGTCATCCACAGACCACACGTGTGGCGGCTTTGGCAACCAGAGATTAAAAATAAGCTTTGGTTTTTCCAGTAGCCAAAATGATCCCTCACCAAAGCTCACAGACTGAGGCACCTGAGAATGCAAAACCACAGTCTGGGTGAAGGGGTGTCTGCTTTTTAAATGACCTGCTAATTCTTTGCAACCCACAGTCATTTGTTTTCTGTGAACCCAAGGCAGCAGGCCCACTGGAAAGCCAGCCCCCACCCCCTCTGTCTGCTAACCTGGAAAAGTCCTCGTCTTAATGAGTCACTGGAAACAGGATCAGTCATTTTCCCAGCTGCCCCATTTTCCTAACATGCGAAAATCTCTGGCCTGGGTCTTTCGGAGAGAGGTCGAGGCACAAGCTACTCTTGTGCCTGGAAGGTGGAGCCCCAGATGGGAAGGGAGCAGGTGGGTGCCTCCGTGGGGCTTCCTCCACGCTTTCTGGAATGGGGCCAGTGGAGAGATGGGCAGTAAGGATCATTCGAGGAAAACTCTTTTCAGTGGCTTGGGGCACTGATGGTTGAAGGCTCCGGAGATGAGGGAGCAGCAGGGGGTTACCACACGCATTCCCGAGATGCACTGCTTTCTACCCTGAAGTATTAAAACAACGCAAAGATCACCAGCGGAGGCAACTGACTACCAATCGTGACCCCAGGGCATTCTCCTGGCGCTCAGTCCAGACACAACAGCAGAGTGGGAAATCTGGAACCATCCAATGGAACCCACCCCCATCCCGAAGTCACATGAGCCTGTAGGTCCTGTAATGCCCTTCCATTTTGAATCATGGCACGAACATTGCCATCTCAAGTGGTCACCCGATCGATACTCAGGCAAGACGATCCATGCATGCACCAGACAGCCCACTGTCCCAAAAGAAGCTCCCGGGCAACTGCTGCCAAGTACAAGAACCTGTGGGTTGCACTGATGGCCTGGTGGGGGGCAGACTCCACGAGGGGGCTTCCAGAAGCTGGGAGGCAAATGGAATAGAAAGATCCTGGAAATTTCTGAGGGCCTTTGGAAACCCCTTACTCATCCACAGCTGGTGCAAGGCAGAGGGCATTTTGGGTTGCTTCACGGGGCTCACACCAGATGCGGAGCCCAGGCCTCTTTCCCAGCAGGTAATCAGCCCTCCCAGCCCCGGGTCACTGCTCATTCTCAGGGCCTTCAGTCCCTCTGCCTTAGAGAGCACGGTCCTTTTCCTAAGGTGGTCCCCATCTAACCTTTGGGGCAGCTCAACATTGCCCTCTTTACCGGGCTGTAAATCCCGAGGCCTGCCTAAGGAAATTCTACAAACTATACTTTCTCTCACTGGAATTTCCAAACATCCCCTGGGACCAACAAACCGTCTCTCCATCACAGGCTTGTCATCTGCCCTTGAACCTGTTCTCAGAAGCACTGCTGTTTTCCCTCCAAACATGCTAGCCCTCGCATTCCTCAGGGGACAAAGCATAAAAACAAAGCAGAGGAGCCTGCAGGAAGGGTCTTTTGCAAACAGCCTAGATGCTGCTTGTAAAACATGCACACGAGATGGGTTGCCAGCACAGGCTTCACACATTGTTTTTTTCAACGATTCTCCTTTGGCAAAAATAAATCCGGGGTCATCTTCTGTCTGGGCCACGATGACTATAGGCCTCGGGAAATGTCAAGCTTGGCACTTAAAGGTGAGACATTTTATCACCGAGACAAGTCAGAAGCTGAGTCAGTAACAGCTCCCAATGGTAAGGAAACATCAGGTTAGCATTGGTCCCCAAGCAGATGTCTTTTCGGAAGAATGAATGGAGAACTCTGAAGGCTGGTGGATGAATTAGTAGCTTGTTTTTGCTGCTGCTGGTGGTGCCGCGGAAGAGACTCTGGTATTTAGTTCTCTGCCACCAGGCAGTATGAGAAAGGGGGCATCTGAGGCCTGGTTCTCCTCCTGCTGCACCCTCACCCCAGTTGGCTGGAAGGGGCACCTGCATGGGTTTGACTGCTCCTCAGATGGCGGCCACCTGAATGGAGGGAGACTGGATGAGGAAGTCATTGTGCCACGGGACCAAATGTCACTGACCAAGAGTCAGAAGTTAGCCCCGAACTTGCTCTCCTCTGTAGCCATTGGGCCAGGATGCCCCTCGCTCGCTACCAGCTAAAGTGTGGAGGGTAAGTAGAGAAGGAAGTGTTTACCTGTGTGGCCGTAGCCACTTGCACGTCATCTTGGCTCAACTTCCCTCCCCTGCACATTCTCCGTGCAGCCATGGGCCTGAGACAATGCCCAGACCACTGTAGTGGTGCCCACACGCTGGCTCAGAAAATGACCGCAGGAGGAGACCCGTGAGCCACTTCATTTATCACAGGAAAGAGGAGGAAGAGGAGGCAGGCTGCATCTAGCAAGAGAGACCCCAGGCTGGTGGGGATCGGCTTGAGCCTCACCATTGCGTGATGTGGAGGTTGATTTCCTCAACAAAGGTTTCCCTCATCTGGGAGAGATGGCCCCTTCCCCAAACATTCTCTCCTCTCAGTCCTTGCTTCCAAATGCACTTTCCCTTGACTCCCAAAGGGTCACACAGCTCTTCGTTCACAATGGGTATAAGCACTTTGGTGTAGCTTGGGGTGTAGGGTGACAGCAATACAGTGATGTGCTGAAGCCGATGCACCTACACACATCTCGTTCTTTAGCGGGAGTCTCAAGCATGTTGGGACTGTTGCCATGGAGTCTTCTAGACCGCCTTCCCTGAGACAGACACCAAGCCAGCATGACAGATAAGCCACTTGTGCAGTCTGAGGTGGAACGCCTGAGTTACTGGCAGGGTTGAGAATGAGCCCTTCTGAAACATCAAGGCAGACACATGAAGCGCTCATCTACCAGGAATTCGGAATGCTTGGCTCTCATATGAAAACTGGCTCCATGAAGTTGTCCCTGGAAGCAGAATTTATTTCCTCTAGCACACGGTCTTTAGAAGGGGGCTGCGGGGGCGGGGGGAATCTTTGGCAAGCAGCTGCAGGCGCCCGTTTGTGTGCACACCTTGGGGCGAGATCAAAATATCTTCTTGTGTTATGTTGCTCCTCACCCTTTTCATCCTATTTACAACTCCGTGGTTAAAGGAAAAAATGAATGCACTATCATTTTCACACTAAAGGCATGTGAAACGCAGATTCACACGTGTACTCTTCTGGGCCACACCCGTAAATTAAAAAGCTGAAAAAAATAACTCATGGTGGCTTCATAATTACATGACTTTGATGCTGGAAGGGAACTTAGGGACCATCTAAACCCAGCTCTTGTTTTATGGCGAGGGAAGCTTACTTGTAAGAGCTAAGAGACTTGCTCAAAGCCACGTTGCCAAGAGCAGCAAATGCAGAATTGGCCAACAGCTTTTGTGAACCGCTCCTTCACCTCTGACCCCATCCTAGTGCTAATTTTAAAATGATCTTCGCAGTTCCCCTTAATAACATGTCCCTCCTTATTATTAGTGATAAAAATGACCGGTTCATCTGCAGACCCAAGATGAGACTCTCAAGCAATCTTAGATCACAGAGGTTCTATGGCTAATGGGGGGAGATGACCGGATGGGGTAGGACTTCCAGCAGAGGGGTGCTTCCCTCCACCCCCATCAGGCAGCTCAGTTTTGACCTAACACCCCAGACATCGATCCCTGCTTCTCCTTCAGGGAGAAGGGAGATGATACTATGTGTCTCCAGCACTACAATATGCCGTATTAAAAACATCACCGGCAAGTTTGTAGGTCAGGACTCCCCAAAGGAGAATTGCTGTTTCTTCCTGTTGGAGCGGGCCCCTCCGATCCTGATCAAAGAATAGATGGGTCGCCCCCAGTGGACAGCTTTCCAGAATTTCGATGACCGTCTAAGACCATAAGCTCTTCCGGGATAACATTTCTCCTGCAGACGTTTGGTTTAGTCCAAAGCAGCTTGTAATTGGATTCCGAAGGAAGGGTCAAAGTGGAAGTGTCATTAGATTGCTCTTTTTTTTTTTTTTCTCAAGCCTGTGCAGAGGCAGCAAAGGGGTCTGATGCTCAGTGAAGGCACTGAGCAGTCACAGACACTTATCTTTCCCTGAGCCTCTACCTGGGGGTAGGAGCCCTGGTGGCATAAGGGTTATGAGTTGGGCTGTGACCTGAAAGGTCAGCAGTTCGAAACCACCTGACACTATGGGAGAGAAAGACAGAGCTTTTGCCTCCCATGAACAGTTACAGTCTCAGAAACCCAACGGGGCCGTTCCACCCTGTCCTATAGGGCCACTCTGAGCTGGCATTGGTTTGATGGCAGTGAGTATATTTGTGTGTTTGTTCTGGTCGACTTTAGGGTGGGGAGATGAAGCCCCAACCCAACAGCTGTGCTTTAAGTACAGAAAAGCAGGCTTTCCAAGCAAGGTCAGCCCTCTGTCTCTCTGGATCTGGACATTTGGCCCAAAGCCTCTTCCACGTCTGACTATGGCACCTGAAGTACATGTGGGGCTGGCCTGACCAGCGGCACACTTCCGCGATGGCCAGCCAGTCTGTTGGCTGCAAGAGGCCGGGACGTAATATTCCACTGGCTTTTAAATAGCATGCCATTCAAGTGGTTGGAAAACAGAGGCGTCACCAAAGTACTAACGTGGCAGGCTTGCAGTAGGTTTTGAAATGAAGACAGCGTTTCTCTGGAAGCCCCTGTGAAGGGGACTCATTGGGCCCTAAAATGACATGAAAAGGCACTTAGAACTAAGTTTTGAGCGCATGTGCGTGTGAGGGGGTTGTGTGAGGGGGGGTGCGTAGAATCAATTCTCAAAAGAGGAGGCCGGTGCCTTGGGCGCGTCCGAAGGGCGACATTCACTTCAGCATGGGCCTGTGTTCTCCGCGGGCGATGTGGGACGAGAACTCATAGCGGTCATGGCTTCGGTACCCACACATGTTACACTCAAACGGATCTCGGAAGCCATGGCAGCCCATGTGAATGGTGAACATCACGTAATCCAGGAAGAGGACGCGGCAGTGGTCACACCGGTACACATCCATCACCTCCCCTTCCCTGCTGATGACTCGGACGGAGTCCCTTGGGCAGAGCGGCGGGGGCTTGAGGAGCTCGTAGGCACGGGGGACCTCCTTCAGGAGTGGTATCCCATTACGGGGCCGAGGCAGGACCACGTGGCCCTGCTGGTAGATGTGGCTCTGGCGTTCCTCGTGGTTGCTGTCAGTGTCCGTGGAGTCCTGGCCACTGTGGTTGGGGGACAGGGCTCTCTCAGGAGGCCCGCTCTTCTCTGTCAGGTGCATGATCTTCTTCTCCAGGTCCTGGGCGGCACCGTTGGGCATCTCTGCCCGAGTGAGGGCAATGGGATACGTGGTGTTGATCACAGGGACCATCTCCGAGGTAGGCGCGGGTGGGGTCTGCACTAAGGGGCGCAGGGCTTCGGCGCCGAGATAGCTGATGGCATTATTGATGGCCTGGTCCATCATCCGCGTCTGGATGAGTTCGCTCTCCTTCTCAAACATGTAGCCGGGATTATAGCTGGCATCAAAACAGTGGCGCTTCTCACCTAGAACGGGTGAGAGAAAGGGTTACAAAGGCAGAGGGGGGAAAAAATAAGGTAGATATTTCTCAGCGTTTTCACGGCAAAGAAGGCCCCGGTCGATGGTGCTCGAGAACACGCCTCTCCAGTAGAATGGTCCCCAGGGTGGCATCGTTGCCTCCGGAGCTGCTGCTTGGTGGCAAGGTGAATGAAGCCAAAGAGAGGGTCGGAGCCCTTCCTTCCGCACAGCATGTCCACTGCACGGGGCACAGGGAGCCCGAGAGAGGAGAGAGACCGGCGAAGGCATAGAAGGGGGGGCTTGGGAATCGATCATAAGGATCGACATAGAACCCCTCCCAGGGGACGAACAACAGAAAAGTGGGTGAAGGGTGACAGAGGACGATGCAAGATATGAAAATAATCATCTATAATTTATCAAGGGTTTGTGGGGGGAGGAGTAAATGAGGGGCTGATGTCAAGGGCTCATGTGAAAGATAATGCTTTGAGCATGATGGTGGCCACCGTGTACAAATGTGCCCGACACAACAGATGGGTGTATGGGTTATGATAAGAGATGTAAGAGTCCCCAATAAAAGTTTTCAATAATAAAAAAGGGCAGGGTTTCCAGGGGGCAAGGGGTCCCCCATTGTGTCTAGGAGGGTTGAGGCCTCATTCATCATTCATGCACTGTTGAAACACAGCCACCTACCGCCCCCTCTCTTGTTTTTCATTGGCTATGTTCTGCTTGTCCTCCAGACAGCCAGGGGGATGGGAGTGCTACAAAGTGGGGGTGCTGGGTGACTGGTCCCCACAGGCTTTCCAAAAGCTAGATATCTGAAAAAAATACCCCCAGGAGGCCAACCTGCTGTTCTACCCAACTGGCGGAGATTTCGGTACAAGCATTTCAGAGGCAGAAAGCCTTCGGAAAGCAAGCTCACCACCAGGGATTCACTCTCTGCCCCTCCTCTCCTGGTGACAAAAAACATGTCCACATGGTGTATGTGGTCATGCGTAGGTCATTAGGGCCTACCCAGGACTTAACTGACAAAATGTATTTGTGGTCACCTTCTCCTGCTTATGTCAACCTGCTGAGCGATTTTGAAAATAGAGTTTAGCCACCTTCAGGTGTGTGGGTGGTGTGTGTTAGAGACAGAGGCTCTTTGGCCACAGGCACAGCGGGGTCTGCAGCGATGGCAGCTGAGCTCAGTGGGGAGAGGCGTGCGGCCAGGACAGCAGAGAGCATGGAGCAGGCCTCGGGTCCTGGAAGTGAGGCGAAGGCATCTGCGGATGCTTCTGTGTTCTGCCGACCCTGGGGTCTGGAGACATTTGTTGAACCTTGTCTTCCTCTTCTGTCCCTCCTTAGGCATGCTGTGGTCAGCGCCACACAGGGATCATGGATGAAAACAAACAGACACTCGAGAAGGCAAAAGCACCAGAACACTGGCCCCCAGCCTAGTGGGAGAGAACGCAGACCAGCAGACAGGGAGCCAGAGACAAAGGTCACGTGAACAGTTGTCAGTTGGCTGCTTTGTTACACAGGCTTGGGTTTGTACTCTAAATTCTACGGTAGAGGCATGAAGGCCGAGAGTAACATGTCTTACAAACAATCATAAGGGAACGCATACGGCGAGATGAAGTCTTGTCACCCTTACCTCTAAGGAGCAAGCTAGTTTGGTGCAGATTATCTATTTAAACATAAGGAAATGCAAAACATCCCAGAGTAGCTGGGGCAGGGAGAGCACTGGGTGCGGATTCGGACGAAGAGCTGATCTGGTTAGGAAGTGGATACTCAGGCTCTAGAGCTCAGACATCCCAGTGGAAGAGAGCGGGGAGGGCTTGATTCTCACCTTCCACGAGAGGGACCTGTGTTCAGTTCAGGTCGTAGTCAGGGGACCTCATGCGCAGACACCACTCATCTGTCAGTGGAGGTGTGCGTTTTGCTGGAATGCTGAACTGAGTTCAGGGAGCGCCCAGACACAGAGATTAGGAAGAAAGGCCTGGCTACCATCATCTAAAAACCAGCCAATGGGAACTCTAGGGATGACAACCATCTGATCGGCAGCCCACGGTGGGAACAGTGTAGGACTGGCGGTATTTCCTCTCTCTGTGTGTGGGCTCTGAGTTCTGAGCTGGGGCTGACGTCACAGCTCCTGGCAGCAGGGACAAGATGCAGAGAGGGGACATGAATGAGAGCAGAGTTGGGGACACACGGGGTATGTAAGAGAGTCTGGTGAAGGCGAGGTCAAGAGGCACGAAGCCAAGTGTTTCTTAGACTTCACTCATTCACATAGTCCTTCACATCCTGACATCTGCACACACCTCAGTGCTGTGGCTGAGCACGGGTGCTCCAGAACCAGCTGGGCCCCATCAGTTACTTTGGGCCTAATCTGCCCAAACTGCCATAGCCTCACATAAAACGTGGCTCAGAATAACCACGTCTACCTCGTGGGGTCACTGGAAGGAGCTTAGCACAGTGCCCGGTATATAAAGAACACTTTTCCCCTGGCCAAAAATAAAATAAAAGAGAGAGAAAACTTCATCACAGATATAAACAGAAACCAGAATCATTTGCCATCATTAGAAGGTAATTATGAAAAATAAAGACTTTGAAGCAAAGTAATTCATTGCCTTCTGCTAAGATACTGCCATGAGCACAAGGCTTTGACACAAAGAGCCCCTTCCTCCTTGTTCAACAGAGATTAGCAAGCATGAGATTCATATGAGAAGCAACTAGCACCAAGGGGCGGATGAGTCTTTCAATTTGGTGATCAAGAAGGCTGAAAACAGGCTAAGAACAACATCCCTTTCTTATTAAGTAAGCCAAACTTTTAAAATGCCCAATGCCCATTTAATCCCGGTAGCGTACACCCCAGATTTTGGGAAATTCTGAAAGATAAATATGGTGGGGGTGGGGGGGGTGGCAAATGACAGCAGGTTGTCGAACTGAACGAGTGTCTTTGGATCTAAACGAGCCGCAGACTACCACACGCCCTGGGCCAAGGGAGGCTTGTGGCCAAATGTGTTTCAGGGCATTCCTGGAATAGTAGTGAGTGAAGTGGAACAGCCGCGAGAGAAGCTGGAGCTATTGGATCAATGTCTCCTGCATCCCCATCCCAAGGTGACAGTTTCTAGACAAATAGCCCAAGGGGGCGAAAAACTTGACCAGAGAAACACTCCATCACGGGCAGCAGAACAGTCGACCTTTGCCAAGGTCGTCAGTGACAGAGGCCTTGCTCAACTTCTAGGTGGGATGTTCTTTTCGATCACAACAGGAGCCCTGGTAGCACAGTAGGCTAAGCATTGTGCCGCTAACCTAGAGATCAGCAGTTCAAACCCACCAGTGGCTCCTGGAGGGAAAGATGAGGTTGTCTGGCCACCCCCCCCTGCCCCACTGTCCAAGAGGCTCTAGATGTCACAGTTGACCCAACAGTGGTGGCTTGGTCAAGACTGGCAGAATGAGACTGAGAACCAAGGAATTAGCTTACACTCAAAACACTCATTTTTGTTTTGTTTTTGGAAAGGGCCACAGAAATGATGACACGATTCCTTGGCCGTTTGAAGGTCACTGGTGATTTTCCATTGTGGCCAGCTCTACACAACTCCCTGAACACCCGGTCTTTCTCGTCTCCCTGATGGCCCAGACAGCGTCTAGGGTGGGAGAGAAGATCGCAAACTCGGCGGTTCTCCTTTCTCCGGATAGCCTGCTTTACCTAACGAGGCCTCCAGTTTCCCGGTCTACACCACCTGCACCGCGTGCCCGAAAACAGCTGAGTGCTGAGGTTGTCAGCGGCAAACCATGAGGAGGAGCCTAACCCCTGGATGAGTAGAAACAGGCGCCGCCGGGTCCTGTGGTTAGCGCGGCACAGACGATGGGAGGGCCGCGGAGCTTCACGTGCCTGCCGCCTGCAAAGCGTCAGCTCCCCTCCTCTCCGAGTTACCGTAACTGGAGCGGCGCAGATGCTTATCAGTCACCTGTACATGCGGGGACTGAATGAGCATGAAACTCAGTAGGGTGAGCTAGTCATCGAAAAGCCAAGAGCTCACGTTTCGTTAGTAACACACTCATAAAAATGGTTAGTCAAACCGCAAGGGCGCAACTGCTTCCAGGCCCGCACGGAGCCTCTCGTCCAGCTTCGAGTCAAAACCACACCACACCTTTAAGTGAGTCACCCAGCCCGCCAGCTGCAGGCTGCTGGAGCTTCTCTTCCAGAGAAAATACCAACGGCAGCCCCACGTGCCAAGTGCAGGGACCCAGGCTGCCTGGTTGGCATTCCCCGCTCGCTCGTGACCCTGTTAAAGGTGTCAGTCCTGGGTCTCTAAGCCTGGCAATGTGAACCGGAGCACCGCCCCCTGACCTGAATTGCTGCCCCCGTGTTGAGGGCATATGGCCCTTGGCCTCTAACTGCCAAAACAGTAGCACAGAAGCACAGAGTGCGGTGAAAGGGCCTGTGGGTGTGGATCTGCCTTCAGGTCTAGGGACAAGATGGACCACTCTCCTCCATTCCCTCTGGCCTCTAGACCACAATACCTGCCACTGCGCTGAAGTCACAGCGACACTACCGTTCCTACGTGCAGATGGAGTCTGCAGCGATCCTGCTAGCAATCGCTCTTACGTACAGACGGATTCTCGGCGATCCTGCTAGCAATCGCTCCTTTGTACAGACGGATTCTCGGCGATCCTGCTAGCAATCGCTCCTACGTACAGACGGATTCTCGGCGATCCTGCTAGCAATCGCTCCCATGCGCAGAGCCCTCACTGTCTGTCCAGGGCCGACCCAAGGACTTCTCATCCTGTTTCACTTCATCTTGACTCATTGTTTATCTTCATTCAGTCCTAACAGGTGTGACTGATCGCAGGTCCTGGTCCGATGCAGGAGTCTTGCTGGGGTGTTAGGTAATGTTGGACTGCCAACCACAATGTTGCCGGTTCACACCCACCAGCCAGCCACTCCACGGGAGAACGGTGAGGAGGTCTGCTGATTGACAGCCTCGGAAAGCCTCTGCTGGACCACTAGGAGTCAGAATGGACGGCGCTCTGTCCGTGGGTGGTTTGGGTTGGGCCCGATAAAGAATCGAATCTAAGGCACAAGTCGATCAACTTTCCCGGGTCACCCAGTTAGCCCGTGGAGAGCCAGGCTATAACCTGAGAGTTTAGTAAATGTCCGCGCCTTCCCGCTCTCAGTCCCTTCGCTGGCACTGACTTCCGGTTCTTGGCTGGGTGGCTGAGCAGAGGAAAAAGAGGCTTAGCAGCACCAGCTGTGCCTGTTTCCACGAGGCCCATCACACACATCCGAGGAGCACTTTGGATGCACAGAGTCATGGTGAGGTCTGTACCCTGGTAACCTGATGCCAGGCACTAGTACCAGCCAGCAAGAGGCAGCTCTCCTGTTACTTCCATTTGCATAGCACCATGCCAGGCGCTCCATGGAATGCAAACATAAATGTGCAATGCAAGGAGAGACAATGCCTTGATAGAGCTGCATTACAAGTCAGTCCCTTAAGTGCCGTAGGGCAGGACAATAAGTCTCGAGAGAAGGGAGAGAGCCAGACACGGCCATCTCAAGCAGGCTACCCTCACTTGTCATGGGACAAGTGTTTCTTTACTCTTGCCTTTGAAGTCTGCCTGTCCAGCGAGGGGCTGTAGACATCACACCACACAGACTCTTCAACATGCTTGCGAGCAGGGGCAGGAGAGTGAGAGAGAGAGAACTCAGGGTATCTGTCCACATCCATACAAGATCTTTAAGGGAAGAGCTGAGGGAGGGTCTTCCGGGTGGAGCACACAAGGCCAATTGCATGGAGGCGGGAGGAGTTGGATCCATTGGTTGAAATGACACCACTAAAGAGTTAACTTAGACACAGACCAGGGGATGACGGCTGCCTGGGTTGTCTGGGGTTTATCCCAATGGGGAGCCACTGAAAGGTTTGGAAGAGGAGGGCCAAATGATGAGAGCCACAGAAAAAGAACACGATTCTGACGCATGAGGAGGAGGAAAAGGAGACCCCAGTTCAAGCCCCATGGGCAGAGACCTATTTGCTGAGTGGTAAAGGAAGCAGGCAGAGTGAGATCACCCGGAGGAGGCGACCATCAGCACCAGGCCCCAACAGTGTCCCCAGCCTCACAGCCAAGGGCCCTCAAACGAGACTTGGGAAAACAAAGCGGCGGTCACAAAACCATGGCTGGGGGTGACCAGAGGGATCTCAGGCCAGGGAAAGGAGCCCGACCTGGGACACGTGTGAGGTACACTAGGCTGTTGCACACGGTACTGTTTGTCAGATTGGCTCAGGGCCCTCTGACCTCCTGGGTCGGGCTACGACCCTCACTCCAAAAACTAACCCCCTCCTTTACCAGAGTGGCCAGTCTCAGCTTGCTCTCCAGGAGGGGCTGGTAGGTTCAAACCGCTGACCTTGTGTTAGCGGTTCAGTGTGTGGCCCTCCACGAATGTGGCCCTAGGACCTCACGGTCCATCAAAGGCCCAGGCAAGTTCCTGAGGGTGAGACTGCTGGTCAGGGAGCCCTGGTGACAGTGAGTGGCACATTAGGTTACCAGCTGCAAGGCCAGCAGTTTGAACTCCCCAGCTGTCTGCTCCCATAAAGATTTCCAGCCTTGGAAACCCCAAAAGGGCAGCTCCACCCTGTCCTGTAGGCGCTCTGCGTTGGAACTGACTTCATGGCCAGGGGTTGGACTGGCCAGAGAAGTTCCAGCAAACTCCCGCTCCCAGAGGGTGAAACTCCCCACCACAGTGTCAGTCAGTGGTCAGAAAGCACTCCCTGGAGGCTGAATCCACGTGGAGACTCAACTGGAGTGAGAGTTGTCAGAAGTTAAGCTCTAATACACCGATTAGGGCATCACACGGGATTTCCTCTGAGCTCCGATGGAAGTGTTTTTGCTGCTACGGCCACGTGTCTGGTCACTCTTACCGAAAGGCCATCTCCACCCCTCTGCCCTCTAGCAGAGCCAGGACAGTAAAGTCAGTGTAATAGCTGGTGACCATCATGGCTCTGATCTCATTTGGTGACTTGCCCCCTTCCATCAGGAGGAAACCAGAGGGGAACCACAGAATGAGCAGCAGACAGGCGGGGAGGGAGCAGAGGAGGCTGTGGTGAGGGAAACGGAGCTGGGGACCACGTGTGACTCTGCTGAAGCCTTTGTCCTCAGAGACATTGCAACGTGCCTGCCCGCGACGTCATCTGCTCGGACAGCTCTTTCCTTGAGGAATACACCTTTGAGAAAGAATGGCTGCTTTCGCCAGGAAGCTGTTCTGCTAGCCTTCTACGACCAGACCCTGCCCTGTCAATGTCCCCGACCAGACCCTGCCCTGTCAATGTCCCCGTGTGGCACCATTGCCACACGCAACGGGCGCCTCCTGAGCAAGGCGGGGCCCGTCTGCCCAGCTGTGGACCACGTTCCCGTCTGGGTCAGCCCCATACCAGCTGTGTGTGTGTCTCTCCATCTCTCTGTTCCCTCCTCCCATTCCAGGAGAAGATCTCCACTGGGATCAAATATCCGTTCACACACAGAAATGCTTGGACTCTGAGAAGCTTGGAGGAGTATGGCCTGTAGGCCTTTGGGAAGGGGGGGCGGGCGAAGATGATTTTTGCCCTTAGACACAAGTATTCAAACTGCTTCCTGTCGCTTTGTTAACCAAAGCAGATGACTTCTCATTAGCTACTTCCCAGGGAGCTGAAGTGTCAAAACCTCACTGACATGTTCGCCACAGGTGAGAGAGATCTCTTCAAGCTCTTTTCAACGTGAAACTTCCTTTAAGGAGATGCTGCAGATAACACACCAATTTTGGGGAAATGATGAAAATCTGGGAAAAGAAACGTAATTGTTTTTTTCCCTCCCCCTGAGCAATATCTCCGTCTTTAATCAAGTATTTGATGATGGAAATGTACAGCCGGGGAACAAGATTCACAAAGAAGAAACACCCCTGAAAGGATAAAGATCCAAAGTTGGGTCTTCTTATTCTCTGAAAAGAACAGCTAAGAAGGCAAATGTTCTGAGAATGATGACGGCAACACATGTACAACTGTGCTTGACACAATGGATGGGTTGTGATAAGGGTTGTACGAGCCCCCAATAAAATGATTTAAAAAAACCAGCTAAGAAGTATTTTGATGATGTGAAAATGCCGACTTAATAGACATACGTCCACTCATTTCCTATTTTCAGAAAGTGATAGAACATTTCTTACAGATTAGACCAGAAATGTTCTCATTCCTCTTCCTTGAGCAATTTCATGTGACTGATGCTCTTCAGCAAAGGCATGCTCCGTGTTTCTAAACTTGTTTCGACTTCGTCCAAAGCACCCTCCTGCCCCAGTCTCTCTCCAGTGGAGAAACACACTGCCTATCCCTGCAGACCTGAAGGGACAATTTCACCTTCACCTCGTAGGTCAAGAGGTCAGGGAAGCCAAGGTTGGTCTGAATGTGTGCAACTGTCAGCACGGATTAAAGGGAGTGACTCATTCTGCCTTCACACTTTACCCATTGCCATTTCCCTGGCAGTGGAGTCTGCTCAGAAACGGTGCCTTGGAGAGGAAACACTCAGAGAGAAGAGGGGAGGGGAGGGAGGAGATGAAGGAGAGGAGGCAAAGGAGGACGGGGATCAGCCCTGTATCTTTCCTGTCACCGCCTCTCTTCCCTTGCATAGTCTCACAGTTTATTATCACAAAAACTGGTTCAGCTAAATGATTTCAAAGGGTTATTTTATTGAAACAACAACAACAAACAAACAAACACTTTGGTCCTAAAGCAAAGGTTCAGGATAGAAGTTACCGCTAGAAGATTAGAACAGGACACCTATGAACAAGAATATCACACACCTCCCAAGAACTCTAAGACCCTCTCCCTGCATCTAGTGCTAGTCTGAGCACAATAAAGGAACGTGGAGCGAACACAACTGTTTTACAGATGGTCACATTTAATGTCGTCCTAAAAGCAAACAAACAAACACTTTAAAACGCACGCCATGGTTTATCATCGGAAGCACTCCTTCCGTACAAGCTTGAGAACAAAGTGGCCCGGGTCCCACGGGTGGGCTTTAGAAGCATGCCGGGGTCAGCGGTGCTGCTGCTTTAGAGCCCTTTCTGTTTTCATCTCACAGACTTGCCGGGTGTTAGTGCTGGGAGGCTCATCACCCATGCAGGCTCCTCACCCCACAGATGAGCCAGCAGAGACGCAGAAAGGGTGCAGGATCCGACTGAGCACACGCGGGACAGGAAGCTTAGAGCTAGACTCCGAAACTGGGTTCTTTGACTTCGGACCCAGGGTTCTTGCAGCCCACTACTTTTTCTATTGCATGACACCACAGTTCACACACACACACACACACACACACACACACACACACACGCCGAGTTATTCTAGGCCCCAGAGCCCTGAAGTTTTCTCAGCTCAAATGATGAGCTAATTCTCCTGGGTTTCCCCAGTGCAGTACACAGAGAACGTGATAGTTCACAAGACGAGAGAAATCAGTACTTAGAACATTGGCATCTCTCATGGACCTGGGGACCGAGGAGTGATAGGAAAAATAACCCCATGGAGCAGATAGAGCTCTGAGGCCTCGCAGTAAGAAGCCAAATGGCATAAAACATGCTCTTTTAAGCCCATGCCAAGGCCAATGTGGCTTTCATTGTATCAAATAAGACAGGAGCTCAGCTAGAGCTCAAGGGACCTCTCAGGATTGTGAGAAATCCAAACTCATTGCCGAGTCAATTCTGACTCCTGGTGACCTTCCAAGACAGAGCGGAATGACCCCTGTGGGTTTCCCAGACTGTGAATCTTCACAGGTGAGCAGAAAGCCTCCTCTTTCTCCCATGGAGCGGCTCATAGTTTGGAACTGCTCATCTTGAGGTTAGCAGCCCGACAGGTAACGATGCCTGACACCAGGGCTCCTTTCGAACTAAGAACTCCGCACCTTGTAGTTCAGTTCTGAGGTCAAACTGCATCGACTATAACTCTGCTTTTCTTTCCCCTCCTCCATCTCTCCCCACGCTCCTCATCCACATTGCTTCAGCCAAATCCCCCCGATTAAAATATAGTTGTTTCTTTTTGACTCAAGTCACACCTCGGCACATTAGCAGCGCTAAGGTTAAGAAGAAAACACGGGGGCTGTATTTTGTTTCCATCTATTTTTATACGTACAACTCGACATTGTTCTAGTCTGTGACTTTTCTAGTTGTTTATTTCAATTTTGCTGTTGTTGAGAATACACGGTACAGAATACACAAGTCTCTGCACTTTTGAACTTTCGTGACTGCAATTCCTTCTCCTTTCCCAAGAAAATGGCCTACATTTCAGAGCTCCCTCTCTACCAGGACGGAGGGGTCTCTCTCTCTCCTTAAATCCTTGGTCAGCCTTCCCTGTCTCCATCCACAAACCACACTTTGGTGCTTATGATTCTGAATGAGTCAGGAAAACACCTTCTCTGAATTCTCATATAAAGTCTCCCCCGTCTTATCTCAGTAAGCAACGTCTCAAGAGCTTCCACTGGCCCATTTTGGAGGGACAGGAGCATGCAGGGTTCTGCTTGCATGCAGGCATTTCCAGAGCAGTCCAACGGGTGGCGGTGGTGGCGGCCAGCAGCTGCCGCAAGCGGTGTCAACACTTTCAAGAGGTCTTTCCCAACACACTTGCCCAGGCCAGTTCCTCCTCTGCTTTCTTGACAGCCAACGTCCATGGGCATCGATTGTGGATCCGAGTGAACCACCGATGTCCTTGACGACTTCGATCTTTACCAGGATGTTGACTGGCCCAGCTATGAGGACCATGTACCCCGTTATATCCACATGTAATCCATACCACAGGCTGCAGCCTTTGGTCGTCACTTGAATGTCGGGGCTGGTGAGAGGGGTTTTCAGACGGCTTCTTGGGATCATACTGTGTCGACATGCCTGTACTACATATGACCCCCGCGCTCCACTCCCTCCCCTGACAAATCTACAAAAGGGACTGTAAAAACCCCAAACACTTTGCAGTTGATCAAAGCAAAAGGCATATGCAGAAACAAACACGACAAGAGGTCATCTTAAGAGATGAGACTCTTTCAGTAGATCTCTGTGACTCACATACACGGCCGGCAGGTATCAGATACTATAGCCTAGCCCAGAACGGAGCCAGATTTAAAAGGCAAGCCAGCACTGGGTACCTGTAAAAGCTATCGAAGAGAAAAGCCGAGAAGAAACCCAGGTGTAGCATCCACAGCAGCAAGCGGCTTCGGGAAAAGCAGACTGACAGGTTTCTAAAATATCATTACTGTGGAGGGAGCGCTATTTTTGCTTGGTAACTATTTTTTGCTCTAGCACACCGGCTAACCTTCAACTGACGGCAAAACTGATGCGTGCAGTTCCACTGTCGGCTTCCAATACATCTGTTTTCATCCCCGTGATGACGTTTGGGGAAACAGCTGGAAAAGCCCAGGAAAACATCTCCACCACTCCGAAGTGCCGACACCTTAGTGAGCATGTGTATTTCTTAGCCACCTCCTCCGGCTGTGGCTTCTGACACTGTGGGACGCAGTGTCATGGCAAGCCACTCCAGTAAGACACAGGGCTGACGAAGACCTCGTTATTGAAATCTGTCCCCCCACCCCGCCCAGTGCTTAAAGCCAACCTTCAAACGGAAGAAAAGCTGGTAATCAACTCCAGAGCAGGAAAGCAGCTAACAGAATCAACTCAGTGTAAAACACAGCGATCACAGATTACCAAAGCTCTCAAGCAACATAATGTCATTCGGGATAAAGAGGAAGCAGCAGCCTGGGTGGCACCGACCCCTTTAGGAACGGGGACCCCACTCCTCCCCTCACCTGGAGTTTAGACTCTTTAGGTAATGTCTCTCGGTCTATTGGGTCTCCTTACCAAAATGACCCTGGAGAACAAGAGCCAAGTACCTGATGCAAACGGAGAGGAGGCTAGGACGGGCCTGCCCTCTGTTAGCTCACCCAAGCTTTGCTGACAGCGGCAGGGAAAGGTCTGTGTGCTTACCAATGAACTTCTGCGGCATTGAGCTTTTTCGTTTTGCCACATTGCTCGCTAATCTGTCCAGCACGAGAGCTCTTTCACTTCCCATCTCGGCTTTGATCTGTCTGGCCTCCACACTTGCTGGTTTGGGAAAAATGCAAAGACAAGGAAGAGAACACATTGGTCAGTGGGAGGAAAAGGCAATTAAGCGAGGTCTGAGCCGCAGGCTTGCTGTCGTTACCTCTCGTCACTGTGCAGAGGGACCTGCTGTGGACAGTGAGGCCGGCACAAGGGCCTCACATTCAAATCTCGAGTCTTGTGCTAAGATGGGAAAGCCCGACCCATCCCCAGCCAGTACCTTCATTAGCAAGAGGAAGTATTAAATAAACAGCCTGGACGTGGTTGGTTGCAAAAAAGACAGATAGATGGAGATCTTTTAACCCCTGATCAGCCTCTTTCTGATTCTGAGTAACTCTTGAGTGGGACACCTGCAGACGGGCAGAATTCTTCTTAACTTTTTTTTTTTTTAAAGAAAGAAAAGTACAGTGTCCTGGCTTTATCGCTCTGTTTATGTTAATAGCCCTTTGCTTACCCTAAGAGCAAGAAATCCACCCCGCGATTTGTGTATTGAAATTCTCCGTGTCTGAGGTTACTGCTGTTTTCCCTTCCTCCCCCAGCGCACCCTCTCAGTGTCTCTTCTCAATTCTATCTGTTTCCCATGCAGTCGACATTCAGAATTGTCTTGGCTTCTATTTCCTTGACCAACATGTCTGTCTTGAAATTAAAGAACAATTTACACAACAGAGTCCTATGATATTGGTAATGATATTGGTAATGTGGCTAAAAACTGCCCAGCATATGGGCTAACTGCCAATCCACACATGGACCTCTGAAGGGGGTGGGTTTGTAGTTCTGAGACCCGGCAGGCTATTATCGTTCCGTGGGACGTGGTAAGAAAGGCCTATGCCCGAGCCCCACTTAAGACCAATTACATTAGGATCGCTGGTTTCGATGAGGCTCAGGCAACAAAATCGTCACAGTTCCTCAGGTGTTTCTAAAATACAGCCAGAATGGAGAAGAGAATATTGACAGAGTGCCAATATGTAATCAACTAAAATAGTAGATTGAGAGACAGTATATCACCCTGGGGCAGTAGGCAGTGCCCACTAAATATTTATGCCTAAAGCTGAGAGATCCGAGCTGCTCAAACATCCGAGTTTACACTAGGACCTTGCTGCTGCCTGAAACTAGACTGTGGCCAACTTTTCTTGTAAGGAGTCAGACCAGGGGAGGGGCCTAAGTGAGTGCTCCACTGCTAACTGGTAGAAGTTCAAAACCACCAAGAGCGCCTTGGGAGAGAGCTGGGGCAGTCTGCTTGCGGAAGCTTACAGCCTGTCAACCCCAACGGGACAGTTCTAGTCTGGCCTGTCCGTGGCTATGGGCTGGTTGGCCACCTGTTGTCCACCCCAAGTACAAGACGGACGAGAACACCCGCCCCCTAATCAAATCTGTTGTGCTGGGGTAAGCATCTCTCTCTGGACCATAAGCTTCTCAGGATCCTTGGTGGCGCAGCAGTGAAGCACTTACCCATGAGCAGTTTGGCAGTTGAAACCCACCTGTCACTCAAAGGGAGGTGGTCTCCGCTGTAAAGATGGCAACCAAGGAGAGACTCGGGCGAGCGGCTCTCCACCTGCCTCCTGCCGCGACCCTTGCGTACAGGTCCTCATGTGGGGGTGACCCCCAACCATCAAGTTATGTTCATTGCTACTTCACCACTGTCATTCTGCGACTGTGATGAATTGGGCGACCCCTGTGAAAGGGTCATTCGACCCCCAAAGGGGTCGCGACCCACAGGTGGAGAACTGCAGCTCTAGGCAGTCCCATCTACGAGTTGGAATCGACCCGACAGCAGGCTGGACCGCAGCATTGGTGCATTTTTTAATCTCTCCTTGAGAGAAGAAACTGAAATGCGTTCTAGAGACTAAACGCCCCAACTCAGCTGCCACGGACCCATGTGCGTCAGAGTAGGGCTGCTTCGCGAGGCTTCCAACGACCGAGTGGTTCGCCAGGTCTTTCTGCTGAGGGGCCCTGGGTGGACCTGGACCTTTGGTGAGCAGCTGAGCAGCGAACGGTTTGTATCCAGGCACAAAAACAGCACGTGGTGATTGCTGAGAGACCTTCCCGCCACAAGATGTGTACACAGATGTGGGGCTGTCGGCACGCTTTCCACAGTGGAAGCGTGTGCCATTTCTGTTATGTGAAGAGATTCAGCTAACTAGAAACAATGGCACAAATCCCATAGCCTCTCAGACTGTAGTGCCACAAACAGACATGCCCAGAGAGAAGCAAACTGGCTTTCTCTGCAATATAGGAAAGTTCTGGAAACTCTCCGAGGCAAGACGAGGACGTGTGGCCAGACGGAGAGGACCAGGCAAAGGCGAAGCAGCACATCGTTTTCCTTGTGTTCTCGTGCACTGGGACAGTCATTACACAATGAATTACGGAGCTCGGCTTTCCACCTCCAAATTCAGGAATAACATGAAGTCTGCCTTCAAAAATGTGGGCAAGGAAGACAATGGCGACAGCGACCACAGTTACTAGATTTTTGTGAGATTCTGGTCAAAAGTGATTCTATGCTCTAAAGAAGTAAACCCGTCCCCACTACGTAAGCTAGCAATAACATACGTGTAAATGAGAACACGGAGAGTGAGAGAAAGGGATTTAACAGCTGTCCCTTACTGCTGGCAGGAGACTGGCAATGCGTGAAGCGGGTCACATCTTGTCCAGCACAGGGATGGGTTTAACGAACCCAGCAGGGAACTATTATATAGACGGCTTCCTTTCACCCAAACCACCACCAGAGGTGGCACTCCCCAGAGCCCCCAAATCAAAGGTGGGAGACAAAAGCTTGGGATTTGCAATGAATCCTTGAGGTTGCTGTGTAAAGAGACTTTCTCCTTCGAAGCCCAGAGAGGCAGCTACGTTTGTCCTGTGACCTGGAAAGCTTTCGTTCTGGTTCAGCCAATTGTGAGAAAGGGAAACCTCGCAGAACGACCCACCCACCCCCTCTATTCCATGTGGGCCTCTTAGCACTTGCCTTCTACATTTACCCCGGCACTGTCAATCACGATGAGGACAGGCCGATCAATGTCCTCGCTTTTGGGAAGGATGCTGAAGTGTGGATGCACTGACCTAAATAAGGTAATTAGGGCATGTCACTAAACCCGTCTGCTCTGAGATAGCATCATCGACAGACAGCATCAGTTACCCCTGGTTACTCACCAACCTTGCCTTGACAGTCATTTCCAGACACAGCTTACTCTATAAAATCAGTGACCAAATTTTGAGCATTTGAAAAAACAATCAAGGCTCCAAAATATTGCTGGATGGACAGATGATGTGAGACATACAGGGAGATGTTCCCATTTCCCCATTTCTAGTTAGAATGAAAGACAGAGTCTGAAAGTAATCTAGAGGGATCCCCACACCCACACCGTTTCCTTGACCATCAAAAATCACTCACTCAAAAGAACGATTCCAGAGTCTCACCCCTTATTGTGTACCGACACACATTCCAGAGATCAAGTCCCAGTCTCCTGAGGCAACGAGGGTTAGGCTAACCGCAAGGTTGGTGGTTCCAGCCTCCTCCCAGCGGATCCGAGGGGGTGGGGACAATACCGAGGGCGGCAGGAAGTCAGCATCACCTTGATGGCACTGAATTTTGGGGGGTGGTTACTAAGGCGGTTACGAAGGTAAACTATTGTTTTCTAATTGGCTCCTTCGGCAAAGATAAAACGTTTTTTAATCGAATCTGGTATAGTCTAATTCCCCTTCTTTGGTCTTCCTGTTGTGACAAAAACAAAGGACAAAAAGTCCCTCATCTCACAGTTGTGGGACAGCCCCTGTGCCAGGTCGCCATGGAGGAGAGAAACGCTCCGGGGCTAGGCAGTCTCTTTGGGGTTGTGTACAGAGGAATCTGGTTAGCGTATTAAACTTTTTATTGGAAGATAAAAGAAAAAGAAGATGACTATTGACACCACCCGACTGTCCATGTATACAAGTCTAGACTTGCTATCTTGCAGCATCATGTCTCAGAACCAGTTTGGCAAGATAGTAAAAGAACAAGATAATGGGGCTACATGACGACATAGGAAATCCGTTCCTGGGTGGTGCTGGGCAGTTTAATGTTGCAAGGGGTGGGTGTGGGGAATATGGGAAGGTGGCAAGGAACAAGGTGCGTGCCAGGTTCCCGGGGGCCTTCAGAAGGCACAGGGCTGACATTCCGGATCGATTTCCCTTGCCTACTAAAGAAGAACAAAAAGTAGGAAGCCCTCATGACAGACTCGATTTCTACCTTGATTTCCTGCCCCAGCCTTGCTAGCTCACGTCTGCTTCGGAGTTAACTGTTTCCATGATGCGATTCCCATTTCAAAGTGATTGCCATCTTAACCCTGTCGTTGTGTTGGGGTTTGGGGTTTGCTTTGAATTCTTTCTTTCTATAGGTCTTGAAGGGTTAGCTGGAGCTCCACCAGAGGCCGTGCTTCCTGTCTCTGCGCTGCTGTGGTCAGTCAGTAGCTCATGGAGAGTGGCCCAACGGGGGTCACTGTGCAGCAGGAGTTGTCTAACCAGAGATTGCTATCAAAGACTGGGGTAGGTTTGAACAAAAGTTACATAAAGCTTTTTGCCCTTTTGAGCAAAGTGAACACTCCCTGTGAGATAGGATCAATTGAAAGAAAAAGAAATCGTCAGTTAGGAAAACAGACTCGAAACCGTATTTTAACTTTCTGGGGCTGCTGCATTAGCAACAATTTAACTTTCTTCTGAAAACTTCTTGCTGATATTCTCACTCCAAACTCACCGCCATTGAGTCGATTCTGACCCACAGCAACCCCCCAGGACCGGATAGAAATGCCCTGCAGAGGTCCCAGCCTGTAACTCTTCAGGAGTAGAAAGCCACATCTGTTTTCCTGAGGAGCAGCTGGTGGGTTTGAACTGCTGACAGCAGTCCAACATGTAACCACTATGCCAGCAGGACTCCTCAACTTAAACAATGAAAACAAAGATTAAAAAGTACTGACTCCCAGATTCACAAATATAGGTGGGTGTGTATAATGTATATCTATTTTCCCATTAAAAAATATTGTCATGCCTAGAATTTGCTGTCATGTAAAAATATGCCCCAAGTATTTGCAATTTGTGTGAAAAGTTAAAAACAGCTAAATGAATCTCTGGGCCAGCTATTAATTGCTTTCTAGAGTACGGATCAATGAGAAAATGAAGTCCCAGGTAGTCTATAGGTTTCTTCTTTTCCTATAGACTCCTTGAGACAGTGGGATTGGATAGCTGGACAGCGCTGCTTAGGGTGTCTGAGAGCAGACATTTGGACTAGAGACCAAGAGTAAATGGTTTCTGTTAGGCCTCTGCCGTGCAGGAAGAGAGCAGGTGCCTGTTCCCTTGTTGGCTTGCTCATGAGTTCTTTAGAAGTGGAGGCTTAGCCTTCAAACCTGTACCTAGGACAGTCAACAAACACTATCTGAAAAAATTAAGTGGGTAGCAAGGTTAGAAGTCCTGTCACCTCAGGTGCCTCCTCTGGCAGGCTGGCTGCCACACCCAGCCCAGAAAGGCCTGCTTCCTGATGGGCTTGTGCGGAGGCCTGGCTCTCACACCAGGCCACATTCCAATGTAAAATAAGCACTTGATAAAGGAACCTTGCATCTGCAGTGTCAACGAAGAACCAGCCATTTAAGTTCGGGATAAAGGGGACGCTATGTAACTGGTGATGCGACATATAGTTCAGGTTCCTGATGAAATATCACGCCCAAACCGAAGCTCCCGATTTTAAGAAGGAAATAAAAATGGGGACCTTAGAGCAGCAGTTCTCAACCTTCCTCATGCCGAGACCCTCTCATACAGCTCCTCATGTGGTGGTGACCCTCCCAACTATAAGTTGATTTTCATTGCTACTTCATCACTGTCATTTTGCTACTGTGATGAATCGTCATGTAAATATCTGATGCACAGTATCTATTTTCATAATTTCATTGACTTATGTTCAGTGTTACAAATTGAGCATAATTAAAGCATACTGATTCATCACAAAAACAATGTGTCGTTATATATTGTGAAATATTTATTTCTAATGACAAATCAATGAAATTTTGTCTTGAAGCCTGGCGTAGCACGGGTAACAGTCTTCACACCCGGTACTCGGATGTGGGCGGATCTGCATGTGGGCGGACCCGAGGAGCCGTGTCTCGGTTCCTAAGACCATGGGAAATATGCGTTTTCCGATGGTCTTAGGCGACCCCTGTGAAAGGGTCGTTCGACCCCCAAAGGGGTCACGGCCCACAGGTTGAGAACGGGGAGCAGTGGCAAAAATGAAAGGGTTGGCTGGTATTGCATTAAACATTCTTTTCACTTTTGATTTAAGAAAAAATCACGAGAACGATTTAAAACACGAGAAGACAGAGTCATCTATTGACTGCCATGCAGTGTTTATATTTGACTGAGTTGTGAACTTACACATTCTGTAACTGAAACTATCGTTACAGCATGTTTGTTTCCAAAAAAATAAAAAACTGGCTGACTTTAGTTAACTCTCCTTTTTTTTTTTCCTGCTGAGACTTAGAGTATGTTGCACGCATCCATCAAAACACCCTTGGAAGTGACTCACTCTTTGCAGTTCAGCATTTTCTGCATTATCAGGTGACAGGTAAAATATTTCTTTTAACAAGTTTTCCTAATTTGAAAACTCCTGGTGTGAGACGTAAGACCATGATGTTGAATAATTTGGGGCCTGATGTTCATAGAATTGACAGATTTTTTCCTCTTATTTCCAGGAGAATCAAGATCTACTTATGAGGGGGCTTCAAAAATCTCATGGAAAGTTTCCATTATCTTTTCATTCTGTGCTTCCATAAAGTTTTTGAAGCCTCCTCTTACATAACTAGGTTCAGTATGGCACTGGAGTTAGGCACTGCTAAGTGCAAGGTTCAAATATTCCAGCTGGTTCCCTGGAGAAAGAGGAGGCTGTCTGTTTCTCTGAAGACCGCCTGGCCACGGAGACAGACCCCACACAGGGTCGGGATGAGTTGGACGGACTCCAGGACTGGCGTTTTGTTTTTTTTGCAGGGGCAGGGTTATGTTACTATATTTCGTTTGCTAAGCGATAATATGTAATCTTCTAAAAACATAGTTAATCAATGGAAACAATCCAAATGTCCATTAACTGATGGATGGATGAAAAAAATGTAGCATATACAAACACTGTAATTATTCTTTAGTCAAAAGTGACGACGTGCTGATACATGCTGTACCACCAATACACTTGCAAACATCACGCTAAGTTAAGAAAGCAGACACACAGGGCGAACTGTGTGATTCCATTAATGTGAAACGTCCATAATCGGTAAAGCCATAGAAAGAGGAAGTCGATTAGTGGCTGCTAGGAGTGGGGGGAGGGGCAAGTGGAAAGTGACTGCTCACTAGGTGAGAGTTTCATTTGGGGCTGGTGGAAATGTTCCCAAATTGTGAAATAGTGGTGATGGCTGGACAGCCTTGTGAATAGACTAGAAGTGACTAACTTGCAGTATGTGAATTATCGCTTAATAAGGTAAAAAAAATTGTAGTTAGCCACAAAATCAACTAAAGTTCCCGTGGTTTTACGCCAGCCACTGCACTTGGATGGCCCCAGTTTCCTGATCTTGAACATGAGCAGGTAGGGTTCCACGTTCTCTTGAATCCTTCCAGCTGCAGGCACTGATGATTCTAGCCGGAGACTTTCACCGCTTGGAACTTCTCAGTCAGAGCTTTTCCTGGGGCCTGAATTACAGACCTGGACATCAAGATGCCCGCCCTCGGTGCGAGGGGGAGTCCTCCCTAACAGCGTAACCTGACGCAGGTCATTGAAGATGGCAAAGCCCAGGTTTCAAGTGTCTGTCGTTTTCTCCCTTTCTGTTTTTCGAAAGAGCCTAACCATGTCTCTTTAGAAATAAGGAGGAAATCCAACTCCTTGATAAAAGCTAAGATACCATCAGGATGAAATGCAGAAGCAACGGCAAGCCGACTGAATTCCGTTGGCCAGCTCCCACCGCTGTCAAACAGGCTTTATCTAAAGTGAAGGCTTCCTCTCTCAGCGCTGGCACAGCCAGCTGCTCATGGTTTCCATCCCGTGTCTCCTAGCTCCACCTTACTTCTGTGTAACCTTTCCGTGGGAGGGTGTTCAAACTTTCCAAAGGCCGAGGTCAAAGTCCTACAAGGCTGTTACCTATTCTGAATAAGTACCAAGTGCAAACATCAGGGCTTGGCTGCAGATGGTTTCCATGAACAGAATGAAGGAAAGAAGACCATCATCGAGACATGTACAGGCACCCAGTGTTTCAGTCAATTGCCACGAGGCACCTCATTCAAAACAGTGGCTGTGAGGTCCCCAGAGCTAAATATGAGCGTCATGGTAGGCTGTATGTGCGGGCAGGGATGTGATTTTTAGGGCCCCTTTGAAGCAAACATCTTTGCCGTTTGCCTCAACTCTGCCCTGGCCTCCCCGCAGGTGGCTCCACTCCTGGTCTTCGCCCCTGCAGCTAATGGCAATTCGGTTCTGCACGTCACAGGTGCACGTCAGCTTTACCTTTCCTATAGGTGAGAAAGCATTGCTCACCACTGCCTCCTACCAAGACGCCCGCTCTCCACTGCTTGTGTGGTTGCCACGACCTGACCTCACGGGCTGCTTCATTTCAACCTTCCCGGGGAAATCTAGTCTCAAAAGCATCTCTGAGCGATCCTTTTTCAATGGTTAAGTCAACTGTCTCAGCTCTCTGTTGAAAACCTTCCCGCTGTGTCATCTTGCACTCAGGGTAGTTCACAGTTTCACCACGGCCTGCGAGTCCCTTTCCTCCTGGGCCTCCTGTCTAGTCAACAAGACTGCGACCATGTTGTCAAACCAGAACCCGAGGGGCGGGGGCCTTTAGGGATGCTGCGCTTTGGGGCTGTGGAAAGGTCACTTTCTCCTGGAAGCCTGCCCGGGCTCCCTCTCCCTCTCCTGCCCGAGTGTCCGGGTCATTTCTAGCATCCAGCCCTCCGGAGATGCAGTCTATCACGTCCTCCCTTCCGGCCTTCCCTCGGTGACCTACTACACACGGCAGGAGAGTTTGGGGTCTTTCATCCTAGAGCAATGCCCAGCCTGGTGGACGCTCACGGGGCGGGCTCCCTAGGGGGAGCGTGCGTGCGCGCGTGCGCAGACTCACCCGGCTCCCCCAGCTCGGCGGCGCTCTGCAGAAAGGTGCGGCAGCGCTCCTTGTGCTCCTCCAGCGAACTCCTCTGCTTGTAACTGCGCCCGCAGAACTCGCACTTGTAGGGTTTCTCCACTGCAAGGAGAGCACAGCGCCACAGTGTTGGCACAACTAAATTCAAACCGCCGGGAAGCCCATGGCGGAGAAAACCAGACTAGTTCGAGCCTTGAGCATCTGCGTGACCTTTGCGTTTTGCTTTTTCAGAAACATCATCATGAATTTATTAATTTGCAAGATAAAAACCTCATCATCTCAAAAAAAATCCAATCATCTTCACTCACTCAAAATTAGAGGGCTTTATCAGGTCATCATATGAGTCATTTTTTCTTAGAATTGATGAAGCATTATTATTTGTGAAATCCATACACGAAAATGAAAAGGACATTTATGTTAGGACCACTGAGTTACATTAACAGCTTACCTAGAGTGACTTGTATAAACCCAGTTAATTTGGTCAGCATCAATACCTGCACCAGTTACTATTTGCTAATTTATAGGTACAACCTCTAGTTTAATGGTAATTTTACTTTATTACTAACTTCCAGCAGTTTTATTGGCAGGTAATTCGCATACCATATGATGCAATCGTTCAACTGAGTATGTTGAAAAGTAAGAATGAAAGAAATGGAAGTTGAAATGGAAGACTAGAGGGACGGCCTATACTTGACGATCATGGCAGAATGTTCCTTTAAGGCCAAGTGCCTACACCAGGAGAGAGCTCGTGCATTAGCGACTGTCACTCAGTGTAACTGTCACTGCTCAAGCAGAGGAACAAGTGTAAGGGCAGGGTTTCCTTCTGGGGTGCCCAGGGGCACTGCGGGTCAACTTCCCAGCAGCTGCTCCTGATCACGTCTTGTTTATTTGATAAAGAGAAAAGGTAGGCCCATTTTATTCTTCCAGCAGTTGGTGTGGTTTCAGAACGGAATCAAGAAAGGACTCCTAAGGTAAAAATCCTGACCAATGGTTACCAGGGGCCAAGGAGGAAGAGTGGCTGCTCAGGGGACAGGGACACGGTGTTCGTGACAATGGTGGTGGGTAATTTGCAAATGGCTATCAGTCGTTGGGCTACAACACAAAAGAGTAGAACCAACTGCACTGGATTATACACGGGGCAGCTGTGGGATTGGAGAATGAATGTTTCATTGTGCATGCTTCGGCCACAATTAAAAAATAATAATTACACGAATAACAATGAGTACAAGGAAGAAGGAAATGCTTCCAGAATTCATTGAGGTGATAAGTGTACAATTCTTCTTGAAATGATTGAATTGTTGAATTGCGCGCCCTGTGGATGCGGTGCCAGTGACACTGCTGTGAAACCAAACAAGGAAAGGGCTCCTTATCTGGGGCATCCACCTGGCTGCGAGCAAGGAATGCTGGCGGCTGTTCAGCTGGGAACGGCCGACACACGTGGGTAAATCTAGCTCATCCTTGCCCAGTGGCTATAGCAAAGTCTGGGCCCAAAGATGAGAAGTCCGCTAATGCACGAATGCTACTGTTTGAATATAGAACTCAGGATAACTTGGAACCGTGATTCACCTTCATTTCTGAGAGAGAGAGTGGATGTTTCTTCAGAAGTTTATCTACACCATCTAGACAACCTTTATCCTCTCAACTCCTCCAAAGACCCGATTCTTGAACTATGCAAGCAATAACTTCAGCTCTCCGGCTTCGCTTCAGTTGCTCAGGGCTGGTCCTCAGATATGTTGATAAAATATATTCTATGACTTGGGGACTGAGATTTTTATTTTCTGATTTGTTGCTCTGCTTAAAACAGGCATTGGGGTTGAGGGTAATAAAAGATCCTTATCATCCAAATGAAAATCAAGTCAGGTTTGCAAGGGGCAAAAAGTGGGGTAGGTCTCTAGATTCTATCTTAAAAATGACTACAATTGGATCTTATTGACAGAGGCAAGAGAAGGGCGCGATCATATATATATATTTGTGAGGGGGAACCACACTCAGCAGTGTGATCCATTCCCTGGAAGCGCCCCTTTGCCTGTTGTGTTCTACATGGTGGTCGTGTTGAGGCTGCTCCTTCAATCCCTTCATCTCGGAAGGTCAAGGCTCCCCAAGAGGACTGACAGACGAAGAAAGACAGCCTTTTACTTTCCTTTGAATGAAAAGTTTCTTGGAGAACATCAAGGCCATGAGGTCTCACGTCCGCCAAATTGATCATTTTTTCTAGGAAGGAAACCCCAGCGACGCTCCTTATGGTTCTCGGCTTGCTCCTTCACACTTTCATTTCAGCGTAACCCTCGTCCGCGGACTGCCCGCCGCCGGCTGCAAAGGCAGAAGCATACGACGCGTCCTGAATCTCCGGGTCACCCCCGGGCAGGGGTTACGCTGACCTTCCCTGTCAGGTTCCCATGTTCGTTCAGGTGCGACCATGACAACCACAGATGCATTGACCATCTTGTTTGGCGCGGGTAAAGCACGGGCACACGAAACAGAACACGCAGCTTAGAAATGACTGTTTTGCTACTGCTCATCTTTTGGCAGCAAAACACAAACGGGTCGCTCAAAGGTGAAGTTGGAGGAATTTAGCCCAGGATATTTGAAAAGAACCTCCAAAGCAATTGATGCTCAGCTTACAGAACTGTCATCGAAAAGTGCACCCTGCTTGCTTGCTGGACTTTTGAATGGAAAGTGTTTTCTTTTTAGGAGAAGAACTTTTTAATAAAGTTTAATCCTAAGAAAAATCCTGGTGGATACATATAGATTACAAAACACACACACACAGATAGATATATTGCAAAAGTTACAAGTAGGCATTTTTTTACAGGGCCAGCTCGTCCTGTCTGTGTTGTTCTCTAGGGGAGCCGGGATGGTAAAGAGATGATCTTCGCCAGTGAGCCAGACGGAGAGCAATTAATGTCTTAATGGAAGTGTAATTAGCCCTAGAGGTCTCTGCTGGTGTAACCCTTTAGAACAAGAATGACAGATGAAAGCATTCACACTTAACTCTTCCCGGCTTCCACAGGGCGCGGGGCCGGGCGTTGGTGGGCTGTGGAGCGTGCTCTCTTACTTACCCGAATGTGTCCTGAGGTGGCCCGTGAGCGCGTCCCTTCGCTGGCAGGCATAGCTGCACAGGTGGCACTTGAAAGGCTTCTCCCCCGTGTGCAGCTTGATGTGACGGAGGAGGTTACCTTTCTGAGTGAAAGATGCCCCGCACTGGTTACATTGGAATGGGCGTTCACCTTTCAAAGAGGACACAAAGGAAACTGGTCACTACACAAGCAGGGGAGATGAGGTGCCCGCGGCCAACACTTTCTTTCCGCCAGTTTCTGTTCATCCTGGGAGCAGCTGAGCGGACTCGCAAGGCTAATCAAAGACGGACTTATGGAATCTTCCCTGTAAAAGGGGAAAGCACCCACCTGGGAGGGCTGCCTTGCGTTATCTGGGCTTGCATCAGCGCAGAGACAGAATAGCTCTAGAAACATTTTCCAGATGTAAAATTGTATATTGCTTAGCACGCCTTTGGAATGTAATTTCTACCTGCAAAAACCACCCACAGACTCAGGTCCCAAAAGGCATGGAGCAAGACACGATGCCTTTCAGGGTCTTCCTCCCAGATGGCTGATGGGCTCAGTGGGATTGTTGCGCCCCTGGGTAGTTCCATGCCTTGCTTGCTTATTCGCCGGAGAGCAATTCCTTAAGATTGGCAACCAAAATGATTTTCTTTCACCTGCCAAATCTGAACTGGATACAGTAAGGAGCTCTGCTTTTACTAAAAGCATCTACTGCAAAGACAGAGGAAAGATATGCCCAGGAACCAAAGCACCCATCTGGCTCCTACGTGGTAACGGAAAGCTCTCTGGATGACCTAGAACAGGCGGCCTTCTACCGTGCCTTCCTTCGAAGCATTCGCAGCACGCTAGCCAACTGCATGGTGCGGCCCGGCAACAAGGAGCCACTGGTTGTACAGAAACACAAGAGGCAGCGGTAGCAGAAAGCCACGGAACTAATCAAAAGCCTCCCCCCCGCCCCCAAAGCCACCATTCTCCACACAGCTGCCTTTAGACACTTTTCAAAAGAATGGGAAAAGGGGGCTATTTACCAGTATGGCTCCGCTTATGAACCATTAAGACATTGAAGCTAATACAGGACAACCCACACACATCACAGCTCATTTTCCCGCTGGCTGGCCTGCTACTGTCGTAGGAAACCACATGTCTCTCCAGCTTGATGTCTCCATATTCACTGTAGTCCCTGGAACAGCTGTAAGGAAGCTCAGGCTCTTCCGCATGCCCCGTGGGCTCCGGCTTTAAAACCGGCTCAGCCCTTTCGCCATATTCATCTTTCACTTTCATGGAGTCATCTGCAGGGAAGAAAATGCGAGCCGTGAGCAACGAGGGTGTCTGCAACCCGACCAAGGCAGCTCCATGAGCACAGAGACACATAACTGATCATGAGACCACGGATGCAGGCGGCAGCATCATGAGGGAAATCACTCAGCATAGGAATTCAGAACCCTAGCCAAGGCGAAGACAACACACGTCCCCACACAGGGAAATAGATGACAGGGTTCTAGGCCATCCAGAACATTAGAGAGAATGGGTTTTTGTATTTTTAAATTTTGGCTTTTAGCCATAACTGCTCAAAGCAACTGTGGGAAAATGTTATTTTAAACAAGTCTTCTTTAGGACTGGGAGAGAAGAAAGGTTCTCAGGTCTAGGACAACGGTTCTCAACCTGAGGGCCGGGACCCCTTTGGGGGCCGAATGATGCTTTCACAGGGGTCGCCCGATTCATAACAGTAGCAAAATGACAGTGATGAAGTAGCAATGAAAATAATGTTATGGTTGGGGGTGCTCACCACCCCACGAGGAACTGTATGAAAGGGTCGCGGCTTCAAGACTCTAGAATCCTTTTTAGGAGCTGTCCTTAAAATTCAGGGTGATGAGCTTATAGGGTCGAAGAAGAAAATAAATACTGCTTTCATCTCTCAAATGCATCCACTAAGAAAATGTTTTGGAAAAGATGATGGCAGCACATGTACAGATGTGTTTGACACAATGGCTATAGGTATGGATTGTGATAAGAGCTGTCAGACACCACCCCCAATAAAATTAAAACTAAAACTAAACCAAAAAAAAGATGAAGAGTTGACCAGTTGGCAAGCTTTTCCGAATTGAAGCCATGCTTAACGTCTTCCCTTTCCCTGCCGATGAGCTGCTGAAACAGGTTCTATCTGCAGATCTGGCTGGGATGGGCTAAGGACCCACGGGTGTAGAGGACGCCATCAGTCCTAGTGCAATGCCGGTAAGAAGAAGAAAAGGAGAAGGGAGTCTTCGGCACGACACCTTCTCAGGAGCCACTGTCCTTGCCACACGTAGATGGAGAGGTACCCAAACTAAAGCAAACCTCCCCACCGCTGTCCCAGGTTGTCCCCGACTCCTGGTGAGCCCTGGACACGGAGGGGACGAGCACCACGTGGGCTCTCAAGGCTGGACACTGGGAAGCAGGTCCCCAGGACTGGCTTTGGAGGGGCCTCTGAGCTGGTGTAAGCCGGTCACTTTCCAGCCAAACAACTTCCCCTTTTGCTCCATCCCACAAATTAAACTCAAGACACGAGCCTTGTGGAGCTGGATGGGAGAAGCGAGCTGGCTGACCGGGCACTCTCCTAAAAAGGGCCGGCACACCCTGGAGCTGGAACGAAGAAGGCAAGTTTATGGACTGGCACTAAGAAACCCTCAAACAGCTGTCCCATAAAGCAAAAAACAAATTAAGTCTGTGGGGACTTGTGCACACAGGCAGTTCACGATCTATAACAGGGCTCCATGCCGGTGGAGCTCCCATGGGAGTTCCGAAGGAAGCCTGTTTAACAAGTGTTTTCATTATGATGGCCATTTCTAATCAGCATTTCTAGACTGTGGTCTTTATTGGTCTCTGGAGGCTGACGTGGGAATGATAGCCTCGGCCAACTGCTTGCTGTAACAAGGAAGGTAGCACACAGCCCTAGTGATCAGATACGGCAGAGAGAACCATGGACCCTAAGTGTGGGTTACTCTGTGACGTCCGGGACTAACTATGAAATACACTGTATAAAATGCTTGCGTTATTAAACACTGCGTTCTTAGAAACCGGAAGATTTACTTCCCCGTGAGAAATCCCAAATCGACGGAATTTTAGGGCTAGAAGGGGGATCTTCTAACTCAACCCTGCTATTTTTTTCAGGGAAGAAAATTCAGGAGTAGACGTGTTTTGGGAGCTTGATTCATACACATTCAGATAATGGCAGGCGGGTGAATAAAATGCCGAGCGGAACCCTAAACCATCAATTACAGGGACCTGTCAAAAAGTATTACTATTCCATCTATGCATGGGTTTATTCCAAATAAAACACGTTTAAGCATGTTCCTGCGGTCACGAGTTATCTTGGTCACACACTTGTCTTGGTCTCATTCAGATTCCGTCACAAAGGGCCCAATCGACACAGTGGCTTTCAGGGGATCTGCCCGGCCAGCTAATTTCACAGCCGAGAGGTCAGCTCACAGGGTTATGGCGACCATGTTTGGAGATTCCAAAGTGGTCATCGTGATGGAGTTTCTCGAAGGACACAGAACTTATTTATAAGAACAGGTGCTTACTTCCGAGGGAAGAGTGTTAAGAAAATTGAAATCTGCATTGGTGAGAAAAGGGCTCGGTTAGGTCATGCCTACGAATTGTTTTCCATGCTGACAGCGCCCGTGCTTACTGAGGGTGGCTGGCCGTCCCATGAGAATTAATTCGGGAACCCTTCCTGATCTTGTCCCTTCCGCCTTCTTTTTATTCCCCAAAGTGAATGAACATCTAAACGAAATACAATTTGAAGGGGGAAAAAAACCAATTTGAAAAGAAAAAAGAAATACAATCTGAGTCCATCAGGATGCCCAAACAGACACATTGACTTGGTGTAAATGGAAGCGTGTAACAAATCGTCAGGGAGGGTTAGAGATGGACAGACCGCCTTCAGGTGAAGGGCTCGTCAAGAAGCAAGCTTCACACGTCAATGTTTTTTGTTTACTGACGGTTTCTATGGTTTTGTTCCATTCTCTTCCGACTTCTTCTCATGTTGGGATTGAACCTCATCTCCTGTGCACGTGAAGGCAAAGTGGCTTCTTGACTGTCTTCCACACTCTCTCTTCCATGGCATAGACGTTAAAACCAAAACATTGAAGAAAGGATGTGCTAAAAAACTACATCCTTTCCAAAAAAAAAAAAAATTGTCAGAAAGGGCTGCTCCGGCTGCCACACAGGAGGAAGTGCAGCTGCAGCTGCGCGTGACTGGCTACCTTCAGCCCAAGTTTCCATTTTCACTTCTATCAAGGTTACCTTTCATCTATATTAACTGTGTGTGCTTCATAGAGCAAGGCTGGCGCATGGCCACCAAGGGGAAGCCATTGCTGCAGCCTGGACCCGCTGCCTTCACTGCACTTCATGCTTCCTAGCCTTTCACTCGTTGGTGAGCCGAGAGGCAAGGCTGAAGGAGAACCTTCAGTACATTTCAAACGGGCCTGCCCTCTGCAGACATGTGCCCTGATGGCCATCCCCACCCCACATGGAAACAGGTTCATGCTCTACATTCTGTGGGCAGGTCTCTGCAGGGTTTCAGATGGAATTTGTGTGCTGAAGTGATTTTTGTTTTCTTAATGTTTGTGTGTTTTTAAAGAAGGAGGCACCTGACCCTCGTGCCCCGTCCCTTCCTCCATCCCTCCAGCTGTGGGTGCTACCCCACCGAAGCTTGAGTGCTCTCCAGTTTGCATGTAGGCGTTGAAAAGAACTTCACCGGAAAACTTCAGCGACTGAAAACAAGAAACCAGCCAAGAGAAAGGGCCCGCAGGAAGGGATTCTTCATGTTGGTTAGAAAAATGTGAATATGAACAGATGCCAGTCACTCCCGGATCCATGGACATGAAAAGCCTGGGATCCATGTGTTGACTCTCGGGGAACAGAGGACGTCACATCAGAGAGCAGCTCCTCCCCTTGGGGTTCTGCCTTCAGTGGGACTGCCCTGGACTGAACACCGCAGGGGGGGTGCTGCTTCAGAGCAGATCCTGACTCCCCCCTTAGGAAGACCCTTCGGGTCCCTAAGGGAAAGCATGAGAGTCATGTGGACAGGGCAGTAGGGAAGATGGCAGTGCTCTTGGATCCACGAGATCAAGAGTTCCGGTGTAGTTGCTGGTTTGCCTTCGAAGTCTGACTGGCTCTAGATACAAGATTTCAGTGACCTCCCTGCAAGACGGCTGGGGATTAACAACCCGTCTTGGTTTTGGAGAAAGACATGGCAAGGAACAGTGTGAGTTAGATTCCCAAGACGTTATCAGGTTTAGCACTTAGCCTTTAAAGCAACCAGGAAAGCCACCAGTTGACTGCAATAACGGAGCTCACTCCATGTTTTGGGAGAAAGTTTTACTAGAGCAGAGAAAAGAGAAACATTCTACTTAGTACCCTTAGAAAATATTAACAAATGTGTCTAAGGCCAAAATTGTCATCTTTGAACCCAAACTCATTTCTAATTAATGTGTGTGTGTGTGTGTTTTAGCTATCTTAGCTTAATTTTCCCTCCAACAGTTTTATTGGCACATAATTTACACATTGTACAACTGAATAGTTGAATCATTCAATCATATCAAGGGGGGCTTGTACAATCACCACCATATCGACATCTCCCCTCTGTCCCAATCTCCAAATCTTGAAACGATGAAATCCTATTTCTTTCCGTCTCTACCCTCCAGTTAAAACAGGACCTGCGTAGCCCTGGCCTCAGGTAGCTTACGCACCAAAGCGTAGAGTCTATGTCTTCAGGCTTTCTAGGTACTAACTCCTGTTTTCCATTCCCTTTGTGTTTTACTGTAGATTCACACTGTACGCCACCTAACCCCCTCTTCTTTCACCATTTCTATGTAGACAGACTTACCACAAAGGTCATCTCTACATCTTCAAAACGGGCTCAAAATTCCCTGCAATCTACTTTCTGTTGCATAATTCACCGAATCTGCTCTCTTGAAGATCACCAATAATCTCCTAATTTCTAGGTCCACTGTCATTTTGCATGCCATTCTCCCGGCGTCTCTGTAAGCATTCATACTACGGGTCATCCTTGATTTATCTATATTTTTGTTTCTTGAATGAAATGGCACCTCCTTCCCTCACCTTTCCGGCAGCTTCTTTTAAGAGCTTTCCTCTCTCTTTACCGCTTCCTAAACCTGGCCTTAACTTCTAACTACTTCGATGCCCCTCTGTGCATGGCAATGCCATCCACTTATAAAACTTCAACGAGCAACCGACTTATATGAATAATTACCAAATATGTATCTCTAGGTGGAATCTCTTTCCAAAGATCCCTATAATCTTCCTAGTGACTCAGGCTGGGAATTTTTCCTCCTTCTTTGCATCCACACCCAGCCACCCTTGGGTTCTGTCTTTGCCCTGTGCTCCAGTCTGTTCCTTCTCCACACTGTTTCACATGTCCATTACCCCAGGCCTCAGATCCATCATACCGTTTCCGTGACCTTGTGTGGTGAGCTCCACGGAGTTCAGTTCTCCCTGGCCCCCTTTTGTCTCCTCTCTAGCTCATCCTGACTACTGCCACCAAGTCTCTTCCTACATGGCTCTAGCTATGCCATGCCACCGTCAGGACTCTGTAATGGTATCCACTGCCTAGAACTAAAGCCCAAACCATGCAATCAAGGATTTAAAAGGCCTTTCATGAACCAGCCCCAACTGCTCTTTGATTGTAATGTTGAGTTTGATTTCTTCTAAGTATTCTGGGCTTTGGTTAACATGATTTCCATGTTTAAATGGTCTTGCCCAGGGGTGGGATTCAAGTAATTTAACAATCGGTTCGCTGCCCTAATGACTGTTTAAAACAACAACAACGATCTACCATAAGGTAGAGCATTATTTCATACCATTAATGCCTAAATAAGAACAATAAAAGAGGTACACAAAACTAGGTTACAGATGAACATGAAAAAGGAGCAAGGAATGAAAACCTGTGATTTCCACGCGGAGTGACTGCCCAGCCACCCACCTTAAGGAGAACTCTGATGACAAGTGCCGTTTTAACAACCAGTTCACCGAACTCAGCCGAAAATTAGGGATCGATTCTGCGAATGAACCTGCTGACGGCCACCTCTGGTCTTTCCCCAACATTGCTACATGTCTAAACCCCACCTATCTTTTCTACCCCCAAACCAAGATGCCATCTTTCTCTCCCCCAAACTATTCCTTCCCTGGGCTCCCCAGCTGGAAATCAAGGTGTTACTTCTTTCTCTGAATTACTTATAAACTCACCTTCTTTCCCGACTGATGTGTAAGCCGCCTGAGGCCAGAGCTAGCCAGGCTTCTGTTTTAACTGAAGGCCTTAAGAAGCACGGCTTCCAACTGGTTCATTACAGCCGGACCTCCCGACAATTAGCATCCCATCCCAGATATACTGAGCCAGAAACCACATTTTAACAAGATTCCCTGGGACTCTAGGAGAATCACCCAGGGACCTTATGACTGTGCAGGAGATTCTGATTCGGCGTATCTGGGTTGGAAAGGAAAATTCCTAAAGGACTCAAATGGAAATCAACAGGATTGAAGCCCTTCTAAGGAAGTGGTTTAACTTGTATCTGTAAGATCAGACCTGGTATGGTTTCAGAAGACAATTTTGGGGGGTCCCACTGTAGACCTGCTGGTCTGAGAGAGGGACTAGACATGTGTATTAAAAATGCATGTGCTCCGTGAAATTCACATGCACCGTGGGGGTTTGAGAACGGCTGCTGGAGTTTGGCGCAGTGCCCTACTCGGTGTGTGAGTGTATGTAGCACGGCATTAGCCCCTCACCACCGTGTTTGTGACCTCTGTTTCATACTGCGTCCTAGGGCCAGACTGATCATCCTATAGCACTGAAACCCTGTTCAGAAGCTTTCAATGATTTCATTTTGCTCATCGAATACAGCCCAAATACCTTCGCAAGGCATCAAAGGCTGCCCAGAACTTGCCCGGGGTTCACTCGATCACCTCCTCTCCCACTGCCATACAATGTTACGGACTTGACTCAGAGCGATCCCATGCGTGCAAAGCACCACTGCTCCACAGGCTTCCAGGCGGTGGCCTTTGGGAAAGGCATCACCAAGCCTGTCTGCAGTCACCAACCTTTGAGCTAGTAGTTGAGTGTTCAGCTCTTTGTGCTGCGCAGGGACTTCTCATTTTCTCACGAGGTCTCCTGGACTGGCCTTTCTTTCTCAACTAGACCCTGTGACTAAGCCCGAGGCCCACAGATCAGCAGTACGAGCACACCCCCTCGTCACTTGTAGGACATGCCGGCTCTTGGGTCTCACCCAGATCTCCAGGGCGGCATCTTCATCCTAACCAGATCCTTCAGCATTCTTAGGCACATGGACGTTCGAGACGCACACAGCAGCCCCTAACTAGTCCTGGTCCTCCAAGCCTCCTTCCCACATCCAAAACGCTGTCCCTCACATCAAACGATAGTTACACTTCCAGGTGGAGGTTAAATGCTACTTCTTAGGAAAATCCTGGACAGGTGAATCTATAGACAGGGATTGGATTAACAGAGATTGATGGCAGGGGAGGTTAGTGGCCATGGGGAGCTACAAGATTGCAGAGCATGCCCTAAAACTGACTGTGGTGATGATTGTACAACCATTGAGTTGTGTGATAAGTGAATTATATCCTGATAAAACTCTTGGGGGAAAAATAATAAATGTCACCTCTTCCATATTTCCTTCCTTGATATTGTTCATCACAAAAACTTTCTCCTGTTTCTGCGTTCTCGCACACCTGTCTCATTGCGTTCTATCCTTAGCATTGCTGTAATTAATCCTGATAGATTCACATTTATGGCCAATATGCTCATAACATTATACAAGTAAAATCAATAATCTTGTTCCATTGATTTACATTATACATTCGGAGATATTCCCCCCGCCCCTTTGTGGTTGGTTCTCAGTTGCCAGTGACTGGCAAGTCCTGAGCTACTTAATAATGACAGAAAACCTTCCAGATGCGGCCGGATAGCAGTAACAATGGCTTCACACTAGCCTCAGGTCTTGGTAAAGCGAATGCATCTCTCAGAATGGGACAACACCCACTTTGGTCTAGTGAAGCCCCAATCTTCCTCGCTGGCGTAACAGGCTTCTCAGCGGAACAATTTAAGTTGGCACGTGCCGGACAATCCAGAATCTCCACGGGCTGAATCAGCATTCTTATACCGTAAACCAGGTCGTGGGCCCATGGATACGTGCCTTAAACGCTTCTTCTTTAAACTCTACGTACAATTACATTCGTCTCTGTGCAGGTATGAACTATTTGCTAATCAGACATGTCGAGGCTGCCTGGGCAAAATGTTTATCCTAGAACTAGTGGAGAAAAGAGAGTACTCCAAAGCTCAAAGAGCTGAAGAAGGTAATTGCTGTATATTCCCAGTGGGAGGGGAAAGATGTCTAAATTGAATTTAACCCATAGAAAATGAGGTTAACTAAACTTTCCAAAGGAGCTACCCTGGGGTACAATTGCTCCCGGTTTTGTCTCCTCTGGAGGCCCCTTGGGAAGATGACACACGCTCACACACACACACACACACACACACACACACACACACACACACACACACACCCCAGAGAGACTTGTGTAGGCTGCGGAGAACAAAGGCTGGGCTCCCGGAGACTGCTGCACATGGTTTCACTTCCTGGGGTGATGGTTATCGCATGAGTGTAAGGCTTACACTCCAGAGTAGACATTTTTGGTTTCACCTAAGACACGGCAAAAACAATGGGCCCTGGAAAGGATCCAACAGCGAAATCCTTCAGGGGCCATCGCTGTCTCAGCCAACTGTGCCTCAGTTTGTTTTCCCAGTCACTGAAACGCACGGCTGGATAGAAGAGCCTCTCAGAGATGACAAAGGGGACAGGCAATGCTGGCGTATTGGGTGACTTGGTGGTACTAAGAATGTCCCAGTGTCAGAAGCTGGTCTCTGAATTTCTACCCCTGAACCACAAGAGCACAGAATCCAGTTCAAAGAGGGACCATATTTGAAGGAAGGGCTTCAAGTTTGGGAGAGATATTGTGAGGGGGGTGGGGGTGGGGTAAGGGGACAAAGCCAGATCGAGGCTGTTAAGCAGGGAAGCCACAAAAGGGTGATGTTGTTCAAGTGTTTTACAAGGATCGGGGGTCATAACCATGAACTCCTCGGCACATGCGACAGTCAACTGGATAACAAAGACGCTTCATCATCTTAATGTGGCATTTTAATGATGCCACTGATTTGCTGTGCCAATTCGGAGATAATGAACCCCTAATGCTACAGATGTTCAGCCCGCCTAGAAGAAAGGGGGGAGGGGGGCCTTTCTAGCATGCCGTTTTCTAGCTAACCAATTAAACACATTGTGAAAGCATCGAAATAGTTTACCAGGTTTTGACAGCTGTTAATAGGATTTAGAAGCTTGAAGCCTAAAGAGCAAAACGGGAGATATATGTATTGTAGGTATTTTGTCTACAGAGGCTGTTGCTGGGCCCTAGTCTCTCGCGCAGACGATTAGCGAGAACCGTTTTCCTGATTAAACTCATGTCTGCACTCCTTTCCCACAGTGGCCTCTTGGTATTTGGAACAAGAAACGCTAAAATGATAGGTCATTCACATTTTCCAATTTCCCTTCCATGTGTGAAAGGAGAGGGCGGAGAGTCAAAGACGGTCTGAGAACCAGGGCAGAAAGAGGAGTTGCATCTGTTGGTGGAGCAGTGGGATCACATCGCTGCGCTATAGACCCAGCTTTTGGCCCTTGATTTCCGAGGCCTGCTGATGTGTCCTCTCTTGTCTTTTTCAAATTAAAGTGATTTGAAATTTAAAATGCCCCTTTCAAGGTTAGGAGGAAAACCTGCCCAAGGTAAACCAGACTAGTAAGAAGAGAAAAAAAATAGTTAGCGCCTCACAATCGAGTGTCAGAGTAACAAAAAGCCAGGTAAGCACAGGTTTACTTGTGCTTACTTACTAATCTGTAGTGAACGACTTCACGTTTTTTTCACCACATCAAAGAATCTGCTTCTAGGCAGGGCTGGCAGGTCTCTCTTCCAAACCCACAGCACCTTCCTACAGAGTCAAAGTCTCTTTGAATTTGCAGCCCCCAGCAAGGGACAAGCGAGCCTAGGGTTACCTAGCGTGTTGGGCAATCACACCCTGTCACGGCAGTGATGTAGCAGGCAGCAGCTTTCAGTCATGCACAGTTTGCTGACAGTCCCACTACACATATTCTTATCAGACTCTTTAAGTTGTCTTTAAAACATCGAAACTGGGAGTAAGCGAATCATGTCCCTTCACATTAAAGAGCATCAGCCTGGAAGCCTCACGAAACTTTCAGTTTGCAAGGAAACCACCCTCGTTTTACTAAAAACATGATTCTTGCTCTTGTTATCTGACCATCAAAGAGCTAATTTATGGACAGAGGCATAAAAATAGCTTGGTTTAATAATTTCAGTGCAATGCATGGTCTCCCCATCCGAACAAGAAAAGATTTATGACTCACCGATACAGAAACCTACAAGGGTAGGCTCTAAAAAGTTTGTAGAAAAAATGGAATTAAAAGAATGGAAAATGCCCACCAGCCTTTTGCAGCCTCCCAGTACGCAACGTATCGGCGGTTAAGTAACCCAGTTCTTCAGATGTCAAGGGCCAGGTGCAAGTCTCTCTGCAGGGTTTCTCTGAGGGCTGGAGGGCATGAGGTGTGGAAGTTCTTTTCAAGCTATCAGCCGGCACACAGATCTATGGCGCGTCCTTTCTGTACACTACAACTGCCAAGTTTTCAATTATTTTTATTTATGCATTGTATTATTTTGTACTTGGATTTCTGAGAAATGACTGCTACCCACTAAAGAATGATGAATATAAATATGTGAGAGAAGCTGAGGTTTGAGATGTTAAGAAATATATTGATGTGCGCACCTAAGAAACGTCAGAAGAGAAGAAAGGACTTTTGCTCATCCATATCTCCTTGCTTAAGATACTCACTTTAAAAATAAATAAAACAAAATTTAAAAAAGATACTGGCTTTGGCTTTTCTTTTTAACCCAATTTAACTGAACAAAACTCATTTTAAAAATGAAAGCACCTCAGCACAGGATTCTTGGGGAAATTTTAAGTTGTTAAATTAGACATCAGATGGTGGCCATTGACTGCCACCATCCCAACCTCAGGACCACACGTAAAGGCTGGAATGTCCTCGATATGCGGAGCATCAGTGGCTGAGGGCTTGGTTCCGAACGGGAAGGTTGGTGGTTCCAACCCACTAGCAGTGCTATTAGGGAAAGCAATGACCAGCTGCTCCCGTGATGCATCCAGCCTCGGAGAGCGTGTGAATCCATTCTCATCCGTCCTTTACGGTCGGTTGCTGCAGTTGGTATGTGCTGTGTTGGAGGACCGTTGTTTATTTCCCACGGGGACTAGGAGCACCTTCAAGGCAAGGAACAACCAGGTTTGACGGATAGTTGTGTGTCAGAGGGCACCACAGTTATGAGTGAGAAATCAACTGAACAAATGCGCTCCTTGGGTAGCCGAAACCAACTTAGGACTAGCAAGCCGGCTGCGCAGGGACAATAAAGACTAAGCCCTAACTGGTCTACAGCACTCTGAAGCTGACCTGTGGGTAGAGATTCTCTTTGAGAGGCATCAGTGATAGGCCCCAGGCCCACAGGGATAACCAAAGCTCCGTTCCACATCGCGCTGCCCACCGCGGCGCAGCCTGGCTTGTGCCCCTCCTATTCCACCACTCTGTGAAAGGATGCTTCTTGGACCTCTGCCCTTAGCAACTAACTATTTTTTCCTAGTTACTCCTCTTTCTCTGTCTTCTAGGGGTGAATGGTCTGCAAGGCCTATTTCTGGAATGTTCTCCTGATCAGCTTGGTGATGATGAAGCTCTTGTTCCGTTCCTCGGGGGAGCATTCCCTGCCGAGCCCCAGGTCCACTGCCATGCAGGTCATATAGGGCGAACCCAGAATGAGTTTCTGAGACAGTCCATCTGTACGGGAGTGGACAGCTTCATCTTGCTCCAAGGAGGGGCTAGTGGGTTTGCACCTGGTGGTGTTAGCAACCCCAACCCTAACCCACAGCACCTCTAGAGTCTCACAAAGACACTGCCATTCACTTCCTGACTTTCTTAAAACACTCAGACTCCAGTTGGCAGACTGGGTTGATTTAAGACTGAAGGCCCAAACTACTTGCTCTGCAGGGTGATGCAAATCTGTCTTCACTTTTACATAAACGAACCAACCCCTGCTAGCAACCAATTCCTCATGGCCACATTCACCTTCCAGATGTGCAGTATTTAAATCATTGGGCCTTTTCCTGCACTCAAAACTCCCTGCCATTGAGTCAATGCCGACTCACAGTGACCTTATAAGACAGGGAAGAACTGCCCCTGTGCGTGTCTGGGGCTGTCACTGTCTACAGTGTCACTACAGTGACACTGTCTACAGGAGTCGAAAGCCCCACTTTCTCCTTCCTGCACTAAAGTCAAGCTAAATAAAAACTGCGCCCCTAGATGAAATGACCTGCACAGTGAGGGAGGGTGCTCATGTGTTACCCCGGGACTGCCTGGACTCAGCTCAGACTCAACAAGTTGCAAACTGGCTCATTTCCTCTCCCCTGGAGCCTTCCTTGTTAAGTCCGCTCCTCCACCCACACCCACACACCCAATCGGGTGCTGCTTGATGCCAATGTCTGTATCGTAATTCTGCACATGCTCTCAACATTTAGCACTGTGCCTGACGCACCATTGAGTGCCTGCGTACTGAGATGAGTGGAAGGGAACACACCAGGGAAGAAGGAAGGCGCGCATGGACACGTGGCCCTCCGCTTCAGCGACAGAATTACTGCTGGAGATGCTCTGAGAAACTACACAGGTTGTACGGCTGCCCACGGCTAGTACACTTCAGCCAGTGCTGGGGAGAGCAAGTCACTGTGTCTCTTCCTTAAGGCACACCACCCGAACCCAAAGGGTCTACCGTGTCCTTGGATGACAGGCAATGAGTGTCGGGCTTAAGAAGAGAGAGAGGTTGCTTGCTCTTTTTAACATCATCAAGTGAATTAAGATAAAGCATGCACGGGAATGGAATCAGAGCCGGAAGGAATCTGCAAGGCAACCCGCACTGACTGCCCTCGGCAAATGTGCCGTTAGGAACACACGGGAGCTTGTCAGCAGAGCATGCGCATCCTCCGCAGCTTCCCCACTGCCCAGTTCATACCCTTCATGGCTGTCAGCAAGGATGCATCCCTATTTCATCAGAGCGGTGCCAGGGCAGGGATATTGTCCAGCAGGATAAAGTCAGAATGGAATCGAGCTACCAAACTGGAGTACACACACCTATCATTTTAAAAGGCAACTTGTAAAGTTCACCAATAGGCGACTTCCTACTAATAGCCATTCAAACCGCAACAGAATGGGTATTGATCTTTCCGGGGAAAGGGTAGTGCACTATTTCGCTCTTATGTTTCCATTGACAAAAGGCTTGAAGGTCTTAAATAAAGTTGTGGTAAAAGAGCACGGGCTTCGAAGGCAGACAGGCTGAGATTCAGCTCATACTAGCTGTGTGATCTCGGGAGGTTTCTGCTTGTCGGCCTCTGTTAGTCTGGGTAGGCTAGAGAAACAGAATTCATAAACACTCATATTTTATAAGAGAGTTTTATACAAAGGGTAATTGTCCATTCAGCATCCCAACCCAGTCCAGTCCAAGCCCACAAGTCCAACATCGATCTACAAAGTCCTCCTCAAACTCACAAAACACACGCAACGATGCTGACTGCAGGAGGAAAGACTAGTCAGTGAATGTGTCAGCATCTCAGCGCTGGCAGGGGTCTCCACGTGGCTGCTCCAGCACCCAGGGCTGCATCAGGGTAGGTCCATTTGGCTTCTCCTCAGGGATGTCTCCCAGGAAGCGAGCCTTGCCGGATGAGACAGAGAACTAGCGAAGGCAGCCACAACTGCATCTCCTAGGGTTGTTATAGTTATGAACACAAGCCAAATGACGCAGATACAGGCCTCGCCTAGGGGGAAACCTAGTCTCTCTGTGAGCCTGGGGGTAGGCAAAGAGTACTTAGATATGTGTCATCGTTCATGAAAAGCATTCATGAAGGACACATTTGTGCTTCAAGTGGCACCGCTTAGAAAATGAAAAAACCAAGTCCAAGTTCGCCACATCATTACTCACAATAGCGAAAGGATGGAAACGACCCGAGCGCCCCCCCCCCCCCCAGGGATGAGTGGACAAAGTCCGGGACACGCACACTGTGGCATGCTAGGCAATGCTGAAGAAGGAAGGCGAAACACACGACATGCCGGGTGAAATTAGTCAGCCTCAAAAGGTCAGATACTGCATGAGACCACTACTGTCAAAAAAATCAACCCATGGTTTTCACGGAGAAAGAAACATTCTTTGAAGCCTCCTAGGAGTGGGAGGGGACGAGAGGGCAAATCATGAACACGAGGGTAGCACCTAATAACTTGGGTGAAGGGAAAAGTCATAGGTCAGAAGGGGAAGCCAGCACAAAGTGATCAAAGGGAAGGCAGACACTGGGAGGAGCTTAAGAGTTGAAGGCAAATGCGCTCACATAGCGCAATCCTGTGACATCAGGGATGACAATAAGAACAGTCATCTACAGGGAAACCTGTGCAGACACTCACGCTGTGAGGAGGCCTCCCCCCATGGATAGGTAGAGGTTTGGCAGACTATTTCTCTATGTGCTATAAGTTATCCATGAATAGTTTTAGTCTGCAGAGGGCAAGGCCAAAGACCACCACCTTCAGTGTGGACTCAATGGACAGAAAATAAAAATCCTCCCAACGGGACCAGTCGATGACATCACGATAAAGGAAGAAGAGATTGACATGGCCAAGGATTTCATTTGACTTGGATCTAGAATCAACGCCCATGGAAGGAGCAGGCAAGAAATCCAATGAAGCGCTGCACTGGGCAAATCTGCTGCACACGACTTCTTTCAAGGGTCACGTATTTTAAAATCTCACTTCGAGGACTCTAGTGTGCCTGGCCCAAGCCATGCTACTTTCAATGGCTTCGGATGTATGTGAACAGTGGAGAATGCGTAAGGAAAACCAGAGAAAACCAAACGCACTTGATTTATGGGTTTGATGAAGAATATCCAAAGTCCCATGAATTAGCAGAAGAGCAGAAAGATTTGTCTTGGAGAATGCATAACCAGAAGGCTCCTTAGAAGCAAAGATGGCAAGAACTTGTCTCATGGACTTTGGACACAGTAACAGGAGAGACTGGTCTCTAGTAAGGCCGCCATGCTTGGTGGCGTGTCATTGGAAAAGACGAAGACCCTCAGTGAGTTGGACAGACCGCGTGGCTGCGACGGATGCAGGTGAAGCCCAACAAGAACAGCGAGGAAGGTGCAGAGCACAGCAGAGCAGCGCTTCATTCTGCCGCATACGGGATGCTGCGTGGCGGGGTCACCTGGACGGCATCTAACAACCATGGGGGGTGCGGGGCAAAGTCAAGAAGACATCTTACCATAACCAATCGTCTCAAGACCATGAGTCACTGGGCCTGGGGGCTCAGAGCCAATGACTCTTGGAGAGCCCTAACATTATTTTCATTGCTACTTCATCACTGTCATTTTGCAACTGCTATGAATAGGGCGACCCCTGAGAAAGGATTGTTTGACCCCCAAAGGGGTTGCGACCCACAAGTTGAGAACCGCTGGCCTAGATCAAGACCTTGATAGTCCCCGTGAGAGAGACCGTGAAGAAAAGAAAACCAGGATAACTGGGTCCTTACTCTTGAAATAGTTAAGCTGTGCTATGGTTTGAGATTCAGAGTCCTGGCGGCACCCTCGAGGCATATTGGATTGCTAACCACAAGGCCAGCAGTTCACCACCACCAACTACTCCAAGGCAGAAAGTTGAGGCTCTCTGTTCCCATAAAGTTGAACAGTCTCAAAAACCTTCTGTACTTACTATAAGCAGTGTTTCTCAAAGTGGGAGATCTCGCTCCCTGAGGGATGGGGCAGGGGGCGGGGGGGGGGGCTGGAATAATCTGGGGGCTGCAGAAGCAGATACTTACACTTTATTCTAGGTTTGTAATTGCTCATGGGGTGCTGAGTGATTTTTTTTTACGGGGGGGGGGGGTTGGGCCAGGCGAGCTCAGGAACCTAGCCTCACAGGATTGCTATGATTTGAATGGACTTGGTGAGTGTGGCTTGGATGGTTTGGGAGGCTTTCTTACGGAGCAATCGATAACTAATGCAGCTGTAAAGTTACACATGAATTTATAATACGACGCAGTAACTGCCAAGAAAGAAAAGCCTATGTTCATACAAAGATGTGTGCACACATCTTCACCACAGTCACTAGTCATAAGAGCACAAAACAACACAAATGGCACGCCTGGTGAAGGGCAACGTGATAGCCCAAACGTAACAGATCAAGACAATGAAACACTATCCAGAAATGAGAAGGAACAAAGGACAGGTAAGTGGAGCAACCTGGATGAAAGGAAACATTGTGTTAAGTGCAGAAGCCAGAAGCAAGAAACTCTGTGTTATTCCATTTATTTGACAAGTCCGGAGAAGGCAAATCGTAAGAGACAAACAGATCAATGCCCGTCGGAGACTCCCCCCACCTCGGACTGCAGAGTCTCTCCCGAGTGATGCAAACACCGTGGCACTTGCACAGTTCTAGAACGTTCCTAAACATCAGCAAATACTGACTGGCATAAAAATGTTACAATTAAACGGTGGGAGAAAAATAGGTGACTTTAAAAAGTAAAGCCATTTTCCATGTTTAGAAATAAACATCAATAGCTGTTGACCAGCTACCCTAAGACTGACTCTTGATAGACTTGTCAATATAAATGGAAAAACACAGTCTTTTGATTCTGGGTTCTCCACTTAACATCGTGTTTTTTAAATTTTCGTTTTATGCAGGTTGTTCGACTCACCAGCAGTTTGTTCCTTTTTGTTGCTGGGTAGCATTTCATTGCATCGATATGTGTGCTACCCCTTCACCAACGGCTACAAAAAGGCGCCATGAGAACCTCAGCTTTTGAGTTATGATTAATTCCAGGTAACATCTTCCCAAGATTATCTTTAATTCCTGATGTTCCTGGGCAACTGGTTTCATGCCCTTCTGGATGAAATTAATAAGAGTACCTAATTTTAAAACGTAAGAAGCCTTGTGCTACCACATTCAGCAGTAGGAATGGAAGCTGAAGGGTCAGCTGTAGGAGGTGGCCCAAAAGGACATCTCACACTGCGTTATTTCATGAGGAATTTCCCCAAATACCTAAATAGCTACTCAGTGCCGACATCCATCTGGAACCCCATTTCCTAAGTTCCTAAGAACCCCATTTTCTGCCTCACTTTCTAGTCACCTTTTCTAATCATGTGGTTTGCCTGATCCTCTCAAGGCTGTGAGCGCTTGATTCTTCCACATACACAAAGAGAACATAAAGAATTATCTCTTCAACGCTGTCTCAGAGGGAGATCTGGTACAACCAGAAAGGCCAGAACAGGAAAACCCAGCTATTATAGGGGTCGGTCCTATAGGCATGCCAGGATAGTTCTGGGCTCAAGGTAACAGAGAGAGGAGATAAGTGTATTTTGCTATGCTCAATTTGGGTAGGTGGGAAGTATGGGCACGGCGGACTGACCTAAAGTTAGCAAAGAGCCTTTCTTTCCTCTTTTCTCTAAGTATGAAATTCCTCGGGGCGGGGGTGGGGGAGACAAAGGAGCACAAAAGCTTGGTTGGGATTTCTGCTTCTGGAGACGCAGGTGCAGAGAAGGCGGGCTCCGACAAATCAGTCAGCGTCTTTAATGCCACCAGACTGACTAATATGGTGAAAGATCTATCAGGATCCCATTTTTACCTATGCTAGTCAGTTGACAGAATTAACAACTCTATTAAGGGGAAGGTCACAAATTATTTGTAATGATGAAAGCGTGGGTCCCCATATGTTACTGTTTAGACAGCGTCGCCCACGGCAGAAGACGGTTGTCAAGACTGCCACTCCCGCAGCCACACACCGAGATCCAGAATTACAGTCAGTTCAACTGGGCGGCTGAAGGAGCAAACATCTGCACCTACCAGTCTGACGGAGAAAGGTCACATGTTAAACCCAGATAATCTTGTTTATTGGTGTTTGAAGGTTATGCACTGAGGGCTGGATTACCAGGGTCCCCTCTTAGTTCCAGTTCTGACATCTTCATTCATCTGCTGTGTGTGTGTGTGTGTGTGTGTGTGTGTCACTTTTAAAGCCCAGACATGCAAATTTTAAGCCTGAATACTCTGTCAATTGATTGCTAGGCTGCTGAGTGGATGCTGGACTAAACTACAAATATAATCTAAATAACAGTAGAGTAACAATTGTCAGGAGTAAAGAGACGCTGCTTATTCCTTTTTTTTTTGCTTTCCAAATTTCTTTTTTTTTCCTTTTTAAAATCTTTAATTTAACTAAATACTCTTATTAGGGGCTCTTACATCTCTTATCACAATCCACATAATCATCCATTGTGTCAAGCACCTTTATACACATGCTGCCATCATCATTTTCAAAGCATTTTTTTCCTACTTGGACCCTTGATAGCTTTCCAAATTTCTATCAAACGACTTTCACCATCAAGGCTGAAAGCAAGGAAAGCCCATTGCATTAGCAAGACACCAAGCCGCAAAATCCTCTGAGGACCAGCTTCAGGTCAGTGACAAAGAAAGGGGGATTGAATTTTCAAGATGAGTATGCGCAGATTATGTGCAGATACAAGCAGAGCTGAGCCAACACTGTTTATGTCAGAAGCAACAATTCCCCCTCAATGACACATGAGACTCGTACACAACCAGCCGAGTCAAGGAGCCATGGGACTTGTGTGCTTGTGACCAGAGCTTTCGCATCCTCCCTGGGCTGGGGACCCTTTGAGAGCTGCACAAATGCCAAACTCTGCCACGAAAATGTACCTCTGAAGCGACATGGAACATAAAGTAAAAAGACAAGGAAAAATTCCCACCAACTTTTCGAAGCCCTCCTCCATACTCCTAGGCACATTTCAGAGTTCCCAAGGGGTCTCAAAGCCAGAGCCCCAAGCCTAAGAATCTCTGCATGTCAATCAGGGCAGGCCTAAGTGCAAGAGTGTCTGCTCTCAGCTTGGCATCCTTTATAGGGCAGAGGGCGCCTTCAAGCTTTTTGCTCCAGTGTCCTTAAAATAATTTGGAAAAACTATGTTTCCTTCTAATATTGGGCACAGAGTTGACAATAACTTGACAGCGATCATTTGTTTGTTGTAAGCTTAAATATTTTAAAACAAAATTCTATTTTGGGGGTATAGTAGATGATCATGTTATAAATTGTTCCTACACACTTTCAAACATATCGAAGGGAAAGTAAAGTCGAATGAATTTATTTGGTCCGCCATAAATTTTAAAATAGGTAAGCTTTTTAACATCAGAAAAATTCCCCCTTAAACTCTATTTCCATCGACCTTTTCCATAGAATCTTAGCCTAACATGCTACTCTCTTCTGCTAAGTCTCCTGTTTTTCATCCTGTTATAGTTCACTGCAACCACAGCAAACACACCAGCATGTATAAATAGACACGCACACACACACACACACACACACACACACAGGAATTTTGAAAATGTTGTTACTGTGAAGTATGACATATTTTTTTTAAAAATCTCTCCTGGACTGAGTTATTATTACAGATATCGACATACACTTTATTAAAATAACACAGATATATATAGTACAATCATTAACTATTAAATATAGAATTCACTGCGAAGACATCGCTTAAGGAGATGGATGGAGGCGGATGAAAATGTGATGAAGGGAATTATCTGGCTCTTTGTTGGGCATCCTGGAAGCATTGACGCCTCAGGACACAGAAGTGAGCGTTGAGAGGGGTGACGGACACCTGCTTCTCTCATGCAGAAGGGAAGGGTGACTGTGAAGGCGGAGATGGCCATGAACTTCAACGGCAGGAGACTTCCAGGGCAGATCAGTTTAGGGAAGAAAGCACATGACGTTGAGGGCCTAGAAACACGCATTCTTTACGTGATCCTGGGGAGGTCTCCCTGGACCTCAGGCTAAAGAGCTTCGGGAAGAAGCCATTGCCGTAATGTATGCAAGTCCTTCACTTCTGTCAACCAACTAGCACTTCTTCAGTGAGCATCTGTAAATCATGCAGGGAACGAAGAGGAGAATGCACGGTTGGATGGAAAGAACACACACACACACACACACACACACACACACACACACAAAGGATCAATATTTAATACTTAATACACGTCCAGACCTTTAGCAGAAAAGAAGAATGCAGTCTCAAAGGGGTTCTGTCCTTTCCCTGCCACCATCTCTTTGGGACCCATAAGTAGAGTCCAGTCCAACACCACATGGACACCTTTGGCCTGAAGGGTTGGGGATTGCCTTCAGGAGTCTGCTCCTCCCCCGATCTCAAACAGGATGGAGGTACCACATTCTTGTGATAGTGGTGGACAGGAAGCAATTGCCTCATGCTTTGGTGGGGACAATTGAAGATCTGGTCAACTGTATCCAGTCTCAATTTCACTGTGGTAACGTCCTGCTTTATGTAACATTTGCCAAGTACTGTATTTTTTAAAACTTCATAGCAATGTGACCCTATATTTTACAAAGTAAAAGAAAAACTGATTCTCCCGACTAGGTTGTGAAAAGATCTCATGAACTCTTCTCAGCCCCAACATTGTTTTTCATGCAAATTAATTCTTATATAGCTCCCATCTGAACCGTAAAAATAAATAAATACATAAGCCTGGCCCAGCAAGCAAGGGTCGCACCCTGAGTCTAGGGATGTTCTGGTAAATGGCCAGCAGGCCACTCCCAGCATTTGCCTGATTCCATAAATACTCACACCGTGTCAGATTTCCAGTGGCCAACGTGAACGTCAACTGGCTGGCAACATTTCTGAAAATTTAACCAGAGACTCTGGTACACGTCACTGGGGACACCCCCACCCCCACCCCCCAGCAGGACACCTTCATGCAGGGGACACAGTCACCAGGGAGGGTCTGCACGCACGCCCAGTTCAAAACTGGGTCTGAGCAGCTGAATTCACTTGGCCAGAACAGAAGCGTCTGTGGGTCCCGAGGCGTGTCTCATTGACACTGTTAGTGTAACTGGGCCGGACCAACATTTTCTTTCACCCCTTCACTTGACATCTGCTCCCGTGAGGCCCCAACATAGCACACCACAGGCAGGAAAGCAACAAGGTGGGGGAAGAGTCTCGGGGGACCCACAGAGGGCAGTGGGTCGACCCAACTTTCTATCAACCCTGGTAACTGTCCATTCTGCCATGGCCGATGCCAGCCCCTGCTCCTGTAAGTTTCCTCTCATTGGCACGGCTCGGTTAAATTAAAGGTTAAACAATTTTTAGATCCCTCTTTGGTTTTTGTTTAGAAGTCTCAAGGAAAGGTGTCTCGGTTTATCACCAACGACATTACCCGTTTGACACAGTTGAGAACACTCAGAAATCCCCGGCGAGTGAGTGGCAGCGGAGCACGGCTGATTTTGTAAGATAACCCCCGCATCCCATGAGCGACAGGTCTTAATCTGGGCTCGAGAGATGTAATATTTTGATTAAAAAAAAAAAAGGCACTTCCTTTTGAAGCCTATATTTGCGTGTGCTGAAGAGAGCCGCTGGAACCTCAGTAAGCGCCTGGGCGGGGCTGACAAGGCCTCTCCCAGCCCCCTTGGCCATCAGCCCCTCCTCCTTCACACATCTAAAGGCAGCGCCATTAGCTTCCATAGACCTCAAGGGTGGCTTGCTCCCCCACCCCCACCCCCTTTCAGAAGTATCAAAGCGGCTGGTACAGCTCATGAGCATTAAAAAAAAAAAGAGTGGTCGGCTTCAAAACGGATGGAGCCGTGGCCTTGGGAAGCTGCTGGTCACTGGCACGCAGGCCTCCAAGAGGGGAAGCGTTACTTTTTCAGAAAAGGCTCTCAGTGAAGCTCTTATCTTTGGTTTAAACATCGACACCACAGAAGGTGTCACAAGAGAGATAATGGAAGGCCTTTCAAATAAGTGGCTCGATTCAGCTTTTCTCAGGGGACCAGCAAAGCCCATAACTTGTCTGGGACTGAACAACAACCTAAATCCGCTGCTTGATGCGGGTTGGTCCCCTCTTCCCCCCAAGTCATCCAGTCCCTCCTGTCTCCTAGGGACCCTACAGGGCAGAGCAGAACTGTCCTTCGGGCTTCCCAGGCTGTGAATCTTTATGGCAGCAGACAGTCCCAGCTTTGCCCCCAGGAGAGGTTGGTGAAGTAGACCTGCAGGCCAGCATGGAACCCCTACCTCACCAGGGCGCCCTGGTCACCGATGTGTCACCAAGTGAACATAACTCAGTTTCCCGGGGGGTGGGGGCATGTGCCTTTGGTATTCAGCTGTGCAGAGTCAGGGGAGAAGGGGTGGATGTGCTCCGCACTGAGGCTGGGCACACCAGGTCTGTTGTCACCTCTGATGAGGAGCTCTGGTGGCCTCACTGCAAGGTCCGCAGTTCAAAACCCCCAGCCGCTCTGTGGAAGAAAGACGGGCTTTCTACTCCGGAAAGAGTCTGGGAAACCTGCAGGGGCCCTTGTCCCTGCTCCCTAGGCGTGCTGAGTCAGCCATGACTCGATGGCAGTGCGGTCTGTTCTGATGGAGCTTCCAGAAAAAATGGCATGTCTGCTTAAACAGGGGGAATCGGCAGAAGGTTAAAATGCAGGGAACCCATAGCCGACCTGTGTCTTCCTTAATTATTCAAAGAAAAAATAATAATGCCATCAACAATCAGCATATGCAGGTAGGACTACCAGCAGCATCTCCCCTTCCACTTGCTAAGTGTGAAAGGGCAGAAAATGAGAATCAAATTTCAGAGAAAGGACCAAGACAAAAAGCTGTGGGGGTAAGGCCTTCCTACGAGGGCAGGGGTTCTCAACCTGTGGGGGTCGAACAACCCTTTCACAGGGGTCACCCGATTCATCACAGTGGCGACATGACCGTGATGAAGTAGCAATGAAATAATGTTACGGCTGGGGGGTCACAACCACGAGGAGCTGTGTGAGAGGGTCGCGGCGTGAGGAAGGTTGGGAACCGCTGTCCTAATCGGGTGATATGCTATCATCTTCTGTCTCATCTCTCTCCACTCACCTCTCTCTCTGCCTGTCGTGAAGGCAAACATACCTTACTGCCAGCTCTGCCAGGGCTTTCACGTTACTCTGTTCTTCTGTGAACACGGGTCAAATTCAAGAAGTAGGGATATTCTTTATCAAGAGATGTTAGATTGTTTTACCTTCTGCTTCTGACTTCACAACACCCCGGTGATGCATTAGACCCAGTAGAAGGCCCGCATGTCCTTCGTAGGCAGTGCGTGTCCATGATACCCCCAACAAAAATGCAGACCTGGGAATCCCTGGGCTACTTCCTCCCACTTCTGATCAGTCAGAGAGCACTTGCATGATGAAGAGAGAGGATACCCGTTCACAGGGGTCCATGAGCAGATGGAAAAGGAAGTCCGAAGCTCTTCATGGATTGCTTTAAGTCCAATTGGTTTACACCACCTCACCGCTCAAACCAACCGCCATCATTCTGACTCAGCAACCCTAGGCGGCTGGGTGCTGAACTAACCTGGTAGGTTCCGGAGACAGACTCCTTCTGGGAGTAGAAAGCCTTGTCTTTCTCCCGCTGTGCTGCCAGTGGTTTCGAACTCCCGACCTTTTGGCTAGCAGCTCAACACATAACCCACAGTGCCACCAGGGCTCCTATGACCACTTCAAAGGTAATTTCTTTTTAGAGAGACAAAAATGTTGACTACTGGGCTCTTTTTTTTTCCTTTTTGTCTCAAAATACTTATAATAAGGAGTGAAAGCTTGTCACATATCAAACTCCAGATATACAATCAGATGCTTAAATAAATAGCAATCAACGAACATCCACAAGTTCCGCTCTAAGACTACACTGGGGGGAAATGCAAACAGAAGGAGAGCCACAACGGTGTGAGAAAGTTCATGGAGGGAATGAACGAGTTGATTTCAATGTCTACAGTGCATTCATTTACACCCACCCTACTTATTATCTTGTCATCCAGACTTTCACATTTACAGCAATAATTTTAAAAGTCGACTCTCCAGTATTTTGTGCATTCATAACAAAAGTCAAGACTGCAATAGTTACATGTCAGCCAAGCTGGGCCCTGATTCTCAGGGGATTGGTATTTACACAGTAATGTGACTTGGCAGGGATGGAGCAATGTAGTCATCCTCTGTTTTCACACGATGCTGGTTTTCACAGTGACCTGCCTTTCGGAGCCCAACCATGCCAATAAATAAGAGGTAGACGTGATAGACTTAATTAATGAGGAAGAATGGCAGAGCCAAGGAAGTAAAGCAGGAGCATACATTTTAATCTATATACGGTTTTATTCTTATCTAATCAATTCAATTAAGTTGTAGTGGTACAGAACTATAACAAGGATATGTGTGTGTAATAAGTAACTGTTCATATAGTTTTGTAATTTTTTTTCATGTTTACTGCTAGACTTCCTAATAATACCTTTCAGAAAGCTTTACATAAGCACTGTTCCCGTCAAGAAGCAAAAGATTTCATAAACCATCCCAACAAAAATAACAGGCCAGAAGGTAGAAAACTAAGGTCTGTGGGCTAAATCCAAACTACCGTGTCTTTCTGTAAATAAGGTTTTGTTGGAACACAGCCACATTCACTGATTTTGCTGAGCAGCTGCAACAGAGGCTGTATCGCCCTGAATGCCTACGATATTTATTATCTGGTCCTCAACAGAACAAGTTCGCCAGCTTCCGCCCTACGCTTGCAAGAGTAGTTGTAAAAAAAAAAGAGAAGAAAAGACTTGAATAGCTGTGGCATGGGAAATTAGTAAATGAATTTATATTAAAGGTAACATCTTTTGAAAGATTTTCCCCAAAATATTTTATCTTGCTTTTCAAATAACATTTACTTGAAATGTTATTAAAATAATCATTTGAAATGTTATTGAAAAATAAATAACATTTTTTCAAATACCGGTAAGGGTTCTTCTCCTTCTTGCCCCACCCCAAAAAAGAACCTACCTTTCTCCAAAAAGGCACGTGGGGAAAACATGGAGTGATTTTAATAGGACTATTAGAAACAGACACAGTTCATTGAGCAAAGCCACTGCAAAAGGCCTGAGTAAAGAGTGAAAAGGTGAAGATGTCACTCTGATGACTGGGGCGCACCTGACCCACGCCGTGGTATTCTCAATTGCGTCCCACGCGTGGAAAAGCCGGACAATGAAAACGGGTGCTATAGTTGATTGTGCCAGCCTGGCCGATAAACACAAGTAGGATTAACTGAAGGGCAGAGGGATAAATGGCTCAGTGAGCCTCGCCTTGCTTGTTCTGTGCCTCAGTTTAAAGGGGTACACTACCTGTGGGATGCCTAGTCTGTGGACTGTGTCGCTGTAAGGTGAGGTCCCTTCAAGCCCACACGATTGGAATGTTCATCTCTGGAGCTGGGGACAGACAGTTGATGACAGTTGGGGACCTGCCTTGCTGTTTGCTGCCTGGGTATATATAGCCTAGCTCTCTCTACAGGACTGGCAACTGGCGGTTCTCAAGCCTAAAAGGACTGCTAGTGTCTCACTGCTTTATAATTTAACTGTTAATTTCTTGTATTATCTATCTGTATATAATTTAACGGTTCATTTCTTGTATTTTACATATCTATCTTTAAAAATATATTTATATATAATTACTAGCAATCTGTTTTGTCTCTCTAGAGAACCCTGTCCAACACAATGGGCATCCAAGAAGACGAACGCATTCACAGAGTAGTGTGGGCGAGCCTAGGGAATCTGCCACGGGCTGCCGGAGAACAAACAGATCTGTCTGGGAGGAAGCGCGACCAGGACAGTCTTCAGAATCACAGGAGGATGGTGAGACTCGTCTCCCTGACACTGGGCACCAGGAGGGATCGATGGCTGGAGAAAAACATGCGTTTGTAAAGTAGGGTCAGGGCTAAAGAAGGAGGCCTGCAGTGAGAGGCACGGCCACAGTGGCCGCCACCCGGGCCACAAACTAGGCGACATCATTGTGTTTTACAGTTTGGGGGACACATAAGTCACGCATCGTACAACCGAATGTCAGTTACGTTACTTTGAGTGTAAGTGATAGAATTCTTGCCTTCCACGTGGGGACCTCGGTTCAGTTCTTGGCCGGCCCGCTGAAGGTACGGCCACCACTCATCTCTCAGTGCTGTGATGCTGAACTGGTTTCAGCAGAGCTTCCAGAATAAGACCGACGAGGAAGAAAGGGCTGGTGATCCACTTCTGAAAATCAGCCCATGACATCCTTATGAATTGTGGTGGTTTAATCTTATTATGCACAGGGTCACTCTAAGTCATGAACCAAATCAGTAGCAGCTAACAGCAACAGTCATGTTATTATTTTTAAAGCAGCGATAACCTGGTAACCACCTTTTCCAAGGGATATGACTGATTCAATTTAATAGTACAATAATCAATTCAGGAATTAATGATGAAATAATAGATTCATCTTATAACCCTATACTTTGTCTTTTTTTCCGAGTGAGGCTTAGAAAAAAGAACATGTCTTCTCTTTCCCACATTGTCTGAGATGATTAACCTTATATTTTATTTTTGTCGGCAACTGCGTGACACTCCAAGTTCCAGAGCAGCTGGGAGGAGTACAGGTACAGCTAACGATGCATCATTGACCGCTGCTGGGAGGCCGGTTTATGCAGATACCACAGGCAGCTGTACATTGAACTGAATAACCCACGGATCCCGAATTTCCTTCCTTTCTCCTGCGTACGACTCCCGGGGTTGGCGGCCTGCGTTCCAGCATATGGATTTCTGGAGAAGTGGTGCGTGATCTCGGGATTTATGGTATTTGCTTTCATTTCCTATTGATGAATGGCAATGATTGGTTTCTTGTGTGTGTTTGGGGGTCCAGAGTAGATTTGTTTGTTCCCCACCCCCAATTATTTGAAAACATTTTTAAAAAAACCCACAGGTAACTTCTGAATCCAGAGCAAGTCTATCAAAAAATATAAGTTCTCAACCAAAAAATTGCATAAGAACGAGAAACTCTCGCTCCTATAGTTTTCGGAGCTGAGAAACTCCGTTTCAGCAAACTGCAGGGCAAGCACACTGAGCATTTGCCTCATTGTGAGTGCGACTCCATGGATGTCACCTCCGAGAAGTTGCCCGGCGCTGGCGCAACACCTACAGCCTTTCCTCAGCGCCCATGGCCACATCCTGTGCCAGGCAGCATTTCTCCGTCTCTGTGGTTGAGAACTGGCGCGAATTAATGCATAGCTCGGCAGAGCTGGAATGCTAGCTGTGATTTGAAACTAGAAGCTTTAGGTACAAAATCCGATTTCTTGGTCACTTTCAGCGTCCCTTAAGAAGTTTAAGGTAAAAGAAAAAGGCCCTGAGAAACAATGTTCTGCCTTTAAGAAGCACATGCCACACTTGCCTTCAAACAAGCAGCCCTCCGAGTGACGGGCCACTGAGTGAGGTGCCCACCGAGTGAGGTGCCCTCCAAGTGACATGCCACTGAGTGAGGTGCCCACCGAGTGAGGTGCTACTGAGTGAGGTGCCACTGAGTGAGGTGCCACTGAGTGATGTGCCACTGAGTGACATGCCACTGAGTGACAGGTCCCCGGAGTGAGGTGTCCACTAAGTGAGGTGTCCACTAAGTCCACATGAAAGAAGCATGCCAACCTGTGTATTCCAAGGATTAGAAATAATAAAATCCCCAAAAGGGAATGGCTTCAGAGTTCAGATTGTGAACCCCTGGTTTGCAGTAGGCTGTGCTTGACAGTGAAAGCCCACAATCCATTCGCAGGGTCCCCATGTGGATGAAGCCTCCGGTGAGCCCCTCCGACCATCGCTGAGGGATGGGTCTGGCCTTGCTACCAGACAGCAGGCAGAGCAAAGTCAATTGCGGCAGCCGTAATTAGGTTCCAATCAATACCTTATCATGTGAGCTCCCTTTTGACCCATTCGAAAGTTGTTTCAGTTTTCAATATTTTCTGCTTTGTTTTTCATTGAGGTTTTTCTTTGTTTTGTCCAGTCATTGTTGTTGGTCTGTTTGCTTCCTGCCTGTGCTTCCTCTGACTTTCTGTGTATGAAATCCAGCAGGGAGATCTACACAGACAGTCACTGGATGGATAGTTGCCCAGGGGCCTGGCAAGGGAGGATGGGGGCTATGGGGGGCTGACCACAGTGAACATGAGAAGGAAATGTTCTGCAAGGGACTGTGGTGATGCTTGTACACCTTTTCTTCAATGCTTGAATTATTAAATTGTAGAGAATGTAAAGTATATGCCAATAAAACCATTTTTAAAAAGGAACACATACGGCACTATTCGTGCCCAAAGGTAAACAGAACTCAAATGTCCATCCACCGATGAATGGATAGCCAAATCATGGTGTGTCCGTATAACGGAGCACCAGCCTGTCACAGCAAAGAATGAAGTAGATGCCACAACTTGGACGAACCTTGAAAACATTAGGCTGAATGAGACAAGCCAGAGATAAAATGTCATTGATACAAAACACCCATTTATATGAGTAATCCAGCAAAGTAAATTCACAGAGACAGAAAGCAGGGAAGGAGCTGCCCACCGCAGTGCGGGTGGGAGAACGGGGAGCAACTGTTTAATGGGCGCGAGGCCGCTGTTTAGAGTGACGATGATGTTTTAAGACTAGTTAGAGATCGCATCGATCTTTCACCTTTTACTAAAGCTAGTGAGAAGTCGGAGCTGCAAACACTACGGAAGTGTTCCCTTCAAAATGGTTAACTTTGTGCGTCGGCTCAGAAATGCACACATACATTCAAGAAATGGACCTACGCGGGGGTCAGATACCAAGTCCTCCTTTCCTCCTGTGCTCCTTCACTCACCAGGAGCCAGGCGCTTTTGTAGGTGCGGCAAACCCCCAAACAGTGAAGAGGATACACCAAGATCCAGCCCAGGAAGCACAGAAAGAGAGACAATAAATCAACCAACTAAAACTTTGTCCACGGTCAGTGCCATGCCAAGAATTAAAACAGAGACTGGGAGGCCAGGGCAAGACCGAAGGATTTCTATTATGAGTGACACTCATAAAGCAATAGAGACCGGATTTAGCAACATAAAGATGAAAATAAAATAGGTGCAATGTTAACTCTGTGCTCAAAATGACGTGTGAATGCCCACAAACAGTCTGAAAGGCGCTACCCAGCCTCAATGCAGAGACTGTCTGTGCGTGGCGGGACAGCGATGGGATTTTCTTTTCCCGGTCTGCTCCCAGGAGCTTTCCTAGCTGCTTAGTGACGAGCATACATCCCCTTACTTTCATCACGGAGAGAGGGCAGACAAAGGAAGTGAATACAGGTGTGCACACCGAATGCACCAAAATCCACAGCTGCCAGCGGGCCCCATGTGTCACCACCCGACAGGACACAGGAGAACTGCCCCTTCGGGTTCCCAAGACTGTAGAGTTGCCTGGTGGCAGTCTGTCCCATCTTTCTCCTCTGGAGCAGCTAGTGGGTCTGAACTGCTGCCCTTGTGGTTAACAGCCCGACCCTTAACCCACCGCACCCCGCACTCCCCCACTCCTTAGTTACCTTAAAAATCTACCAATATCCGGCAACAAACCTTTAAATAAAAATATTCGTAAAATGAACAAGACCAAATCACTTCCAACTGACTCCACAAACGCATTTCCCTTGGAGAGGCTTCTGGCTTCTCTCTCACTGAGCCGTGACCATCTCTACGGTCACCGGTGCTACCCATCTGCACCCCGCTCACCGCCTGCATCTTCATCCTCGTTGGCTGCGCCTTCTGCACTGTCCACATTTTCCATTTCATGAGGTTTGGTTAAATCGTAGTCATCCAAAATCACTGGACTTCCTAAAAGGCAAAAAGAGTCTGAATCATGCAGTCAAGTAGAAGCGATTAAAAAAAAATTTTATTGGGGGCTCATACAACTCTTATCACAATCTATACATCCATCCATTGTGTAAAGCACATTTGTACATTCATTGCCCTCATCATTTTCAAAACATTTGCTCTCCACATAAGCCCCTGGCATCAGCTCATTTTTCCCTCCCTCCCCGCTCCCCCCTCCCTTGATAATTTATAAATTATTATTTTGTCATATCTTACACTGTCCAACGTCTCCCTTCACCCACTTTTCTGCTGTCTGTCCCCCAGGGAGGAGGTTATATGTCGGCCCACCCTCCCTCCCCCTTTCAATGTCAGCTTCACAATCACCCCCAGCGATGGCAGTAACCCTTTCACATTTGTTCCAGGTGGACAATATGTGAAAACTCCTGAGAGGTAAGACATTTGCCCAGGTTCATCCTTGGATATTTCTTTTACCCAAGTTAAAATTCACTCCTATGCCACTTTACGCATAACGATCAGTGGGACGTGAGGGCTATTTTATGACTAAGAAGCAGCCACATGTACTGATGAGAAGTCCTAAGCCTGAAAACGCTGGCTTCACCCAACTTGGAAAGACTGCCTTCCTGACAGGAAGCTTGAATATCAAATATCAAATCTTCCCCCCCCCCCACCGCCCCTTATGTTCTTGTTTCTGTGGGAGAGATATTGGCTGCTAAGTTCCTTTGCTTCTCTGAACATTTACTAAATGGTGACAAGGCTTTGGGTAAGAATAGGTTATAATCATGTCCTCCAGTAGCTTGTCATTTGTGGACGTAGGTAAGACAAGTACCCAACAATACTGCCAGCTACACTCAGGAAGGGGTCAAGGGAAAGGCAGATTGCTGCCGCTGCTCAGAAGCAAGAGAGAGCACTTACTAAAAGCCTTATCCAAGGGAACAGCCAACATATTAAACATCATTCCCTTTGGATTGGGGCGGGCCTGGGATTTGCCTTGACCAACAGTGGAAATGTTACACCCATTCTGAGCCTTGGTCACAAGAGGCCTGCACATTTCCAAGTTTTCCCAAGAGGCAGCCAACTGATATGTAGACTTGCGAGGCATAATAAATAGATCATTGTTGTTTTAAGATACACACACATACGCAAATACAAAGATGAAAATGCAACAGTGACCACGTCCAGGTTGCAAAGTCGAAAATATTTTACTATTTGAGTCTTTACAGAAAAAATGGACTGACCACTGCTCCAGAGTGGAAAATGTAAATCTTTTCAAATGAAGCTAATATATTACTCAACAAAACTATCTTCATTTAAGACTCTATATCAGTTAGTTTTTAAAAAAATTATAACAATGATAGTTATCAGGTGGCTCTCTGATCCCAAAAATTGTCATGGTCCAAGTGGGCGAGATATTTTGAATCAGGGCGAGACAGTTATGCTTGGCTTCTTCAACACAGCGCATGGCATTTTCTCGGCAATCAAAATAAGAACAGTCCTTTCTTTCCTTTTCCATCTTTGAGATATCCAGTTGACAGGTATTTCAGGAAGAGAAAGGTGTGGATTACCTGTGGGCACAGATGGGCCCTGAGTGTTTTTCAGTTCCACATTAGGGTGTATGTCTGAAAAGAAAGGGGGTATAAGTTAACCGCTTGGTGTACAAAGCATTCCCAACAGAATACGAATATTATTCTGGAAACCTTATCAGATTTCCTCTTCAGAGTAACTACTCTTCCTCTGTACCTTCCCAAAAAGTAGAACGGAAGGAATTAGCTACATAGATCGTTTACTCTAAGAACTTTCTGCCTAGAAACACAGCATAGACATCTATTGATCAACAGAACAATGGGGTGGGGGGGGGAGGATCTTACTAAAGAGAATTTCAGATCTCCTTCTTGTTGTTGTTGCTTTAACTCCCATATTTGGTCATGAACATTTTTAAACATACAGAAAAGTTAAAAGATTTGTACAGTGAAATACACACAGACTCCCAAATTAGCATTTTGCTATTTTTGGATCACTTATCTATCCACCTATTCATCATCCCCTCCATCCATTAATTCATCTTTTTCAACTCATTTCAGAAATCAGTTACAGGTATTCAGTATCCTTCACTCTAACAGTTCAACAAAAATAACATCAACTCGAACTGAATATTTGTTTCCAAGGTTCGTTTTCTTCTAAGTAAACTTTCCGTCTAGTGAAATGACAATTCTGAAGTGTACCATTCAACGAGTCTTAACAAATGCTTGTCCCTGTGGACGTGGAACCCCTGTCAAGATACAGAACATCACCACCGGCCCAGAAACGTCCCGTCATGTCTCCTACTAGTCAATCCCCCAAATAATCCCGCGAGCTTAGCCCAGTTTTGAACATCATACAAATGGAATCCTATAGCTGTGTGGTATACATTCCTTTGCCGTTCACTCTGGACAACGCGCCTGAAGCACACCTCTGCTGTGGGATACGATGCAGCTTCAAAGAGAGAGTGGATCACTCTCCGACTCTTCCTGTCCAAGGGAAAGAAGAGTGCCGAAAACCAAAGTCACATGTAACTAATCAGTCCAACGACGCATGGACCGCGTGAAGCCTGGGCTCTATGAGATGGAGACAGAAGAACCAGAGGGTACCCAGCTACTATTACCAACTGCTCTCAAAGGGGTCATATCACAGGGTCCTGGCCAGAGTGAGTGGAAAATGTGGACCCAACCTCAGAATCACACACCCACTCTGGTCAGACAGAGACTGGTGGAACTCCTGAGGCTACGGGCCTCAGCCACCCTTCAAGTCTGGAAATGAACTCACCTCCGGGCCCCCCTTTTCAGCCAAACCATAGACAGGTCCATAGAGACAACAATAACACAGGGGGCTAGGCTCCCCTTAGACTACTCAATCATTTGAGACCCATGGGGGCAACATTTAACAAGAAACAGAGAAGGAGGCGGGTAAGCATTGCGTTCCATGACACGAACCAAACTATGCCTGAAGTGTTGAGTGGAAAACTGATCTTCTCTGCAAACCTTCACTCCATTCACAATAAAAAGTCTCTGTGCTTTTGCTGTACAGTTTCCAGACACCTAACACAAGTGGTTTGTTGGGGTTGGGATACATTTCCTGATCGGGAGAACTGCTTCTTGCCCCTGCTGCTGGGCCTGCTTAGTACCTTTTCAGGCAAGTGTTACAGCCACGTAAGCTTTCAAATGTGCACAAATCAACAATTCATGTATTTTTGTCTGAAAAGTTGGCTTTTACGTGTATCATTTTCTTTTCTCAACAGATTTTTAAATCCTATACCATTGGCTAAATCAATGAAACTACCAGTGGAATTACCTTATGCCCATGGCCCATGGGGGTGATATATCATGTTTTCTGTTATAAGATGATAATGATGTTTCCGAAGTGAACCAGAGACACATAAACCACAGATGCACACGTGGATCTGGGGCTCACTCTTAGTGGTGGCCCTAATCTAAGAACAATTAGTTCTTGTGACAAAGCCCTGCTTGATGCACGCCCTCATGAAGAGAGCACAGAAGATATGGGTGCTGTAGCAAAGCGTGGGGAAGAAACCAGATAGTGCCTGGCTGTCAGAAAGAATAGCATCTGGGCGTGGGGAGAGTAGGTGGCAGGGTCGGGGTGCAGTGAGCAAACACCACCATAGACAGGGAAACAATTAGGGATTTAAAACCAACAACAAGGAGGATGTAGCGCGATCCTGGGGGTGTTGGAGAAATAGCATTCTAGCTGAGAGGAAGTACAAAGAGGCAGAAGTAGGGGAACGTGATGGTGCGGCAGGAGGAAGGTAAAAGGAAACAGGAAAGATCTAGGAAGCAAAGCTATGGGTAGAGGTATAAGCACAGATATGTACATATGTAAATACACTAATCCATAAAAATAGAGGTATTGACCTATGTACATATATTTATATGGCATACACTGAGGTAGTGGGCAGACTTTGGGCCTCTGCTCAAGCCCTCCCTTAATACAAGAACACTTTGTCCTAACAACCTGGCATTCTGCAATGCTCACCCTCCTGGCCTAATCATTGAAGACAAAATGGGTGCATAAGCAAATGTGGTGAATAAAGTGGCTGGTGCCCGGCTATTAAAAGATATAGTGTCTGGGGTCTTGAAGTTAAACAAGTGACCATCCAGCAGAGAAGCAACAAGCCCACATGGAAGAAGCACACCAGCCTGTGTGATCATGAAGTGTCATCGGGACCAAGCAACAGGCATCAAAAGACCCATAACAAACAAATAAACAAAAACATATTGTTGAGAACAAGGGGTGTCGGAGCAGAGACCCAAAGCCCATCTGCAGGCAATGGAACATCCCTCCTCAGAGGGGTCACAGGGAAGAAACGAGTCAACCAGGGCACCGAGGAAAAGCACAATATTCCTCTGGTTTCGTGAGATTTCCTCACCCCCCACTATCATTACCCCAGTGCTGCTTCCCACTTCAGACTAGACTGGCATAGATAAGAGATAAGGGCTCACGATACGTGGAATCTAGGAACAGGAATGGGAATAGCAATACCAGAAAGGTAGGGGGAAGAGGGGGACAGAAGGGGAGGAAGGGGAAACCAATCACAATGATTATCACATATAGACACACACCCCCTCCAGGGGGAAGAACAACAGAAACCATGGGGGAAGGGAAACAGTGGTCAGTGTGAAATATGAAAATAATAATTTATAATCTTATGAAAATTATAATTTATAATCTATCAAGGGGTCATGAGGGGGTGGGGTGGGAGGAAAAAAAGAGAAGCTGATACCAAGGCTCAATAGAAAGTAAATGTCTAGTAAAGAAGGCTGTACAAATATGCCTGATATAAGTGATGTATAGATTGAAATAAGAGCTGTAAAAGCCCCCAATAAAATGATCTTAAAAAAAAAAAAGAATAGCATCTGAGGTCTTCAAGGCTTGTCTTAAAGTAAGCACTCCTCTAAGTGAGGTATCAACTAAGTCCACAAGGATAAAGCACACCAGATTGTGTGATCCAAGGATTGTAAATAATAAAACCCAAATCCAAAGGAGGGAATGGTCTCAGAGCCTTGAGAACACCCAGTTTGCAGAAGGTGATGGATGACAGTGGAAGCCCATAGTCCATTTCCAGGGCCCCCCATGGATCGAGCTGATAGTGAATCTCCTCTGCCCAGTGTCCAGGAGTGTGAATAACCTGGCTAGCAGACAGACAACATTGTGAAGTTGATTATGGAAGATGCCAGTTAGGTTAAAATGTAACACCTTATCATTTGATCTCCTTTTTGACCCATTTTAAAGTTGTTTCCGTTTTTTAAAAAATATTTTCTGCTTTCTTTTCCATTGAGGGTTTTCTCTGTTTTCTTTTGTCATCTTGTTGGGGTTTTGTTTTGTGTGATTTTCTGTATAAGAAACCCAGGATAGGCAAATCTATAGAGACAGCAACTGGATTACTAATTACCTAGGAGCATGGCTGGGAGGTTGGGGGGAAATGGGGCGCTAACAACGAGTACAAGAAAGAAGAAAATGTGCCAATATTGACTGCACAACTCTTCCTAGTATGATTGAGCTTTTGAATTGTATCATATGTGAATTATATGCCAATAAAAAAGTGGCACACGTACAAATCAAATCAAATGATAACGGTGAGAAGAGTAAGTATACAGTGGAGCATGTGGGAGCCATCCCCTTACATGGTTAAAGTGATCATCGGCAACAGGACAAAGGAGAATGATCTACCACCCGATGAAGAAAGGCACACAGCATCGCTCTGTGGTCTTCCTGCCAAGCGTGCATAACATGAAACTAGTCATGAAAAAACAACCTCTACCTGAGGGATAGTAACTAGCTTGTAATTCTCAAATGGCGAAGAAACTGTTCCCGACTGAAGTGGCATGAAGGGACAAGGACTATGAAGTACAATGCCAATCTTCCTGCACGCAAAGACATCATAGAAACACCTGAAGACAGTTGGATCTGAGGACGAAATGATAGCACTCTATGAATGTGATCTCCTGATCTGGACAGTCATACTGCGGTGATTCAGAAGAAGGTAGAAAATAAACACTAAAATATATTCAAGGGGTTGGGTAGCGTGTCAGCAATTTACTCTCAAATTTTCCAGAAAAAAATTTGTTTGCACCGAATTGTGATTTTCCGTAGTCTCGATATATATATTTTTTAATAATATCAAACTAACTGAATATCAAGCTAACTTTGATTTAGCTAACTGAACTTTGGCTGCACACCACAGGGATTCTCAGCAGAAGAAAGAACACAGGCTGGGTGTTTCACATGAGCAGCTTTCACGCAGAAACATCCTTAGCTACTCTAGAGCACGATGGCTTTAGACTCTTGACAGTGGCATTTCCGTCACTCCTAACATGTTTCTCAAGTGGGCTTTGTGCTAAATACCACCAAAAGTACCAGCACAGTGTCTAAGGAGGAAAAAGCTTCTGCTTTCTGTCAAAGACAGACATTGAAACAATCTATCATCACCTACATGGATGATGCTCTAAAAAATACTTCAAGCACAAGGACAGAACAGACCCCAGATTTGTTCTTTTTTTTTTTTTTCATTGCCCCTGAACTTGTCATGGTTGCAAAGTGCCATGGAGTCGATTTGGCTCCTAGCAACCCTGTGGGCAAGAGAACACAGCCCCCCATGTGGTCCAGCCCCCCATGTGGTCCTGCACCACCTCCACGATTGCGCTCACATTTAAGTCCACTGTGGCTGCCACCGTGTCAGCCCATTTTGCCCAGGTCTTCCTCTTCCTTGCTGCCCCTCTACTTTACCAATCACAGGGTCCTTCGCCCAGGACTGGCCTCTCCTGACAACGTTCTCAAAGCATGCGAGACGACGTCTTGCCATCTTGCCTGTAAGGAGCATTCCGGCTGGCCTTCTTCCAAGACAGATGTTTCTTCGTTGACGATTAGTGACATTTTCAATATTCTTCCCCAGCATGAGAATTCAAAATGCCTGAACTTAAAGACCCTTAATAAGAATGTGAAAACCATTCAGAAGTAGTAAGACAAAGATGGTGGATGAATTCTCAATTGAAGACTGGAAGAGACTTGTTAAATATTTCTAAGTGTAGTAAAAAACATGTCTGCTTGTAATCAGTCATTTTGTAGTCCCTAGGCTATTAAAAATAATTTGATTGACACATAATTCATATAGCATTCAACTTAATAGTTTAATCGCATTAAGAACGATTGTGCAATCGCCACGTCAACTGCGCACATTCTTTCTCAGACGTGTTGTCTTTCTTCTTCCTCAGACTTGCTGTCAGCTACCCATTTCTTCCCAAACTTCTCTGCCATGCTCTCAGTCGATTATCAATGCACTTCCTGTCTCTATACATTTACCTATCCTGGGTTTCATATGCAGAAAATCATACAAAGCAAGAAAAAACTACAAAACAGAAAACCCTCAATAGAAAAGAAAGTAGAAAACGTTAAAAACTGAAACAATGTAAGAATGGGCCCAAAAGGAGATCCAATGATGAGGTGTTACCTTTCACCCTTGCGACGTCATCCATAATATGGATTTACACTAGGCAGTCCACCTATCAGTAAAACACTGTGAGCTTCAAAAATGCTCATGGAAAAATTCCATTTTCTTTTTTTTGATTGGCTCAGTGTCATTGGGGAGAAGATCCAAGAATCGAAAGTGCACCAATCCACACGTGGAAAGGTACTCCCTTGAGTACCCAAAGAGATGGCCTTTTATTGATAGGAGGAGGAAGCAGCAGCTCATTTCTGATTGGCTCCTACGAGTTAAGAAGTTTCTTGGTCAAGGAGGTTGGCCTGATTTGCAAGCATCTAGGCAGTGACAAGAGGTTTAATTCAGCTTTCCGGGATTTTTCTTTTTTTGCACGGAAAAGGATTCATCGTTAGCAGTACTGTCCACCTGATTGCCGATGCCATTTTGTTAACCACAACAGTCCATGCTTATTGCACTTTATGTGTGCCGTGTGTGTGTGTGTGTGTGTGTGTGTGTGTGTAGGATCTGCCACTGTGTAACCAATGCTGTTTGCCCCTGCGTCCTGCAGGGTGGGACATCTGGGTCATGTCCTGTGTGCCTGGCCATATTGTACACAGACATCTGCAGGTCTGTCCCCTGGGGTCTGTTTCTATATGGGAGTCCGTGCATAAGTGTGAGTCCCTCCAAATTGTGTCCTGTGTGTAGGCGCCCAGCCCCCAGGGCACCTGTCTATCCTTGTGATATAGCCCAGGATAATGACCCAGAAGGCCACTCTGCCAACCATCTTGGTGGTGATGCCAGCATGCCTGTACCCAGCCTCCGGCGACCCTCTGACAGCACAAGGCCTCCTCAGTGCTGGGGCAGCCACTACGCTGACTTTGTTCTAGCCAGTCTTTCACCTGCTATACTAGACACGGCTCTCCTAGGGCTGGTGGGCCTCCTGGGGCTGCATGCTTGAGTCCTCTGCCCCCTCTTCACACACATACACACACACCTGAGGCTGTATGCTTGAGTCCTCTGCCCCCCCTTCACACACACACACACACACACACACACACACACACACACACACACACACACACACACCTGCACTGCTCCAGATGTGCAGCCCAGTGTGACTCCTGTCTAGAAGAGGAATCTCAGGGCTCCATTATCTTTTAATACCATTTCCCCATAAACTTTTTGAAGCCCTCGTATTTTCCACGAGAATGTTCAAGAGAGCCCGGTGCTGCTGTTGATGGCTATCGCGTTTCTTCTGTTGGTGTTTACAGACTCCAGACTAAACTCACGGACGTCGAGTTAATGGCGGCGCACAGCAACCCGGCAGAGCACAGTACAATTGCTCTGGGGGGTGCCAAGACCGTACATTTTTTAAGAGAGTAGAAAGCCTCGCCTTTAAGGAGTGGAACATGGCTTTGAACTGCCGGTCTGGTAGGTTAGCAGCCAATGAGCCACCAGAGTTAACCACTTCAGAAATCCATTTGCATGAATGTTGACAAATATATCTTACATTTCTGGTATAACTAGATAAGACGGTTTCATTTGAAAGTTAAAGAGCAAGCTAGTTTCAAAGCAGAAATCCTTCGCTAAGACGCCTTCGAATCATTTGCCCTCCTGCTCATCTCTTGATAGGTTTTAACACTGTATCGGTGTCTTGTTCGCTTGCTTGTTTTTGTTTGCATCACGAATACCTTACCTCTTAAGGAGAGGGACTTAAAGAGATGTGGGAAAATGAAATGAAAAGATAATGAATTTTTTTTCACAACCCTTTGGAAGCCCCTCACATAGGAAATTTTGGATAAAACACATGCATTCTACTACTCGGAAAGCTGATCTATCTATTGACCTATTTGGCTCAGGCTTAGGCGCCTGTGTGAGGCTGGCGCTGGACCGGGCAGTGGGTCACTAGGAGTGAGAGCCAACTCTGTGGCACCCAACCCCAACGCTGACGCGCCTGTCAGCTGTCTTCTGTGTCTTTCCACAGCATTCGCCAGCAAACCAAAAACTGGATTAGCATCTCAAGGAGTTGGCGAGCAGTGTTGAAAACAACTACTCATCCCAGGCTTTCTGAGAGATGCCCTTTCAAGCTTGTTTTTATCCTCTCTGATCTTCCTGTCAATGAAAATGCTAAATAATGTAAGTCAGTTCACCAGTTAGATTTTGTTTTTGAAAGACACCTGCGTCCCACCCCCCCACCCCACCCAGAGATTTTAGCATTTTATGTGCTGCAAAATGAAGGGGCAGATGACAAATAAAATGAAACCTTGGTGAGATAGTTAGTTCATTGTGCCAACCTGGTCCATAAACATAGGTGAGGTTAATTGAAGGGCGGAGGGATAAATGGCTCCATGAGCCTTGCCTTTCTAGTTCTCAGGTCTCTTACTTTCTGATGGTCACAGGGTGCAGCTGCCTTAGCCACTTCCCTGCTTAAGCTGGCAAGGCTCACTTCCTGCAAGACATCCCTGAAGAGAAGCCACATGGACCTACCCCGGATGCAGCCCTGGGTGCTGGAGCAACTGAGTGGAGACTCCTGCCAGCACTGAGATGCTTACACATTCACTGACTCGGCTTTCCTCCTGTAGGCAGCATCATTGCATCTGTTTTGTGAGATGGAGGAGGACTTTGTGGATTGGTCTGGAACATATGGGCTCATTAATGGGTTAATCTTGGACTTGTGGGCTTGGGCAGCACTGGGTTGGGATGTTTTCTTGATGCGCACTTAACCATTATATAACTCTTATACATGAGTTTTTGTGGATTTGTTTCTCTAAAGTACCCAGACTAATATACTTGGAAATGGCAGGAATTGGGTTATTAGAGATTATGTCAAAACACATATGCTGAAAAAAATACATTACATATGCTGAATGTTTTCCCTATTAGCTCTAACATACAATTATCTACTGACAAAACCAAATATTTATATGAGCAGCAACATTTGCATTCATGCTTATCACTCGAAGGGTTATAAATGTATCTTTTACTTCCGTTACTATTAAATAACTATTATCAGCCGCACTGGTCTGTTTTTCCAATAGGAAGTATAGACGATAAGGAAGCAAAATATCAAATCTCAGAATCGAATCTTGGACTGAATTACCAGCTGCAAGAAAGGTGAAATTCCTTTTCATCTTAATCACAGTACATTCACAGACACACACACACACACACACACACACACACACACCACTCCTCATGCTCCTCTCTCTCTTTTCAAAGCACTGCCATCTTGTCTCAAACACCAAGATCGACTTTGGACTACAAGCTTTGGAACTGAGGCATCGGCTCCACAGAGGCTTTCTGGGTGGCAACGGTGGGTAGAAAGACGACAGAACAGAAGCTTCCATTCTGAAGGCTCTTTTCCAGCTCTCCTTGAGACCACCGCCTGCAGTCATTCCTGCCATGCTGAACAAGAGCGGCTCTGTTCTTTACAACGAGAACGGAGCGATCCCCACCACCCGTGAAATCAGAAGACCGGGACCGGTTTGTGTAGGTTAACCAGCTGACCTCTCCTTCACCTGCCACCCACTGCTGCCATGGCCTCTAACAGTCCTCTAGGATGGGCCGTAAGTCTCAAACCACACAAGAAACAGCATCCTTTCAGATGAGAGCAACTCCACAGCCATGCCATCCTTAGTCCCCCACTTCCTCGGAGAAGACACAGGAAGGCTACTTGTCTGAGGACACCAGGTCTTGCTCCCTACTCTTTTTCATAAAGTATTCTATCTCTTCACCCTAATGCCTAGTGCGGAAACGTATACGCAGTGGGCAACAGACACGCCACTGACAATTGTGGAAATTCGACATCTAGTGTTACTTTTCCTCGGAGGGTCAGTTAAGCTCTTTGTAGACAAAGAAATGTGTTTCTATCTTACCTTGGATTTCTATGCCACCAAATAAACATAGAAAGGAAAGGTGGGCCTTTCATGCCATTGCTAAATTAAAAACATGTTTGTCTGAACCATTCAAAGACATCAGTTTTATAATTGGAAATGAAGATGCCTAATGTTTTAAAAATAAAATAACTGGGAGAAACAATACAATCAAATTAATTTGACATGGGCCACAGGCCTTAATATGAAAGTTAAAACCATCACCGTTTTAGTGATCTTGGAGTAGACAAAGATTTCTTAAGCAGGACACAAAGATCATGAACTACAAAGGGGGGGGGGGAATGGTTAAGTTAGACTTCAAAAAATTATAAATTTTATTAACCAGATTAAGGAGCCCTGGTGTCACAGTGGTTCAAGTAGTTGACTGCTGACTAAAAGGTCCCACCAGCCGCGCCAAGAGAGAGCGCTGTGCCAGGATCACTCCCCTGTCTCTGAGGCTGCAATGAGCTGGAATTACCTTGACAGCACTAGGTTACTAGTCACATGGATGAAAGAACATAAATAAGCAAGTTACAGACTGGGACAAAACCTCTACCACACACTCCATCATAATACACATTTCCAAAATGAGGGGGGGAGGCCTAAAAGAAAACAGTAAGAAAGAGGTTTCCACTAAATAAAAAGAAAGACCGCACAGAAAACTTAAATAGATACTTTGGAAAGAGGATATCCACACGTACAATAAACACAGGAAACCGTGCTCAACGTCACTACTTATGAGGACCATGCAAGTCAAGACCACAATGAAATGCCACTATCACCCACTAGAATGGCTCAAATGAAAGTGTAACGCCATCCGGAACAACGGGCCTCTGGCGCATTGCTAATGAAGCCTGAACTGGATCAGCCACTTCAGGAACCTGGCAAGAAGCATCACAAGTTAAACATACACAAACCAAAGCACCCAGAAATGCCAGTTCTACACAGACACTGGAGAGAAAAGCCTATACCTGTTCACCAAAAGGCAGGACAAGAATGTTCCTAAGAGACACAGGAAGCAATCCCTGTCCCTCGAGAGGAGAATCAGTCAGCAAACTGAAGCAGTCACAGTCATAGGATATACCGTGATATACAGACAGTCATAGAGTGAGAACTAGGAGTAAATGTGTCCACATGGATAATTCCAAAAATATGGAATAAAAACAACAACAACAACCAGACACAGCAAGTGCCCATGTGTATGATCCTATTGATATAAAATGGAGAATTAATGATGATAGAGGTCAGAATAGGGTTCAGCTTGGGGTGAAGGGTGTTATTAACTAACCTGCTAAATGGCCCACATCTCGATCTGGAAACTGTATATAGGTAAAAATAATCAACCTATATATGTAAGAAGTGCTTGTAATTCTTTAATTTAAAAAAATCTACTGAACATGCAAAACATTCTGGAATAGCTAAAATCCTAAACCTTAGAAATGCAATTTGAGTTGTCTCTTCCTACTTTTGAATTTTAAAAAATGTCAGGCATTTGTCACATTCTTCTGTCTCTAAAGATTATACCTTTACCAATCATACACTGTGGAAGTCACATAATCTCCTGTCAACTTGAACAAAGAGGTGGAGTCGAGCCTGTCAATCAGGTCATAGACAATGAGGCCTCTGTGTGAGCATGTCCTTCCCTTGGGATTCTGAGCATGACACTCTCTGCTCACTCCCTGGGAGACATAGCAGCTGACAAGACACATGGACCCACCCTGATGCAGAGACCCTGATGCAGAGACCCCTGCCAGCGCTGAGATGTTCCCAATGCCACTGGATCCAAGGACTTTCTACCCACTGGCCTGTGATCTACATTCAACATCACTGCATGTGTTTCAGGAGTATGAAGAGGACTTTATAGATTTGATATCGGACATGTAGGCTAATATCGGACTTATAGACTTGATCTGGGCTGGGCTGGGATGTTTTCTCATTGTTAAATTGCTCTTGTATATAAATCTCTTTCTTAAACACATATGTGTGTCCATGGATTTGTTTCTCTAGTGTACCCAGACTAACACATTATGGTACCAGGAGTACGGCATAAACCCATGTGGGCAGGACACACACTCTCTGCTTCACATTCCTATTGACAAGCTACATGGAGACACACTGATGGAGCCAGAGCCCTGGAGCTGGAGGAGCCACGTGTTGAACCACTCCACTGCTGAAATGCCTCCGCTGCCACTGGACCTACAAGACTTTCTACCCACTTGCCTGTGATCTTCCTGCATTCAGCATCATTGCATCGCTGTGTGAGTCTAAAGAGGAATTTATGGACTAGTATCAGACATATGGGCTAATATCAGACTTATAGACTTGACCTGGACTGGACTGGGATGTTACTTAATATACAACTGCTCTTTCATATAAAGTTCTCTTACGCATATGAGAGTCAATGAATTTGTTTCTCTAGTCAACTCAGACAAATACATAACAATGAATGGGCTCCAGTAGCTTAAAACATTCTCATAATGACATGTCATGTACTAACTACATAAGCAGCTACTTTTTTTGTAATTGCCAATTCCCAAATCAAGCTTTCCAGAGAATTGAGATTTGAAGACCTGCCTCAATTTGAGTCTTTCCTCCTCCTCCTTCTCCTTCTTCAATAAACTTGAGCAACAGAGGTGGTGTAAGTGTCACTCATCTTTGGAAAACAAAAAAACCCCAACAAATTTCCTTCTCTTGACCTGTCTCTCTCCAGCAACAACCCTGCTTATTTCTCTGCTTCATCTCACAGCTAACCTTGTGTGTGTGTGTGTGTGTGTGTGTGTGTGTGAAGTTAGCATCAATATTTCCACTCCCTCTAGTCCCATTCCTGCTGTAACCACTTCAGTCTGGTTGGTTTCCACACACCCCCCCACTCCCAGAACCCAGTTTTGTCACCGCCACTATCTCTTAGCCACATTCAACTCATCTAACCACCCACTCCCTCGTGGAGCCCTGTCCTCTCTTGAATTCAGTTACACCACACTGCTGGTTTTCCTCCTGTAGCACTAGCTGGGCTTTCTCTCTGGCTGACTCCTCCTCCCACTGAGTACTACGTGTGCCATCCATTAAGGCTCAATCCCGAACCTCCTTCTCTTTCTCTTCTCTCTCTCTAGGTGACTCATGCCTTCCCAAGCCTTTACTTATCATCCATGTGCTGAGAATAAGCAGATTTCTCTCTGAATCGAGGGTCTAGATAAACCTCTTCACAAGAAGAGGAGAGGTCCATGCAACCTGCCCATACTATTATTTTCCATATTGAAAACAAGAACAAAGTGCCACCCAGGGGATCCAGACTCCTGGTGCTTCAATGTGCATAAGGGTCTATAACTGTGCTCTAAAGGGGTTTCAGTAGTTGGGTTCTGGGGGGTTGACTTAGTTTTATCAGCAGTTTATCACCAGACCTATCTTTGGGAGGCACCTCTGCATTGGACTTGAACCTTCCTCCTTTGGGTTAGCAGCTCAGTGTGTCCATTGTCTGACCTTCCCAGAGGCTCCAGACACAGGACTCCCAGTAAGAGAAACTATGTCAACAGTCAGAATGCCTAGATTTCAACACGTGTTCTATGAAACTCCAGAAGGCTGACACAGGTGTTGATCCGAGGGAAAGAGCCCACGGCTAGGTAGGCTGTCATGTGTTCCTGCCCCCTTGATCTGCTCAACAAAGCACCACGCTTGCGTCTGCTCCACATCACATTTTAGGACAAAAAGGCATTGTGGAAAAAAGCCTTGGGCGGGGGTGGGGGGTGGGGGTGGGGGAAAGGGGTTGCTTTTGGCGTCTCATTCTAATTCTTGTTGAACTGTGAAACGGACAGAATGCCTCAAGATTATCATATAATTAGCAGTTTTCACTGTATAGAGTAGGAGCCACACGATCTCTCACTATATAAATCAGGGGTCCTCAAACTTTTTAAACAGGGGGTCAGTTCACTGTTCCTCAGACCCGTTGGAGGGCCGGATTATAGTTTAAAAAAATAACTATGAACAAATTCCTATACACACTGCACATATCTTATTTTGAAGTGAAAAACAAAACGGGGTAAAAACACCCGGCGGGCCAGATAAATGTCCTCGGCGGGTCGCATGTGGCCCGGGGCCGTAATGTGAGGATGCTTAATATAAATCCTTAATATCTACTCATTTTATAACTTGTCCTATTGTAGAGTATACCTCCCTCCCAAAATTAAGTGACCTATAAGACTTTACTGTTTTCAGAGAGTTTGCAAAAAAATTTTTTTTTCTATTTTTTCTAATTTACACACTGATGTGGAATTTGACTCCCGTGAGATTCAAGTGAGACTTATATCAAATGAGCCACTGAATTACATCTGTGGAACAGTCTACACTGTACATAAGCAGTCAACTATTAATGAGCTCTAGAAGCTGGGCTCAAGTGATTCTCATATACAGAGATAAAGGTAAATGATGGCAAAAATTATTAGCTCTTAAGTATTATACAAACCAGTTACTTCTTGTTCTCAGACCGTGGCAATGTTGTACACAGCTGTGATGTAGCTCCACCACTATGCAAAATGGCAAGGAAAGTCATTTTTTCCTTATCCACAGTCTATATGATAACTATTAAAGGAGATTATTGTGATCAGACAAGCATTCTGGGAACAGTTAATAATCTTTCAAGCAGATGTCACTTCAGAAATGAACTAATAATTAATGCCAAGGCAAGAAACTCAAATACCTCATTCTCAGCGACTTTAAAAATCAAAACATTTTTGGTGAAGAAATGGTTTATGACAGAAATTTCAGTGCTTCACTGAGATAAGAAATGCAGCAAAATATTTTGATCGGTTCAAAAGTTAGAAGGTGCTACATTGCACTGTCCAGGGGAAATGCTGGCTTTAAAGACAATACTGCTATTCATCCACATCATCACTCATAACTCAAACTCCTCTCATCTTAGTCAACACGCTAATCTCCTCTAATCTCTTCTACCAAACCTTTAACAGCACTTTTGACAAATCAGCAAAATTAACCAGTTTCAATATCACTATGCTCCTTTTATTCTTTACCACAATATCTGGGCAAATAGTCAATAATCATTTAGAAAAATCTGACTACAGTCCTACTGTATGCTGAGGACTAGGCTGAATTCTATAATCCCTACATGTTGGCACAAGATCAGGTAGTTCTTCATCCTGTCACACAGGTGGCTTTGAGGCGAAATAGACTTCATGTCACCTACCACCACTTTGGAATCTAGCCCTTAAAAAGGGCTATAAGTATATTAGTGACCAAAAAATGCAAGAGGTCAAATTAAACAGGACTAGGGTCACTATGTGTCAATTAGATGGTAGTGAGTGTGATAATTAGGAGTAAAATATATTTTTGTGAACATATTGCTTTATTAGTGATATTTTTATTAGTGATATTACCCAGATGTTTTCTATCTCTCTCTGAAAACAAACTAACAATGCTTCCTTTATACATTCACAAACAACCTGGGGTCTTCAGTGTACAATTCATGTGTCTGGGAGATGAGCTCAATCGTGGAAGTTCTTGGTTAAGCTTTGTCAATAGAAAAACACAGACTCCTTGGCTAAGGATAAGGAAAACATCTTTTTAAAGAACACCCATGAATAAATATAAGTCTGTGACAGTGACATAAAGTCAGGAGGTTAATTGGAGTCCCTGGTTAAACACATGTGGCAGCTAAGCAACAGGTCGAAGGTTAGAGCTCTCTCAGCAATGCCTCAGCAGAAAGGTCTGGCCAATTGTCGGGAAACCCAGCCACTCACCATCCCGTGGAAAAGCCACTGTGTTAGCAACACGTGGCATCCCCTTGAGGTGGAGCTAACTGGAAAGCAAAGAAGATTTTTCCATTACTGGCAATGAGAAAGGATTATTGTTTTATAAATAGGGTTTTTCTGTTTTATACTCACTATTAAATATTTCATTTTTGAATACTCCCTAGATTGGACATGTGTCTGATACAGGATGATCTCAACTCCACATTATTTTCACTATCCACCACTTTAGACTCTTACACATTTAAAATTTGGCTGAAATTTTTATCTCATTCAGGATCACTGGGGATTAAAATACTTGTATAGCTTCTAGTGTAAAACAGTAAATGGTTATATTTTTCCAAACTTGTTTTATTTTTAATGATTCACACAGCTTTTGCTGTTAGCTGCCGCCATGTCAAAGTCAACTCACGAGGCCTCCCCATGCGCAGCGCTGACCTGCTCCCTGGGTGTTTGTTCCAGGCTGGGCAGTGCAGGGGCACCGTCATGGCCTGTCTTTGTGAGGCACCTCTGGATGAACTGGAAACACCACCTTCTGACCAGCAGTCTGTGGTCTCACCATTTTCACTACCCAGGGTGATGCAAAGAGCCAGAGGGTCAGTCTTATGATTGCTTCTTACTATAACAGAGTTTTGTATTTCATAAAAGCTGTTGTATGCTAAGACAATTTCAACTCACAGTGACCTCTCTGACAGAGTAGAGCTTCCCCATACAGTGTCCTATGCTGAAATAGGCTCAGGATGGTCAGAAGTTCTCTCCTGAAGATGCCCTGATGGGTTCAGCCTGCTACCTGTCAGTTAGCATCAGCGTGAAAGGCTAGATAGAATGATAACCCTGATGGTGCAGTGGTTAGCGCATTCAGCTGCCACCCAAAAGGTTGTCAGTTTGGACCCACCAGCTACGACGCCACAGGAGAAAGACATGGTTGTCTGCTTCCCCAAGTTTTTACAGGCTTGGAAATCCTATGAGACAATTCTACTCTGCCCTAGAGAGTTGTGAAGACTCAGAATCAACTCCGGGGTGACGGAGTTTGGTTTGGAGTTTCTGTGACACAAACAGCTTGCACGCCATGTTGATCTGACCTCAAGTCTGGCGGTTTAAACCCTCCCGTGGTCCCTGAAAGACCTGGAGATCTTAGCACACAAATATGTGTTGAGCATCTAACTACAGACTCGTTTGTGTGTCCATCACACATTCTCGCACATGGCCTACAGATGAAGTCTGAGTCAGGAGATCTGCCCCTGTTAAAATTACAACCAAGAGATCCAATGGATCAGTTGTCCTCTGTAACACCAGGGATCAGAGTCTATTCAGTGGCAGCAGGTTTGGGGGTGGTGGTGGTGTTGAGGCAGCAGAATACACTGTATGTCCTGTGATGTTTGGTGTTTCTTTTCACAATAATCACCCTTGACACAAAAATATTTGTTGAGCACCTAACTAAGACAAGTTTCTGTATGAATCACATAGTTCTCAGACATGGCCCACAAATACAGTTTAAGTCAGGAGCCAATTAACATTGGGTATCTAATGAAAGCTCAACCAATAATCTTTTAGCCCTAAATAAGTATAAATATACATATTTATATGTAAACAAGAAGTTTATAAGGATGTATTAAAAAGCATCACTATGTATGTATCACAAAAAGCTTATGCTAGTTTTATGGCAATGTGATATAGACATATGACATTGAGCAGGAAAGGCAAATTTCTGTTAATAATTTAATTGACTAAGATCTACTAACTAGCTAATGTAAAGTTAGTGAGAGGATTTGACTTCAAGTGATAGTGTAGCCAAAAATTACAAAAAGTATTGTTGAGGGAGATTAGATTACTACCAAGACTCTGGAGAGCAGCACATATTCAAAGGCATGTTATTGGCCAACATCTCTGAGCCGGACACCATTGTTTCTGACTCTATTGTTCAAGACGCTTGCTCAGGATGCAGCATGCATGTGCCCTTGTTTCCTAGGAGAGATTAAATTTCTCTTCGGGAGTGAGCACTCTAGTTATTGTTCCAGTACACCCACATTTTATAAATTCAGGTTCATCTCAGTTTCTCTTCAACAGCCATGATTGAACCAGGAAACATTGGTTTGAAGCCCTGAAAGACTCCTATTCAACAGGCTATTTCATCTGACAATGTCATATAAAGAAAATTGCAATAAATACCTGTTGATGAGAGAAAAGGTGAATGAAAACAAATGACTTTATATGGTTAAAGAATGACTATGTGGTCTCATATTTCAGAATTAACTATAGCATATTCACTTGACCTACAGATTAGGCAGAAAATAAATGCATTCCATAGAATATTTAACTTTCTTGCATTGTCAAGAGAAGTATAATGTAGACCAAATCTCTACTTATTCAAGATTGTGACCAAAATATCAAGATTAAAATGATTTAACTGTCAATGTCAAAGACATGAGCCAGATTAATCAATTTTGCATGGCTACTATCATATTTTACTGTCCTCAAGAGCTAGCATTACAATAGCTAAAATGGAATTTTTTTCATTAAACATACTCTGGGTAAATATAATCTACCTCCATGGATCCATCCATCTAATCTAGTCACTTAGGTTTACAACTAATCACAATATATAAAGTTTGTACATTCTGAGTTAAACTCTGCATACGTCTTCATGTCTTACTTCTTCTGGGAGTCTTCATCCAGGTTTATTTAAAAGTTTATGTTAAAAGAGTACTATCCTAAATCATGTTTAAATTAAGTTAAAAATGTTCTCATTTCACCTTTAAAAAACTAATTTTGTGGTGCTAACATTTGAGAAATGTTCCAATTTCCAGGAATTGACAAGATTCTGTAAATGATTCTTGAGAAGTGATGATTAAAATTAAGAAAAGATAATGTTGGAATATTGATTTATAAAGTCATCAAAGCATGTTTAAAGGTGAAGTATGACTGGTTTTTAAACATTTATCTTTCAGAGTGGAGAGCAACAGAACTTTCCCCCTCTTGTCTAATGAAACCCTCACATGTTACAAATTTTACTTTGTAAAATGTTACTTCTTCAACATTGATCCTTTTTTAAAATGAAAAGCACAAAGGCTTTTTCATGTGAGACATAACAAAGTATTAGTCAACAAAGATCATGTTAAAGTTTCTATTTAACAAATTCATACAGTTCATTGATCTATCACTTAGCATTTACTAAGGGATAAAATGAGCCAATATTGTAAAAGCATTTATAACGAAGCATACCCAAGGACAAAGCGAGGACTTAGGACAATAATACTCAGATTGCGAAACAAGTCTTACTGTACTAATTGATCGTGTATTCCTAATATTCAATCAAATATTTAATTTTTAGAACTATATTATACTCTGGAACTAAATCTACCAACGATCAAGGTTCATTGGCAATGAGAGGCCCTTCAATTACAAAGAAAAAATTCATGATCTTCATCCATACAATTCGTATCAAAAGTAACATGTAATCCGTTGAGTATGTATTAGTGTCTCATTTTTTAACAGGGTGAATGCTTTTCATACAAGTTCAGATACTCTAACTAGCTCCACCTTCCCCAAATTGAGATCCTTCTGCCATTTTCAGCAGCACTTGGCTGACAAGGCTATTAACGAGTCTGCAACACTGGTGTGACCGTTTAGTTATCCCAAGGAAATCCACACTACCCGTTCTCTAAGCAGCAAGGGTGGCTCTACATCTACAACTTTCAGAGTTCCAAAGCAACTCGTAAAATCAGCCTCATTTTCACCTAGAGTGAAAGACCGTCAGAAGATTGAGTTCCGAGGGAGCTTCAGCGTGAACCCCTTTCTAAAGTGCCCATCCCTACTGACCCATGGGGAAAAGGGGGTTGCACTTGGCTTTCCAAACGGGTATCTTGGATTAGCCTCATCGCCCCCCCCCCACCGGACGTCCCCAGGAATGCGTTCTGTCCACCGGGGCGGCTGCCATCCAGGGACTCCCCATCACGCTCCCCGCAGGCAGCCCGGAGGTCAGGGCGGGCCCGCGGGGCTCACAGCCCCTAAGCAACACAACGGTGCCCAAGGGGTCCCTTTTCCAGCAGCGCGGGGATGCGGGTGCCGAGGGGCGCCGGCTTCGCCCCCCGAAGCAACCCCGGCTCCCCTCCGGGCAGAAGAAACACCGGGCAGAAGCCGAAGGCACACGCCCTCTGCCCGAGCGCCGGCCGCTGCTGGGGCGCCCCGGGCGGGCGCGGGGCGCGGGCTGGAGGCTCACCTGCCATGGCGCCGCCGCGCTCGGCTCGGCTCGGGCTCGGTTCGGGCGCTCCACGTGCTCGGGCCGTCGGCGGCGGGCGGGGGTCCCGCGGGCGTCCCCGGAGCGGGCTCGGAGCGGCGCTGGCCGGCGGGGACTTCTCTGCACGCTCCTCGGCGAGCGCCGGGCCGGCCGCCAGCCCCCTCTGCCGAGTCACACGCGAGGGTGGCGACGGCGCGGCGGTGACTCGCCGCCCCGCGCCTCGGTCGGACGTGTCGTGGACCAGGACAATGTCATCACCTGCGGAGGGCGGGGGTCGGGATCGCCCGCTCGCTGGAAAGAGCACATTCAAAGGGCCCCTTTCGCGGCGGCGTCCGCAAGAGCGGGAACTTCCCCGCTGGGCCGGGAGGGGCGGGTGGTCCCAGCAAGGAGCGCCCACTTCGCCCTAAGGATTATTCCTGCCCTGTTTGCTTCCACCGCGTTAAAAAGCTCTGGTGCAAGTTTTCAAGACGTGCTAAGACGGCTCCAAACGTTTCTGGCACTTTCCTCCACTCTTCCTAGCCACCACCCCCCCCCCCAACTCTCCCGACCTTTTTTTTCCGTGTTAGGAAGCAATTGACTCTCTTCCTACCCCACCCTTTTTCTGGGAACCGGCTGGGTTTTTTCAGCACTCAGCACAAAATGCCCCCCTCCGTTCTATTTTGTGTATTTATGCTCTACTTCGCTAGCTTGTTCCGGATAAGATCTGAACAAGTGTACAGAAACCCATATGCTCGCTCACGTAAGGGGTGAGTGAGGGACGCAATGAGATAGGAAAAGTAACTCAACGATGTTAGGACACGGAGGTGTACCAGACAACATCTTTTTTCCAACATCCTCTCCATTTTATAGAAGTAAAGCACCCATTTGCCTGCACCGAGGGCAAAGGGGAAGTGCCCACATGAAGTTTTTCAAAAGCAGAACTTTTTTTCTCACCAAGGTCTAAGGGACATTGTTTGGGGTTACAGGTGCCCATTGCAGTTGAAGTGGACAGTAGAAGAGCCATTCTCCAGAAAGACCAGGCTCCCCACGGTCTTTTTGATTTGTTCATAATGAGTATGCAAATACCTTGAGACTTTAGGGTGAGATGTTGTGCATCAGCAGAACCTCGCAGAAGAAAGCAGCACTTACACGTGCACGTTAGCATTTATGAATTGTAGAGCATGATAAATAATGCTTTGATCGATCCGGAGGTAAACATTTTCCCGGCAAGTGAACAGATGGCACGGGCTTTGCCGGAAGACCATGGGAACACGGTAGCATCTCCATCGCTTGTTCAGGGTGGGGTTCTGCCGCATCATACCAATGTTGGAGAAAAACTCTAAACATCCCATCTAATTTTAGCACTGAAAGGGGAAATTTGTTGTTTGTTCGTTTCTAAAAACAAAAAATAGCACATCAAAAGCAGCAGAAGAGGAACTGTAAAATCTCACAGGGATGGTGTGAGGATGAAGTTACTTGGTGAGTAGAAAGTTGTGAAGAACGTCTGTCCTCATCCATTACAGTGGGCTTCATAAATAAATAATGTGCCACTACTCTGTAAATACTTCATTCCAGATTATTTCAGACTCAAGGGAGTGCCCTTATGGAGACAGGTTTGTTCGCCTAAGAAGATGGGTAGAATAGTGGGTAGAGGGACTCCCCACCCCTTAAATGTGAGGCATATACACAATAAGCATGGAGGAGCGAGGAGGAACTTTACAGGGGAGAAACCTAACAAATACCACCTCAGCCAGGTGGTCAATGTTCACATCAACACAGATTATGTTGCTGTGTGGACCCTTGATATGTGATACAAATGGCACTTTGTGGTCTTCCTTAAAAAAAATCATAACCATAGCATAATTGGCAGAGGGGGGAATCACAAAATCCAATAGAAAGGCATTCTACAAAGCACCTGACAGGCACTACTCAAAATTGTTGAGGTCATCGGATACAAGAAACATCTGGAGATTCACTGAATAGAAAAAGAGTCTGAGAAAGGATCAAGTGGAGCCTAGGGGACGTGACTACGTGTACTGTGGTGTCTTTGGTGGGATTCTGGAACACTCAAAAGGACATCAGGTAAATACTAAGGACATCTGAGTTATTAATAATGCACATGTAAGACTCATACCATATTAAGGTAACATGCCAGTAATAGAGAAAACCGAGTCTGAGGTTTATGAGAAGTCTCTGTCCTCTTGCTATTTTTCTGTAAATCTAAAACTGTTCTAAAAGAGTTTATTTTTAAAAAGTGGATGGTTAACACAGGATATCTACTTTGAACAGACAACTTCTACTCAGCTGGTCAAGTCTCCTCTCGTAGGATTTGAAGGTTATCACACAAGATTTACAAGAATTCATTACTAATAATAACTAGGATGTTAATGAAACCCATCGTGAACTTATCCTTTGAGTAAAACTGGCATATGACAGGCTTCTAAGAGCATGGCAGATATTGCCCAAATGTGTCCTCATTATCAGCACCCTCAAAAGAAAACACTGGAAACTGAACCATGAATCTAGACCCCGTAGCCCACGGCGGATGGATCTGACTCACTGAAGCATACCTCAAGGCTTCTGCCCGATCAATCAGGTTGACAATGACTGAAAATGAAATCACTGACAAAGGCTTCTCCTGGACCACCTCAGATAGCCCAAGTACTGACTCAGTTCAAAGGAACTAAAACTGAAAACCCTTGATCTCACCCCAAATAATCATTCTAGTTTAGCCTTGTCTGAACCTGAGTCCTCGACTCACTCTACTACTCATAACCCCAACGGAGGGTCCCTTTGCTAAGAACGAGACAGCTCGTTAGGCGCCTCAGGCCATGGCCCTGACCAGTCTGGGTTCCGCTGATCGTCCACCTCTACAGGAAAAGGGCCTTCTCTATTCATTGGGCCCATCCTTTCGGGCAAGCTCACTTCACAACCCTCGATGATATTCTGCCAAATGGGGCGGGGGGGGGTGTGTGTCTCCTCCACAGTGTCTTATACGTGAACTTGAGAAGGACGATGCCACGTTGCTCTGGAGTGGGCAGACCTGCAGGTGCCAATCGAGTGCTAGCTAGCGCTTCCTCAGATTCCTGGCTTTGGACGCAGAATTGTCAGGGGAAAGTTGGGTACGGGCGTTTGAAAACTACTGAGCCGTTTCGGGCAGAGTTCACGAGAAGAAAGCCGTAGAAAATGTCCACGCAGGGTTAAACGTCTGCTTTACGTGGGCAGGAAATGCGCACTAGGTTCCTCATCTTCTCCTCCAGCCTAATCACACCGGGCTGCCCCTCCGCCCCATTTGGGACCCGTGGTATACCTCGTTAGGATGCCTGAAACGCGACGTGTTGGGTTATTCCCCATTACTGTTCCTGCTCCTGTAGAAATAACTAAGGATGCGCCCACAAGCAAAGTGCCAAGAACCCAGGAAAATGGCGCCAGGCGGGAGGCGTGAAGCGACTGCACGACGACGGCCGCTCGGCGCGAGTGGGCGGGGCTCTCGCTTCCCGCGCACTCTTCTATGGCCAGTCCGAGCCCCGCCCCGTCTAGGCCCCGCCCCGAGGCCCCGCCCTTACGCGCGAGCCCAGCCCCTCGGGTACGCATGCGCTCTCCGCGCCGTCCGCTCCCAAGGTAGCGACGGACCGGTAGTGGAGCTGAGCCCGGCAGTTCGCTCGGCTGTGTGGAGGAGAAATGGGGAGGCGTTGGGTCGGGGCTGAGGGAGGAAGGCGCCCGTCCCTCGACGCCTCCCGCGACGCTAGCCCCTGAGCCACAATGCGAGCGTGGGTCCTGCTCTCCGCGGTGCTCTGGTGGCTCACCGGAGGTGGGGGGATCTCTTCACAGCCGCACAGCGCCCCTCCCCGACTCATCCCTCTTCCCGCGGCTCCGGCTCCCTCCTCCTCCGCCCCGCCCCCACCACGTCCGCCCCGCCCCCGCCCGCCAGCCCCGCCCCCGCCCGCCAGCCCCGCCCCCGCCCACCAGCCCCGCCCCCTCAGAGCCCGGACTCCCACTAAGAAGTCAGTGCTTGCTTCCCTCCGCAGTTGCATGGCAGCGTTTTACCTTACAAAATACGAAAGGATTCATTTATGGCAGGCCGAGACACCCAGGTAATGAGCGCCTGTCGGACGAGCCGGGGGTGCCCCGGACTTGCCAACGTTCCTCCCGCCCGGGGAAGGAGCGCGAACCTGTTTGGCACACGCCTCCCCATACCCTGGGCCGTTGAGCGAGGCTGCCTCTTCCTTAGGGTCGCCCCTTGCCTTGGCCACGCGTAAGGCGCTGGGTTCCGTGCAGAGGTTTCCTGGCTGCATTCCCGCGTGGGAGGTCGTGTTCAGAGCAGAGGTTTCCACGGCTGGGAGCTGCTCCGTCGGGAATGCCCTTGTCCCTCCCCTTATTACCTGGAAGGGCTCCTCCATCCCGATGTCGCTGCCCACTCGAGTCCAACGCTCCCAAGGAAAAGCAGCCCCGCTGCCAGGCGCCCGGAGAACTCTGAGCCCGCGCCTAGCGCATGGCATGGCAGTCCCCGCCCCGCTCCAGTGGACAGGTCCTTCCCGTGGAGTGGCTGGTGGCTCGGGATCACTGACTCCGCGATAAGATGCCCGATGCACAGTGGTTGCAACTGTGCCACCTGGACTCTCCACAGTGGAGACGGCAGGAATGCGTGGTGGACTCCTCACTGCGAGGTTAGCGGTTCGAACCCATTAGCTTCTCCGAGGGAGAAAGACGAGGCCGTCTACTCCCACAGGACCAGTTCCGCTCTGGTGCCCGACGTGATTCGATGGCATCGACTTAAAATGTGCCTGTGCCATGGACTGGCTCTGGCAGACTGCTGTGACCTCACCACCACTTACTGCCACGAGGCCGATTCCCCATTCCTGCTCCCGTCAAATCCCAAACAGAACACAGAGGCTGGATTATTGTCTTCAACAGAGGAAATTTCTAGTGAAATACCAATGTCCCCATAGAGCAGAGAATGATCATCTTTGAAATGATTTTGCAACCAACAAACACAAGTCCTTTTCTGACTTTTAAATCGATTCCACTGACCTTCAAAAAAAATGAGTTCCAAATCAATACATTAACGTTAACATCTAAATGAATCATGTCCGTTTTTAACAAACAAAATAGAAATGAGTATCACAGCAAAATGAAGAAAAATGGCATGTTCTCTAGCACTCTTTAAAACTTACTATGTGGAGCAAAAATAACTTCCCCAAACCATACTCACTGACATTGAGTCGATGCTGATTCAGAGTGGGTTTCTAAGGCCATAACTGTTAATGAGAGCAGAAAGCACAGTCTTTATCCAGCGCAGCTATTGGTGGCTTCGAACTGCCAACCATTCCAATCTTAGGCCCAATGCAGAACCACTGTACCACCAGGGCTCAAAAAAATCATCTTCAGGCTATCCTAAGTGATAATGATTTAGCTGGGCTTTGTAACATAGGATCTAGGAGCAATGGTGGGAAGTGCGTTGATTTAATTTCACTATACATCATCATGTAGCTATACCTCTTTATTTTTGTCACAGGGAAAATATATGTAAAATTGCATCAAAATAGTCCAGTCCTTGTCTGTATGGATTTTAAACATGCGGAAAAAGAAACAGTGGACCCCACCTATGTATGGATTGGACCTAATAATAATAAATTAACAGGTAATTTTTTTAATTTTTGAAAGTAATTTTTAACCTGTGAATATTTAAAACTCACTTTAGCGTACTGGAGAGAACAAATGGAAACTTCAATTTTAACTGTACTTTCACTTGCTCCAATGCTAAGACAAATCATGTTGCCTCTCAGTCTGGGCCTTATTTTCTCCTTTGACAAGAAGAGACGTGGTCTTTTTACCTACTTCTCAGAGCTGTATGCGTGCAAGGTTTTCCTAAAAACCAATCATTCTTGTAGGAGACGAGGAATCTAATAGGTAATTTTTCAGAATGCTAGAAGAGTGTCTTGAAATATACGCATTATTAATGACTTTGTAGTTTATCTGAAGAAACTGTATAGTACTATCAGTGCGTTTTCTGAAGTCATTTTCTGAATTACTGACATCAGCAGTCAGAACTAGATACCAAGAAATGAATGAAAGAAAACCAATGTATGCCTATTTCAAAAGTATACTTGATGTCATGATTTTCTATGTAGTAACACGGCCACTGAATTTTTGTTAGATTCTTGAGATGAGAGCCCTTCGTTAATTTATTATTATTTTGTCACAGTCTTATGTGTACAGCTAGTGTTGGGATTGTTCAGTAGCCACCTGCTTTCCTGTTTCTGTCTAGAAAGCAGTCGAATAAACCTAACTAACACCGGAAAGCTGATGATAAGCGACTTTCTGGAGTCTTTTTCGGGACCTTACACATGTACTTTTTCCTATAAGTCTGTCAAAGCGGAAACTCAAGAAGAAAAAGTTGTGACGAAGACATATGAATTTGTGATGTTTGGTAAGAATATAAACATTTGGCTGGGTGCATTTAGCTTGGATCAAAATTAAACGTATGACTCCTTCATTATGTGAAAAGACTCTGGCCTCTAAAGCCATGTTGTGCCTCATGGAACAGTTTGGATGGCCCCGCAGGCAGAGTGGTGCTGCCCCACAGAGTTCTCAAGGCTGTGGATCGATCTCTTTCTGCCATGGAGCAGCTGGTGGGTTGGGGCCACTGATCTTTTGGTTAGCAGCCTAGTTTTGTTTTGTTTTGAATCTTCTCTGTATCATTCCAATTTTCGTATATGTGCTGCCCTGGTGATTACCCATTGCCCCATTAGGGCTCCTGCCCTCACGGCAGTTCGTCCTGAATAACCCTCCTTCAGTCCCCTATGTGGAGAGAGGCCAGTACTGTCTGTTTCATCAGTTTTGTCGGGGAATGCTAAGAAAACCAAAAACCCACACCCATTGTCTAGGAGTCAATTTTGACCCAGAGACCCAGCAGGACAGACCAGAACTGCCCAGAGGGCTTCTCTTGGTCTCTGTCACGTTTTTGTTACTCCCTCGAAGCTGCTGGTGGACCTGAACTGACATCTCTCAGTTGTCAGCCTAGTGCTTGAACTCCGCACCACCAGGGCGCCAATGTTTAATAGGACTTTTGCTGACAGCCATAACACTTGCTACACATGAAGACCCCCCCCCCTCCAAAGTTTTTTTTTCCTTTGGACACTATCACTTGATCTATAGAGGAGACCTGCAGGAGCCAGCTCTCCCTTTGTTCTAAGTAGATAAAGCAACACCAGAGGGAAATAATACCTTTTGTTAAAATTACTAGTTTCCTATTTTTCACAAAGATAAATAGATCAGGCATGTTATTAGATAAGTAACATTCTATGGTGATTTGCAAGCTTGATAAGATTTGATGCAAATATGTTATTTTTAAATTGGTAGAAGAAATTATGTTCGGCACACTCGTTTTATTTTTTTAATTGATGTATTTTTCTGGAAGCCTATCGGGAGCCCGATTATTCCTATCAGATGGCCGTGCGCTTCACCACAAAATCTTGTGCAGGGAAATCTAACGACCTGCTCTTTAGCGTGCTGAAGAAGATCTTGGATAATTTAATCTTTGATTTGAAATGCCATATCATCGAACCATCCTATAAGTGCCACCACGTTAAAATCCCCAAACACGGCCTCATGCATGAACTCTTCATAACCTTTCAAGGTAAAGCAATATTTTATAAGCATTTCTATACTTCTTTGAGACCGTGCTCTATTACAAATTAATTAGCATATCAGCGTGAGAGACCTTTATATCATAGGCCTGAAATGTTTGTTTGTAAGACACTAAATGCATTGTTGGTCTTAGCCTGGTTATGGCTTTAAAAATCAGCACACACAGTTTACATTCCAGAATAATATAGTCTTGCTTATCTCTTAGAAACCAACATTGTCTTACAGGTTTTAACGGTGCCGCTAATATTTCTCTTGCAATTTCTTATAGAATTTCTGAGCTGTGTTTTTGAGACCTTAAAAAAAGGGAGAACTGAAACGGATGGTGTTTATTTCAAAGAGTTGTAATTACTTCCATTAGCCCCCAGATGGAGTGAAATCATAATGTATATTGAAATAATGTCTGCACCTTACTTCATGAATAGGGGTAGATCAATTAACTGTATGCACAGAGCTTTCTGGAAGCATCGAGGAAGTTGTAGACTCTGTGGACCTCTCCTTCTCTTTCCAGTCAACCCTTTTGCACCAGGGTGGAAAACTTCATGCAACCACACGCTTGACTGTGAAGACATCACTAATCACAATGTCCTCCAGGTAAGAATGCCACTGCAAGGGGAGCATGTGTGAATAGTCACTAAAGATAGGTGAAGGGGGAGAGGAGGAGAGTTGGGGAGCAAGCAATGAATGTGGAAGGGGGAGAAAGCATTAGAACGGATTGTGATGATGTATATTACAACTCTTTTAAAAGTGATTTGACTGTGGTAGTGTATGATATGTGAATGTTAGACCAAGAAAAGTATTAAGGAAAAGAAACCAAATGTGACCGATGGTTACCGTGGGTGAATGAGATAGAGATTTTGCTCAGGGGGGGTGGGGGGGCAATGAGTTGATTTTAACGGCGGTGGAACGATTTGGAGATGGATATCAATAATGATTGTACAGCAGGCAGAGTGTAATCAATGGCACTGAATGATACATGTAGAAGTCATTGGACTGGAGAATGTTTTGTTGTGTATGCTTTTGTCAAAATCGAAAAAAAAATTTTTTTACACGAATAACAATTGAGTACAAGGAGGAAGCCCGTGTTGTTAAATTGATTGTGGTAAAGATCGGTCAACTCATCTTGATGTGAGTGAGCTATTGAATTGTATGATATGTGGATGAAGTGCCCACAAACCGTTAGGAAATAAATAAAACTAGTTAAACCCCCCCAAAAAGAAAAATGTAAATCTAAAAAAATAAATACCAGTACTTCAGTTAATCTCCTTAAAACCTATTTCTCTAAATGGTATTTCTAAGCAAGTGTTTAATCAGGTGTTCTTTATTTAATCATTTTATTGGGGGCTTGTACAACTCTTATCACAGTACATACACCCATTGTGTCAAGCACATTTGTACATTTGTCACCATCATCATTCTCAAAACATTTGCTTTCTACTTGAGCCCTTTGCATCAGCTCCTCATTTTTCCCCTCCCTTTCCACCCCACCTCCCTCACGAACCCTTGATAATTTATAAATTATTATTATTTTGTCATACACTGTCCGACGTCTCCCTTCACCCACTTTTCTGTTGTCCATCCCCTAGGGAGGGGGTTCTATATAGATCCTTGTAATCGGTTCCCCCTTTCTACCCGACCTTCCCTCTGACCCTCTTGGTATCACCACTCTCACCACTGGTCCTGAGGGATTCATCTGTCCTGGATTCCAAGTGCACTTTATTTAAAACAAGAAACTAGTATTGCTGGGTTTTGGTTTCAGCCTTTTAAACTAAAGGTGTGCTTTTAGAAAACTGCAGGCAAGCCAAAAGACCCAAACCCACTGCCAGGAGTTGGTTCCGACGTGGCCACCTTGTAGAGCAGAATTGCTCCTTCAGGGTTTCCAAGGAAACACTTTCACGTTCTGCAGAGCTACTCCTTGGTTTGTACGGCTGACCTTGCCCTTAGCAGCCTAGTGCTCGGCGCCCCCAGCGCTACGAGGGCTCCTTTATCCATACAGGCCGGCCCTGGTTCCTGAAAGTGCCTTGGAAGCAGAATTTGTATGCAAGCTGGAACAGGTGCACGCAATTTTCACTAGGCTTCCTTTAGTGAAGTAGTTCTCAATCTGTGGGTCGTGACCCCTTTGGGGATTGACCAGCCCTTTCACAGGGGTCGCCCGATTTATGACAGTAGCAACATGACAGTGATGAAGTAGCAACGAAAATAATTTTACGATTGGGGGGGGGTCGCTACCACATGAGGAACTGTATGAAAGGGTCATGGCCTGAGGAAGGTGGAGAACCACTGTTTCAGTGGAGGGCAGGCTGGATGCTTTTTGTTGGGTTCAAAGCATATTGCAGGAAGTGAAGGTGGTGGAACTGGTCACACATAGGAGCTGGTTTCAAATGTACCAGGGAAGGACAAGTGTGAGTTGTTAAGAGTTCAAAGCCTGGGGACTTACTGTAACTCTCCGATTAATATTGTGTAGTACATTTATGATCGAAGGATAAATTCATACACTGTTCCCCAAATGACGATTGAACAGCAGGGTGAAGAATATCCCAATCATGTCATCCTTGATTAAACTTATGATTCTTCTAAAATTGGCTCTTCCAGATTTGTGGTGGTCATCACATTTGCATATGTGCTTTCGTTTCTGCTACTCTCAGATATATGATCTGGGGGTGGGGGGAGAACGTGGTCTGAAAACTCCTTTCATAATTTATATGATTAGTTTTAAATGCTGATTAGAAAAAAAAAATCTAGGTTTCTCTTTTACCTGGCTCTTTTTTTCTGGAGCAATATGTGCATTTAGAGTGAATAAACCCCTACTTATCTACATGTGAAACAGGTGTGTTGCAAATCATTGGAAGCTAGTTTTTTGGTTTGATCTCAGTTTCATTTTTCTTAGTCATCGTGCATGTGAATTGCCCGTAATCGACATGGTCAAGGGCAGGCTGCGTCTCAGCAGTGCTGTGCAAAGCCTTGCGTGCTTTTTTAATGCACTTCATTGCTATTGACAAAAGAAGAGAGATTTGGTTCATGGTTTAGTGACTGTACTTCTCTCTGGTATTTTTCAATCTTAGGCAAGAGATCGGATTGAAGAATTTTTCCGGAGCCAAGCATATATTTTCTACCATGACTTTAATAAAACTCTCCCCGCGATGCATTTTATAGACCACAGTTTCCAAGTCATCCGTCTGGATAGCTGTCGTCCGGGCTTCGGGAAAAACGAAGCTGTGCACAGTAACTGTGCTAGCTGTTGCGGTAATTATCAACATCTACATGTTGGGGGGTGTAGTCAGTCTCATGGATGAGCAGTTCCCTTAAGATAATTACATTGAAGTTTTACAGTGATGCTCTGGCCAACAAAAAAATCACTTTTAGCTAAAGATGAACAATAATTCAAAGCCCCACATTTCTACATACATATATTTCATATATCTGAATTCTTCCTAACAGGCTATAATACAAAAGGTTTTATAAAGTTCTGATTTAAGCGACTATACTTTGAAAGAGAAATAGTGTTCTAATCCAGAAAACAGAACATGAAGTAGAAGTTCATAAATAGGGCACTCAAAGGATGGCTGATGCTAAAGAGAAAAAACTTTCGCATGTTAACTTTCTCTGTTTTTAAAATCATCAGACTACAACATTTGAAACTCACAAGTAACCCCCCCCCCGCAACTTGATGGTTGAACATGAGTAAGTCTAGCACAGGCAAAGACACGAAGTTACAGCGAAGGCAGCTTTGTACTGTTGGTATGAACTAGCACGTCCTGAAAGGTGACAGATAATGTGTGCATGTATTTTCCTCTGCAGTGGCGTGTAGTCCTGGGACCTTTAGTCCTGATATTGATGTTACTTGTCAGACCTGCATTTCCATCCTTGTCTATGGAGCCAAAACTTGCCCGTAACCTTCGAGCAAAAACCAGCAAGAAGAAGAAGAGGAGGAGAGGTGACGGCCCTGTTAGGGGATTACACACGAGTCATTCTTGTCCCAAAGCGTCTTAGAAGCCTCAGAGATAGCTCCATTAAGGAAAACCAGTGAGGCCCAAACCTTGGAAGACATGCATCTTAGAAACCGTAAGAAAGTCATTGACATGGTGTTTCTAAGAAGGCTTGTAAACCAGTATCTGCAGTGTACAAAGGAAAATGTAAGTATTAGTGGATGACTTCTCACAGACAGAATCTAACTGGCCCTGTGCCCAAGGCTATGTCACGCTCCAAGGGAGTAATGGTTAAGGATAACATAATAAACTTCATGTTTCCATATATTAATCTGTTTGAAATCACTCTTGGATGATAAAGTTACCTTATATGTTACCTTTGGAATTAGAACCTTTTGCTTTTAGGATTCTTTAAAAAATTGAGTGATTAAATACTCTTTTGTGGCTTTTAGGTGCACAGAATAATTGGGCAAATAGTACATAGATGTCCATATACCTCTTCACATCCTGGAGGTGGCCCTGGTGGTGTAGTGGGTACTCATTGGGGAGTTCAGAATCACCCCTGGAAAGAAAGGTGACGTTGTCTATTCAAGTTCCCACCCCAGAAACCCACAGGACCAGTTGCACGCTGCCGTTTCGGGTCCCTGTGAGTCAGCATCGTCTGGACGGTAGTGAGTGAGTGATCCATGTGCTAGACCCTCATTCCCTCACTGCCGCCCACACAGTTGTCCCTACTCATAGCATGCTGCATTCGTATGGTGTATTTGTTGCGATTATTGAACCAGTACCAGTATATGATTATTAACCCCAGTCCACGGTGTACATGGGGACTCGTGCTTTGTGCTGTATAATTCTTTAGTTTTACAACACGCATAATGACATGTACTCACCATCACAGTTGTCAAAGAGCAAATATTTGTGACGTTTTCCCCCTCAAACTGCCAGTTTTTTAATGCAAAAAGTATAAAATCTCAAATTCCTATGTGTGTATTTTGTATCTCCTAACTTCAATATCTTTGTAAAAGAATTGTATCTAACTTTTGAATTTACATATTTGAGCGTGTTTCATAAACATTTGTTATAATTCAGACATGGTAACAGTGGTGAGAGTCTTCCTCATAGAATTAACTCATGATCTGTGCTCCATCCATCCATGATGACTTAACATCCTTGCAGTGATCTCTGCCAATCACCTTGGGTAATATGGCTGTTGAACCGAGAAAGCATGAAAAACAAACAATTCTTTATCCTATCTGATTTTAAAAAATGCCTTTACTACAGCCAAAACGTACAACCAGATGCTCCTTCGAGGTAAGATACCAAGACTCCGTCTCACATACTTGGTTGGACAGGTGGTCAGAAAGACCAGTCCCTGGAGAAGGACGTCCTGTTTGGTAACGTATGTGGGCAGCAGTGAGAAAGAGGAATGGCCTCACCCCGGGGCCGCAGCAATGGGCTCAGCTGTGAGAACACGCGGGTGAGTGGGGGGTGCCCAGGACCCGGGAGAGTCTCCTTTTGGACCCGGGGTGCCTATAACCAACACAGGTAGCACTAACCACAGCAACGCTGAAATGCAGATAGCACAAGAGAGGGGGGACCCTGCTGTTGGGGTTCACTGAGCCCCGCAGAGCAAGACTAGGAAAAAATTGGGGGAATACATTTGGGCCTTGGGTTTTGTTTCTGTCTTTGCTCTTTTACAAAAACAACACAAGCCCTTCTTTTCCTCCTTTTTTGTTGTTGTTGAAACCTGCAGTGTAGTTTTATCCTGTGTCTGTGTGTGAGTTGCTGTGAGATCAAAGACTATGAGAAAATGCAATTCACTTGTATCTGTCACAGCCATGGAAAGGAAGATGGGGGCTGGGGAGACAGTGAGAAGGGAGAGGTGAATGTCAAAGAAAGAACATTTTAACAGCTGCCCACTGCTTATCGAATAAAACATGAATTTTCTTCTTTTTTAATCATTTTATTGGGGGCTTCCCCCCCCCCCCCCCGCAGAATAGACTGTTTATTTACATCTCTTATCACAATCCATACATTCATCCAGTGTGTCAAGCACATTTGCACATATGCTGCCATCATCATTTTCAAAGCATTCTCTCCCCACTTGAACCCCTGATATCAGCTCCCCGTTTCTTCCCCCTTCTTCCCCTGCCCGCCCTCTCTCACGAACCCTTGATAAGTTAAAGATTATTCTTTCATATTTTACATCCTCCTCCGTCACCCCTCATCCACTTTTCCGTTGTTCAGCCCCCTGAGAGGGGGTTCTAGTTGACCCTTGTGATGGATTCCCCGTTCTCCCCCTCCCTCCCCTAATCCTCCTGGTATCTCTACTTCATTGTTGGCCCTGCCGGGTTTATCTGTCCTGGATTCCCTGTGTTGTGAGCTCTTATCTGTAGCAGTGGTCATGCTCTGGTCTAATCCAATTTGTAAGGTAGATTTGAGGTCATGATAGTGGGGGAAGGAAACACCAAAGAACTAGAGGAAAGTTGTGTGTTTCATCAGTACTATACTGCACCGTGACTGGCTCATTTCTTCCCTGTGACCCCTCTGTAGGGGGATGTGCAATTGTCTACAGATGGGCATTGGGTCTCCATTCTATGCCCCACCTCCCCCATTCATCTTGGGTATGATTTGTTCTGGGTCTTTGATGTCTGATACCTGATCCCATCGACACCTCATGACCACACAGGTTGGTGTGCTTCTTCTATGTGGGCTTTGTTGCTTCTCAACTAGATGACTGCTTGTTTATCTTCAGACCTTTAAAACCGCAGACACTATTTCTTTTGATTAGCTTTCTTCACCACATTTGCTTATGCACCCATTTTGTCTTCAGTGATCGTGTCGGGAAGGTGAGCATCACAGAATGCCAGGTTATTAGAACAAAGTGCTCTTGTGTTGAGGGAGGACTTGAGTACTGCAACCTTAATTCTTAACATATAGATATGAGTACATAGTTCTATTCCTCTCTCGTTTTATACACACACACACACACACACACACATACATATGTACATGCCTGTATTTAGACTTCTATAAATGTCCTTAGCCTCCTGGTTCTTTCTTCTATTTTCTTTTTCCTATTTTGCTTTCCTCTTGTCCCTCTATCATCGTTTGGCCTTGATTCGGTTTTGGTAATTCCTCGCTGCTATATTGCCCTTGATTAAGCCTTATTGGGGGCTCTCATAACAAGCCATACATCAGTTGTATCAAGCACGTTTGTACATATGTTGCCATCATTTTCAAAACATTTTCTTTCTACTTGAGCCCTTGGTGTCAGCACCTTTTTTCCCTCCCTCCCCCTCCCACCCTCATGAACCCTTGATAAATTATAAATTATTGTTTTCATATCGTACACCATCTGCTGTCTCCCTTCACTGACATTTCTGTTGTTTGTCCCCCTGGTTGTGCTTGTGAGGGATTATATGTCGATCCTTTCAATTGGTTCTCCCTTTCTCTTCCTCTCCCCACCTTGCCCCTACCTTCATAGTATGGCAGCTCCCATTTCTGCTCCTAAGGTGTTTATCTGCCCTGGATTCCATGTGTCCAGAGATCTTATCTGTACCAGTGTACATGCTCTTGTCTAGCCAGGTTTGTAAGGTAGAACTGGGCTCATGATAGTGGGCTGGGGGAGGAAGCATTAAAGAACTAGAGGAATGTTGTGTGTTTCCTCGATGCTGTACTACACCCTGGCTGACTCATCCCTTCCTTGTGACCCTTCTGTGAGGAAATGTCCAATTGTCTACAGATGGGCTTTAGGTCTCCACTCCAACCCTCCTCATTCACATCGATGTGATTGTTTGTTTGGGGTCTTCTAATGCCTGATACCTGATCCGGTCGGTCGATACCTCATGATCACAGGCTGGTGTGCTTCTTCCTTGTGAGCTTTATTGCTTCCCTGCTAGATGGCTGCTTGTTTACCTTCAAGCCTTTAAGACCCCAGATGTTAGATCTTTTAATAGCCAGCACCCTCAGCTTTCTTCACTACATTTGCTTAAAGCAAGAATTTTCAATTGAAGTGACATTTCCCCTAATGAGGTGAAAATTGGTTGAGAGGAGGGGGATCTAAGCTATTACAATGGTTTGTGGTTTTCCAACGAGCCACTTGCATATAAAGAAATACACAGTATATCTGTGGTGTTAGCACTTCACAGGGATGGAAGCAATTTAGGGAGTAAGGCCAAAAAGAGGTAGGGAAGTGATTTTTAAAAATGAGGGGTTCTAGAATAAAAGATCACATTCTAAAGTTGGCGTTCAATGCCTTCTATAGGTTGGTTTCAATCAGTTTGTTCAGACTTGACTCCTAGCATTTCTGTATTGGGTGATGAATTAGACTGGGGCCCTACGATCTTTTCCAGCTCTAGATTCTAAGTCCTCTCCCATGTTGAACCCTTTACTATAACCAGGCGAATCTTGCTGTCTCCTGGACAGACCAGGCTCACTCCTCATACTTAGAATGGCCTTCCACTTCTGCAAAGCCTTTGATTCCCACTTTCTTTAAAGCTTTTCACACACACACACACACACACACACACACACACACACACACACACGTTTATTGCCCCACCTGACTGGTGGTAATTTTGTATCTAATCACTTTTTTTTTATCTAATCACTTTTGTTACCATAACAGTTTGAGCCTTTTGCTCATTTACAAAAGTAAGAGATTAGTTTAAGGGGTCTGTCATATCTCTTCATAATCCCCAGGTAGTACAAATGGCTTAAGCACTTGACTATTAGCCAAAAGATTGATGGTTCGAACCCTGCTCGCCCCCCCCCCCGCCCCCAGCAGCACCTCCAGAGACAGGCCCGTGATCTGCTTCAAAAGGCCACGGCCCAGAAAACCCAGTAGAACGGTTCCACTCTGCAGACGTGTCGCTGCTTCAGAAGCCACTTGATGACAACCAACTACAGCCAGCAGCAGCAAGAGCCTTCCAGTCCCGGTTAAGCTGAATGATTGTTTCCTTCTGTCACCTTTCCCTGTGATGACAAACTCCTCCCTCATGCCGCCTTTGATGCCCCACATTGCTGTTCAGAACTATCGCGATGGAAATTAAATTGAACCTGCATGCCGAGGGCAACTTTTGCTTGTTTTTTAACTTTGAGACGATTTAGTGCTGATACACTGATTCTTTTCATCAATTTTGGGGGCCTATTGGCCCAATTACACATGGAACCTAGAAAGTCCAGGTGGCAGTCTGCTCTTCCATTTCATGGGAGAGTCCCTGTTATATTCCCTGGTGGATGATCTCTCCTTGGGGGCAAAACCGAAGCCAAACCCTATAGGACAGAGGAGCATGGTGACTGTAGAACAGGTGAAGGGTTGTCCTATAGAACAGAGGAGCGTGGTGACCCTGTGGAACAAAGGAGAGTGGCTCCTGTGGATTTCAGGAACTAAACCTTTATGGCATCATCTTTCCCCCAAGGAGCAGCTGCTGGGTTTCAACCACTGACCTTGCAGTTAGTAATCTAGTATTTAACCTACTGTGCTACCAATGGTCCTTCCTTGGGGACCAACTCCCCCCCCCAAAAAAAAAAACAAAGTCCACTTCCATCAAGTCAATGTTACCTCCTAGTGAGTGTGGAAGCAGATAGCTTGAAGCCTCCCCCTTGGAGCGTCTGGTGGGTTTGAACACCGGTCTTCCAGTTACCAGTCCAATGCCCTTCCCTTGGGAAGAGACAGAGATCCCCAAACCAGCCAAACTCGAAGCTGCTAGGATAGCAAACAAAATTTCTACAACTGGGTTATGATGTAAAATAGTGAGAGGATCACTCTTTGGTTCCCGGATAAATCTGAGGAAGACTATCATAGATTTGTCTCTGATTCAGGAGCAAACAGTGCATCCTGTAAAACAATCCCATCCTTTCAGAGTGGTCTCCCAGCTGACAGCGTCACTGAGGATTGTAGGAAGACATTCCACCTCTCAGCCATACCAGTTGTTTCTGGGTGATCGAGGACACGATCTGAACAGTTAGCTCTGTGGACACGAATCCCGTTGAGGGGTTCGTCCATCAGACACGCTGTGTGTGGAAGCCACGGGGGTGGAGGACGCATGCCAGCCGTCCCTGAGCCATTGTGCTAGGAGACACCACATCAGGAGCAGAGAAGACAAGTCTCCACATCGAATGTGTGTCTCTTCCAATGCAGATGGGCCTGTTGCTCGTTTTTATTCTGTCAGCACCAAAGAAGTAGGTGCCCCGACTAACCATGGTTATCCTGAGATAGACCATGGCATAATTTTCTTAGACGCACAATGGCCGTTCTAAAACTGAAGGATATCTTAAGATACATGATCATCTGTTCTGTAAACCCATCCAATTTTCAATAAAGATTAAAAACAACATCTGAGAGAGAAATGCCTGGGAAGTTCCAGGGGAGAGCAGCGTTGCTCTCACTGCCACCGACTCAATTCAGACAAAGTCAAGCAGAGCTGTCAGTCAAACCGCCCCTGTGTGTGTCCAGGGCTGCAGATCTTTACAGGGATAGAAGCCTCATCTTCCTTCCTCGGGAGGCTGGTAGGTTTGAATGGCTGACCTTGTTGTTAGCAGTCCAAGACATAGCCCACTGCGCTGCCTGGGCTCCTCTTAAATAAGAGCTGAAATTTAAACTGTTCTACGTGCTCTTGAGACCGTAAGTCCATCGTCCTCCTGTCCATCGTAGGAGGCCCATACTACGATTACTTCCATTTTATAGATGTGAACGCAAACAGGATTTGCCTAAGGTCACGGCTATGAAATGGAAGTTAGGCTGTCAGTGGATATCTCTCTACAAGACTTGAAGGACTGCCAGTGTCTCACAACTGTTTCATGGGAGTGAGTTGCACTGAGCCATTTGTACTGCTTTATAATTTAACTGTTTATTCCTTGTGTCTTCTATCTGTATATAATTTAACAGTTCATTTCTTATGTATCTACCTATCTTTATAAATATATAGATATGTATAAAATTATCAACAATCTGGTTTTGTCTCTCTAGAGAACCCTAACACATTTTAGTACCAGGAGTGCTTCTAGAGAAATAAAATCATAAATATGGGCTTCTTAAATTGGCTCTCCAACCTGATTAGTCTTAACAGCACTAATAATGCTACTTCAACACCCCAAAGCATGGATGCGTCTGCTGCTCTTCCTAACCCATGGTGTGAACTAGCAAAGATAGTACCTAAAGAAGCACCACCGACAGATGAGACGCCGGTTAAAGCAGAGGCTCTGAGTGAGCGTAGGTTTGATGTTTTCCAGGAGTTTTGTAAGGATGACAAGTATAGGGAAGCTGGTTGGCTGGTCCTTCTTACAATGGAAAGTGTGAATAAGGAGAGGGATGATCTCAGAGCCTCAGAAGTGCGCCTCAGGTGCAGACTAACGGATTTGAAAACTTCCATCTGTGCCACAAAGGAGAGGCTTCTCTCCTCTAGTAAAAGAGCTGACATTGCTGAGAACCAGGTCCAGAGTCTCATTATGCGAGTGGCTGAATTACAACGGCAGCTGAATTGCAGATCTAGAGCAGTGTCTGATACCAAAGTGAGGGCATTGATCGGGAAAAGTTGGGACCCTGAAACATGGGATGGGAACATATGGGCTGATGATCCAGAAGAGGAGGCTATTGAGCCCCTAGAAACAATTGAGTAACCCCAGTCAATAGATCCACCCCTCCCAGCTGAAAGTATTAATTCACAATTCACACCTGAGCAGATTAGCCAAATTATTCAAGTTGATATGCCAGGTGGGCTGCATCGGTAGCATTGCCTGAGGGAGATGCCTTATAAGATATTGCTGAGAGCACCCAGGAAACACCCTCACCACCCATTATTTCCGCTAGACCTGTCACTAAAATGAAGTCTCAGAAAGCTCCTAAAGGTAAGGTTGAGATGATTACCCAAGAAGAAGTGCGCTATACTCATAAAGATCTGCTCCAGTTTTCTAATACATACAAGCAGAAGCCTGGGGAATATCCCTGGGAATGGTTACTCAGGGTGTGGGATACTGGTGCACGAAATGTAATATTAGATCAGTCTGAGTTTCTGGATATGGAACCCCTAAGCACACTCTTCTTTCAGTGTCTCTGTGAGAGAGGCTAAGAGAGGATCTAATTATTTGGTTGGTTCAATGAAGCATGGGCTTCCAGATGGCCTAGATTAGACCAACTTGAAGTACCTGACCTACCTTGGTACACTGTAGAGGAAGGCACTGAATCAACAGAGACAGGGTGGGCGTGGTTATAATAGACAACAAGGTTTCAGTAGTAATCAAAGCAACCTGTCTCGTGTGGAATTATGGCATAGGCTACATAGCCACGGAGTCCCTAGGAATGAAATAGATGGGAAGCCTACTAAATATTTACGTGATCTGTACAGGTGAAAGAATGGTAGATCAGGTGAACAGCAGAACAGACAGTCACAATCACGCAATCAATTCCCAGACCTGAGCCAGTTTATAGACCCGTACCCCTTGAATGAGGGGGATGCCAGGTCCCTTTGAAGGAGGACCCTGCTACATCACCGAAGCTCTATACTGTTAGTCTTTCTTCTAGCCTTCCCCAAAGGGACCTGAGGCCTTTCATAAGAGTGACTGTTCATTGGGGGAAAGGAAATAATCAAACTTTCGGGGGTTACTGGACTCTGACTCGGAACTGACACTAGCTCCAGGAGACCCAAAGTGTTTCGAAGGCCCACTAATCAGAGTGGGGGCTTATGGAGGCCAAGTTATCAATGCAGGTTTAGCTCAGGTATGCCTCACTGTGGGTCCAGTAGGCCTCCAGACCAGTCCTGTGGTTATTTCCCCAGTTCCAGAATGCATCGTTGGAATAGACATACTTAGAAACTGGCAGAACCCCTATAGTGGATCCCTAAAATGTGGAATAAGGGCTACCATGGTAGGAAAGTCCAAGTGGACACCATTAGAACTGCCATTGCCTAGGAAAATAGTGAAGCAGTACCGTATTCCTGGAGGGATTGCTGAGATCAATGCCACCATCAAAGACTTGAAGGATGCAGGGGTGGTGATTCCTACCATAGTCCCTTTCTGGGATCTCCCTAAAGGACAGTGGTGAAGGGAAATCTTCCCAATGGACAGAACTTTGAGCAGTGCACCTGGCCGTCCAGTTTGCATATAAGGAAAAATGGCCAAATGTGAGACTGTATACTGATTCATGGGCTGTGGCTAATGGCTTGGCTGGATAGTCAGGGAATTGGAAGGACCATGATTGAAAAATTGGTGACAAGGAGGTGTGGGGAAGAGGTATGTGGATAGACCTCTCTGAATGGGCCAAGAAAGTGAAGTTAATTGTATCTCACGTGAACGCTCACCAAAGGATTACCTCTGAAGAGGAGGACTTTAATAATCAAGTGGATAAGATGACACGCGCTGTGGAGACTGGTCCTCCTCTTTCCTCTGCCACCCCTGTTATTGCCAAATGGGCACATGAACAAAGTGGACATGGCAGCAGGGATGGAGGTTATGCGTGGGCACAGCAACATGGACTTCCACTCACCAAGGCTGACTTGGCCACTGCCACTGCTGAGTGCCCCATTTGCCAGCAACAGAAGCCAACATTAAGTCCAAGATATGGGACCATTCCTCAGGGAGATCAACCAACAACTTGGTGGCAGGTTGATTACATAGGACCACTTCCATCATGGAGGGGACAGCGTTTTGTTCTTACTGGAATGGACGCCTACTCTGGATATGGATTTGCCTTCCCTGCACGTGATGCTTCTGCCAAAACTACTATTCGTGGACTTACAGAATGCCTCATCCACCGGCATGGCATTCCACATAGCATTGCTTCAGATCAAGGAACTCACTTCACAGCAAATACAGTGCGGCAATGGGCCCATTCCCATGGAATCCACTGGTCGTATCGTGTTCCTCATCATCCTGAAGCTGCCGGCTTGATAGAACGATGGAATGGGCTCCTAAAGACACAATTACGGCGCCAACTAGGAGGCAACAACTTGCGGGGCTGGGCAATGTTCTCCAGGAAGCTGTATATGCTCTAAACCAGTGGCCAGTATATGGTGCTGTGTCTCCAATAGCCAGAATTCATGGGTCCAGGAACCAAGGGGTGGACGCTGGAGTGGCACCACTCACTATTACTCCTAGTGATCCCCTTGCAGCATTTTTGCTTCCTGTCCCAGCAACCCTGTGTTCCTCAGGCCTGGAGGTCCTGGTCCCGAAGGAAGGAACTCTCCCACCTGGAAACACAGCACGGATTTCACTGAACTGGCAGCTGAGAATGCCCCCTGGGCACTTTGGACTTCTCATGCCTTTGGATCAACAGGTCAGGAAGAGTGTCACTGCACTAAGTGGTGTGATTGATCCTGATTACCAAGGAGAAATTGGACTGGTGTTACATAATGGAGGTAAAGAAGAATATGTCTGGAATCCAGGAGATCCCATAGGCCGACTCTTAGTGTTACCATGCCCTGTTATTAAAGTAAATGGTAAGTTGCAGCAACCCAATCCTAACAGGACTTATAATGACCCAGACCCCTCAGGAATGAAGGTCTGTGTCACCCCGCCAGGCCAAAAACCACAGCCAGCTGAGGTGCTTGCTGAGGGCACAGGTAATATAGAATGGGTAGTAGAAGGTGGTTCTACCTATCAGTTACGACCACGTAATCAATTGCAAAAGGGAGGTTTGTAATTGTCAATGTATTTTCTTTTTATGTGCTTATTGCATATTTTTCCTTTGTTCAGGTATGATATATCAGTACGATTGGACTCAGTGTTTTCATTTATATGTATGACAGATTATTGATAAGTATAAGTGTGATTTCATCAATGTCCAGAAATTATATAATATATATGGCTAAAGAATTGTGTACAGGTGCCAGGTTGGTAAGGGGTAGATTGAAATAGTTTATTGTGCCAGCCTGGCTGATAAACACGTGTGGGATTAATTGAAGGGTGGAGAGATAAATGGCTTGGTGAGCCTCGTTTTTCTTGTCTCTCACTCTTTGATCATCGGACCAGAGTGCGCTGTCTTGCTTGTTCTGTGCCTCCATTTGCAAGCTACACTACCTGTGGGACACCTAACCTTTGGACTGTGTCACTGTAATTTGAGGTTCCTTCAAGACCTGCCTCACCAGAGAATTGAAATGTACATCTCCAGAGCTGAGGACTGACAGTTGGTGACCTGGCTGATGGTTGGTGACCTGGCTGACGGTTGGTGACCTGCCTTGCTGTTTGCTGCCTGTGCTGGGATAGCCTAGCTCTCTCTAAAGAGGACTACCTGGTGGCCCTTAGACTTGAAGGACTACCAGTGTCTCACAACTGTCTCATGGGAATGAGTTGCACTGAGCCAATTGTACTGCTTTATAATTTAACAATTCATTTATTGTGTTATATATCTACCTATCTTTTTTTTATATCTACCTATCTTTATAAATATATAGATATATATAAAATTATCAGCAATCTGGTTTTGTCTTTCTAGAGAACCCTGTCTAACACAATATTATATATATTTATATTTGTATATATTTGTATAATATATAATATTTATATTGTACAAATATATATATATATAGGGATCAGTTTTTGATCACTCTTTTTCATTCCATTTTTCTATTTGGCTTTCTATGCCGAATGCCACCCTAAAATGTGATCACTCGATAATCACTAATTTTTTGTAATATCCAGTTAAAAAATACATACTCTCAAAACATTAAGCTTTCTGCTCCTGTAAAGTCTTCGACCCTCAGAAACCCAAAGGGGCAGTTCTGCCCTGTTGCAGAGGGTCACTCTGAGCAGGAATCGACTCAATGGCAATAGGTTGGGTTTGATACATAATTTCTAGTAACTTATTTTTTCTTTTGACTTCATCTAGAAGTAAAATATCTACCTGTATCATATGTAAGTTTTTCACATAGTTGTAGAATTTCTATAGAGTGGGTGCCTCACAGTTGGCAGCTCAAACCCACCAGCCACTCTCAGGGGAAAGGATGAGACTGCCTGCCCCATAGCAAGGTCGCCTCACAAACCCTGTAGTGTTACTCTGAGAATCAACTTGAAGGCAGTGGGTTTGGTGGGGGTGGGTGGGTTGAACTTGTTTAGCTATTTTAGTTTGGGTAAGCATTAGGAGCCCTATGGGGCAAAAGCAGACCAGTGGCATTTTGTAGTCACCGTGAAGTCAAACGTACCATTCTCAAAGGTCCTTTGCGGTCAGCAGTCAGAGAAAGGGCAGGCCTGGACCCTGTCCTCGGGGAGCTTTCAGATGCGTGTAACAGACGCGTGCAGAAAGGATTTCATACCATAGCATGGGTGGCATGATTGAAATCTGTTCCCCGTGTTGTGAGCCAGACAGAGGCAGAAGTAGTCAATTCCTTGAGAACTGGGATGATTTGGGAGGAAATGATATTGGAGCTAGAGCTGGCAGGGCGGCTAAGGTAGGTGAAGGCAATCCGGTGGAGGGAGCTTGGAACCTGTATACAAGCAGGTCTAAGCCTTTTGATGTGGCTGGAGGCGGAGTTTGAGGAAGAATGGAGGAGGGGGTGGCAGAAAGCAGGGCGGAGCTTCCTCTCTTACCCTTTTTACTTTTTTAATAAGTAATTTATTTCTCTGTCCTTTTTCCCTGTTCCATTCTCTTTTCTAAAATCAATCAAACACCTTGTGATGAAATGCAATAGGCTCCTTCCCCATTCTCCCCAACTCTGATCCCACATCCCCTAACATTGCTTTCTTGTCTTTGAAAGATGTGCTGAGATCTCTTATCTGCTGTCTCACTGTCCTGTTCTGGTACGGTTATGCCTTTTTGTTGTTGTTTTCCACTGGTATCATTTGGAGGCGTTTCAAGGGGGAAAGAAATTAATACGATTAATCTACCACTTTTAATCAGAAGTCGTGCATAAAATACAGGCTACTTTGGAGCTAGCGTGTAGGGCCTGGGATTCCTTGAAGGACGGCAAGATGCTTGCTTTAAAGAGGTCAGGTGGGTAAGAGGCTGGCATCAGCGGTGAAGTTGGGCTGGGGCAATCCAAAGGCTCGCGGGAAGAATGGCTAAAGGGTTGGTGACTTAGGAGAAGACAGAGGTAGGCTACTCCTGCAGCTGTAGCAAGATGGAGACGACAACATAGAAGGCACGGAGAGTCTGTTCTTTGGGGCCACCGGGCACGCCATCATGTGTGCAGCTCTGTTCCCCACTGTTCTTCTCCAGGACATGCTCCACCTAGAGGGGGACCCACCACACTGTCAACGCTAGGAAGATGGAAACTTACCAGAAATGGCAAACACCTGGCCATTCTTAATCCTGAGCCCAGGGCAGTCAGGCATGGCACTGTTTCCTACAGAGCCAACAGGGCTGCCCGCTCTCCCAACACTGTTGGCAGTCAAGATGGTACCCAGTGCCACTCTGGGACTAGCCATCCCTGTCCTTCTCTTGCTCACAGGCAAACCACAAACTCTTCTGGCAACTGTGTGTCCAGAGAATTGCATGAGCATCATCTGGCAGGGAGCTCTGGGAAAAGACAGTGCCCCGGGATCTCTTGAAAGCACAAGTGGCCATTTCCACAAGGACCCTGACCCTCAGCCCAAACTGTCTCACCTCTTCCAACAAAAGTGGCAGTTCCTTCTCCTTCAAGACCACAAGCAGAAGCTGCTGATACTCTCCGGGCAAACCTGTGAGCAAAAAAAGGGTTTGGTTGGCAGGGAGGAGAGGCTCGTGGTGGGACAGGTGTGAAGTATCCAATCAGGCCCAGGACAGGCATCAAAAGGAGGTTCCGACCAGTGAGGGGAGTGAGGGGGGGAACCCCTAGCTAGCTCCTAGACATCTGTCGTCTTGGGTGAAGGGGAGGGCAGTCGAGGGCAGTCAGCACAACGTGATCTGGGCAAAGAAAGACCCTGCAAAGTATGCAACAGTGAAAGGCAACACACCACACATTACACACAACGTCCTACAGTGACAGCAACTTACACGGGGTACACAGGTGGATGCACAAACTGAACCGATGGGAGACACACCCACGAGCGTGCATAGTTTGGCTGAGGCTATTTCTACGAAGCATATGTGTGCGTGCTGCCGACTTGTGTGAGTACAGAGGAGACCCGACAGGGGCAACGTGCTGCGAACTTCTTAGTCGTGACCACATCCTTTGAGAGAGCAATCCCTGGGTTGAGAGATGAGGGCCACAGTCGTGGAGAGCCCCGGTGGACTGGCCCAACATGGTCCATCAATGCAATGCTCTGCGTCCTACTTTGGGGAGCCGGCAGTCTTCATCGTTTGTGAGTGGCCTCTAGGACACAACTTTGGGTCTTGTTTGGTCCTGAGTCGTGCAGAGTAAAGAACATCCAAGATCCAAAGAAACAAGTAGTCCAGAAGACTAATGGACCACATAAACCACCGCCTCCCTTAGCCTGGGACCATAGGCACTAGATGGTGCCCACTGACTACTCTGATTGGGATTACCCTACAAGGTCCTGGATTTGTGGTCCTGGGTGAAAGAGGTAGAACAAGATCCAGACTAATGAAAAAGACCAGCCTTACTGGCCTGAGACCGTGGCCCTGAGATACCCCCAGTCCTGGAACTGAGCCCACTCCCAGAGATCATCTTTCAGCCAGGCAAGAAATAAGCCTTATCAAGTGACCAGTGGTACCCGTGAGAAAGATGCTTCTCAAAATGTCCAAACCAGAGGGCAGCATTCCCCCCCCCCCAAAAAAAAGCAGAGAGGGGCAGGGGAATGGGCAATTGGACACGAGGGACTCAGGGAGGAAGTGGGAAGAGAGGATGGCAACAAACGTCACAGAACAAAACAGGTGCAAACTACTGAATACAAAGTGAATTTGCCATGTAGGCTTTGACCCAAACCACCATGGAATGGTCAGAAAACGGGGAGGAGGCGGTTCCAGAGAACTCCTGGGAGTGCTAGCTGGGAGTTATTCCAACGGGGCTTCTGCACTACTTCACCTTAGTAGAGGTCATCGGCTGTGCCCAGGGACAGGAAGAGGAAGGCCCTGGAGGCCTGGCCTGGGGCAGAGTGCTTGCCTCTGAGACGCGCAGTCTGTCCCTCACAAACAGTCAAGGATCCAGTGCATCCTCCCGAGATTCCGTTCCCCACAGGCTCCTCTGTCAGCATGTCCTGCTCACCTAGCGAGGCATCCAGGAGTGCCTGAAAGGCTTCCACACGGGTATCTTCCAACATCCCAGCATCATTGAAAAGGCAGCGTAAGAGAGGATCTGATGGTCCGTCCGTTAACTGCAGCTCACCAGAGATCCAGAGCTCAGCTACCTGGGCTCGGGAGAGGGGTAGAATGAGTATCCGGTCCACTGTAACAGACTGTCTGGAACACGTCCTTCCCACTGACCCCGCCTTTGCCCTTACCCTCTCCTCTAGATCCTGCAGATGACCTTCACGGAGGCACTCTGTGAAGCAGTTGATGGCATCTCTTCTTTCCTGCTCAGTCAGATCCTGGAGGTCGCTTCTCAAGTCCTGCACCTTCTCCTTTATGTTCTGGGACTCTTCCAGACTCAAGGACTTCCCTGTAGAGGCAACAATGAAGGACAGACCCGCGCAGCCCACCAGGCCCCGTTCCCAAGGCCCTTTCAGACCTCCTCCTTTATTTACCTCTGCTGGACACCTCCTCTCCATGTCTTCCCTTACCTCTTCCTGGTAAAATGAGTCATCCTTCCCACCCCAAAATCCACCATCATTGCTTCTGACTGGACCCAATTTCATCTCCCCCGATCACTCCCAGTCTGGTCTCAACCCCAAACTCTTCGCTGCCTCCAGCAAACGAAGACTTCGTCCGTGCTTGCCAGCCGAAGCCCATTCCATGCACCGTGCAGGAGGAGTGGGGATGCAGGGGAGTTAGCGCAGCGGTGCTCCACCTTGATCGGCCGGAGAATCACCTTGGGCGTTTACTAGAGACCTTCATGACTAGCCCACATGTCAGACCAAATAAACACGTTTCTGGAGGAGTGATGTAGAGATCGGTATTTGTAAAGTTCCTCGGGTGATTTCTATGGACAACTATGTTTGAAAATTACTCTTTGGAGGAGAGAGATGAACCTCCAGGCGAGAACTAAGCCTCCTGCGGGCACTGCCCTCTCCCGATTCCACCTGAGCGGAGTCCTCGGGGGGCAGGAACAGAGCCACCCTTAACAGAGTTGGCAAAAACACACAGGCGGCTCCTCGTCTTACCGCCTAAGCCAAACTCACTGACATGGGGGTCACTGCTGACTCAGAGCGACCCTTGTGGGTCTCCGAGACTGTAACTGCTTACAGGACTAGAAAACCCAGTCTTTCTCTCAAGGAGCTGCTGGTGGTTTCGAACTGCCAACCATGAAGCATAGCCCAACATTTAAGCACTATGCCCCCAACACCCCTTACTCTTACCGAGCGAGGATACATCACCATCCGTTTCTGTAAAGAGAAAAAGAATTGTTCAGGGCGTCTCCAGAGAGTCTCTAGCCCTCTGTGGACACTCTTGTCCCAGCTGTTCACCCTTGGACCCCTGAGACCTCACTGCCCGTGGCAGGGAGCCTGCCCCCCACCCACTCCGTATTGCGTGCATACAGAAGGCAGAGCGTGGTGTGTGCAGACCGCTCCGTCCACCCTCAGAGAGAGGCACCCACACGGTTCCACCAGTGCCGATGCTGACCAGGCGATTCAATGATGCTTCCTCCATCACTCAGTCACCAGCGAGGACTGTGAGCTCAAGACACAGCGCCAGGCCTGTTCGCAGTCAGTCCGCAGTCGGAGTTGTCCAGAGAGGAGCCTGGGGGCTCCTGGGCCAGCATACAAGGCAGGCAGGCCCACTTTTCCCAGCCGCTCTCTAGTGCCGCCTCCCGTAGTCTCAGCCCTAAGCAGGTCAAGGTTCCCAACCATTCCCTATCATTCTAAAAGCCGCCATTCTTGTGCCGTGGGAAAGGATGGACTGGAGACCCAGCAGCCTACTCACCTTCCGGAAAGGAGTTTGTTTTGTCCGAGAAAGAAATAATACCTAAGTCAGGGCCAAGAGCAAGATGGGGAGGGGTGAGAAAGAATTGTGGGAGGGGAGGGGGCCAGGGCAGGGAGAGAGACTGGTTATCTCTGTAACTTCCCTCTTCCCAGTACCTCACCAATGCCCCCAAACTGTGGCCACCAAATCACACATATCCTGGAAGGGCTGAATGCTCACCTTCTAGGGACAGACTGGTGTCAGAGTGGCGTGAACCTGGGGTCCTCGGGGTCAGAGCAAGGAGCCCAAGTCCTGCCTCCCAGTCCTGGCCCCTCTCTCCTCCCTGGAATCTTCCCTGGCCTCCCCCTCACCCCCACCCCGCCTAGCACAGAGCCCCACTGAATGCGTGTCCACTGCCCTCCCCTGCCAGGTCCCCACCCTTGCTTACTGAAATGATCCTGGCGGGAGAAGACAAGCTTCTTTAAGCGATATCCCAGCACGTGCTTCGGGGGAATAGTCACTGACCTGTGAGGCTAACAGAAAGGAGCTGACACTGATGTGTCTATGGGTGCTGTACAGAGCTACCTGCTCTTCTGAGGGAGATCAACATTAGGGTCCCCATTTTACAGATGGGACAAGGAAGGCTCAGAGAGGCCTACGTGGTGGTCTCGCCCCTAGACAAAACCCGTGGAGGCCCTGAGATTTGAACCGACATGTGATGGAGCACATGTGGGGGGCTGTCTGGTTGTAGGCCCTGCCGGCCCTGCTCTGCTGCCCTCTCAAAGGGAGGCAGGCAGGAAACAAGCAGGCGCACCTGTTAATTATAGAGAGTGGGGTCTAATTATAGAGACAGGGGTCTAATTATAAAGAGTGGGGGTGCGATAAGGGAAACAAAACGGGGGAGTTGAGATGCACGGGAAGGCTTCAGCCACCCTTTCTTGGGGCAAGAAGAGAAGAGGCCAAGGGACGAGCTGGGTTGCTCAGGGGGCTCAGAGGGAAGGATGGAAGCCTGGATGCTGGGCTGTCAGGACCCCACCTGGCTCTCCCTCCCTCCCTCCCTCCCTCCCTTCCTGCCTCCCACAGTCCTAACCTCATATTTTGAAGAGAGCATGATCTGAAAAGCGTTGGACAAGAATTGAAAGCTAACTGTCCTCTCTTTACTCAGGGATTCTTCATTCACAAGAGTCTCTGTTACCACATACAGGTTGTCCTTCTTTGCACGAATGAATTCGAAGGTGTGAGGTAGCTTCTTCTTCAGCTGCCTGCGGGATGGGGGGTGGGGGGAAGCAGGGAGAGTTTGGCTCTCGGGGACTCTACCTCCCGGTGAGGCTTCACCCCTTCCTTGAGCTAGCTCTGGTTTGGGGATTCAGTATGCTGGAAGCCCAAGGCATTTAGTGCTCCATCGTTCATTACCAGCTTCAGGAGAGAGGTGAAGGGAAGGGGGAAGGGTACCAATATTAGTGTAGGAAGCTGCTCCACACTTCCACTCACCGGCCCTCATACCACGCTCATGGGCCGTAGACAGAGGGACAGCCATGAACTTGAGACTTCAGCCAGATTGTGGGTAGTCCCTAAGCTGAAAGAGTCCAAAGCATGTGCCATACCCAGGATATTGAGATAGGTACCTGCCCAGCCTGAGACACCCCCTTCTCAGAGAAGGGTCCCTGGGGCCTGGCTGCATGCCTGCCCCTGGACCCCCACATGGCACCTCAAATCCATAAAGAGAGTCATTTTGCCTTTATGACTTCATACAGCCTGGTGGGACTTCTGTAGACTTTGGGGACAAACCTGCGTTTCTGCCCTTTGATAACAAACACATTGCCAGCACCTGATCTGACTCACAGCAAACTCTGCCTCGGTTTCCAGGCCCGTGCTCGCCATGGAGGCCTCCTCTTTCTCCTGGGTTCAAACGGCTGGTGTTTCCGTTAGCAGCTGAGCACTTAAACCACTGTGCCACCAGGCCCTTTCTTTGAAACTTTCTCCTACCTACTCAGTGCCCCCCCACCCGCTCGCCCACTATGTACGGGGGTGGGGGCTGGGGGGAAGCTTCAAAAAATCCCGTTCGCTTTTCATGCCATTTCCCTGGAGCTTTGGGGGGACACACGCACACGCTTCTCATTTCCAAGTCATCGCAACCCCACTGGGGCGAGCGGCCCCTTTGGGTCTCTCAGAGCACAAAGCTTGATGGGAGCTGACACCTCCTCTCTTCCATGGAGCAGCCGGTGAATCCAAACCGCTGAGATGGTGGTTAGCAGCCTAATTTGTAGCCTACCACCCCACCAGGGCTACACACACACACACACACACACCACATGTATGACCCAGTGGTTTGTATGTTGCTGTGAGTGTGATGCTGGAAGCTACGTCAGTATCATTTCCAAGACTAACAGGCCAGCCAGGGTAGACAAGTTTCCGCAGAGCATTCAGACTAAGACACACGAAGAAGGGATAGATGGAAAATCCGCCCCAAAAATCGTATGAGTAACAGCAGCCATTGTCTGATTTAGGGCCACAAGATGAGCCCCTCAGATTGGAGAGCACTCAACAGACAACTGGGGGAGCGTCAGCCTTAGTAACGTGGACGGAATAAAACACTCAGAACCTTCATTTGCCAATGGACCATGACTCAAAATGAAAGGGGTGGGGGGGGGAGCAGCAAACATCCGTTAACAGTTGGAATGCAGACTATACTAAGTCTGAATCTAAAAAAATTGGAAGTTGTCAAAAAGGAGATGGGATGCATAAAAATTTCCACCCTCGGTATTTGTGAGCTGAAGTGGTCTGGTATGGGCGGTTTGGATTCTGATGGTCATCTGGCTTACTGTCAGGGAACGGCAAATTGAAGAGGATTGGCGTCATTGCATTCATCACCCCCCCCCCCCCAAAAAAAAAAAATCAAGATCTATCTTGAAACACAATGCTGTCTGTGACAGGATAATGTCCATATGTCTGCCCGGAAGACGAGTCAGTATGAGTGCCAATAGGACCTGGTGGCACACTGGTTATGTGTTGGGCCATTAGCCACAAAGTCTGCAGTTCAAAACCACCAGCTGCTTTGGGTCAGCACTGACTCGGGAGCACCTAACAACACACACACACACAAACACACACGCACGCACACCCTCAAAATAATAGACATCCTAGAAACAAACTGAGTTGCCCTAGAAAAACTCAGAAGACTCCACTCAGCAACATAGTGAGTAGAAAGTGAGATAGTTCAAGGACTAGTAAATTTTCACTTTACACGCCTTTCCATTATGAACTGAAAAGATAAAGAAAAACCCCAAAGTACCTCCCTACTCACACTCAGGGGGAGCCAGCCCAGGGCACCTCCCTCAGGGGAAGGTGTACTGGGGTGAAGTCAAGGAGGGAGTCGGGAAGAGTGCGAGGACAGAGAAGGGCCGGGATGCGTCTCCTCAGAAGCCTGTGGCCCTTAGACGGACTTCTCCTTCCTCCCCCTGCCCTCTTGTCCTCCTCTCTTCCCTGCTGCCCTGTTGTTGCCCACCTCAGGCCTCACCGTTCCACAAGGGAATCCAGTTGGTGCTGAGAGATCCGATGCACTGACACCTTGGCTTCCTGTTTCTGGGGCTTCTGATCCTGGGACTTCTGAACCATCAGCTCAATTGTGATTGTTTTAGGTACTTTCACTTTAAGCTCGACCATCGAATCCACACTGTCCTTAATTCCAAACTCATTGATTTGACCTAGAAATAGATCACAAGTGACCAAGTGATCTTGGCTATGTCACTTACCTCTTTGAATCTCCGTTTCCGCCACTACAGGAGGAGAATAATAGTAGCACTTGCTTCCTGTGTGCTTGGGAAATTAAAGTAAGCACTTAACACGACGCCCGGCCCATCCCTAAGCGTCCGATGCACGTCTGCAGAAGAGCTATCCTTGCATAAAGAGTGAAACCAGGCCGATGTGGCCATACGAGAGACTGAAATGGCACAAGGAAAAGGAGGCTAGAGAATCGGAAGCCCTTGCCAATTGGGAAGCAAACATTTCATAGAGTTCAATCCCTAGTGCTTATGTGAACTCTGCAGGTGAGGCACCTCTGGAAAGTGGCCCATCCACGTGGCCTCTGCCCTGACGAGCAGGTGCTAATAGCAGCTGTTACCCACCAGTCAGTGGAAGGTGTGCGGGGCGCATAGAGGCAGGAGGGCCCCTATTGCTGGAGGATTAGGGCAGATGGGGGGAGATTACACAGGAAGCCTGGCAAGAATGGGCAAACTTGTGCTGACTTACCAATTTCAGTGAACAGTTTCACTTGTGCTTACCTGACTGCGCACTGAAGCGGTCAGCAGTAGATCTGTAAGCAAGCACACCTAAGGCCACGTTTACCTTCTCTATTGGGCAATCCATCATGGGCAGGGGTTGCAAATTTGAAAAGAGGCTTCGTTGTGTAGGAAGACGTTGTGGGAATGGGAGAGAGACAGGTGCCAGTCATGCCTAGGAAAGGAATCTTCGTGTGTGTGTGTGTGTGTGTACGTGCGTGTGTGTGTCTGTGTGTTTAAGTGCCATTGTTTACTGTAGGATTAGCAAATAGACACAAATAAACCACATTGACCTTGCTTATTGAGTAGTCTGACATTGGGGGCAGGGCTAGATTGCCATAGAACACTTTTTTTCAAAGATAAGTTTATGGAGGGCTCTTACAGCTCTTGTCACAATCCATACATCAATTGTATCAAGCATATTTGTACATACGTTGCCATCATTATTTTCTAAACATTTACTTTCTATTTGAGCCCTTGATATCAGCTCCTCTTTTTACCCTCCCTGCCCCCCTCCCACCCTCGTGACCACTTGATAACTTATAAATTATTGTTCATTTCATTTCCGACATCGACCGCTGCAGAGAACACTTTGTGTAACTGTAAGAAACAGGGCAGAAGTGGACACGGTGCCTGAAATGAGCCTTGGTCACGTGACACGAACATCTCCGGTCCCCTTGGTTCCCCGGGCCATGCAAAGGTCTGCCCCCATTTTATCCCAGAGGAAAGAGAAACAAAAGCCTGTTTGCCCCGAGGGAGGAAGACAAGCGGTCTACTGCGGAGAACAGGGCAGTCTGGGAAACGCAGAGGCCCAGTCTACCCTGTCCTTTAGCGGGTCGATAGCAACCTGAGGGCAGTGAGTTTGTTTTTCGTCTTTCAGTGCACAACATAAGTGAGCCTGGTGAGCACTCCCTCAGCCATGGTCAAGGTCTACGCCAACAGCGATAAGTCAGGTTGCTAGCATCTATCCTTGATGTGACACGGTAGGAATACCTGTGTTCATCCTCCCAAGGACCCATCACTGCAGTATAATCAAGGGGAAACACCGGGCAGATCCTATGATATGTGGGTCATGTGCCAATAAAACTGTGTTTAAAAATAAGATATCTTGTAAAATACTCAGCTGGTGCTCCTCAAAATTGTGTCATTAAAAATGAAGAAAACTCTGAGAAAGTATCATCACCCGGAAGAGACTGAAGAGCTACGCCAACTGAACACAGGTATGCTGACAGGTATCTTGGGTCGGGGAGCGGGGAGGGAGGGGGGAAGCAACATTAGGTAAAAACTAACAAAATATGAATAAGGCAAAGTCTTTAATGAAGAAAAAAATGAACAAACAAAACCTATGCACACTGTAACCACATCAGCACCATCCAGTTTAAACAAAGCTCCTGTAATCCATTTGACCCAGAGGCAGGCCAGGTGACTGACGTCAAATCTAATTACCAGCTCGGTTCATTGTTGAAGAGATTTTGGTTTGGTTTTTAAGTTAGGTGTCACCTCAGCCTGTGATTTTCTTTTCACTCAACATACGGATTTGCCTTAAAAGGAAGGTAACTGATTTAGTCGAGCGTATCTTTCCAGACTTACACTTTCCCCCTGCCCCTGGGGCACAACGACCAGGGCAAAGTAGCCTAGTCCCAGTGTAAACCACACTTCTGCTTTCGGTGAATTGGGCATATGAAAAACTGGTTCTAATAAATTAGCTGTTGGCAATTTGCTTTTCAGAGAATCAACGCAGCATCCTTACACAATGCTAGTCTTGTTCAAACATCAGTGTCTTGTCTGAATGCCTCTCTCTCTAGGGTGATCCCTGTAAGAACTGGGCTGCAGAAATGAGTTCTGAGCTGTCACTCAGTGAAACACTGAAATCGGCTCCACGTGAAGGCTCATCAACACATTCCCTGGAATTTCTGAAATCCAAGAAGAAGACCAAGGAATAGCTGAGTTTAGAAGCAGTAAGATGACTCCTCTACAAATCCTTTCAAGTCCGTAGACACTTCCGATTATCAGTAATTTCCCCGTTGGTCATGATGAAGTGATTAAAAAAAAAAGTAGCTGCCACCACCCGAAAAACGGAAGCTCGTTTTTATGGAGTATTCCTTCTATGCTGGCACGGAGCTAAATGATTTACGGAAATCATTCCGTCTTTTCATTGAATCATTGACCTCACTTGAGTCTTGAAATTTTTTATTAATGTTGTATATTTTGTTGTTATTGAGAATATACACAGCAAAACATACACCGATGAAATAGTTTCTACATGTACCATTGAGTGACATTGATTACATTCTCTGAGTTGTGAAACCGCCCTTATCCTTATTTCCTGAGTTTTTCCTTCCCCGGCAACCTAAATTCACTGCCCCCAAAGGTTCAAGTCGCTATGGTCAGTTTGATCTCATACACAAAGTTCTTAAAGGAGCATAATGCTCGAGACAAATAGAGCTGACTAGCTACATGAAACTATCGTTTGGTTTTAGGAAGACTACAATTAAAAAAAAAAGACTTCAGGGGATATTCTGGGTTAAAGATCTAAAGAATATCTCAGGGAAAGGTCTGAAGGGCTGGCCCCAATCCCAACTGCGTGGACACCTGCTCCTCCCCCCAGCAGAATGCATTTCAGAGGACAGCACTGAAGCTGCAGTTCAGGGAGAGGGACATGTCTGATGGGAGCACACGGGAGCAAATGGAGGGGGAGGAAGCCTTGAGGACAATATTCCTGCTCAAAGCAGCCAATCCACAGAGAGGACCACATGGCCAGCCCCCCATGAGACACGATATCCTCACTGACCCATAGCCCTACAGGGGACAACACTGGAGACACAGTGTGGGAATTCCTCCCAATCTGATCCCACCACACCGAGGCAAAACACTAAGGGGGTGCAACAGAACAGCAAGGGGAACAGAGCAACGAAGTTCCCAGGGAATGCCAAAACCAGACTTTGAGATCAGGGCTTGGGGCTCCATCAGACTCAACCAGGAAACACTCCTAAAGGCCAATAAACAGTCCTTGAACTAACTACAGGCTTTTCTTTGTTGTTGGTGGTGGTGGTCATTGGCTTTTTGTTGTTGTTGTTTAGTTGTATATTGTTGCTTGGTTTTGCTCTGTTTTGTTTTTGTACATGTTATTATCTCCTCGGGTATATCTAAATAAGATAGGCTGGATGAACAATCTGGAGGAGAAAACAATGGGACAGACAGTTGGGGGGGGGGACATCGGAAAGGGGGAGGTGGGGAGAAAGGAAGTGGTGTTAACAAACCCAAGGACAAGGGAAGAACAAGTGATCCAAATGGGTGGTGAGGAGGGTGTGGGAGGCCTGGTAGGGTGTGACCCAGTGTAATGTAATCGAGAGGAATTACTGAAACCCAAATAATGAACATGATAGTGGGACAAGAGGAAAGTAAAAGGAAATAGAGGAAAGAACTAGGAGGCAAAGGGCATTTATAGAGGTCTAAATACAGGCATGTACATATGTAAATATATGTATATATGAGGATGGGGAAATACATCTATGTGCATATATTTATAGGTTTTAGTATTAAGATAGCAGGTGGACATTGGGCCCCTACTCAAGTACTCCCTCAATGCAAGAATACTTTATTCTATTAAATTGGCATTCCATGCTGCTCACCTTCCCGACAATCACTGAAGACAAAGTGGGTACATAGCAAATGTGGTGAAGAAAGCTGATGGAGCCTAGCTATCAAAAGATATAGCATCTGGGGTCTTAAAAGCTTGAAGGTAAACATGCAGCCATCTAGCTCAGAAGCAACAAAGCCCACATGGAAGAAGCACACCAGCTGGTGCGATCACGAGGTGTTGAAGGGATCAGGTATCAGGGATCAAAGAACAAAAAAAATCATATCATTGTGAATGAGAGGGAGTACAAAGCCCATCTGTAGGTAACTAGACATCCCCTTATGGAAGGGTCCCAGGGAGGAGACGAGTCAGTCAGGGTGAAGTGTAGCAACAATGAAACATACAACTTTCTCAAGTTTCTAAATGCTTTCTCCCCCCCTAACTTATAACAGAGGGAATCTGGAACGCTGGTATTCCACAGCAGGAAAGCCTCCACTTTGATCAGTCAGAGGTAAAATCCAAGCACATTACCCTGCTTTAAATATTGTTCCCACAGAGTCTCCCCTAACAGCTAATAGCTCTGCTGCCTGAAAGTGAGCGCCTGGTTGAGTCTATCTCCTTATAGAATAGTGGTTCTCAACCTGTGGGTCGGGACCCCTTTGGGAGTCAAACCACCCTTTCACAATGATGAAGTAGCAGTGAAAATCATGTTACGGTTGGGGGTCCCCACCACACAAGGAGCTGTGTGTGAGGAAGGTGGAGAACCCCTGCTCTAGAAGCAGACGTCCTTCTGTTCGCTCTTCCCACCGTGCCACTCAACCCACCTTATTACTTCTCCCAATGCAGATACTGGGTTTCCGCGCCTGTGAGCTCAGGGGCCTTAATGTAGATGCCACCCACCTTGTGAAGCATGTAACTACTGAATGTGCATGTCTTGTGGCGACCTATAAATGCCCCAAGATAGTAAAGACCTGCTCTCACGTCTCCCCGTTCCACGTGGTCCATCAAGAGATGCTGAGGTGGGCATGCCACACATTAAATGTGTCTGGCTCCTCTCTTTCTTATCCTTTGTGACTTTACTATCTTCTTTCTATATTGTCGCCATACCATTGCGCCTACTGGCCCTTCACCGGTGGAGGCTGGTTTCTTCTGATGGTGTCGGAAGTCTACTCTGTCCTATAGGATCGCTGTCAGTTGGAACTGACTCCATCAATGGCAGGGAGTTGGTCTTTAGTGTTATTACAATCTGCTTTCAATTCTTGGAATTTCGGGCTAAGAGTGAGATTGATATGACAGTGACCATTGTAAGTGTCAAGTAATTTGGAGGACAGCTGGCTGGCTGCTCAACTGGTAAAGGGCTGTATCGGTGCCCATTATACACACACACACAAGTGGCCCAAGCAAATGAAGAAAGTATCGAATAATTTCATTCATATCCCACTCTTGGCCTGTCAGTGTGCTGTACTGAGATAGCTTCCGTGGTGCGGTGGTGTGGGAAGTGATGTCACAGATTTACCAGCGGTCACCAAGGTCACCAAAGTGAACAGGCTTCAGCAGAGCTTCTTGGTTGCAGTAAGCTGCCCACGTTGGACACTGAAAACTCCTAAAGCGAAGCGGAACATTGTCAGAGATCGTGCCAGGAGATGAGAGAGGCAGCCAAATGTGATGGCGGAAGAACTGCTTCTCAGAGTAGAGCCGACCACCTGCGGCAGGTGGAGGGCGCATCGGGGACCTTCACTCACGATGAGAAGAAACAGCTGCAGATGCCAATGAATAATCAGAACTCGGAAACTACGAAGCATGAATCTAGGGAAATGGTGAGTTGTCAAAAATCAAAGAGAGCACATAAAGATCTACTGGTATTGGTCATTCTGAATCGGAAAATCACACGGTCCACTCTGCTGACAATGGCAAAATCAAGAGGAACGGTACCACATTCATCGTCAAAAACGGCCTTTCAAGATCTATCTTGAAGTTCAAAGGGAGAGAGGTCGAGAACTAAAAAGAAAGAACACGCTCAGCATCTCTTAAACCGAAAGAACTGAAAAAATTCAAGACTTGCACAATTGAAATAGTCTATAGGCAAAAGAAGATGGCCCCCAAAGAAGAAGAAGGAAGAGGAGGAGGAGGAGGGGAAGAGAGAGGGGAAAGAAGGAGAGGAGGGGGAGGAGGAGAAAAAGGAGAAAGGAGAGAAGGAGGAAGAGGAGGAGGAGGAGGAAGGAGGAGGAGGGGGAAGGAGAAGAAAATATAGAGTCACTGTACTGAAAAGTACAAGTCGACATTCAACCATTTTAAGAAAAGCATGTGATCAAAGCCAACAGTCCTGAGAGAAGAAATCCAAGCTACTCTGCAGGCATTAGCTGAAAACCAGGCTCCAGGAATTGATGGGATACCCGCTGGATGTTCCAATAAGTTGATGATGCGCTGAAAGCCCCCACTTGTCTTTGCCGAGAGGGAAGACGGCTACCGACTGGAAGAGATTTGTATTTGACCCAACAGAATATTCAGATTATAGGACAAAGTCATTGATATCACATGCAAGTAAAACCTTACTGGCAACCATCCAACAGCTGCAGCAGTTCATTGGCAAGGAGCTGCCAGAGGTTCAGACCAGATTCACGAGGATGTGGAGCAGAGGATATCGTTGCTGATGTCAGATGGATCTTGGCTGAAAGCACAGAATATCAGAAAGAGATTTAATTGTGTATTATTGACTATACAAAGGCATTTGGCTACAGGGGCCATAGCAAACGATGGATAATGTTGAGAAGAATGGGATTTCCAGAACGCTTGTGTTCATGCTGAAGAGGCAGCTGTGCAAATGGAGCCAGGGTACTCTGCGTGACTTAAAAGCTGGAAAGGTGTGAGTCAGGGTTGTATTCTCTTATCACACTTATTCAATCTATATGCTGAGAGCAAGTCATCAGAGAAGCAGAGTCCTTTGGAGAAGAATGTAATATCAGGCTTGAAGGTAGGCGTATTAACAACCGGAGCTACGCAGAGAACATGACCTTGCTTGCTGAAAGTGAGAAAGACTTGAAGCACCTGCTGCTGAAGATCCAGAATTGCAGCCTTCAGTGTGGATGACCACTCAGTGTGAAGAAAGCCAAGTCCTCACAGCTGGGCCAGTGGGTAACATCGTGATAAACAGCGAAAAGATGGACGTTTCACGGACTTTGTCCTGCTTGGACCCACAGTCAATGCTCGTGGAAGCAGCAAGACCTCGTTAAGGTGATGAAAAGCCAAAACTGTCACTTTGAGAACGACCCAGGTCAGGGTGTTTCTGATCACCTCAGATGCAGGTTAAAGGCGGACTTTTAATAAGGACAACTGAGGAAGAATAGATGCATTTGAATCATGGCGCTGGTGAAAAATATTTAAAATGCCATGGATTGCCAAAAGAACAAACAAGTCTATCTTGGAAGAAAGTACAGACAGGTTGCTCCTTCGATGGCAACCATTGATATTATAATAGCACAACAATATTATACCAATCAGTTGCATTATATGCCAGCAAATTTTTGCTGAAGATCATTTAAAAGCAGATACAGCAGTACATTGACAGGGGGCCGCCACCAATTCGAGGCCGATTCAGAAGAGGATGCGAAAGAAGGGCTCTCGTTGCCAACATGAGATGCATCTTGGCAGGAAGTAGAAAATAGGAAGTACATTTGGGTTCCACTGACTATGCAAAGTCATCTGACTGTGCAGCTCCTCACAAAGGGTGGGTAACATTTTGAAGACTGGGAACCCAGAATATTTAATGATGCCCATTATGGGACCTATTACAGCTGAACAACAAAGGACAGTCCATGGCTTAAAATCAGACAAGGTGTGCATCGGGGTGGCCACTGTCACCATGTGTATTCAATGTAGATGATGGACAAAGAATCTGAGAAACTGGACTGTACGGAAAAGAGGGTGGCAACGGCATCCGAGGAAGACAGTGAGTCAGAATTGACTGGGTGGCCACGAGTCATGAACCTACTTTGATATGCAGATGATATAGAACCCTGGCTGGCCATCCGAATGTCTTCGTTAGTGAAATGTCCATTCAAATCCCTTGCCCGGTTTATGACTGGCTAGTTGTCCTTCTGCTGTTAAATTGTCGGTGTTTTATATAGTCTGGGTTGTTGGACTGCTGCAGTCTCTGCCTCATTCGTTTCTTAAAACGGTCCCCTGGCCTGGATAGATGAGGAAACCGAGCCTTGTGAGATGAAGAGACGTGCCCGAAGGGCACCAGGCTGGTACGTGGCAAAGCTACACTTTGAACATGGTGCCTCCACCTGGGCGCTTCTGCCCCTTCTTAAGCACTAAGCAAACTGCCCTCCAGTTACTGAACTGAAACGCGGAGCACAAGACGACGTGAGGTGAGCCCATCACATCGAAAGGTCAACTACTTACAAACAGGACAACGAAAACCAAAGCCAAACGCACTGCCATTGAGTCAATTCCGGTTCATGGCAACTGTGGCAGTTACATAATCTGGTGTCAATTTGAGAGGATTACGAGTGAAGGGGTGGAGTCTGGCCTGTCCATCAAGATATAACCAGCGAGCCTCTCTGTGGGTATAGCTTGCTCCTGAGAATTCTGGGACTCCTGTGCTTTCCTCCTTGGAGGTAGGAGACACCTCTCTGATCACTCCCTTGGAGACGCTCTACTGACAAGACACATGGCACTGTGCTGATAGACCCGGTGCCCTGGCAACTGGAGGAGCCACGTGGAGACCCCTGCCAGCGCTGAGATGCTTCCACCATTGGATCCAGAGACCTTCTACCCACTGGCCTCTGATCATCCTGCATTTGGCATCGTTGTATGTGTTTCATGAGTCTGAAGAAGACTTTATAGATTGGCATCAGGCATATGGGCTTGGACTGGACTGAGTTTGGGTTGCTTTCTTAATGTACAATTACCCTTCGTATAAAACTCTCTCTTAGACACATGAGTCTCCCTGCATTTGTTCCTCTAGTCTACTCAGACTAACACAGGAACCCTACAGGGCAGGGGAGAAGTACACTGTGGGGTTCTGAGCCTGTAACTCTTCACAGGAGCGGAGAGCCTCATCTTTCCCCAATGTAGCAGCTGGTGGTTTTGAACTGCTAACCTTGCAGTTAGTAGTCCATTGTATAACCACTGCACCATCATGGCCCCCAAGCAGAATAGAAAAGGACCAGTATTTAGAACTGATTTTCCAATATAAATAACTCTCTGCATCCCCTGCTCCTTTCTCTGCTGTGCATTTCTTAAACTGAGGTGAGAAAGTGGCTACAGTTTCTTTGCTGATGGGCCGTTGGTACTGGCACATTTTCTGGACGGCAATGGGGAGCTGAAGGCCGGGTGCAGGAGGAAGAGGGGGAGGCCTGGCCCTCCTGCACCCACCGCCTACTCACCTGAGGGCTTAGAATCCACCTCATCAGTGAGCTTTTCACTCTCGTCGGGCTCCATGATGTCCTGCAGGGTGAGGGATGTGGGGTAGTACTGGGTTCCGAATAAACATCTCTTTTCCGCCACAAGATAGAAGCAGTTGAATCTGTCGGCATCAATGGCACTTCGGACAGCAATCATATCCCCTCCAGAATCCAGTTCTCCAACCACAAGTCTTGTGATATCCTCAAATAGGCTGAACATTGTGCCGACTCAACTGGGAAAAGAAGTAAAATTCAGCTTGGAGGTGTGAACTCAGGGTTTAAGTCGTCCGTCTTTGATGACTTTGGGACCAAAGAAGAATCAATGGTCCCTGAAAAACCAGGGCCGGAGATCATTTGCCTTTTCTGCTTCTAGAAGGCGATGCTGACGACTCCCTCAGCAGAAATCCTAACCTCTCCACTGACCCCCATGGGACCCCAAAGATGGCAGAGATTCCCCCCCCCCCAAGCAAGAAGAATGAGGCCCAGCTTCCCCGGGAATTAGTTCTTAGCTCAGAGAGGCCTGAAGGGTGGGGAGATCTGCCGTCCCCCAACCACACCCTCAGCACTGTGGGTGAACAGAGGTGCCAGGAAGGGATAAGGGAGCTGGCTTCCAGATGTCCTCCTGCCAACCCCCACTGCTTATTGTCTTCCCTTGACTCTGGATCCCAGGCCCCCTCCCCCGACCCTCCCCTGGCTGTATTCTCCAAGGCAGCTGGATGTGTTCCTCCCTGCCAATCATTTGTCTTCTTATCTCAGAGCGGTGATGATAAATTAGCCTCAGAAGAAAGCAAAACAGAAAGTGCAGAGAGCAAAAAAGGGTCCGAACGTGGCACCCCAGATGTCCCTGTACATTACTCTTCCTCGGCTCTGGTCACCTTCTGAAGGGTCCCCTTGCCCTTAACGGAAAAATAATAATAATAATTCCAGCACCCCCCCCCCCCGCAAAAAGGATGTCTCCTCACACGCTCTCCTTGTCTTCGCCTGGCTCCTGCACCTCTCCCTCTTCCAGCCCTCACAGGCACACAGCTCCAGAGAGCTGGTCTAGCTGATGCGTTTCTGTTTCTGCCCTGAAATAGTTTTGTCCCCACCCATGTGGACAGCTCAGGCTCTCACTTCGAAGCCGTTCTCCCTGTCGCTCGTTCTCCTGGGAAACTCACTGCCCCTCAGCCTGACTACACAACAGAGTAGCTCTGGTGTCTGAGACTGTAAATCTTTACGGGAGTAGAGAATCTCAACATTCTCCCCCAGAGAAGCTGGCGATTTCGAACTGCTGACCTTACAGTTGGCAGCCCAACACGTAACCCACGGTGCCAACAAGGCTCCTTCTCGTTCCGCTCATAGCTGCAAACCTGACTTCTTGAAATCTGATTCCCCAACCTCTAACTTCTTTGCTTCCCTTGTGGTGCTGGACCTGAACTCAGAATCCTTCCCTGTTCTACTTCTGGCCACCTTCCTCCCCATCCCTCCTCCCTACCTTCCCGCTAGCCCCTTCTCGGGCCCTGCCTCCATCATGGTGGCCAACTCTCAACTTATTCCCAAACTGAAAGGTCCTGGGTGCCTGGAGAGACAGTGCCCATGGCCCACAGGCTCGTCTCAGGGGCTCCCCACCTCTTCTCTGGTCTCCCCTCTGCCACCACTCACCAGAAGGAAAGGTTGTGAGAATGCCCCTCTGTCCGACACCTGGCTGTTGTGTTTCAGGAAGTCACAGTAAGGAAATATAACGTTATCTAGATTATGCCCCACCTCCCCAGCCATTAGAAAGCCGGATGGTGGCTGGATCGGAGATAGATAAAGACAGAGGTCAGATCTTTACGCCCTTTGTACCCAGGGAGCATGCAGTCATGCTACCACATACAGCCAGAGAATTATGCTTAACGAGGCATAGTGGGCCATGATGCCAATCAGCGCTTCAAACCACTTTGGTCCAGTTCAGTCTGGGTGTCAAAGCAGCATTGGGGTGGATCCACAGGTTTGAAATGTGCTGGGCCATTCCAGCAGGAAGAGTCGAGGTCAACGGCCTCGGAGACACGTCGCTCTGAGAGACGCCCTCTTAGAAAGCTGGCATCTCTTGGCCAGCTGGTTTAAAAGCAGTGGTGCCCTGCTCAGAGGTGGCAACAGACTCCATCCAATCTCTGACAGCAGGCGCCTGGCAGGGCTCTTTGGAGCCTCCCATTCCATGGCCCTGATCTGTATATTTTCTCATTCTTTAGCATTCTGGATCATCGAGTTTTTTAAAAGTTAAGTCTCTTCAGGTTTCTCTTTGTTGGCGATGAGGGAAGTGCTTCGAAGCCCGGTGTGAAATGCGCTGAGAGAAAAAGGAAGTACAAGAGGTCATCAACTAAGAAGTGCCAACGGGCAAAGGCTGTGGCTGAGCAAGGAGCATTAGAAAGGTCTGCTGTGGTGGTAGTTAGGTGCTGTCGAGTCAGATTTTGACGTATGGTGGCCCCACTTGTCTCTCAGTTTACTGTACCGCGGTGGCCTGTGTTGTGCTGCACTATGTCACTGGTGTTTGAAACGCCAGCAGAGTCACCCAAAGCAACAGCTTTCTTTGGGCGGAGCTTCCAGAGAACAGGCAAGAAAGAAGGAGTCAGCTGCCCTCTTCGGAGGAAGGAGCCCCTGAACACCTTATGCAGAGCTAGGAAACACTGCCAGGTACTGCAGGCCTGATGCATGAAGGCAGCACACTGTCAGAGAGAGCGCCGGAGGATGGGCTCTTGGGTCACAGGGCACTCAAAGTGTGCCTGGGGAGGAGCTGCTTTCTTGGCGTGGAGTCGACCAGGGCGATGTGAATGGAGAAAATCTGTGGGAGTGGAGCATTCAGGGTCTTCCCCACTCACAGTGAGGAGAAACAGCTGCAACAATCCGGTAACGATCAGAACTTGGAATGTGCAAAGTATGAATCTAGGATGTTGGAAGGCATCAAAAATGAAAGGGAATGCCTGAAGATTGCTATCCAGGCCTTAGTGAGCTGAACCAGACTGGCACTGCCATATTGAATCAGAAAACCATATGCCTTACTGGGAGTGACACGATCAAGAGGAATGGCATGGAACTCACTGTCAACATCAACCCTGAAGTACAGTGCTGTGTCAGGACGATATCTATTCACCTTCAAGGAAAGCCAATCCACACAACTATTTGTCAAATGTATGCACCAACCATAAAAAGTGATTTGAAGAACCTGAAGAATTCCACCAAAGTCTTTAGTCAGGAATTGATCACCCATGCGATCAAGATGCATTGATAATTCTTGGCAATTGGCACGCCGAAGTTGGAAACAAAGAGGAAGGACAATAGTCGGAAAACATGGCCGTGATGATAGAACCGGAGCTGGAGACCACATGGCAGAATTTTGCAAGACCAACAACTTGTTCATAGCAAATACTTTTCTTCAACAACACAAAAGGCCCACTGTACACGTGGACTTCTCCAGACAGACTACACAAAAATCACATTGAAGACGTCTGTGGGCCAAGATGACAGAGAAGCTCAATATCAGCTGCTGAAACCAAGCCAGGGGCCGACTGTGGAACAGACCATCAATTGCTCATATGTAAGCTCAGGATGAAGCTGAAGGAAATTAAAACAAGTCCATGAGAGCCAAAATACAACCTGGAGTCTCTCCCACCTGCATTTCAAGAGCAGATTTGATGCATTGAAACTAATGACAGGCCTGAGGAGCTGTGGGAGGACATAAGACCGTCACACGTGAAGAACGCAAAAAATCTTTAAAAGACAGGAAAAAGGAAAACAGCAATGCAGATGTCAGAAGAGACTGTGAAACCTGCCCTTAATTGCTTGTGGGAAACAGAGGATCGGGAAGAGAGTGTCTATAGACAAATCCTTTGTTCTTCTATTTAAGACACCTGGGAAGCCAGGGTTCTGGGTGGAGGGAAGCCTTCACACTTGTGAGTTAGAGATGAGTCCCAATTACATTCTCAGAATCAAGATTAATACCCACACTATATTCCCATATTAGTGCAGCCTTAAAGTCACCTCTTACAAATACTTAGCTGATTGCTATCTGACCCACAGCTACCTGTCACAATTGCTCTCCCTGCTCAGGGTACAGTCACTTCCCCTTATCTGCCTGCAGCACTGGTGTTAGGTCACTCCTCCAATGAACTCAGGGACTCCTGAGTTAGGGTACAGTCCACTTTGTTACCTGTGGTTATCTGTAATTAGAGGACCTTGCATGCCCAAGATTATGCAAGTTGATGTAAAAATATATTTTCTCATAGGACAGAGGCTGTACACTGGTACAAATGAGGGCTGGAGGTACAGAGAATCCAGGGTGGATGATACCTTCAGGACCAAGGGTGTGAGGGACGATGCTGGGAGAGTGGAGGGTGAGTGGGTTGGAAAGGGGGAACTGATTACAAGGATCTACATGTGACCTCTTCCCTGGGAGAGGGACAGCAGAGAAGGGGGGAAGGGAGACTCCAGATAGGGCAAGATATGACAAAATAACGATGTATAAATTACCAAGGGCACATGAGGGAGGGGGGAAAGGGAAGGGAGGGGAAAAAAAAAGAGGACCTGATGCAAGGGGCTTAAGTGGAGAGCAAATGCCTTGAGAATGATTGGGGCAGGGAATGTATGGATGTGCTTTATACAATTGATGTATGTATATGTATGGATTGTGATAAGAGTTGTATGAGCCCCTAATAAAATGTAAAAAAAGAAAAGAGAAAGAAAAAAAAAAGAAAATGATTAGGGCAAAGACTGTACAGATGTGCTTTATACAATTGATGTATGTATATGTATGAACTGTGATAAGAATTGTATAAGCCCCAATAAATTGTTTTTAAAAAAAAAGAATATATTTTCTCTCTCTCTTCCAGCCCTGGTTCCAGATACCATGGAGGTGAGCACCCCAAAACTTTTGTCTGCCTCTTAATTTCTTCCCTTCAATTACACAACCATCCCTTAGGATCAATTTGGATGTGGGCTGGATCCCACAATCACTGAGTAGCTGTGGTAGTTACAATATCTGGTGTCATTTTGGGACTTGAGAGGATTAAGAGAGAAGGGGTAGAGTCTGGTCTCTCAATCAGGTCATAGCCAATGAGGCCTCTGTGTGGGCATGGCCTTCTCCTGAGGATTCTGGGAAATCCAGTATTCCTTCTTGGGGTTGGGGAACTCTCTCTCTCTCTCCACACTCCCTTGGAGACTCTATGGATAAGCCTCACTCCCTGTGAGAGAGACATCTCTGAGGAGAAGCCATATGGACCTGCCCTGATGCAGCCAGAACCCCAGAGCTGGAGAAGCCACGTGGAGACCCCTGCCAGAGCTGAGATGCTTCCAACGCCACTGGATCCACAAGACTTCCCATCCACTGGCCTGTGGTCATCCTGCATTCGGCGTCATTGCATGTGTTTCATCAGAATGAAGAGGACTTACTTCATAGATCAGTAGCAGACATAAGGGCTAACTAATATCAGACTTATGGGCTTGGACTGGACTGGGTTGGGATGCTTTCGTAACGTACAAGTACCCTTTATATAAACTCTCTTATACATACATGAGTGTCTATGCATGTGTTTGTAGTCTACTCGGACTAACGCAGCAGCTAAAGCAAATGGAACAAAGTGAAATCAAAGAACTAGGAAATGTCAAAATAATAGGAACATCAAAAGGCAGCTCAAGAGACAAAACCAAATATTACAATGAAATGTGCGAGGGCTAGAATTAGAAACCCAAAAGGTAAGAGCATGCTCAGCAGATCCGAAACTGGACGAACTCAAGGAAAAACAATCGAGCCTCGAGATGCAGTCTTGAGCGATTCTGTGGACAAAATGCTGAATGCTGCAGGCAGCATCAAGAGAAGATGGAAAGAACACACAGTCAGTGTACCAGAAAGAGCTAGTCCACATCCCACCATTTCAAGAGGAAGCACTGAGCAAGAACCCACGGTGCTGGAGGAAGTTGTTCAAACTACACTGGATGCATGAGCCAAAATCAAGGCTCCCGGAACTGCTGGAGCCCCCACCGAAATGTCTCCGCAAGGTGAGGAAGCACTGACAGCACTCACTCTCTATGCCAGGAAAGTTAAAAGACAGCTATTGGGCCAACGGGTCCTTATCGGTGTCCATTCCAAAGAATGGCGACCCAACAGAACGATCTCGTTGATGTTATATGCAAATAAGATTTTGCTTAAGATCATCCAACATGGGAGAGCTGCCAAGATCCTCACAACTGGGCCAATAGGTAGCACGGTGGTAAGTGGAGGAAAGGTTGAAGTTTTGCTTGGATCCACAAGCAATGCTCATGAATGCATCAGTCAAGAGAGCAGAAGACGGATTGTGTTCGGTAGACCTGCTGCACAAGACCTCTTTGGAGGACTGCAAAGCCAGGATGCTCTCCATTGCATCAGATGCAGGTGAAAGTCAGACACTGAATCAGGAAGACCGCAGAAGACCCGGTGCATCGGACGCGGTGCTGGAGAAGAACGTTCTCAGTGGTCTGTGTTGGAAGAAGCTCTTCGTCTTAGCACTCTGGACACACCGTCAGGAGGAACCAGTCATCGTGCGTGCTCAAGTGGAGGGCAGCCAAAAAGAGGAAGGTCCTCAGCAGGGTGGACGGACGCAGTGGCTGCATCGGTGGGCTCAAGCGCAGGAACGACCGTGAGAATGGCGCAGGGCCGTGCCGTGCTTGGCTCTATTGTGCCCAGCGTCGTCGTGGATCAGAGCTGACTCTACGGCGCCTAACGACGACAAGCCAAAATAACTGAAGGGGGGAAAGCAAGCCTCAATTAGCAACGTTGGAGGGCTCTACGGGCAAAATATTTAATGCGGCCGGAAGCGTCAAAAGAAGATGAAAAGAGTACAGTCGCTGCCCCCCAATAAACCCCAAACTGGCCAGTACTCAATCATTGAAGAGGCAGTCCTGTTTTGCAGTGAAGGCACTGGTGGAAAACAGCTCCAGGTGTGGGTGCACTGGGTGCCAGCCCCCCACCTCCAATCACGGGTTCGATAGGCACAACTGTACGGTTGAGATATATAAATATTATATTAAAGTCGTCGAGAGCATGAGAGATGGAAGAGAGAGTCTAATTCAAATAGTGGAGTCAGACACATTTCACGGTAGCATGGTCACCTCAACCCCGCTTGGTGATCCCGTGGAGAGAGGGGGAAGAGGAGGACAAGGGGAAAGGGAACGGGGGAGCAAGGACAGGAGAGGAGAGGGGGAGCCGAGAGGGAGGTCTTTATTAACTTCGACCTATAAACCATTGGGGGCGTGCAAGCCCACTGATTACCGGTAAAGACATACGTCACAGGAAGGGGTTGCACTATAGGTTATACAGCAACGAGAGAGATATCCACGCACTAGGAAGAGGAGGAATTGGGGGCACACATGTGACAAGATGGGCGGATCCTAGATTCAGGACGGCAGCTTAACTTTGGATGTCATGGGGTAGGTTTGATCTGTTCTCTGGATCTCCATAGGAACCATTATCAGGAGGGTGTAAACCCCACCTACAGGAACCAAGCTAACGGGGTCGGTCGCAAGCCTTAGCCCATTGTCCCCAGCAGCAGAAAGCAGGGCCTACCTTCCTCTGGTGACTGACTGTCTTCAGGGAGGATGTCTGTAAGCATCTGACCTCCCCCCACACTCCAGGAACTGATGGGATGCCAACCGATGCAGCTCTGGAAGCACTCGCTAATCTCTGTGTTAGGCCGGTGCCTAGAGAAACAATCCAATGGCGCTCATAGATGGCGGTGGCTCTGGCAGCTCTCTAAGTGGCTCTTCAACAGGAAGGTGAAGGGGGATGGGGCAAGTCCCCAGGACCCTCTGTTAGATCTCTCTGGGGATAGATATACCTTGGTCCTTGGCTCTGCACGAGAAAGAATTCATGCCGAAGCCTGGTTTGTGATCCAAGTGAATCTTATGAGCATTAGAAGTTTCAGCTTTACACAGGCACCCACAGGGCTCCTCCCAAACGTACAGCCTGCCTGGAAGCTGCACGCAGAGTCACGCAAAAGTCGACTCCGGGTTCCTGCCTTTTCCATGATTCCGCGGGGAGGCATGGTGGACGACCCCTGGTCGACCCCATTGGCTGAATTGAACTCACCTGGCCCAGGTGGGCCAATCCAGGTGCAGCGCCCACTCATGCGCACCCTGCGGGAAACCTGAACCTCTGAGCATGTGCAGTGCGCCACTCCTTTGTTTCCGTAGCTCGGACCAGTGGGCCCGCGTTCATGGACGTCCCAGCCCTTCGCTAGCCTACCTAAGCCCTCCTTCTGAGAAGGCCACAAGACATCATTCGGGCTATGACCTGATTGACAGGCCAGACTCCACCCCTCCACTATTTATCAAGTTGACACAAAATTATGTAAGAACCACACTATGCCAAGAAAATTGGAGGAGAAGCTACCTGGCCACCCAGCTGGAAAAGAACCACTGGGGCTCGTTCCAAAGAAAGGCGACTCAACAGAAGGCAGATGTCATTGAGCAATATTATTAATATCACGTACACGTACAGTTTTCCTGAAGATATTTCAAAAGCGGTTGCAGTAGTACATCAAAGGGGAGCTGCCAGAGATCCAAATCAGATCCAGAAGGGAATGTAGAAAGAGATCTATTATTGCTGACGTCAGAGGGCTCTTGGCCTCAAGGCGAGAATACCAGAAAGATTATTTGCGTTTTATTGACTGCACTGTGTATTGGGCGGATCATACCAAACCATGGACCACCTTGTGAAGAACACTTCCCCTCCCCCACCCCAGCACACTCTCCCCTGGACTCTTTTGGGGAGATAGTGACCCTCCTCTTCTGATGGATTCTGGTCCCTTGACCCCCCTCCTTCTCAGGGAGAAGCCTCCCCCCCCGCCCCATCCCGCTCCAGCCGACACTTCTCTCTGAGATAACCACCTGGGTTAGCTTAGCAGATACTCCGGCCTCTGCTTCCCCCGGCTGTGAAGTAACATTTAAGGAGCTAGTGATGGTCAAGAGAGAGGGGAAACCATTGTAAAACGAATGTGGCCACCTAAGGGGTCAGTGGTGGCCCAAACGCGAGGGATCATGATCCGATCCCACTGTGATGGGGTTTCCAGGAGTCAAGGAGCAACCCCAAGGGAGCCCATACGACAGCACCCCATGCAGGCAGGTGCTGGTCCCCACAACACCCCTAACAGGCGCCATCGTTTTATCACAGCGGATGACGGCACGGATGCTGAGACGTAACGTAACTTGATGAGGCCCCACGACTAGGAAGTCGTAGAGCTGGGATATGAACCGTGATCCCGGTGAATGTGTCCCAGCCCCTCCCGGCTGTATGCTTTCAGGCCCATGGAAACTCCTTTGTCACGCCCCGCCCTAAGACTGGGCCTCTTTCACTGCCATCGAGTTGATTCCAACTCACCTTGACTCTACAGGACAGGGTAGAACTGGCGCTGTGGGTTCTGAGACTGCAGCTCTTCACAGAGTAGAAAGCCTCTTCTTGCTCCCCCAAAGCAGCTGGGGGTTTCAAACTGCTGCCTTTGGGGTTAGCAGCCCAACACATAACCACGACCCCAGATTGGACCTAGATGACTGCATCTCTCCCCTCCAGAGCTCTGAAACCGTGGGGGCCTGGTGGTGGAGTGCTTGTGCATTGGGCTGTGATCTGCAAGGTGGGCAGTTCAAAACCAGCAGCAGCTCCTCGGGCGAAAGATGGCCTTTCTACTCCTGTAAACAGCGACAGTCTTGGAAACCCTGAGGGTGGCCGAGTCAGCACTGGCTGGGTAACAGTGCATTTGGTTTGGTTTGGCGTGCTGTGCTCCGCGGTGCCCCGAGGGGCGTACAGGAGCACCGGCAGGGGGATAATGGCCTGCACAGCAGGATGGCACCAACATGTCCTTCTGTCATTTATGAAGGAATGTACTCTTGTCATGAGAACACCTCTCTAGTGGGTGACAACAGCAGCAACATTGTTCACGGGCCCAGCTTACACGTAGCAATGGAACTACACTGCTGAAACCTGTTTGTTTCTTCTTCTAAATCAAGGTTTTTGGGGGGAGGGAGTGAAGGTTTACATAGCAGATCATGGGTTTTACTTTCATACCCCTTCTGTTCCATTTTCTTCACTGCAATCCCCCCAGAGGACATCACCATCCACCTCCTCCCTCCGTCTCCTGCCCCGTCCTTCCTCTCCTAATCTTTCTGAATGTTGCCTTGATCCCAAAGGATCAACTAGTCTGAGGTGCATACACCTCGGCAGTGTGTGGCTCTTGCCCTTCCTGTTCTTGCTCCCGGTGTTCAGCTGGGGATGCAGCAGGAGTTCCGTTCCGGATGTGACGGGGGAATCCAGAATCCCACAGTCCCCACCTGGGCGGCGAAGCCGGTTCCTTGCAGTTCCACGTTTTCCTCCCACCCCACCCAGGACCTTCCCCCTCCATCAGTGTGAGAGGCGGGCACCAGGCAGCTCTTCTGATCTCAGGGTCCCTGTGAATGTTCAAGAGGGCCCTTGGGCCAATTTACTTGTTAAAGCAATTAGCAGGCTGTTTGTGCTGCTTCTGGTACTTTTGTAGCCGCTGATTTTGTCAAGGTTCCTGATGTTTTAACTCTACTATTGTGGTCATGGGTATTTGTGAACCTCCATCTGTGGGAAACAAAGTATCTCCCAAGTTGTCTCCCACAAATACACGCCACACTTTGCTGCTTGCTACTCGTGGCAGATGACTACACTTGGAAGTCAAGAGAAGTAGGTCAGGGGTTATTCTCCCTATGAGTTATCAGTCGTCCAGAGCAAGCAGACACCACTGTTTATCCCACAAGTAGGGCCCAGTCCCTTCTGAGTAGCAATAGTAGTAGATTGTTTCCCCAGAGAGCCCAGGGAGGCCAAGCCCACTCAAGGGTGACCAAGGTTAGGCTGCCATCATGAGTCTAGGGTCCCCCTATTTTGTCACATGTATACCCTTAGCCCCTCCCCTTCCTACTGTGTGCACACCCCTAGCTCATTTCCCTCCTGTCACACTTGTGCCTATTGTACATCCCCTTACCTGTAACCACGCCCCCTCAGTAGATAGAAGCCTTGGTTAGCAATAAATCGCCCCACCCCGCCCCCCTCTCCTGCCCTCTCACCACACTGTGCGCGGACCTGGCCATTCTGATCATGGCCATCCAGGTGAGCAGGCGACCATAAAATGTGTCTCTCCCATCTCTCTATGACTTTATTATAATCTTTATATATATCTTAACCATACAATTGCACCTATCGAACCCACGATTAGTGGTGGGAGGCTGGCCTATCCCTCACATCCATTGATAACTTTTTTGGAGAATAAAGCGGAAAAGGAGAGAAAATTTACTAAGCTTCTGCTCAGTTGTGAATAGTGTTGCAATTCAGTATAAAAAGATTTCACAAAAGCACTGTCAGCATCCCTATAACCTAGAAAAATTACTTTGAAGCCACTGACCACAGTATCTGTCAGATGTTATTCTACGATTTTAATGGATGGAAAACATGACAGGATTCTGCATATGCAATCTGAGGCTGTGAGGACCCTACTCGGGGACCCTGGCCTCGGGCAAAGCTCTGCTCTCCGCCAGGCACTCCCAGCAAGGATGTCATGTTGCCGACACCTCACCCTGTCCACGCGTGACTTTTTACCTGGTCCCAGGAGCAGCAGAGGATACTTCCCAGAACATAGTCCCGGGCAGCACCCTGAGGAGATAAGGTCTGCTTCACAGCAAGGGCTCCTCCCTTTCCTGAGCCTCAGTAAGTAACACCTTCCCCTCCCACGCAGGCCAGCAGCAGGGAGGAGGGAGCACTGCCCTCCCGGGACAAGAGTAACCAGGCTATAGGTTCCCAAGCCAGTTGGCCTGCCACCCCTCTTCAGCAAAAATAATTGCTCAGCGCGGCCCCGGCAATTAAAGACTTTCATGCGGTAGCCCGTAATCCAAGAGGTGTGGGTACCTGCTCCTGCAGCACCCCCCGGGCTGTTTGAGCAACCCCCAGGAAACACATGGGCCACAGTGGACCTGGGGAAGGAAGGGCAGGGCATTCCGAGGGAAGCAAAGACTCTGGGCAAAGGCCAGGCCACCTCAGGAGGCGGACGCTGGAGCCTGCAGGCCAGCCAGCCACCAGGCAGAGGAACCTGCTGAGTGGCCGGCTCTCTGGTCTGCTCCTTCCAAGTCCCTCCGCAGGATCCCTTCCCCCACCCAGCCCCCCAAGCTGAGGCCAGGGGAAGACTCCCAATCTGAGTCCTTCTCTCCAGTGCACCCCTGAGCGCACCCCCCTCCCTGCCCACCAGCCCTCCAGGAAGCAGAGGCCAGACAGGGGAACAGGGACACGTTGCCCTTTATTTGTATCTCTGGGAATACTGTACAAAGGAGGTAAAAATCCTATTCACACTTGGCTTAGAAAGATTTCGAGGTGAGAGTTCCCTAGGATACAGGGGCTAGGGGTGAGGTGCCAGGAGGCCAGAAACGGGCTGGGCGACCTCCTCTCCTCCCACAGGCACCCACAGCTGGTGCCAGGGCAGCACCTGGCTCTTCCCTCTGCCCTGCTGCCGCAGTCCACCAACCCGACCAGGTTCGCAGGCGCACTGCACGCCACGCAATGGGAACCCTGCCTGCCCCAGGACCTTCTGCAGGAGCAGGCCAGGAGACAAAAGGGCTGCTGCATGAGGGTCCCCAGGACCCACCATTCGGCCCGAGGGTCCCCACAGCCCTCACACTGCACCAGAAGGCAGTGTCATGTAGGAGGACTTGGGGAGGGGGGGTGGCTCTTCTGTCCACCACCACCCCGCATGCCAACCCAAGAGCTTCAACCCCATAGCAACCTCCCTCCCCCATTACCTGCACCCTGCTGCAGCTCATTCCTCTATCCCTGCCCACTCCCCCCCTTGCCACAGCCCCGAGGAGGCTGGATCTAGCTTGGCACCCCCCTTCCTCTCCCCCTCCTTCCCCTCTCTCCAGCTCTCTGGTCCCATTCTGCTCAGCATCAACTCATCCTCTCCTCTTCCCTCCCCTGGCCTCCGGGGCCAGGATGGCCCAGGCCCTGGCTCCACACCTCTGAGACAGGGCAGCCTCACCCAGCCCCACCCACCGCTGTCCTCTCCCTTCCCAGCCCGGCTCAGTGCTGGGGCGGGTGCTAGAGGGAGGAGGCAGGCGGCAGTGTCCCCTGCCCCCCGCCCCCATATATACTAGCACCCTGAGTGTCACCCTAGAGACTTACGAGTTAAAGTGATCTAGAAATTGTACCGTCCTTTCCGCTCCCCTCACAGGGGTTAAAGTGCTTTGGCCCCCTAAGGGCCAGCCAGTGAGCAGGGGGTGTCCCTGACTTCCCACCCATTCTCTCAGTCCTGGTCAGCCTGGGAGCCCCGCCCAGTCCATGACCACCCCCACGGGGTCTCTAGTGAAAAGGCAAGAGGAAGAGATCAGGAAAACCACAAGGAGCCACAGCCCCACCCCCACCCCCCACCAGGGGCAGGGGGGCCACCCCAACCCCACTACAAGCTACTCCAAGTCGGCTACTGGGGAAGCGAGGGTGACTCCGAGGCCCGGAGCACAGCCCCTATCTCTGGCAGTGAGTGCCCAGAGGCTCGTCCGTCCAGCATCAGCACAGGCCTTCTGAGCCCCCTGCGTCCTGGGCGGGGGCCGGGCCTTCAGTACTTATTGATCCCAAAAATCCGGACTCCGTGCAGCTGCGGCAGCTTGGGGATGAGCACGCTCATCAAGGACACCGTGTTGAGGACAAAGTGGACCTGGTCGTACTTGGTGTAGAAGCTGGTGAGGAAGTACCTGGTGAGGGGGGCACCACAGAGCGGCCTGGGGGTTAGTGGACAGGCCTCGGGGCCCCTTCCAAACACACCCCTCCCCACAGCCCAGGCCGATGGGCCCATCTCACAGGCAGCAAGGAGGCCCACAGACAGCGCCAGGGAAGCCCCGGGCTGGAGCGAGCCCCGTGTCATAGACCTGGGGTTGCTCTTAGGCCCCTCCCCCTGCTCAGTCCTACGCAAGGCTCCGAGCTGGCTGGGTCTCGGTGTCCACAGGCCTCGTCCTGCCCGCCAAAACACTCACAGCACAATAGGTGTGATGGTCAAGAATTTCCGAGAGGCCGTGAACTGGACCCCGTAGTCCATCTGCTCCCAGTGGGTCAGCAACCTTGCCTTGCCCTGGTCTGGGGTCTCGAAGGGTGTCCCCTTGACTGTGTGCAGGAAGATGTACATGCCCTGGAAGGAGGGGCCTTCGTGAGGAGACCGACAGGTGAAGGGCTCCCCGGCTCGGCTCCTCCATCCCTGTCACACACAGACGGGGCTCCAGGCGGCCTGGTACTCTCCTTGGCCAGGAAGGCAGGGTGCACTAGAGGGCAGCGCACAGGAGCTCAGAGCTGGGCAGAACCACCAGGCCCGCAGGGTAACAGAACCGAGGAAGAGCTCAGCAAGGCGTGGGCCGGCCATGCCTGCTCCTGCCTTCCTGCCGAGCCTCCACCCGCCAACCCTGGCCAGCTGGGAAGGAGGTGCCCCAGCAAGAAGATGGCAGGGAGCAAGGAGGCCTGTGCCCATCCACCAAAAGGATATGGAGCAGTAGCAGGGTAAGAGAGTGGTGAGGGGCACGTGTGGAGGATGGTAGGAGACCCTGGCTGGGGAACCAGGCTCAGCACCAGGACTCTGGGGCCTGGGGACTCCTGGCGGCTCAGGTAAGCTTTCACCCTGGCCCAGACGCGGTCCCATCCCATCCTGGAAATGTGCACAGAGACACAGGGCTGGGAGCCAGAAGAGGCGCTCTGGGGACATCCGGCCACGTCAGGCTGACCCCTCCCGGCCCGAGCAGCAGCGCGCGGCCTCACCATGTTGTGGATGAGGTTGGTGAGGGTCCAGACGACAGGCACGCTCACGAAGGGGATGCTGAGCAGCACCACGTGCAGGAGCCCGATGGCCAGCACGTAGGACAGCCAGATGCCACGGCTGTTCATCACCCGCGTGTTGGGGTTCACCTCGCTGTGCGCCGTGCCCACGTTCATCCTGCCGCCCCTCTCCGCCGCCACTGACACGGTTCTGCAAACAAGCAGCACAGGTGAGACAGGTCGCACCACTTTCCCTGCCCCCTGGAGCCAACTCCTCCCCCGCCACCCCCCCCCCAGTGCAGTCCACTCTCCCTGGTAAAGTCCATGTGGGTTTCTCTCGCAGCAGGCCGGCACAGGTCATCCAGAAGTGCCCAGCCGCACAGTGGGGCAATCTGTGTCCAGCCCAGAGCCACCCCACAGCGGGCCTGTGAAGGCCACCCTCCACACAGCTTGCGCCGGCTGGGAAGAGACCACCCCTAAGAACTCTTACTCAGCACAATCCCTGAAGGTCTCATCTGAGACACCCCCCACCCACAAGTACTTCACGGGACGGGAGTAAAAGGAGGCAGTGGCAAGCGGCAACTTGCTACGGGTGAAGAACAACAGCTCCTCACTCAGTCAATTCTCCAATCCTGGGCCTCCCCCAGCTCTCACTCAGTCAATTCTCCAATCCTGGGCCTCCCCCGACTCTCGGCAGGCGACTGGGACAGAGAGACAGACAGATAGACAGACAGCGGAAGAGAGGAAAGAGAAAACAACAGGCTGGGGACAACCTTTGCCCAGACGCTCTGCCTTGGTGACGCAACACACACGTCCAGATGTCTCGTCCATCTAGCAGCCACTTAGACTGCCGCCCTGGTGCCCACCGCAGGAAGGCGGGACAGGCCCCTTGGCCAACAGCCAGGGCTCCCGCAGGCAGCTGGAGCCCACATCGACACGCCCCTCCCAGACTGACACAGCAGACACCAGACCATGCCTCTGGCTTGCCTCCTGGCCTCTCTCTCCTCCTCTCTACCGGGCCCCACCGTCTCCTTTCCCAGGCCCTGTTTCCAGGTGTAAGTTATACCAGGCCTTCCCTAGCTGCCCAGCTCCACTGGTCAGAGCTTCGGTGAGAGGAACCAGGAGGGCTGCCCTTGACACCCAGGAAACCATGGTGGCAGCAACCCAGGGTAGACAGAGGGAGGTGGTGAAGATAAGGGAGGGGAACGAGCAGTCCCTTGTCCAGAGCTCCACTGGCCCCGGATCCCTGAGGGCCTTGGGACCAGCTGGAACTGGGAACAGACGGTGCCTGTGCACGGGTTTACCTCCCTGGATAAGAGAACATCTTGCCTGGTGAAGCCCCTAAGGTCATCACCATGGTAACAGCCCCAGTTTTCCCAGGGATGCAGGAGGGGGTCTCAGATGAGGCTATCCTGGGAATGCCCAGAGGGCTCCTCCTTCACCCTGCGGCAGAGTCAAGTTGCTGGCTATCTCTGGCCAGGATCCCGGTTGGGCCTGCATAGGAGCTAGAATCCCCAAAGGTCAGTTTCCTACTTCCAGAATAAGAGGGGCAAGTTTCCTTTTCTCAGACAGCCCCAAGCTTAGTGACCCGAAGAGAAATGTGATCCACAACACACCTTCCCAAAACACACACGTGGGCTGGCCCGGGGCCACCTGCGGAAGCAATGCTCCAGAGTCTGGCAGCCCAGCCCATTAGGCCCGGTAATTGGGCCTCACAGAAACCAGGGAGCTGGGAATCCAGAGTTGCCTCCGTTGTTTACCTTCACTTACCTAACACAGCCCCTGGGGCTTCCACCAGGGGAGTTGCGGAGGAGGGGGTGCTTCCCAGGAAGTGTGGGCTCAGCAGAACTTACTACTAAGGAAAGGGGAAGAATTTCCCCAATCTGAGACATTGACAGCCCCCAACTTTCCCTAACCCAGACCTATTGGGGTGTGAATGGAGGAAAAAACTCTAGCAATCCCTTGCCACGCTCCCCCCTCCCCTGCCAAGCATTTCCTGGACAAGTGTCAAAAGCCACTCTGAGTCCCAGACCACTCGACCCTAGACCCATTTCTGGCTGCCTCAGGGCAGCCTCCCCAGCCTGAAGAGTCTAGAAAGAATCTAGACCCAGGTCCTAGTTACTATCCTGGAAGCTTCTTCCTCAAGCCTGAACACTAAGTGCCCCAGAACAACAAACCCCCCAAAGACTGTCCATGCGCGCACGTACCCAAAACCACTAAAAAAGGGCTGAAGAAAGGATAAACTAAGAAAGAGATTGGCAGCCAGAAAAGGCCATTGAGACTTTGTGAGACCTTTCATCTCCATGAGTAAACAACCAACTGACCTGTCTCCCAGAAGGGGGTAAGGGGAGCTGATGCTGCAGAGGTAAAGCTGTGTCCCAGGGGTTCAGGTTGAAAAGTTAGGCTGGCAGGTGGCTGCCTGCAACAGCCCCGGGTGTGGTTTCATAACTTGCCTCAAACGGGAGCCTGCAGCGACTCGGTTGTGTTAACCACTTTTCTGCCAGTAGTTCTTTCCCACTCCGCCTCTCCTTCCCCTTCCTCCAGCTCCGACTCAACAAGATCCCGGCTCTGCCAGTCTGGCGAGACACCCAAGCCAAGGCTAGTGTGTCCCAGGGCGGCTGTCAGGTGAGACTTCCAATCCCTCCCCCAGGTAAGAGTAGCTGTCTAAGCCGAAAAGCTTCAGCCTTCTGAGTTAAAGAGCCCAAAATATCCACCCTGGCAGACTGGTAACCCCCCCCCCGCCAATGCCACGGGCATTTCCCCCTACCCAGCCCGGTCACCGTTCTTCGCCACGATAGGACCTAGGGTCCAGGGAAGGCGGTGGGAAGAGAAAGAGTACCGAGCCGTCCCCCCACTAGCGAGAGAGGGAGGAGCGAGGAGGCGGCGCGCTCACTCCGGTCGGGGCTTCCAGAGTGGGATCTCCCGGGGGCAGGGGAGCCCGTCGCTCCGCTCCCCAGCGGGGGACCTCACCCTGGGAGGCTAGCCCGTTCCCCGGGGCTCCGCCCCCATCTCCACGCTTTCACTGGGCCCTGGGGGTGGCCAAAGCTTTATCCCCGACCCTCCCCACCCCCCGCCCCCAGCAGGGGCGCCCCTCCTCGACGCCCCGACCCCGGCCTCCAGCCTCCACTTGCCTCGTTGGGCACCCCCGCCCTCGGCAGATGCACTCCCTCTACCCCGGCTCCCCGAGTCCGAGGGTGCTCTAGCCCGGTGCCTTCCCTCGCAGCCCCCACGCCTCTCTCGCCCCGCCTCAGTGCGGGGGCCTCCCCACGCACCCACGCCGCAGACCACGGCCGGACTCACCCTGCGGGCCGGAGGTCGAGGGCCCGGGAGAGGTGCCGGGGGCGGGGGCGGGGGCGGGGGCGGGGGCGGGGGCCGCTGCTGCTGCTGCTCTAGCAGCTGTAACAACCCGCGGCGGCAGCCACCCCGCTGGCAGCTCCTGCCGAATCAGCGCCGCGCGCCGGGCCCCGTGACGTCACCGCCCCGCGCCGGGCCGCCCGGGGCCTGCTGGGACTTGTAGTACTTCGCTCCGGCTCTCGCCGGGGTCTCCGCCGAGGCCGCTCGGCAGGACGTCCCAGCCCCAACAATGCAAGATCGCACTGTGGCTTGCAACAGTACCTGCTTCTACATCCACCCGCTCCAAGGGCTGCTTCCAGTCGCCCCCGTTTTGCAGATTAGAAGACACGGAGCTTTAAGTAACTTGCCCTAGGTGCTTGAGGGGTCCCAGGCTGAACCAGGAGCTGACCCCCCCCCTTCCCCCACCCTTCCCTTGCAGGGTTTTTCCACTACATCTAACTGCTTTGGTCCCACTCCCAGATTGGCTCCGCAGAAAGCTGAGTGCCAGGCCCTTTGCCCTCCCGGGTCCAACTGGGAGCTAGGCTTTCGCAATTTTGGCTGGCGGGGAAGGGGCTGGCCGAACAAGGCAGCTTGTGGGCAGCCTTTGTCAAGGCCTCTGCTCCTCGGTTCTTCCATGCCAGTCACGCGTGGCCACATGCTGGGCCTCCCACCATCGGGCATCAGAAGAGGCCACGTGTCAGGGAAGGATTGTTCCGTGGCCAAGCGTTAGAAGCCTCCCATCAGCCTGTGGTCTGGGCAGAAAGACGCCACCTCCCTGCGTCTGCACGTTTTACCTGCGTGCTCTGAAAGCACGGCGGATTTTCCAGTGTGGTTGTGGCAGAGCAGGTGCAGCGTTGGACTGTGAGCTGAAAGGTTGGCCGTTTGAGCCCAGAAGCCGTTCGGCGGGAGAAAGATGAGACTCTGCTGCAGTACAGACGCGCTGTCTAGAGACTGTCCTGCGCCTCTATGATGCCGTGGGCGGTCACAGCATAAACATTCTCCACCGGCCATCGTTAAGCTCTAATTCCACACCTGTGAGATCCGAGCTCTGCGTTTGTTGTGAAATTTCCAAAGAATGGAGGGAGAATACCTGTTGGGCCGTGGTAAACTATTTCTGTGGGAAGTCAAAGCAAACGGCTTCTGAAGTCTCCTTGGCTCACTCTCACGAGGCATCTCACCAAAGAGTTGTGTTTGAGTAATTTCCACTTGCCCACCCAGCTTCTCTGTGTTTGTCTGGAAGAGCAGGGTGACATAACGTCATGGCATGACACACCTGACGCGCTGTGTGTGGACTCGATTCTGACTCATGGTGCCCACCTGGTACAGGGCAGAGCTGCTCCTTTGACAGTCCTGGGTTAGTACAGAAGCAGACCACCAGGCCTTTCTTGGTCGGTACTGCTGGGCAGGTTCAAGCTACCAACCTTCAGGTTAGTACAAACCTACAGCTCCTAGGGACTTTATAACTGGCTGCAAATTTGTTCTGAAAGGAGTGTGGGGGACAGGACAGATAGGGCTGGCTCAAAGCTGGGAACTGCTTCCCCTGTGCCTGCCCCCCCATGGGGCAGCCAGGAAGCAGTCATGGGTTACCTGTGGCACTTAGTGGGCTTCAGGGAAATGAGGATCACAGCAGGGGGTTCCTTGACTGTTTCCAGGACCATTTCCCCAAAAGCACCCATTCCAAGACCTAGGTATTTCCCCCAGAGGCTGAAAATTGTTCTGTGACCTTACAGAAGTTCCTCCTTCTGCTTTGTGGCCTTCTGCAGACACATGCAAACCACCCTGTCACCCTTTTCACAGAAACCTGCACCGCATAGAGAAAAGGGGGGTGCTCATCTCTTGTTTTCTTCCTAAAGTAAGCCCCCTTGACCCATTTGACCTCTCTCTGTCCTCCATGGAGTTGACTGAGCCCTCGGGATCTTTGCCACATCCTTCAGATCCTCAGGAAGTTCAATACCTCAGTTCAAAACCACCCGCTGCTCCACAGGAGAAAGTCGAGGCTTCCTACTTCCATAATGAGTCCGGGTCTCTCAGAAAACCACAGGGCAGTTCTACCCTGGCCTATGGGGTCACTGTGAGTCAGAACCGACTTCTTAGATAGCAGTGAGTTTGAGTTTTGAACAGGAAGATTACTAGACATGTCATGTCGTATTAATTAATAACTCCCGTGACCTCATGTTTTCACAATGGAAGTTGTTATGGACTGAATTGTACCCCCCCCCCATTGTAATTTCTAACCTCCCAGCTATGCTTATCAATCCCAATTGTGCCTTTATGTTAAAAAGGTAGAATTTGTGTGTGTGCGTGCGTGTTGAGTCAATCTCTTACAAAATATTAAAAGAGGGAATTAGACCAGCAGAGATGGGGAGGAGGGATGCCAAGCCAGGAGCAGAAGCTAAGAGCCAACAGAGAGAGTAAGCCTTTCCTTACGGCCGGCCTCTGATTTCAGATAGTGTCAGCAGTTCAAACCCACCAGCTGCCTCAGGAGAAAGACAGGACTTTCTATGCCCACAAACAGTTACAGTCTCAGAAACTCACAGGGGCAATTCTACCCTGTCCTATAGAGGTCACTATGGGTCTGAGGCAGCGTCGACTCGGCAGTGAGTTTGGTTTTTGGAGGACCCGTGGTGGGGTAGTGGTTGCGCCTTTGGCTGAGATCTGAAAGGTCAGCGGTTTGAAACCACCAGCCACTCCTTGGGCGAAAGATTGGGCTTTCTACTCCCATTAAGAGTTACAGTCCCAAGCTCTGCTTTTCGGTGGCAGGTCTGGGGAAGGGGCGGCAGGTGCCATGTCGGACCGCAAAGGTGGCAAGAAGCCCCTGAAACAACTCAAGAAGCAGAACAAAGCGATGGACGAGGAAGAGAGGCTTTCAAGCAGAAACAGAAGGAAGAACGAAAGAAACTGGAGGAGCTAAAAGCCAAGGCTGTGGGGAAGGGGCCTCTGGCCATTAAGAAATCTGGCCGAAAGTAAGCTGTTCTTGGTGGCTGAGGCAATGAGGACGTTGGATTCCCTGCTAGAACATTCGTTGCCAGTGAGAATGAAGTGTTGTCTTGAAGCCTGCTGTTACATTTAAGAATAAACTTTTGTAACAAAGAAAAAAAATCATGCCATGTTTAGTTCTCACTCAGCCATTTCTGTCTTAGCTGTGAGGTCAGAGTGAACCCAGTCCAGAACCTGCCAGAGCTGCTCTTCTGCCTTTATTGTGCCCAGACTTCTGTACCATCTGGAATTCAAGCAACTCATTTGAAATTAAAGAAGAACAAAAAAAAGAGTTACGGTCCCAGAAACTCAAAGGGGCAGTTCTACCCTGTCCTAGAGGATCACTATGAATGCGCTAGACTCGAGTGCGTTAGGAAGCTAGGAGGAGCCCTGGTGGGGTAATGGGTTACACTATAGGCTGCTAACCACAAGGTCAGCAGTTTGAAACCATGAGCTGCTCAGCGGGAGAAAGATGAGACTCTCTCTACTCCCATAAAGTATTATGGTCTTGGCTGATACCAAGAGCTCAAGTAGAGAGGAGATGTTTTGAAAACGATGAAGGCAACATATGTACAAATGTGCTTGACACACTGGCTGGATGGATTGTGATAAGAGCTATAAGAGCCCCCGATAAAATGATTAAAAAGAAAGAAAAACAGGAAAATAAAAGCGTGATGGTCTCGGAAACCCACAGGGGCAGTTCTAGCCTGTCCTGTGGGGTTGCTATGAGTTAGAATCGGCCCAAAGGTCGTGAGTGGGGAACTGTGAGCCTGCGTGTCTCGTTACAGTCGTCGTCCGTCTCAGTTACGACTAACACAGCAATGCACCGGCTTCTGGCTCCCTCTAGGCTTGTGGTAAACCATGGATCCCTGGCAGCTTCGTTTCGCTTAATGCCCTGTCATCATCTTCCTCCTTCTCCAGCTCCCTGCCTTCATCACCACGTCTTCCCCAAACATCTTCCAGCCACAGAGAGGCCTTGGCACTGTTTAGAATGCGTGACAGCATCAGGGAACGCACACCACTTGGGGCCGGCAGGCGATTGGCTCACCTGTGCCAAGTGGCTGAACAGGCGTCGGTGGCTCGGAGCCACGATTGCACCTGTGGTTGTCTGTTCTAAGGAAGTCCTCCCGTGTGCAGGGAAAGATTCAGGGTGTGAGCACATTCATTCCTGTGTTCCCTATAGTAGTGGAAACCCAAAAGTCGATGCCCACGAGAAAAACGAAGGCCTGGCCTCCACACAAGGACTGGTTCTGATCGCATGGCCCTGCTCGATACTGGCCTCCATGAAAGGATCACTGAAGATCAGGGGCTACAGCAGAGGGTGGGGAAGAAAGCGCATGGCGCCCGGCTATCGACCGGAAGAGTGGCTGGGGTCTTAAAGGATTGTGCTCAAACAAGCAGCCTTATAAGCGAGGAGTCAACTGAGTCCACATGGAAGAAGCACACCAGTTTGTGTGATCCAAAGATGACAATAGCAAAATTCAAATATGGTGAAGGGAAAAGCATCAGGGCTAAAATTGTGAACCCCCAATTCATGGAAGGCCGTGGAGGACACTGGGAGCCCAAAACCCATCTGCAAGCATCTAGTCAGACTGAGCGGCTCGCGGGCAGGGTCTGGGACAACCTGACTATGAAACACAGGTAAATAATTGTGATCTTGTTTGATGCTTAGCCAGTGGACCTTCCTCTAGAGCCAGCTGTTCTCAACCTGTGGGTCACGACCCCTTTGGGGGTTCAACGATCCTTTCACAGGGGTCCCCTGATTCATAACAGTAGCAAAACGACAGTGATGAAGTAGCAACAAAAATCATGTTATGGTTGGGGAGTCACCACTACATGAGGAACTGTATGAAAGGGTCACGGCATGAGGTAGGTGGAGATCCGCTGCCCTAGACCCAACCTGAACTGATGCTAGGTGCAAGGATCTTCCTGGCTTTTTAAATATTAATGGAAGTCTTTCCTTTCCGGCTTGTGGTGATATTTTTATCTGTGTATTTCTATTGCCTTCTCCTTACCACTTCATTTCGGTTTTGCTTTTTTTTGTCTCTGTTGGGTTCACCAGTGTGCGACGCCCCAAGGAGTAGCTGTACAGAAATATTAGCTGAGGCACGGCTTTGTGGGGCTGTGAGGGGGAGGGGCAGGAGGAGGGGAGAAGGCCGAATCAGGAGTAAATAGTTAGGGGGGGAGGGGCACCAGCAGTGGGTGTGGTTACACAGCTCAGCTTAAAGGCGCCTTCGTCATGGGAGGGAACCTTCTGAAGTGGATTGTGGTAACGATTGTACAATTTTTCTTGACATCATTGAACGATCGAATTGTAGGACGTGGATTTATGTGCCAACAAAACTGGGAAAAAAAGAAAAATGATGGCCTGCCCATTGAATGGGAAGTCATCTTCGTCGATGGGTGTAGAAATGATGCAGCCGTGGGAGAAGACGTTTGCCGGGTCCCATGAGAAAATCCAGATACAACAATACATGGACATGACCCATAGGGCAGGCAGCAAAATCCAGAATGAGGTCAATGAGAACCAAGAGTCAATTCCCTTCCCAAATACCTGAAAAATGAATGGGGGAGGGGACGAGATGACGGAGTCAAGGAAGCAGGTGCTACAGTCACTAACTGCCCTATTTGCATCCAGAGTCCATCAAACCAACTTAAAAAAATAAAGTGGTGGAGTGTGGGTGGAGTGGAGAGGGGGAACCGATCGCAGGGACCTACATATAACCTCCTCCCTGGGGGACGGGCAACAGAAAAGTGGGTGAAGGGAGATGTTGGACAGTATAAGATAGGACAAAATAATAATAATTTATAAATTATCATGGGTTCATGAGGGAGGGAAGAGCGGGGAGGGAGGGGGCAAAATGAGGAACTGACACCAAGAGCTTAAGTGGAGAGCAAATGTTTTGAGAATGATGAGGGCAACAAATGTACAGATGTGCTTGACAATGGATGGATGGATTGTGGTAAGAGTTGTAGGAGCCCCCAATAAAATGATTTTTTTTAATAAGGTTAGGGTAAAAACTTGGTGGTCGAGAACAGATTTTTTCTAAAAAGGTGTATTAAGTTGTTGGAGCAACTTGGTGACTGGCTCCAAAAACCAACCCCCTGCCATCGCGTCGATGACCACTCCCAGAGACCGGATAGGACAGGGCAGACCTGCCCCTGTGGATTTCTGAGAGCCGGTTTCTCGTCGGACTCCCGAAGGGCAGCTGGTGAGTTAGAACTGCTGATCTTGCAGTTCGCAGCCCAGCGCACAACCACTCCACCCCCAGGGCTCCTCTGAGGACTGAGCCATTGCCACTGCCTCAGGTCATTGCCAACCCGCCAGGGCTGGGAAGAACTGCCCCCCGGTTTCTGAGAAGATAACTCTTCACGGGAGTAGAAAGCTGTCTCCCCTGGTGTGGCTGGTTTCAAACCGCTGACCTTGCGGCTCGCAGCCCAACATCCAGCCACTGCACCAGCAGGGCTTCTCTGGTTGGAAGCAGTCAGGAATCACTAGAAATGTGGGAGCGTGACAGGGGATGGTGGCTTTTAGCTAAACAAACAAACCTTATCTCTTGGAAATGTGGTCTAAAATAGTTGTGGAGAGCTTTTATAATGCCTGGGTTCTCTTGCTAGCAGCGTGGCCTCTGCGCGTGTGGGAGTAAAAGGAATGTGTCGGGCCGTGAGGAAATAATGATTGTCACATCTTCCCTGCGGGTCTTTCAGCCAAGAGCGGGCCTGGCGCGCTGCCCATGAACAGCTGGGTGCTGGGGACATGACGTGCCTTATATTATTGTCTCTGCTTTGTTGTCTTTGAATCCGTGCCTCCTAAAGAGCTCTTCTATTGCGTACGCGTTGACCATTAACATGAGTCCAAATGGAGCAGCCGCGGTCAACTCCTGGCACCTGCACGCCAGGGTCCGTCCAGCCCTCGGTAACTTCAGCTACCAGCTGGTTGACCTCAGACACCACGCCACTGAGCGCGGCCCCTGTGCATAGTGCCTTCCCGGCAAAGTAGAGATGGCTGTGACAGGACACCCACCTCGAGTCCTGAAGGCTACACGGTCCAGTCCCTGGGGAGCAGGTTCCTGGCATGGAGGAAGCTCTCTTGTCTTAACTCATTCCACAAGAATTTAAGCACCGAGTTCACCAGGCTAGGGAAATCCCACAAGATGAAAACAACAGGCACCAGGAGGCAGGATCCGGGCGCTCTTTTTCATCCTCTAGTTTCAAACTGTGGTGTCATGCGGTATTATTACTTTTAAATTCCTCGTGAAGTGTGTTTTAGAGACCGTGAGCCACCTCCACAGCCTCTCCCTGCCCTGTGGGAGCCCCCGGGCGGCTGGGTGCTGAGGTAGGCGCATTCTTCAGCCTTGGGGTGTTTCCATCTGGCAGCTGCGGTGTGGCCTCTGCCTGCCGCAGATACACCCATAGACTGAGATAGCCAACATTGGGCAAGATAATAAACAAGTCACATTCCTGAGACTAGATGGTGGCATTGGTGGGGGAGGCGGGCCATCAAGAAACAGAGCCCTGTCCCCCCTAAGACTTCCCTGTTGCCCTACCCCTAAGACTTCCCTGCTGCCTCCAGCTTTACCCTCCCGCTCCCTGAAGGGGAGACACCCGGCCCCCAGAGCAAGTGCAGGCCTGGTTGTGTTTGTGTTTTTGTTTGAGAGGAGAGGCCAGGACACACAGCTGGTGGGGGTGGGGGTGCACACGGGGAACTTCCTGAGAACCAGGAGCCGCAAAGTGGGTGTCAGGGCCTGGCCACATCACAGGTCAGCTCCCCACCCCTCCCCCACCCCCACCCCCACACCCTGTGGTTGGCTATTTCGGGGCTTTGGGAGGGAAAGGGCTGAGCCGGCCAGGCCTCCCAGTCCAGAGCCAAGGCCTGCGAGGCAGAGCCTCCCGCTGGGCGCCAAGGCAGGGCAGTACTTTAAGAACCCCTCAATCTGCAGGTCCTTTGATATGGACCATTGCCCTTTGCTGCCCTGAACCTTGCAGTTTGCCAACTGCCACTGGTGCAGGTGGGCAGGGCACAGAGGCAGCCCTGCGTGAGGGCGAGGAGCAGAGCGGAGCGGAGGGTACTCAGCTGGACAGAGTCCACGACATCACAGAGGTGGACAGGGGGAAAGGGCCTTTTGGTCATCGCAGTGGCATCCATAATTCTGCAACAACAACTCTCTAGGTGTACGTAGAGGTATATGCAAATATACCTATATGCAAATATAGAGCCCTATGCATATATGTATACATCAGCATGTAGGAGGAGCTTCAAAAATTTCCTGGAAAAATTCCATTGTCTTTGAATTCCATTTGTCCACGATTTTTCCTTTAAGTCCCATGAATATGTGCTAGAGCAAATGGGGGCACGGTTTCAGATACTTCTTCCAAATTCAAACTCAAAACTCACGGCCACTGTGTTGGTTCTGACTCCCATCAGCCCCAAAGGACAGGGTAGAACTGCCCCCGTGGGCTTCCCAGACGACGACTCTTCACAGAAGCAGAAAGCCTCATCTTTCTGCCGCAGAGTGGGCTGGGGGTTTCCAACTGCTCACCTTCCAGTTAGCAGCCCAAGGCATAATCACCACTTCTGGGCTTCTAGATGCTGCTTAGAAAAAAATCAAATACTTTCTCGGTTTCATTTTTGGAGTTTGAAGGTTTCAAACTCTAGTCTCATTGGCAATGCGGCTTTCTAGCATGCTTGGTCTTGTCAGGGGAACTGTGCATAGAAGGTGCTTCTAGCCTACTAAGAGGATTCGGTAGCCTGACAACAAGGCAAATAAGGTGTCGAGGACCCTGAAAGGGAAATTGGTCGGTTCTGCCCTCGCACGAAGCTTACACAGAATAAATTCCAGACAAGAGTGCAAGAGAGGAGGGAGGAAACGAGGAATGTGGAGTGGAAGGATTCACTGCCACCAAGAAGGGCTGGGACCCAGAGTCCCAGTGCTGAGAAGCTCCTCGGCCCGGGAGAGCTGCACCACTGCAGAAGGGCAGGACACGGCAGCGACCACAGCGGAATCCAGTGGCAGAGAAACTGGGCGAACAATACAGGGTGGCTTCAGCTCACTGAGCAAAGTGGCTAAAGTAGGCGTGCTGACTCGTGAGCAGAGAGAGCTGCGTACCTGCAGGCAGGAGGCTGGCTGGCAGATTGGGCTGCCCCTGGACACCCGACAGCAAAGCTGAAGAGCTCTGTAGTAATTGTCAGAGCAGGGCAGCAAGAGGTCAGGCCAAGGGCTCAGAGAGAAGGCCTGTCCTCGGGTGCCTAAGAGAAGCCCCGCATGCTGAGAGGAGCTGAGAAAGCTATTTTGCACGAGAGAAGGTAGGTGCTGCCTATGTGCTTCCTGATCCTCATTCTAAGTTGTAGCCTATTGACGCTGATCCTGAGCTGTAACCGCGTGTTGTTGTTGTTGTTAGGTGCTGTCAAGTACAAGGTACAAGAGAAGGAAAGCCTCCCGGTCGTGCACAACCCCACGGTTACGTTTGGAGATGGTGTAGCAGACGCTGTGGACCCATCTCTTTGAGTGTCTCCTTTCTAGCTCACCTTCCACTTTACTAAGCATGATGGCCTTTTCTAGAGACTTGTCTTTCCTTTTATTTTTTTAAGTCATTTTCTTGGAGGCTCGTACAACTCATCACAATCCATACATGCATCCATTGTGTCCAGGGTGCCAAGCACATTCGTGCATTTGTTGCCCTCATCATTCTCAAAACATTTGCTTTCTGCTTGAGCCCTTGGGATCAGCTCCTCATTTCCCCTCACCCCCCCTCCTTCATGAACCCTTGATAATTTATAAATTATTATTTTGTCCTATCTTACACTGTCCAATATCTCCCTTCACCCACTTTTCTGTTGTCCATTCCCCCGGGAGGAGGTCATATGTGGATTCTTGTAATCAGTTCCCCCTTTCCAACCCACCCTCCCTCCACCCTCCCAGTATGGCCACTCTCACCACTGGTTCTGAAGGGATCATCCATCCTGGATTCTCTGTGTTTCCAGTTCCTACCTGTACCATTGTACATCCTCTGGTCTAGCCAGATTTGTAAGGCAGAATTGGAATCATGATAGTAGGGGAAGAGGAAGCATTTAGGAACTAGAGGAAAGTTGTATGTTTCATTGTTGCTACATCACACCCTGACTGGCTCGTCTCCTCCCCAAGACCCTTCTGTAAGGGGATGCCCAGTGGCCTACAAATGGGCTTTGGGTCTCCACTCCCCACTCCCCCCTCATTCACAATGATATGATTTTTTGTTCTGATGATGCCTGATACCTGATCCCTTTGACACCTCATGATTGCACAGGCTGGTGTGCTTCTTACATGTGGGCTTTGTTGCTTCTGAGCTAGATGGCCGCTTGTTTACCTTCAAGCCTTTAAGACCCCAGACACTATAGCTTTGGATAGCCAGGCACCATCAGCTTTATTCACTTCATTTGCTTATGCACCCACTTTGTCTTCAGCGATCGTGTTGGGAATGTGAGCATCACAGAATGCCGGGTTATTAGAACAAAGTGCTCTTGCGTTGAGGAAGTACTTGAGTAGAGGCCCAATATCCATCTGCTACCTTAATACTTAACATATAAATATCTGTACGTGGATCTATTTCCCTGTTGTTAACTTGTAAACCTTCATAGAAGGAGAGAGCCTCTTCTTTCCCCCGTGGAGCAGCTGGTGACTTTGAACTGCTAACCTCATGGTTAGCAGCTGAATGCTTGCCTGACTCTTACTCTTCAAAAGAAGGAGGGTTCTTCATCATTCCCATTTTTGCAAATGAAAAAGCCAAAGCACAGAAAGTTTAACTAGTTTGCTCATGTCCCACAGCTCGGCGATGACATTTCCCCTGTGTCCTCCTCTTACAGAGGTGTTGTATGGGCTTCTCGCACTGTGCTGAATGCACACCTGTAAGTTTCCTCTTACATACCTGCTCCCTCCACCAGGCTGCTTGCCCATGCCTTCCCCATATGGCATTTCCTGCACAGAGCGGATTCAAGTGTGTAACAGAACCACACAGCCCACTCCAGCTGCACTGAGCTAGTCGCTGTTCTCAGAGCGCCCCTTGTCCCAGTCCCAGCCTCCAGTGCTTTCCCAAGATCCTTTTCCATCTGTCACACTCCTTGCCATGCCTACAGACCTCCCTCAACTCTGACTTTCTCCACGAAGCCTTCTCCAACTGTCCAGACAGACTCCATTGTTCCTCTGATCCCGGCATGTAGCTCAGTGAGAGGCCTCCTTCGGCCGGCCGGTGGCTGGAAGTCTCTGTGTGAGTCTCCCCCGGGGGTGAGAGGGCGCTGTGTTTCTGTTTGCATCAGGCCCTGGTCCACGCAGGGCGCTCTGGGTGGACAAATGAAGGATCCACTCCAAGAGGCCTGGATGCTGTCAACAATGGACACATTGTGCCAGGGCCCGGGGACCCGGGGAGTCTACCAGAGGCATCTCAGAAGAAAAGCTTGGCCATCTTCCTCTGAAGAGAGAAGACCCTGGGGGCCCTATGGAGCTCAGAGTGGCCCGATGATCACTGATGATCCAGGAAGAAGATCAAGAATGCCTTTTTTTTTTAAGATCCTAAGCCTTTTATTTTAAGTGCACATAAAACTAAAGCTTATCAAATATGTCATCTAAGTATGATTGTTCTTTTCATCAGTGATCCCAATCCAAAGCAAAACAGCAGTGGAAAATGTGGAAAAAAGACGTCCGTGGAGGCTGATGTTCGGAGCATCAGAAGCCATGCAGGGGTTATCCAGGCTGGTTGTTGCTGGAGCCCCCGCAGTTTCCAGAGGGCCCCAGGAAAGCCGGGGGGAGGGGTTGCAGAGTGGCACCAGGAAAGATTTCAAGATCCGAACCACTCCAGAGGCCCCCTGAAAGGCAAGGCCTCTGCTGACCACACTCTGGTCACCAGCTCAGAGGAAGGCCAGAGAGTAGGAGCTGGATGGAAAACAGTTAAGAGCCACAGGCCTCGGGACGGGGACAGGGAGGGCCCAAGAATAGACCCTGGATGCCCCCACCCCCACCCCCGGTCCTCGTCTGGCCTCAGTGGACCTGTCTCATCAGGGAGTGGGGCAGGTGGTCACACAGGAGGCCGTGAAAGAAAGCAGACTGCTTCTTGGCGGTCTCCAGGTTGACCCTGGGCTCCCTGTGCTGGCCTGTGTCCACAGGAGTGACCCAGGGTGCCCGAGAGCCCCTTGGGGTGTGTGCCTCTTGAACCAAAGCTTTCCGGATGAAGTCCTTGGCCACTTCACTGGTCTGGCCGACGAGTTCTTCATCAAAGTCCTAATGCGCTGCTGGGATATTTGCCAGCATTTCTGCCCCCATGTCTCCCAGGGAAGGGGACGCTCCACTCAGGGGGACGTCGGTGATGACACTAAGGGTCCCCAGATTGGCCTCCAGCCCCAGGGGCTCATCAGTCACAATTTCTGGAGCAACACATTCCGGCAAAGATGTTCATAGACCCACCTTTGGGCTCCCTCCTATTTCGAGAGCCGGGCAACGCTGAATGTGTGGCCCGGGCAGGCTCTCGTCTAACAGCAGGGTTTGCCGGCTTCTTCGCCAGCCATGCAGCGCAAGAGCCCGCTGCCTGCATTTCCCTGAATGCCTCGGCCTGGCCTGTGGCCTTGTGAACTGTGGCCTCTTCCCTCTGCTGATTCCTGGCAACCCGGTGGAACTCTACACAAACGCCGCTTCCAGCTGATGGACAGCTCGCCAACGCTGCCCACGATTCTCCCGGGGCTGCCCAGTTCCTTGCCCCCACGCCTGTTATGGCAGATGCCACACGGACACCGCGCTGCATCGAGGAGACAAAGATCTACCTGTCTGTGTCTCCCTGCACATTAGCGCTTCTCGACTCCGTCTGCAGGTAAGAATACACGGGAACCTTTGTGACATACTAATGCCCAGACCCCACCCACAGAGATTTCCACTGGCCCAGGGGACGCCCAAGCGTAAAGAATTTGATAAGACCCTTGAAGTGATTCTAATGAGCAAGTTCCGAGGGAGAAAGATTTAAAGAGTTACAGGGGGGCAGGGAGAACAAGGACTGATGGTGATTACACAACTCATTTTAAAGGCGGTTCAGCCATTGTGTGGGTGGGTGGGTGGGGTCCTAAAATTGATTGTGGTAACGATTGTACAGCTCTTGATATGATTGAGCTATTGAATGCGGTGATGTGTGGATCGAGTGCCAATAACACTGCTAGAAACAACAACAACAAGAGTTTCCAGTGCTGGAGACCCTGAGAGTCCATCCTGTCCCCATCCCATAGGAATGCTTGTGTCCGAATCGACTGGGGAGCACGGGTTGGTTTGATTTTTGGAGACAGACCAGCACATTCAGAACAGAACCCGTTCTTCGTATTCAACGTAATGGTCCGTCAACACGGTGCTTGGAGCCTAATGAGTGCATGATAGAGAGGAAGTTCAACTCCAATCTCTCCCAACTCCCCACCCTGCACTCTGTACTGTCCTGACTGTGGGTCACCCTGTCCCCATAGTTTTCCCTCCTTACTGAGCACTGAGACCCGCTGCTAACCACCCAAAAGAGGAAGGGGCCTTCCTTTGTAAGTATGAGGAGACTGGATTGGGGAGCAAGTAGGGCTCGCTCCCTGCTGCACACTGAGCTTCCAGATCAGACCAGTCTGTGTGTGCTGCGTAACAGCCATGTCTCTTAGTTGACAGAGTCAGGAACAGAGTCCTAGCTCCCAGATGATGACTCATCATGGCACTTTGAATGTATGCCGCTTTCCACAGTCCTAGCGGCAGGCTCCTGAAAGGACTCACTATACTTCTTCTGAGTCTCCCAATCCAGGCCTTTGACCGAATCCCCCACCCCAGTTATCATTATGGTAAACCAAGACTTTGTAACCTCAGCTCTGCTCCGAGTTCTCTTCACCCACTGTGCCTGAACCTATTTGAACCGGTTCAAAACCTGGTGAAATGCACAGCATACTGAGAGCATTTTTGCTTCTCCTCCTGGAGAACTGGGTGGTGCCTGGCTTCCATCACTGAATGGTGCCATCAAAGATTCCACAGGAGAATCCCAATCCATCAAAAGGGAGAAATGTGGAACAGAACTGCAAATCTGCCTGAAATCTAATCTTCCTGGAGTCGTTGACATTGGACCACTCACAGAACGATTGTCCTGAGATAATGTGTGAAGCTTCAGCCACAAATGTCCCCCGGAAGTCACCTTTAAACCAAACAATAGGTCAGCTTCACCCGTGGAGAAGGTCTGCCTGGAGCAGTGTTCGCAGGTGAGGACTCTGTACAGGATTCAGGGGGCAGCCACTCAGAGACTAGAGAGATAAGGCACGGCACAGCGACTTCCCGTGACCGGGGTAGAAACGGCTGGTGGTGAATATTCTCAGCAACCAAAAGAACGAGTTAAAAACAAAACAAAACAAAAAAGGTTGTTTCCCTCTCCTGCTTGAGAGCAGCTGCCCCTATCTTATCTGACTTCGTGGACACACATGAGTCTGAGAAATGGCCCCGTTGACATCCTGAGGATGAGTCAGTGTTTTGTACATCTCCCTAGGTGACATCATTCAGTATCCTGCCATCCGGTCTGGGTCTGGCCCCCATGACACTCTTCAACCTGCTGTCCAAAGGTCACCCGGTGCTCGCGTCATCGGCACGCGCCCTGTGCAGTCAGTCACCCGGGCCCTCGCAGGTAGATGTGCTGTGAACCTTCTTGACAGCTTTCATACCCGGGGCCCAGAATTTTCACTTTTCACAAAGCCCCGCCAATGACATGGGCCAGTCCTGGTCACCGTCATCTCCGTACCCGGCAATGTGCTCCTTCTCAGCAGTGTTCCAGCGTCTGAGACTTCCGCCTCTCTTAAGAGAGTCCTCTCGGGTCTGCGGGACATCCTGTCTCCCTTCTCCTCTTCCTCTCTGACCTACTGGGCACAGTGCAGAGGTTGATGCAATGGTCAAAGAGCAAGAAAGCCAGGGTCCTGGCAAGGGCAGCATAAAGGCAGAGGCGGAGGAGAGGCCTGGCATGGCGTAAGAGGGGGTTAGAGAACAAATCAGTCAGGCCACTGACTCACTGTGTAGCCCTGGTGATATTCCTTCCCTAGGCCTCAGTTTACACTCTAAGAGGGTCGGACTAGACTAGATAGAGGTCGTCTCAAAGAGCTATTCCAGCCCCGTCATCCCTTGTGACGCTTAGTCCCAGTGCCAAACTGTCAAGGGTGCAGGTAGGATGGTGAGGTGCCACAAGAGACTGAGTTATGCGGTGGTCAAGGCAGTGGGTGGTTGGGCCTAAAAGTCAAGGGTGCTGGAGAGGATAAGGTAAGGAAGGAATGAGTCATGTACAGGAGTGTTAGCAGCAACCCTTCCTTGTCAGTCCTCCTCCTACAGAGCACAGAAAGGAAAAACCTGAGGGGACAGCCAGATGAATGGGCATAACATAGCTCATCAAAACAAGGGCTGGCACACTTTGGTAAACAGCATCTGGGGCATGAAAGGCTGATCAGCTACGTTACAGCTGTTCATCTCTTTCTGTCTGGAGCAGAGGAGAGCCCAGCAAATCAGAGACTCAGGATGCAGTAGTCCACGGGATGAATGCCTCACATGCACCACAGCCCCCTCCAGCTTGAGACCAGAAGCACTAGATGGTGCCCTGCTACCACTACCAGGCATTCTGACCAGGTACACAGAGCAGGCCACCTAACACAGGAGGAAATGTGCAACAACGAACTAACCTTACTGGACTGATAAGCCCTAGGAAAATCCATGACACTATTGCCCTACGACAACCTTTTAACACAGGACTGCAGCCACTCCCAGAGGCCACCTTTCAGCTTGTTGTTGTTGTTTGGTGCTAGTGAGTCAGTTCTGACCCATCATGACCCAGTACCGACAGAACAAAATATTGCACAGTCCTGCGCCATCGTGCAACTGGCCTATTAAAACAAAAAATCACAGGGATGTGCTCCTCAGAGCAACCAACTCCCCGGGACCAATGTGTGCCCCAAACCAAGATCAGAAGGCAAGGCAAGGAGGGGTAGGGAGACTAGAGGGGTGGAGATGGAAGAGCAGTGTGGGAGTGGGAGTGTGCCGACATCGTGGGGGCAACAAGGATGCTATGGAAATGTTTTCATATAAATTATTGAATCGGGAACTAATTTCCTTTGTGAACTTTCACCCCCAAACACAGTAAAATGTCCAAAAGAATCCATGAGGCTGACCCGGGTGCTGCTCTCTTACAGGAAGGTCAGAGCCCGTTCCGGAAGATAACAATCGAGAGCCTTTCGCCATCTGCACCTCGCGCAACCCTCAACCGCCAAGGCATCGGGCTCTGTATTTGCACGCACAGCCAAGAGCGCTCAGTGGGGTGGCTGGGGTGCCCAAAGCCACCCCTTCCGGCTTCAAATCCTTTCTTCCCACGGCTCAGTGCGGGTCAGGGAACAGTCTGCAAATGAGTGGCAAAGTGTGATCAGGAAGCCTGAGAAATAAGATGTCTCCGTCTCCAGGCCCCCCTCCTCTTATCGCCCGGTATGCAGGACAGTACCACCTTGGGCGTCCATGGGAAACTCAGACTTCAGGCCCCTTGAAGAAGCCCTTCTGGTCCTGCGAGGGCGGGGGGGAGTGATGAGTGAGTGAGTGTGTCAGTTAGTGTGTGAGTGGGTGAGTGAGTGAATGAGTGTCAGTGAGTGGGTAAGTGGGTGAATGAGTGTGTGCGTGGTGTAAGTGAAGGAGTGAGTGTAGGAGTGAGTGAGTGAGTGAGTGAATGAGTGAGTTAGTGAATGAATATATGAGTATGTGTGTAAATGAGTGTGTGTGAGTGTGTGAGAGAGTGAGTGAGTGTGTGAGTGAGTTAGTGAGAGAGTATGTGTGTGAATGAATGTGTGAATGAGTGTGAGTGAGTGAGTATATATGTGAGTGAGTATGTGTGTGAGTGAGTGTGAATTAGTGTGTGAGTTAGAGAGTGAGTGTGTGAGAGAGTGAGTATGTGTGTGTGAGTGTGTGAGTAAGTGAGAGTGTGTGAGTGTGAGTGAATGAGTATGTGTGTGTGAGTATGTGTGTGTGAGTGTGTGAGAGAGAGAGTGAGTGAGAGTGTGTGTGTGAGTGTGTGAGTGAATGAGTATGTGTGTGTGAGTGAGTGTGTGAGAGTGAATGAGTGAGTGCGTGAGTGAGTAAGTGAGAGAGTGAGTGTGTGAGTGTGTGAGTGAGTGAGTATGTGTGTGAACGGGTATGTGAGTGAGTGAGTGAGTGAGTGTGTGAGTGAGTGAGTAAGTGAGAGTGTGTGTGTGAGTGAGTGCGTGAGTGAGTGAATGAGTATGTGTGTGAACGGGTATGTGAGTGAGTGAGTAAGTGAGAGAGTGAGTGTGTGAGTGTGTGAGTGAGTGAGTAAGTGAGAGTGTGTGTGTGAGTGAGTGCGTGAGTGAGTGAATGAGTATGTGTGTGAACGGGTATGTGAGTGAGTGAGTAAGTGAGAGAGTGAGTGTGTGAGTGTGTGAGTGAGTGAGTAAGTGAGAGTGTGTGTGTGAGTGAGTGCGTGAGTGAGTGAATGAGTATGTGTGTGTGAATGAGTGTGTGAGAGTGAATGAGTGAGTGCGTGAGTGAGAGAGTGTGTGGGTATCAACAACAGCGGTGAACAAACAAAAGTTGGACCACAGCGCCCCCTGGCAGGGAGAGTACCGGCCACCCCATGAGAAAGGTGGGGTGAGAAAGGAGGGAGACACCATTTCCAAGGCAAAGGTCTGCTCACCATTGGAGAAGGTGCCACAGACACCATGGAAGAGCAGAGGAGAGTGGAGGGGGCACTGGAGTTGGGGGACAAAGGTCACAGGAGGCAAGGGCACGGCACAGGGCCAGGCCAGTTGTGTCCTACCCCTGAAGGCCTATCAAGCAGAGATCAAGGGAGAGGGTTGGCGGTGTGTCTGCCTCAGCCCTGCTTAGAGGGACGATGGAAGAAGCCTCACCAGGGTCTCGAGGGAAAATGGGGTCAGCATGGTCTCCCCACGACTGTTATCAGATACTGGCATCTGCCCTCCCTTGGCATCGCTGGCCAGGCCACGGCTCAGCTATCTGACACCTGGCCCCAGAGTCATATGCCAGGAAACCCAACTCTCCTGAGCCCCAACTTCCAGCAGCCCAGCAAGCAGGGTTTCTGGAGGAGGAAGCGGGTCTCCTGAGGCACGCTTCAGGGAGGGATCTCCCTTCATCAGCAGGGGTGAGAGGCTGGCAGGAGGGGGAGAGGATGGGGGAGGGTATACTGGGGCAGGCAGAGGGCAGGTGCCCCAGGAAAGGGGATGCTAGGCATAGAGGCTGGGGGGCTAAGGTGCATCCTGTCCAGTGACTGCCCTCCTCCCGATCTCTTTGTCCCCTCTGCCTGTCTGGCCAGGAACGCTGTGGGAAGGGGACTATTCCCACGACAGACCTCAAGCCCTGAGAGGCAGAAAGTTAACTAAAGCCCCAGACCCAGAATGGCCGGCAGGGCCTTGGTCCACAGGTCAAGGTCAAGACCCAGAGGGGTCTCGGCACCAGAGGATCCCTTTATGAAGGGTCCTCCTGGGGGGGTCCTAGGCCAGGAACCCAAGGGGGCACTGGTGCCTGAGAAAGCCCCCGAAGAAGGGGCCCAGCCTAAGGGATGCCTGAGAGAGGGCTGGGGAGAGGAGACCCACTCGGGGATGGCATTCTCTTTGCTCACTCTTCCTCTCGGGGGCCTTTTCTTCCCCAGGTTCTACTCCACTCCAGGACGATGCCAACCTATGGCCACGCTCCCAATACTCGGTCACCTCCTGCCCCTCCTGCTGGTGATAGGCACACGGGGCACTGCGCCCAGCCCCCAGTCAGCTCCCCAGGGATGCTACAGGGCAGAGGAGGCTGGTGAGCGGACGTTCCGTTGCAGCCAGGCAGGGCTGAGCGCCGTGCCCTCTGGCATTCCCAATGACACCCGAAAGCTCTACCTGGATGCCAACCAGCTGGCATCGGTGCCAGCCGGTGCCTTCCAGCACCTGCTTGTCTTAGAGGAGCTGGATCTGTCCCATAATGTCATTGCCCACCTCTCAGGGGCCTCCTTCCAGGGTCTGGCGGGCACACTGCGCCACCTCGATCTCTCTGCCAACCAGCTGGCATGGGTGCCCCTGGAGGCCTTCATTGGGCTGCAGGTCCAAGTGAACCTGTCCGCCAACCCGTGGCACTGTGACTGCGCCCTCCAGGAGGTGCTGAGGAGGGTGAGGCTCATGCCCGGCACGGCGACAGGCATCGTGTGTGGCCCCGGCGCGCGGTCAGATCTCGTGGGACAGGAGTTCTTGCCACTGGCCGAGGAGGAAGAGCTGTGTGGGCCGGGGCCAGGTGGAACCCAGCGGAGCACCGACGTGGCTCTGCTGGTCACCATGGGGGGCTGGCTCGTGCTGGTGGTGGCCTACCTGGCCCACTACGTGTGGCAGAACCGAGATGAGGCCCGGCGCCCCCAGAAGCCGGCCGCGACACTGCCCGTTCGCTCAGAGGACTCGTCCACTCTCAGCACAGTAATCTGATGGTCAGGGAACAGGCCCCCTGGCCCCAAAGTCCACCCTCCTATCCCTCTGCGATCTCCTTGCCCTGAGTCTTCTGCTATGTCACCCCAACCCCCTCTCCTGCCTTTGTCTCCTTTAAATAACTGATCTCACACCAGGGCCATTGTGCCTGGACTGTGCTACACCCAGCGCACACCAAGCTCCCGAGTCCCCAGACCTGGAGGGGCAGCAGACCCTCCTGGAGAGAATGATGGCGAGGGGAGGAGGGAGCTGTGGAGCACTGAGGAGGGAGCCTCCACCCCGCCGAGGGTGACCACAACATAGCCGACACACTGAAGGCCTTTGAACTGACTCTTAAGCAGTGCAGAGGGCAGAAAAGAGGGACGAGTGCAGAGGCCAGGAGAGTGGGAACAACGGGCAGGACCTGCCACAGTGTGGGGATAGAGGAACCAACTGTGGTGGGAGAATGGGGCGACTGAGCTAGGGTGCCACCAGAAAGGTGAGGTGTGGCCTTGTGGGTGCCTCCTTGCTTCCCCTCTGTCCCCCTGCCTCCACGGAGAGCTGCCACACCCTCACAATACCTTCCTGCCCCCCCCCGACTCCTCTCCTGGTGCCCTCTAGAGGAGACCCCCTAGTTCAGGGCTTCTTGACAATACCCCATCTCTCTTTGTGTCCTCTTGATATATTGAAGAGCTCCCTGAGTGCCCATCCCTTGGGGGGAAGTGATCTCCTCCTGACCGATCTGGGGAGTGGTGACCCCCCAGAACTGCATTGAACAACCCAATAAAGTCACCTCCGTGAACGTTGATCCCTTCGTCATTGGTCATTTTCTTGAACTTGTGCGACCTCGTAGCAAGAAGGGGTGGGAGGGGTGTTGGACTCTCCCTCTCCTCCTCCATCACCCCTGGTTGGGGGCGGGGGTGCTGGGGGTGCCTGCTGTCTGGATGTGGAGTTCAAGTACAAGAGAAGCCAGGGCCCGCCATTCATAGAAAGGGGTGGGAGCGGGAGGGGGTGTGGTGGGAGGACAAATAGGGAGGGAAGCATGAACATCCAGACATCTTGACATCGTTCCCTTGCTCTCCAGCCTGCTGGCCCAGGCAGCCTCTCTTGGACCGGGGGAGCAGGAGAGGGGTGTAAGAGGCACAGGGCAGCTGCTGCCCTCTTGACAACCTGCCCTTTCACTCTCTGGGAGTCTGAACAGGATGTGGGAAGGACCCCATGGTCACAAAAGAATTCTGGAGGTGGGAGGGGAGACTGCATTGGTTGAAGGAGAACGTTACATGAGATCTCTCTGTACTCCAATCAGCGTCTCAAGCAGGGACACACACCTGCAGGTGGACCCGCCCACCACCACGTGGTTTCCATGGAGAGCTTCTTTGGAGAAGCTCATCAGAGTCTCCATAGAAAGTGGAGATAAGAACCACTCAGTCGGGCTCCACCCAGCCTGGGGCAGAGGTCTGTGGGTGGACTCCCAAGAAGTGGTAGGGAGGAGTCTAAGGCTTCCCTTGGACTCTCGGCCCCATCCCACTTTCTTGACTGCTTCCCAGCTGCTCCCCCACACGACACCTTCCACTGCGTGCCCCCTCTGATCCCTGAGGCCACGCCTTCTCCCCCTCCTCTCCAATTTGAGTTCTCTGGTATACAGAAAGCCTACCTCAATCCTCTGCTCTCAACATACATGGGCTTCCCACCTCTAGGGATGGAGGCGCAGAGACAAGGGAAAGGACTCGAGGGGGAAGTTTCATGTGGCAACTTTGACACACATACCCCAGTCACACCCCAGCCTGGGCCTTAGACTCCAGCCCCATCCCTATCAAAGTCCCCATCATCCCTCCCAGAGACTCTCAGCGTCTGCCCCACTCTGCTTACCCGCCCTCTACTGGAATCCGGTTGAGACACATCACCTGGGGATCTGGGAAACAGACACACCTTTGGGAGAGGGGCGGAGGGGGACAGGAGGCGGTGCCCCCCACCCCTCACTGGTGCCCGGGAAATCCTGGAGCCTCCTTGGGCCCCCTGCCATCTGAGCAGCAGAGGTCACGCTACAAATCTGCAGGGAGCTGCTTGCCCATCTCTGATACCCAGTCCCGGTTCTCAGAGGTGAGTTCCGGGTGGGAAAGGGTCCAGTCTGTTCAGCTTGGACTGGAGTTCAGACGGGAAGGACTCTGGAGAATGGAGAGCAAGGGGCCCACCAGTCATCCCCAAGGCCTCCTTGCTCGCCCTGGGAGAGGGAGGAGAGTAGGGAGTAAGTAGAGGTGGGAGTTAGGGGCGGGGGTGGGGGTCTTTGCACTGCCTAGGAAGAGACCCCTGCACCACAGCCAACAGAAGTCTCTGAGTTAGGAGTTCTGTGAGAAGCTGGAGCTCCAGCTCCCCGCCCCCCAACTCCAAGTGAAGCTGAGTGTTCTCTGCACACCCTAACTCTAGACGGGCTTGTCCATCCCCTGGGCAGGCAGGGGCAGGGGGGCGGGGATGACTTCCACCCTTGCCTCAGCTCAGTCAGAGATCCTGGGACCCGTGACCCAAGCAACCACCCAGGCCCTGGTGAAGAAGCTGGATCCTGAGGGGCCCTCATCCCAGTGAACTGCCCCATGGGTTGTGGGCCGGCCTGCTGCAGAAGAAAAGAAAGAGTCCGTTCCTCTGGGGGATCGAATACATGGAGACTGGAGTCGCCCTCCAGGATGTGCTGAATCAGCCAGAAAAATGCCAGGGACTAAGAGAGCCAGGCCAGGTTCCTGGTCCACCTCTGAGGCAAGAGACCGGCACACACGCCCCAAACCTGTGAGCCCTAGCTGCATCCACTGGTGGCATCCCTCAGACATGGGACTGGGGGTGGGGAGCGGGGGGCAGGGAGCGGGGACAAGAGAGGTTCCTCACCCCTTGCATATCAGCTGCTTCTTGCACAACAGAGCAGAGGCCAGTGGGGTCAGAGAAAGCAGACATCAGCCCTGGGAAGTCTCCAGTCTGATAGAAGAGACCTGAACCGAGCTCTCAGGGAATGCCTAGACTCGTGAGAAAAATAAGATACCTTCCTTTACACCCCCATCCAGGGGGATGAACGACAGAAACCAGAGGGGGAGACAGTGGTCGGCCTGAGATTTGAAAATTATGAACAATCTATAAATTATCAAGGGGCCATGAGGGATGGGGGAGGAAGGGGGGGAGAGGAGCTGATCCCAAGGGCTCAATGGAAAGTAAATGTCTAGAAAAGAGTGATGGAATCTATGTACAAATATGTCGGATACAATTGATGTCTGGATGGTAATAAGAATTGTAATATCCCCCAATAAAATGATCTAAAAAAAAGAGATCCTTCTTCTTTGGGGAGTTCCCAGCTGGATGAGACCAAGACATCCGCCAAACCCAAAGAATTAAGCTACAAAGCCTACCCTTCTTCACCGAAAGAGTCACGTGCACACTGAGAACTGGAGTTGAGGAGCAGGTAAGGAAAGAACCCTTTCTTGTCTTGGGGTCTCGGCAGGTGACTGAAGAAACGTCTGCATCAGAAACAAATGCAGTTCAGCCAGCTTGTTGGAGCTGCTGGCCCTGGGTCGGCCGCCCAGCGTGTAACCTACAGCAACACACACACACACACACGCCTCCGTGCTGCCAAAACAGATGCTCCCACCAGCCTACTCATCCATCAGACAGCCGCCCATTGAGGCCCTAGTAGGGGCCAGGCCCTGCTACGATCATAAAACCGGACGGGCTAGAGTCACAGCCCAGGGTGACAACGGTGTGCACGGGAGCGGAGCACTCCCTGAGGGGGGCGGGGGATTGAAGGGCAGCATCTAAAGCAAGCGAAGACTAAGGTTCATGGACAAGGGGCTTCACCAAGGTCCTGGAAAAGTGGAAGTAAAAGAGAACAGAATTTCCCCACAAACGTTTTGAAGCACTCCCGGGGCACCCACCGCGTGCTCTTGCTCCACACCTCCTTATGGTTGTTGGCAAGCTCCGGTTTCCACCTGTAAGACGGAGGAGAACCGGTGCGTTTCAACTGAAACGAAAAGGCATAGGACAGTCACCATTTCTGATACCACGTGCGACAGCTGTGGAGACAAGCGACGGACCAACGTATGTACAAGAACTCAAAAGCGGGCCCTTGAATGTGTCCTCCGTGGTCCTCCAGGGCCACATGGTCCTCCTCCCCACCCCCCACCTCCGAGAGGCCCTGTGGGCGTTGGCAAGATAGGGAATCTCTATCACGGTGACTTTGGGTCATCTGCAAAAAGGGCTGGCTGTCCAGCGTCCCCTCTCAGGTGACACCAGGAAGCGCTTCCTGAACTAAGTATCGCGGGACAATGACCGCTAGAAAGTGCTGGCTAGGCCTGGCTGACCCTGGGGCCCTTCAGCTCCCTGATGTCCCATTGAAGATGGTTCAGGGCTGCTGACCCTCGGCCTCAAGATATCCTGGTTCTTCTCCCCCTTGTCCCTCTGACCCGTCTATGTTCTCAGCACCCATCTGCCCGGAGGCCCCTGGGGTTCTATTCTCCCATTCAACACGCATTGCTGCGCACAAGACAATGACCACCTTCCCCTCGGACAACATGAAAACCACTTCAGTGTTCCTTATGGATACTAGCATCTGAAGTCAGAGCTCCATTCACACTGACTTGGGCGTCCAGGGCCATGTGTCACGCCAAGTCCACCAGGGAAGTGGCCTGCAAGTTGGACAAGCACAAAGGTGTCTGTCCCATAGAGCCAAGCCGAGACTGAGATGACATGGGAGGCTTCAGCAAAGGCAGGGTGACACGGAGTGTGGCCTTAAGGCTCCCAGTGAATGTTTCCATCACCAGTGAGGGCCACAGTCAGAAGCGCCTGGCCATCCAGAGCTCAGCATTGGGAGACATCTGGAAACCTAAGGACGAGGGAGGCGGCAGGAGGGGTTGGGAGGGAGGCAGGATGCGGGACCCCACCAGGGCCATGTCACCACCCCAGAGCAGCACAGGCGGTTGGAATGGACAAAGAGCTTCAGTTTACAAGAAGGGCAGTGAGTTGAATGGGATCATGTCCCTCTAAGTCAGGGCTTCTGCATTTTTTTTCCACCCCTGACCCCTTTCTGCCAGAGAAATTTGCAATTCAGGCAAGCATTGCCCTCAAGAAGCTTTTCAAGTCAAAGATGTACACAGAGGAAAAGCGAGAAGGAGGAGGGAGGTGCAGGGAGGAAGAGGGGCCCAGAGGTGCAGCTGAGGGGCTCTGGCAGGGAGGGAAGAGGGTCCAACCCACTTCAACCCTCCCCTTGGAGCCAGCCCCCCTCCCCACCCCAGGAAGCAGAAGACTCCAGAACTGCCATTCCTGCAGAAGCTGTGAAACCCTGGGGAGAACCTGGACCTGGTGAGGGACAGAGGCCATGAACGCCCTGAAGGAAGCCTCCCTGGGGAGGAGCGGCAAGGCTGAAGGGAACATCACACCCTTCCTCACGGCTCTGGGGCTCAAGGCTAGGAACACTCCCATCCATGCACACCCCTGCCCCCCACTCCCACTTCCCCAAGCCCTGATTCTTCCCCCACACCCTGGCCCATCCCATGCCTGTCCTCCACATTCCCTAAGAAGAGCACCCTCAGCTTTTCTGAGGACAGCTCCACCCAGTCTCTCCTCACAGGGGTCCCGTGGGAGATGGTCGTCCCCATGCCATAGTGTTCCAGAAGCTCCTTCAGAGAAGGGCAAGGACACCAGTCACTTGGTGGCAACCCTGTCAGCAAAACCCATGTGTCCCGCCCCCACCCACAGCGGGTGTGCTCTCCTCTCAGATCCACTGCTGCCAGAGTCCTCTCACCCTCAGCAGGGTTTTCCCTCCACCCCCTCGCACATGGGCGGTAGGGGGGTCTTTAATTGTATCTCCTTTCCTGGGGCTACCTCAGTTCCCACCAGGGTGTCACACTGCAGCCCCTGTCCTCAGGCAGCTGATCATCACGGAGGACAGCTGGGGTGCGCCAGGGCCAGGTGGGAGGTGAGGGAGAGGATGAGGAATAGGTGTCCCGGGTCAGGTCCCACATCTCACACCCCGGGACTTTGGATCCAAGTTGAAATGGGGGAGGTTAGGCTCTTCCACTACTGTTCAGGTCCTGTCCCCCCTCCCAAATCTGCCTCTGACCCCAGAGCCCTCAGACCCCTACTTCACAGCCCCTCTGTATCTAAGGCTTGCAGCTCCCCACAAGCCACCCTGCATGTAGGCAGGGAAGCAGGGACGTCAGGAAGAGAAGGATGACACCCCTTGATCCGGTCTTCCAAGGTTTGCAAAGCTGAGGCCCTCTCCCCACTCCCTGCCCCACCATGAGGGGCGCTGGAGGAGGACTGAGAAAGCCTTGGACTATTGGAGGGGGCACCAAAAGGAACTGGTCACGTCAGAACCCCGAGACCAGAGCATGAAGTGAGGGAGTAGGGGGGACGCCATGCCGAGGGGTTCTTCAGACTCCCGCCAAATCTCAGAAGCTGCGGGAGCTGGGGAGCGCGGTGAGGGCGGGGCTACGGGGTCTGGGGGCGGGGCCGCGGGCGGGGCGGAAGCGGTGTTGGAGATGCCTGCAGGGTACTGGGTGGGCCAAGGGACCCAGGGGACGGGGTGGAGTTGGGGAGAGAGGGCAGGATTAGAGTAGTGAGGACTGGACACGTGCGCTGCGCGACGTCCAGGTGGAGAATTGCAAGACTACGGGCGGGGGGCGGGGCGGGGCTTACGGCGACTGGGGGCGGGGTTTGAATAATCCCGGGGCGGGGACCAGGAGCTGGGGCGGGGCTGTTGGGCTGGAGGGGGCGGGGCTTCAGCGGGCTTGACCACCTGAAGAGCTCTGCCAGGCGGCGGGAGGATTCTAAGCCCTTGTCTCACAGGGAACTTCTAATTGGGGAGCCCTGGCCCGGCTTCCTCGGGGCGCTCCCTGTCCCTCTGACCACAGGAGGCGCTGATCACTTCCATCTCTTTACCCGGTGGATCAGGCTACCGGAGGCTTCGGGCAAACTCAGACCCACGCTGGCGGGCTCTGCGAGGCAGCTGGGGCAGCCCCTGATGTGAAAGGCCCACTGGGTTAGGACCGATGGTACCGAGCTTCTTGCAGACAGCGATAGCGGAGCATTAAGCCACGTCTGTGCTTCGCAACTTACTCACCGGGATGCCAGTCAGTCCCAAGCTCCAGACCTTTGCAGAGGGCCAACCCGCCAACCCTGCTGTCCCCTCCTCTAAGGGACCGCCGCGAGGTACAAGCCCACCTGTTCCTGTTGCTGTGTGCCATCGAGTTGATCCCGACTCGTAGCGACCCTATCGGACTGAGTAGGGCTTCTCAGACTGTCATCTTTACAGCTGCACCGAGCAGCTCACACCCAGCAGCACGGTGCAGGACCGGCCGTGTGTCCTGCTGTTGTACATAGGGCCACTCGGAGGCAAAACCAGCGCCTGCCAGACAACCACAGTCTTTCCCGGAGCAGGTCTGGTCCCCCACAGAGCTGCTGGTAGATTGGAAGCAGCTGCCAAGCACACAATGCATCACCAGGGCTCCTTGCAAACCTCCATACCCCACCCATTTTCCCCGGAAGAAGGTGGGGACAGCTCGGGGTAGGGGTGGGTGGGGGCTTGTAGTACCTTGCCTCCCAGAGGGAGAGTGGGCCTGACTCTGCAGCCCTCTCCCCGGGACCAAGTCTGTGGAGAAAGGGACCCTCCCCAACAGATGAAGCTGGTGAGGAGTCTCACGGAGGAGGCTGGGCACTGGGAGGGATCCTGGGACCCATCTAACTGGGTCCCTCCCTCAAATCCCAGATGAGAACTTTGAGGCTGGAGAGTCCTCAACAGATCTTCCATCTCCGTTTCCCCTGGGTTCTAGCATTGACAGGCCATACCTTCCAGGTGGGGGCACACTGAGATTTCATTCTTGCCGCAGACCACCTGTTGGGGGCTCCCGTCATGCCAAGCATCCCGTGATGCTCCCGTGATGCTGTGCAGGTGGTGGCCATCCTGGACCAGAGCTCCTTCCGTGAGGAGGTGGAGCCCCTCCAGCTCACCTGAGAGCTCTCAGAGGGCTTCTGGGGTGAGGAGCTGAAGGTGACCCTGGCTCTGGTGGGACTCTGCTGCCTGGATGCTCAAGTGATGGCTCCCTCTCTACGTGGCATCCAATGCCCGGCCAACACTCTGTGCCTTCCATGCTGTCCTCTCCATCTTTCGGGTGCTGGCTGACACCACCTGGCTTCCCAGCCACTTCGTGCACCAAGGATCCCCAGTCCTGATTGCATCTGGACTCAAAGCAACAGGGTGGGCAGGAGGGCTCGGGCTTCCAGTGCCCTTGCATGCAGGCATGGAAGGCTCCATCTCTCCAAGAGAAGAGCCCAGTCTCTCCGACAAGAATGTGGAGGCTCTGTCCCATGAAGAGGGCTTAGCAAGCACAGCCAGGAAGGAGAGCCACTTTTCCAGCAGTCCAGACGTCGCTGGAGCCCCAATGCCTCCTCCAGTCACACCTGCAGGGGCCCAGCGAGAGTCCAGGTGCTGCGAGGGCCTGACAGCCGACACCAGCCTCAGCTGACAGAAGCGTCTCTGAGTTTGAGCTGAGGACTGGCTGCAGCCTCCATGCTTGCCCCAGCCGAATGGGGAGGGAAACGGGCAGTGGATGGAGAGAGGCAAGGGGAGCTGACACATTGAATGTTGCTGCAGAGTTTGATGTGATCCGGGCTGAACATCAGCATCTGCTCAACCAGGTCCTGGGTTCCAAAGCTGATGGATTCAAACAAGGGAAAACCTCAACATTTTTACGATCCAAAAAAAGGCGTCTAAAATAGGGACAAACTTAAGGGCCCTCGTATTAAGCATAAACACACTATCAAACATAATGGGAGGGACTTCGCAGAAGAAAGAATAGATTGTTAGAATCTACCAAAATTAAGACACCTATATTCATCAAAAGACTTCATCAAAAGCGTAAAAGTTTTTGTTGTGTCCACTGACACATTGGACAAGGGACTGACCTCTCAAATTTGCAGAAAACTGCAACACCTCAACAAGAAAAAGACAGTCCGATGGGAACATAGACAAAGGACATGAACTGACAGCTCACCAAAGACGATGTCCAGGTGAGCACCAAATATATGAAGAAATGCTCACAATCACTAGCCAATCTGTGACGAGAAACCACCTCACACTGGCATTGACAACAAAGTTAAAAAGTAATAGAAAAATAAAACAGGAACTATCAAGTGCTGGAGAGGGTGCCGAGATGGGAGTCCTCTACACTGCTGATGGGGCTGTGACAATGTGTAACTACTTGGGTTTCCAAGGCAGGAGGGTAAGGGGAGGGGGGAGAGAGAGGAAGCAATAGGCTAGAGGGGAGACAGGTGAAGGGGGAGGTACTATGTCACAAGAGGGAGAAGAGCAATCAAAGGGGGGTATAGGGCAAGCCCCTGGGGATTTGACAATAGCTTACAGAAACACAAAATTATAATATAAACTCGATGAGATGAAGTATAAACCGCTATCCAATTCACAAGTAAAAGAATTTGTTTTGTTTTTGAAAGGGACTCTAGAAGACTTGTTCTGTTCCAAAAGGGGACTTCATGGAAATACAGTGCGCAATGTGCGATCCGTAACCCAAAGCTCCCTCCCTTCCAAAAAATAGCAGACCCAAGTCAATCCCGACTCATGGTGACCCTAGAAGGCAGACCAGAACTGCCCCTTTGGGTTGGTTTCCAAGGAGGGCCACTTGAACGAGAGTAGAAAACCTCCGCTTTCTCCTGCGGAGCAGCTGTGTTTTCCAACTACGAACTTTGTCTCCAGGGATCAAGCATACCTTCTCCAAAAAAAAACTCCCCTGTCCCTGTGAGTTTCAGCGACTGTGGCTCTTTGTGAGCGTAGAAAACCCTGTCTGCCCTACAGGGTAGCCGATGGTATCAAACCACTGACCTTGCAGATCAGAGGGACTTGTAACCACTATGCCACTAGCGCTCCTTCCTGCCTACCTAGTGAGCTGTAAAATAATGCCCTCCCCCGACAGCCATGCCCCCACTAGTGTTCACCCCTGACTAGTCCGTTTCCTTCTCTCGGAGAAGGGTTAGGGGTATGTCATGCAAGGGGTCACTCCCCCCAAGTGCCCCAGCCTGCTCAGTCCCCACAAAGTGGGCTTTGTATCCATGCCGCCCCCCCCCTTGCTGAGCGTTCTCCCTGCCCTCCTAACTCCCCGAGAACAGGCTCAGTAAGGAGCTTGTTCTCCTCCTTGCCTGGGTCACGGCTTCCTGCCCCCCTGAATTACACCAACCCACCCTTCTTCTCTTTCCTCCTAGAGCCCCTCCCAAGGGGAGAAACAGCATCATATGTTTTGAAAAAAGAAGGGTTCGGAAATATTTCCTTGCCTCAGCCTCTGTGCCTGTCTGCAGCGCACTCCCTGGGTCTGAGAGCCGCGATGGTTCCCAGACATCACGGGGCTGGGGCTTTCTCCACCTGTTCAATTCCCCTGCCCAGCCCACCTCTCCCATCAACCACACAAAATTCCCAGACTTGGTCTGCCATTCAGGAGTGATTACCACCATGACCTAACCCTCAGTGACCACCAGAGGGCACGAGAGAGCAAAGCCCAGTTGCCCGGAAGCACCGGCTGGACTCCAATTCCCAGGCATCAGCCTCCTCTTGTGAAATTGCTTTTAATTGACCGAAAGAATTGTCATGTGTTAGTCTAATTTAAGCCTCTTCTAGCACACTTTAAATTCTATCCCAGGTGTCCCTGAACGTGAGCTAGACTAAGAGAAGAGTACCAGGGGGTGGGGACCTCCTGGGTCTGAGGAGGGAGGAGCAGCATGGGGCCAAGCCTGGGTACCGCTATTTCCCATCCAAAGCCACGGAAGGACAAGGCCAGGCTGGCCCTGGTCAACCATCTAGTGACCTCAGTCTGGCTGACTCCACAAGCCCTGTGTCTTCGCTCCGCTTTAGACCACAAAGGCCCTTTTGTGTCTGGGGGACCACTAAGCGGGTTGGGAAGCACTCCTCTCCAGGTCCGTGGCACACGGGCTGGACTGGACAGCATGGTGGCCTGCAGTCAGGGGACATGGCGAGCTGGTCCGCAGAGCCGTGGGCAGCAGTATGGCCCCGGGAGCAGCAGCTGCAGGGCCACAGCGATGTCACAACCCTGTGCTCCTTTGTGATTGTCCTCCTTCAGTCCCATGAAGTCCACTCTGACTCTGTGACCCCATGTGGGTTAGTTTGGGTACTGTAGAGAAACAAATCCACAGAAAGTCATATGTATAAGAGAGAGTTGTATCTAAAGATTAAGTGTGCATCAAGAAAACATCCCAACCCAGTGCTGCCCAAACTCACAAGTCCAACATTAGCCGATATGTCCAACATGAATCCACAAAGTCCTCCTCCATCTCACAAAACAGACGCAATGATGCCAACTGCAGGAGGAAAGCCAAGTCAGTGAATGTGTAAGCATCTCAGCGCCGGCAGGGGTCTCCACATGGGTGCTCCAGCACCCAAGGCTGCATCGGGGTAGGTCCATGCGGCTTCTCCTAAGGGATATCTTGCAGGAAGTGAGCCTTGCCAGCTGAAACAGGGAACTGGCTAAGGCAGCTGCACCCTGGTCCGACCATCAGAGAGCAAGATACCCGAGAACTAGACAGGCGAGGCTCACTGAGCCATTTATTCCTCCGCCCTTCAATTAACCCCACATGTGTTTATCAGCCAGGTTGGCACAATAACTAACTACATCACCACGTGACAGAGCAGAGCCGCCCCGCAGCGTTTCCTCGACTGGCATCTCTTCTTCCACATAACCTCTGGGTGCACTCCAACTGCCAACACCAATCAAGCAACTCCGTGCTTAGCCATTGTGCCACCTGTGAATCAGACGGGCCCCGATGGCAACGGGTGTTTGATTCTGAGATACGGATGCCCAGGGAGAACAGAGAGAGATAAAAAGAAGCAGATTTTTGCTGGCATGTGCGCCCGTGGCAGGGCGAAATAACTAATGTAAGGTGACCAGATTTTCACATTGGTAAAGCGGGACACCATTGATAAAACTCATATCCTGGCGAAATAGCCACATGGCAGCCGAAAACCAGATACCCTACCTTGTCGTGCATTCTTTCCAAAAAGCAGGACTTTTTGAAAACGCCGCAGGACGCGGGAAAAACTGCTCAAAAGCGGGACGTCTGGTCACCTTAAACCAATGACAACCACACTCCCCCACCCCCAGCACCGGGCCCCCCCTCTGCCCCTTCTATGGGGGAGGACTGTGTGGTTAAGGTCATGGTTAAGGGCTAGAAGAACTGAGGGAAAAGAAGTAGTAGGTTGTCGGGCAGAAGGACATGGGCAGGTGAGGACACACATACAGAGAATCGGCAGGGACTGGGTTTCCTTTACCGCTTCTCTTTTTCACACTAGAGACGAGAGACTTGGGAGCCCTGGTGGTGGGGTTGGTTACACATCCGGCTGCTCGCCTCAAGGTCGGTCGTTCGAAACCACCAGCAGCTCCTTGTGGGGGGAAACGAGGGTCGTTACTGCCATCAAGAGTTACAGTCTCAGAAGCCGCAAGGACTGTCCTCCCTGTCCCCTGTCTGCTCGGGTCGGCACCAGCGGGATGGCAGAGGCGGCGAGTCTGAGCCCATGCTACATGGACCTTGGGGACAATGGAGGGCCATGATGGCTCTGGGGAGTTTTGCCAAATGTCGCCGACCCTCCATGAAAGCTCTTGGTCCGTCCATGGCTGGGAGGGTCTGTTTGTACTTCTTTGGGATGAGTCATGATGCTGAAGCGCCTCAGATGCGAGCAGGTCTATCCAGGTCACAGCCCACATGTCCCGGGTTAAAGAGCTTTGCTTGTAAATGTCTTCATTGATCATCTGGAGCCTGGATCTAGACAATCCAAAGAGTCCCCTTTGAAAGTCCTCCGGGGCGGAACCTCAGAGGAGAGCAGAAGCTGATGGCCTGCCGTGAGGGCTGAGTTCCCCATGCATCCGGGACTTTTCCAAGGGTCTCCCGGCATCTAAAGTCCCGGGGTGACTCGAACTGTTAATGTCACCAGTTGTTAACTGAGAGGCTGCCTGTTGGGGCCCCCAGAGGCATGTGGGCAGACAGTGCCTGGGGATCTCCTTCGAGAAGATCAGCCAGTGAAAGGCTGTGTTACGCAGTTCTCTGACATGCACCAGGGCGGCACGGGATGGAAGTGCACTGGCTCGGGTTGTGCCTGTGTGTCAATGTGCAAAGGTGACATTCCACAGAGAGCAGAGGCGCTGGACACAAAAACAGGAAGCCCTTGACGTGTCTCCATGCCTGCCTCCACAAACACCAGGGCGGTGTGGGTGCAGGGGAGGTGGGGACTCACAGATAGGCATGACGCAGAAGGATGGAGGACCACCTTCCAGCGACTCTGCTCTCCCAGTGAGCCTCTGGGGACACACGGGATTTCTGGTTCCCTTGGTTCATCCCGCAGCCGGGATGTGTCCCGATGACCAAGACCATCAATGAACAGGATGTCTCCCCTCATCACACACCCCACACATGTTATATCCCCCTCCACACACACACACCCTTCCCCCTGCCACTCTCTGCACCCCCTCCCAAAGTTGCCTTCACACCCCACCCCACCAGCCATCAAACCAACCTTTGGTTGCCACTTCTCTCTTGCTCTGGCTCCCCCCACCCACGCTGGCACCTGCCTGGCAGCTCCCCGCCCACCCCCTCAGTCCTGTAGGAGGCCAGGGCCCCGGGGCCGGGCAGGGCACACGGGGAACAGGTTGATGCTGTTCTCCGGGAAGTGTCCCAGAATGGGGGTGGGGTCACTGGGCAGGCTGGGTCCTTGGGAGCTCTACCCTTGCCCTGGCTGAGGATAAAGGGACAGTCGCTCTCCGCCTCCTGACGACCTGGGCCTGTGCATCTGAGATACCGCAGTTAGACAAGACCCGGCACCTCTCCCTGGTAAGAACTCCATCACAACAGAGGGGTGGGACAAGTGGCCAAATGGGGTAGACAGCTTGTTAGGGCTTGGGGAAGGGACAAGACAGGAAGACTAGGGAGAAGCCCACTCTGTCCACCCAAGTTCTTCCCAGGTGCACCTGGCTGGTTCCTGAGGCTGTCGCCCCATCCTGGCCCTCCCAGGAGTGAGAGGGGAAGAAAGCTCATCAGGGCTCAGGTGGGGGGCAGGACTATGCCCATGCCTCCCGGGTCCCTGCCTCTGTGAGCAGGCAGGGGAGATAGGCGGCTTCCAGACAGCTGGGGCATCCCATCCACCCGTGGGGACTATCCATCCATGACGGCCGGCCACCCAGCCAAGCACCAGGCCTGGCGCCTCGGACACAGACCCGAGATGGTGAGACTCCGCTCACACAGGCCCACTGCTCTCTAGGGTGCTCTGCACCCAGGCCCTGGTTCATTCATTCACTCACTGCTCCTCCGGTCATTCTCCTCCCCACCCTCAGCTGCCCAGCTCCAACAGGGCGCTGGCCACTGGGTGAGTGGTGGAGCTACAAAGATGACAAGGATGACCGGGAGTCACCCTGCTATCTGGGGCGTCACAGTCAGGCCGGCGAGAGGGTCAGGTGAATAGAGCAGAGCAGTGGCAAACAGCAGGAGCCCCAGAAGGGGGTGTCCACAGGGCTTTGGGGGCACAGTGGGAAGGCACTACCTGCTCCTGGAAAAGCGAGGAAGGGGACCCCAACTTGAAGAACTCTTCAGATTGGGAGAGGGCAGCAGGCAGAAGGGCAGCAGGGGGACCCACAGGGCCTTCTCTGGATGGAGGGAGACTGCTCATAGCTGAGCCAGACGGAGGTCCAGAGATGCCTTGGGTGTGGGCCGGGTCAGGTGTGTGCAGGAGAAGCTGTACTGCACTGTGGATGACCCCCTCCAAACCGGGCTGGGGTCTGAGGACAATTAGGGGGGCCAGGGGAGAAGAACCCTCTCGGCCACTGGGGGAGGGGGGCTGAGGGCTGTTTGGGTCACGGCACACTGGAGGCCATGGAGTGGAGGGGCAGAACTGTCCCTGTGGGTTTCCAGGACGGTAAATCTCTGTGGACGTAGAAAGCCTCGTCGTTCTCCCTCGGAGCGACTGGTGGTTTCAAACCACCGACCTTGCAACTCACAGCCCAGTTCTTCACCACCACTCCATCAGGCTCCTCAGTTAAGGTAATGCCTCCTTTCAACTCAGACAGCCCAGGCATCTAGGCAGCTTTAAGAGTCTCTCGCCACCCCTCCCCTGCCCTGTCCCTGCCAAGATACAGAGATACAGGTGGCCTCTCCCTTTCAGGGGTGTCCACTGCAGCCACCTTGACACTCTCCCGCCCCCTGCCCTCCCTGCAGACACAATGACCATGTTCGAGAACGTTACCCGGGCCCTGGCCAGACAGCTCAACCCACGCGGCGACTTGGTTCCCCTGGACAGCCTCATTGACTTCAAGCGCTTCCATCCCTTCTGCCTGGTGCTGAGGAAGAGGAGGAGCACGCTCTTCTGGGGCGCCCGCTATGTCCACACCGACTACTCCCTCCTGGACCTGCTCGAGGCCGGCAGCTGCCCGGAGGGTCAGTCTCAGTGGGCAGCCGGGGCCTGTCGGGGCCAGTCACTCTACCCCGCTGCATGCAGACGGAGTTGGGGACATCTAGCCCCAAGTCTAAGTGAGGAGCTGAGGCGGAGGTGGGGGTCACCCCTCGGCCTAGCTCCCTTGTCGTGTGTCTCCGGCAGAGCCAACAGACAGTGGGAACTTCTGCTTCACCAATATGCTGGATGCGCGCGTGGAGGGAAAAGTGGACATGCCCAAGACTGTGAAGGTGACAGGGACAGCGGGGCTCTCCCACAATAGTGCCCTGGAGGTTCAGACGCTCAGCGTGGCCCCCAAGGCCCTGGAGAGTCTGCAAGAAAAGAGGTGAGAGTGGGGGCGGGGGCTCGGGGAGTTTGGGAGGGGGCGCGGGAGGGAAGGAGGCTACAGGGGCATCATACGGATTTCCGCCCACATGACCACCCCATGGGGGTCTTGATAGGTGAGTCCTCTGGACATTTCTTAATCCACTCTTCTCCATCTTCCCTCGACCTCCCCCAACCACCACCTCCTCAGGGCCACACGCACGTACAGGCGCACATACGCATAACCCCCCCCCCCCATGCAGCTCAGACTGAGCGGGTTCACGTGAACTTGCACGTGACCTGAGATAGGTCACTTTCCCCCTGGGGACCCGTTTCGTGCTGGATGATGATCTCTGAGCTTGCTCCCAACGCTAAGACTTGATGAAAGAGACTAGGATAGGAGTGCTCCCTGCTCTCCACTGCCGCTGGAGCACAGAGGGCTGCCTGCCCATCCTGACCCACTCACCAGGCTTGGGAGTACTGCCCTGGGCAGCGCAGGGCTGTGGCCGACGTGACTTCCATGCTGGGTCCCCCAGATGCTTGACCCGACGACGGGGTAACTGGCTTCTGAGTAAATGTAGTTGGGGTGAAAGGTGGAGCAGTTAAGTGGGGCTAGAGGGCTGGAATTCACCCCATCTACATTTACACAGCGCTCCCTGGCTACCAAGCACCCTACAAGATGGTGGGGTACCCCAGGAGCTCTTTGCCCAAGAAGCCTGCAGAGTGGGAGTGGTGGAAAGCAATGATCAGTAGCAATAAGACAAGGCAAGCAGTAGCAAGTGGGGTCAGCCAAGTGTCCTGGTAGGTCAGAGGGCCTTCCAGCTGGGGACATTGAGGAAGACGTCGCAGAGAAGGTGACCTAGGAGCTAGGCCTTGAAACACAGAAGGCTAAATTAGACGTGGGAGCTGGAAGAAGGGCACTACAAAGGGTGAGAAATCTTGGGACCCTAGACTCACTGGACACCCGCTCCAACTCACACGACAGGACAGTCCCGTTGGGTAGCAGAGACCGGGACTCTGTGGGAGCAGGCTGCCGCAGCTCTCCCCCACAGGACAACTGGCAGCTTCAAACCCCAGACCTTGTGGTTAGCAGTCCAGTGCTTCACCACTGCCCTACCAGGACACCTTTGAACTCTGTCGGAGACCATGACGGTGACTAGCCTGCTCGGCCGGTGAAGACCAGGGATGAGTGGAACCAGGAGGAGGAGATCGTGGAGAAACACAAGCACCAGGCCAAGGACACTGGCCTGGTGTGCAGACACCAGGGCAATCCTGCCGGTGCTCGGTGTGTGCCCTGACAAACAGGGCCGAATGGAGGACGTGTGTGCAGAAAAACAGAGGGCTGGGGTTTGGAGCAGGCAGACCAGGGAAGACACTGCCCCACAGCCCATCCCCAATGCCGAGAGGACATAAGCTAGGGACAAGCAAGGAGGAGAGCTGGAACGCAAGGCCTGCTGGGAGTAAACAGGGAGTGGGCTTAGCAGCTGGTGTGCAGGTGAGGGCGAGGTGGACCTGGGAAGAAAGACGGCTGTGCCCTTTGGATGGTTTACCATTTGCGGTGCCCCTGGGAATAAGGGCCTGGTGCCCAGGAGAGAAGTCAAGGTCCGCAGTACAAAGATTAAAACGGAGAAAACGATTTTTAAAAGAAAAAGAAACCAAATGGACGTCTGGCTACCATGGGGGGAGGAGAGGGAGTTGTTGGTAAGGGGCATTGAGTTGAGTCCACGGTGGTGGTGGAACCTGGGAAAGGCTATCAGGCGTGGTGGCACAGCACGAAGCCTGTCATCAGGGCACTGGATGAGACGCGGGGGCGGTGGGGGGTGGTTGTAGAACTGGGAAATATCTAGAGAGAGAGCATGTTCACGCCCCGTGAAGGTCACCAATAGCACTGAGAATTTCTGTCGGAATTGTGGGGTCGTTGTGTGAAACCTCACTGAAGACGCAAGAAAATATTCCTTAAAAAAAAATTTTTTATTTTTTTTTTTATTTTTTTTTATTTTTTTATTTTTTTTTAAAAAAAATTTTTTAATTAAAAATAATAAAGATCGGAAAGATAAAACTGCAAGGAACACAGACCCTGGAAAATGGAATGGAGACAGGATGGGTGGGATTTAGAAGCGGACAGGGTAGAACCAGGGCGGTGCGTGGGATTGGAGACAAGGGAGCCCAGAGCCACACGGACGGTGGGGACTGCAGGCCCCAATCATGAGGGAAGTCAGAGAGGGTCTTTGAGCCTGGTGAGGAGGTGGCGGTCGTCTGAGTGGAGTAGTGGGAACATAAATGGGTGGTAAAGCAGTCTGGAGTGGCAGGGAGGACGCCAAGACCACCTCTAGGAGGTGGGGAGGGGGGCACTCCAGGGAGAGGAAGGGCGGAAGTCAGATGGTAATTTGAGGGAGCAGCAGGACCCAGGGAAGTGGACATGTTTGTCTTTGCAAGCCATGGAAAGGAGGGACTTAGGAGCAAGAGATGGAGAAAGAGGCTCCCAGGAGAGGTGCCTGAGAGGCAGGGGGACTGACTTTGGGGAAGGAGGCAATCCCAGGCCTGGGGCCGTCCAGGTCAAGCAGCTGCTGGGCCAGCTGGTATGGTTTCCTCCCAACAAGCCCGGCGGTACGTGTCATTATGCTCAGTTTATAGATGGCGCAGCTGAGACTCAGAGGAGCTGCCCTGCTGCTGGGTGGTCGACCTGGGTTTCCAACCACAATCCGACACCTGAGGGTCACTCCTTCCCAGATACCAGTCCAGCTCCCAGGGAGGAAGGAAACCACCAGGGGACCCCTGGGGAAACTTCCCCTGTGCTTCTTCCGCCACAGGAAGCTGGAGGAGCAGCACCCCTTCCTGAAGGAGATGCGCGATCGGGGCGAGAACCTGTACGTGGTGATGGAGGTGGTGGAGACCGTGCAGGAAGTCACCCTGGAGAGAGCTGGCAAGGCAGAGGCCGGCTTCTCCCTCCCGTTCTTCGCCCCGCTGGGGCTACAGGTTCGCTTCCAGCACCCACGCACGTACACACACACACACACACACACACACACACTCCTCAGAGGCTGGGTTCACTTTGCACCCAAGTACTGCCCACTGAAGTGACTGTAAGGACCCACCTCTTCCCCCTGCTGCTCCAAACCCAGGCCCAGGGCAGCCAAGGGCACCTAATGTGGGCAGCTCCCTGTGCCAGCTTCCAAGGGAAGTCATCAGGGACCGGGAAGCGTAGGGGTCGATTTTCCCTCCCGCTGCACCCCGGCCTGCAGGGGAGAGCTCCTGGTTCTCCTCCTGCTGAGGGACCTGCATGTCCAGGAGCAATGCTGCGTCCAGCTGAGGCTCCCTATCCGCCCCCCTGTGGCCCAGGAGAACCGCCCCGTGGGGTTTCTGGGCTTCCTCTTGACATGGCAGCTCGCCAGGCCTTTCTCCCAAGGGGCAACTAGGCGCCTTCACACCACCCGCTTTTCCGCTTGTGGACCCTTTAGCCGCTGCTCCACCAAGGGCTCCTTAGGTCAAGCTGTCCCTATCGATCCAGAGCTGTTTGTATGAACAGGGAAGGAAGGCGCTGGAACGCTTCCTGAGAGGGGGCATGGGGCAGATGGCATCCAGGAAGGAGGACTCAGGCCCTGGGTGGAAGTGCGACAATGGGACCCTGTGATGCCAGGCAGGTGTGGGAGAGGGAGCAGGTCTGCCCTGCTCCCGGAATGTGGCATGTGACTCAACCAGGAAGAGTTCCCAAATTCTCATCTCCTCAAAGTCCCTGGACCTGGCCCGCCACCTGCCCCGCTGCCCCACGCTCCCAGCATCACCCCCCTCGCACCCCCTCCCCCACTTACAACAGCTGGGCTTCATGCAGTCTCCTGGTCCACCCCTAGGGCTCTGTGAACCACAAGGAGGCCGTCACCATCCCCAAGGGCTGTGTCCTGGCCTTCCGCGTGAGGCAGCTGATGGTCAAAGGCAAAGATGAGTGGGGTGAGCACAGCCCGACTGGCCTCTTCTGGAGATCAGTCTGACCCTCGGCTGGGCCCCCAGCTGTGGTGATACCAGGGAATGAGTAAAGGGGTGTGGGTTGTAGTCCCCTCGCCCGAGTCAGAACCACAAGGGCTGCTCTGGAGAGACCGGTGACGGGGCTCCTGGGTGGTGAGCCTCTCCTGGGTGCTGGGCACTGTGTTCGCTGGGTGGAGGGAGGGGGCCGGGAGCAGAGAGAGGAGCAGATGCAGCCTCTACTCTAGAGGCTCTCTGGCCAGGGGAGGAAACGCTCAGAGATGCTGTGCTGCGGGGCAGGTCGGATGCCACCTTGTCATCACAGGGGAATGTGTGCAGAGGCGACGGGGAGATGATGCCTTCCAGCAAGGAAGGCGGATCGGGGAGTTGGGGAGGCCTCTGTGTGAAGTCATGAGCTTGAGACTATGAGAAGGAAGGTGGGGTTCTAATGCCCCCCCCCACTCTTGCTTCTCTCACTCCTTGCAGATATCCCACACATCTACAATGATAACATGCAAACCTTCCCTCCCGGAGGTGAGTGGAATGACTTGCTAGCCCCCCACCCTGCCCTCCCCCTAAACCATCCATCCTCTAACTTTGTAGACTATTATCCTCCGAAAGGCCCTGATGGCACCGTGGTTACGGGCTGGGTTGCTACCTGCAAGGTCAGCAGTTCAAAACCACCAGCAGCTCCATGGTTGAAAGACAGGGCTTTCTACTCCTGTAAAGAGTGACCGTCTCAGAAACTCACAGGGGCAGTCCTACTCTGTCCTGCAGGGTCGCCAAGAGTCGAAATGGACTCCATGGCTGTGAGTTTGTCTTTGTGGGTTTATCATCGGCCAAAGAGCCAGTCCCTACAGCATCCATGGTCAACTTTAGGGGAGACAGAGAGGCATGTAAGTCCTGCCCAGAAAGACACAGGAGAAGCACACGACAAGCAGGCAGACTAGGGCAGGAATGAGACTCTGTGTGTGTGTGTGTGTGTGTTCTTAACCTGTGTGTGTTCTTAACCAGTGTGTGTGTTCTTAACCAGTGTGTGTGTGTGTTCTTAATCAGTGTGTGTGTGTGTTCTTAAACAATGTATGTGTGTGTTCTTAACCAGTGTGTGTGTGTGTTCTTGATCAGTGTGTGTGTGTGTGTGTGTGTTCTTAACCAGTGTGTGTATGTGTTCTTAATCAGTGTGTGTGTGTTCTTAACCAGTGTGTGTGTGTGTGTGTGTTTTTAACCTGTGTGTGTGTGTGTTCTTAATCAGTGTGTGTGTGTGTGTGTGTTCTTAATCAGTGTGTGTGTGTGTTCTTAACCAGTGTGTGTGTGTGTTCTTAACCAGTGTGTGTGTGTGTGTGTGTGTTCTTAGCCAGTGTGTGTGTGTGTGTTCTTAGTGTGTGTGTGTATGTTCTTAGCCTGTGTGTGTATGTTCTTAGCCTGTGTGTGTGTGTGTGTGTGTGTGTGTGTTCCCAAACGGTGGGCGGCCGAGCTGGCATCATCTCCGGGTGCGTTTGGAGCGCTCGCCTGCTGGTAGACCTGCCTTGACAACGCAGGCGGATTCAAGGCAAAGCGAGGCTTCGTGCTGACCCGTATTCATTCTCTCTCTCTCTCTCTCTCTCTCTCTCTCTCTCTCTCTCTCTCTCTCTCTCTCTCTCTCTCTCTCTCTCTCTCTGCAGGAAAATCAGATGAGAAGTTTGTCCGTAAGTGTTTCCTGTCACCCCACTGCAACTGTCTCACCTCAGATTTTAGAATCCACGCTCCTTGTTTCTTCCCTTCTCTGTGGGACCAGCAGGGAGCGTGTCCGGGAAACATGACAGAAGTCCCATTAGCTTAGGAAGAAGCCATGGAAGGAGAAAGTCTGGCTAAGATGCCCCGGTAGCCTGATGTCTAGACCGTTGTCCTTAAGAGGCTGTGTTGTTTGATCCTGCTACCTGTACATACCTGCACACACCTCCCATGGCGTCACCCAGCAACCCAGGCAGGTGCTGTTGGCTCACGGGGCTGTCCACTCAACCCAGTGCCTCCCGACACGTCCGTCCTCACATTCCTTGTGTTCCTGTCCCACTCTTGCCACCAGGAAAGAGCAAGGATACTTTTAAGATAACTGGTTGGAAGCAAGATGCAGACAGGCCCTCATCCTGACCCTCGTTAGCGTCCGAGCCCCTGGTTGTGGCTAGCGCTCTGTAGGACGCTATTCTTAATCCCGTTTGTTTTTGTTGTTTTCTGTTTCCATCAGTTATCCAAGCATCTGAGTCTGGTAAGGAATTCTGTGATCCCTCCCCTAACGTTTGGGCATGAAGGCTATGGGAGGATGATTGGGGGAGGGGCAGGTGGAAGACAAGTGCTGAGTCCCAGGTCCTACGAAGGGGAGCCACGTCCAGGAAGCCACTCTCCCCAAAGCAGGCTGACTCTGTTCCAGGATTCCAGGCCCCAGGGGGTTCAGGTCATGCCCAGATGTGCCCACACCCCTAGCTGCAGACCCGCTGCCCTTGTGGCTGTGCCACGCGGGTCTTTACTCGCTCTCTTTGGCCCACTGACTCTTGGGGAATGCAAATGAAGCTTCCTTCTCAACTTTTGGGTGGTGGGTTGGGCATTGGGATGCTATCTGCAAGGTCAGCAGTTCAAAACCACCAGCCTCTTTAAGGGAGCAAGATGAGGCTTTCTCCTCGTGTAGATTTACAGTCTTGCAAACCAACCGGGTCGGTCTGAGTCTGTCCTATGGAGTCGCTATGAGTCTGTCCGGATTCAAGGGCAGTCCTAGAGAACAGGGAATCCACTGTCTAGTGACGCGGGTGGGGATCTCCCTCAGATCCCAGGTTGGACAATAATATCCATCCTGGCCCATCTCCTCACCCAAGCCCTTCTCCCTCACCCCCCCCAATACCTCTCTTGGGGCTGGTGGGTAACTTGGGAGGGAAAGAAGGCAGGACAGGCTCACACTGGGGACAGAGCTCACAGCCCCCCTGGGGAGGGCGACATGAAGAGGGCCTGCAGGGGGAGTGCTGACTGGACGGGGTGAGCGGGCGGCAGCTGGAAGGCCCTTCGTTTGCCCATTGACTGTTCCACAGGGGAGGAACATGAAAACTTCAAGACACTAAAAGAAGAGGTTCAAAGAGAAACCCAAGTAATAGAGAAGCTGAGCCCCACAGGGCAATGCTCTCTGCTCAGCTCCCTGGGCAAACTTCTAGGAAAGATCAAGGACCTCCAAGACCTGGAACTCGCGGTGAGGCCCTTGCGGAGATGGAGAGGAAGGGGGGACTTAGTAAAGGTACCCCAGTCAGTGAGGGGGGCAGGGGGAGCTGTGATGGTAACAGGAGAGGGCCAGGGAGTCAATGGCCTTCTCCAATGACCGATGAGCCCCTCCTCCCATGTCTAGGCTGCTAGGCCCCTCCTGCTCCCTTGTTGCCCTGGAGAAGGGCCAAGGATGGGGATCCCCCTGGGGACATGCTCCCTCCTGCAGCTGGAACCTCTCCTGTCCCGAGTTCAAGACTCAAGACCCAAGGAACAAAGGGGCCTTGTCACTTTGAAAGACAAATGGGGATGTGGGAGAGATGGAACACGTGTTGGGGGCTTCCCACAGACAGGCACCCAATTGGGCCCTTTCCCCATGCTCCTTGCTGTCATTCCTCACCCACCTTGTCCCCCCAGCTTGAAGGGGCTCTAGACAAGGGACATAAAGTGACCCTGGAGGCACTGCCCAAAGATGTCCTGCTGTCCAAGGAAGCAACGGGAGCTGTCCTCTATTTCGTCGGAGCCCTAACAGGTAAGTGGGGAATCATGTCTTCATTTACATCTGTTGTCAAGGGTCCCGACTGAAGGAACGCCGCCCACCAGCCCAACAAAGGATCGGTGGTATAAGTCAGGGGTCCTTAAACTACGGCCCGCGGGCCACATGAGGCCCGCTGAGGACATTTATCCGGCCCTCCGGGTGTTTTTGCCCTGTTTGTTTTTTTACTTCAAAATAAGATATGTGCAGGGTACATAGGAATTTGTTCATAGTTTTTTTTTTCCTTTAAACTACAGTCCGACCCTCCAATGGTTCTGAGGGACAGTGAACTGGCCCCGTTTAAAAAGTTTGAGGACCCCGGAGTTTCTATGCACACCCTCAAAACTTGGCTTCACGCCAAAGAGCCCACTCAGTCACCTGGCCAACCATATCCTAAAAAACGTCTCTTTCTCTGGAAGCTCATCATTTCTCTACGGAGACCGATTAGCTTTCATTTCAGAGGTTAACATCTCCGGATTCTTGCTGTTCCCTCTTCATCCCTCTGCGTGGTCGCATCTGGAAAAAACTTGCTTCCTGCAGGTCCTTCCGGTGTAGGCGGAGATGTTTGTTCCCCTACAAAGCCTGCTCTCAAGTAGATCCCTCAGCTCTGGGTTCTCTTAACACCCCAAGTTATACAGACCCCTCTTTCCCATCCTACCAGTTCCTTGAGAAGCATCACATTCCCTCCACACTCCCCAAGGTAGATATCGAACCAGGAAGGAATAGATGAAGAGTGGGTGGTGAAATTATAAGAACTTACATGGATGTATGGATTGGGATGAGTTGCATGAGCCCCAATAAAATTATTTTTTTAAAAAGAGTATAAAAAAATTTAGGTGGAATCTGTAGTCTTTCATGCACACACACACACACACACACATACACTCTTTCTCTGTGTCACCCCCTCGCCCCCGCAGAATTGAGTGAAGCCCAACAGAAGCTGCTGGTAAAATCCACAGAGAAGAAGATCCTGCCCATGCAGCTAAAACTGGTGAGAGACAGCGGCGCATGCCCAGGGGAGCGAAAGATACAGCGTTAGCCTCATGACAGTCCGGTCCGAGAGGGCCTATTAGCTGATGCCAACAGCTTGGGCCCATTCTCCATGTCTCCATCGTTCTCCAGCTCCCCGCAACAACACCCCCCACCATGTGTGTAGGGGTGTCATGGTCCTGAGAAGTGTTTTTTTTCAGGCAGCGGTCTTGGTTTTTCAGCCTGATCTTGAGAGAGTACACAGACACATCTGACGGGGCTTTGCCGATCGTGGGCCAGATGGCAGGGACAACGCTTGTCAGCTCTCGGAGCCTGTCTCCGGGCTCTGCTCAGTAGAGTGGGACCAACACGGGCCTTGTTCCAAGGCCCTGATGGAAGGCCGACTCTAGAACGCATTTACACATTTAAGGAGTTGTCATGAGAGCTGTCCTCGGGGTGGGTTGGATCAGGCGGAGGAAGGAGAGCTTCCCAGTTCTTTCCTTTCATGCTGGTCTGGTTCCTTCCAGGTGGAGAGCACACTGGAACAGAATTTCCTGCAGGATAAAGAGGGCGTCTTCCCCCTGCAGCCTGACCTGATTTCAACCCTTGGGGAAGAGGAACTGATCCTCACCGAGGCCCTGGTGGGGTTGAGCGGCCTGGAAGTGCAGAGATCTGGGCCGCAGTACACCTGGGACCCAGACACCCTGCCACGCCTCTGCGCCCTCTATGCTAGTCTCTCCTTCCTGCAGCTGCTGACCAAAGCCTCCTAACTGGGCCTGGCCTAGTGTCCCCTACCACCTTCCCTAACTCACCACGCTGTGCTCCCAACAACACCCACGGCTGCTGCAGAGCCTCCAGGCTAAGGAGGGTGGAAACCCTAGCTGACAACAGAAGGTGGCCAGTTTCCACTGGCCCAGCCATAGGTACCCCCAGCCCCAGCCCTGCAACTCCCCCTGACCCTCTGCTGATGCCTCAATCCTCTAGAAGTGGAATTTCTGCAACATTTAAGAGACAGAACCATGACAATATGCACAACACAAAGATTCATTTCCTTCCCTAGCCTGTCCCCTTGCACTTCCCAAAACCAAGTGGTACCAGAATAAATGGAAATCATTACGTCACTTTGAATGTGTTTGGTGTTTTTCTTTGAAGACTCTACTCCGGGGGTGGTGGGGGGAGAATCAATGTGACAGGACACAAAGATTCTCGGCATATGAATACGAATGACTACACTGTCCCCAGGCCACCGCGAACGTGCATAGACAACTCTGAGGGTGCAGAATGTGGACGCGCAATTCTGAAGGAGAAGATCGCCCAAGAGCTCGTCTTCCAAGCAGAGCCTCTGGGGTCCGCGAGACCTGAGTTGAGGTTTTAGGGAAAGGAAAGGTCGAGATATACATGCAGAAAAAGCAAGACAACCTTCAAATGTACATTGAGTAGAAAAGGCAGGTGGGTCTTAAAAAGGAAAAGAGCCCAAGATGCAGCGCTAAAAGCCAAGACAAAACTCATCGCCATTAAGTCGGTGCCAACTCATAGGGAGCCAACCCAACAGGACAGGGTAGAATGGCCTGAGGAGATGCATTAGTCTGGGTACATTAGAGAAACAAATCCACAGAAACTCGTATGTATAAGAGAGAGTTTTATGTAAATGTTAAGTGAACATCAAGAAAACATCCCAACCCAGTGCTGCCCAAACTCACAAGTCCAACATTAGCTGATATGACCGACACCAATCCACAAAGTCCTCCTCCATCTCACAAAACACACTATGACGCCGACTGCAGGAGGAAAGCCGAATCAGTGAATGTGTAAGCATCTCAGCACTAGCAGGGGTCTCCACACGGCTGCTCCAGCACCCAGGGCTGCATCGGGGTAGGTCCATGCAGCTTCTCCTCAGGGATGTCTTGCAGGAAGTGAGCCTTGCCAGCTGAAGCAGGGAACTGGCTAAGGCAGCTGCACCCTGGTCTGACCATCACAAAGCAAGAGAACCAAGAACTCGAAAGGCAAGGCTCACCGAGCCATTTAGCCCTCTGCCCTTCAATGAACCCCACATGTGTTTATCAGCCAGGTTGGCACAATAAGCTAACTACCTCAGGAGAGAAAGATGGTTTCAAACTGCTGGCCTTGGGATTGCAGCCCACAATGCTACCAGGGCGCTGAGATGGAAACCAGAGCTTTAAAACTAAATCCTGACATTGTCTTTGTACTTTACCTCTTCCCTGTCCCAGGGGCTCTAGGGGGAAGGGCTGTGGAGCAGATATTTGTATATTGCCGTCTCTCTCCTAAAAGCGGCCACATCCCTAGCCTCCTCCCCGACTTCAAGATGGATTTTGACCCTTTCCCCAAGCTCGTTTTAAAGTACTTTAATGAGTGGCACCATTTTTCCGAGGCTTCTGGCCCCCGGAGCCAGGCTCTCTTCCCTCTTCTAGGCTACGTGCTTTGCCTAGGTCGATTCTCTCTCACCAAGAAGCCACACCAACTGCCAGTGCTTCGCTCTGGGCCATCTTCCAAGGCCTCAGCAGGCTGCTCACGGACCGACTGGGTGGCTTTCTGCCGACTCCATCAGTTTCCCTTGTGATGTAAACTTAATAGAGAGATGAGCTAACCTCCCAACCATCCTGAAGGGTAACTTCTTTGATTATAAGGATGAACCACAGATCTCATCTCTTCCCTTCCTTCACCGCGCTGACCCACCTTCCGCTCAGATACGGTGTCAGGAAGCAGCACCTTTAATAAGTTTATCCCAGGGATGATTCAAAGGTCCTGTTTATCCCAGAGATGATTCAAAGCGATCCCAGGTGAACAGCTGGGGAAATTGAGTAACGCATGCCCTTTAAAACTGGAGCATGGATGTCCCCACGTAGCAAGGAGCCGTTTGGTGCCAGGAACTAGTTGATGCAACAGAAGGAAAGGGGAGGCAACGTTTCCAACATATCTTCCTTCTGTCCTTCAGGAACCCTGGGCAGGTTGGATTTATCTTGGAGAGTCTGTCCCAGGTCTGTGTCGTTGCGGCTTCCATGTATGGAGGAGAGAAAAGCTCTGAGACAGGGAGCAAGGATTTCAATAAGCCCAGAAACGGTGAGCTGCGGCTTCGTGACCCCACCCTGCAGAAGAAGCTGAAGATGAGTGTAAATAAAGATGGGTGTGAGTGGGTCTGATTGCCTGCCCTTCGGGACTCAGGCTCTCCTTGGGGACACCACTGTTCTGTTCCCACGTTCCCAAGGATGCCTGCCTCCAAATGCTTAACATCCCCAGTGGGCTCCTCAAGCCTTTGTCAATCGGGGTGTCTAACTTCCACCCACTTCCCACTGGGCTCAGAACTCGCCACAGCCCAGAGCAGAGCTTCCGGTTAACCACGGGCTCTCTCGTAGGCTAACTTCTGTGCCTGGATTTTTCATCACCACGTGGCTAACCCCGGACCGCGCAGCAGGGACCGACCCCTATCTTTTATTGACCTAGGATTCGATGCAAACGCATGGAAAACCCGGGGCGGTTCTTAAGGCCCCCTTTCAGCACTAAAGGAAACCCGGATGGCAGAGGGCATTTGCCTACGACGCCCAGCTGCCTTTACGGGGCCCCAGCGCCTCCTGCAAAGCCTTCTTTTCTTCGCTCGCGCCGGACGCAGCCGGGACCGTAGAGGGCAAATCGCGCGACGGCCAGAGGTGAGCCCGGCCCGCAGCGAGCAGGACCACCTAAGGCCAGAACCTGCCCGGCAACTCTGACGTCATCGCGTCCCGCGCGCGGATAAGCCCTTCCCTCTCCAGGCAGGTGGCGGAGCGCCAAGTGCCCGGGGGCGTAACCTGAAGGGCCCTCTGGTGGACAGCCCGAGAAGTGCGCTCGAGACGAGACTCAAACAGGCTCCGCCCAAGCTGTGGCCTCCAACTTCCGCCTCCAGCCTGCACCTCGGCTCTCGATTTCTTTCCCCTTTGTTGATTCAGCCATCGGCGCACCAGGCCTGGCACTTCCCAGAAGGCCCCGCGCCGGGAAGGGGTTTGCAGCTGCTCCGTCATCGTGCGGCCCGACGCGAGCCCGCGCTCGTGTGCAGGCCCGGTCCGGTTCTTGCTTCCCGGTACGAGGGTTCACGCGAGGCCCCGGCCTCGGTCCCTGGACTAGGCCGCGACCCCCCCGGGCGCCATGAAGCAGGAGGGCTCGGCCCGGCGCCGCGGAGCGGACAAGACGAAGCCTCCGCCCGGCGGAGGGGAACAAGAGCCAGCGCCGCCGCCGGCCCCGCAGGATGTGGAGATGAAAGAGGAGGCAGCAGCGGGTGGCGGGTCCGAGTCCGACGGCAAGGCGCCGGCGGAGCACTCCCAGCGAGAGTTGGACACCATCACCTTGGAGGGTACGGAAGAGCGGGCGGGGGCGGGACTAGCCACGGTCGCGGGTGACAGTGCCCTGGGACCCAGCCAGCCTCTCCCCGAGACCCCAGCGAGCCTCGCCCTCCAAGCGCCAAGTCCCGGGCGCTCCCGCTCCCACCCCGGTGACACAGCCGACTCTCCGGCGCAGGGCTCCTCCCCTGCCGTCCCCCTGCCACCCCCCCACCCCAAGTGGGGTCCAGAACTAGATCTCACTGAGCCCGGGGCCTCCCTCCCTTCCGTGTCCTCCCTCGGACCTGCCGCTTCCATCGCCCGGACTGACTGGACGACCCGGTGGAGGACTGATCCCCCTGGAAACCAGCGTTTCTGCAGGAGCTTCCCACGAGTTTTCAGAGTACAAGACGTTCCTGGCGCCCTAACTGCCTTTAACAAACTCCCGCAGAGGACCATTTTTACCCAGCGACTTCTTTGTCCAACCGAAACGAAACGCGCTTGATCCCCTCTCAGCCCCTACTGCCGCTGGGTCTCCTAAGAGCTTCTCACACTTTGAACTGCCCCAGGGGCCTAAACTAAACCTGTAGCCACGACGCCTCATTCGCTGCCTGCTAGTCGGTTCTGACTCCTAGCGGCCCCTCGAACGACTAGAACTGGCCCTATGGGTTTCCAATCTTATGGGAGTAGACAGCCTCATCTTCTCAGTGGGCGGATTTGAACTGCTGACCTTGCAAGTTGGCATCCCACCTGCTCCTTTTCTCCTAGAAACCTTCTTGGTCCTGTGTTACTTTTCCAACTCGGTATCCTGTCTGCCTGTGGGGTGGGAAGAGGGAAAGCGTCCCATGGTGACTTGGGTCCTGGGTCAAGTAGACTCGGTAGCTGTTGGGTTTTCTCCCGACTTCTCTTGAATGAGAAACAAACTCAGACAAGAGGAGATCAGCAATGATACCTCCTGGGCAGTGCTGTGGGGAGTAGCATAGTGTTGACCACAGCCGCTCCCAGGCTGAATTAAGCCAGGTCAGTAGCTAATAAAGGCCCTTTCCCTTCTCATTACGCTGGCCAGTGGTAGCTCTGCCACTCAGTGTCACATGCTGGCTGTGTGTGTGTGTGTGTGTGTGCGTCTGCAGGTGTAGAATGTGCTCGCGGCTCCTCAGATGGCTTTCTCAGACGCACTTTCTTTTCCTAAGAGTACCGGCTCTGGAACTTGCTCCCCCATCTGCGTTGTGTAGACAAATAGCACTGCATTGTCGTCGGGTGTTGTAGAGATGAAACTGCCTGGCCCACAAAGAACACACAGTGAGCTTTCGGTAGCTTTTAGGTCAACGGCTCTCAACCTGGGGGTCGAGACCCCTTTGGGGATCAAATGACCTGTTCACAGCGGTCGCCCAGTTCATACGTAGCAGAATGACAGTGATGAAGTAGTAATGGAAATAGTTTGATGTTTGGGGGTCACCACCGCATGAGGACCTGCGTGAAAGGGTCGCGGCGTGAGGAAGGTGGAGAACCGCTGCCGTGGGTGCTCTGGTGATTTCTTCCTGCCGCCTCGGCCGTCGAGTTGGTATGGACCCACAGCCACCCTGTCAGAGTGCTCCGAGACTGTAAATCTTTCGGGGGCCAGACAGCTTTGTCTTTCTCCTGTGGAGCAGCTGGTGGATTTGAGCCACTGACCTGTGGTTAGCAGCCTACTGTTTGGCCCAGCTTCCATGCCCATAGGTGATAGAAAACACCTTGGCTAGAATCAGGTGCACTTAGGCCTTAGAGTGACAAACGTTCTCTGAAGAGTAGATGGGTTCTACACTCACACAGGAGCGAGGGTAGACGACAGAGGAAACACGGGCTTGGCCACGTGCTGCTCCAAGTTGGGGGGCCAGGAGTGGGTGGTGACATTACGTTCCTCCCCAGACATAAAGGAGCACGTGAAGCAGCTGGAGAAGGCCGTGTCCGGCAAGGAGCCACGCTTTGTGCTGAGGGCCCTGCGGATGCTGCCGTCCACGTCACGCCGCCTCAACCACTATGTGCTGTACAAGGCTGTGCACGGCTTCTTCACCTCCAACAGTGCCACCCGGGACTTCCTGCTGTCCTTCCTGGAAGAGGTGAGTGGGCCGCCACCGCCTGGCACAGTGGTTGTGCCCGGTCTCCTAGACCTGTAGCGAGAAGAAGAAAGCCCATCTCGGTACCCGCTGCTACCACCCAAGGAAACTGAGTCTCCTTCCTGGTCCAGGGAGGTAGTGGCTCATCAGGACCCTCCCAGCCAGACCATTGCCCTCGGCCTGGTGCTCTCTGTCAGAGCACACCCAGAGCCCAAAGAAGAGGCCTCCGCAGCCCTGTCTCGGAGGCTTCTGCACAGAGGAAGTGTAGAACAGTGGTTGAGAGCAGCGGTGGGAGGTAGAGTGGATTTGGATTCTAGCTCTCCCTGTGGGCTTTGGCCCAGAGACTGGTCCTCCCTGTGGCTCCTTCTTCGCTGGGAGAATGTCCATGAGAGTCAGGATTGCCTGTCTAAAACCCTGGCCAAGTTAGACAGGTGGGGGCGAAGGCAGTGGTCGGTTCAGTCTCCATGCCAGGAAGCAAGCTATTCTTCTTAGCCTTTCCAACGCCCCTCTGCCTCCTACCTCCATCCCCTTAGCCACCCCCATATTTACCTTGTGTTCCCTGGGGAGTGGGGGAGGGGTGGGAGGCAGTGCCCTAGGGCTGCCAGTGAAGAGTTTGTGTAGGAAAAGGGGGTGTGCTCCTCCCTTCCCCCACCTTGGGTGTTTTCCTTTAATTCTCTTAACGTCATTATGTCCCTGGTCCCCATGAGTAGATCTGAAAGCAAGTCCTGCGTGTGTTTCACTCTCCCCATGGATTGGCTCACACACCACTTTTCCTGCTGGGTGAGCTCCTGTCTATGGTTCTGTGGCTTGATTGAGTCCCCCTCGTATTTGCGGTGGTGACAGGAAAGGTGGCTCACGTCCTCCCGAGTGTCCCCACTGTATTCTGCACAGACCCGGGTGCGTTCCTATAACCCGTCAGTGTGTGGAGTGTCTTGCCAGCCTCCGTGACAGCACCCTGGAGAAAGCAGCTTTGTCTCATGCTCATTTTGTATCCCTGCACCCAGCACAGTCTCCTGGCACGGAGTAGCTGTCGGAGACACTGAAGTGCGTGGTAGGGGCTCAGTGATGTCGCAGCGCATTGGCCTGAGCAAGCTTTTCCACGGTAACAACTCCTGTCCTCTCGTAGCCCATGGACACAGAAGCCGATTTACAGTTCCGTCCCCGCACAGGGAAAGCTGCATCAGCGCCGCTCCTGCCTGAGGTGGAAGCCTACCTGCAGCTCCTGGTGATCATCTTCCTGATGAGCAGCAAGCGGTACAAAGAGGTAGTCCGGCTGGGCACCGGGCAGTGCGGGAAGAGATGGAAATAAGCTAGGACCTTCCCCTGCCTCTTCCCCTGTGGGCTTGCACGCAGCCCCCTCCCCACCTGCGTGTGGCAAAGGCAGAGGGCGGGCAGGGTGTGGCTTCTGGGGAGCAAAGGGGATTTGGAGAAAGGCCTAGGGTTGTACTCCAGCTGTACTTGAGGCATAGTGGCGGTGTGTGGTATAGTGTATCAGGCATCAGGCTACCGACCACAGGGTCAGCAGTTCAGACCCACTCATTGCCCATGTAAAGATTCAAAATCTCAGAAACTCTATGTCAGGTTCTTGTGAAGCAGCATCAGCTCAATGGCAGTGAGTTGGGGTTTCTTGTTTGTATAACAGTGACTCACCTTTTAAAAATAAAGCTATGCTTAAAAGCCCCGCCAAAATCTGCACCCAACAGGCCTTCACAGAGCTCTCAGGAGCCCTGGTGGTGTAGCGGTTAAGCACTCAGGTGCTCCTAGGGAGACTGTTGGGGCAGTCTGCTTCCAGAGAGCGCAGCCACCTCGGGAGCCTGGTGGGCCAGTTCTCCGTCCGGGGGACTGTGGCTCAACGGCAGCGGGATTGGTGTGTCACCGTCACCGCTACTACTCTGAACCCTCCCATCCTGGACGCGTGTTCCCCTGTCCCAGGCTGAAACCACTCTACCCGTCCCAGGGTTCTGCTTTATCTCTATGTCCTTGGCCACTGTTGGCTGGGTGGGGGTGGGAGGCCATGGGGAGAGTACACTCCTGAACTCTGCCTCTTAGTGTGGCCTGCCACGGTTTTTAGTGGATTCACAAGGCTCTGCAGCCTTCACCACTGTTCACACCCCACGGCCCCTGACAATCCCGAATGGCCTTTGTCCCTGGATTTGCCTGGGCTGCTTATGTCCCTGGAAACCCATAGCCATGGCTTGTGTCTGCAGCCTGTTGCTTCACGGGTGTTAGGGTGCTGCGTGCTACAGCGTGTCTCGGGCTCTCTCTTCCTCGCTGGCCAGTTGGTGGCATTCTTCTCATTCGTGGAGCTCACGTGGGTGGTGTGCGGGTGGTTTCCACTCTCGGTCAATGTGGGTCATGACCAGGCCATTTGTGTGTGTGCGCGAGCTCGTGCCGGCGCTCCCAATGGTGTTGGGTCTCTTTAGGGGAAAGTTTGCCTGCTGGCTCACAGGACAGCGTGGGGCTCCCCCTTGGAAGAGCTGGGCCTTGACTGCTGTGTGGTCCCCTCCCCAGGCGCAGAAAATCTCCGATGACCTGATGCAGAAGATCAGCACTCAAAACCGCCGGGCCCTGGACCTGGTGGCCGCAAAGTGTTACTACTACCACGCCCGGGTCTACGAGTTCCTGGACAAGCTGGACGTGGTGCGCAGGTACGGGCTCGTAGAGTGCTGTGCCCAGGCCTGAAAAGAGCGGGTCTCACCGCTCCTGCCTTCGCCCCACGTCAAGGAAGGGCTGCCAGGGTTGGGGAGCAGTGCTCATCCAGCTTTCTCAGTGCAGCCCAGCCCCAGCCCCCGGCCCGGCCTACCCCATGCACAGCTCCTAGCTCTCCTGCCGTGCTACGTCACCCCCTGCCCCCAGGGTCCCCTGCTAGTGTGCCAGCTTCCTCAGGGCCGCGTTTTGTCTTTCTGTGGAGCCCAGACAAGGCCCTCGTGGTGGTTGGTGACTCGGGGCCTTGAGCATCTCTCTCCCTCTTTCCTCCTCAAAGCTTCCTGCACGCTCGCCTCCGGACAGCCACCCTTCGGCATGACGCTGACGGGCAGGCCACCCTGCTGAACCTCCTCCTGCGCAACTACCTGCACTACAGCTTGTACGACCAGGCCGAGAAGCTGGTGTCTAAGTCCGTGTTCCCCGAGCAAGCCAGCAACAACGAGTGGGCCAGGTACCTCTACTACACAGGTGAGCAGGCGCCTGACGGCTACCCAAGAGCCACTTGGAGGCCTCTGGTGGGCGAGGGGCTCGCGTGGTGAGTGCTCTTCTGACCCCTTCTCCGCTCCTCCACGCCCAGGGCGGATCAAAGCCATCCAGCTAGAGTACTCCGAGGCCAGGAGGACCATGACCAATGCCCTCCGCAAGGCCCCTCAGCACACGGCCGTGGGCTTCAAGCAGACGGTGAGCACGGACCTGCTCCCGCCTGCTTCCCTGCACAGACGCTGCCTCTGGGGGGCACTGATGGGCACACACTCGGCCCACTGTCCGAGAGCTGGTACCACGCACTCTGCCTTAGAGTTGCCCGGGCCGAGTGCCATGCCTGTCCTTCACAGAGCAGCTGGTGGGCACAAGTCAGGGGCAAGGTTCTTCCCTGGCCTTTCACCCAAGCCCCTTCCCTGGGCCTCTGGACCCCGCCCCCTCCAGCTCCAATTCAGAGCCATCAGGATGGCCGGTCCAGAGTGGTGTGTTTACTGGTCAGCCAGGTGAAATTAGGTTAAGGCTGGGTGTAGCCAGAGGGTGGGGTTCGAAGGACCTGGTCCCATGCCCAGCATGGTTTTGGGGTCCCCAGCCCCCACTCTTTGCTGAAGCCCATCTCGTCCTGCCCCGGCTCTGTGCGGCGGCGTCCAGGTGCACAAGCTCCTCATCGTGGTGGAGCTGCTGCTCGGGGAGATCCCAGACCGGCTGCAGTTCCGGCAGCACTCTCTCAAGCGCTCGCTCATGCCCTACTTCCTGCTGACCCAAGGTAAAGACAGATCTGCAGCACGCATGGGGGGGGGGCCTCTGTGGCGTGGGGACATTGGCATCATCTTGTCCACTCCTGCCTGCAGCCGTCAGGACCGGAAACTTGGCCAAGTTCAACCAGGTCCTAGACCAGTTTGGAGAGAAGTTCCAAGCAGATGGGACCTACACCCTCATCATCCGGCTGCGGCACAACGTGATTAAGACAGGTGTGCGTGCCCCCGGGGCGGGTAGAGGGGCTGTGAGGGCAGCCTGCGGCTGCACACACACATAAACAGCTGTTCTCCGACCCGTCCCCACAGGTGTTCGCATGATCAGCCTGTCCTATTCTCGGATCTCCCTGGCCGACATCGCCCAGAAGCTGCAGCTGGACAGCCCGGAGGATGCGGAGTTCATTGTTGCCAAGGTGGGGCTGGTCAGGAAGCTGGGGCGGCGGTGGCGTGTTCCTACTGCATGCCGGTGTTGGGCAGTGAAGAGAGTGAGCACACACGTGTGTCCACGTCCCTGAGGGGACAGAGGACTGGCATGGGACACCTTCTGGTGACTGCTCCTCCTCTTGGGCCTGCAGGCCATCCGGGATGGCGTCATTGAGGCCAGCATCAACCACGAGAAGGGCTACGTCCAGTCCAAGGAGATGACCGACATCTATTCCACCCGAGAGCCCCAGCTGGCCTTCCACCAGCGCATCTCCTTCTGCCTCGACATCCACAACATGTCCGTCAAGGTGAGGCCCGCACCGCTGATACCCCCCACCCCACCCCCGCAAGGTCACTGAGTGACTTGCCAGCTGCTTGTGGAACACCCACTTCTCTATTTTGAAGGGGCATGGGCGGGGCAGGGTGCTGGTGCCTGTGTTCCCTGTCTCTGAGCCACCCCCAGTAGGGACGGTGACAGTGTTGCAGGGGATGATGGGATTAAACGAAACCACTGAATCCAGACAGTTGTCACTTGGCATCATTCTGCCTCGTGGTGACCCCACGTGTAAACTTCTGAAGCAGAGGGCCAGGCCTTACCTCCCAGGTCCCTCTGGGTGGACTAGAGCTGCTGCCTGTCCTTTAAGAGGACCAGTCCTTACCATGGGCACCCTCGAGGCCCTCAGCAAGCCAGCTGGCCCAGCGGCAGAACCCCCACCTTCCTCCCATGAAGCCCCTGGTGGGGTTGAGCAGGCTGGCCTCGCTCCGCACATGCCCAGGGCTCCGTGGAGAGGTCGAAGATGCCCTGCCGGTGTCCAGTTCAGCCCTTTGGCAGGCACGGAGTTGTGTGCTGTCACTTTTCCCAAGTCTCCCTTCCTGGGAAGCCTGGGCTCTTCCTGGCCAGGTTCAAGACTGCCTGGTGCGGTGCTCAGTGTGGCACGTGCTCCCTGTCATCTGGCCCTTTCATATGGCTCTAGACAAGTTCGCTGCATCAGTGCCTGCCCTCCATGCCCCAAGTGGTCTACCGTGCCGCCACTCCTCGCCCCCCCCCCAGCCCAGCTCCCCATTACAGAGGGCTGGACTTTATTTCTCCGCCTTCTCTCTCATGCTGTCTTACATCCCGCGCGCGTGTGTGTGTGAGATTTTCTAAGGACTGGCTGTGGGCTCTTGCTTAGGAACCTGGTGGGGCTGTTGGGTAAGTGTTTGACAACCGCAACGGGCAGTGCAGACCCCCAGGGAGAGAAAGCTGTCTGTTCCCACAAAGACTGACAGCCTCAGGAACCACAGAGGGTCACCGTGAGTCACAAGTGGCCGGCGGCAGTGGGTTTGATGTGTGGTCATCACTAGGGGCTCCAGGGGTGCTGTGAGTTCAGCTGGTACAGGAAGGTCAGCAGCTCCCGAGGCCCAGCACTCCAGGGCAGGTGGGGGCCCTGCGTGCAGACACCGTTGGTCAACTCGCGGGGACTCCGTGCTCTGCTGTGCTCAGAGGTTCTCAGCTGGAGCCCCAGCCCCTCCTCAGAGAGAGCGGCATTGGAAGCCCCTGGGCCGTGGCTCCTCTGTCTAGGGTCACTGTGAGTCACAGTCAGCTTGATGGCCATGGGGACGGGCATGGAATAATCATGGGTGTCCATGCCTAGCTCCCACACTGCCCTGCGGGGCCTGGCTCCGGCTCTGACGGGCGCTGTCGGTGAGGCCGCCTGATGCGTCCTCTCCTTCATGTGCTCCTTTGTCCTGTTCTTCAGGCCATGAGGTTCCCTCCCAAATCATACAACAAGGACTTGGAGTCTGCAGAGGTAAGCGTCCTGTTTACGATGCGCCGGGAAGGTGGGATTGCCCTGGAATGGGGAACCAGGCCGGGGACCAGGAGGTGTCAGTGTCCTGCCTGCTGCTCAGCGGCCTTCCCATCTGCCACCTCCTCCAGGAACGGCGGGAGCGTGAGCAGCAAGACCTGGAGTTTGCCAAGGAGATGGCCGAGGACGACGACGACAGCTTCCCGTGAACGGGCTGGGGAAGGGGGCAAGTGGGGGCCGGCTCTTTATAGTTCCCCCTTGGGGGTCCCCTGTCCAGGAGCTGGCCCCTCTTCCCACACTTGGCTCACGGACTGCAGAGGTGCAGGCACCCCCACCTCACCAAGACCCCTACCCAGCCAGCGACTTGGTGCCCCAAAGCAGGTGCCTCCCAGGCAGGGCCCTGGCGAGTGGTGAGGGCAGCAGGCTGGGGAAGGGGGGCAGGCCTGTGCTTTCCTCTGGGGAAGGGGGGCTGGACTGGGGCGTGTGGGGGGTATGGTTTTGAAGCTCCAGTTACGATTTTTAAACAATAAAAAGCTCTCCAAGGTTCTTTATGCATCCGTTAGTTGGTTAGCATCCTGCACCCTCCCGGCCAGGTGCTACAGGGCGGGTGCCGGTCCTGCTCTTGGGACACCTGCCAGGGGAGCGTCCGTGCAGGTGAGAAGGAGACTGGGCTGGGGTCCTAAGAACCTGGCTCCTCCGAGAGCTGAAGGCAGGCTTTAAAACTAGGGTTCTGCAGGCTCAACTCCAGCACAGGCCTCCGATCTAGGGAGGTTCCCTGAGCAGAGAAGGCTCCCCAGGAGCAGGCTTCACCTCAAGGCCATGCCCCTCCCTCACCAGCACTGGGGCCTCCGCTTTGACCTGGGTCATGTACTCCGGCTCCGTGTGATGTGAAAGTGTGCCTGCCCGTCTCAGTCTTGCGCCGCAAGAGCACACGCCCGTCTCGTCGGGTCATCTGACGGTTTGTGTGTCCCTGGCCGGCACCATGTGTGTCGGACTGGCCTCCATTCCCCGGCCCCCTTGGTGTGGGTGCCCCCTTCCAGGGATCAGCGTGCCCCTGGCCTCCAGGCCACCCGGACTCCCCAGGGAGATCGGACCTTTAGGAGGAGTTGGTCTGAAAGCTGTGCTCGCCCGGCTGCTTTGTAAGATTAAAAAGCAGAGCCCCTGCTAGGATAGCTTCCCAGCCACTGCGCCGAGCCTGGTGCCCGTAGCCGCTCGGGAGTCTGGGTGGGGTGGGAGGGCAGTTCCAGTGTGCCCTTCAGGTTCCAAGGGCACCGGAGGCCTTGCTTTGGGCCAGAGCCTGACTTAGCCTTGGTCACAGCTTGGTCTTCCCCACCTCGTCAGGGTTGCGTCACCGAATAGCCCTTGCTCTCATTTGCCCCCAGCCGTGGAAGGCGCTCTGTCCAGTCCAAACGCATTCTTTCAAAGGTCCCCATTGTTGCCCCATTGTAGCCTTGAACGTCCAGTCCAATTCAGACCCATAGAGGCTCGTCAGTGTCCTCCAGGGAGGCTGGCCGGGGCCAGCCCGGCCCCGCATGGCCGTTGGGGTGGTGGGGAGTTGGGTTAACTGACTTGGTTGAGTGAGCTGCAGTACCCAAGCCAATCTGACTGCAGGTCTGGGTCAGCCTGTCTGTGTGCTGCTTCTAGCCTGGCTGTGGCTCTCCGGCCTGGTCCTTTTTAGTCTCCCATGTGGCCATCCTGTGGGGCCTTGGTCACGTAATGTGATGCCAGGCTGTGTCTTGGCCAGGGTGTGACAAGGAGCTGAGCAGGCGCGGCCACCAGGCTCTTCCTGCCCTGCCGACCGTGGGAGCTTGTCCTTCCTCTACACCGCCCTGCCTCTGGAGAGATGCGGCTCTCCGTCAGCACCGGGCTCCTAGAGCCTCAAGGCCTGTTCGGGTCCCTTGCGAAGTGCTGAGTAACAAAAACACGCTCCAGCCCAGCCCCTCCACGCTTACCACTGTGGTTCCCACTGCGGGCTTGCGGCGAGCAGCCCAGCCTGTCACACAGCCACTAGACCACAGGCTCACTGTCAGCACAGCGGCCCCGGCTGGCGTTTGGAGTTCCTATCATTTCCAGGCTTGGGTAATGCTCTGAACTCCCCTCCCACCAGCTGCTGCTTCAACTTAGGGAGGACCACCCAGTACAAAGTAGAGCATCAAGCCCATATGCCTTGCACCCCGTGGAATAAAACAGCAACTGGTGGCCAGTTAAAAAACAAAACAACAACAAAAAAAAAAACCAGCAACTGATTTGTGTCAGAGTTGCCATCAAAGAAGACACGTTACAGATACGATGTTACAGATACGATGGCCGTCTCCCTGTTCCCCTAGAGGCAGCCCCGCTGGCGCTTCCACTCCAGCCTAGAGTCCAGTGTTTAGGTTTATCTGGCTGGTGTTCAGTAATGTGACTTGTTCTCCTACTCTGAGGTCTACTCATGCTGCCACGTGTCCCCAGCACCGTTCTAGGCACTGGGGACACAGCAGCACAAAATCCCCTGCCTTGTGGACTCTTCTCGTGGGGCGCTGGAGATGGATCACCCAAACCCAGTGCCACTAAGTCTCAGCGGTCCCTGTACCGGGTTTCCAGGATAGAATCTTCTTTTGTAATCACTTTATTGGGGGCTCATACAACTCATCACAGTCCATACATACATCAATTGTGTAAATCACATTTGCACATTCATTGCCCTCAACATTCTCAAAACATTTGCTCTCCACTTAAACCCTTGGTATTGGCTCCTCATTTTCCCCCCTCCCTCCCTACTCGCCACTCATGAACCCTTGATAATTTATAAATTATTATTTTGTCATAACTTACACTGTCCGATGTCTCCCTTCACCCACTTTTCTGTTGTCTGCCCCCAGGGAGGAGGTTATATGCCCCTGTAATCTTTATAACCCCCTTTCCATCCCACCCTCCACCCTCCTGGTATCGCCACTCTCACCACTGGTCCTGAAGGGAATCATCCGCCCTGAATTCCCTGTGTTTCTAGTTCCTCTCTGTCTGTACCAGTGTATATCCTCTGGTCTAGCCAGATTTGTAAATCAGATTTGAGATTATGATAGTGAGGGGGGAGGAAGCATTTAGGAACTAGAGGAAAGTTGTATGTTTCATCTTTGCTATACTGCACACTGACTGGTTCATCTTTTCCCTGAAACCCTTTTTTAAGGGGATGCCCAGTGACCTACAAATGGGCTTTGAATCTCTACTCCCTCCGAACGCCCCACCTCGTTCACAATGATAGGATCTTTTGTTCTGATAATGCCTGATACCTGATCCCTTCGACACCTCATGATCGCATAGGCTGGTGTGCTTCTTCCATGTGGGCTTTGTTGCTTCTGAGCTAGATGGCCGCTTGTTTACCTTCAAGCCTTTAAGACCCCAGATGCTATATCTTTTGATAGCCGGGCACCATCAGCTTTCTTCACATTTGCTTGTTTCTCACCCACTTTGTCTTCAGCAATTATGTCGGGAAGGTGAGCATCATAGAATGCCAGTTTAATAGAACAAAGTATTCTTGCATTGAGGGAGTACTTGAGTGGAGGCTCAATGTCCATCTGCTACCTTAATACTAACCCTATACATATATTCACATAGATCTATTTCCACATCCTCATATATAAATATATTTACATACAGACACATGCCTTTATTTAGACCTCTATAAATGCCCTTTGCCTCCTAGCTCTTTTCCAAGACAGAATCTTGATGAAAGCAACCAGCCTCCTCTTTCTCCCTCTGAGCAGCAGCTGAGCCTGAACCACTGACCTTGCAATTGGCCCAGTGCCTAACCCACCTGCCACCGGGCGCCTTGCTGGGGCGTGGCGTCCCCCTACCGATGGGCGCTGATCATGCGTTTCTATGGGTTTGCAAACCACACAAAGAGCTTTGCTGCCCTAGTCTCTGTGTGCATCTGTGTCATCAACAAGCAGAAGAGAGCTCCTAACGAGCCTTGGGAGCCATGTGGTCTTGTGGGGCGGCTACCTGGTTCTGCCTTCACAGCACAACAGCCACCGCCACCAACAGCTCCGTGGATGCATTCTCAGCACAGGGTGTCACTTTCAGACTGAGATTGTTTCTTGGGCCAGCAGGTCAGGTCAGTTGCCACCTGCCTTCAGGCACCTGAGCAGCCCAGTACAGGACTTGCGCCCAGGCTGTGTCTGCTCCCACCTGCACGAGATCCTCCTCATCCACCCTCCCGAGTCCACAGGTGCCATGCCATCTTAGCTAAGGTTCCGACCCCGTGCCCGGGGAAAACAGCAAGGTGGATGAGGGGAAACTCCCTGCCAGTTCTGGCCCTGAGGAAAAACCTGGGAAGCTCTTTAGGAAGTTGGAAGGATGAAACAGGAGAGTTTCTGGAACCAGGCACCCGGTGGCCAGAAATCATGCTGGTCTCTGAGCTTCCGGATTAGCTCAGCCCCCGGGGTGCGGGGCAGGATTAGGGTGGTGAAGGTGCTAACAAACTCCCTGCTGTCCTCTGTCCACATGATCTCCCTGGGCAAGGCTGGAGTCTAGGTCGGCCTCTCATCTGCACAGGAAGTAGTGCCATGGGCACAACAGGGGCTTGGCAAGCTGAGCTGACCACACACCCGACCTGGCTCTGCCACTGATCTTGGGGAGAGCCTGCCCCGGTCTGGGAGAGGATATTATACACCTGGCTGACAAGTTGGGGGGAAAGTTGGAAGGAGAGTGTGTAATGGAAGGGGCTCTGACTCAAGGTGCCTGCCAACACTGGACCTAGTCCCTGACTGCTGGATGCTGGGACACTTCCTGGAGTAGGGCCCTCAGCCCCTCGGGAAAGCAGCCCAGCCCGCTCCACCTTCCCACACCTCTGAGCGGGCGAAAAGCTCCTTCCATCTGCGGAGCCGAAAATGAGCTGTCCGTGGCTTTCAGTTCCTGTGCCCGTGTGCCCTGACCCCACACACCATGATCCGGAGAACATTCACCATTCTGGTCACCTCGTGAGAATTAGGGTGTCCCGAACCCAAATCCCCTACACTGGGACTTTCAGCGAAGATGTGTGGGACCGGAGCTAACCGTGGTCAGCAGGAGAAAGGCCATACCTTGAAGACTTCTGCCCAGGGCAGACGTTGGTTCTAACGCATTGGCCAGTTACTTAACCACTCTGAGGCAGAGTGGATCTCTGTAAAAAAGCAAATGACCCCAAGTACGGACGGACGGACCTCACAGGTCTGCTGGCAGGAACGGATATTTAGAATTGAACTTGCTGGGGAGGGCAACAGGACAGGTACGGAATTGGGATTCTCACGCAGCCTGGTGCTGCCTCTGGGCCTGAGAGAGTCAGGACTGCGTTACCAAGCAGGGGGACATCAGCTGGTGAAACCCCTACTAACTGTGACCGCCAGAGGGCACCCCAGGCCCAGAGATGGTCCCCGCCGAGCAGGCTTTGTCTCCATCCCGGGGGAAGTCTAAAGTGCCTCGGAATATTGAGGAGGACAGAAAGTGACAGCATTGGGCATGGTTGGTCAGAATGTCCCAAATAGTCCCCATGGCTGTAGAGAGCTCGCAGGGCCCTGGCAGAAGACCTGGGTTCTAGCCCTGGCAGCCACAATGACCTTGGGCCAGGCACACCCCTCTGTCCGAGTTCAGAGGATTGAAACAGACGTCCAGGGCTCACATCCCACAGTCCTGGGATGCTAGGCTACTGCTTCTCTGTCCGTTTGTCTGTCCGACTGTGGTGGCTGTGAAGCTGGAAGCTGTGCCACCAGAAATTTTAAATACCAGTCAAGTCACCCATGTTTCCGGACTGGACAGGCTAGGAAGAAGCACAAGGCCAAGTCCTTAAGAACGGTGGCAGTCTGCTGTCTGCTTCAGTCCTGGGGGAACAGCCAGCCCCTCCCCTCGGGCTGGGAGAGCCACCGCCTCAAAGTCAAGCCGCCCTGAATGATGTGGGTGGATGCTTCCAGGACCTGCGTGTGCTGATGGGGCGTGACTCAACACCAGGAGAAACAGCTGCGAATCTCCACTCGTAATTGGGACATGGAATGGACGAGGGGAGAATTTGGAAAACTGGCGATCTTCCAAAAGGAAACTGAATGCATCGAGATCAATATCCTAGGCCAGGGGTCGCCCATCCTGCCCCTCACCACAACTTAAAAAGTATTCGAGAGCCACAAACAAATGAAATCACCATCATCTGACTCATATCCTTTACATTTTTTCAATTTTACTTCAGAGCCACCTGTATTTACCGAAAGAGCCGCCTGCCTGTGGCTAGACCCCTGGACTAGGCACTTAGGGAGCTGCACTGGCCCCTCTCAACCAGACAATGATACGGTCCAATGAGCCACGGGTGACAAAATGAAGTGGAATGGCACTGCACCCGTTGGCACAGTCAAGCCGGCAGTGACCAGCTGTGGGTGGCAGAGGGTATTCATGCCAATCGATCTGCACCACAGTCGCAGTCCCACATTGACTGCCTAAGATGAAGGAATCAAAGATTTCTTGACCAACTTCTGCATGCAGTGAAGAAGCACTGATAAATTCCCGGTGATTGGGAGGTGAGGGAGTTAGTTATTGCGCCAACCTCGCCGATAAAAACATGTGGGGGTAATTGAAGGGCAGAGGGATAAATGGCTTGGTGAGCCTCACCTTTCTAGTTCTCGGGTCTCTTGCTTTCTGATGGTCGGACCAGGGTGAAGCTGCTTTAGCCAGTTCCCTGCTTCAGCTGGCAAGGCTCACTTCCTGCAGGACATCCCTGAGGAGAAGCCATATGGACCTACCGTGATGCAGCCCTGGGTGCTGGAGCAGCCGTGTGGAGACTCCTGCCAGTGCTGAGATGCTTACACATTCACTGACTCAGCTTTCTTCCTGCAGTCGGCGTCATTGCGTCTGTTTTGTGAGATGGAGGAGGACTTTGCGTTAAACATAGGAGTTAATGGGTTAATCTTGGACTTGTGGCCTTGATGCACACTTAACCTTTATATAAAACTCTCTTATACATGAGTTTCTGTGGATTTGTTTCTCTAAAGTACCCAGACTCACACAGGAGGATAGGAAGCAGGGATAGGTAATTAGAAAGTATGGTCTTGGTGATAGAAATTAAGCTCGAGATCTCATGATAGAATTTTGCAAGACCAATGACTTATTTGTTGCTAATACCTTTTTTTCAGTAAGCGGTGGCTGTCCAGGAGGACCTCGCCTGAATGGAATGTACAAGAGGCAAATCAACGACATCGACATCGGTGGAAGAGACGAGGAAGAAGGTCATCATCATCCGTCAGAAATAGGGCAGAGGTCAACTCCAACACAGACCATCAATTGCTTATCCTCAAGTTCAAGCTGAAGAAAGTGAAGTCCCCAAGAGTCAAGTGCGACATTGAGTCTATCCTACGGGACCATCAAGACCATCACACTGGACACAAAAGTGTCCCGGACAGCAAGGACATCACACGCAAATTAAGCATAAAGTTATTTTAAGACAGGAAAGCAAGAAAAGACCGGCATGGACGTCAGAAGACATTCTGAAACTTGCTCTTGAATGTCGAAGAAATTCAAACCTCGAGTTGCCAGATTGAAGGATTTTTATGGGCAAAAGTTTGAATGATGCAGGAAGCCAACAGCAGAAGATGGAAGGCCCTTCGGATCTAGAACCCCGCCCTCTGCGGCTCCATCTCCAACACAAACAGCAGGCAGGTCCAGGGGCAGCCACACTGGGGAGACATTCGCGCCTTCGAATGAGCCTCCATTTGGTGGTCAGTTATCATCAGTTATCATCCCAATGGCAGCGTGTTCTGCCTGGAGGACGAAGTTCAGAAGTGGACGAGAGGGGGGCAGTGGAGAGGGAAGGACGCCCAGGAGGAAGTGGGGTGAGTGAGGTCGCGCTGGAGGACCACCATGGGGACGGTGTGCATGGACTGTAGGAAGGACTCCTGGTCCCTCGGTCAGCCTTCACCCAGTTCACGGTTTTTAAGATGATGTTCTTAAAAAGACCTAGAAGGGAGGAACACACAGAGTCCCTGTCCCGGAAATACTTGGCACCTTTTCAGGGGTAGCATGTGACAGACCTGAAGGGACAGAAGGAAGACGTCCAAGTTGTGCTCAAAACTCAAAGCACCCCTGCCATCGAGTCCGCACTGGCTCCTCGCAACCCCTGTGGGTGTCCAAGACTGCGTCTGAAGCCCGGTCTTTCACTCACAGGGCTGCTGGTGACCGCCCACGGTGACCGTGTGGATCATAGCCCAACACTTAACCAGGACACCACCAGGGGTCCCGGGACTGACCGCACCAGCGAGGGCTGCGATGCTGGTGGGGCTCACTTGGCCACGTGACTGGAAAATATCCTGATTTTTCCCAAAGAGAGATGACCCCAAAGTATGTAAAAATGATCAAAATATCATTAATATCACACACAAGTAGAATTTTGCTGAAGGTCATTTAAAAACAGCTACATTCGTCCACCGACAGGGGCTGCCAAAGAATCCAACCAAATTCAGAAAAGGTTTAGTAAAGGGGGGATCTTGATGCCAGTGTCAGGTAGATCTTGGATGAAATCACACAACACAAGATGATGTTTAGCAAAGTGTCCAACTGTGTGGATCATAATGAATCATAGGTAACATTGTGAGGAATGGGCATTCCTAACTCTAAATTGTGCTCACGTAGAACCTGTACATAGACCAAGAGGGAGCTGTTTGCACAGAAAAGGGGGAAGTGGTGAAGGTTTAACATCAGGAACGGTGTGTTTAAACGTATCATACCTCTTCGGTCTGTATGTTGAGCCAATAAGCTGAGAGACTGGGCTGTAGGGAGAACGTATCCGGACAACCTGTACAATACAGATGACGTGAAGGGACGTGAGGCAAGTGCTGGTGGAAAGCGAAAGACTGCAGCCTTCAGTGTGAATCGTAACTCAATGTCAAAAATACCCTCACAAATGGACCGATCGACGACGTCATGCTAACTGAAGACAGGGTTCAAGGATTCCAATCAGTGCTCACGGACACAGCAGCCCCCAAAGTCAAAGGACGCTGCATTGGGCGAATCTTCTGCAGAGACTCCTTGAAAGTATTGAGAGGCAACGATGTCACTTTGAGGGCTGAGGCACACTTGACCCAACCCGTGAAACTGTCAATCGCCTGATACGCACATGAGAGCTGGGGAATGAGGGAGACCTGAGCAGACTCTTGTTCTTCACGTTATTGTGAACTAAAGAAGGTTCTTAGGGCGAATCATAGTTTCACATCCAACCATTCAAGCACAGTCTGATCCACCTCGCCACTGCAATGGCCCCAGTGAACTATCCACCGCTTCCCCTACTTCCTCCCTGTTTCCTATGGCCGATTCTTCTTCCTTAACCCTCTGAACCTTGCGTTCGGGGGGAAGGCGGCCGTTGCCTTAACGGCTGACTATTCCGACGTGGAGTTGCGTTCAGTTGCAGGCGTGAAGGTGACTAAGGGCCACAGCCTTGGGGGTTCCGCCGGTCTCCATCTGACCAGTACACTTTGTCTCTCTTATGCTTTTGAGTTCCATCCCACCTTTTCCTTACACAGTATTCTATCCCGGACCTGCTAGTGTGATCCTTTGTGGAACAAGTGGTAGTGGTAGGTGGGCACCAGCTGGTTGCTCCAGTGTCGGGGTGGTGGAGACCCATGTCAGCCTGGCCCATTGGTCTATGGCACGAATGGTTTCCTGCGTCTCTGATGTTCATCCCTCCTCCTTCCTCCGAATGGGTGCAGACCGGCTAACCTGAGGGTGGTCGCTCAGGGGCTTTGTAACCTTCCGCTCACTGCTCACCAGATTGGCTGGAGAAGACTCTGTGGACTGTGTGCCAATTGACCTGTGGGCCCCAAGACTTGGGTCCTGATCCCCTGGATACAGCGACTGTGTCCTCAGGTCATGCCCAAGAAGTTGCTATAACTTTCTTCCCTGTGAGCTCCCACTCGTGGGCAGATTTGCAGCTAAAGCAAACGGTCCCGGCTCCACCAGGCTGGCTCCAGAAGAAAGCACTGCCTGGTCTCGCACGGCTTCCCCCTGCTGCTGTTCGAGCCCATTGTTTCAGCCACTGTGTCGACTGATCTCCTGGAAAGGGGGTGGGGGGCGGAGGGGTGTCTTCCTCTTTTTGTTGACCCTCTACTTTCCCAAATAGGATGTTCTTTTTTCAGGAACTAGTCTCTCCTGATGGCACGTCCAAAATAACGTGCAAATAGGCCTACCCAAATATCCTCGGTCAAGTCCATACACATCGTGGGAATAGTCTCACTTCTTTTCCCGCCTCTCATTCAGCCAGAGTGTTCATAGATCCCCACCGTTGTTTCAGGATGGTGCATGCCACGGCTCTCCCCGCGGTTGCCCTCCACACTTGCAAACCTCCCAGTGCCATCTCCTGCCCAACCCCTCACTTACTGCGCCCTGCCTTCCCCAAATGACTGCTATCCTTCTGTGCTTGCCTACTTTCACTCAGCGTGACGCCTGCCGGGCTCCTCCACGTTGTGAGGCGTGTCGCAGGCTCACGGTCACTCTTTAAAGCTGCACAGAACTTCAGGGTGTTCACGTGCATGGAGGCGGCCTCTCCCTTTGCCGTTGTGCACGATGGGCACGGGTGTGCATGCCTGTCTCCGCCACGGCACTCATTTCCCTACGATCTGTTCCAGGGACCACGAAGGTCTTGTGGTATTTCTGCTCCGGTTTCTGAGGAAGAGCCGTGCACATTCCACGGTGGTGACACAGTGCCACCCCACCCCCACCCCCAGCGGGGTCTGAGCATTCGTGTCTCCCCGGCTTCACCAGCACTTTTTTTAGAAACATCGCTAGTGGAGCTGGGGTGAGCTGGCACCTCATCCTGGTGGTTTGATCTGCATTGGTGAAGGATGGCCAGCATGTCTTCCTAAGCGTGTTGGGGATGAGGACATAGAAGACACAGTGAGGGGCTTCTGTGGTGACATGTCTGTCGTGTCCTCTGCCCACTGTTTCATTGGGTTGCTTGTTGAAGTTGTTTGTTTGAATCGTTCTATTGAGGACTCGTACAGCTTAGAGCAACGCATCCATCCACTGTGTCCAGCACATCTGTAGTGTTGCCATCATCATTTTCAAAACATTTTCTTTCTGTTTGAGCCCTTGGTATCAGCTCTCCGTTCCCCCCCTTTCCCCCACCCTCCCTCATGAACCCCTGATAATTTATAAACTATTCTTATTTTTTCCTGTTTACACCGACCGATGTCTCCCTTCATCCACTTTTCTGTTGTCCCTCCCCCTGGTAGGGGGTTATATGTAGATCATTATGATCGGTTCCCCCTTTCTCCCCCCCACCTTCCTCTTCCCCTCCTGGTATCACTACTCTCATTATTGGTCCTGAGGGGTTTATCTGTCCTGGATTCCCTGTTTCCACTTCTTTTTTTTTAAATCATTTTATTAGGGGCTCATACAACTCTTATCACAATCCATACAGCCATCAATTGTGTGAAGCACATTTGTACATTCGTTGCCCTCATCATTCTCAAAGCATCCACTCTCCACTTAAGGCCTTGGCATCAGCTCATTTGCCCCCTCCCTCCCCACCCCCAGGTGTTAAAGTTTTCTAGAAATTTTAGAGATAAGTCCCTTGCCTGGCCAGGCCATTGCCAGAACCCCTACCACCACCCCACCAACTCCAAATTGTGGACTCCCTGTTCATTCTTCTGATCAAATCTTTTTTTTTTTTTTTTTAATTTCCGATGAAATCTCTTGATGCCTCTAATTTTAGGAGGTCCTTCCTGGTCGCCTATTGGTGCCAGGAAAGGAACAACCCGGTTTTGGAAGAAGTACAGGCAGAAGGCTCCTAGAGCTGGATTTGGAGGGCTGGCCTCACACATTCTGACACTTCTCAGGAGGATCCTGAGTCCCTGGAGGAAGACATCCTGCTTAGTCAAGTCGAAGGTCTTCAAGAGGACCTTCGATGAGGTGGATGGACACATTGGCTGCAGCCACTGTCGGATGCTGCTGGTGCAGGCTAAGGCACCAACACCCAGATTCTGAGACAGTGACTGGCCCCCTCCACTCCAGCCCTACACACACACTCCGCCGAGCGCGTCCCCTCTGGGCCTCACTCACTGCCGGGGCGACAGTCAAGGTCGATGGACGGGTTTCCAAGACTCGTGGTTTACAGGTGTAGGAAGCCCCATCTTTCTCGTGAGGCGTGCCTGGCTTTGAACTGAGAACCTTGTGGATCACACAGCTCCGTGGGTACCCTGTAGCCCCGGGCTCCTCTCTAGAGAAGCACGGGGACCGGGCAGTCATGGCGGCAGAGGAATGGTAGTGCGGGAGGTGGAAGAGCAAAAGCAGGTGAGCCAAGAGTCACTAAGGGTCTTGCTTCACTTGGGACAGATATCCGGTTTCTTCTGGCTTCTGCCAGGATTCCGGGGGCTTAAAGCAATGAGTCACGAGGGGAGGGTGAGGACTGGGGAGTTCCCAGCTAACCAGCTCCAGAAGGACAGTCCGTTTCTTGGGGTGGTGCCTATCAAAGCTGGGGGCCGGGGGGGGGGGGCGCAGCAGCAGAAGGTCTGACTCCCAATCTCTACTCAGCTTCCTGGTCCCTCTGGAGGGGACCCTGAAGGCAGCTTCCTGGGAGTTTGGAGATCAGGAATGGGGGTTAATAGCTTCTCCCTCACTCTCAAAATCAGGGAACTTGGGGGCATGGATAGTTGAGAATCTCTGGGTGCCCCAGGCGGGGCTGGAGGAGGGCGCGGGCGTGGGAAGGGCAGACCTTCCTCTGGCCTCCTTCCTCCCTGACCGGTCTGATGGACCGCAGCCTCCATGGCTTTGACTCTGGGCCCAGTCTTTGTCCAGCTGGTCTGATCAAACACCCTGCGGCACTTGGGGGCTGGGTGGGGCCAGAGGGAAGGAGGTGACTGAAGGGGGCCAGACGTCAAAGAGGAATCAGAGATTCCACAATTTCACAAAACTTTCGCAAATGGTTTTTGTGATCCCCCCCCCTGCATTGCCCTGAACATCACATTTGCATAAATCCGGGGAAGTGATTACTAAGGCACCAGGTAATTTCCTCCCAGGCCTCAAGGGTTCTGTATAAAGGCCCTGGTGAGCTGGCCGCTGGCATTGCCCAGAGCCTGCAGCCCAAACCAGCCAGACCCACAGCTGACCTGCTATCCAGAGCCCATGAAGGCGACCGGTGAGTGGCGGGTCCAACGGGAGGGAAAGTGGCTGCCGGTGGCCAGGGGGCACTCAGGCTCTGGGGATGAGGGTTAAGGCCACCCAGGCCCAGCCTGTGACTTGAGGCCCGTCTGCCCCCAGCCCTGCTGCTGCTGCTCGGCCACAGCGCACTGTGGACAGTGCAAGAAGCCTCCCCGCTGGGCGCAGCCAGCTCCCTGCCCCAGAGCTTCCTGCTCAAGAGCTTGGAACAAGTCAGGAAGATCCAGGTGGATGGGGCCTTGCTGCAGGAGAAGCTGGTGAGGAGGGGATACTGCGGGGTGGGGGGGTTGGGCTCCGATGCCCAGGTCAGGGAAGTACCAGGACACCCCACCCACCCACCCACCCACCCCTGCCTGGAGGAACCTGGGATGGGCTGGGGGAAGTAGAAGCACTGGGCAGCAGTTGGGGCAGGGCAGAGCAGCCTGGCGGACACTGGGTGAGGGCAAGGGCAGAGAGGTGAGGCCTCAGGGGGAGGGGCAGCCCTTCCTCACTCTGTACCCCTCCCCCCAGTGTGCCACTCACAAGCTGTGCCACCCTGAGGAGCTCCTGCTGCTGGGACACTCTCTGGGCATCTCACAGGCTCCCCTGGGCAGCTGTTCCAGCCAGACCCTGGAGGTGGTGAGTGTCTAGAGGCCAGGAAGGAGGAGCGGGGACGTATAGGCCCTGTGCCTAGGCTCCCCAGTTCCCCAGGTGCCAGGCCAGGGACCTGGGGGGGAGGGTCCCAGCCAGCCAGCCCCCAACGCTCATCTTCGGTCCCCGTAGACAAGCTGCCTGAGCCAGCTCCACAGCGGCCTCCTCCTCTACCAGCGCTTCCTGCAGGCCCTGGCTGGGATTTCCCCCGAGGTCGCCCCCACCCTGGACCTGCTGAAGCTGGACATAGTCGACTTTGCGACCTACATCTGGCAGCAGGTGAGGTGTGCCAAAAGGAGGGGCTGTCTGTGCCGGGGGCTTGGGCTGTCCTTCAGAGCGGGATGGGGGCATCCTTAGGACAGTGCGTCCCAGGGCCAGCTCTCTGCTGGCCCACCTCCACCCCTAGTGGGCAGCAGGGGGCAGCTTACCGGGGCCCGAAGAAGAGGCTGGGCTTCAAGTCCCAAGCCCATCACTCACCACGTGATGGTCAGCCTGTCGGCAGTACTGCCCCTCAGCAGGACTAACAACGGCCCTATCTCCCCACAGATGGAAGACCTGGCCACAGCCCCCACCGAGCAGCCCCCCCGGAACCCCATGCCGACCTTCTCCTCTGCCTTCCAGCGCCGGGCGGGGGGTGTGCTGGTGGCCTCCAACCTGCAGAGCTTCCTGGAGCTGGCGTACCGGGCTCTGCGCTACCTTGCCTCGCCCTGAGCAGGCCTTCCCGTGCGGCATATTTATCACTATTTAATATTTATGTTTATTTAATCCTGTTATTTAACAAAGGTGCCCAGACTTCTGGGCCCTTCCGGCTCGGCTCCCTGCAGCAGGGAGGCAAGCCCCGCCCTCCGGTCCCCTGGACTGGGAGGTAGATAGGTAAATACCAAGTATTGAGCCCCGCGATGACTCCCGTGCCCGGCTATGGTGGGCACTGGGAGGAGCCGATCTGAACCTCTGCCCCGAGGGTACCCACCTTGGGGCCCTGGGGAGCAGCAGGTCTCCCACGTGGGGGACAAGTCACCCTGTTTAATATTTAAACGGCAGTGTTCCCTTCTGGGACCCTGTAAACCACCTTGCCCCAGGAGACCACCTTGCCTCTCACCCCCAGCCAATCCCCCCTTCCTTCCTGGTCTCTGTGTCACCCACCAAGTGGAGTCCTGCCACAGGCAGAAGCACCAGGCCTGGGGCCCACCACTTGACTGGAGGTCTGAGCTTTCCTTTAGAAGCTGAGGACTGGCATCTTCCAGGTGCCCTCCCTGTAGGGCCCAGCTGACTCCACACTGGGCCCTGCTCCACATGGCACCAGACCTCAGGCTCCTTTAGAAGCAGGGCAGATGGTCAGGTGTCTGACCTCCTGGGCTGGGATTGGAGTGCTATGGGGGGCGGGGGGGGACTATGTAAGAGAGGCTGCCCACACTTTGTCAGTGCGGCCAAGCTTGAGGACAATAAAGTGTTACGTCTCCACAAAGTGTCTTCCTCCTCTTTGGTCCAGCTGGTGCCCAGCCAGGGGTCAGGGGTGGCAGAGAATGGAGAATGGTGGGTGGGGCCGGAGGGAGGTTCTGGGAAATGCAACCCTTCTACCCACCGCCCAGTGGTTCCAGGGACTTGGGAGTAGCCAGCGTCTTCCTCCCACGGGGCGGCTGATGGAGTCGAACTGCTGACCTTGCAGTTAGCAGCTCAGCTCCTCACTCGCTCCACCAGGGCTCCCACTCAGCCTTTTAGCTGGATTTGTTTACTTTGTGTGTGCAGACACTGGGCTATGCACAGGGTCTCACAGTGACTGAGGCAGGCAGCCCTTGCCTTTGGAGAGCTACAGCCTGGCGGGGAAGGCAGAGGGCAGGTGGGCCCCCTGTTGGTGGGAGACAGGACTCTATCCCACCTTCTCCAGGCCCAGCCAGAGTACAGGCCTCACGCATTTACTGCCTCCTGTACACACACACACCCTCCGCACTGCACATTCCACGGGACATTGTGCCGGACCTTGAATTCCCCTCCCTGACCAAGCTGCCTCTGGCCTGGAGCCGTTCACCCTGCGCGTCAACTTCCTGCCCTCAGGTCACACATGACAGGGCCGTGAGCATTCACTGCCGGTCCCGGTGCCAAGCCAGGCGCCCCATGCCCCGATGGAAACATGACTCGAGACTGGGCCTGTCGCCCCATTGCACTCGGGGAGCCAGGGAAGGCCAGGCAGCCAGCCCTGAGCCCCCACGCTCCCATGGGGGGGAGGGGTTCTCCACCTGAGCTCGGCGCCTCAGCCATCTTGTTGGCCTGCCCCACATGGTTCCTTAGAAAGCAGGATCTGGTGAGCAGGAGTGGGTCCCTGTCTGTCCCCAAGAAGCAGCGTCGGGTCTGTGAGAGCTGGGCAGGGTGGGCTTAGTCGGAGTCCCTGCCCCTCACCCAGAGAGGCGGGTCCAACTGAGTATGGGGTGGAGCAGGGCTCCTGCCAACAGAAACAGAACCTTTAACCCAGCACCGGCTGGCCCTGAGCCAAAGGGGAGGGGGCCAGCAGGGGACAAGTAGCTGCTCTGGGAAGGAACAAACATGGGGAGCTGAGCCCAGTCCTCTAGACCTTCTCTTCCTCCTCCTCCCATTCCGACAGGCCGAGCCTCTCCCCAAGACACCCCACCCCACCTGTTAGGCAGCAGACACTCATGTCACAAAGGGGCCCAAGAGGCTCTTTATTTAAAAAGGAGAGGAGGGCAGTGAACATCCCCTTGCATATAAATATCTCTCTCTCTCTCTCTCTGTCACACACACACACACACACACACACACACACGGGCGGAACCTGCAGGGACTGAGAAGCCCCGTTGGTCACACTCAGAAAGAGGAAACAGGGACATAAACGGAGACGCTGAGAGGTGGGCAGTCAGAGGAACAAGTCAGAGGGAGAAAGGCCCCTGGTCACCCTGGTCAGGTGGCTGTGAGCAAGGATGTCTCATCTCTCCCCACGGCTCCCTTCCAAGGTGCCTGGGGCTGGGGACCCTCCTAGGCCCTCAGAGGGCAGCGATGGCTTTGGCAGCCACCTGGCGGCCCAGGGGCAGGCTGAGGTCCGTGATGGCCAGCACCACCTTGGGGCTGCACATGGCCGACACCTTCACCAGCTCAGACACCTGCCAGAAAGACAGAGTGCTGCTCACTGGGAGAGCTCACGGGAGTCTGAGGGCCACCCGCCCCGCCTGCTGGGGAGGCAGCCGCTCACCGTGGTGAAGGGCATGAACTGCAGGATGCTGCCCCGGCTGCCCTGCTCCAGGCAGTCCACGCACTCCTCCATGAACCACTGCACAAACTGCGTGTGGGGGCCCGCGGTCCGAGAGCCCAGGATGGAGGAGATGAGCAGGAACAGGTTGGCTGTACAGGAGGGCAGAGGGGATGAGAGGCCCGGCGGGGCAAGACGGGGGGAGGTGGGACTGAACTTGGAGGATGACACGCTGAAACCACCAGGACCGGGGCTCTCACACAAATGGGATCAAACAGGTGGTGGGCCTCGGTGGGCCACCTCGGCTGCCAGGGCAGGGCGGGAGGGACTCACCCAGCACCCGGTTCAGAGGGCCTCTCATGTTGACTGTGTGGAGCTGGGAGGCGGAGAAGGAGGAGCTCATGGACCGGTCAGCTGTGGGGATCAGTGGAGGGCACACTGAGATCACGGCCTACCACTTGGCACCGACCCAAAAGGGCCTGGGAGCCCCCATCCCCCCACCCACCCAGCGGGGCAACTCTGAGGAGGGCCCCTGGGAGACTGCAGGCCGCAGGTGTGGGAGAGGGTTGGGGCAGATAGCGGAGATGCTGAATGACACGAAACACTCAAACAAAGCACTGGCACAAAGAGGTGGGGGTGGGGGCCCCCCGCCGAGGCGGCCCAAGAGAGCTGCGCTGTCCCGGGTGCTGCCAGGCCCCCGTCAGTTGCGGGCTAACACTTCCTCCTCAGCGCCTGGCAAGTGAAGAGCGGACTCAAGGCCAGGGCTCAGGACAAGCCCCGCACTGGAAGCCGCAGAGATGGGCGGCTCAGCAGTCACCTCTGGGACAAGTCAAAAGCCAGGCCCCAGCAGGGCCTTAGGGAAAGCAGTCGAGGACACAGGTCTGGGCGGCGAGGGACATGTGAGCACAGCGGGGCTGGGGAGGGCATGCTCAGGCGGGAAAAGCAGGGTGCAGCCCCGGCTAGGCCTGGGCTGGTGTGGGCATGCACACTGGGAGGAAGGTTGGCCCCGGTGAGTCAACAGCACAGACTGTACCGGAGGCTGTGAGCATGCCCGGCTGGCTCGTCATTCCTGTCTGAGTAAGGAAGGAAAGGGGGGCGGGGGGGGGGGAGCATGGCCAGGGTAGAGGGGGACGAAGGTGAGGCGCTCCTTTTCTGGGACCTGACTACAGGGGCTACAAGCCACAGGGAGTCGTGCAGCATGACACGATCCAGGGCTCAGAAGCAGACACCCCACCCTCACCCCGCTGCTCCCTTCGGCGGAGACGGGGCTGTGGGTAGGAGCGGGCCTGGCGGCCGGTCACACTCACTGGGGCTGGAGAGGATGTTCGCGTCGTCCTCGCTGGAGCTCAGGAGTCGCATCAGCTTGGACGGCTGCATGTCGTCCAGGGGAAAGAGGCTGATGTAGTCCTGCAGGGCGGAGCGAGCGGCACCCAGGCTTCAGTGGGGACGTTACTGCCCACGACCAGCGGCCAGTGTCTTCAGGGGTCACAGTTCCTCCCTGCCCCCTTCCACAGGAGGCAGAGAACAATGTGCTCCCACTGCAGGACTCGCCTCAGAAAAGGGAGTCTGCGGACCTTCTTGGACTCGCTCCTGGGACCCCCAGACCCGGAGGGCGGGGTGTCTGCCCAATGGCCACACAGGCTCAGGAAACGTTTGCAAACAAACCCACAGGCCAGCCTCAGCTACCTCGATGTCTTCCCGGTGCCTCTTCTTCTGGCGGGAGGACGCCTGGCCCTTGTGGGAGGAGTAGGAGCTCAGGGCACACCACACGGCCAGCCTGGTGGGGCCCGGGACAAGAGCAAGGTCAGAGGGGCGCCTGCACACACCCCGCTTAGGCCCAGCTTCTGGGGTGGGGACACAGGTGGGGGTGCCTGTCTCTATGGGGCGGGGGGCCCGGGAGGTCCCAGGGGAGAGGGCAGAGCAGGCTGGGAGGTGGCCCCTACTTGGCAAGGGCAGTGCCCGGGGGGTCCCTGAGGCTGTGCCACTTGGAGGAGTCGGTAAGCAACCCGGGCAGGATGTGGCCGAGGAGGACCAGCGTGACCTGCTGCATGTCCAGGCAGAAGATGGAGTACAGGAGCTCCACGGCCTGTAGGGTGTGCTCCTTCCGCGTCTCTCGCAGCAGCTCCTGGGCACAAAGCAGGCAGGGACAGCTGGGGGCTGGGCCAGGACCACTCACACTGCCGCCCCCGCCCCCCGCCATGGCCCAGGAGCTATGGAGGGCTGGGGGAGAGGAGGGGAGTTAAGAGCAGGCTGTCTCTCTGGGGTCTCCCCCAGCCTGTCCGGCCCACGTTCACCCCAGCAACATACCTTCACTAGGTTGTTGCAGAACCAGTAGACGCCGCCCATGTGCAGGAGGGTGTCAAAGATGTGGATGGAGCGACTGTCCACCCAGCCCTTCTCTAGCACCTTGGCAAAAACATCCGTCAGCACCTCTTTGATGGGCCGCTTGGGGGGCAGCAGGTTCCAGTAGGGCATGGTGTCCACGCCCGTGGAGGGGAACTTGATCTGGGTGGCCGTCTGCTGCAGCACATCGGCACACATGTGCTCCAGGATGGAGCTCATGATCACCACCCTGGGGGGCCAGCAGCGAGGGGCAGCGGTCAGGCGGGGCCCTCCACTTGGGTTACGGAAGTAGCCCTTTCTGGGGAGTGAGCTCCATTCTGTGCTGACCTGAACCCACCTCCCATTCCTGGCAAAACTCTGACGTGCCGGGCACGGAAGGGCCTCCTCCCCTGGCCGCCCCAGCCATACATCCATGTTCCTGTTCTCTCTCTCTCTCATGGCTCAGTGCTTTCCGCAGCCCCAAACCTGGGGCCTTGCCAACCTTCTGACATAAATATAAATATAATCACTTCCCTCTGGGTTGAGTGCTGGGGGGGGGGGGTGTCCCCGCCCAGACCTGGCCTCCTCCCAAAGTAAACTTTGTGACTTCCAGGAGAGGGGGCCCAGGACTGTCCCACAGGGCTCTTCCCGGCCTTTGGAAGCTGGGCAAGTCTGTGTGTGTACCAGGAATTTTTGTCGGGAAAGAGTCTCCCATTGTGACTACAGACCCCGGTCTCCACACTGGCCCAGCCACGTGGTTTCAGAGCCCTCTCCCCACCTGCAGGTGGCCTGGGGTTTCCCATGGCTCCTCACCCAAAGCAGACCGAGGCTGTCCAGACCGGCTTAGGTCATTGTAAGGCCATGTGTGCGGGGAGGGCCAGGGGGAAACAGGTGGCGCTGATGTATAGACCGTCCCCAAGCCTAGCTTCAGTTAAACATGACAACTTCTCTCTAACAAGGCATCCTGTACAGGGCGCTCAGCTAGTCACTAAAACCACCCAGCACAGCTGATGTCTCCGGGTGATCCCTCCAAGCCCTGAAGAGTAAGCAGGAAATCGGCATGAAAGAAGGACAGCTGGGGGTGGGCAGGTGCCCAGTGAGGAGCAAGTTCTCCCGCCCAGGAGTCTTCTGAGGGCAGGCACCCTAGCTCTTTGGGGTCTGTACCCTGGGCACTCAGCACTGCCGGACCAGGCACATGTCTGTCACCAAGACACAAGACTGGCTGGGTGATGGAGGGAGGCCGGGAGCAGGGTGGTGGGAGACTGACCTCTCATTGTAGAACTGCAGTGTGTTCTCACTGTACAGAGGCCCTGCCAGCTGGCGGATCATCTGCAGGGACTTCTCCCGCTCGTCCAGGCCCAGCATCCGCACGTGGGCCACCAGCCAGGCTACGGCACACACCGCCAGGCTGCACACCTTGCCCTTGATGTTGTCCGTGATTTTCTGAGGAAGGGAAAGGGTCACTGGGGTGGCCTTCCCCCCACCGCACCCCCGAATCAGATTCCCAGAGGGGGCCATTCTTGGCCGTGGGACTGGGGGATGGGGGAGTGGGCAGTGGAGCCAGGGAGCGGACTACCTGGATGGACTCGAAGGCCAGCACCCCGTTCTCCCACGCGTTGAGGATCTCCAAGATGGCTGCTGAGATGCTGAGACAGGCTTCGTGCCACTTCATCTGCCTATGGGTGAGCAGGGGGGATGGGGGCCGGGGGTGGTTCTTACCAGAGAGGGTCATGGCAACTATCCCCACCGCTACCCTGGGAGGGGTGTCCCGGCACTGACACCAGCTTCATCTCGGAGGAGTTGTTGAGCAGGGCCACCAGGGACTCGACCTTGGTGGAGTCTGGCCGGAAGCAGGGGTGGTCGGGGTTCAGGACCTTGCCCTCCTCGGGCATGCACGCCTGCATCCAGGTCTCAAAGAAGGGCACCTCGGCGCGTGCGCTCGACTCAGACAGGATCACCTGGGGCGGGGCCACCAAGACAAGCTGGCTCACCATCTGCCAGGCTGGGCCTCGCGCCATAGGAACCGGGCCCCTTCCCCAGGCCGGGCCAGCAGCACACGTGTGGACAAAGGGGCTACCGGAGGCAGGCCGGGCTGTGCTGCCACCTAGTGGCCAGCAAGGGTGTGCAGGGACCCTTGACTGCCCATTCCTGACCCGGCAGAACAACTGCCTTGGGGCTAGCAAAGGGTCGGGGTGGGGCGTGGGGAGTTACTGGCCATCTCTGTGTGCCTGACTCTCGCTCACCTCTGAGCCGTAGGTCTGGGCCACGTGACACAGCATCAGGAAGGAGATGTCGAACAGTAAAGCTCGCACGGAGGCTGCTTTGGCTGCGGGAGGAGACAGGCCAACCACTCAGCCCACGCAGGCTCAGCAGGTTGAGAAGGTGCCAGAATTTGCCTCCAGGAAGGTCAGGGACTAAGTGGCTCTTTCAGAGCGCTGAGGCTCAGGATCCTTTTCTTGAATCCCAATCGGAACATCATTCCTTCCTTGGAGCCAAAGGCCTCCTTGCCCCGAGTGCCTAACCCGAACCGCAGAGTAGGGGACACAGGTGGTTTTAGAAGCTCCCTTTCCCCAGGGTCACCCTCTTTGAGAGTCCCCAAAAGCTCCATTCAGTCACTGCTCAGGGTAGGACACAGAGGGACTTCCGTCCGAGCAAAAGTGCCTGCCGCCCTGCACTCCCTCCCCCCACCTTCCCTGTGGACAGGGACCAGCCCGGGGCAGATGGTGGACTTACTGCTCTCCTCGCTGCCGTGAGTCGTGAATTCATTCAGGCTGTGGAGGAAATGGAGACAGGGCCCATCAGCCAGGGCCAGGGCTGGCAGCAGTGTCTAGCGCCAGAATTACTTAGGGCAGTGGTTCTCAACCTGTGGGGCGCAACCCCTTTGGGGGATTGAACACCCCTTTCACAGGGGTCACCTGATTCATAACAGTAGCAAAGTGACAGTGATGAAGTAGCAACGAAAATCATGTTAGGGTTGAGGCACTACAGGAAAGGGTCGCGGCGGTAAGGTGGAGAACCGCTGACTTATGGGGTCAACCCACACCAGTGCTGCAGAAAGAGAGCTCAGCTCCCGAGTCTTTCTCAAAGAGTTCCAAGGCCTCACTCAAAACGGGGTGCCCTGTACGTCAGCCCCCTGTCACCTTCTTGGCACACCCCTTCCCCACCAGCTGAGAGAAAGGAGCGCTTCGGGGCACAGAGCTTCCTCCAGGGCCCAGCCGGGATGCTCTGCAGAGCCAGACCCCAGGGGCTTCCCCGCTCCTGCTGCTTCTGCCTGTCACACATCCATCCCCCTCCACCCCACTCCCACCACCAGGCGCCCATCTCCCTCACTTGATGAACTTCCGGGCAAAGGATTTCAGCTTCCCTGTGGCGGCAGCAGCAGCCAGCAACAAGTCCAGACTCTTCCCAGACAGCATGTGGCCAAGGACCCCCAGGAGGCCCTCTGGGGACTTGGAGTGGTCAGCATCCATGGTCTGAGGGCAGGACAGGGCAGGAAATCAAGTCCCCAAGACTCCCAAAGACCTCCTCTGCCCAGACACAGCCCAGCCATCTTCTCTCTCCCTGCGGTTTCCAGCACAAGGATCGGATACCTCCAAGCCCAGCTCCAGCTTCGTGGTACCATTCTGGCACAGCCATTTCTCAAATCGACCCTGGCTCCTCTCTGACCCCCCCAGCCAACACCACTGGGCTGAAGCTGGATGTGTGTGTGCATGGGGGGGGGAGGCTTTCCTGGCAGGCTGGCCCTTATTAAAAGCACCACCACCATGCGCCGGGGGCACAGGTGCCGGCAGCAGTGGTGGGTTCCAGTGGTCAGCGCCCCTCTGCCCCTGCTCTACTTCCAGAGCAGCTGTGTATAAAAGGCAGACGGGGGCGAGGGGGTGGGGTGTCAAAGTCTCTTTCTGTCTAGCGGCTGAAGAGAAGCTGCAAAGGGGAGCGAGAGGACCCTGGGGGCACCTTGAGGATGTTGGTGACAGTGGGCTCCGCCCGGAGGATCAGCCCGGGATTGGGTTGGATGTTGGCGTTTTCTGCGGATTTCAGCTGCGGTGCATGTTCCCGGTCGGCTGTGCTGTGGCAGTGACCGTGTGGTCAGGAGAAGGAAGCAAAGGGGGATCGATTCTTGACCCACTCCTCGTTCAAGCCCCACACAGAGAAGGCAAGGGCCGCCTGGACGTTGAAGGATGCTCGTCTGAAACCGCCCGGCTTCAGTTCATCGTCAGGCACCCTCATACCTGGAAGCTCCGTGAAGGATTAGAGCAAGGCTTGGGCCTTTTACCTTGCTCACAAAGAGCTAAAAGCATGAGCGCAGACAACTGTGGTGGAGGGAATGCTGCTCCCTGCAGCCCAGGCACAGGAGAGGCAGCAGAAGCCCAGTTGGGACTCTACAGAGTAAGGTGACCAGACGTCCCAATTTTGAACAATTTTTCCCATGTCCCACCGTGTTTTAAAAAGTCCCAATTTGGGGAAAGACTGCACGACAAGCTAGGGTAGACGGTTTTCGGCTGCCATGTGGCTATTTCGCCAGGATATGAGTTTTATCAACGGTGTCCCGCTTTACCAACGTGAACATCGGGTCATCTTACGCTAGAGGGCTTCGGGGGCCTTGGGGGCGGTCCATGGGCCTCGCGCTTACCGCTTGGCCACAAGGCTGGTCTCACAGGCCTCAGACAGAAGCCCCTGCTTGCTGCATTCTTGGAGGAGGAATCTGGTGCAATCACAGCTGTGAGGAGACAAGAGGAGGAGAAGGGCACAGAGCTGAGGCTTTGGAGGGATGAGGACAGCCCATCCAGGATCAGGGGATCCTTGGGGCCCTGAGGGAAGGCAGAGGGGATCTGGGCACTTCCTGTGCCAAGGAGAATGAAGGGAGACAGGGTCCCTAGAGGCTTTCTCTGACACAGAGGAGCAGGGGCAGCGCCCAGAACACCTTCTGGGGGGGCTGGGTGACCAGGGAGTCCGTACTTGCAGCGCTGGTCAGCTTTGTCCAGCAAGGGCGTGAGCTTCAGCAGGAACTCAAAAGCACAACTGACGTCCTCCGTAAAGTCCTACAAAGAGCCAGACACAGGGGCTTAGCTTCTAGGTCCTCAGCTGCCTACGCCCTGTGGGGCAGGCTCAGCGGGGCCCTCTGTGGGTAGAAAGGCCCTCAAACAGGCCATGCCCACCACTGGCCAGTAGCGGGGGGAAGGGTATCGCTGCTTCCCACATAGCCACCACTGGCGACCCGGAGGCCAGATACCTCCCACCTCACCCCAGGCAAGGGAACACACTCCTGCCTGGCGGGGTCCAAATGCCCCTTCCTGGGCCTTGTCCTCCGGGGGCAGCAGTGTCCTCCAGAATCCTCCAGCCACTCATTTTTGCAACTCACCTTGTCCCCATGAGAGTATTTCTTCAACTTCACCAAAACCTGGGGGATCTAGGGGGAGGGGTGGGAACAAACCGGAAGATCACTTTCTTCTCCTCACTCGGAACTACAGCAGCCCCTGCCCCTCAGCTCTGAGCAGGGAGGAGCCCCGAGCACTTCAGCCAGGGAGGGAAAGCCCGCTCAGACCTGGGCCCCAGCACCCCCAACTACCTGCAGGACAGGCACCCTCACTTCTACCTGCACAAAGGGAAATGCCACAAGCAAAAGTGGGAGCCACGTCAGGGGGTCAGGCCCACCTTCCCCTCACCCCTGCCTGGCACCAAGCTGTTGCTGACTGAGCTGACCAGCCTTTCAAGGTCAGAACAACGCAGGTGCTGCCCAGTGGGCTGCACATCCCGGGGCCTCCAGAGAAAACACCTGGCGGCACCCAGGCTGGGGACCTGGCAGGCTGGCAAAAGGGCCAGCAGGGAGGTGCATGGCGCCGGGGCTCAGGGTGTCACTGGTTTCCCTCAGACCCTTCCTGGCCCCGCTCCCGGCACTCCTGGCCGCCCGCCCGGTACCTTGAGGAAAGTGAAGGCGGTCCACTTGAGCTCCTCTGTGCCCTCGGGGGACTCGATGAGACCCACAAAGCAAGCTTTCCAGATCTCCAGGACAAAGAGCGGGGTGGGGATGTGCTGGGGGGAGATCCAGGCAGAGGATAAGAAGGTGGCCCTGTAGCTCTAAATCCTCCAGAAGCCTCGTGGACCCTGACGGGGTCAGGGCTGGGGTCCACGTCCACAGGCATCCAGAGACACCTCCGTGCCCAGGAAGGAGAGGCAGCTCTGCTCCCACCCACCTGCATGCGCTTCACCATCATGAGCTGCTCCACCAGGGGCTGTGTCTCGCCCGTCAGGTTCATGGTCCCTTCGAGCAGCACCACCGCGTGGACCGTGGGGAAGCCCGTCTTGTGCAGCCGCTCCGAGTGCACAGAGAGCATCGTGGGGATGCTGAGGGAGCAGAAATGCCACCTTGGCCCATGCACTACTTCCTGAGCCCTCCGGGTTCCCTCTCCTCCCCACAATGCCCACCGACCTCCTGATGAGGGTGCCACACTGTTCCGCCTGGCTCCGGAGCTGGGGGCTGCTGAGGTTGGCCAGGATCTCCCCAAGCTTCAACAGGGAATGCTCGATGGCAGTCCACGAGGCTGTGCGGGAAGGGACATGCAACACGATGGGGGCAGGGCAGAGGCGGAGACCGGCTCCAAGTCCCCTCTGGGCCCGAAAAACAACCCGGGGCGGCAGTCAGTCCTCGAGGATGACAAGGGGCCAGGGGCCTAAGGGACAGCATGCACCTGCTCTACAAGGGGTGTGCGCCCATGGCTAGTCCCTCAGAACCACCCCACAGGCCTGACTTCCAGGGGACGCACTAGCCATTAGAGGCCCGGCCCAGCCTATCATGAGCAGAGGGGAGAGAGGTAGAGGAAAGTGATGGTCCAGTGGTTGGACCAGGGACGGGGTCCACAAGCCACTTCAGAAGTAGACCATTCCCCAAAGTCAACCTCCCACGTGGCGCCCCTCCCCACGGGAGGCAGGCCTTGCCGTGCTCCCTGCTGAAATGCCTTTCCCACTCACCCTGACCTCTCCAGCCCCCACCATCCTGCCAGCCCGCGAACCACGTAGCCACCGATCTGAACCTCTGACTGTCCCCTAAGATGCTGGGCTCGTGGGCTGCCCCACATCACTTAGCGCTTAATTAAACGTCATTCGGCCTCCTTACAATTCCACAGACTCGAGCGATGAAAGATGGCGCCCGCTGGCCCATCAACCTTCACACAGCACAGGAAAAGAGGAAGCCCCAGATGACAAGTCCAAGCCTGCGAGCCACTAGCATGAAGCACTCGCTCATTGTGCAGCCAATGCACGTGGACAAGAGACGGCCGGTACAGCCCCCGTGAACACGGTGACCGGCTTCTGGGTCACCGTGGGCAATCAGGATTTGAGACTCAGCAGAAAAACCTGGTGACAAGCTCTCCCAGCAGCTGCTGCAGACCCCAGGGAGGCCCATCCGAGCCTTCCGCTTACTGCAAAGCACGAGACCCATAGGTGGTCCTCAGCCCTGGCGAGACTGTGGGCTGCCTCAGGAATATCAGAGTCTTCCCTCCCACCCAGTGCGGCCCTGCTGAGCAATCTGCTTCTGGAAAGTTCTACTCGGCAGCACCTGAACATGAGTCGAGAGGTGCTTGGCACCCCGGGCCTGACAGCAGACAACCAGGTGTTTACAGGATGGTTCAGGGAGCAGGTGGATGAACTGCGTGCTCTGGAAGGACGAATCACACGGAGACAAACACAGGGGGACCTGTGTGCGTGCCTCGGCCTCTGGCTCCCCCCCGTGTCTGTTAAGCACTAGTTTTGCTCCTCTACTAGCAGGTGGACTTGCTGAGGGCAGGGACCCTGCCACATGCTTCTGGTAGCCGCCCCACCCTCCACCCCCTGCTCCCAGCACCTGGTGCAGTGCTGGGCATCCGACAGTGCTCAGTAAGTACCTGTTGGTTGATTGGCTCGGGTGCCACCCTGCCCCAGTCCCTGGGATGTGTGCAATGCTTATGGGGAGAGAGAAAAGGAAGTGTATGACTTCAGATCCTCCTGGAAAGAAGTGGGATGGCCTCCTGCCTCTCCCCTCTCAAGTTCAGAACCGGCGAGGCCACAGTGGGGGCTCGGGGACATACAGGCCTCCTCCAGTTTGGCAATGTGGAGCAGGGCCCGGTTCTTGGTGCTGCTCAGGGTCTTCTCCAGACGCTGCAGGCACATGGTCAGCTGCTTCTCGCAGGCGGCTGGAGAGCCCGCCTCCAGCCCCTCCCGCAGCAGCTCCGCAGAGGCTATGGTACAGCGCAGCAGCCACTGGAGGGCGCTGAGCAGTGCTCGGCACAGCCCAAGGCACTCCTCCGCTTTGCCGTGGCAACTGCAGGGAAGGAGGCAAAATCGGTCTCTTCTTCCAGCTGCCCAGACCTAGCTCCCCCGGGGGCCCTGGCACTCTCCTCCTAGGGGGCATGGTTGGGGAGCCCCAGTCTAGTCTGCTCCCCCTGGGCAAGGTATACTTCCAGGGAGAAGAGGCATCCTGTCCCAAGGAAGTCAGCAGAAGGGACGGGGCTGGGCAGGTGGGAGCCCACAGAATGGGCCTCAGTCCAATGTCTTCTCTGCCCTCAGACAATGCTGGAGGGCACAGGCCTCTACACCCCTGCCTTTATTACCTCAGTCGGTCACAAAACATGTCCATGATGTCCAGCAGTGCCTGGACACACAGGTCCCGGGAAAAGTCATCAAACTGCAGAGGACCAGAGAGATGCTAGAGGGCACCCAGGCAAGCACGGAGTCTCACACACGAGGCCAGAATGCCCGCTCATCTTTCCTCCAGATTTCAGACTGGCATCCTCTAGACCCGGGAAGGTGGCTCCTAATTGGCCGGCCCCCACCTCCCAGAATCCCTCTCCCTCCAACGGAAGGCCATGGAATGACCAGAGCAGCCAGGGAAGTGAAGGCTTCCTCCCAGCACCACATAGGCCTGGCCCCTCCCACACCGCGCCCAGCGTGGCTCGTTGGTCGTACCTTACTGATGGCGGTGAGGACGGAGGAGCAGGACACCATCTGGAAGGAAGAAGGGAAAGGAGACGCGTGGGCTCAGGGAGTGTTCAGACCAGCAGGACCCCAAGGACAGGAGCCAGCCCAGGGGCTCCTCCGTCACATCACCTCGACCCTCGGAGGGGCCCCAGTCATGCCCGAGGGAGGGAGGAGCACTATGCACGGCCCTCAGTCCCTCTCCTACCAAATCAATGCTCCAGGAGTGCACTTTCTTTAGACAAGAACCAGAGACAAACACTCAGTTCACTTCACTACACAAACTCTTACTCCTCCCTAGGGCTTTCCAATTCCCACTGGGCAGAAATGTGCCCTCTGGGCTCCCAGTGGTCCTCTTATCCCATCATTACAGGTGCTGCCTGGCACCCCACCAGGTCAGGAGCACCTCAAGGACAGGGGCCCTTTCACGCTGACTGTCACACGCTGGGTCATGTGTGCAGAATGAACATGTAAGACACACCCAACACCAACATCTCCCAAAGTGTCTCCTGACGCGGCACCATCCTCTCGCTGGCGATGAACCACATGTAGCTGCTCTCATTTAAGTCACTGAGAAAAAAACCAAGTTAAAAATTCGGGTCCTTGATCGCAGCCCTCACGGTCACCGTGACTACTGAGTACAGAACCGGACAGCACAGATAGAGGACATGTCCATCACTGTGGGGCGGTTCACTGAGCCACACTGTCTCAAGAATCCTTAGGCTGTCAAGATCTCTCTCTCTCTCTCTCTCACACACACACACACTCAACTTCTGTGTGAAACAAACCTGGCAAACAATGAATTAAACATACAGCTGGAAAACCAATGGCCACCGAGCCAATTCTGACTCCTGGCGATTTCCTGAGTGTCCAAGTAGAACTGGGTCCCATGGGGATGTCATCGGGCAATTTGGGGAATTGGATCACCAGGTATTTCTCCTGTGTGCTCTAGGGGGACTGAACCGCCAACCTTAACCATCGGCACCAGAGGCGCCTGTGTCCCGGGGCTCCTCACTTGCACACAATGGACATCTCTCAGGTGACTGGGAAGAAAGCAAGCCGTACTTTCCAACTGATCTGAGCAAGGGCTCTCACTCAACTAGTCTTTGAAGGAGGCTCTATCTGAAAGGTGAGTTCCCTGGAGACGGAGAGAGCAGTGAATTTATATGTTTCTCTAACACTCAGACCAAGACCCGGCACACAGTAGGTCTCAGAACACTCTTACGGCTTGGAATTGGTGGAGTCTAATTAACTAGGTGGATTCGGGAAAATTTTACCTCAAAGAAAACTTGTTAGTAAAACCCATTCTTTATCATAAGAAGACTGGAAAGCTATTTCAAAAGAAAAAAATGTTTTGCTGTATTTCAAAAGAGAAAAACACGTAAAGAAAATCTTTTAAGTTAAAATAGTTGTAAAAATAGTAATTATGTCATGCTGATAAAACGTTGAGTACTGCTATATAAATAGTTACAAGGGTGCGCTCAAACGCAGAGGCAAAACACACCAGATTACATGACCAATCTGTCCGGACAATCACTTGCCTCGCCGGCCGCGGCCTCGAAAAGAGTGGCAATCCCCAGAGCCTGGAGCTAAGCCAGCCCCATGACCTTGGCCTGGGGACTTTCACCTGCATCACTGTTCCTTCCAGGGACAAGTCCACCAAATAGACAGACTGCTCTCTGCTCAGATGTCTTTAACAGGATTCTTGGATGGACAGGAGCAAAACACAGCCTAAAATACACAATTAGTGTTGAGCGCCACTACGCTGCAAAGCTGTAGCTGGTGTCTGACAGTCATCAAAGAGCTGGGTGCCTGCCTGGGCAGGATGACCATGACGTTCCAGGGGAGTGTTTGTTTATTTATAACTGATGTCCCCATAGCAAGAGCTTGGCAAACAACAGAGCCTGGTGGGCTATCCACCTGTAGAGGGAGCCGGACGTTCCCACTAGAAAGGGTAAAAGGAAAAAACTAGCCAAACCCACGCCTGGAAGTCCATTCCAACTCAGGGTGAGACCCTGCAGACCCAACAGCTTCCCCGGCTCTTGTCCCCACGGAGTCCCCCAGAATGATCGGCAGCTTTATACTGCTGGCCTTGGGGTTGACAGGCGAATGCCTCCACCATGGCACCGTGGGGCCCCGCTAGAAACTGACCCCAAGCTACCAGCATGGACGCTTCTACACTACAGGTTCTGAGAGATCCCACTAGTTCAGATGAATTTCTGGCCCTCAAATCCAAATTTCCTGCAGTGCACTTTTGCTAAACATTTCACCACAGCACCGCTATCCAGAGACCTAAAAATACTTCCCACATGGTGAGCCCTTTGTCACGGCAGGACTTAACCGATTCCAGTGTCATATTTCCATCAGCGCATGGGCTCTGAAGCCCCACGAGTCCCTGGAGGCGGGTGTGTGGCCCCTGCCCATGTGGCCAGCCCAGAGCCGGGGTGTCGGTGATGCAGGGCTGCCGCAGCTGCTCCTTAAACCTCCCAGCGCTTCACAGCCCACGGCCCACCCCCTCTCTCGAAGGCTCTCTCTGGAGGAAGTGTGAGCCACTAACTTTGCCCGCCATTTACAGTCCAAAGGTCTTTCAGACACATGGCTCGTTTTCTCTCTCTCTCACGTCTTCAGCTTCTCCCATCAGTGTGTACACCTCAAGGTTCTAGTTTAAAAAGGAGTTGCCCAGCAGACCCCTCCCTCTCCATCTAACCAGCTTCTTCTGCCTCCTGCTCTTCAGACACGGGGGTTCTCTGAGCTTACCCCCCACCCCACCCGTCTCCACCTCCCCACCTTCCCTTTGCTCTGGGAGCCTCTCCAACCACATTTGTCCTTGGCATGCCACAAATCAGCTCCTTAAGGTCAGCACACTTGTGGCTAAACTCAACAGATAGTTCTCAATTCTGGTCTTTCCTCGCCTCTCGGCAGCGTCTGACACCACAAAACCCCTCCCTCATTCTTCAGTCTTCCCTTTCCTTGGCTCTTCTGATACCACCCTTCTCCAGCAATTCCGTGAGTGTGACTGGCTCCTCCGGAAGTTACCTCCCCTCGCTTGGCTTGCCCACCCCCCTCCAGGGCCCATCTCATCCCAACCCTCGGCTTCAATGAGCAGCCGAGGCGGAGGACCCAGGTCCAGGCTCTCCTTCTGAGTTCCACAGAGGGCGGGTCTGTGGGAAAACGGACCTAAGTGACAACAGCACTTTCCCAGGGGCTTGGCTTGAGTGGCACAAGCCGTTGTTATTGGTGGTGAGAGCAAATGAGACAAAGGCCAAAGACAACTCCTGCTTCCGAGGTGATGTTCCCAAGTATGCACCAACAGCCTCTTCGTGGATGCCGGGAAGCTCCCTCACATCCATTCAGCTCCATACCGCCTCTCTCCCAACCCACTCAGACCTGCCTCCGAGTGTTTCCGAGGGACGACGCTGCTCGTCTCCAAGGAAACAGAGGCTGGGGGGCTCCCAGCACTAACCGCCTGGTTAGCCGCCCAACCCCAGGCGCTCCCAGAGACCACTCACTTGGACACCTTCCCTCTAACAAGACCAGAGATCAACCAGGCCACCTCTGCCCTCACCCTATCGCCCAATCCCACTTCCACTGTCTCCTACTGGTCCCAGAAACCATCCCGTGGTCACACCTAGGGAACTGGGGCACAGTCCTTGACTTCTCTCCCCTCGCTTCCTGCGCCTAGCTCTCGAATGACCAAGTCCGACTCCTGCTGCCCCCTCAATGATCCGTGAAATCGTCTTGGTTCCCCCTGCTGCCACTTCCCAGGTTCACCCCAGCACCATCTCCCACTTGAGTGACCCAAGCCAGGGTTTGCAGGGCAAACCCAGCCCTCATTTGGTTTGTACACGAGCGCTCACTGGAGCACTGCCATGCCCATTTGCTCAGTGTCTGAAAATGCCTTCTGCAATAACAGTCGAGCATTGCGAAAGAGACTCTACACAAAGCAAAAATATTTACCTCCTGGACCTTTCTGAAAAGGGCGCCAACCGCTGCACTGAACCGTCTCCCTGCCTTTGGCCTGACCTGCCTCTGACTCATTTGAACATCACTCTAACATCAATCTATACATTCCCCCAAGTTAATCACAAACGCAAGGAAATCCCAATAAAAACGCATCGGATTTCAAAGGAACTTAAGTTGATTCTAAAGTCTGTCTGGAAAATGCCAGAAAGCAGTCAATCAGACAACTGGAAAAACGAAACAAAAACAGGGCTACTTGCCCAACTAAGTCTGAAAGCACTCTGGATGGGGCACCCCAGTTAATTGGCTTAATGATGTGTTTGGGGTTTCCATTGAACCTCCTCCTTCACTAGATACTCCTTGGAGTCTTAAAAGCTTGCACACAGCAATTCAAGCACAATTGGACTCTATTCATCTGCCTGGAGCGACTGGCTGAGGAAGGAGAATCAGGAACAAGAGAGGGAAAATGGAATATGTAACGAATGGCCTCCAAGAACAACTCCCTTCTTTGTCATACAGCCGGACATGGTACTCTGCTACCATGACGACACATTCTGAGCAAAGATTCTATAGAAGTTTTCTGATCCAAAGGAGAAAACACAGAACAGAATTTCAAATTCTCATGTGTGGTGGAGGGAAATTCCTGCAAATCCCACTGAACGATTGGGTGGAGCTATGCACGTAGGCTGTGTTTCACACTAACAAAGAGGACTGGTGAGTTGTGGTTAGCACCCCACTGGCTATAAAATGAGGTGCCTTGGCAGGAAGACAGAGAAACCCCAGGGCCACTGGAAGAACTGCCACTGATCCTACTGTCTGCTGTCTGAAGTGGCAGCGGCTGAGACTCAAGGCAAGGAGACCATGAAACACAACAGTGGAGTGACACTAGGACCAGGAGGCTGTGAGGCAGAGCAGCAGGCGGGCTTCCTGGTCCACTGAGGCAGAGGCCCAAGGACGGTGGCTGAGAGGCTGAGGACTAGAGAGAGACTGGGCTGCTGGCTGAGGAGAGGCGCATCCTCACTGTTTACCACTCCAGACTGTGGTGACCTGCTAATCCCCTGACAGCCCCCTTGTTTGTGAGTTGTGCCTAGGAATTCTGGGCGCCCTCACAGAGCAGCAGAGTGCCACGGGAGCAATGGCTGGTGTCAGAACCGGATCAAGAGCAGGATGGAGGGTCGGGGGGAGGGGGCACATCTGACCCCTGCATCACGGCAAGAGAGAAGCCAGAGAAGGTCAGCTATGGCCAGCTCCATGCTGCTAACACCTCATGGAATCCAGACTTTCTAGAGTCATGGAGGCTGCATGAACCCTGGAAACCACTGCCCTGAGATCCGCTTTCAACCTTAAACCAAAAACAGCCCCTGGAGTCTGCTTAAAAACAGAACCGTCACTGAGTTTACTAATACGAGGTCTGTCTTGAGCATTACACTCTCTTAAAGGAGGGTAGGGTGGAAAGGGGGAACTAATTACAAGGATCTACATATAACCTCCTCCCTGGGGGAAGGACAACAGAAAAGTGGGTGAAGGGAGACGTCGGACAGGGCAATATATGACAAAATAATAATTTATAAATTAACAAGGGTTCATGAGGGAAAGGGCAGAGGGGAAGGAGGGGAGAAAATGAGGACCTGATGCCAGGGGCTTAAGTGGAGAGCAAATATTTTGAGAATGATAAGGGCAATTAATATACAAATGTGCTTTACACAGTTGATGTATGTATGGATTGAGATAAGAGTCGTATGAGCCACTAATAAAATGATTTTTTTTTAAAAAGCTGGAAACACAGGGAATCCAGGGCAGATAAACCCCTCAGGACCAATGAGAGTAGGGATACCAGGAGGGAAGGGGAAGGTGGGAAGAGAAAGGGAGAGCCAATCACAATGATCTACATATATCCCCCTCCCAGGGGGATGGACAACAGAAAAATGGGTAATGGGAGTTGTCAGTGTAAGACATGAAAAAAAAATCATAAATTATCAAGAGCTCATGAGGGAGGGAGGAGGGGAAAGGGGGAAATGAGCTGATACCAAAGACTCAAGTAGAAATTAAATGTTCTGAAAATGATGAGGCAACTTATGTACAAATGTGCTTGACACCACTATGAGACATGACGTCCCTCACTGACCCATTGCCCTACAGGGGACAACACCGGAGACACAGTGTGGGAATTGTGCCCAATCTGATCCTGCTACACCGAGGCAAAACACTAAGGGGGTGCAACAGAACCGCGAGGGAATGGAGTGGCAAGGTCCCCAGGGAATGCTGAAGGTGGACTTCGGGGCCAGGGCGGGGTGCCCAAACAGACTGGACTGGAAAACACTCCTAAAGGCCAACAAACAGTCCTTGAACTAACTACAACCTTTTCTTTCTTGTTGTGTTTTGTTTTGTATTTTTGTCATTGGTTTGTTGTTGTTTTGTTGTATATTGTTGCTTAGTTTTGCTCTGTCTTGTTTTTGTGCATATTACCTCCGCAGGTCTGTCTAAATAAGATAGACTGGATGAACTATCTGGAGGAAAAACAACGGGACCAACAGTTCCGGGGGGACATGGGATAGGGGGAGGAGGGGGGTAAGGAAGTGGTGCTAACAAACCCAGGGACAAAAGAACAAGTGATCCAAATCGGTGGTGAGGAGGGTGTAGGAGACCTGGTAGGGCGTGATCAGGGTAATGTAACCAAGAGGACTCACTGAAACCCAAATGCAGGCTGAGTACGATAGTGGGACAAGAGGAAAGTCAAAGGAAATAGAGGAAAGAAAGAGCTAGCAGGCAAAGGACATTTATAGAGGTCTAAATGAAGGCATGTACATATGCAAATATATTTATATATGAGGATGGAGAAAAAGATCTATGTGCATATATGTATAGGCTTAGTATTAAGGTAGCAGAAGGACATTGGGCCTCCACTCAAGTACTCCCTGAAGGCAAGAATACTTTGTTGTATTAAATTGGCATTCGAGCATGCTTACCTTCCTGACACAACCGCTGAAGCGGGTGAACAAGAAAATGTGGTGAAGAAAGCTGATGGTGCCGGGCTATCAAAAGCTATAGCATCTGGGGTCTTAAAGGCTTAAAGGTAAACAAGCGGCCATCTGGCTCAGAAGCAACAAAACCCACATGGAAGAAGCACACCAGCCTGTGTGATCATGAGGTGTCGAAGGGATCAGGTATCAGGCATCATCAGAACAAGAAATCTTATAATGAATGGGGGGAGTAGTGTGGAGTGGTGACCCATTTGTAGGCCACTGGACATCCCCTTACAGAAGGGTCTCGGGGAGGAGATGAGCCAGTCAGGGTGTGATGTAGCAACGATGAAACATACAACTGTCCTCTAGTTCCTAAATGCTTCCTCCCCCACCACTATCATGATCCCAATTCTACCTTACAAATCTGACTAGACCAGAGGATGTACACTGGTACAGATAGGAACTGGAAACACAGGGAATCCAGGACAGATGAACCCTTCAAGACCAGTGGTGTGAGTGGCAATACTAGGAGGGTAGAAGGAGGGTGGGTTGGAAAGGGGGAACCAATTACAGGGATCAGCATGTGACCTCCTCCCTGGGGGACAGACAACAGAAAAGTGGGTGAAGGAAGACGCCGGATAGGGCAAGATATGACAAAATAATTATAAATTATCAAGGGTTCATGAGGGAGGGGGGAGCAGGGAGGGAGGGGGAAATGAGGAGCTGATGCCAGGGGCTTTGGTGGAGAGCAAATGTTTTGCGAATGATGAGGGTAATGAATGTACAAATGTGCTTTACATAATTGATCTATGTATGGATTGTGATATGAGTTGTATGAGCCCCTAATAAAATGATTTTTTTAAAGTGCTTGACATAATAGATGGATATATGGATTGTGATAAGAACTTTAAGAGCCTCCAATAAAATGATTAAAATAAAAGACCTTAATATACTTAAGAGTTCTTTTTTAGATGTTAAAAATATTCAAAAATTGATTGTAGTCACGGCTACAAACTAAATACCAGTAAATTGGGCACTTTAAACGAATTATATCTCCATACAACTATTACAAAGAAATCAATAACAAGATGAGCAAGCAAGGGAAGAGTGGACAAATGATGTGCCTTATTTATGCTAAAATAACAAACATCTTCCACTTTTCATTGGCAGCTATGCTAATTTTCTTGTTGCTTATTGCTGTTTGAAAAGATTAGCAAAATGCTTCTACAAAATACCTGAGGGAGTGACTGACAAACAATCATGGGCCAACCTTACCCCGCTGCCATCCAATCAATTTGACTCACAGTGACCCTCCACAGGGCTCCCAAGGAGTGATGAATCCTTACAGGAGCAGAGTGCCTCATCTTTCTCCCGCAGAGCAGCTGGTGGGTTTGAACAGCCTACTTTGAGGTCAGTGCCACCAGGGCTCCCTGGCTAAACCACAACCACTGCGGTCCAGCCAATCCCCACCCACACGCTGCAGGCAGAGTAGAACTGTTCCACGGCTGTCAATCTTACAGGAGCAGAGAGCCTCTCCTTTTCCTGCCGCTGGTGGGGTTCAACTATTGACCTTGTGACCTTGTAGTGAGCAGCCCCATGGCTATGCCCCAAGGCTCTTGTCGGCCAACCTTGGACTGTTATTTGTTCAAAATAAGTAATTACACAAGATATGCAGAAAGCCAGTAAACCTATGGGGGGGGGTGGAAGTTCAATGATCACAATTGCAGAAAAGCACCTTAAAATTCAATATAATTTTTTTCCACTGGGGCAAACTTTTTTTTTTTCATTTGAAATACTACCAATACTCTAAAGGGCAACTGGCAGGATCTACTACAATTTAATGTCCTCTTCAAACCAGCAATGCTGAGTATCTCCCTTAAAGAAATATTCAATAACATGCAGAGGTAGCTGAATGGTCCGGTACTGCTTATAGCAGTTAAAAAAACACACTAGTGGGGGGTGGGGAGGGAGGGGGAAAATGAACAGCAGATAGTAGCGGCTCAATTAGAAGGCAAATGTTTGGAGAATGATGATGGCAACAAATGCACATATGTGCTTGACACAATGGATGTATGTATGGATTGTGATAAGAATCGGACGAGCCCCCAATACAATGATTTTAAATACACACACACTGGAAGCAATCACATCACAGGGGAAATGTTAAATAACAGAAGACGTGGGACACTATGCAGTTCTTATCCTCTTGAATCAGATACAAGCATATGTGGTGAAGAAAAAGGAAATAGAGAAACTCCGTGTCGACTGTGGAATACTACTCAGCAATTAGGAGAGACGACCAAGATAGCAGCAAAAGTGCACACAGATGAATCTCAAACGCACTTTTCTCCCCCAAAGGAAGACAGAGTATCCAGAGAGCAGACTACACGATTCTGTTTCCATGAAATCCCAAATGGAAACAATAGCAATGGATGATGATACAAATTATCTGATAGCTAGTTGCTGGAGAGGGGGACAGACTAGAAAGGGGCACTAAGGAACTTTCTGGGAGCTGGAAATGCTCTGTGTCTAATTTTGGATGTAGGTGACATGAGAATACACAATTGCAAACACTCATCCAATTAAAACTTAAGATCTGTGTATTTTTAGTGTTCTATCAATTTTAAAAAAAGAACAGCAAATTCTATCATACTATATTCCTCCACTTAAAATCTAAAGTAATTATGTACTGTCCAAGGAGAGAGGCCTGGTGCCATAGTGGTTATGTGTTGGCTACAATCTACAAGGTCAGCAGTTCAAAACCAAACCACCAACCGCACCAAGGGAAAGACAGGGCTCTCTACTCCTGTAAACAGCGGTCTCCGGAAACCGCAGGGGCCGATCTACCTTGTCCTAGGGGTCACTGTGAGGCGGTATTGAATCAGTGCTGTGAGTTTGGTTGGTTTGGGTCCAAGAATAAGGGCACATGGTTAAAATGCTTGGCTGCTAACTAGAAGATCAGTGGTTCAAACCTACCAGATGTCCAGGTCTCTGTCTGATAGGGTCACTATGAGTTAAAACTGACTCAATGCCAGTGGGTTTGGTTTGTCTGGAGACTAAAATAAAATCCAAATACCTTAGATACCAAACAAACAAACAAAAAAAACAAACTTAACTGCCAAGTCACTGCTGACTCCTGGTAACCTTAGGTTCAGATGGTCCTTTATTAGCTAACCTCTATCTCTAAACCAGCCTCGTCCTTGAACTTGATGTGCTTAGCCCGACAGTTCTCAAGGCATTGGCCAAGTATCCTTGGGGGTCCCCAAGACCCTTCCCAGGGATCCAAAAGGATTAAGTTATTTTTAAACACTACGAAGATGTCATTGACCTTTTTTTTTTTACATCATTTTATTAGGGGCTCATACAAGTCTTATCACAATCCATACATACATCAATTGTGTAAAGCACATTTGCATATTCATTGCCCTCATCATTCTTGCTCTCCACTTAAGCCCCTGGCATTGGCTCCTCTTTTAGCCCCCTCCCTTCGAGCTCTCCCCTCCCTCATGAACCCTTGATAATTTATAATTATTTTGTCATATCTTACACTGTCCGACATCTCCCTTCACCCACTTTTCTGTTGTCCGTCCCCCAGGGAGGAGGTTGTATGTGTAGATCCTCGTAATCGGTTCCCGCTTTCCAACCCACCCTTCCTCCACCCTCCCAGTATCGCCATTCCCACCACTGGTCCTGAAGGGATCATTCGCCCTGGATTCCCTGTGTTTCCAGTTCCTATCTGTACCAGTGTACAGCCTCTGGTCTAGTCAGATTTGTAAGGTAGAATTGGGATCATGATAGTGGTGGGGAAGCATTTAGGAACTAAAGAAAAGTTGTATGTTTCATCGGTGCTACACTGCACCCTGACTGACTTGTCTCCTCCCCCAGACAGTTCTGTAAGGGGATGTCCAATTGCCTACAGATGGGCTTTGGGTTTCCACGCCGCACTCTCCCTCATTCACTATAAGATTTTTTGTTCTGATGATGCCTGGTACCTGATCCCTTTGACACCTCGTGATCGCACAGGCTGGTGTGCTTCTTCCATGTGGGCTTTGTTGCTTCTGAGCCAGATGGCCGGTTGGTCATTGACCTTTTTCATGCTCATTCTCTCACCACTATTTAGTGGAGTTTCTCTAAGACCCCACACGTGAAGACCCTGCATCACAATGTGGCAACAACTGGAGAAACAAATAGACAAACAAAAACCCTGGGGCAGCTGCAGAGTGAAAAACACTACACGGACCAAGGAAGGAGCACAACAGATCAGCAACCAGAGCAAAGCCACGAAGCCCCTGTGGAGCCCCCAAAATAGATTCCAGGCTAGGAGGGGCAGTACTCGGCCGGAGCCCCCAGGACCAGTGGGGGATAATCATAAAGGTCAGCAGACAGATCTGGAATTATGTAAGGAATTTTTCTTTCTCTCTTTTTTCTTCTTTTATGTCTCCCCTTGGATCTTTTGTTTTCTCTCTGTTTTGTCTTCATTCTGGCTGCCTGGTCTGTGTACTTAAGACAGGCATGAGAAGCACCCTGAGCAGACAGCAGAGGGACTAGAGGGGAGGAGCGGGGGAGGAGCGGTGAGCAAACCATGCCATGGACAGGGGAACAACTAGGGAACTAAAATCAATGGCAAGGGGGTCATAGGGACCCTGGTGGTGTTGGAGCAACAGTAATCTAGCCGAGAGGAATTACTGAGAGGCAAATGAAGAATGAGTGTGATAGTGGGACAGGAGGACGGTAAAAAGAAACAGGGGTTAAGAGCTAGGAAGCAAAACCATTGATAGAGGTAGAAACATAGTTGTGTTCCTATGTAAGTATATTAATCCATAAAAATAGAGGTATTAGCCTATGTATATATATTTATATGGCAATATATTGAGGAAGTGGACGGACTTTGGGCCTCTACTCAAGCCCTCCATCAACACAAGAACACTTTATTAACCTGCTTTTCTGTGATGCTCACCTTCCCCACACAATCCTGAAGATAAAATGGGTGCATAACTATATGTGGTGAAGAAAGCTGATGGTGCCCGGCTATTAAAAGATAGAGTATCTGGGGTCTTAAAGGCTTAAAGTTAAATAAGCAGCCATCTAGCAGAGAAGTAACAAGCCCACACAGAAAAAGCACACCAACCTGTGTGATCACGAGGTGTCAACAGGATCAGGCATCAGAAAACCCAAAACAAATAATCATATTGTTGAGAACAAGGGAGGTCGGAGTAGAGACCCAAAACCCATCAGTAGACAATTGGAAGTCCTCTCACAGAAGGGCCACAAGGAGGGGACAAGTCAGCTAGGGTGCAGTAAAGCATGGACAAAACACACAACATTCCTCTGGTTCCCTGAGGCTTCTGCAGCCCCACTATCATGACTCCAGCTGTACCTTACAAACCCAACCAGACCAGATCATGTACACTGATGCAGACAAGACTTCTCGAAGCACAGAATCCAGGACAGATCAACCTTTTGGGAACAGACGTGGGAGCAGGCAATACCAAGAGGGTAGGGGGAAGGTAGGGGAGAAAGGAGAGAAAAGGGGTAACCAATAACAATGATGTACGTCTAACCCCTCCACCTATTAAATCCCCCCCCACCGAAGTGGAAGAACAACAGAAACACGGATGAAGTGAGACAGTGGATGAGTGTGAGATATGAAAATAATAATTTATCAAGGGATCATGAGGGTGGGAAGGTAGGGGAAGGAGGGAAAAATTTTAATTTATTTTTAAAGGGAGGGAAAAGAGGAGCTAATACCAAGGTGTCAAATAGAAAGACAATGTTTTTAAAATGATGATGGCAACATATGTACAAATATACTTGATACAACTGATGTATGGATGGTTATAAAGAGCTGTAAGAACCCCCAATAAAATGACTTAAAAACAAAAACATGTTACACAACCACATATGAATAAAACATCCCTCCAATGTGCATGGGAAAGATCAATGGCCTAGACAGAGACACATCACTTGTCAAATTTTAACATAGTATAATCGAAGAACAGTGTCCAGTTATCTAACAAGAATATTAAAATATTCCTTTTTCAAACCAGGTCCCAAACACGTGATACCAGACAACAGAACACCACAACAATTGAGCGCAGAAGCAGACAGCTGAATCCAGCTGTTGTCTGTGAAGCCGAACACTGGAGAGGTGTGTGAAAATGGAAAAACAATGCTACTTTCTGGGCTAACCGATTTTTGTTTTGGAAACCAGGGGCCCTTTCCACCACAAAGCTACCTATACTACCATGTGATAGGTTCACTCATTACTTTATAATAAATTCACAATTTCTCTTTTTCCCCCTCGCGTTTAGTTTATAAAGTGGTACCCAGAGCTAGATATTAATATGCATAAGTGAAGGTTCTGTCAGGTCTCAAAAATGCATAAGCTTTTAAAAAGTGAGGCGTGCCAAGACACTGAAGCTCTGCTCTCACTATCTCAAACGAGGTTCAGTTCCTAAACGTCTCGTGAGCTCTGCTACGCACACTGCATCTGCTCTTCTCTCTGGCCAGGCTGCCTGGTTAATGTCTGCTCGACTTCCGGGCTCCGCTTCCACCTCACTTCACCCATAGAGCCTTCCCTGATGTTGAGACGGGCCGAGGAACACCTCTCGCACAGAACTGCCCAAGTCCTGCCCTGGATTTTAAAGTCAGCCTCGGGATTGCTTCTTTCACCTGGAGCCACAGGTGGCTCACTAGTGCAGGCTCTCCCATCAATAGGGCCAGCTCATTCACCACCACCACCCATCCGTCTGTCCGTGGAGCTTGCGGGGTAAAACAACGCCGCACAGGTTACAGCGAAACTTCTGGACGCAAAGTAGAGAGGAAGGCCTGGGTAACCTACTTCCAAAAATGATCCAGGAAGACCCAATGGATCAATGGTATGACTGGCAACTTGTCACAGGGATGGCACAGAACCAGGCGGCACTGCAGTCTGTTGTCCAACCTGATGGTGGCTAGCTAGCAGTACTCCCCGGGCTGAGCCGGGGTACGTTTTGTTGTCTTGTTTTCACGGCTATTGCCCCCCATGGTCTACCACTCTGTGCGGCACCTGAAAGCACCGGGAGATATTCTCCGCGAGGGTTAGTGAGTACAATAGTCTTCACGACGTAGAGCTAGTGGCTGTGGGGTTCCGGTTCTGACTTCATGGGTCGGAGTAGAACTGCACTCCATAAGGGTTTTGGAGCTGGGACCTTTCCAGAGCAGACGGCCAGGCTTGTGCTTCCTCTGGGTATGGGAGGGGGAGGGGGTTCGAACAGCCCATGTTTCTGCCAGTCGTCAAGGGCTTACCCTTTATGGCATCTGGGGACCTCAAAACATAACCTGATCTGTCACCAAGTCCATTCCAACTCACAGCTACCAGACCAGGGGAGCAGAACGGCTCCCATGGGCTTCCTGAGCTCTCGAGCAAGCGGCCTTACTAGAGCAGCTACTGGGTTTGGCCCACCAACCTTGAGATTCAACAGTGAACAGTGAAACGTTTAATCCCTCTCCGCACCAAGACCCCCAAACAACTAATGGGAAAAAAATATTATTTTAAAAAAGAAAACGGTGGCTCCGTGCTCTGTAATCTGTTCAAATACAGTCACCTAAAAAGGGCAAGCTTACAATTGCACTCTTTGACCTCTCAATCCCCCGCTTCTCTGAGTAGCTGGCAGTTTACCTGGGAACTGATGGCATACTTCAGGTAGGACAGGATGAGAGGGTTGGGGGAAGGTCCGATCATGGCCTGCTCCAGCAGTGCTTCTGCAAGGAGAATAACAGAGGGGGAGTGTTTGCGACTTTTGCAGGGGAGGGGGGGAACCCTTCCCGCCCTTCCTTCCTATTCGCTTCAGACCTGCCAGGTTGAGAATGTCCCAAGTGGCGCCTTTGGGAAAGAATTTCTTCATGTTGATGGCCCACTGGTAATCACTCCATCGCTCCTTCCAGGCTTGCAAAATGGCTTGCTTTAGGTTCACGACCTTCATAATATCACTCTGCGGAGGCGGGGCTGCTAGCTGCCAGCTTTAAAATGAGAAAAATCGCGTTACAAACGGGGAGAAAAAGTTCTGAAGGAAAAAAGCAGAGCTCCATGGAATGAGAGAAACCCAGGAAGCCACCAGGAAGGCAAAAGAATCAGAAGGGGCAAAAAAAAGGTGGGAGCAAGACAGAGGTCCGGGAGGTCGCGTCCCTCTGGACGCAAGCTTGCTGAGATGGGACCCCCCAATGAGAGGCGGCAAGAGGCTGAGCAGCAAGGGGTTAAACTGACTCCACTTGCCGACTTCCTGCGTCCCACAACCACCACCATTCCAAATCCAGAATTCCCACCCCCTAGTTGCCTCACCTTTCCCAGGGCGGAAACCGTAATCGCGTATATCTTTTTCATTTACCTCCTCCTCAAATTTAAACCTACCAGACAATCTACTTCTAGCGCCTAGACGTCGCCATGTTGGCACTTGTCAAAGAGCTCGCTTTCTATTGGCTGGGAGTAGCGCACATAGACCAATAGGAATACAAGAAAATAGAAGCCCCGCCGCTGTGCCTTCTGGGAATTGCAGTTCCTCGAACGGGGGCTTCATTTGTCTGCTCTGTTCACACCCGTTGCCGTCCCAGGGTTTCAGTTCACACAGAGGAAGCTAAAAAACGGATATAGTCGGTCCCGTAATGTTTCTGTTCTTTAAGAAGGATGTCTAGCATCTGGGGCGTCACAAAGCCTGAGGGAAAGGAGGGGTAAGGCCGCCCGGTCCGGCGTCGCCCCCTGACGTCACTGCCGAGCAGGCGCTGAAATTATATTGCGACACCTTTTCTTGCCAGCATAGGCCCTGGTAACGTAGTGGTTACGTGTTGGGCTGCGATCCGCAGGAAGTTCAGTTCGAAACCACCTGGCTGGCGCTCCGTGGGAGAAAGACAGGGGCTTTCTATTCCCGTAAAGAGTCAGAATTGGTTCAATGGCAGTGAGTTTTCATACAAACAGAACAGCCTGCTCTATCTCTTAACAACCCTGGGCTTTGTAAATCTTAGCAGGAACCTCCTCTTTCTTCTGGTGGGGGAGTGCGGCTGACTACAGTTCATCAGAACCTTAAGGTGAATTTGAACCGCTGACCTTATAGTAAAAAATAAAGAAACACTCAGTGATGTGATACTATGTGACAGAGTAGAACTACCCGTGTAAGTTTATGAGACTGTAACTATCTACAGGCGCAGAGAGCCCATTCTTTAGCTCACTGAGCGGCTAGTAGCTTCGAACTGCTGAGCGTGCAGTTAGCAGCCCGATGCATCACCCCTTTCCTATGCTCCGTTTAGTAGACACAGCCAGGGTTTAACCATCAGCAACACGCTCTTGCTTATTCCTGGCCCTTTTCTCCGGAGGCATCCGGGTTAGACACTGAGCTGTGAGCTGCAGTTGACACATCAGTTGCTCTGTGAGAGAAAGATGAGGCTGTCCGCTCCGGGATGTAAGGTCTCAGAGACACCAAGGAGCAGATCTACTCTACAGTATCCCTATGACAGTGGGTTTCCGGTTTGGGTTTAAGCACCTGGGAAGGAGCCCTCAAGGTGCCAGGGTTAAAATATTTAGCGGATAACCCACCTGCCCGCCCCAGGAGAAAGAGTAATTGCGTTGGTCCTTGGGAACCCTATAGTGTAGTTCTACTCTGTCATGCATGATTGGGGGATGATTGGGGGAAAGCCACTAGGACTGCCACCGTTGATGCAGCACTGAGGTCTGGCCGTTGCACGGACTTTTCGATACCTCATCTGTGGGGCCTCCCAGCCTCTCAGGGCCTTCCATCCTGCTGGAATGCAGAGGGAAGCAAGGAGGCTAGTAAGGACGAACCTGAGGTTCAGACTAACCACCACCACCACCAAACCAGAAAGTCTGAGAAACCGGCACAGCTGAGAGAGGCTAAAGAGACGTAACAGTTCAAAAGAAGAGACATAACAGCTCGATGTAAAGTGGTTTTCTTGATACGGTCCTGGGACAATAGATAAAAGCAGGAAATCTGAATAAAGTATGGATTTAGTTAATAATGCATCAATATTAGCTCAATGATGATGACAAATGAATTGTCATCCAGTCTATTGCGTCTCATACAGACCTTATAGAACAGGGGAGAGCTACCCCTGTAGCTGTCCAACCCTAACTCTCTACAGGAGTAGAAAGCCTCATCTTTCTCCTGTGGAGCAGCTGGTGGTTTCGAACTGCTGACAGAGTGGTTAGCAACCCAACATCAACCCACTAGGCGGCCAGGGCTCCTTTCTCACTGCCATTGAGTTAATTCTGACTCATATGATTGTAAAATGTTAATAGTAGAGAAAAATAGAACAGACTGGGTTTGAGGTATCTGGGTATCCCTTTGCTAGTTTTACATGCTTTCGATAAATCTGAAACCATTCAAAAGTAAAATATTGTTATTTTAATATAATTGACATCATCTTTATTCAAAGGCACCATATTGTAGATAATTATGTCCAGGTCTTTGGGCATTAGTCATTCTCCTTCCTCTAGCCCTCCCCCAACCCCGGTGAAAAGCCCGTTTCTGACCCCAATATCTGAACCTCCCTGTAAACAGTTTGCATCTCTTCCTCTCCTATCCAGTTCTATGGCTAGCATTCACAACCAGGGACAGGAATGAGCTTGTGGGCCCCGAGCCAGTGGTCTGAATCCTTCCCATCCTCCATCCCGTACACTGAGGAGCCGTTATGTCCAAGTCCCACCCATGCTCTCCAACAGCCACCCTTTGGTCACACTTGGGGTAGCAAAACCAGCCCTCAGGAGGATGAATCTGGGGGAGGAGACCGTTCAGCTCTGCAGACAAGCTTACAGCTGTTTGGGCAAGAAGACAGGATCCGATGACCTTTCTCCCTTCCCAGACACCCATCTAGATCCCCCTCCAAGCTGCTCCCTTTGAGCTTGTCCAAATGACACCACTGGGGAATAGTGCTTATACAAAACAGCTGCTCAAGATGTATAGCCAAACTTCCAAAGCAGGAAGGAGGGAGAACCCAAAACCCCCACACTCCACCTCCAGACGCCCACAGCCAGACAGACACCCACGGAGGTGGAGGGCACAGCCCATCTCTCCTCCGTCTCTCACCTCCCTTCTTCCCCCAGGCCCCTCCCTCTACCTTTGCCTACTCCCCTTCTCATTCCTTTCCTGTTACAGCAGCCTCCTTGCCAGGGTGGGGTGCGGGTATGGGGGTGGAGGAGGGGCCCTTTGTGCTATTCCTGGCCCTTGCCTTGCTTTTCCTTTTCCGCATATCCCGGACTGGCCCTCTTGGAGAGAAGCTGTCCAGTTTGTGATTGCTTCTGATGGAGTTAGCGGGGGCTGGGTCCGTGTGAGAGAGAAGCCTATGTGGACCCGGTGGACGGCAATATCCTGAACTCCAACCATGCTTCTCCGGAAGAGAACCCCAGATGACTCGAGGAAGTGCTCCCGCCCCACTTTACAGCAACGGAGAGATCAGAGGCAGTGCATGGAACCAGTTCATCTGCCTTCCCTATCCCTCCACCCCCATCTCTCCCCAGCAGCCTTTTCTCTAGGCTTGGAAAGGTTTTCCCAAGGACTGGACTCCTATGTATAAGGAATTACTGGGCACCAGGCAAAGAAATCTTGGTGGCCCAGTGTTTAAGTGTTTGCTTGCTACCTGAAAGGTCAGCAGTTCAAACCTACCACCTGTGCCACAGAAGAAAGAAGTAGCAGTCCGGTCTGAAAATTGAGAGGCTTAAACACACTATGGGAGCAGTGATCTTACTGTGATCCTACTGCGGCCCATAGGATCACTATGAGTCAGAACTGAATGGGTTTGGGGGGTCTCTGTGTTTTGGTAGCTCTAATTTGCTCTCTTGGGTCTCTGTTGTTGGTGTTGGGGGCCATTAAGTTGATTCCAACCCACAGCAACTGTGATAGGTAGGTTTATTGTGCCAACCTGGCCAATAGGAACATGTGGGATGAATCAGGTCACTGTTTGATTGGAGGGCAAAGAGACAAATGGCTCTGCAAAGCCCACCCGCTCCCCCCTCTCTTGCTCTCTGGCGATTGGAGCATACTGCTTTACTTTAGCTAGTTCTCTGCCTCAACCTGTGAGTTACACTACCTGTGGGTCAGGCCAACCCATGGATCATGTTGCTAGAGCTTGAGGCTCCTTTGAGATGTGCTTCAAAACGCTGCTAGTGGGTACATCACTTGAGCTTGAGGCTGGTGGGTCCTGTAGCCTTGTTTGAGTTCAATATCCCATCCGGACCTGCTTCGCTAAGCTCCCAAGCTACTGTTGGTGACCCACCCTGTTGTTTGCTGTCTGCAGGCAGACCCTGCTTGCCTTGCCTGAGGAAAGACTCATTTGTCTGCTTCCTTGACCTTGGACTCAGCAGCCCTCTTGAGTTGAAGGACTTTCAGTAGATTAACTGTTCCATGGAAGCCAGTTGAGCTGAGTCCTCTGTACTGCTGTGTGAACTAATTAACTGTTATACTCCTTCTTGCTGCATAAACTCATATGTATATATATAATCGTATGCGTCCTGGTTTTGTTTCTCTAGAGAAGCCTGCCTAACCCAGCATCTCGTGCAAAACAGAACAAAACACTACCCAATCCTGCGCCAACCTTACAATTGTTCCTATGTTTGAGTCCATTGCTGCAGCCACGATGTCCATCCAGCTCCTTGACTCTCTAGTTTGTAAATATCAAAGGCAGTCTTTCGCTACACCATCTCCCCAAGACCTCCTTAGGGTAAGGTGACCAGATATCTCGCTTTTGGCGGGACAGTCCCGAGTTTTCACAATTTTTCCCATATCCCGCGGTGTTTTTAAAAAGTCCCGATTTTTGGAAAGAATGCACAAGCTAGGGTAGACGGTTTTTGGCTGCCATGTGGCTATTTCGCCAGGATATGAGGTTTTTTTTTTGACTTTACATTTTAAATTTTTTAGAGTATTTGGAAATGTTTCTTTAATGTTTTTATGCATATGAAGGTACAACATACAGTAAGACAAACACTGGGGCCTGATGGCATCCTGTGGTACTAACCACAAGGCCAGCGGTTCAAGGCCAGCAGTCACCCCGAGGGAAAGAGAGAAAGCTTTCCGCCTCAGAAACCAATCTAAGTGGGGAGCGACTAAATGGGCGTGAGTTTGGTTTGGGATAAACACACACATGACTAACTGACATTAGATAAGAACTGTACCCCGTTGCTCCAACTTACGGACATTTTGACTTAACGACAGACGAGGATATGAGTTTTATCAACGGTGTCCCGCTCAGGTCCCACTTTACCAATGTGAAAATCTGGTCACCAGGCCTTAGGGTGGGCGCTCAGACTTGTCCATGATGAGAACTACTCGGCCCTTTGACAATCCTCCAGAAGAGTGGTTCTAAACCTGTGGGTCTCAACTCCTTTGGGGGTCAAATGACCCTTTCACAGGGGCCGCCACCTGACTCATAACAGTAGCAAATGATAGTGATGAAGTAGCAACAATAACAGTGTTCTGGTTGCGGGGTCACCACCATGTGAGGAGCTGTATGAACGGGTCACGGCATTAGGAAAGTTGAGAGCTACTGCTCCAGAGGATGAGAGGTGAAATGCTAACATCCCCTTGGAGTGCGCAAGGAAATGCTCGTCACCCCATATTCTACTTGGGTTCCACCCCATATCTCCTGCTGGAGCAGAGAAATGGCTGCGCTCCCATAGCTGAACTAGCCTCAGATCCCAGTCTTCCCATTCCGTTGGCAGAATGGCTGGAGAATGGGCTTTGGCAGGAGAAGGGCAGGGGGAAGCCAGCCAGGCCAGGATATTGTAACATCTGGAGTCGTGGTCAAAAAGGAACTGGGCTAGGCTGGGTGCTGAGAGTGGGGGTGGGTGAAGGAGCTGTGAGGAAAGGGGGTTTGAGCACCCCAGGGGAAGGGGGCACTTCTTATCTACAAAGGAGTATAAGGGAAAATGGCAAAAGTCCCCACCCCACAGGCCAGAAAGACTGAAAATACTTGGCAAACATATAAGACACAGTTTCAGCTTCTTTTATCTCCATAGGGAAACTGAGTCATTCCCCCACTCCAGTGGGGAGATCTGGGCCCCTCCACCACTCAGAGTTCATTGGCAGCAGGTAGAGTGGAAAACAGAGCCTTCATCCAATACATGTGGAAGGAAGCTGGTCTGAACCGGTGTCCCACCTCCACCGCTTCCCAAACCACAAGCCCTGCTTTCTCCCTATCCTCAGGGGAGGGAGTCCTCGTGGTGTAGTGGTTACGATGTGGGCTTTGATCTCATGGTCGATGGTTCAAAACCACCAGCAGCTCCTAGGGAGGCAAACTCCTGGTCTTTCTATTCCTGTAAACAATTCCAGTCACAGGGGGTCGCTCTAGGCTAGTCAGCATTGACCCCATGGCAGTGAGGGAGACAGGAGAGGCTGATGGGGAGAGGTTACAAGGTAGCCCCACCTCAGGCACAGCGTGAGGGCCTCCCACTGACCCCAGTATGTCTGCTCATTACACCACAAGAGGTCCAGAAAGAGACTGGCTGAGCAGAGAGGAAGAATTTGAACCAGTTCTAGTTTCCTCTCTGTCACTCTGCAGGAAGCCTTCCCTCTCTGTACCCAGTGCCCTGCAGACTGGAAGACAGCTACTGTGACCTAGAGCCCCAGAGGCCCAGACAGTGGGCAGGGAAAGGAACCCTGTTTTCCATCTCCTGCTCCCCTCCTCTCGCCGCCGCCTGCCTGGCCACAGGTAGGGGTGGGGGTGGGGGAACTGAGGAAAAGTGAAACCAGGAGTTGAGCCAGCCTCCAACACCTGACACATTAAATCGTCCTAGAAGAATAAGTGTCAGATGAATGCATAAAGGTAAGAGAAACCCTGAAAGACAGCCTGGGGAAGCTGTCAGCTTTTCCCCCCTTCTGACCTCACCTGTGAAAGCGAGGCTCTGCCAGTCCTTTCCCTGGCGGCTTATTTGGGACCTATAACCAGCCATCTGATGGGACAAAAGAGATTGAGGGGTGTCTGGGAATTAAGTGACTGCTTGACCTTGTTCAGAGTAACTGTCTGTTAATTTCCCACAGTGGCTTCTCCTTCTTCCTGGCTGGCTTTGCATTCCTCCACCTTTGCTCTCTCTTCATACTCCGGAAGATCTCTGGGGGGAAGAGACACCCACCCAAGGGTGTTAGGTTCCCTTAGCTGGTGGGGCTCCTGTTGTTTTTGCAGTGCACCCCAGAAAGTGGGGCTGTGTCTACTGGCAGACCTCCTGCAGGGCCGAGCAACTGACAGGAGATGAGGGAGAAGGACCACAGGGCTGGACCACAGAGCAGGCTCCAGGCTGGCACAAGGCCTGCCCTCCTCCCTCTGCACCAAATCGCCAGACTTCTTGGCTGGGATGGAGGATGCTGTGTGGGGTCGTGGCTGCTAGGCTTTCTTGGGGGGGGGAGGGGGGGGAAGCTGTCCAGAAAGATAATCGAGAGCCCTGGTCCCTAAGTGGGGGGGGACCCTTAAGCAATCTTGGGGGGTGCTTCCTAGCAACAGTCTTGGAGAAAAAGGAGGGAGGGGAGGAAGAAAAGAGTGGGGAGGGGCTGGGCATGGCTGCTCTGATGGGAGCCTGGAGAACAGACTGTTCCCGCTGCCTCCTTGGAAACCAAAATCTAAGAGGCAGGGGGCTGCCAGGCAACTCCCTTGGAGGGTTCCATCCGTCCTCAATGTGACCCGCCCTCTCCCTCTCCCCACAGACTCAGGGCTTGCTATGCAGCAGAGGGGGGGATGGGAGGGGACAGTTGCCAACAGCACAGGTGGGGGACTCATCATCAAGGAAGGAAGAACCAACCAGGGAGCTGGGAATGCGCTGAATCCAAGAGGAGCTAGAGGCCTCAGGAGAAGAGAGAAGACAAGGGTGGGTAGGGTGAGTGAATGGCATGGGGAGAGGATGGATCAACTCAGGAGGAGGGGCTGAAAGGCTAGGTCTGGGCAAGATGTCTGCTGGGGAACTAGTGTGACCTTCACGGTTGCCCTTGCCAAGGTCTGTCACCAGCCTGTGTTGGGAACTCAGGACAGGGAGGGAGGGAAGAAGATGGACAGGAGGTACTCTTGTCTTTGAGTTGAACATGCCCCCTCTACCCCAAGACGGGGAGGGGGGGAAGGAGGTTAGTCAAGGCACTTGCTTACTAATCCACATCCCCCCATGCCCCCCGACCCCTGCGTATCTTTAGGGACCTGGTGGGGAAAATCAGGATGGAGTGGAGATCAAACCACTGCACCTTCATGGATCCCATCTCCTTTGCCCCAAATCCAGATCACTCCTGGGACCTCTCCATCGCAGGCCATCACTGCTGGCTGGAGTCTCTCCCAAGTCCTCAGGCAGCCCCGGTCGGTCATAAAGGGTGATTTCCACACAGGGTGGGGCTCACACTCCGAATGCATGCTGCTCTGCACTGCTGTTCCCCAGGGTTCCATCCAAACCTGATCACCCAGGTGGCAGCGACTGGCAGCTCGCCACCCTCAGCGTGCCTCCACTGCACACTGCATCCCCACTGCATGCTGACTCGGCGCCTCCGGCCCCACGCTGCAGCTGTTGCGTGTGCACCGTGAGCCCAGACTGAACCCACAGGTTCACCGGGAATGCTGACTCTGCACATACACCCCTGCACAGCCCTGACCCCCTCCATCCAGCGCGGCACCACAGGGGTGCCATCCCAGCTGACCCTCTTGTGGTCTTCCGCCATAGGGCCCTCTCCTGGCTCCCATGAACTGCTAAGTCCAGTTTACAGTGGCTTCAGCAGAGCGCAGGTCGCAGGTGACTGGAGTGAAGAAGCTTTGAGGCAGCCCAACTCCTTGGGCAACAGAACCTACCAACACCAACTGGTCAGAATCCCACACTCAGTAAGTGATTCTACCCAGTACGGATTCTCACGCACACAGGCACCGAAGCGCCTGTGCGCGCACCACACACATGCACACACACCTCCACAAAAGCAGACTATGGAGACAGGGCCCCGCCCTGGGAGCCTGGGAAGGTTGTGGCCCCCGCTGGTAAAACTGGCCTAATGACAGCGGGGAACCGGCGGAGCCAGGGGGGTGCTGGGTAATTAAAGTTCTGCCTGCCTCTGGGAGATCCTGAGATGAAAGGGGCTTTGGCGTCACTGGAGTGGTTTTATGTCAGTGAGGTGAATGCAGGTGTGTGTGTGTGTGTGTGTGTGTGTGTGTGTGTGTGTGTGTACTGCACGTGCATGGGGCTGGGGTTGGCACCATGGAGACGTCTCCTTTAGCAGAAGGGGGTCCGTTTTTATACAGCCGGCCCGCCACCCCCTCAGAACCGCCATGTGGATATACTGGGGGGCAAACCTGGAGGAAAATACCACCCCTGTTACGCTGGAAGAGGACGGGGTCTGCCAAGGGATGCCCTCCTAAATGAGAGGGAGGCAGGTTTTTGGGGAGAGCTGAGGAGAGTGAGCCAGAAAGAGCGCATATTGGAGAAAGCTGACATTTCACCGAGAGGCGGCTGATTGGTAACGTTAGACCCTAGGGGGTGGGGCGGGGAGGCGATGAAGAAGGTGTTGACCACCCCTGAAAATATGGGCACCTACGCAGCCCTCTCATTTGAGGTTGAGGAAGCTGAACGCTGAAAACGGAGGTGACTTGTTCAAGGTCACACTGAGGCGGTACTGGCAGAGAAGTGACCCGAACTCCGAAACACTCTAAACGTTGGGTGTTTAGGCCTTTCCCCCAATTTACAAGGTGCAGGCGGCTCGTTGGGATTCCCTCCCCGCCCCCTGCAAATGGTGCAAACCCGAAAACCCCCAGCTCCCCAAGCAAAGGCTGTTTTTTAAATGACATCTTTTCCAAAATATGTCCACTCGGACCACTCCTGCAGGAGCCGCCCGGCGCGGGGAGGTCGCGTCGGAGCGGGCGGGAGCCGCGGCGGCCCGGCGGGCGCTGGCCGGGGTCCCGGGCGCGGCGGGGGGCGGGGGGCGCGGGGCGGGAGCCGGCGGCGGCGCGGCCTGCAGGGAGCAGCCGCGAGCCGGCCGGGCGCGCGGAGCCCGAGCCGGAGCCCGAGCCGGAGCCGGAGCCGGAGCCCGAGCCCGAGCCCGAGCCCGAGCCCCAGCCGGAGCGAGGCGGGCGGGGGAGGGCGGAGCCAGAGCGGCCGCCGCCTCTGCTGGAGGAGCCGCGGGGCCGCCACACTCGCCCCCCGCCCCCCCGGCGCTCACTCGCACTCACACCCGGGCGCAGGAGGCGGGCGGCCGGGCCCCACCGGCCCCCAATGGACGCCCCCGGCTCGGGGCGCTGAGACCCCTGCGTCGCTGCCCAGCTCGGTCCTGCGCGCCACGCCGAGGTAAGGGGGAGGGAACGAGGGGGCATTAATATGCAAATGCGCCGCGATTGATTATGCAAAGCCGCGGGGCTCTAAGGCCAGCTTCCCCGCAGCCTGGGGGCGTCTAGGGGTCGGTCCGCCAGCCTCCGCCCTCCCCAGCGTTCCGGTGACCCTGCCACAGCCCCGGCGCTGCAGCTTACGCCCAGGGGAAGGGAGGTGTCGCTAGGAGGTCGGTGGGCCCCGGGGTTCGCCAGTGGAGATGGCGTCTGGGCGTCCCCCTCGAGGGCCCGCCCGGCCTCTGTCCGGCTAGCCTGCTGCGCATTCCCGGGCTGGGACCCGCGGCCCGCCGGGCTCCCCCGCCCGCCGCGCCGCGGTTTGTTTACGGTGCGCTGGAGGCCTGGCCTCCAGCCCCCACCCCTAGCCTTGGAGCCCCAGTGGCCCTTGCAAAGCCGCCTCCGGGCTGCGGAGGGCGGTGGGAGGGGTGGGCTTGGACGGCCCCGGGGAGAGGGAAGTTCCCCCCTCCCACTCCACCCGCCTCTCCAATTCAGCATGGTTCCCTGGTTGCAACACTGCTGTTTGCAAAAACGCGGGTTTTGTTTTTTTTTTGGGGGGTGGGGTGGGGGCGTCCATGTGTTCGAGGGTCTCTGGGAGGCTAGGAGAGTTGCAGGTGCGATGGTTGGGAAAGAGAGGGAGGAGGGGGCCTGTGTTGTGTGTGGCCCCCTCGTTTTTTGCCTCCTTGCAACGTGTCTCCGGTGCCCCTTCACTGCTTGGCCCATGTGCAAGAGGTGTGGAAGAGAGGCTGGGGGGAGGGGGGCGAGTGGCAGGGGGGCCATCGAGAGAGCCACCTGCTGCAGGGGTGGGTGAGGGCACAGAGACCAGTGTTGGCTGCAGGGGGAGGGAATGAAGGGGGCTGTTGTCCTAGATGGGAGGGAGAATGATGTGACATGCAGAACCAGACATAATGCTCACACGAAGGCCACATGCACACCCAGGGACACCCATGCAGACTCAAGGGCAGGAGCTGCTGGACACACCCACATGGGGACAAGGGAAGAGGCAGCCTACCGCCACACTGTGGAGCTCGGAGGGGCAGGACACACCCACGGGGAGACCAAGAGCAGGGAGAGCTACCTACATACAGGTCAGACACAGGAGATGCTGCCACACACACACACACTGTCACGCATGCATGCACATAGAGCAATTGCACACAGCCAAACCATGACAAAAACCTCTGCCACTCACAGACACACATGTGCTCAAGTGCACAAGCCCAGTCACACATCACCTCCCTGCAGTGACAGTCCCTGTCACTCCGTCCAACAGAAACACTGTTACACATCAACATTGTATACACAACTTGGAAACAAGTGTGTCTCTGGCTTCTTGCTGTGTGGCCCAGAGGCTCTATGTACAAGAGACCCCTGGCTCCCAAGAAAATCAAGCCTGTGTGTGCAAAAAGCTTTCACAGCATAATGACACAAGGCAGGTATTCGGGGTCACACACCCTGGGACATGGCTCCTGGAAACCAGAGGGAATCTCAGCTTGTGAACCGCTCTGGATCCCACCCGGAGCCTAGCATGCACAAGAAGTCCTGTCAATAAATGCTCATGGATTAACTGTGGGAACTGCGGACACAGGTGCCCTCCTGGCCACATAGTCCCGCAGACATTCCCTCACGAGGCCAGGTTCACGCTGACAGTTGTGTCCATATGATCCCAGAGGCACAAACTGCAGCCCAAGCAACCACACACACAAGATCACAGGCTCCCCTGTCCCGCCCCCCTTTAGCATCCTCCTGTGTCTTCTTCGAGTCTTAAGGGATTGGACTCTTTCTCCTTTCTTATTTGAGGGACTGAGAAACAAGAGCAAAAAGAGTGGGGCCAGGGGGCGATTCCAGAGGACCGAGAGTCCTGGGCTTGAAGCAGAGCCCAGTGACTTCCAGCAGCCGGGCTTGTCCTGGCTGCTGGGGGAGGGGGGGGGTCTTGGGGAGAGCTGCCTCCTAGGGAGTGGCCCTCATCCCCACCCTCAAAGCAAACTGGGGGAGCAGAAGCAAGCTGCCTCTGCTTTGGATGCTGTGCCTAGGCCTTTCCTGAACACATACACACCACACCACCCCATCCCATCCCCCAGCTGGGTTTCTGCCTCCCACCAAGAATCGGGCCCCTTTTCCCACCTCGACCCAAACTTGGAAGCTTTCCTTAGGAGGCCGTATGCGGGTGAGTGTCTGGGTGAATGATGTGTATTTTTGACTTGGAATTTCTCTCCAACTCTCTCTCTCTCTTTCTCCCACTCCTTGCTCGGTCTCGCCATGTCTGGTGCTCCCTCTGCCAGAGTCTGGACCTCGCTCTCACCCTGTCTCTCGATCCTTGTCTCTGCCGCTCCGAGGCCTCCCCTCTCAAAGCTGGGAACTGGCCATCCTGGTCTTCCTATTTCTGCTGCCCTGAGTACTCTTGACTCCGCCCCTGCGCCCCGCCTGCCCTGCCTCTGGGGTCACTGAGAGGTTGGGGTGGGGGGCGGAGGGGGCTGGCTCAGCTGGCGGCTCAGGACATCCTGCGCTTCCTTCATGCTGCAGCTGTGGCTGGCCAGTTTGGGGGGCTGGGAATTGGGAGAGGAGGGATGTAAGCTACTGCCCATGCTGACCCCTCAGGCTGGGGGGCTCGGCTGGGAGGCATCAGCTCGGTGGACGTGCTGAGGGTGGAGGGGGGGGGTGCGGCGTGTGGGCTGCAGCAGCTAGCACTCACATTCACACTAGCAGGACCCCAGCGAGAAAAATGACTACTATGGGCAGTGGTGGGAGTTGGCATGGCCCTACTGAACTGGGTCCGTGGCAAGATTCACAATGGCCTTTCTCCACATCCCTGGCAGCTGAGACCCACCTCAGAGATGCCCAACAGCTGTGCCCTCTTTGTCCAGCTTCAGGGCCTGCTTCATAGGCTACAGCTGCCCAGACCATGTGCAGGACCGAGTGAGGTCCACTCACCCATGAGGGCAGCCACCAGCCCAGAGTGAGCAGCAAAGGCATCTCTTCCAGAGAGGGAATTGAAGTGGGGCCAATGGGGCAGGAGGTCCAGAGCTTAGGGGGCACCAAGCTTGCCTGGCCATGCTCCCCACTAGGATCCACTTGGATTGGGAGGCACTGGTGGTGATAACAACATAGGGAAGCCATGTGCTGGAAGGAGAAACTGAGACATAGCCATAAGGTAGCGCTCAGCTGGAGGGAAGAATAAGGCCTTGTTCCTTTAGCAGGTACTACTATGGGATCTGGGATTGGGGGTGGGGGCGCTAGACTGGCTGGGTTTGAATCCTGGCTCTGCCATTTGCTGACCTTGGGCAAGAGACAATCTCCCTTTTGCCTTATCTGAAAATTGAAGACTATACTGATAGGTACTTTATTTGGCTAGTTTTGAGGGTTAAAGGATTTGTTAGCATATTGCAAAATGTTGGCAGAAGTGCCAGGTGTATACCTAACAATCAGTGAGGAGGCAAGTGGGCCTGGGGTCTGTGGATCTCCTGGAGAAGCTAGGTGGGATCCGAGAGTTCCTAGACATCAGAGGGATGAGGCAAGGGGTGATGGTGGGTTCTCAGTCCCCAACCTTCCTCCCTGGCCCCACCAGCTTTTACAATGACAGTCTCTCTGTGCCACCCCCTCTTCTGCCCTCACCTTTCAGCATCTTCTTAAAGGGAGCTGTGGCCACCTCAGCTAGGGATGGACACAAGTCACAGGTGTGGGGCACTTGCAGGAATGTTTAGGTATCCCTGCATCTCTGCTGGGAGAAGGCAAGACCATGAAGGTGGAGGAGAGAGAAAGCAGTTCAGAGTGGAACTGGTTCAGTGGGGGAACTGGTCCCTCTCCCTCCACTCACCGCTCTCTCTGCTGGAGCCGGAGGACAGCACTGGCTTGAGGAGGCAGCTCTGTTTTTCTCTCCTGGGCATCCCAGCTAACTGCATTCTCAACCATGACCCCAACTGGGCGGGCGAACAGGCTGCAGATTCCCCCCTCCCCAGGGAGAGGGCATTTCAAGAGAAACCCCTGAAGGACCAGCCTGAGGGCAGGGGCAGGGGCGGGGGTGCTGCTCCTGGGGCTGCAGAGTCTGTCCTGGGTTGCTTCTTTCCTCCTAGAATTCTGACCATGAAGATCTAATGTAGACCACCCCCCCTCACCTCAGATTCTTTTATCACCTCTTTCCCTTCAAGGTGAAGCAAGGGCAACAGGGGACTGGGATTTCTAGTAGTGGGGGATTAAGAAGCCCTGTTGAGTGGGGTTGGGGGTGGTTTCTAATCTCAACTCTAGTCCTGGCTGCATAGGTGCTTAGGGGAGCTTAGGCGCTGCTTGAGCAGGGAGGCCAGCATGGCCGTGGGGAGAAGAGGCCTCCTAGAGTTGGAGACGAGACGGGGTTTGGCCACGTACCAGTGGTGTGACTTAGGGTTTCTGATTTCCATCCTTTGCGATCTGGTGATGGATGGCTCCCTTCCTACAAAAACCAAGAAAGCCAGACTAGTTCCCATCGTGTGAACCCTGACTTAGGACCTCCTGGGGGGGGGGTCTCAAGATAGGCCTGTGCTCTTCAGCCTTGGCCATGGTTTATTTTCTGAGTGGATCACCTGGTCTTTTGTCCAAAGCTCTCTGTGAACTCAAACCTGTGACCTTTGGGTTAACAGCTGGGCTGGGTATTCCTCGGTATCCATTCACCCCGGCTGCCTCCCACACGCCCTCACTGAGTGAGGGTTAAATAGGATGAAGTGGCACTGTGAGCAGTGCTCTAGGGTGCTGCTCCCTTCTCCCAGGGCCCCCCGCAGGCTCCTGGGTGGGACGCACACAATGCCTGGAAGCAGAGCCGCATGCTGGGGTCATTTGGTCTCCAGGCTGGCATGCATGTGTGGCTCTCACATCCAGGCTGCCTGCGGAGACTTCATAAAGCAAAGGCTGGGGTGCAGAGGGGAGCTCCGCTGAAGGAGGGCTGAGAAGCCCAGCTCGCGGGGTAGACCTGAGGAGTGGGATGGAACTGCCTGGGGCCCAGAAAATGTTCCCGAGGCTGGGCGCCGCGCTGGGGGCGGAGCACTCGGACTGGGGACCTGGAGCTGGGGTTGAAGGTTAGTGCCAATGGCACAGCCACACCCCCCAGCTGTGGCCAAGGGCTGCCTTCTTAGATCAAGCCCCCAGGCCCCTCCTCTTTTTCTTTGCCTTCCTCCCCTCCTTGTCCCCCCCCCCCCCCCCCCCCCGCCCCTTGCTCTCCTCCTCTCTCTGGAGAGTAAGGCTCTTGGCTCCCTGAGCCTCGCTGCCTGTTTCGTTTTCTCTTTTACCCCCGCACCCCTGCATGCGGGCGGGGGAGGCGCTCGGGGACCCTGGGCTTTGGGGGTTGTCGGCATTTTTGTACACATCAGTGAGTGGGTGTGTTGTGCACGCATCCATGTGTGAGTGTTTTTGTGCATGTGTGGGCTGTGGGGGGGCTCTCACGGGCTGCTGGGGCTGGTACCAGGAGCCGAACGGCTCTGCGCATGCGGAGTGTGAGAGAGCGAGCGAGCGAGGGAGGGAGGGAGGAGGGGGGAGAAACTGCACGTGTCCCTGTGTGTGCTGGAGCCTCAGCTGCATTCATTCCACTTGCTCTCTCTCTCTCTCTCTCTCTCTCTCTCTCTCTCTCACACACACACACACACACACACACACACTCACACTCACTCACACACCCACCCACCCTCCCTTCCCCATCTTTCCCTCTCCTGTCTCTTCCTCTCTATTTCTCTCTCCCCCACCTCCCCTTCCCCCTCCCTCTCTTCCTCTCTCCCTCCCTCTTTCCTCTCACTGCCTCTGCCAGTTCTGCTAGGGCGGGGGCTCTGTCTCCCTGGGGTGCCTGGGAGAGCGTCCTAGCCTTCCTGGTCCCCCTCCACTGTTCTATCCACCCCACTGGGTCAGTCTCTCAGGGCAGGCAGGCCCTTCCTCTCTGTGACCTCCAAAGAGGGGAGTGAGGAAGGAAGACCCCAAGCTCTGGAGCTGCAGTGCCATCTGCAGCAGGCGTCTTGGCCCCTGGACACCCAGCCTCCAACATTCAGCTCCCAGCTCCAATTACCCGGCTGGCTGCTGGAGGGCGGGCAGAGGGGGTGTCTGTGCTTTGCCCAGCTTGGGGTGCTCCTAAGTTTGGCTCCTGGAGACCTCCTGGGATCTCCCTCTGCGGTTCTTGAGGAACTGGGGCAGGATGCAGGATGCCTTTGGGCTGATGAGAAAGGGAAGCACATAGGTCCTTCCACCCGTGGTATGTGTGTGTAACCTCTAGCCCTCGGAGCCCCCCTAGATGCCAACCCAAAGCTGGCCTGGGGTGGAGGAGGCAGGAGAGGAGGCAGCAGGTGGGTGGGGCCTGGGGGGGTTGGGATCATGGTCTTTGAAGTGAGTACTGGGCGTCTAGCCCAAGTCAAAGCTGCTGTTTGTCTTTCTCTGACCTGCAGGGGGGAGTTTCCTGTTACGGTCTTCTTTGTGGGGGGAGAATGGGGATCCTTTGTTTAAGTAGTCAATCCCCCCTTTAGGTCGCCACCCCCTACTGGGCTCCCCATTCTCTAACACCCAGGCCCTGAAGTGGGTAGGACTACGGAGTCCCAGGCCACTACCCTGAACCCACAGCTTTAGAACCCCACCAATGAGGAGCACTGCTGCTTCCCCTCCCTCCCCCCACCCCCCAAGCCTGCCAAGCCGGTGGTGCCCAGCCTCTGCCATCTCCCACCTGCCAAATAGGACCTTCTTCCCGCCTTCACTCGCCTGGCACTCGGATCACAGGAACAGGCAGAGTTGGGTGGGGCAGCCTGGCTGGCTCAGTCCTTACCTGGATGAGAACATGGGGGAGGGGAGGCATCTGGGGGGTAAAGAAGCCCCCGAGTTCTATAGGACCATCTGCCCCTGGACCCTTATCTGGGGCCAGGGTGTTGCTGCTAGACCCTCCAGACACCACGCCCCCCCCGGGGCTATTGGCATTTGGGCTGCCCATGGGAGCCCACGTTGGCACCGGTGCCTGCACACAGATGCATCTGTTTGCCTGAGCTTGCCCCGTGTGTGTGTGTGTGTGTGTGTGTGTGTTCGTATGCGTGGTGGCCTCCCAGGCCCCTTACCATCTCAGTGTTTGGCGCCCCTGGCATGAATCCGGGCATCCATGCCAGGGGAGTGGGAGTAGGAGCCCCCCAACCCTAGCAGCATTCGGAGGGGCAGGGGAGAGGGAGGGGAGAGGCAGGGGAGAGGGAGGTGTGAGCCTCCCCACCGCACTATTAATAGCCCACATGCCAGGCCACCAAGAACCAGCTGTCACCGTGGAAACCACTCCTAGTCCTCCCTCCCCCCAGGCTCCCTCCGTGGGGTGGGACTTAGGCGGGGCATGAAGCACCCCCCACCCATCCTTCTTTGTTACCTTTCTCTCTTTGTCTCCTCCTTCCTTCATCAGCCCTCCTCTCTTCCAGGCCCACCTCTGCCTCACCTCTGCCCCATCCCCCATATCACTGCTGCCTTTCCCTTCACCATCCTGCTGGACCCCTCCAACTCCACATCCCTGCCCCCGCCCCGTTTCTTTCCTTTCTCCTTGCCCTTCCCCCATTGCCCTTCTCTCCTCTGCCTCCCCCTCTCCAGCCCTCTGTATGCCTCTATCCCGCTCTCTGGCTGGTCAGGAGGAGGGCTGGATTCTCTTCAGAGCTTTAAGGACAAAGTTCAGGGGCCCCAGATAGGTGGGGCTGAGGCCAGGAGCAGCAGAATTGTGCAGAAGTTGGGGAGGCAAGGTGAGGGGAGGGGCAGGAATCAGGAGTCCTTAGGGGATGTCCCCTGGGTCCTCAGAACCAAGCGTCAGTCAGTGGGAACCTGGCCTGGTGCCCACAGACCCCGCATGGGCCTCTTGTCCCCGTCTCCCCAGTCCCCCCATGGCAGAAGCACTTAAGCTTAATGAAATGCTTCCCCTCCTCAGGCACCTTGCCCACACTGCCACCCGGAAGCTCTTATCTGACAGAGAGGGAGTGGGTGGCCTGGGCACCCAACAGGTGGGTCTTGCTGCCCAGCCTACACTCTGGTCCCTGGGGTGTGCCCCAAAACAGCTTGGGAATTAAGCAGGACCCCTGGCTTGGGGGGGGCGGGGTGCTGCTCCTCAAGTGGTCTCCCTGCCCCACCCTCTTCCTGACTGACCTTCTCTCTGCCCAAAGCTACCAACAGGCTCATGTGGCCTGTAGCTCCCTACGTGCTGGGCCCTCTGTCTACCCTGTGTCATCTCAGAGGCCCAGGTATGTCCTTAAAGAGATGACAAGGAGCTCCCCAGGGGTTCCACCTTCTTGCTAGGTGCCAGGCAAGGATGCCCTTTACAGTGAGGGCAGCACCTGGCTCCTCTGTCCACTGCCAGGGCCCAGCTGTAGCCTGAGCTGCACCAGACTGGCATCAGGGCCCAGTTCAGCTCCGCACAGAGATGAGGCCGAAGGAGAGTTTGTCCCACCCCCGTGGGCACGTGCATGCGTGCAGCACTGCCCAAACGCATTTGGAGATCAGGCTGGACTGGGGCCGGAGGGGGGGGGGGGACTGTGCGCAGAGGAATAATAACCAGGGAGCTTAGGTTGAGGTCTGCCCTGTAGCAACTGGTGGTGGCAGGGCTGTGTGTGCGTGTGTGGGGGGCGGGACTCCAGAACTATGTATGGCCTGGGGGCAGGAGCTGCCTAGGCCATGTGGGGTTCCCTGCCTGGCTTACAGCTGTGGGTGCCCATTCCCACACACCATGGCCCTCGGTGCCTGCCCGCCCCTGGGCTTACTCCCTAACGCTGCCCCTCTCTACTTGCCCACTCCTGTGCCTCCCTCCTCCCCTCCCCGGGGGCGCCCGGGCCTCCAGCTGGCCAGTGGATTTTTCCAGCTTCTGTAAACAAGTGATGGCAGCATGCCAGGCGGGCAGGAGACAGGCGGGGGCAACACCGCAGCCAGGGTGTGCCAAGCACTGAGGCATGGCCTGGGGGGAGACAGGGAGACACCCCGAGCCAGAGAGACTGAGAAGTTCAGAGGCAGGCAGCCTGAGCTGGTGGCCAATGAGACTGGGTAGGCTCAGATGGAAGTAGGAACAGGCGCCGGAGAGAGAATAGCCCTTCTTTTTGTCCAGGCTGGGCAGGCCTCCATGACTGCCAAGCCCCCTGCTCCGCACTGTGCTGGCTGAGAGCTGCCGGTCCCAGTGCCCAGCCCCTGGGCATCCCCACCCACCCCTCCTTTTCCTCCACCTCCACCCCTCAGGGCTGGCAACGCCATTATAAATTTATAACAGGAATTTCTCCACAAGCCAAGAAAAACTTGACCTACTTTCTTGACGGCTCCCTGGGTTGAAGCTCCCGCCCGCCCCCCTCCCTCAGTCTACTGTCCAGCCCCCAGTGCCCAGTTCTGGCCTGGGGGTGGTGGTGAGAAGCCAAAAGGGCCCCCTTCTGTACTGCTCCCCTATACCAGGACTTCCCCTATACACAGGGCCTGCCCCAATGGTTTTCCCGGGCCAGTCACATGACTAATCTCCTTTCTTCTCCCACCCTGGCTCCTTATCAGGTCCTGGGAATTGGGTTTGGGGTCAGGGGCCCATGTGTGTGCAGACGGAGAGCCCCTGGTCTGCAGCCTGGGTCCCGAGGAGCTGTGCAGTCAGAAGAGAGGCCCCGGTTAGCACTACCCACCTGGCTAGCATCACCTGCAGGCTGCCAGGGCCCTGAGCCACCTGCTCATAGCTCCACCAACTTCAGTTAATGATCCAGCTTTCTGAGATTCCGTTTCCTCTGACGCCCACCTCAGAGGGCCCATATTCTCTACCCAGGCAACGTTACCTTTCCCCATCTCTTCGCCATCCCAACAGGACTGGGAAGATCTGGTTTTCAGACCCCGAAATTCTGGAGGCCTTGGCGGAAAAGTCAGAACTTAACCACCCGCGGCAGGGAGTGGTCAGCCCCCAGATGCCATCAGTCTCTCTCCTTAACACTACAGTGGGCTGTCCTCCTGCTCACCCACCCCTCACTGGCACTCCACATCCCGAGGCTGAAATGGCTCCTTCCTGGCCCCCTACTGTTCCTATAACACAGATCGGTTTTAGGGAAACTTGGCTAGAGAACTGGTAATAATAGCTAGCGTACATTGACACTTAGGAAGGGCCTGGCGCTTGGTTGCATGTGAAGACTGAGCTGTGTTACATGGTACACAAATTACCTCATTCTTTCTCTCCATCCCTCCCCATGTCTGGAGTTCAGGATATAGGTCTAAGATCCTGCCTGCTAGGTTGCTGATCTAAGAGCTAATTTGGGTCCTGCTCAAGGTGTGCACGCCAGGCTGTCTGGATCTGCCCACCTTTGCCCTTCAGCAGCTTGTTCCAGACCCCAACAGTCAAATTGCTGCCACCGAAAGGGTCCTTGACCCCATGTCCTTCTGACCCTGCCCTCTCTTCTCTCCGCAGGGACTCCGGGACAGGACAAGACAACAACCTATCGCCCTCCCCAGCCCCAGCCTAGGACATCCCACCCTCCCCATAGATCCAACTTGACCCCCAACCCTCCCACCTGCCCCTCCCTGGCCCCTCCCACTGCCCGCCCCCCTTGGGGCGCAGGGCATGGTGTGAAGGCCAAGTGCTTAGGTGGGCACCATGGGTGCTGTGCCCTAGGGCTTGGGTGGTGGGAGGTGGGTGGCCTGTGGGTGTGCCGGGGGGGCCCGTGTGCCCACCCCAGAGTCTTGGCGTGCTGGAGTACGTCCTGGATGGAATTGAAGTGAATGGAACAGAAGCCAAGCAAGCTGGAGTGTGGGTCGGACCCAGAGGAGAACAGGTAAGGGCCCCAGGAGGCGGGCATGGTCAGCTGGCGGGACTTAGGGCTTTCCTGAGGATGCTGAGCTCGGGCCTGTGAAGCACCTGTGGGGGCGGCCTTGCAGCAATGAGGTCATGTTCACCCATGGCAGCAAAGTAGGGAGCATCTATTCAGGCCTGGGGACAGGGCTCGACCCCAGTGTCCCCTCCACCACTGCTCCCTCACCTGAGCATCTGCAACCCACCTTCTTTCTGCCCCCGCCAGCACACCTACCCTCTAACCACAAGTGTGCTGCTCATAAGCCCTGGTGCCTGTGGCTGGCATCGCAGGGCTCACCCCCCAGGAGCCATTGGTCACAGCTCACCAGCATATTTGGAACCAATTGGGAGCCCCACAAACTCTTCCTTGTTCATGGGCAAGGGCAGGCACTGCAGCAAAGCTCCTCCCAGGAAGAGAGCACATGCCAGCAATGGAGGTGGTGCCCACACATGGGGGAGGCGTCGGCCCTGCACACCTAAGTCAGGAGGGGTCACTTCTGTACCCCATTGTCCTCCAGGCGCTCGGAGGGTCTCGGCCTCTCCCATAGACACCAAGTGGCACAACTGTCCCAGTTGGCACAGTGCCCCCAGAGAGAGCTGGGTACAGCCTGTGCCTATGGCCAGAGAAAGGGGTGGGGGAGGGGTGCTCCAGGGAGCAGTGTGGCTGTTGCCTAGGAGACCATCTCTGAGCCAGAAGGGCTGGAGGCTCGGCCCGGGCAAAGCCCTGGGGCCCAAGACTGTGTCCCTAGGGGGGTAAAGGAAGTGGGTGGGACTTGAAATTAGCAGGGACCCAAAGGGTACCCTCTCCCCCAAACCCCACCCTCCCGGGGCCAGACTGAACAGGAAGATCTAGCCGTGGCTCTGACTCGCGTCTTGCACCTCCCCAGCCAGGCTTCTGTAGGTCGGAGCCTGGGAGAAAGGCGGGGAATGCCCGTTCCCGGTCCCTCCAGGGCTGCCGCTCCTCCTCCCCGCGCACCCCTCCCCCACGTCTCGGCACCACCTTGTGGCTGTCGCTGGGACTGCACCCAGATGTAATCTGCCGCCCGCTCAACGGACACCGAGGAGGGGCTGCAGTTCCCCTGCACACCCCCCAGCCACGCGGAGTCTGGCCCCCAGCCCCCAGCCTTGTGGGAAGCAGCCTGCGAACCCCAGGGGGTGGGGAACACATGCTCTCTGTGGCTGTGACCCTGGCCAAGGTCACTGTGTCAGTGTGTTGGGAGCTGCCTGCGGGGGGGCTCCAGGAGGTGGGGCCCTACACGATCCCACACGCCGGGGTGGGTGTGGGAGGTTATACAATGCTGCTTCACCCATGTACAAGGGTTATGTAACCGCGTGTGCAGGGTGAGGGAACACGTGTGTGCCCTCTGTGGAGGAAGGCCTTTGAGCGCAGTGGGACCGCCCTTCGCTGCTCTTAAATGGTGACCATGGTCAGGAGGCCTCTGGGAGGCTGTCCTGGCCTCCAGTTCTTGAGTCTCAGTGCTCGGAGCTGGCACCAAGTGGCTTCAGTCACTGGGCGGATTTAGCACCGGTGCACGGCCTGGACACCAGGCCGTCTGTTCACCCTGGGGGCCTGGGGGAGGGTGGTTGATTGTGTAACACAGGAATAGATCCTAGAGGACATAGGACTTATTTGAGAATGCCCTGTGTTGATCCTGGCGCCTATTTACCACACGTGGATTTGTCCTGGTAGAAGGATACATGGTGACTTGCACTCATTAATGTGCATGTGTGTGTGTGTGCATATATATGCTATAAGCATGTCCAGAGAATATTTACAGTGTGTGTGTGTGTGTGTGTGTGTGTGTGTGGCACTGAAGATTGACATTTATGGATATCCTGAAGATTATAGATAGCACGGTGCTTAGGGGCCTATGTGTGTGAGAGTGTGTGCACACACACACATGCGCACCCACACACACTCATGCTGGGGCCCTAGAACATGCGTGTGGCCCAGCCTAGACCCTTATCTCTCCCCTGCAGCTTCCAGATAGCAGGACCCTACTCAGCGTTGTCAGCTGACCTGGGGGTGGGAGGTGGAGTGAGGACGCTGGCAGAGGGAGTTGGGTCTTAGGACTGTAGGAGCTTCTCCATAGCAAAAGGGTTTCCCCCCCACATAAATAAGTTCATAAAGGCTTTCCCACGGACTGTTCCATGATTCCACTCACTTTGTCCCCATCCAGTGCCAGGTCCCCCGATGGAAAGCGAAAAAGGAAGAATGGCCAATGTCCCCTGAAAACCAGCATGTCAGGTGAGCCTGCTCAGCGGCCCTGCCAGCCAGGCTGGGCCCCTTTGGGGGTCACACCCCCCACAGGGGGGCGCCTTGCAGAGGGCTGGGGAGACTTGTTCCAGGGGCAGGTAGACTGAAGAGGGGCATGAACCTGCCTTCCAGGGTGGGGTTAGGTCAAGATGAGCCTCTTCCCTTCTCCCATAGCCCCTTCCTTGCTGAGGCCCCCAGCAGACTCAGAGACCAGACTGAAGAACCATAGGGCTGCATTCTTTTGAGAGGGGTCCCCGCTACTTGCTTCCTCCTGCCCTGCCTGCTCCGGGAGAAGCCAGCCAGCAAGAGAGGGGAGCCCAGGTTGGACAGGCAGATGCACCAGGAAGCTCCGTCTTCCTCTAAAACTGAAAACCAGCACATTGCCACTGAAGGCCAGCAGTGGCATCAGGGCCCCAGTCAGAGAGGGACTAGATCGGATGACGGACAGCTGAGGTGGCTCCAGGATTCTAATTGCAGACCAAGATCCCCCTCCAGGGAGGCTGGGCAAGGGCAGGGCCAGAATGGAAAGGTTGGGCGATGGGAAGGTCTAGGATCCTTCCTGCTGGTGCCCCAAGCAATGCCCGCCCGCCTCTCCCTCCCTTCCTCCCTCCCCCCCAGGGTATATCCCTAGTTACCTGGACAAAGACGAGCAGTGTGTCGTGTGCGGGGACAAGGCAACCGGTTATCACTACCGCTGTATCACTTGTGAAGGCTGCAAGGTATGGGTCAGCGGGCTCCCCCACTCCCACCCGCCACCTCAGGTCCTCAACACCTGGCCCAACAGACCAGCCCAGTAAAGGCGGAACCACTGCCCACGCTACACCATCATGCCTCTCCTCCCGCTCCTGCATCCATCCTACCCTGTGTGTTCTCCTGCACAATCCCTGCTGTGCCGCTCACAGGGGAAGTGCTTGGCCTCTCTGAGCCTCGGCTTAGTCGGCGTCAATGGTCATCACCATCCTCCCTGCCTCACCGAGGCGTTCAGAATGGAACAGGATCATTCACATGCATAGCCCGGCCGGTGATGGCCCTTCCAGCCAGCGTGCCTGAGCTGGTATCCAATCCGAGGGTGCAGCATCTCCCCAGGCTCCATCCCAACCTACACCAGACCCTCTAGGGGTGTGGCCTAGAAATGGGCTCCCCGGGTCCTTCTGATGTACCCCGAAGAGTGAGCTGAGGAGTGTGGGGAAGTCCAAAGGAGATGAGGTTGGCGGGTTCTTCCTGCACAAAGGAGCCAGGGTCAGAGATTTGGGGAGAATCAGATTTTGTGGGACTTTCCCAGGACCCACCTCTTCCTAAAAATGTGAGCCTTTGCAGGAACCAGTGGGCTAGTGGCAGCTACACCAAGACCACCCCCTGGCAGTGTTCCTGGAAGCAAGGGGCGGTACACAGGGAGTAGGAGGCTCCTACCACTCAGGGACATCTGACTGCCCAGGAGCGTCTTGGAGCCTCTGATGAGGGCCCTGCACACTGCTCTGTCTTGTAGCTGAGGCCCAAGTCTGCCTCTGCTGCCAGTCGGGTCCAGCCAGGCGATTTTTGGCAAGTTGCTTCGTTTCTCGAAGCTTCTGTTTCTGAGCCTGTAATGAGAAGGGGCAGTAACAGTTCCCTCCTCGTTGTTGGATGGCAAGTGTTGGTGCCGAGCAAGCAGGCAATGAAGTATGAGCTCTTGGCCTTCCTCCGCCCCACCTGATTCCCGAGCTTCCCTCTTCAAGCAAGCACTAAACCTCTTACACGCTTGTAGAAGAGAGATGTTTCTTTTAAAGTGGCTAGGGTTCAGGGCCAATGTCTTTCCCTAACTTCTTTTGGTCTCCCTACTTCATGGGTGCCCTCTGCAGGGGCACTGGCCACAGACGGGGTGGGAGGAATGGGCGCAGAGGCACGGTTGTCTTTAGGGCCATTTAGGCCAGCAGGAAAGTCAGGGCGCCGCCGTTGGGTTTCCTGAGTTCCCGTGCCTTCAGACCTTGAGGCACCTTGCAGGCCGCCCAGGTCTGGATCTCCCCACTGCAGTCACCCTTCACTCTTACCAGTGCCACTGCCATCAGCCACATGCTTAGGGGTGAGGGCTGAGGACACCCCTTCCTGAGATGCTTCGACCTGCCAGAGCCCAGGGATCCTGGTCTTGCCAGCTCCAGAAGATGCCATTTTGCCCCCAGCCCTCCCCAGCCCTCCTCCCCCCACCAGGAACCTGCATGGCTGATTCGGGAAAGGGCCGCCAGGATCCTAACCTGCGTTCTCCGCCCCCCACCCCCACCCCCAGGGCTTCTTTCGCCGCACAATCCAGAAGAACCTCCACCCCACCTACTCCTGCAAATATGACAGCTGCTGTGTCATTGACAAGATCACCCGCAACCAGTGCCAGCTGTGCCGCTTCCGGAAGTGCATCGCTGTGGGCATGGCCATGGACTGTAAGGGACCTGGGGAGAGGCGGGGGCCGGTGGCTGGGGGCGTGGTGGGCTCAGGGATGGCAGTCAGCACCCCCCACCCCACCTAATGCAGGCCAGGCTGATGGTGGAGTGTCCAGAGATCCCCACCCTGGGGGACCAGGAAAGAGAGCTCCTCTGGGAGCCGTGGGCATGGGCCCGAGTACCCACCTGCACCCAGGGCACCTTAGAGAGTGCGGTGTTGGATGGCAAGAACTCTTGAGCACAGTCTTCCTGACTCTTGGGAAGGGTGCCCCACTGCAGGACTTGGGGGCAGGGCTGGCTAGTAACCCCCTAGCTGTCATCCATCTGTTTCATCTTCCGAGCGCTGTCTGGCTCCTCCACTTGCCCTACCCTATTCGATCCCGTGTGTGACAGTAAGGGGTTCTTTCTTCTGAACCCGCCCGATTCAGAAGTCAAGCTGTGGCCCAGTGATCGATGATGACCCAGCTTGTACCACCCAATGGCTAGGTGCCTTGGGGAAGGCACTGACCCTCACTGGCCTCCCCACCCATGGAGTCACTCTGGAGAGGATGGTGCAGAGCGGGACCACGGGGTCCTGGGTGGGGAGTGCCACGCAGAGGGCATCCTGTCTCCGTTGACAGTGGTTCTAGATGACTCAAAGCGGGTGGCCAAGCGCAAGCTGATCGAGCAGAACCGGGAGAGGCGGCGGAAGGAGGAGATGATCCGCTCGCTGCAGCAGCGGCCAGAGCCCACTCCTGAGGAGTGGGACTTGATCCATGTTGCCACGGAGGCCCATCGCAGCACCAACGCGCAGGGCAGCCACTGGAAGCAGAGGCGGAAATTCCTGGTGAGGAGCGAAGGAGTGTGGAGGGAGGGCCAGTTGGTGTAGACCTGCAGAGGGTGGGCAGGAGGAGGGGCCCGGTCTCTGGGAGCCAGTGCATACCCACAGAACAGGGCCCCTGTAATACAGACACAAGCCGGTCTCCACGGTATGGAGAATATCCACTTGGTCTTAAATGAAGAAGCCTTCCTGCAAGAGGCAAGATCCAGGAGCCCTGGTGGCCTGGTGGTCACACGCTGGGCTGCTAGCCATGAGGCCACCAGCAGTCACCTCCCATAGAGAGTTACAGTCTCAGACACCCCCCAGGGCAGGTCGCCCATGAACCCACGGCAGTGGGTTGGGCTTTTCAGTTTGGTGTATGAGTTGCTGCTCTCTGGGTCCCGCCTCCCCCTTCTGATTGGGAGTTCTGTGAAGACAGAGCCTTCCCATCCTCTGGTGAGCAGGGACAGCCTTCCCCTGTCCCTGCCCACAGACGCTGGACAGAGGAGGTGCGGACAAGGCCATGCAGAGGGCTGCTGAGTCCCCCACCGGGTGCCAGATGCTGTGTGAACACAACATACTGCCACCGAGTGGATTCCAACCCCTGGCAACCCTGCAGGACAGAGTAGGACTGCCCCCCATGGGCTTCTGAGGCTGTCCCTCCTTATGGGAACAGCCAGTCTCTGCTTTCTCCCGCCGAGCAGCTGGTGGATCCCAAATGCTGAGCCTGCGCTTAGCAGCTCAGACGAATCTACGACGGACTCCTGACGCTGGGTCAGACCCTGGCCAGAGCAGGCGCCAAGGGTGTGGTCAGCTTGGGAGAAGTTGGTTTAGACTTGCGGAGGGAGGGCAGGAGGAGGGATCCGGTCTCTGGGAGGCAGTGCACACCCACAGAGCAGGAGCTCTGATACCAAAGGGCGTAAGAGTCAAGAATCTGGTCGCTTGGGTTCTCAGCCTGGTTGTGCCGCTGACCGGGTAAGGGACCTGGGGCTTCCTTCGTTCCATGTCCTCATCTGTGACTCCATGAGCATCCTCTCTTCTTTCTAGGGGAGAATTGGGTAAGATCCGACATGTAAAACATAGTTCACCTGCGGCGAGCCACATGCTACCTATGCAGTAGAGATGGCCACTGTAATCACGGTTTATTATAATCCTTGCTCCTGCCACTGTTATCCTCGTTGTTATTATTAGCTGCCCTGGAGCTGCCGTGGTCTTGTCCTTGCCCCGAAGGCTGGCGGAAGAGGAAAATCCTTCGGGGCTGAGATTCCACAGTGCCCACAGCCGGCAGCCTTTCTTCCCCTGTCTGCCTTGGAGCTCCCCCTGGTGGGCAGGGAGGCTCAGTGAGAGGCTGGACATGGGGGCTGCAGCCCCAGCTGACCCCCCTCTCTCACCCTCTAGCCGGATGATATTGGCCAGTCCCCCATCGTCTCAATGCCGGACGGAGACAAGGTGGACCTGGAGGCCTTCAGCGAGTTTACCAAGATCATCACCCCGGCCATCACCCGTGTGGTCGACTTCGCCAAAAAACTACCCATGTTCTCAGAGGTGAGTGGCAGAGGGGAGAAGACACGCGGAGCGAGAGCGTGGGGCTGCGTCCTTGGCCAGCCCGGCCCAGCAGATGCTCACCCAAGGCTCTCGGGGCAGGAAGAACTCCCTGGAGGTTCACCCACCCCAACACAGGCACGCCCTGGGCCAGCTGATCCCTACACCAACCTCACTGCCATGGAGTCAGTGACCCCTTAGGACAGAGTAGAACTGCCCCGGCGGGTTTCAAAGACTGTCACTCAACCGGCTCGCAGCCCAATGGGTAACCACTACATCACCCGGGGCTCCTGAGCACACCGCTAGAAACAAGAACCAAACTCAAACTCACAGCCACTCTAGAGGACGGACAGGGTAGAACTGCCCTGTGGGTTCCTGAGGCCGTAATTCTTGATGGGAGCAGAAAGCCTCCTCTTTCTCCCTGGGAGTCACGAGTAGTTTCAAACTGCTGACCTTTGGGTTAGCGGCCAGCATGTGACCACAATGCCACCGGGCTCCGGGGCTCCCTATCGACAGCTCCTCGTTTTCAAGAGCACTAACTTGGGAACAGGTTCCCAAGATGGCACAAATGGTTAAGCGCTTGGCTTCCAGCCTAAAGGTGGGTGGTTCAAATCCATCAGGAGACGCCTTGGAAGACAGGCCGGGCGAGCCGCTTCCAAAAGGCCACACGCACCCTTGCAGCCCCTTGGACAAGTGGGGTATCCAGGATTCGGAATGGACTCAACAGCCCGTAGCAGCAGCTCTGGAGACAGGCTGCCCTCCTAACTGTGTGACTGTGGCCATGTTCCCTAACACCCCAGACTGCGCCCCACGTGCACCCTGGGGGTGCACCCTGGGGGCGATGTTGGGCTCTGGAGAGTCAGAACCGGCTCGAGGGCACCTGACCCCTAGGAACTCCTCTGAGATCACAGTGGATCTGCACCCATGCAGGTTACATGTTCGGGGTGTGTGTTACTGGCTGAAGCCAGTGGTGGCCTGGCTGGCCCCACAGGGAGACCTGGGACCTAGGCGGGGTCACTGAGCACTCCTGTGACCCTGCCGCTCTGCAGCTGCCTTGCGAAGACCAGATCATCCTCCTGAAGGGGTGCTGCATGGAGATCATGTCCCTGCGGGCGGCTGTCCGCTACGACCCAGAGAGCGACACCCTGACGCTGAGCGGGGAGATGGCCGTCAAACGCGAGCAGCTCAAGAATGGCGGCCTGGGCGTGGTCTCGGACGCCATCTTTGAACTTGGCAAGTCCCTCTCTGCCTTTAACCTGGATGACACAGAAGTGGCTCTGCTTCAGGCTGTGCTGCTAATGTCAACAGGTACCTGCCTCGCCCACCCCCACCCCGCTACTGGGAGGACTCTGGGACCTGCAGCCTGGGTGCCCCTGGGCCTACCACCACCCCACCACCCCTGTGTAGTATATTTCCCTTCCTGCCCTTCCCTGCTCTGCTCCCTGGCATCTTTGCCCCTGTCTCCCCTCTGTCCCTCCCCAGGCCTCATTCTCCGCCTCCCATGTCTCAGCCCATGGTCGCCCGGGGGCCCTGGCCACTGGCCCTCCCTCATGCCCTTCCCCCGCACCCTCCCTGCAGACCGCTCGGGCCTGCTGTGTGTGGACAAGATCGAGAAGAGTCAGGAAGCCTACCTGCTGGCGTTCGAGCACTACGTCAACCACCGCAAACACAACATTCCGCACTTCTGGCCCAAGCTGCTGATGAAGGTGACTGACCTCCGCATGATCGGGGCCTGCCACGCCAGCCGCTTCCTCCACATGAAAGTCGAGTGCCCCACCGAACTCTTCCCCCCTCTCTTCCTGGAGGTCTTTGAGGATCAGGAAGTCTGAAGCCTCAGGCGGCCAGAGGGTGTGCGGAGCTGGTGGGGAGGAGCCTGGAGAGAAGGGGCCGAGCTGGGGGCTGAGGGAGACCCCCCCACACACCTCTTCTCTCCTTCCTCTCCTGTCCTCGGATAGATTCAGCTCCCCCATACACCCCCGCACTGCCCGGGTCCCTCCGCAGACCCTCTAGCCCTGGGACAGGGCAAACAATGAGCTTGCTATCAAAAGGACAGTGTGGGCACAGGGGCGGGCAGGGGGCCATGGCCCGCAGTTCCTAGGACCCCCATCCTCTTAGGAGTTAGGGGAAGGGAGGAAGCACTAGGAGGGGACAAGCCATCTTGACCTTAGGGGAAGGAGGAACGGGGGATGATTGGGGCAATATCCTCAACTCACCCCCTATACACATGCAAGAGAGAGCCCCCTGGTTTCTTGGCCTGGGGTCCCCCTCCAGGCTGTGGGCTTCTCTACCACCCTGGGTGCCTGGGTGCCAAGAAAGCCTTGTCATGGCTCCTCCCCTGGAGGTTAAATTTTATATAGTCATTCGAACTGCACTTTGGAAACCAGGCAAGGGGGAGAGAAGATAAATGAAGAAAAACTAGACAGAAAAGACAAAAAAAAAAAAGAGAGCGCTAGAGAGAGATGATATTAAGTTATTAACCAAGGCTGGCCAGAGGGGTGGACCACCCCCCCTTCTACCCCCATGCACTTTGAGAGCTGCCCCTCCCTCCCCCAGATCAGAGGGAACACCTCCCCTAAGATCCCCAAAGGCAGGGCTACTGATCAGAGCTGTGAGTTACCACAACAGGGTCCTGGTCGCCCCTTGCCCCACCCCTCCTCTGTGCCCCTTTGGCACCACCACCCCAGCACCCCTGTGCTCTCTGCCACTTGTGCCCGCTGAGTTCCATCTACCTCTCATGCTGGATGCCAGCTGGCCCCTCTCCAGCCTGCCCTGCCACCTGCACAGCTCCCCTTTCAAGTGCCCAGGTCTGGGGTCCCCTCCCCTGCCCCTGCCCACCTTGGCACCCACACAGGAAAAATGGTAGTTCCAGCGTCCCCACCCTCCTCACATCCTGCAGTATTAGCTATAATCCAGATGCCACTGCATCTGGGCGGGGGGTGGGGGGAGGTGGAGAGGGAGGTGTGCATGAGCGTCTCCCAGAGCCCCCCGCCCCTTTAGGACCCTGTTTGCCAGCCATCTCCTGAGCTCTCTCTAACACCTCTTCCCTGCTCCCACGCGATGCACTAATCAGATCCTGGGCGGGCAGGCAGGCAGGCAGGCAGGCACTGGACTGAGTCGGGGTACTTAGATAAATGGCACTTAGTGGGGCCCCTGAGGACTGGAGGTTGGTGCTCCTCATGTCTTTGAAGCTCTTTGGGCCAGCCGCCCCTCTCCCCCAGGGACCTCGCCCCCCCCTTCTTCTCTAATTCAGGGACTTTGGCTTGAGCCCCCTCCCACCTCCTGGTGTGGAGCTGCTCTGTTGGTCTGCACTTGGGTGAGGTGGGCTGCCCTCCTCCTCCCTTTGGCAACTGGCCAACTCCTCAGGGGAGAGAGGGAAGGGGCGGAGGGGGCCCTCCCGGGAGGGAGAAGAGCTGGAGCAGACCAGAGGGCCCTGGGCTCAGGGCTGCATGTCGGCAGGGATGGATGGGTGGACATAGATGCCCCCGGAAGCCATGGGGAATGGGGTGGGGGGTGGGGGGAGGGTGCCGGGGCTTCCTGCGCTTTGCACTATTGGGGCAAAAATGTCTTAAGCAGTGGGGAGCCTGCCACCCCATCCGACCTACCCTTGGCCTGCCACAGCACCCCACCCCCACTCTCCCACCTGCCCATATACACGCACACGCATGCAAGGGACAGCAAAACTGAGCTGCCCTTCGGGGCATCCCCCTCCCTCTGGTGGTTCAGGTGTCCCACAGGGGGAGGGCCTAGAGGAGCATCCAATGTCACCTGTGCATGTGAACTGCCCCCCCCCTGGGGGGGGTGGCTGGCTTGCTGCCTGTGCTGTCTGTCTCGCTCCTCCCTCCCCTGGGGTACTGTCCCTTTATTACTCTAGTCCCTGGGTGAGCCCTATCGTGTCTTCCTGCCATCCCTGGGGGCCCAGTGGAACCCCTGCCCTATCTGCTGTCTGTCTGTCTCCCTTGTCCCACTCCTTCCAGCCCATTCTTAGCCATGGATGTGGTGGGGAAAGGCCTGGAGGAAGCTTGGTCTCCAATAGGTGTTTGGGACCCCTCCCCCTGTCTTCCCACCCACCCCTCCCCCATCATATGAGCTGTGATTCCCCGTCCATCCCTGACCCTCCCCCTCACTCGGTGAGGTGGTGTGTGTGTGTGTGCGTGCATGTGTGTGTGTGTGTGTGTGTGAGAGAGAGAGACAGCGTTTGTGTGCATATGTGTGTGGTGCGGTTGGGGAGCCAGGGAGACTCCAGAGTACCACACACCTGCTCTAGAGAGGCAGCTGTCCCAGTCCCTGCTGTGGAAGTGGGGCGATAGGGCCCTCTCCTGGGGGCCATTGGTGCTAATGAGGGGGATGGCCTTGACCTGGGTACTTAGCAAGCCTCCCCCAGTATTGGCCCGGGGCACTAGGGCAGGCAAGGTGAGCAGCAGGTGCAGTATTGGTGGGATGAGGGGCTACTGGGAATAAGACACGAGGGGGCCAGGCTAGGACAAGAGGGGTGGCAGAGCCATGACCACTACCCCACCCCCATCCCCGCCTCTCCATCTCAGTGTTCTCCCTCCCATCACTCATGACACACATACCTCATCCTGCCTCCCTGCTCAGACTCAGGGAGGACGGGGAGGTTCAGCCCCCTACCCCCCTTCCCCTGGTGGCTGGTCTCCAGGGCTGGGGAGAGGGCTGGGTGTGAGTGAGACAGATGCCATCCATTAGGGGGACAAAACTTCCTGCCCTGGGAATTCCTGGGGGGGAGGTGGGGGACTTTGCCCAGAGGCACTACTGAATGTATGAGAAGCTGGGGTTGGGGAGGATCTTTGTGGCCAGAAGTAGGGAAGGAGGTAGGTCCCTTCCCTGGGGAGGGGTGGGAGCAGTAGGGGTGACTTGGGGGGGCCTCCTACTCCTGCCCCACGTTGACAATCAGTGTGTCTGTTATGTGCGATTTTTCACCCCCGTTGTGTTTTGGGTCAGGATTTTAAAGAAAGATATTTTTATGGTAATTGTTGCTCGTCTATTTTACTATATATTTATGTAATAAATATATGATGAAAATAACCCCCGTGAGCACCCCTTAGACTTGCGTGATGCTTCCCTGACCCTCCCATCTGCTGGAAGAGTAGCCCCCCACCCCCAAAAACTGATCAGATGGAGAGGGCTCCCCTCAGCCCTGGCAGTAGTGCCCCTGCCCTCTGCCCCCCAAACAAGCAAGCACACACCACAGAAGCCAGCTTAGCTGTAAACGACTGGATTTGAGACAGGAGAAGAACAAGTCAGGGGGCTGGGATAGAAGGGTGGGGGAGGCGAGAGAGAGGTTTAAATAGGGGAGAAGGGGGGAGGTTGGCTGGGAGTGGGGGGTGGGCGGGCAGGGAGGGTGGCAGGTGTTTTACAAGAAGGCTCAGGGGGCCAGAGGCTCATCTTGGAATATTTTATAACAATATAAATAAGATTCTGGTTTGCTTTTCCTTTTCGTCTCGTAAAGGAGAGAGAAGTGCAGAGTTCGATTCTGTACAAGGGGGCAGCGGCAGAAGGCCGGCCGGGCGGGTCACTGGGCGTCCACCCGGAAGGACAGCAGCTTCTCGGAATGCATGTTGTTCAGGGTCCGCAGGTCCGGCAGCTTGAGCAGCAGCTTGGTGAAGCGGGAAGTCTCCAAGGGCCGGTTCTTCAGCACCAGAGCCCGAAGAGCCCGCAGCAGCGTCTCCTGGAGCTGCTCCACAGAAGCGGAATCCTCGGTGCCCGAGCGGTCTGTGGGGAGGACGACAGCAGTGAGGCAGGCTCCTCCTCAAGCTCCTCCTCTGATGAGGACCCAGAGGCCTTCGAGGACCCGGCCAGCAAGGCGGCCTCCCTCCCTGAAGCCCCTGAGGGGGCCCTCTCCGGAGAAGGAGGAGGAGGAGGAGAAGAAGGAGAAGAAAGGAGCCCCCCCTCCTCCTCCCAGGCCTCTGCCCAGAAAGCAGGAGGTACCTGATGGTTCAAGCCGGCCTCCTCCCACCCCAGCCCGCCAGCCCACTCTCCTCCTTCCCAGAATAGGCCCCCCATGGCACCAGGCTCCCTAGCTGTTGGCCCTGTAGTTCCCGCTGCCTGGGACGCCCTTCCTCTGCCTGGCAACATCATCATACTTGTCCTCTGAAGCCCCACTCAAGTGTCACCTCCTCGCCCAGCTCCCCCCAGGCAGAAATAGTTGTCTGTGCTCCCAAAGCCCTCCCTCGTTCATGCTTCTACTGTGACACTTCTCTCACTGTTTTAGAACTAGTTGGGCATGAGTCTTGTCTCCCAAGCTAGACTGTGTCTTAATCGTGTCTGTATCTCCAGCGCCTGGTGCGGGGCCTGGCATAGCGTAGGTACTCCATAAACGGTGTGTTGAATTGAACTGCGTCCGCCTCCTCCCCGCCCCGCCCCCCCCCGGGGGTGGGGGTGTCCTGTGAGGGCTGGTGAGGGCCTGACCCACCTGCAGAGACAAGCACCACTGCGGTGAAGAGCCCCAGCTCCTCCTCGGTGAGCGCCAGGGAGCTGAGCTTCTCGCTGAAGTCAAACATGGCGCTGAGCAGGTCTCCCATGCCCATGGCGCCGAGCTCCTGCAGGCTGTACGTGGTGCGGCTCAGAAACATCACCGTCTGGTCCTTCACGTTGAACAGTGACGCGAAGCGTACCATCAGTACCTGTGGGCAGGTGGGGAGGGGGCAGGTTTGACAGCCTGCGGCGGGGGGCCAGGGGAGCACTGGCCACTCACCCCGACAGGGTTTCAGAAGGCCCCTGCTGTGCTGTATGGGGTTTCTCACTGGCGTGTGGGTGGTTTCTGCCTGGGCACTAAGAGGCCACGTGGAGGGCTGGGGAACACTCCTGCGGTCTTGGAGACTGCCATGCCTGGGCCTGAGTCTCAGTTGAGACCGGACCCGGGACTGTGGCCATAGGAGTTTGCACTTGCCTAGAAGTGGGGTACCCATGCACCCTCAGTAACAGGGTTGTGAGTTAACACTCCAGCTGAGGCGACAAAAGCCCCAGCCAACCAGAGTAGGGGTGGAAGGGAGGCTGCCCCTTCGTCACTAGTCAGAAGGTCTCAGGTTCCAAGACCTGCCAGAACTCCACCCCCACCCCCCTCCCAGAGACATCTAGCTTTTCTGCTGGACCCCCGCACAAGCTCAGGAGCAGGCACACAAAGGGTTACCCACCTCAAAAGTGCCAGCCTTAAGCAGGGTGACCTGGTCATGCTGAGAAAGGTCACAGAAGCCAGGGATGTGTTTGGCAAATTCTACCACCTCCCGCACGGCCGGCGTGAAGCTCATGGAGAAGTCCTCCCAGATCTCTTGCACGGTTCTCCCACTGCGGCCGTGGGGGTACATGTTCATGGGGCACGCCTACGGGGAGGAGCGTGCGTTGGCCTGGTTGGCTCAGAGGTACTCGCCCCGGAGGATTGGAACCCTGCTTCCGACTAAGGACTGGGGCCCGGCAGGTTGGCCTTTTCAGGGAAAGTAGCAGGCTGGTGCCAGACAGAAGTCGGGGACTCCCAGGTAGGATCCTAAATGCAGGACAAGACGTCCTTCCAAGGGAAGAAGCTATCCCCATCCACTGCCCTATGCTACATCCATTCTCCCCGGCCCCCATCCCTGAGTCCTTACCAGCAGAACGTTCTTGCAGGGCCCCTGCTGAGGACAGTTGGCAGGGACCTCTCCCTCTGGGGGTGGGTACACGTGTGTAGGACAGAGACGGTGCCCATTGTTGTTGGTCTGGTGACAGCTGTGGTGGACAGGGCCCGGGGCCCAGGTGGGTGGGTAGGAAGACGGGGCCTGGCGCCGACCATTCAGGGCTTCATTATGACGCTGCGCAGCCAGGGTGTTGTTGTCATTGGGGGCAGGGGGGCAGCCCTGACTTTCCCAGCGATGGGTTGTGGCTGGAGGGCTGCCCGTGGCATGGTTGGCATTGAAATTGCCAGGTGTGGTGCCCAGCTTGTCATGGGCATAGGTGAAGATCTCTCTGTGGGCCCGGGCCACCTGCGATATCACATCCTCCACGGTGGGCTCAGGGCTTGGGGACCGGGGAGGTGTCAGCTGTTGTGGGAACTGGGAGAAGCCCACCAAGGGTGAGGGGGCTGGGGCTGGGGGTGGAATGGGGCCTGGGGCGGGGTGCTGGGTGGGGGGGCTTTCCAGTGGACACTGGCTGCTCAGCTGGTTGTTGGCCAGGTTCATGGCACTCTGCATCTCGGCCAGCATCCGCTGCTTCTCCCGTTTGGGGATACGCCCAAAACGCACAGCTGTTGCCGGATGAGAACAGCGTCAGGAAGTTCCCATGCACACCCACACACTCTTCCTTCCTTCCTCCTGGGAGGGCGAGCCCCAGGCTGGGGTGTGCCTTGGAAGTGACAACCAAAGCCAGCGAGGCCACGCCCACCAGGGGGGGTTCCAGTGAGGGCTTCCAGTGGGAGTGGCAAGAGGGGCCCAATGGGAAAGGAATATGTGTTTACCAAAAAAAAGGAAATGTGTGTTTACCCAAGATGAAACATGGGCATCCCATGCAAATAAGACCCCGAGGGATGTGGTCTTGGTATGGGACTTCCCCGCCCCCTCTCTCAAGAGGAATACATTCAGAAGCTTGGGACAGGGTGGAGGGAAGTGGGTAGGTGTGGGTATGCCTGCTGCCTCACCATCTCGAGACATGCCCACGGAGAGACACTTCTTGAAGCGACACTGCTGGCAGCGGTTGCGATTGATGCGGACGATGGAGCAGTTCTCGCTTTTCAGGCACTTTTTGTACTGGATGTTCTGCTGGATACTGCGGCGGAAAAAGCCCTGGAGAGCGGGGACAGCCCGGGCTGTGAGCATCTCTGTGTGTCCCAGGGGGGAGGGAGGGGTCCCCTGGCCCCCCCCTGCTCTCGACCTGCCTCACCTTGCAGCCCTCACAGGCATGCACGCCGTAGTGGAAGCCTGAGGCTACGTCTCCACACACCTTGCACAGCAGCACCATGCCGTTCAGCTCTGCAAAGACGGGGGCGGGGCTGAGTGGCCACGATCCTCACATGACCAGACTGGACTGGGCTGGGGCTGCTGCAGCTCCGGGAGTCCCAGAGGCCAGGGGACTGACCATGCCATGAATACTGACTTCGACCCGAGCCCTGGCTACTCACTGGTGATGTTACTGGTGATGTTACTGGTGCTCTTGGTGGGGGACACACGGCTGATGTCCTCCATGGCTACTTGCAGGCCCCCTGGGGGGCTCCCATTATAGAAGGAGGAGGAGGAGGACGACGAGGACGAAGGTGGGGAGTCCTCACTCAGGATAGGTGGCACGGTCCCAAAGGATCTGGCTGGGTCCTGAGTGAGGGAGCCCGTGGGTGAGGGCGGGAAGTAGGCGGGGCACCCCTGGGTCAGGGACTGGAAACTGCCATTGGAGCTGTCACTGTAGAGAGACTCGGGGCTGGTGCGGTTTGGGGAGGAGCCACTGGAGCCAATGTAGGTGATGACGCCACCTGGCGGGAGAGCACAGGAGAAAGGGTGTCAGCCATGAGGTCTTTGCTTCTGGGGCTCCTCCCCACCTGTCCTCCCCACACACTGCTGGGCACCCAGGAGGTTAGCCTGTGTCCCCAGAGGGATCCTAATAAACAGCTCCCCAACTTGTACTAGACGAGGCACGGCCAATCAGCATCCATGAGCCCCTAGTGCACGCTGCTGCTCTGCCTTGGGGTGAGGCACCCCCCCCTGGGGCACAGCCCCTCCCTGTGGGCATTTCACACATGGCCCTCTGCCCTGGAAAAACCACAGCAGCTCATGATTTCCTCATCAATGGCAGAAGAGGGCAGGATGAGCAGCCGGGCTCCCTGCACAGTGTCCAGTCCTCTGATAAACACCTGCCACTTTTTAACACCAAGACCATTCTGAGGCTCCTAAGGCCATGGTGGGAGGGGTGGGTGACCCTCCCGCGACAGGATCAGCAAAGGTACTATAGGCAAAGAACCAGTCCCCCTCCCCCCCGCTGCCACTGGGCACGAGGAAACTAGGTTGAGTAGCCTGTACTTCTGAACGATGCAAGCGGCAGAAGTGGAAGTGATTATCCAGACTGGGCACAATGACCTTGGCTCTTGGGTCACTCGGGACTTTGGCCTTCTGTTATACTGCTAAACCGCTGGCTGTGTTCCCATGGCATTTAGCTGGTAGAAAGGTGACCCCCCCCCCCACCGACCACACCTCTGCCAAAGCACCTAGCTGGCCTGCTGTGGGAGGGGTGCGAGGAGGAGGATCCAGGGCACGTGTAAACTGACACGCACTATTGCACAGTGTCTGCAGAGGCACATGGCTTGCTCACCCACTGACATACACTAAGCTGGGCAGGGACGGTCCTAAAATAGCCCAAGGTTGGTCAGGGCGAACCAGGCTCCCTGTAAACAGATAGGCTCCTACAGTTTTAGGGCTGGGGTGAGGAGATGGGGCTATTTATTTGTTGGCAAGTGAACTTGACCCACTTTGCTCATACCCCCCCGAAAAGGGAAGTGAACCCCTGCATCCAAAAGAGACAAAGATGCTGGAAGGAGAGGGCATGCAAGAGAGTCCACTTCTAAATCTACCACCACCAACTTGCTGGGTGACCTAAGGGAACTCAGGTTCCCCCTGGAGGCCTCGAGTTTTCTTTTTGCACCTCCACCACCTCGGGGGCAAAATCAAAATGGTGAAAGAGACCTAAAAACCCTGTTAGATATGATTCTGGGGTGTAGTTGCTATAGGTTCTTAGAAGGCAAACTGCAGCTTGCTCGGTGGGGGTGGGGGAAACTGCAGGACTAAGGCAAGATTTGCTAAAACAGGAAGAATCTGGAATGTGGAGACGTGGAGTCTACACGCCGTGCAGGGAACAGGTGCAAACCCCGCACAGGGAAAGCAGGAGAGGGGCTGGGCGCGTGAACAAGAGGCCAGGAGAGGTCAGGGATGGCCCCATCTTACTCGCCTTGGGGGCTGGGAGGGGGGGCGGGAAAGGCGGCAGGGGCGGGGGCGGTGGGTGAGTCAGCCAGGCTTCACCCAGATCTCGGCGGGGCGGGGCGGGGCGGGGCGGGAGCCGGGCCCTCAGCCGGCCTCACGTCCCGGCTCCACGTGTGTCTCTCGCACGTGGCTCCCCAACGAGGAACCCCGGAACTCGGGGCCCCGCCCCGTCCGCTTCCCGTCCATCGCGAGCGTCGGCCCCGCCCCGGGCGCCCCGCCCCTGACCGGCCGGTGGGTGGGGCTCCGACCCGCGAGCCGGGCCGGGGCAACCGAGGGGAGGAGAGAGGGAACCCGCGTTGCCTGGGCGACCGGGGGGCGGAGCTCATTATGTAACGGGGCCGGGTGGCGACGACCAATGGGGTGGCGGCCACGGCTTGTGCTGAATGAAAACAAACGCAGCACGTGGGCCCGGCTCCGCAGCCATGTGAGCCCTCCCGGGCGGCCGGGCGGTAGGTGCCCTACCCTGGGCACAGCACCACTCGCCGGACGCCGCTCGGGGCGCTCCCTGCTGTCGCCGAGGGCTCCCCAGTGACACCAGGCCCGCTTCTCAGCCCCTGCAGCCCGGAGTTCCGGCCGCCACCGCCCCTCCCAACTTGGGGGAACTAGGGGAAGGGGTGGAACGGGCTCTCTTTGGGGGAACAGGGAAGCCACAGCCACGGGGGGGGGGGAGAGAAGATGGGCTCCCAGGACCCCTACGCTGTTCACCTCACAACACACACCCCCTCTCCACTTCCCCCCGTTCTGGAATTAGGTCCTTCAAGCTCAAAGGGGCTTTAAGACTCTGAAGTGGGGGCGCCCCTGGACGCATTTCCCGCTCGGAGAATAAGCTGCCCTGGAGAGCCCAGTTGGTGGCCTTCTAGCCCGCCAGCAACCCCCCGGACGGGCCGATTACGCCTCGGGTCGCTTACAAAGTTCTTGCTATAAGGAGGGAGACAGACCGCAAGAGGACGACAGTAAAGGGATCTCAGTACCTGTGTTATTGTTGGAGTCCAGGGTCGTCATGTCTCTTCACCGGCGGACAGCGGTCATTCAAACTGGACCTGGATGCAAACTGGAGGTTCCGATGGCCGCTGTCGCCCCCCGGGCACTGAGTGAGGGCGGGGAGGGAACCCCGCTGCTGGCGATCGGGATCCGGAGCACCCTGTACCAAGGTCTAGGGGTGACCGGACTGCAGCCCTGCAGACGGGGAGGACGCGGGGACAACGTAGGTCGGCTTTGCATGGGAAGAGCAGAGAACCAGCGTGTGGGGGTGAGCCAGCCTGCGGTCGTCCTCACTAGAAGGTAGCAGCGAGGGTCGGTCTCTGCAGCGCCCCGAGTGCCGCTGCGCTGCAGGGTAGCGAATCTGGAGCCGCCGGTGCAAAAGTCCCAGAGAGAGAGGTTCGAGCCAGGAAGGAAGGAAGTGAGTGATGGGGAGAACCCGCACACGGGCGCAAAGAAGCGAGACGTGTGCCCTGCTACGTTCCCTCCTCAGCAATATTTCACTCTGCCAATCTCAGCCGCCTTTTGCCCGCGCCGCTTTGCCTGGGACAGAGGGCTCTGCGCAGGCGCCAGCAGCCCAGGGTTCCCGGGCCGCACGCGGCACTTGAGCAGGTACCATGTGATCCCAGGGAGCGCCTCGTGCCCCAGTGACACACTTTTCCAGCAGCAGGCACGTTGAGCTGAGTGCGCCTGCGCAGCGCCAGGGCTTTCGGGATTTGTAGTCGCGGACAAAGCGGGCCGTTCGCGTCTGTTTCCTCCTTTCTGCCTTGGGAAAACGCTCCGGCTGGAACCGAGGAGGAGCTGAGAACGGGGTGGAGTGCCCTGAAGAGCCAGGGTGAAGTGTTTTCGAAGCTTGTATGGCAGGACCATGTGAATTCCTGGGGAGTGACTGGCAAGCGTGGCTGCTCCCAGGGAGATCAAAGCGAACAGGCCCTTTCTGCAGACCTTGCAAACGTGAGGGCTTGTGAGGGCTTCACGTGAGAGCGGAGCTGACCTTGGCAGGAGCTTATTGGTGACACGGGGAGAGGCCACAGCAGGGGTGGGAGGGTCCCCTGATGTCAGGTGCTTCCGTTGCCTTTGGCAACAGGACCAAGTTGAGCAGGAAAGGAAATGTGTCTCTTTTCCCTTCTGCTCCCTTTAAGAACCCCCCCCAACCTGCCCCCAAGGAGTTGCCATGGGGTGCGGGTGTCCCTAGGGACTCCCTGTTTGCTTTCTGACCCCACCCCACCCACTTGAGGTGACTTCTCCATGAGTCATTTCCTTTTGTCTGGGAAATAAAAAGGACAAGGGAGGGGAATTCTATAGTGAGGGTGCTTTGAGGTCCTAAAGTTATCAAGGCCAGAAGTGAGGCAGGGGCACCCCCCACCCCCACCCACAGTGCTTGAGGGCAGCGTGTAGACTCCACAGAAGATCCTAACTCAGAAAGGAAAAGGAAGATTGCCTTAACACCGGCTTGCTTTGCTGACGAAGAAAATGCGAGGAAGTGGCCTCTCTCCGAGGTCAGACGTCAAGTACTGGTTTCATCCACACACCCTGAGCGTCCTCAGGAAGTGAAACACTGACGAAGGGATAAGAAGCTTGGGCATTACCCTCCCTGCAGAGCAGCAGATAGCCCAATGGGGAAACAGGTCTCAAGGAGAGGTCTTTCACAGTAAGGGCTTGGGTTGTGAGAGCTGCTGGGAGGGACCATGTGAGCTGAGGACTCTGCTAGGAGAAACACCCAGTCACTGGCAGCAAGTCAATGCTGATTCACAGTGAACTTATGAGGGTAGTAGAACAGCCCCTGTGGGTTTACCCCACACTAGCTATTTATATATTTATTTTTATGAGAGTCAAAACCTCTGCCTTTCTCCCAAGGAGCAGTTGGTGGTTTCAAACTGCTGACCTTGCAGTTATCAGCCCAACACATTACCACTATGCCACCAGGGCTCTTGAGCTACCTGCTGTTTCCCGCTCATTCCTCCTTCGCCTGGGCGCTTCTGGGAGGGGTTTCTGTGCCCCTTAGGGCACCTCTTTTCCACTTGCTTGTAGGTAGTCCCCAGGGGTGGTATTGATGCAGGATGGGGAGCGAGTATGTGTGGTGGAACACTACCAAAAAGTTAGGGAAGAAGTTGGATGTAGGCAGCCAAATAAGGAGGAAGCAGGGTGGCAGAAGGTACTTCTGAGAGGACAGGAAGATTCCTGAACCTCTAATGCCCAACCGAAGATGCACTCCCTAGAATGGGCTGGGTTTTAGTTGTACTCCCCTCCCCAAAAGAAAAGCAGCAGGGAGAGGGCCGGGGTTCTTCCCTAGATTCTGTTAGCCCTTTGGCCCAGAGCTAGAGTGCAGCAGGGACTGGGAGGGGTGGGACAAACACTGGAAGAGGCTTTTCAGGAAAACTGGGTTCTGAGCTCAGCATCCTCTGGCCTCCCTCCTCCTGCTGGGCTCTGGAGAGAAAACGGGAGGAGACCTGCCATGACCAGAACTGCGTGTTGTGTGTACCCTTCCTGACTCTGTATCTGAGCAAAGCCAGGAACTAGGTGTCTGCCAAGGCTGGACTCAGACAGGGCCCTTGGCATGATCACAACCCCCGCCCCTGCCCAGCCCCACCATTGGCATGCTCCCTTTAGTTGGATGCCCTCCAAGGTCCACTGCTCTGCTCCCGGCCTGGTGGTGGTCCTGCCCATCCCTGTGCCACTTGTCTGGTGTTTATCCTTCCTGGTACATAGGGGAAGGAGCCAGGGCCAACATTCCACCCAGGCGTTTTACAGCCAGTGAGAGGGAGGAGAGGGCAAAGAGCCGCTACTCCACCTAACTGCTTTTGGCAGGAAGCTGCCTTGTTTTGCAGCTTGTATGGAGTGTGAAGGCTGAGGCTGGAAGGGAGGAGGCAGGGGAGGGGCCACTGGTGCTTCCTTCTTCCCTAGCACTTCTAGAGACCACCTCCTTTCCTCCCTCTGGGGGTCTGCAGGAGAAGTGCAGAGGAAGAAGTGGGAGAGCAGAGCTGACTTTGGGGGTATTCAGTGAGGGGATACAGAAGGAAGAAGCAGGGCCCTGCCCACCCTGCTCCCCTCTCCTCCAGCAGCTGCTGGGAAGGCAGAAACTCTAGGACCCAGGCCACAAAGGGAGCGGGTAAGGACTGGGCTGTTCAGCCCTTGCAGACAGTAGAGGAGACTCTAGCTTTGGTCTTTCTCTGACCTCAATCTTGACCTTAAGGCAGCAGGTGCATCTCAACACCACTCCTCCCGGTCCCCCACCCAGCCCCAACCCTACATTCCCCTTCTCTCTCTTCTCACACACACCATTCCTCCCAGAACCAAATTGAGCCAAAGGAAGAACTGGATTCTTAATAACAGTGCTCAGCTTGGCTCAGTGTGGAAGAGATGCCTATCTCCGACATAGCCTATTAAGGTACGACTCTGGCTTCAGGCTGTACCCAATTCTACCAGGATCCTTCAGAGTCAGGGATTCTGGGGGCTGACTGCACCCTTAAGAGCATGGTTGTATTGTTTGTGTGCGTGACCATGTTCGCCCCCTTTAAGTACGCCTTTAACACCCTTGGATTTCATTGTGACTCGAAGGGGTGTGAACAGCAGAGAGCAAGCAGAGGAAGGAAAGGGATTAAGAGCTGCTGAGCTCCCTGGTCAGAGTATGTGCATGTGTGAAGGCATGACTGTGAATGTGTGTGAGACTGCATGTGTGACTGTAAGCAGTGTGAGCACGTGTGTGTGTGTGTGTTCCAGATCTTCCTTCCTGGTCAGCAGGTTGTTCTGGCTAACAGGACCTTGTGCAAACCCTGGTGGCCTACATTTGGGGCAGACAGCTTAACTGACTGACTGACTGACTGACTAAGGGTGGGTCTTTGCTGAAATCCAGGCCACGCTTCAGTAGGTGCCTTCCCATCCTCCTCTTTTCTCACCAAACAAACCATCCCTCTGAGTAAAAACCTGCCTGTCCAGGTGATGTAAACCTGGACAGGAACCTGAGGGGTGCCCCAGAATCAGGGAACCAGCCCTGTGGCCGGCAGAGCCTCACGCCCTGACCCCTTGACCCTTTTCTTAGGCTCTAAAGGGCCAGCTGACTTCTCCTTACCAACCCCACCCAAAGCCTTGTGTCTTGGGGAAAGTCTGGAGGACAAAGTCTGAGCTCGCCAGAGAGTGGAGAGGGTGAGGCGTGGCCTGGGACATGATTTGCTCCTATCTTTATCTCCCTGTTCCCTTTTCCAAGAAAAGGAAATAAACACTTATTAAGTATCAACAAGAAGCCCTGATGGCGTTGTGAGTTAAGGCCTGTGCTGCTAACCACAAAGTCAGTGGCTCAGGCTGGTCAGTGGCTCAAGTTCACGAGCCACTCTGCTAGTGCAAGATGATGCTGTCTGCTCCCGTGGCAGTTTATAGGGTTGCTGTGAGTTGACACCGCCACAGTGACAGTGGGTTGGGGGTAAGGTACCAGCTGGACACCAAGCCCTGTGCTAAGTACTGGACACCTTGTTTCGCTGGAGAGTCACAACAACCCTGTGCTGGACGTCTCATTCTGCACTTAAAGATGGGGACTTTGACAGGCTTCTTAACTTGTCCAAGAAGCCCTAGCGAGATGATTTGTCTTGACGTTGCATTACTTCAGATTGAGAAGATTTGCCGCCTCAAAGAATGGTGAAGCTAGTTATTGGAAGGACTACAATGCCCTCCCCACCTTGGAAAAACTACCATCAACGTCCCATTGAAAATGGCACCGCTGGGTCGGAGGATCCAATTCTCTCCACTTAACAAAACTGCCCTGTCTGAAGAGAATGACGACTTCAGAAGGTGTCTGAATAGCCACCTCATTCTGGGTTTTTCTGTTGTTGTTGTTTCTGGGGATGGCATTTGGGAGGTGAGGTTCGTCACCAAGAAGAAACGCCGTAAGAGCTTCTCTTTCCTGCCACCACCACTGCTCTAGCTTCCCAGTCCCCCGCGAGGCACTCCAATGCGAGCCCCTCCTCTCTTGACCTCTTCTCCCACCTACATTCCCATAATGGGATGGGGGGAGGAAATGACAAACAGCCTCTCACAAACCGCCCCCCCCCAGGTGAGGGACTGAAGCTGAACTCTCTATAGCCCAGCCCCCCCTGACGGGCTCTGCAGCAGAAAGCGAGAGTTGTTGTTAGGAGCCATCCAGTTGACTCTGCCCCATGGGGACCCCAGTGCCCAACAACAGAATGAAACAGTGCCCAGTTCCGTGCCAGCCTCACAAGCATCCCTCTGTTTGCGCCCATATTTGTAGCCACTGTGTCACTCCATCTTGTTGAGGGCCTTCCTCTGTTTAGCTGACGCTCTGCCTTACCAAGCACTATGTCCTTCCCCAGGGACTGGTCCCAAATATGCAAGATGAGGCCTCCCCATCCTTGCTTCTAATGAGAAGAGAGGAGCCCTTTAAAGACTGCAGGACCTGCGTGGTCGTGAGGCCTCCTTCCAGGGAATGTACTGAAAGAGGAGTTGGAAGGTCATCGACGAGGACAGACATAAGTTGTGTCAAAAGTCCTAAGGTGACAATATTCTGCTTCCCATTGGCCTGCTCAAGCAATAGGCAGCCCTAAAAGCAACAGCAACAACGAAAAACCTTTACTGCCTTTGAGTCGATTCCCAACTCCAGACACTATGCAACTTCCAAGACTGTGAATCGTTCCCGGGCAGCTTTGTCTTTGTCCTGCAAGAGTGGATGGTGGGTTTGATCCATCACCCTTGCAGTTAGCAGCTCAGTGTCTAACCCACGGTGTCCCCAGGGCTCTTAAGCTCTGAAATCAGCCCACCTGAAAGCCATTCCCTTTGGCCAGTGCTGCTTCAGCAGATGCTTTGGTTGAGTCAGAAGACTGCAAGACCCCACCTGCATCCCAGGAGCCTGGAGGTGGCCCATGGAAGTCCTTGCCATGTCCTTGAAAACCAAGTCCCAGATTGCCTCCTCGCTGGCAAAGGTTCCCTCCTCCTGGGTTAGGGGGGTGATGGCAGCCTGGACCTGTGATGCCAGGGCCTTCCAATCCAACCTGTGCCGTACTGCTGCTGGCGGCCACTCATCTTCCAGGCCCTACACCTGCCCATGGGTGTCCTTGAGCCTCTGGAGACTGGATGCATGGTGGAAGTGGAAGGAGAGGAGCCTGTGTGTCAGTCATCTCATCCACCCTCCCTAGCCCAACCTCGAACTCAAATGCCCTTGTGGATGTAGCATCCGGCCAGTCCGGGGGCCTCCCTGCAGCTGCTTGGGGAGCCCGGAGACTCATGATGGACCTCGTGAGCAGGATGGACCTCAAAGGAGCCCTGGCCTGGGCAGGCGTTCCTGCGGGCCCTGGGCCTTCTGGCTAGAGTGGGGAAAGGGGGGGTGCAGCGGGCTGCCCAGAGAAAAAAAGCAGTCCCCAGCTCCCTCTGGTTCAGCCAGTGAGGAAAGAACCAAGCCTTGCCCCCCCTCCTCTACCCCCCTCCCTTTCTGCAGCTGTTCCTTGGGTTGGAAAGACTGCAGTATCTTGGGGAAGGGGGGCTGAGGGGGAACGGAAAGAGAGAGAGGACTCAACTTCACAAATTTGGGATCCCTCCCCATCTTCTAAATTGCGGGGTGGGGTGGCAATTTGCCAAAGAGAATCTCAATGCCACAGGAAGGAGCTTTGGCTCATTAGAATGCAGTTTGCACCCTGGGAAAAAAAAAAGAAATCTGTGCTGGTTGCTAAAATGCAGACGTGTGCAGGGCCCAGCCGAGATGAAAAAAAAGAAGACACGGAGCAGTCGCTCTGCATTGCAGCATCTGCGCAGTGTTGGTGCCATGAGGCAGTGTGGGTCGTGCTCATTGGGTCTGCTGTTCCTGCTAACTGTCCTGCTACTGTCCTGCCCTGCCTCACGTCCTGCCCCAGCAGGGACACCTGGGTGGAGGCAGGGGGCGACGCAAAGGACTGGACATGGGGGCCTGGGGGCTCGGTGTCCAGAGAAGGATCCAGGGTCTGGGGGGAGGGGATAGGGTATCAGGCAGGAGAGAGAGGACACATCAGTAGAGGAGGGTGGCATTACTTGTGTTTGCAGCCCACGTTTGGTTTGTTCTCCAGATGGCCAGCAGTTAGCATGACGCTCTTCCAGATCTCCCCAGCCCAAGACACCCCTGTGTGTCCTTCCTGACCCCTCATTAGCAGACACCCCACCTCACCCCTGCTTCCTGCTCATTAACTCCATAGCCCATTGCTGCAAGACAGAACCTTTGCTTCCTAACCCCCAACTGCAAATGTCTGGACTTTTTCTCTGTTCAAGTCCTGCAATGGGTGCTTGTTCTCCTCTCTCTCCTCTCTCTCTGTCTCTCTCTCTCTCTAGTGTTTTCCTCCTTCTTAGAAAGGGGGGACCCAGCCAGTCACCTGGTTTGGGAAGCCTAGGCTACAGGGCAACCAAGTCTTCCCTCTGGGGCTGAAATCAGCACAACTAGCTTGAGGAATGGGCCCAGCCATGCTGCCTTACCCCCTCTGTAAGCCCTTTGTTCCTTCGGGCAGGGGTCTCTGGGCTTGTAAACATGCAGGGGCTCCCAGGGAGGAGAAGCAGCCTTTGGGAATCCCAGTTGTTTCTTTCCAGGGCACTTGCCCTTGTCCCTCCTGGTGGCTCTGGAGAGACTGGAAGCAGGAGAAAGGCAGGCGACTAGGGGAGGGCACCCTTTCACTCCTTCCCCATCTTGTCGTCCCCCCCCACCCCCGTTTCCCCAAGGCGTGTGTGTGTGTGTGTGCGCGCGCGCGCCGGCTCGCGGCTCACGCGGGCTGCGGGTCACATGGCGCGGGCATGTGCAGCCTGCTCCATTTCCACCACAACAGCTCGCTCATAAACAGCCCGGCTGCCGCAGCGGTGGCGGCGGAGACATGTGCGAGCGAGGGGGTGGGGCACGTGGCCCAGCCGGAGCCCGGGGAAGGGAAGGCGCTCGCTCAGCACTGCTTCTTCCCCTCCCTGCCGCTGGCGCTGCCTCGCCACAGGAAATTCCTAGTGCTCCGATCTTGCAGCAAAACATGTTTTTGGGAAGTGACTTTCAATAAGGCTGGAGTCAACGGATTCTTTAAAGAGAGATCAAACGGATACCCAGTGGGAGACTGATTCCTATGCTTGCCCCCCAACTTTCTTACTGGGATCCCCCACCCCACGCCCAGCCTGCTTAGAGACACTTGGGTGGGATAGGAGCAGGAGTGAGGCGCTCATCAGATTCAGCAGCTTCTCCCTCCTAAACGATATAAAAGGTGCCTTGGTGGTGCAAAGGTTGCATCCTTGGCTGTCAGCCGGAAGGTTGGCAGTTCAAACCCGCCCAGCCCCTCCTGGGGAGCAAGCTGTCCACATCTATTCTCATGAAGATTCCAGCCTAGAAATGTAGGGACCCATTCAGCCCTGTCACATGGAGTCATTAGGAGTCTGGAGAGACCCAGTGGCACAGGGCAACACCAGCAAGGTTTGTCGGTTAACAAACTAGATCAAGTGGGAAGGAAGAAGGTTCCCACAGGAGGCACTGGGGAGGAGGGTCTTCTTCCACCAGGACGCTGGGGTCAGCAGCCACAGCCCCTGGAGGGGCCCCTGTGCTAAATGCAAATTCTCAGGCCCCAGCCTTAGGGCCCAGGCCACAATCTGCATTTTAATCAGCCCTCTGGGGGCAAGCTGCAGTCTGAGAAGGTCAGCTCTAAGTCTTTGTCCCCAGCTCTCTGCCATCCTGCAGGTCAGGAGAATCTAGGTCAGGAGCTGGAGCAGTGTCCACCTTTGCCCTTGGTGTTTCTTCCTCTTGGACTTTGCCTGAGAGCACGGCCAGGCCCAGTGTGACTGGGCATGGGAAGCATGTGTCCAATGCCTAATGTGGGAAAGATGTTGGACCATGGGCCATGGGCCATGGCATGGTGGGAGGGTAGGCCACCAAGATGGCCCAAGAAGGGGAGGAAGAGGGAACAGACCAGGATTCTCATGGTCTATCCTCCTTCCATCCCACCTACTTTTCCTCCTATTTTGATGCTCCGATTAGAACAATTGTTTGTGGTTTGCATTGTTTGAGGCGGGAGGTAGAAATTGGTCCCTTGTCTACTTTTGCTGGCCACGGGACACCCCAGCCTACTTACAACCTTAGGCCCTTGACTCCCCATATGGAAGTCAAATCACGTGAGCACCTCAGGGTCTCGCTGAGGCCTGGGCAGGGAGACCCAGGAAGAGGAATGAGATCCCACAAGATTGGAAGTACCTTTAGTGAAATAACACTTACAGATAACAAGCCACCCACCAGGGGAAAAAAAAGTCTTTCAATGGGGTAGGGTGGGGACAACCTTGACCAATTCTAGCTTCCCCAAGCCCCAGAAATTGTGGCCAAAGAAGCAGAGGGTCTCAGAGACAAGTCCCAAAGGCTCCTGAGAGCAAAACCTGAGCCTGAAAGATGATTAGAGAATGGGGGAGGGACTCCAGCTCCAAAGGGTTCCCTTATGTGGGCCAGCAGAGGAAGGGTGGGGCCTGGGAGGTGGGTGGAAGAGAACCAAGGTTGGGAACCAGGTTCCAGCCTTGCTCTCTTTGGCTTTCCCTCCTCCATGATATCAGGGACTGTGACTGCCCTTCCCAGTGCTCAAGTCTGACCAGTTCACCAGTGGCCTCACCCTGCTTCGGTTTGTTGGGTTTTTTGGAGGCGTTTGCTTTCCTGTGATTCTCCCAGACCCCTTTCTCTAGCTTCTCTGCAAGGCTTCCTTTTTGTACCTGGAAGGCTCTGGGCTCTGGAGCACAGCCCTGCAGGCTCAGCTGCAGTGACCTACATTGGCTTTCCCCTAGGCCCTGGGTGTGGGGGCTGAGCTTTCAGGATAGGAACTTGGGAATCTGGCACAGAGCTACAGAGGATGACGTCAGACTGACAGGCTGCCAAAGGGGCACTGAGGGTACTGACCACAGGAGAGGCAGGGGTGGGGTGGGGGTGCCACCAGACTGAGCTCCCTCTTAATCATTTGTAGACAGTATCAGAAGGCTCTCCTCCCTCAAATGCAAAAGCATTTCTGAGCAGTGAGCGCTTGGGGAGGAACCAGAAAATCCTACAGGTGAGGAGCCCAGGTGGCTTAGTGGGTTGTGACTCTTGGGCTGCTAAGAGTAAGGTCAGCAGTTCACAACCCACCAGCTTTCAACTGCCAAAAAGACTTAGAGGGGCATTTCTTCTTGGCCCCATAGGGTCACAGTGAGTCGGAGTTGTAGGGAGTTTGAGCGAGATAGGCAACCTAAGAGATACTATGAGTGGTTGTGGTTTAGTTTAGGCTTTTCTGCTCTCTCCCCATTCTTGCCGACCCCTCCCGCCCCCGTCGGGCGGCTCCAGTTGGCTGGAAAGATTCCCTGGCCTTGATGTGGCTTAAGGAGTTCAGATTCCCTGAGCTTCTTTTTAGGGAAATGGAGATGCAGCGCAGGTCAGATGTGCAGGCCTCCAGACCCGAGCTGCAAGGGAGGTGCCTGCGGTGCACTTAGATGCGAGCTCTCAGTTCTAAGAAGAATCCCATCTCAGGGACCCCTGGATCCGATCTCCTCATTACCAGTTAGAAAATCCCTGACACTGGAACCCTGTTAGCTGAACCTGCCCTTGCCACTATGGGTCCTTCTGGAGTGGAGGAGGTAGGGTCTGGGGTGGGCACTTTCCCCTTCAGGTCCTGGCAAGGAAATCCTATTGGTCGGTTTGGGTAGGAAATGTGATAGTGGTGACAGAGTAATAGGTGAGGCTCTTGTTTAGCAAAGAGAGAGCAAGGAGCTGGGTGGCTCTCCTGACCAAAGGGCTTCCCTTTGGCCAAGCCACACCCCAAAGCCCAGAAGTCCCAGGGCTGGCACCCAGCCAGGGTGAGAGCATTCCTCAGGACTCTGACCCAGTGGGGGGATGGTGGTGGTGGTGTTTTCACCACTGGGATGGGGGAAGGGAAGCAAACACACAGAAGGAAATGATCCTAGGCTGGGGGGTGAGGGCTGGAGGTGGGGAGCCGGTTCTCAGTGGCATCATTCTCTATGAGAAAGGTTGAGGCTTCTTAACAGCCATGCAAAGGGTCTCCAGCTTCAGCGCAAAGGACCCCTGAGTCCACCCCCACCCCCACCCCGGGCTCAGGGTCACCCCTTGCTCCCAAACGGTCGGGAGGCACCCTCTCTTTTTCCGCCCCCGGGCTGTAGTTGAACTCGGGCGTCCCCATGTGGTCAAAAGTTGGAACTGCAGCTGGGCCAGGGGAGGAGCCCGGCGGGTCTCCGTTTGCTTCCCCCTCGGCCCCTCCTTCCTCCCCCGGGGCCCAGGACTCTGGAAATAGCACCTGGTAATGGGAGCGCTGACAGATGCTGAGTTATAGGAGAGCAAGTGTCCTTGTCAGAGCCCTCAGCGGTCTAGCTTGACCACTTTGGGGCTGTTTTCCCTTGGAAGTGGGTGGTCCAGGACTCCTCCCAGTCCCTCCCAAACGGTCCTCCCAACTCCCCCCTGGGTTGTACTACTCTAAGAAAGAACTCCTCCGCCTGCCTGGGCTTGGAGGCTTGCAGCTCTTGGGCCATTCAGGATTCACGACCGCTATGACCTTGCAGGGGCAAATGGCTCTTTGATAATTATGCATGGTTCTTGTTAATATGTTGTTCTTGTTGTGGCTGCCGAGAATATACACAGACTACATGGTGTCTGTATTCTTTGAGTTGTGTTAACTGTTCTCACACTTCCTTTCAAAATTGTTCCTTCTCCATTAACATAAACTCCACTCACAGCCCTCTAGATTTCCTTTCTAATCTTTTTAAATAAATAAATCGTTTTATTTGGGGCTCATACAACTCTTATCACAATCCATATACATCAATTGAGTAAAGCACCCTTATACATTCGTTGCCCTCGTCATTCTCAAAATTCGCCTTCCACTTGGGTTCCTGGAATCAGCTCATTTTTCTTTTTTCCCTTCCCCTCCCTCCCCACTCCCCACTCTAAGCTTTTTTTTTTAAATCGTTTTATTAGGGGCTCATACAACTGTTATCACAATCCATACATTCATCAATTGTGTAAAGCACATTTGTACATTCATTGCCCTCATCATTCTCAAATTATTTGCTCTCCACCAAAGCCCCTGGCATCAGGTCCTTATTTTTCCCCTCCCTCAGGAACCCTTGATAATTTATAAATTATTATTTTGTCATATCTTGCCCTGTCCAACGTCACCCTTCACCCACTTTTCTGTTGTCCATCCCCCAGGTAGGAGGTCACATGTAGATCCTTGTAATCGGGTTCCCTCTTTCCAACCCACCCTCCCTCCCTATGCCCTCCCAGTATAGCCACTCACACCACTGGTCCTGAAGGGATCGTCCACCCTGGATTCCCTGTGTTTCTGGTTCCTATCTATACCAGTGCACATCCTCTGGTCTAGGGGATCATGATAGTGGGGGGGGGGAAAGCATTTAGGAACTAGAGGAAAGTTGTATTTTTCATTGTTGCTACATCGCACCCTGACTGGCTGTCTCCTCCCCGAGACCCCTCTGCAAGGGGATCTCCAGGAGCCTAAAATGGGCTTTGGGTCTCCACTCTGCACTCCCCACCTCATTCACTATGGTAAGGTTTTTTTGTTCTGATGATGCCTTATACCTGATCCCTTCAACACCTCATGATCACACAGGTTGGTGTGCTTTTTCTATGTGGGCTTTGTTGCTTCTGAGCTAGATGGTCGCTTATTCACCTTCAAGCCTTTAAGACCCCAGCCGTCTATCTTTTGATAGCCGGGCACCATCAGCTTTCTTCACATTTACTTATGCACCCACTTTGTCTTCAGCAGTTGTGTCAGGGAGGTGAGCATCATAGAATGCCAATGTAATAGAAGAAAGTATTCTTGCCTTGAGGGTGTACTTGAGTGGAGGCCCAATGTCCTTCTGCTACTTTAATACTAAACCTATAAATATATATACATAGCTCTATTTCTCCATCCTCATATATAAATATATTTACATATATACATATCTTTATCTAGACTTCTATAAATGTCCTTTGCCTCCCAGCTCTTTCCTCTCTTTCCTTTGACTTTCCTCCTGTCCCACTATCATGCTTAGTCCCCACCTGGGTTTCAGCAATTCATCTTGGTTACATTACCCTTGATCACGCCCTACCAGGCCTCCCACACCCTCCTCACCACCCATTTGGATCACTTGTTGTTCCCTTGTCCCTGGGTTTGTTAACACCACTTCCTTTGCCCCCACCTATAATCTTTTTCGTTGCTGTTATCAATTTGATCTTAGATAAATCACTATGTTCAAGGTAGCACACACCCTTTACAAGTTCAGCTAGCCCACTGTTTAGTGTGAAGAAACCCTCAGAGGATATTTTTGGTTTGTTTACAGATGCTCTCAATAGCTTTGGCAGTTCATCCAGCTTCTGTGACTCCACAAAGTCTGGATGCCACGAGAACGCGAAATCCTGGTACATTTTACCCCTTTTGATTAGGAATCTTCTATAGAATCTTGGATCTAAAGGTTCAGGAGGGGCAGCCTTGCAGCCCTCACTCTCCTGGGTCATCTCCTGGCCAAGGGGGCAGTTGTTCACATCTCGACCAGCAGTTCTCAACCTTTGGAGGTTGAACGACCCTTTCACAAGGGTTGCCCGATTCAAAACAGTAGCAAAATGACAGTGATGAAGTAGCAATAAAAATAATTTTATGGTTGGGGGGGTCACCATAACATGAGGAACTGTATGAAAGGGTCGAGACATTAGGAAGGTTGAGAACCCCTGATACAGACAATTAGTCACATCTTCCTTTTCCTTCTCCTCTGCTGCTCCAGATGAATAAAGACTAATTGGTGTACTTGGATGGCTGCTGCTTCCAAGCTTTTAAGACATCAGGCACTAGAAAGCAAAATGGGAGGTAAAACAGAGACAGTGGGCACATTATTAAGCCATTAAGTGGGATGTCCCAAGAGACTATGACCCTGAACCTCCAAACCAACTAACTAAATCACATACGGTTTTTAATACCATGCAAGCAATACATGCTTACATCAATTGTGTAAAGCACATTTGTACATTCATTGCCTTCATCATTCTCAAAACATTTGTTCTCCACTTAAGCCCCTGACATCAGGTCCTTATTTTATCCCCTCCCTCCCCCCTCCCCCTTCTATGTGTGTGACATTGTAAATATACCTAAAAATACAGCTTTTGATGATTCGGGGGACAATTTTAATTACAGGTAGACAATGCATGGTTCTTGATTTTTAAGTTACCTTCTGACCTCCACTAGAAGCCCTGATGGTATGGTGGGTTGTGTTGGGTGGCTAACCATGAGGTCAGCAGTTGGAACCCACCAGATGATCTATGGGAAAAAGATGAGACTTTCTACTCCTGTAAAGATTTAGTCTCAGAAACCCCCAGCGGCAGCTCTGGGTTTGGTTTTTGAGTTTTCTGATCCACATTACTTTGGACCTTGCCTTTTGAATGATTCCCCCAGATAGCCTGCAGCATCTTACCTTCCGTTACTCCACGTCCCTACTCAGTGAGGTCGAAAATGGATAAAGCCTAGATCAGATTTGTTTTCCCCCAAGAAACCTAGTTCCTTCTGCCTGGCTTCACTTAACCTATTTTTCAGGCTTTCCTCAATGAGGGCCTTTGTTCTGCATAGCAGGCGTTTCCACTGGTCTAATTTTTGCTGCCCTGCCCCTACCCTGCTCCCCCAGTATGAAAGAATGCCCCTCTGCTTGGAGAGGGCCAGACTTGGGAAGTAAGTCAGGGCAGTTTGAAGAATTCTTGCTGGGCGAGTGAGTTGGGGCAAGAAGCCAGCTGACTACTCACTGCCAGAGACAAGCCCTGTTCCCATGGTCCTCCAGCTCATAATTGAGCAGATCAGGCTCTGCTGGTCTGGTATTGTAGTGCAGCCCTTGATCAATTCCTCTCGTCTACAGACTGCTGTTCCACATGCACCCTGAAGGGGGCACTTTGGTTCAGTCGTTAGTCGGTGCCAACTAAAAGCAGGGGGGGGGCGCCCCAAGAAGGAAACACAACAATCGGTCACGTGCTGGAGGGGTGGTGGCAGTTTCGCAGGGGTTGCTGGGACAAGGAAGGGAGGTCCACCTGGGGTGGGCGGAGCCCACTGAAAGTTTTGGCGGGGCTAGCAGAGAGAGAAAAGCACCCGAGTTAAGAGTTATGTTATTTTAAAAAAATTAAAGAGAGGCAGCGGGGCGGGCGTGCCCCACCCTCGGAGAGGCCCCTGCAGAGGGGGAAAGGGGAGCGGCTCCTGAGCATCCTCTGGCGGAGGCCTGGAACGGAGGGGCAGGGTGCTGGCAGCTTTGGAGCGGGAAGCCTCTGTTCCACGCTGACCGCCCATCCCCCATGCGCCCTGGAAGGGAGGGTGGCCTCTCCTTTCCGTGCCATGTGGCCTTGGGCCCAAGCCAGTCACGCAACCCCGGTCCTTATTTACCTTTCCAAGAGGCTCAGGAAACCGCCCAGATGAATCCTCCCTCCCTGGGCTGGAGCCAGAGCAAAGTCTCCTTACTACTTCGCGGTGCCCCGCTGCTAGGCAGAAAACGCGGCGTCACACCCTCTCAGAGCTGGAAGGAACCTTCAAAGAGATGTTTCCACCTTCCTAAGTCTGGGGAAACCAAGACTCAGAGCGCCGAAAGGACGAGCTGTATACTCTTTCATGCCCTTCTGTCTGTCGGAGAGAGTAGGTCAGATAAAAGAATCCATCCCACCCCACCTTTCCACGGACTCGAAAGGAACGTGATAGGTTCTGGCTTTAATAAGCACCAGTAATAATTGCACCCAGAGGGCGAAAGGAATTGTCATCAACCAATTAAGGATGTGGTAGGCAGAGTGGTTTGGGGATTGGATTTATGGCTCTGAAACAGTTTCCCTAGGTTTCTCCCCAACTAGCAGTTCTGCCCTCTCTCTCTTGCCCTTGACTCTTTAAGCTCTTGCTTCCTTATAAGTCCCAGTCCAGGGATCTTAGACCAGAGTTTAAGACGACGTGATCCGGAGCAAGTATTCCCTTCTCCCAGGGTTCAGTTCTCCGGTCCTTTATCCAGCTCATCCTGGGAGCAGCCATCAACAAAAATCAGATCTCCAAGCCAAAAATTCCAGCCCTGGCTTTGGGGGTGGGTGGGTAAACCATGTTTACTTAGTCTGGAGTAGTGAAACCCTAGACTTCAGATTTCAGAGCTGTAGAATTTCCAGGGGGGGAAAAAAGGAAAAGAAAAATGTGTGTGTGTGGAGGGGGCAATGTAAGATTGCTAACTTTTAATTTTATCAAGTACCAGACCAAAACAGCTACCATTGCAAATTGCTTTACAAAAGAAAGTACATTTTAACACAAACACAAAGTAGGAGGCATGTAACCTCAGAGTAACACTTCAGCTCCTCTGTGCTGATTTTCATGTGAGCCGTGCCTTTTTTCATTCCATTGTGAACCAGCTTGTTTGGACTATTGGTTTCTACATTCAAATAAAAACATGTCTGTTGAGTTGATTCTGACTCATAGAGACCCTACAGGGTGGTAGCATTGCCCATAGGATTTTCTACGGCTGTTCATCTTGAAGGAAGTGGAGTGCCACATCTTAACCCCCAGAGCTGCTGGCAAGTTCAAACCTTTTAGTTAGTAGCCCAGTACTTGGAGGTTGGGGTGTGTGTGTGGTGGGGGGTGGTGGTGGTGGGGTGTGTGTGTGTGTGCAGGCCAACCAAACTCACTGCTAGCAAGCCCATTTCAGCGCCTAAAGCCCTTACAGGACAGAGTAGAATTGCCCCTGGCGGTTTCCAATGATGTAAATCTTCAAGAGCAGAAAGCCTCTTTCCTCAAGGCAGCTGGTGATTGCCAATGAACTGTTGACCTTGTGGTTTGGAGTCCGACCTGCAACTCACTACATTACACATTTGACTCTGTACTCCCAGGGCTCCTTCGGTGTCCAGATTGGGTCAGCAAACGACAGCCTGAGATCCAAATCCAGCCCAGGGCCTATTTTAGGACACCCTAAAGCTTACTTAGTATATATGATACCGTGGGTGCTACAGCAGTCAAGAGATCAAACTATGCACTGCATTGGGTAAATCTGTTTCACAGGAACTCTTAACAAGGGTTGAGGACTAAGTGTGTCTGACCCAAGCTATGGCATTGTCAATTGTCGCATGTCTAGGTTGGACACTGAATAAGGAACACCAACGAAGGATCAATGCATTGGAATCGAGGTGTTGGCAAAGAATACTGAAGGTCCCACCGGCTGCCAAAAGAACAAACAAATCTGTCTTGGAAGAAGTAGAGTCAGAATGCTCCTTAGCTAGCCTTCTTTTCACAGACTTTGGACCTGTTGTCAGGAGGGACCAGTCCCTGGAGAGGGAGAATATGCCTGGTAAAGTGGAGGAGCAGTGAAAACGAGGAAGGCTGTCAACAAGATGGACAGGCACAGGAGCTGGAGCAATGAGAATAAGAACAATTGTGACCTCCTCCCTGGGGGACGTCGGACAGGGGAAGATATGACAAAATAATAATTTATAAATTATCAAGGGTTCATGAGGGAGGGGGGAATAGGGAGGGAGGGGGAAAATGAGGACCCGATGTCAGGGACTTCAGTGGAGAGCAAATGTTTTGAGAATGATGAGGGCAATGAATGTACAAATGTGCTTTACACAATTGATGTATGTATGGACTGTGATGAGTTGTATGAGCCCCTAATAAAATGATTAAAAAAACCAAAACACAAAAACAATTGTGAGGATGGCGCTGGAGCAGGCCTGTTGTGCCGGGGGTTGGTCTGAGTCAGGCGCGACTCTGCGTGTGGCACCCAACAACAGTGTTAAGAATAATTTATATCATAAACAGTTGAAGACATTTAAAATATATATATATGAAGTTTTATTATTCATTGGGAGTTAATGCATTTATCATTCCATAGTTCAATCACATCAAGTATTGTACAATTGATACCACCAAGAAATTAGAATATGTGACATGAGAATTGTATGGAATTCACATTTCAGTGTCCATAAATGAAGTTTGATGGAACAGAGCATCCTCATTTGTGTATTGTCCGGGGCTGTTTTCTCTGGGCTACAAAGGCAGAGGTGAGTATCCTACGGCCTTGTAAAAACTGCAATACTATCTGACCTTAAGAATTGGTTGGCTCATCTCTGGCCTGGACTCCAGGACAGTAGTTCTCAAACGCGAGGTGTCTTAGAATGATATGTCATAGTCTGTTATCACAGTGATTTTTGATGCCCAGAACGGTGATCCATACTGGTTACAAAACTAGAGCACGAGACCTTTCTTTTTCCCAAGGGCCTCTGAGTCACACATTAACCTTCTCGGTCAGAGACTCCTGGAGGACTTGATTATTGAGTTCCACCTGGATTTTTTTAGGTCTAAGGTAGTGCCTGAGCCTTTACCTGACATGTTCCCAGGTGAGGCTGATGTTGCTCTGGGACCACACTTTGGCGGAAAACAGGTGATTTGTTCCCACAATTGCCATCTGTTCAATTTTAGAAATATTGACCACAATGTTCTCCCCCTTCTCTCCCCATTTTCTGTTGACCAATTAGTGCGTTAACGACCTCATCAAGCCTTATCAGATGCCACATATCATAAGCACTTTACAATTATTCTCACTTAATTGCAAGAATAATCCTGGGAAGTAAGGTATTCTTAATTATCAGTTTACCAATAAAGAAACTGAGGTAGAGAGAATAAACAACACACAGCAATATCGGTGGGACTGTGATTGCTGCTTTCAATCTGGAACCAGAGCCTCTGTTTTAACCAAGACTCTCATTCGGTCTTTGGCCTCTGACCTTAGGTGCAGACACTAATATTAAAATTGCCCACTGTCCACTGTCACCCATTTGACTCTGACTCGTAGTGACCCTACTGGGCAGAGCAGAACTGTTCCCTTGGCTTCCCAGGGCTGTGTGTCTTTACAGAAGCAGGTGCTTCATCTCTTTCCCTCAGGGCTGCACATGGGTTTGAACAAACCCTGGATCTTTTGGCTTGCAGCCCAGCACTTAACCCACTGCTCCACCAGGAAGTTCACCACCAAAATATAAATCTAAATGTGATCATTCCACTCGGCTGGAAATTCTCCAACCCCTTCTTTATCTGGCCCCAGCCCACTTTACCGGCCGTGTGCCTTTGCTCCCCATTATCCACCCTATGCCCCCGTCGACTTCTCCCCTTTCCTCCAATACTTCCTTTTTATTCCATGTTTTTGCAATGTTTCACCTCTGCTTGTTCCCAGCCTTCAAAACCCACCCTGTCACTTCCTCCTTAATTGCTTCCAGCATTCATGTTTGATCATACCTGTGCTTCTAGATTCTTCCAAGGTTTCACTACCCTTTGACTCTACAGTAACGAGTTCTCGCCTGTGTGAGACGTGGGGTTGATTCACAGCCTGTGCACCTCATTGGGTAGGGCTGATCACTGGAGGCTGTGTATTGCTGGGGCGTTTGTCGCTTCCAGACTTAGGAAAGGCCTGGTGAGATACATCCAAAATCAACCCCTGCAAACCCTTTGCCGAACCAGTCGGGGGGATGGAATGGTGGGGCAACATTTCATCCCACTGCACAGGGGATCCCATGACTGAGAATGCGTTGCCTGATCACCACCACCACTGCAGATGCCTGCCACTCATGGCCATGCTAAAGCTCAAGGTGGGTGCTCTCCCTTAATGTACCCCAGCAGCTCCTTACTCATCCACTAAACACAAACAGCCTACTTTGAGCTGGGTCTAGTTGTAGGAGCGAGGATAGAGCGGTGAAGAAAACAAAAATCACTGTTCCCATGAAGGACACGGCAAGTTACGTGTTAGATGACAGTAAGCAGTAGGAAGAAAAGTGAAATGGAGAAAGGGGAAAGGGGCTATGTGTAGGGTGGCCAGAGGTCTCGTGAGGTGACAGGAAAGTGAAGGAAGTGAGGGAGCGAGGGCGCCCACGTGGTCAAAACAGCAAGTGAAAGAACTTGGAGTGACTACGGAGAGCAGTAGGAGCCAAAGTCAGAGTCATACTGAGGAGGCACATCCTATCCACTATGATGACTTTGCTCCAAGTGGGCAGCCATGGGCAGGTTTTGAGCAGAACAAGAACATGATCCCAAGACGACTTACACAGAAGGCAAAGGTTGAAACGACGGAGGGACCAGCTACAAGGTTGTTGGGAGTAAAAAGGAACAGAAAAAAGGCATCCTAAGGTGGGCTTGGACAAGGTGAAAGCGCTGAAGATGATGCATTCGGGATTTACACTTTGAAGGGCTGACTAGATAATGATGAGGTAGACAGGGATGCTGTCAGGAGAAGCCAGATTTGGGTGAGAATCAAAAAGCGTGAATTTGGTTTAAGTTAATGCCTATTTGACATCGGAATGGATAGATCTACTTTTCAGTTGGATATATAATTTGAGAGTCACGGGATGAGCCCATGATGCAAATATGAACTTGTTGTCACCGCAGAGGTGGCATCGAAAGAAGTGACACTGGAAGAGATCACCGTATTGTACCCGCCCTCCTCCCCATTTTCCTTGGTATCCCAAACCAACCCTGCTTTTCACAGGCAGGAAGGAGGGGTCTGGGGCTTTCCTGATGTTTGAACACATTCATACCTATTTCCAGAGGTGGAGACACCATTTTAATGAGTTGGTTTTTTTTTTCTCTCACAGCGGGCCAAAGAATGCTAGGCTTTCCGCCTCTACATACAGTAAAAACACGGACAAGTCAGGTGAAGACTGAGAAAAGTATCCCACAAGGGCTTCTGTGAGGAAAACGACTTACTGGGTGACAGTTGCTGGAAAATGAACACACACACACACACACAATACAGCTGGAAGAAGTGTCCCCAACAGAGGAAAATACCTTCAAGGACGCCTGCATCTAGTAGAGATAAGATCTCCGAACAAGATTAGCCTCAACCCTTCCTGACCCTTCCGGAGATGCCAGGAGTGGCTGGAGGAGGGCGGCCTTCGGGGAAGAGCTGCGGTAACGGCACGGTTCACGCATGCCAGGGAGTCCGAGGCCCTGGGCGGCACACGTCCCGGGAGCCGGGGTCCCTCCTGGTCTGGTGACAAAGGGCCACATTCACGCCCACCCGAGCGCGGACCGCTGGGCCGGCCAGGCGGCGAAGGGCGCGGGACGCGGCTGCCACCAAGCACCCGCCGTCTCAAGACCGAGGCTGACGCCGACGCCGACCGGGAGCCTTCAGGGGCACCGGGCACGGCGCGGGGCCCGCCGGTTGCCAGGGTGCCGGGGAGGGGCGGGGCCGCCGCGCGCAGGCACGTACGGGGGGAGGGGAGGGGGAGGGCTGGTGCCTCAGTGCCCTTCCGCGGCCCCTGCCTCCCTCGGCGTGCTCAGCTCCCGCGCGGCGGGCGGCCCTCCCCCGCGAGCCTCCGCGTTCCCCTCGGCCCGGCGCCCCCCGGGCCTCCCCTGACTCGCTCCCCTCGGCAGCCCACCTCCGCCCCGCTCCGCCGGCGGCGCCCCGGCCCTCAGCGCCGGCCCCCCGCGGCCCTGCAGCCCCCTCCCCGCCCCCTCGGGCCGGCCGCGGCCCCTCGCACAATAGCGCGGCCCGCCTCCCTCCTCGCGGCTCCGGGCGCGCTCCCGCCCGCGGCCCTTCCGGCGCATGCGCCCTCCGGTCGGCGGCGGCGGCGGCGGCTCCGAGCGGCTCCGTTTTTTTAAAGGGAAACGCTGAGGCGTCGGGGGTGACTGTGGGGGAGGGGGCCCCGAGCTGCGGAGACCCCCGGGGGAGGCGACAGACCCCCGCCTTCGCGGAGTAGGAGGGCTTTGGGCGGACCCACGCCCCCCCACCCCCTCCTGAGGAGGAGGGGGGGAAAATGGAGGCTCGGGGCGGCTGAGGCGAGCGCCGGGGCGGGGGGCCGGGGCGGGGAAGGGGGTTGTGGGGTGGGGAGACGAGGCGGGCCCGGCCGGGCCAGGGGGGGCCGAGGCGAGCTCCGGGGATGAGCTCGGGGGCGGCTGGGTGCGAGCTCCTGCCTCTGAGGCGAAGGCGGCGGCGGCGGCGGCGAGGCCCCCATGGGCCGGCGGCGGGCCTCAGCCGCGGCCTCCACTTCTCCGCCCGCCTGCGGGATGGCGCCCGGGCCCCGGAGGAGCCGCGCTAGCCGAGGCCTGCTGCCGCGCTGCTGAGGCGAGCCCGCCAAACTCCCCTCCCCCCTCGTCCTCGACCCCCCGCACCTCGCCCCTTCCCCACCCCCTCCTCCGCCTCCGTCCCCGGCGCCGCTCCGGACCACTATGACCATGAGATCCGCCGTGTTCAAGGCGGCCGCGGCGCCCGCCGGCGGCAACCCCGAGCAGCGACTGGACTACGAGCGGGCGGCAGCGCTGGGCGGGCCGGAGGACGAGCCCGGGGCGGCCGAAGCCCACTTCCTCCCCCGGCATCGCAAGCTCAAGGAGCCGGGGCCGCCGCTGGCCTCCGCGCAGGCCGGCAGCCCCGCGCCCTCCCCGGCCGGCGGCGGCGGCAAGGGTCGGGGCTTGTTGCTCCCGGCCGGGGCGGCCCCCGGGCAGCAGGAAGAGAGCTGGGGCGGCTCGGTGCCCTTGCCCTGCCCTCCCCCGGCCACCAAGCAGGCCGGCGTCGGCGGGGAGCCCGCGGCCGCCGGAGCTGGCTGCAGCCCCCGGCCCAAGTACCAGGCGGTGCTGCCCATTCAGACGGGCTCGCTCGTGGCGGCGGCCAAGGAGCCGACGCCCTGGGCCGGGGACAAGGGTGGGGCGACTCCCCTCGCGGCCACCGCCTCGGACCCGGCGGGCCCCCCTCCACTACCTCTGCCCGGGCCCCCGCCCCTGGCGCCCACCGCCACCGCCGGCAGCCTGGCGGCCAGCGAGGGCCGATGGAAGAGCGTGCGGAAGAGCCCCCTGGGCGGCGGCGGCGGCTCGGGCGCCTCCAGCCAGGCCGCCTGCCTCAAGCAGATCCTGCTGCTGCAGTTGGACCTGATCGAGCAGCAGCAGCAGCAGCTGCAGGCCAAGGAGAAGGAGATCGAGGAGCTGAAGGCCGAGCGAGACACGGTACGGCAGGGGTTAAGCCGCGGCCCCGTGTGCGCATGCTCGGGGGAGGGGGCCCGGAGGCGTCGCAGGCACCCCGGAGTAGGGGGCCCCCGGCCCGGCGGTGTCCCAGGTGCCGGCGCGCCGGCCGAGTCGCCGGGGTGGAGGGCCGGGTGAAAGGGCAGCCTCCGAGGGGGCGGGGAGGGGCTGGCTTCGGGCGCCAAAGGGTTAATTTAAACTGACAGCCCCTGACGGGTGGGCCAGCCGGGGCGGGGGGCGGAGGGGAAAGAGCTGAGTGGTGAAGGGTTAACCCTGTGTGAGTGGGGTGCCTCTGTGGGGGCGCGTTGGCAGGGGGTTAATGGAGCTGGCGGGGAGCGGGACGGGGATGAGCAGCTGTTGCTCACTGCTGCAGCATCCGCAGGAGTCGGCGGGCCACTGACGGGCAGAGGGCGGCAGGGACCCCGCTTTGCCTCTCCCCGATTGCAGAGCGCCTGACAGGGACTCTAGTTCTAAACACATGGCCACACTGAGCAGGTCCCTGGTAGAAGCCGGAGTGCCCGCTTGGTGTGCGAAGCTGGAACGCTTTAAGGCATTTGGGGATAATAAACTTATTAAAGGTATTAAAGAGACCCTCCCCCAACCCACCCCATCCCCATCCCGCCAGAAGAAAAAAAAGAGGAAAATCCACCCTGATTTAGAATCTGCAGGTAGCAGGGCAGGCAGGCCCTGGTTATTTCTTTGTACCTCTGAGCAGCAGGCCTGAATGGCTGGATTGGCTGCAGCAGGATTTCCGCGATGGGAAAGCTGGGCTGCTGGGGTCTGACCGTGCTCACTGGGGAACACTCTGCAGACCTTACAGCTGCCTAAAAATAAACACGGGCTCCACAATTGTTGTGTGCAAGCTCCAGCAGGCAGTCTCCTGCTCTCTGGTCTCCTGTGCCAAGGGAGCAGAGGGCTCTTGGTCTTTTCACTCCAGATGCATGTCATCGGGCAGTGGCCATGGTACTGGAATGGGAGCTGGGGGCAGGTCTCAGGAAACTGCTCACCTTGTTGATGTGTGCAAGTTTCTCAACATGGAGGTGGCTCTGCTTAGCTCCTGTACTGCAGTCTAGGGGGGGATGGCTCTGTAATTACAACACATCATATCCTGAGGTGGGGGTGGGGTGGGGAGACTGGGCAAGGAGGGGCAAAAGGGAAGAAATCAAGGAAGTGTGGCCTGCAAAGTGTGGCTAAGTAATGTGAATACTGTGAATCCACCAGTACAAGAGATGAAACGAGACCTATGGCTGACAGAGGGGGCTCTCTGCTGCTTGTGGAGATTTTTGCTCAGTTCCCGAGGTAATGGCCCCTTTGCAGGCTTTCCTAGACAGGAAAGTGGGGTGACTTAAGGATAGATTGTTAGGCTGAACTTGGCATTCACTGCTTCTGTTATGTATTGCAGGCTTAGTGTTTGCTCAGGCTTGTTTCTCCTAGTCCACTTGTTGTTTGGCCTCCGCTGAAATGTATTAGCTAAATGGCTATAATGAAGGCATCCTGAATATTAATGTTTAACTCAGGTAAAATTCTTGTTACAGAAGATAGTCCAGATGACATCTTCTCGCAAAACATTTTCGAGGGAAGTTTCAAAAAGAATAGACTTCAATTTGCTGTTTGATTATGTAGTCCTTTACATTGAATGATAGGGCCTTGGTTTTTGTAATCAATATTTTGATACGGAGATGTATCGCTTTTCTGTTACTTCAAATTCAAAGCAATATTGGTGACTCATGAACTTTGAGTATCAATACTGGTTTCTATTCTAATTATTTCAAGTGGAGCATTCAGTGTTGGGAGAGCCTTCTTCCCACCCCTTTGAAATAACATTGCAACTCCTAATGGCACTGTTGGGGCTTTTCATTCCTCCTTAACCTGCTATATCCGAAGTTTGCCCTTGAGTATTGAGTTTTTGAGTGGAAATGGCGAAACTAGGGTTGGGGGACTCTTAGGACATCCTAAAAGAACAAGGTTAATTTTGAAACTCACAAGCTGACGTGGAGCCACACATGGTTAGCAGTACCAGAGACCAGGCCATTAGAGGAGTTTCTGAAGAAGAAACTACGAATTCCCCCTCAGGACCCTCTCCAATTAATTTAGCTTCTAAAATTAAGTCATGTACCTTGCATTCTGCTAACGGAAATTATTAAGATTAATGTCTGCCCATTAATAAGTGGAATTGATATGGTCCAGGGAAAGACTCCTGATTCTTAAACAGGGCTCTAAGTACCTGTACTGAAACTGAAATGTGTTTGTGTGTGTGTGTGTGTGTGTATGTGTGTGTGTATGTGTGTGTGTGAAGTCTACATTTTGCTACTCTTTTCTCTAGCTCCTTGCTCGGATTGAACGTATGGAAAGGCGCATGCAGCTGGTAAAGAAGGATAATGAGAAAGAAAGGCACAAGTTGTTTCAGGGCTATGAAACTGAGGAGAGAGAGGAAACGGAGCTACCAGAGAAAATTAAACTGGAGTGCCAGCCGGATCTTTCCGAGACATCTCAGGCTCTGCCTCCCAAGCCTTTCTCATGTGGGCGGAGTGGAAAGGGACACAAAAGGTGTGCTGCTAACTTCATTAATTACACTGTTTGGGCATGATAGGGACACTTGTTACCAGTAACTGAGAATAATGGGTTGGGATTTTGAATTTGTTTTACAGCAACCATATTATCTTGAATTAATGAGGGGTCTTCCAAGCCAAGAGAAAATATCTCGAAACTTTCTTGATTTGGCTGTAAAAATTTGTTAGGAACATCTTGGTCACAGAAGTAATCACAGAATGTGGAGTACATCAGAAAGAATGGGCAACAACCACCAATTTTGTTAAAGAAAATGATAACTGTTTTTTTCAAGTTAGGAAGTGCTGAATTCCTACATTGTGTTAGGTACTTAACAGGTGTGAAAAAGAAAAAGATAATTGGCCCTGGACTCCATTAGTTTCACTGTAAGGAGAGGCAATAAATTGGGGGGGGAAACAACCTCAAGTACAGTAAAATATGTACTTACACAGCAGCAATATAAACAAGTTTTGTAAGATTCAGAGATGCTAATAAGGATGACTTTGAATTAGAATAGTGAATGGGAAACTTTTTCTAGAAGGTGGATCTTGAAAAAGAAGTATAGGATTAGGTTGGTAAAGAAGAGGAGGTGTTCTAGGATGCCCTGTGAGGGAAGGGAGAGGGGAAAGTCAGCTGACAGCAAGGGGGTGGAACAGGATGGAGATTGTAGTAACCCCGAGACTGGCTGGGGGAACAAAGAGTTTGGACTCTGGTTGATAGAAATGAACAGAAGGGATCACAGAGTAGTGGCACCTAATGCTAGCTAAGTGACCTGCGTGAAGTAAGAATCTTTCCTAGCTCTGGTGGGGAATAGAGCACTATTGGAGGTTGTTCAACATGGGAACTCATCTGTTCAGCAAACACTTAAGGGCCTGGTCCATACACTGTTAAGCTTGTTCTCCCTCTCATGTCTGCCCAATGAGCATCAGGGTTTAGGTACCTAAATACTGGTCACTTTGGGACAAGAGAGCAAGTGAATTCTCTTGTCCCAAAATGTGACCAAATCGGATTTTATTCAAGAGTTGATAAATTTTTACACGTTTTCTTCCCGCTTCAACAGGAAATCCCCATTTGGAAGTACAGAAAGAAAGACTCCTGTTAAAAAACTGGCTCCTGAATTTTCAAAAGTCAAAACAAAAACACCTAAGCACTCTCCCATTAAAGAGGAGCCCTGTGGCTCCTTATCTGAAACTCTTTGTAAACGTGAGCTGAGGAGCCAAGAAACGCCAGAGAAGCCCCGGTCTTCTGTGGACACCCCACCAAGACTCTGCACTCCCCAGAAGGGACCCAGCGGCCATCCCAAGGAGAAAACCTCAAGTGAGATAGAAGATTTGCCGTACCTTTCCACCACAGAAATGTATTTGTGTCGTTGGCACCAGCCTCCCCCATCACCGTTACCATTACGGGAATCCTCTCCAAAGAAGGAGGAGACTGTAGCAAGTAAGGCATAGAGAACACTTGCTCTTATACCCTAGTGGTGGCGGTCAAGCTAACAAGTTTGAAAATGCCTTTGGCATTTTTTAAAAAGTGCAATCAATAAAGCAGAGTTCTGTCAAGAATGAGTAAGTTAACAGCCAGAGACAGACACTGTGCAGGCATTGCAAATAGATGGAATTACAGCAAAACGTGCTCAATGTATTTGCCTGTTTACAACACTGGGAGATGTGTTTGCCAGTAAGTTGCTCATCAAAAGAGCACCAGACTTGGGGGTGTAATCTCCGGCAACTTGCATGCCCCCGAAAGAAGGGTTTTCTGTGCTGTGAAATGCATAGAACTTATACTTTGCCGTGCACGACTGTTCCTGCAATTGATACTGTGTGAAACCTGAGAGGGTGGTCTTTGGGGGTGCTCAGGGGCCAATGGTAATTTTGGGCTGGGGAGCCAGGTGGGGATGTGGAATTTCACCTGGGTCTCCACTCTTTAACTATATAAACATTTATCTGTATCTCTATGTCCCGGTCTGGGGGCAGGAGGAATCTGCCAAAGACCCGCCCACAGTCTTACTTTACCTTACTATACTTCACAAAGGTTCTAAAATGTGAAGAGTTTACTTGGATTGCAGTAGCCCATTGGTTGTTCATATATTTAAATAAAATGGTCTACAAACTATTTTTCAAACAATAAGGACTATCTTGGGATATCTGAGCTGCTTGGGGGAAGGGTGTTGGTTTTGGGACCTTGATCTTCATTCCCTTTTTTCTTCATGGCTTCCACACAAAGATTCTTTCCGTTACCTCCTACATTAATCAGTCCCTGGGATTTGCCTTCGATCTCTGTAATGTCAGTCTGTGACAGTCATTGCAGGTGCCCTCAGTTTCTCCCTGGTGTCTTGCCCTAACTGGGATGGGGATGGGAACCCATTCCAGTGAGACAAGGACATTCTCCAGACTTGGTTTGGCTGTTCTGATGACAAAGTTAAGTGGGAGATCATAGATTACTCTTTTTAATGATCTAAAATTCATTAGACCTCACAAGTACATGAGATAGACCCAGGATCCTGATGTAGGTTCGGACTTTTTTTTTTTGGTTGGTTGGTTCAGTCAGTTGAAGAGGTTCATCCTTAATGGTTTTAACCTTGCTGCCATGGCAATGCTATGTGACAACTTGAGAGAAACCGTGAAGCAACTTCCCATCCGGGATTGGGAAATGGCTTGGTCCGGAGCTGTGCTGTAAGCTAGCTGGTTTTGAAAATCTTAACCGCCCTAGTACAGAAAAAGTCCAAACACCTCTGAGATTGTGGGTGTCACAGGAGCAGGAATCCAACTGGGGGGATTGCAGCCCTTTGAGAAGCCTGAGTTTTGAATAAATGTGTGAATCCTTATTCTTGACATCTCTATCTCACGAAGTCTCGCTGGCTTGGTCTAAGGAAGCCAAAGTCTTTGTGCATGTTGTTCAGGCTGGACCAGCAAGGTAGTTTGTTTGGAGGGAGGAGGGAGCTGTTTACGAAGACTACATGTGTAAGTTTTGAGAACACTGATCTTTTATTTGAAAAATAGGGTCAACTTTTACTCACCTGCCATGTTCTGAGTTTAAGGTTTGATATCCTTGGCCATCAACTGTTGCAGGGAAACCACCCTAAATAATGAAGAAAAGAAGTCGTCTCAGTGTAAAAAAAAAAGTGGTGGGCTTATTTTCTTTTCTTTTGTCTGTTGTTCCCTCTTCCCCTCCCCCAGAGAGAAATTCTCAAAAGAACAACTCAAAAACAAAATGGCTTCCTAGTGAGAACTTCAGTACTGATCCTTTCCTCCATTTTGGGGATGGGCTCTTTTTCTTTTTACACTGAGATGATTCTTCTTTCCTGCATTATTTAGGGTGTCTGATGCCATCAAGTGTTGCAGGAGAAACTTCAGTCTTGGCTGGTGAGTAGAATAGGAATGTGCTGGCTGGGCTTGGGGCGGCGGCTGGCGGGCTGGTGGCTGGTTGGGAGCTGTATTCCGCATCAGTTGGATCTGGGAGAGAGCATCCTCGGTGTTCACTTTCACTGTACAGACGACTTCACAATGACAACACATTTCAGTTGTTTTTCAGGAACTGCAATAGCATCCATTATATGACTTCTCAGGTATTGGCTTAGGGTTTTTTTGCGATCCTGAGTTTGGCAGACTGCAGTGGCTTTTTAGGTTCTTTAATACCATAGCGGGAACACTGAATGGCTTCAGGTGAGGCCGTAGAATGGATTCCGATCAGTAACTTTGTGGGAGAGACTTCTTTCCTAGGGAGTAGGAAGAGGATTGTGTGACCTTGGATTTAAGGGTGCTTCCACCCCTCCTCCTTTCTTGTGTTTTTCTTCCCAGTTCCTTCTTGGAGGGACCACTCGGTAGAGCCTCTAAGGGACCCAAATCCTTCCGACATTTTGGAGGTAGGTGCCAGAGCCATCAGTGGGTAGAGTAAGAGACCAAATAGGACATGGGGGTGTAACCTGATCATGTCACAGCAACTGAAGGTCAGAAGGGAACTTGGGAGAAATTAACTAGTCCAACTCCTTCAGTTTATAGATGAGAAAATTTGAGACCCAGATTAGCTAAGTAATTTCTTTTTTTTTTTTTTAAAGCTAAGTAATTTTAAAAACATAGAGCAAGGTAGTATTTAATGCCAAGTAGATTTCATGCCAAGTAGAAAAGTTAGCTTGTATCACTCAGTAACAAAATGATATATGCCAAGCTGATTTCATCCTTAAAAGATTGATATTTATATTAAGATTAGACTCTTAGAAATTAAGGCTTTGGGAGGGTTTCTGGCAGCCACCAGGTTTGTTTCACTTCGACACCACGAACGCCATGGAAAGTGCTTTGAAATGTGGAGATTTTAAATGGCAAGGGCTCAGAGAAGAGGATGTTCTGTTGATGGTTCATATTATGTCTTTAGAACTCACACTCAGGTGAGACCTGACCTTGAAAGCTTTCACGTCCCTAGAAGCTAGAAAGGAGTTAAACACATGTGTGGCATGGTAACAAAGGGCTTATCAGCTGCTCTTTCACACAGAACCTGGACGACAGTGTGTTTTCGAAGCGGCATGCAAAACTGGAGCTGGATGAGAAGCGAAGGAAAAGGTAGGCCAGAGATGTCCAACGTGGGGACAAGTAAACCCTGGGACCACGACCTCTCTCTTCCACACTATGGCGCGTTTTCAAATCCCTAACACTTGTTATATCAATGGCTTTCCAACTGGTTAAGTATCTTAACCTTGAAGTGGTAGTTGTAAGTAAGCATGTTTGGGCCTTCTCCGTCTATGTCCTTCCTCGGTTCCACTCCCTGTGGAACACCAGCTCATGGTCTGAATTGTTAGGTCAGGGGTTGTTTTCTTACCCTTGTCAGGAGGAGTCAGCAACGTCTTGTTAGCATCTGGATGGTGTGAGTTGCTTTTATAGAACAGGTTCTCAGTAATGTTGAGTTTGTTTTGTTTTGTGTGACTTATTTTTCCCAGATGGGATATTCAGAGGATCAGGGAACAAAGAATTTTACAGCGACTGCAGCTCAGAATGTATAAAAAGAAAGGAATTCAGGAATCTGAGCCTGAGGTTACCTCATTTTTCCCTGAGCCAGATGATGGTAAGTCTGACTGGTCTTTGTAAGAGTGGGTTTTTCAAAGAAGAAAAAGGGAGTAAGGCTCTAGGATATAGCTAACTTCGAATGACTGAAGTAATTGTCTTTGGGAGCAGGTCTAGTTGCTAGAAATTTCTCATCGACAGCACTAACAAAGTCCCATTTGACTTTCTTTCATAGTTGAAAGTTTGATGATTACTCCCTTCTTGCCTGTGGTAGCATTTGGACGACCATTACCAAAATTAAGTCCACAGTAAGTATAAAGTTCCACCTTCCCATCTGAGGTAGCCTGTATTCCTTCCTTTCAGACTTTATGGAAGCCTAGCTAGAAACCTAGAAAACATGGTTTTGGGGTATCTTCCATAGTAACCATGGTTCTTTGACAGAAGTGAGGCCATCCTGGGCAGTTAACGCCTTCAGAGGTAAGATTCCCGAGCCAGGGATTAGATGAGTCTTACTATTTGAGAGAGATGTATTCCATTACTTTAAGGGCATTTTGGGGGAAACTTCACTCCAAACTTGGGACTCGGTAGTCAGGGCTAGGAGTAGTGAGTGGCATAGTGATCTTTGTGGAGTTTGTTTCATTTCCACACTGAATCCCTTGCTAGCTGATTTCTTTGTCCTTTTTTGCCAGGAACTTTGAGCTGCCCTGGTTGGACGAGCGTAGCCGATGCAGGTTGGAGATTCAAAAGAAGCAAACACCTCACCGGACGTGTAGGAAATAGCTGTGCCAGCAAGAGCCCTGTCTTCAGCTAGTTGTAGCGTGCCATTCTCAGAGAGTGGCAGAGACCTGTTTATGTGACCTGTGTCCTTGTGTGTGCCGTCATTCACTGATAATGCCTTTCCGTGCTCCCTTGGTTTTGGTTTTGTTGTCATCTCTCTAATTTTACAAAAGCTCTTTCCTTGGGCTAATTGTGAATTATAGAGGTTAATTTCGGTTTCTTTTCCCTTTTTGAGGGAAATGAGCTCACAAGCTATAGGATGGCAGATTTGGAAGTAGCAGTAGTCTGCCACTATCCATTTGCCTGTGGCCAAGTGCTCTCTTCCTTACATGTGTGTAAAATCGTGCCTGCCTGGCACACTCCTCGCCCTGGTATGCCCTTTCCCTGTAGTTTGGGTTTCAGTGGGTTTTACCCTCAAACAAAACAAAAAGTCCTCACCATGGGCTTTAGAGCCAGATGAGGACTAGCAAGTGAAGTGAAGAAGCAAGTGACCCTCACAGAATCGGAGCCCAGAGGAGCCGGTACATCAGTGAGAAGACGCTCGTTCTTTTGAACCTATTCTGTGATGCAGCCATCTGGGGAGGGAGGTTTGCTGTAACGTTTCCTTAGTTAATGGGTAACTGAATTTCTTTCCTCGTCCCTCAAAAAACAAAATCTGTGGAAGAGGTCCTGAGAGAGTGGGTCCTCTCTGACAAGGTGTGGCTTTATAAACAAAAGCACTGGGCATTTGGGGATGGCATGCCAGAACCTGTATAGATGTCCTTGTGTCACATCACTTCTCAAGTATTCCTTGTGGGCTTTTTACTTTTGGCTGAGCTCTTGGTGGTGGGGTAGAGGTTTAGGGAGGGTGGGGGGTGTGGAAATATATGCTTCATTTGGCTGGCAAATGTCTACATCTTGTAACAAACAGATGTGCCTAATGAGCTTCTCCATTCACTTTGTAAAAATACGTGTATACGTGTACCATTATGGATTTGTCTCCCCCTTGCCCACCCCAGTTTTGTTTAAAAATAAGTAAGACATAATTTCAGGACAGCACTCCCAGGCCACGTTGGTCTCAGTTTAAGATCCTTGTAACTATCTGGAAGGAATATAGAGCCAAGACCTCTGGTCTTAACTATATAGGAATTGCCTTTCATTAGTCTTCAGGACTATGGTGTGAAAACAAGTAGGGGTCTAATCTCCTAGAAGGTAGGGGCTTTTATCCTTGAAGAGAATATGTCCCCAGATCATTAGCACTTTTAGAGGAGAAGCCAAGGTATGTAGGGTGTGTGGCCGGCCCATCAGTGGAGCATGAGCGAATGGGAAGAAACCTTCCTCAGGGGCTCCCACTGCTAAGCTGTCCGCCAGAGAGATGTCGAGCTGTGCTCCCGGTTTGACTTTCAAAGGACTTGTTCCGGCAGCACATGTAGTATTGGATGATCTTGCTGCTCTTCTTTCTCCTTTTTTGTGTGTTTGTGTTCATTTGTAACTCGCATCTGCTTAGGAGAGTGGGCTCTTCGCACAGGCACCTGCTGCGAACTTCACTGCAGCAAGTCTGTAGGGAGAAATAGGACTTATTCCACTAGGGGCTCTCATCTCACACCTGAAGATTTCTTGTGAAATTAGGCCAGACTTTCTTTGTTCCTCTTTCATTTTAACCTGGCAAACAGTTTTCCTACTCTGACCTATGGGAGGCTCCTTCATGATGTGCCCAAAAAGGAGGGGGGAGGGGAAAAAAAGACCACCCAGTGTCTTTATTCTTGATCCCTCTCAGTTCTTGACTTTCAGCATTTGTGGGATTCCTAAGTTTGGATATGAGGTTAGCAAATTTAACCTATGTTTATACCATTCCCAGAGGACTCCCTAGATCCTGAACTTGAGCTAGGCTGAGAGGAATTCATGAGGTGCTATCTGGCCAGACTTAAATGGATTTTATTTCTTTGGTTCTCTTTGTCCCTGAGGACCTCCTATTTTACTGTTCAGTCATATCTCCTTTGATTTGGATTATGTTTGAGGTTTGTTGAGAAGAAGGTTAGCGAATAGATAAGCAAAGTTCCGAAAATGAAATTACAGTGTGTGGGGGGAAAATTAGTCTTATTTTTCCCTACATGGGATACAACACTGTGAAATTCAATCTTCAACTGAAAGCCCTGCAGTTCTCCTAAAACATAATTCTCTGTTTATCTTTCGTTAACCAAGTTTAAGCTAGTGTTAATAAATTAAAACAAGAAATTGCGTCTGTCCTCTTCAGCTTTGTTTTTTTTTGCCCATTTCATATTGTTGTCTGTGTTGTAATTCATACTTTTGATACCATTTCTGATGTGTAAAATTGGTTGTCTTGTAAATATCTTATAAAAAGTTGAATTGTAAATAAACTATTGTGGCTGTTAATTTTTTGGATTTGTTTTACTTTATTAGGTTTGTTGGGAAGCATTAGATAATGTTGCATGTTGTACTTTAACACATTAGAAAAATATCCATAGAAAAACACATTACTTTTCCTTTCATCTCAGGCATATGTTTCCCTTTACATTTGAGGTTTCACCTCTGCCCCGTGTTCCTCCAAACTCAGAAATAGAAATGTTAAGCAAAGGAGATGGAGAATCCTTGGAGTTTGTAACAATTGAAAGGAATTTATAGGTTAAAAAAAAAGAATTTATAATATAGATTGCTATCTAAAGTCCTCTCTCAATACCAAATATTCACAGAACTTTGTGGTTTTCCTCACAGGACAGGATTTTGAATTTTTTAGTCTCCTAACCCAACCAACTGAAGGACAAAGGGAGGGCTCTCATGGTCTTTATTTAGACACTAAACTTGGCAGTCAGGTTTACACCACTTCAGCTTGTGATCAATGGCATCCTCTAAAAACATTCAATCGTGCATCCTCCATTTTGAACTCTGGCAAGCGGTTTTTAGAGCTGGCTTTACATTCCATTTGGCCACTGGCTTAGCTCATTGAGATGTTTATCCCGGTACTGTTTCTGTAGGCATTCATAATGCCTTCCAGTTTCGTGTTGTCCATGCCCTGGTGGTGCAGTGGTTATGCATTGGGCTGCCATCCTTATGGTCAGCTGTTCAAAACCACCAGCCACTCCCGGGGAGAAAGACGGTTTTACATTCCTGTAAACAGTCTCTGAAACCCACAGGTGGCTCACTATGAAGGCATTGACTGGATGACAGTGAGTGATACCTTTGATTATCCTCAATTGCATCATTTGTAAAAGTATTAGGACAGAACCCAGTGCTTGGCCACAGGGCCCTCTGGGACGTGTTTCTGTACACTCCTGTAGGCAAACTAATTCAGTGCATTCAACTGGTATATCCTTCTGGTCAAGGGATACCATAGTTGACAAATGCCAAGACTAAAGCATTTCCTTCATCTACCAGTCCGGTAGCCCTTAAGAAGGAAATCACTGAAAATAACGATAATTTATCATTTATCAAAGGTTCATGAGGGTGGGAGGGAGCTGGGGGGAATGAGCTGATACCAAAGGCTCAAGTAGGAAGAAGTTGTTTTGGAAAGGATGATGACAACATGTACCAAAGCGCTTGACATAATGGTTGTATGGATTGTTATAAGAGCTGTAAGAGCCCCAATGAAATGATATTTTTAAAATAAGTAAATCCTATCAGCTGGGGCTATGAGCCCTAGCCGGTTATCATTCTTTTAAAACGGGTTGTGGAATCCTGCTTCAGACTGGCATGTTTGGGGAGAGGTGATGGGGTGGGGAGACACGGGAAGGCCGAGCGCTGCTGCAGCATCACGCCCTTCCGGCGTCACTCCAGTCCGCCCCTCCGCTGAGACTGAGCTGCTGGGCCAATCTGCCGCAGCACAACGACGTTAGAGGTTTACCTGGAGTGGGGACTTTACCAAACAAACGAACCTGCCTCAAACGCAGGTAGAAACGACAAGTGGGAATAGGAAACCAGGCAAGCTGCCCCAGAGCTGCCAAGAGACGGCGACAGGTTGACGCAGACCATCCGTAAAGCCCAAGATGGCCGGAACCGGAGCAGAACGCCCGCTTCCAGCTCCCCTCGCCCCCGGCCAGCCCGCAGAAGAGGGGCACCGCACCACGCCCCCTGTACGCGGACCTACGTAATCCCTCTCGCCCGCAAACGTGCCGCAGGGCCCGGGCCCGCCCCGGCCACGCCCCCGCCCCGCCCCGGCCACGCCCCCGCCCCGGGACGCGGAGCGGCACACGCCGCCCGTGGAGCATGCCGGGACTTGGTCTCGCGGCTCCCAGCGGCCCCTGCGACGGGCGCGGTGCGTCAGGAGCTGGCCGGCGGCGGCCGTTCTCCGTAAGATGGCGGACCGGCGGCGGCAGCGCGCATCCCAGGACACGGAGGACGAGGAGTCTGGCGCTTCAGGCTCCGACAGTGGCGGCTCCCCGGCGCGGGGCGGCGGAAGCTGCAGCGGCAGCGCTGCGGGCGGAGGCAGCGGCTCTCTGCCGTCGCAGCGCGGAGGCCGGGCCGGGGCCCTCCATCTGCGGCGGGTGGAGAGCGGGGGCGCCCCGAGCGCCGAGGAGTCCGAGTGTGTGAGTGCGCGCCGGCGGGCACGGCGCGGGGGGCCCGGGAGGCCGGGGGTCGGTGGCCGAGGCTGGGCCCGAGCGGGGCGCTGCCCAGGCGGGCGTGGGGGGGGGGGCTTCTGGAAGGAGGAGGGTAACGCGGAAAGCGGATGTTGGTTCACACAGTTGGGCTAGAGGCGAAGAGAACCAGACCTCCTTCGGTTGCCACCAGTTCAAGATGCAGTTTCCCCGTCACTCGTTTCAACCATTTTGTCTCGAGGCTTGAGCATCCCTCCCGCGGTTCTCCCGCTCCGCCAACCCAGAACTAACCCCTACCATCTTTCCTTCAGGAGAGCGAAGACGGCATCGAGGGCGATGGTAAGCAGCCTCCTTGACCCCACCCTGACTGGAGTTGTTATTGAGCACCCAGACTGAGGACACTTGGGGGGAGGATGCTACAAAGCCGCTCTTTCCGAATGGGGTGATTAAGCGCATCGATTTTTGGCAGTAGCATCTTGAAAAAGTTGGTTCCCCCGTTTGTTATCTGTAAAATTGTGTCACCCTCAAAGATTGATGTCAGACTCAAGTGCGTTTTACCAAGCCCGACACCCAGCAAGCAGCCCTGAAATGTAATTAAGATCATTGTGTTGCATGTTTTCCATTCACCTTTCTCTTCACCTTCAGCTGTTCTCTCAGATTATGAAAGTGCCGAAGACTCGGAGGTGAGTGTCTGGCTGTGTTTCCCTCTTGTGTGGGTGGGGATGTATTTTTATGTACACACCTTGATCCACTTGTTGCTCCTCAGGTGGTGGCATCCCTTGGGCACCTCAAAGGTTGTTACCAAGGGTCTTGTTAAAGTGAGGGGACTTGGGGATCAGCTTTTGAAGCCACAGTAATTACCACCATTACTAAGTTGGCTTCTTTCCCTGTTGGAAGAAATGGAAGTTCTTATTAAGAGGATGGAAGCATCCTGATGCCCTTCAGGAGAAGAACGATAGTTGATGTCATGGTGCCTAGTTCGAAAAGCCAGCCAGTTGGATGTGTGCCCTACTTTTCTGTACAGACCTAGCAAAGGCAAGGTTGCTCAGTGGGTTGTGCCATGAGCGTCTTGGTTCATGCATGAGGGTTGTGCCATCGAATATCTTTAGGCAAAAGTCACTTTCCTTAAGGCGGGCTTTTGTGAGTTGACCGGTTTTGATTGGATGAGCTGATAGAGATGCCATTGGCGGGTTGTTTCTTGGGACTCGAGTAGAGTCCTAAATGTTGGATTTGGGGGATGAGTAGCATCTAGGGAAAACTGTGTTGTGGATCAGAGAGTCTCTGACCCAAATCTTAAAGAGCTAAGATTTGTTTCAGCATCTTTGACTCTGTGCAAAGCCCTGGAGGTACCATAGTAAACACTGTAACTAACTTCCTACCTTGAAGGATATTCTGACTTATTAGGGAAGCCAGTCAGGAATTCAGGCTATCTAGGATTTCCTGACAACTGCTGAGATAATTAAAGGAATGTGGGGCGACTGGGCATTGAACCTGACTCTGGGCAGGCAGGAAAGACTAAAACAGAATGTGTTCCCAGCAGAGAGAACAGCAGGTGAGAGAGAAGGTGGCTTTTGGAAATGGAAAGCAGCTTGCTTGGTGTGACTGGAGCATTGTTGGGACAAAAAGAGTTTCAGAAAGAAGGTGAATGAGTGAGCAAGGACAACTTTGGGAAGTGCCTGGCTTGTTCTTTCCCTTGAATAAGTACCTGCTCCGTGCCAGCTAAAAGTCGGATGTGGTTTTGTCTGCCTGGAGTTTATAGTCTGAGTTTGAGGGGGACAACAGGGAGTTAGGAAAGTCATTCCCCGGTGGGAGAGATGGTGAAAGTGCATCATTGCTTAGGGGTCTAGAGAAATTTTGGAAACAGTAGTGCTTACAGTTGCACAACCTGGTGAATGCAATTAAAGTCACTACATCATACATAATACAGCCCTTGAAGTCACAAGTGTATGTGTATATACTTGGAACGTGGCCTGACACTGGTTAGATCCGGTCCAACTCCCTGCTGAGAATTTGCCTTTCCACTTGTGATACTCTGAATCAGAACCTACAATTTAACCAAAGAAACCCGGTCTTACAGTAAAAACCAACCATGAAATGGGCTTGAGGGGGGAATCACCACAGTGCTGGTGCACATCCTGAACTACAGGTGCTCTGGAAGTACTTGTAGAAGGGATGTGTAGACAGAGACCTGAGGATGAGTGGGAGTTTGCTAGGCAAAGCATTTTCTGCACAGAAGGAACCCTGTCTGGGAAGACAGTCTAGGACAGACTGCATGGCAAGGTTCAGAATACGAATGAAACGTTTCATGTGAGCAGAATCTCAGAGGACAAGGAAAGACCGTGTGGGAAGAGATGAATCAGAGGCACATTTTAAAATATCTTGTAAGCCAGGTTAAGCGTTGTTTTGTTTTATTCTACAGAAGTGAAAAGGCTATGAAAAGGTTATTAATAAAAAACTTTTAAAAGAGTGTGATGTTAGTCGTACATATTAGAGCAGTGTTTGTCAGATGCCAGTAACACCTACATTTCCAGTAGGCAGCACCCTCCCCACGCCTCCCCTCCTCCCCCCCCCCCCACACTGATGAGGCTCTAGGGGCCCTGGGGGAGACTAGTGAGAGGGTTACATTGGAACAAAATCTCCAGTTGACGCTCTCTGCGCTGTAAAATTTAAGAATTATTCTTTAACAATCACCTTACCTACTATGAGGAGAACTGATGCAAGGGGAGCAAGATTGGAGGCAGAGAATTTGGGTAAAAAAGCTCTTGGGGCGGTCCCGGCCAGCAGGGAGGGTGGCATGACCAGAGTGGTGGCAGGGAAAATGGAAGGGACAGAATTGGAAGGTTTTTAAGGTGTGGAGTTCATGAGGTAATTGATAAAAGATGATTTTGATTTTCTCTGAAGCAGATGTTGAAGATCTCCACAAAAAGCAGAAAAGGGGTTTGGAGGTTGGCCATGGAAACACTGATGCGAGTGTGTGGCTGAGTTTATGTCAGCTTGAATTCTGTCTGTGATTCTAGTCGCAGGGAAGGAAGTGATGAGTGCACAGGCTTCAAGTGTAGAGCGTGGGTTGTGGCCCAGGCGCGGCCAGAGGCAGGGATTGCTGTAGCCCCGTGAGTGTGATGACGGTGAGGCCGTAGGGAGATGTGGAGGTGGACTCGAAAGATGTGGGCAGATGTAAGGGAGATTCGGGTGGGGTTGTATTAATAGAACCTCTGGATTGAATTGGAACCTGGTTACGATGGAATCCAAGAGATGCCCATCCTGCTAGTCACTAAGAAAGGGGGCGGGGCGGAGGAGGAGCTCTGGAAGGAAGGTGGTGGGTTAAGTTTTGGAAGCTTTGAGATTAAAGAACCTGCTCTGTACAGTAGGCACCAGCCACGAGTAGTTCTTGGAGTTAATTAAACCGAAGACTTTAGTTCTCTGTAATCTTGCCACCTTTCAGGTATTAGGTAGCCACATGGGACTAGTGGCCAGCATAGACTCAATTGGCCAGTACAGATAACAGAACATTTTTAGCATCTCTAAACTTCACTGAGAAAGAGGTTTGATCACCCAGGCTGTCATAAGAATTCCCTCCTTTTTTTCTTTTTAGTTACCAACTATCGTTACCAAAATGCGGTTTATTCTTGTCCATTTCTTGACATTTGATCTGTCTTAATTTATATGTTGGCCAGCCATCCCTTTTCTTTTACGTTGGATTTACTCACAAGATTTTTCGGATTCCGCAATCTTACACGCTTCTCCTATATGTTTTCTGTAAATTGATTTCCCTAGATCTTATATTGAACACACTGATGATTATCTAATTTCCCTCCCCCCTTGAGGCCACCTGCTGTTTTTGTCTAGATCTCATGTCCAGAGGACCTTTTCCCTCGTTAGGGTCCAGTCCTTGTTTTGGGATCTGTCTCGGTGTGGTTCCAGGTCAGTACAGTCAAGTTGGTGGTGTACTTTCCAGAGGATCTTTTATTGTCCAAACGTGCTCTTTTTTTCCTCTATTTTCTCTCCCTCGTTTTTAATTAAATTTTATTCTCCTTTTCACATTTCATTTCTCTAAGATCATTACTTGCTCGGTTTATTTCTTCTGGTTTGGGCATTGTATCTAAAATTATTTTTTTCTTCCATTTTTAATTTCCTCCTGGGTTTTGTCATTTCATTCTTGAGGTTTTCTAATTCTGCTTCAAAAAAATGGATGTTTTCCCAATTTTTGTTTTGAAAAATGAAATTCTCTTTTCATCTGTGAGCACATTTTGAGATAAAATGGACAATTTTAAGGATACGTGCATGTCTTTCTGATGCACTATAGTTAAAAATGTTATCCTGTTTTTTCACTTACAATAAATTTCTATGAGATCTGACCTTCATGCTTTTCTGTTCCTTATTTTTTACGTCAACCTCATTTTCTTGATCCTGTAGCAGGAAAGTGGGATCACAGTTGCTTTTTCAAGCTCCTGTTAACTTCCTGTCGTGTTCCAACAGGTGGAGCCTTGTTTCCTGTGATCCCTGCTTTTGTTTCCCGCCCCAACCTCCTCTTCCCTTCCGCCCCTTCAGCCTCTTGCTCTCCTCTCAGCAGTGGGGTTCATCCTCTGCTCCATCGTTTCTCTGAGGGGTCCAGTCAGAAGAGTTCAGAACGGTAGACTGCTTTGGCCCCTTCAGACACATTCCCAAGCCCCTGTGTTCAAGCTGTCGGGGGTGGCAGCAAGACCCTGCCTCACTTCCGCTGCCAATCTGTTTTGCCCACTGGGTTTCCAGTGAACCTCTCTTTGTTTTTTAAATCATTTTATTGGTGACTCGTACAGCTCTTGTCACAATCCATACATCCATTCATTGTGTCATGCACATTAGTACATTTGTCACCATCATCATTCTCAGAACATTTGCTTTCTACTTGAGCCCTTGACATCAGCTCCTCATTTTCCCCCTCCCTTCCTCCTCCTCCTCCCTCATGAACCCTTGATAATCTATTATTTTGTCATGCCTTATACTGCCCAACATCTCCCTTCACCCACTTTTCTGTTGTCCACCCCTCAGGGAAGGGGTTATATGTAGATCCTCGTGATCAGCTCCCGTCCAGTGACTCTCTCTCTTGATTAGTCCAGACTTTCCTTGGGTTGCTGCTACTCTCCACTTTCTCCTCTGCCAGATCTCGCCCGCCAGATCTGTCTGTGTTGGCCCTGGGCTGGCAGGCTGGCATATATTTTGAGGCTTGAGAGTGCACCCTGTCACCTAGTTTTGTTGTGATGTTGTCTAAAGGTTTTTGGTTTTATCTAGAAGGTCAGTCTTTGTTGGGGGGAAGGTTTAGAGAAATTAAAAAACTGTGTGCTGCCATTTTTTACACACACACAAATGGCATGGGGTGGGGGGCTACAGGAATGGTACCTGAAGAAACTGTTCTTGAGAACAAGAGTCAGTTTGACGGTAGTTTAACATTGGGGCTGAAGGTGCATGGGAAGGGACAGGGAGGTGGGGTAAGAAAAGGCTGGTGATTGGTAATAAGTGTATTGGGTCCTTGACTGATTGTGGAAGAAATAGGAAGCAGGCAACACTGAAGGAAAAACACCCTCCATTGTCGCTACAGAGAAGAAGAAAGCATGGGTGGGGAAGTCAGACGGGGGAGGAAGCTGGCAGGTTTTTCTTTGGATTTCTTTGCCAGAAGAGGTTGAGGAGGGTGGGCTTGGGGATTTCCAGATGAGAGGTTTAGGACAGACTACACAGGGGGAGACTCTGGAAGGTTATCTGTCGGTTTGAGGTTGGAGACGGCGCTGTTGTGAGATATGTGTGTGTGTGTGCGCGCGCGCACGCCCCCTCAGAGACCATCAGTGACCTAGAGAAAGCAGAGCAGACATTCGAGTTGGCGCCAGCCTGGGCATGTGAGGGTGGCAAGGGAAGAGGCCCTGGGGCCTTCACTAGCGATGGAGGAAGGGCTGCCTGATAGGGAGAGGGCGATGGAGACAGGGTGAAGGGGAATGGATGAGTGGGCGAGAACAGGAGCGGTTGGTTTGGTCCAGGACCGTTGCCAGGTGCTGTGAAGCCCATTTTCAACTCACAGCCACTGCATTAGCGTAGAATTGCCCATGTGTTCTCCTGGCATCTTTACAGGGAAGATTGGTCGCTCTCTGACCCACAGGCCTGCTGGGTGGTGCTCCCAGGTTGTGCCATCAGCACCCCTTGCTCGAGGACTAGGGTGTTTCGATCAGTGAAGCAGGTTTGCTCCAACAACCACCACACAGCCTCCCAGGAAGGGCTGAGGGCAGGGTGTGCAGCTCCGAGCGACAGGCTGTTGGTGCCAGGTGGGCCCTGGCAGAGATGGACAGATAGAGCCGGTGGCGAGCAGGCTCAGAGGTTTCCAGAGGCTGGAGGAGTTGCAGCTGGAAGAGCCATTGGGAAGGAGGAAGACTCCAACGCCGTGCCTTCGTACCCAGTGTGCAGGGTCTGAGCCTCCGAGAGGCAGGCTGCTCTGAGCCAAAGCAGCGCACGGACACCAGGGGCACTGGGTGGCTGCAGGTAGACCAGGTCAATTTTTAACCTTTCTGCCCTGCCTTGGAAACAAGTGGAGTTTCTCATTTGGAATAAAAGAGTTGCCTACTTTGATATTCCACCCCAGACTGGAGGGGCGGAGCCTGACACGAAGCTCCCTCATTAACCAGGCAGGTCCTATTTTCATCTGTTTGAACTCAGTCAGTGTGTGGTGACTGGTGGGCGCCGCTTAGTCAATTAAAACAAGGATCTTGCCATGTTTGCCCCAAGACCTGAAGGGCACCACGAGCCCATGGAAAGAGCGGATTGATTCTCCCTCTCACCTATCGCCATCTTAGGAGGAGGAAAGCCTCTTGTTGAGGGAAGTGGCACTTGGTTGGCACAAAGCTGTGGGTCACGGCTCTAGTAAGGGTGTCATCAAGCAGTCGCCCTCATTTTCTGTGGGCTTCCTACCCAAATCCCCTTTCTGGAAATCCTGAGCCAGGAAGGTTTGGGAAAGGATAGGCTGGCCTCTCTGGAGAGGCAAGAAGGGGGTTGGAGAGCTGCCGGTTTCATCGGGAAGCTTATGTGAAGTGTGTTTGACCAGCTTCTGGGACCTCCCTGGGCCTGGAGTTAGGGAGCAGTCTGAGCCCAAAAGTTGGCCCCCAAGGAAAATACGTGACCAGTGTGCAGCAGCAGTGTTTGTACCCTGGCATGCGAATGCGATCACCTGCCCTTGGACCTCAGTGTCTGTGTGTCTCCAAATGGTCTCTAGCCTGTAACTCTGCCTCATTATGAGCTTGAGCGGCTCCTCCTCCTACCCAGAGCTCGCCACACCTGTTCCGACTCAGTGGCCCCTGTTTAGAGGCTGGCCTTGTGACCCTCCTTGTTGTTGACAGATGTAACACTGCCCATGCCACCAGCAGGATGACCCCTCCTTCATGGGGTGTCCAGGGAAAAGATGGTGACAGGAGGGCGTTTTTAGAGAACGACGAGAGGGAGGGGTGGTTGCTAAGTCTTTAATGTGTATCAGGCTACATTCTTACTAGGTGGACAGAGGTGGTGGCTAAGGGAACTCATACTGCAGAAAATAGAATTGTCAGATGGAGGTTTGGATGGTGGAAGTATTAGTGGCTCCTTGCATTTTTCCTAGAAACCTTAAATGTGTCAACAGAAACTGTGTGTGTGCGTGCGCACGCGCACCCTCACCTGCACCCCACATTTTTCTTGTGCTCTTTTGAAGGGAACTGCTGGTAACTTGTATGGTTGCTTTTCTTCTGTGGGTTGTGGTCAGCGTGGGTCAGAAGCTGCTTCCCTAAAGAGACTGGGAAACCTGCCCGGCACTGTGCCGATCTGCCGTCACAGCTGCCACGGCATGTTTGTTTCAGGGTGAAGAAGGGGAGTATAGTGAGGACGAAAACTCCAAAGTCGACCTGAAATCCGAAGCCAACGATGCTGCTAATTGCTCAGCAAAAGAAGAGAAGGGCGAAGAGAAGCCCGACAGCAAAGGCACGGTCACCGGGGAGCGGCAAAGCGGGGATGGCCAGGTCGGTACCCACCTGAGACCTGCCTCTTGGGCTGCGCTGGGCCCTGGGCATGCTTTCCCCTGGATGCGCTTAGGAGCTCGCCTCTCTTCTCCAGGAGAGCACAGAGCCTGTGGAGAACAAAGTGGGGGAAAAGGGCCCCAGGCATCTGGATGACGACGAGGATCGGAAGAACCCGGCGTACATACCCCGGAAAGGGCTCTTCTTTGAGCATGACCTTCGAGGGCAAACCCAGGAGGAGGAAGTCAGGTAACAGCCACATGCTGCTTTTGCTGCTGCTAGTAGCGTGCAGGTGTTTATCACCGTGCCACGGAGGAGTCCCGGTGGCTGGTGGGTTGCTTTGGACGGCTGACCTCAAGGTCAGCAGTTAGAACCCACCAGCCGCTCCGTGGGAGGAAGATGAGGCTTTCGGTTCCCAGAGGACTTAGAGCGTTGAACCTCCAGGGCAGTTCTCCTCTGGCCCCTAGGGTCACTTTAAGTCAGAGTTGACTGGATGTCCATGAGAGTGTTAGGCACGATGCTAGGGACCTGCCTGTATTCCCTTACTTGTTACTCCGAACAACAGTGGGAGGTCAGTGCTACAGTTCTCACTCTTGGACAGATGAGGAAAGTGAAGCGTGGCTTACTGGGTGCCTCTGGATCATGTGCCCCCACTGTATCCAGAACCTCTGCTCCCATAACCATCCCACTCCCACTGCCTGCTGAACCTGCAGCTCAGACAGAGCCTCTGCCGTGAAGTCCTTGCACTGACCGCTTCGGAGGCGGCGCCACATGCTGCCCTGCCTGTTGGGGTTGAGTCTAAGGCTCGAAGGTATTCCGATCACTCTTGCTTTGAGAAGACCAGTTTGTCTGTTGAGGCTGAGAAGATGGGGAGGCTACACAAGGTCCCTGCTGGCTCCTCCCTGGCCCAGTTAGCTTTATGACTATCTCTATTTGGCAGCTTCTGCCAATCTGTGGTCTTTGGTTTTGTCCAGACCTAAGGGGCGTCAGCGGAAGCTGTGGAAAGATGAAGGTCGCTGGGAGCATGATAAGTTCCGGGAAGACGAGCAGGCGCCCAAGTCCCGGCAGGAGCTCATTGCTCTCTATGGCTATGACATTCGCTCTGCTCGCAATCCTGATGACATCAGACCACGCCGGGCGCGGAAGCCCAGGTAAAGACTTCTTGAGCCTGGGCAGTTACTCTTTGTAGAAGCATTCCCCTCAGCCCGCAGTCGAGTGGCTGAGGGCTATGGGTGGTCTCCCCGTCTCACTGCTGGTTCCTCTCGTTATTTGATTCGAAAGATTTTCCTCCCTCCTGTTTTTTAGGTTTGGGAGTCCTCCGCAGAGAGATCCCAACTGGATCGGCGAGCGACCAAACAAATCCCATCGCCACCAGGGCCCTGGGGGCATGTTACCACCCAGGACATTTATTAACAGGAATGCTGCAGGTACTGGCCGCATGTCTACACCCAGGAACTACTCTCGCCTCAAGGAAGGTCGCCCTGGTTTTCGGCCCATGGAGACGGGTGGGCCATATGGTGGCCGGTCTGGTGAGACTCTTAAGCACGAGACTAGTTACCGGTCCCGGCGACTGGAGCAGACTCCACTAAGGGATCCCTCCCCAGAAGCAGATGTTCAAGTGCATCCTAGTCCCGAAAAGGAAGAGGCGTCCTCAGAGACGCCAGCTCCTGTTCCTGAAGCCACCCCACCGGCCCCAGAGAGGCCCATTGAGAAGAAGTCCTATTCTCGGGCAAGAAGAACCAGAACCAAAGCTGGAGACGCTGGCAAGATTGCCGAAGAGGTGCCCCCTCCTCCTGAGGGGCTGACCCCAGCACCTCCAGCCCCAGAGACTGCCCCTCCTCCACCTGCCAAGCCTGGAAACTGGGAGGCACCTGTGGACTCTGGAACGGGGGGGCTTGAGCAAGATGTGGCACAGCTAACGATAACGGAACAGAACTGGACTCCAGGGCAGCCTCCATTCCTGCAGCCACGGGAACTTCGGGGTAGGTGCTCTGGGGTGGGTTAGTTTCTTTCCCCTTTACTCCTTTGGCTTCTCGTGTCGTGGGTGTCTGGCCAATAGCTGCTTTTTCATTTTCTGTGAGCAAGTATCTTTGTAGGTAAATTCTCAGAACCGTTTTTATCTGTTGCTCAAGATCACCCACCTCTGCCCACTGTGAAGTTATCAGTCAGTCATCAGTGCTGTACTTAGCACTCTAGAAAAAGTGGATTATAGTTCATGGTTAAGTGTCTGAACTTACATAGTTTGAATTTTGATCAGGATCTTTTTTAATTTTCCTGAAAGAGTGACCTCTAATTTTCTTAGTCTCCTACAACAGGGTTGCCTGGTAGAGCTTTCTGGAATGATGGAAACATTCAAATGGTTCTTAAACATTTGGAATGTGGCCAGAATGACTTTGAGGAACTGAACTTTTATTAATTAATTTAAATTCATATGTCCAGAGAGCCTCTGGACAGCAAGGTTCTAGAGACCATGACTGCCTCCTACCCATTTGCCAATTCTACTTTGTTCTTCTTCCAACCGGACTTGGTTGAGGGATAGTTCACATGGTTTTTGAAGTCTTAACTCAGCCGTGTGAAATTTTGTAAAGCCTTAAAGAAGACTGGGAGCTTCATTATCCTTTGATGTGAGCGATTCTTGAACAAAAACTAGCGCAGCCCAAGCGGAACCTGGTGTGGCTGTGTGCCCCTACTGATTCCCTTCAGTGTGCCACTTCTCACCGCTGGGATTCACTGGAGGGAAGTGCTTGATGGGAGAATCTTGAGCTTAGGTGTTCTCACTGAAGAAATTGTATTTTCCAAAAAGCTGTTCAGTGACTTGTGTCATTAGTGGGCTATAATGAGTGCAAAATTCCAAGTACTGGTGGTTTGATGTGATGGGCTGCTAACCACAAGGTCAGGAGTTCGAAACTACCAGCTGCTCCAGGAGAAAGATGAGGCTTTCTCCTGTGTGAAGAGTTTGTCTCAGAAACCCACAGGGGCAGTTCTACTCTGTCCTGCAGGGTTCCTGTGAGTTTGGTTGGTTGGTTGGTGTTCACAGGCAGCAGAGATCACATCAAAGGCATGTGGGAGAAAGCCCCTCCTGCTCTGGGTTTTCTCAGCCTGACAGTTTCTTGAGGGCATCTTGGGGTGCTACTCTGTCGGTCTCTTTCCAGCAGTGACTTTTTTGCTTATTATAGGTGTGCCCAACCACATCCACATGGGAGCAGGACCACCACCTCCATTTAACCGGATGGAAGAAATGGTACAGAGAAGGGGGGAGGGGGTGTTGGGGAGGCTACATGTTACAGCTGAGTCACTCTTTAAGCCAAGATAATCTGGAAATCAGTTTCCCCATTGATTACCCATCTTTTATTTTGTATCTCCAAAACGTAGATTAGAGGGCTTAGGTTCGGGTTAACAAATCTTGATTTTCTAATTTTTTAATTGGCTTTAGAAAGTCTTGATCAGAACAAATGACCACTTATACTCATGTATAAGCCAAGTGAGTCCTCAGCACATTTCCCCCCACCACCCCAGAACTGTATTAAAGGGTCGCCGCATTAGGAAGGTTGAGTTTTTGTGGTAAAATAGCTGCCTCGGCTGCTATTCAGATCAGCTTATCCTCCAGTAATATACGATAGTATTTTTGCAGCCCCTAAAAAGGTCAGGTGCCCTGATGGCATAGTGATTACCCATTGGGCTGCCATCTCGCGAGCTGAGAGGGCAACAGTTTGAAAGAAAACACCAGCGACTCTACAAGAGGAATAGAGGGCTTTCTATTCCTATGAAGAGTCTCGTCTTGGGAGCCCGCGGGGGCAGTTCTACCTATAGGGCCACTGCCATGAGTCAGCAATGATGGTGAGGGTTTTTTTTGGTGTGTGTCTGTCTGTCTAAAGCAGCAGTTCTCAACCTGTGGGGTGTGACCCCTTTCGGGGTCAAACCACCCTTTCACAGGGGTCACCCGATTCATAACAGTAGCAAAATGACAGTGATGAAGTAGCAACGACAATAATGTTATGGTTGGGGGGTCACCACCACATGAGGCACTGTAGGAAAGGGTCCCGGCATTGGGGAGGTTGAGAACCGCTGGTCTAGAGGAAGGTGGGACTTGCTGTGAAGTCTGTGCCCAAAGTAGAAGGGGCAAAAGGGCCTTTCTCTTTATCCCAGGGGGTCCAGGGCGGTCGAGCCAAACGCTATTCATCCCAGCGACAGAGACCGGTGCCAGAGCCCCCCACCCCCCCTGTGCATATCAGTATCGTGGAGGGGCACTACTACGACCCACGTGAGTGTCATCGGTGGTTAGGGTACCGTATTGATGGCAAAAGAGACTTCAGAAAGTTCGTGGGAAAATACCATTGTCTTTGGATACTATTCTTTCAGGGGTATTTTGAACCCCCTCACCAAAGGCCAGCCTTCTAGATTTCCTTTTGACTTCTCTCAGTGGTTGTCAGATACTGTCTGTTGAACATCTTTTAAAGGGCTTGGGGGACAAGAAGGCTTGTCCGTGTGATTTGGAGAATGCAGATTCCTGAGAGTCCCACTGTGCTATCTTACAGTGCAGTTCCAGGGACCAATCTACACCCATGGCGACAGCCCCGCCTCACTGCCTCCTCAGGGCATGATTGTGCAGCCAGAAATGCACCTGCCACACCCAGGTAAGCTTTGCTCCTCTGCTTGTATGTTTCCAGTAGGGGGCGTATGATACCTGTTGGGGGCTTCACAAGCCCCTCTGTTGCTTGTTTGCGAGGCTGACTCCCCTGGCCAGCCGCTTGAGCAGCAGGAAGTCCTCGGGCCCATCCCGAGCCTGTTGGTGCTAGCACAGGGCCGCTGGGTCAAGCCATGGAAACAGTGTTAGCATCTGGTTCTTGCTTTGCATTCTTTCCTCTGTCCAGGTTTACATCCCCACCAGACACCGGCACCTCTGCCCAATCCGGGCCTCTATCCCCCGCCAGTGTCCATGTCTCCAGGACAGCCGCCACCCCAGCAGCTGCTCGCTCCTACTTACTTTTCTGCTCCAGGCGTCATGAACTTTGGTAATCCCAGTTATCCTTATGCTCCGGGGACTCTGCCTCCCCCACCACCTCCTCATCTGTATCCTAACACACAGGTGAGATGGCTAATGAGCAGATCCTTTACTTCCAAATACCCTTCAATCAGACCGGAATGTGTAGCAGAGCCTGGGGAGAATGCAAAAGGAATTTATGAGCACATTTCCATGCCATTTGTTTGCATGTGGTGCCCCTTGGTGGTCAGGAGCTGGCAGTGCAGCTTATGTAATGCTCACATCATCTGCATGCACTGCAGTTCTTTAGTGGTGCTTAGCAGTCATGAAGGAGTCCAGCTGGTGCAGCGGATTAAGCACAAGCCACTCACTGCGGGGTTGATTAGTTCGGGTCCACCACGAAGATGGGGCTATCTGCTCCAGTAAAGATTTCTGGTCTGTTTCAGAGGGCTTCAGGGCGGAGAATTGACTCCGTGGCAGTAGGTTGGGCTCTTCACGGCAGCATTGTCTTGCCATCTCTCCGGCTGCATAAAGCAGCTGTATTTCACTCCTCCCTCTCCTGATGAAACTCCACCACTGAGCTCAGCTTTTTCCCTTTGTCAGTTGATGGCAGGACTTGGAGAAATGGGAGTGACATGTTAAGGTCACTTTATTCCAAAGGAGCCAGCTAGAGATTTAAAAACTGCACAAAGTGGATGCACTTCTCTGTGTGATTAAATAATGATTGCCGTTCATCGTTGTATGGATAAATTAACTCTTCACTTTATCTCTGGTTTGTTGTGTCCCAGGCCCCATCACAGGTCTATGGAGGTGTGACCTACTATAACCCCGCCCAGCAGCAGGTGCAGCCGAAGCCCTCCCCACCCAGAAGGACTCCCCAGCCAGTCACCATCAAGCCCCCACCACCGGAGGTATGCCAGCCCCTTCCTAGACGGGAGGCACATCCCCCATCAGTGGGTTTGCTTTGCCAAGGAGTTCTGTCCTCTTCAGGGATGTTTTTGTGGAAAACCAGCTTTTGTGTGTGTGACCTGATGAAATATTCCAACTTTATTATTTCAGGTTGTAAGCAGGGGCTCCAGTTAATTTGAGTTTGTGAATATTTCAAATCTAAACTATAAAAGTAAGTATACAGTTTACTCTGACTCTTACAGCCTTCTTAATACTTCTAGTACTTGGTTTTACCAAGTAAACAGAATCACCACACTGGTGACTTAATTTGTAATTGCAGGACCTGTCAGGGAGGTTTAAAGGAGTCCTGGCATTGGGCAGGGTTGAAGTAGAAACCATTGTTAACTTGGCATTTTCATTTGGGACACTGTAAGGGAAAAAAATACAGGTGGTATTCTCACTGGAACAGGAAAGGGGCTGTTTTAAGTGCTTTGGCAGAGCGAGTTCTGAAGATGTTGGAGGAGAAAAGTGTGGGTTTAGCTTTCTGTCTTTTTCCTTTCTTTTAAGGCAAATCCTCCAGAAAGGCTTGTAAACGCCGAAGGCCCAGGAACATTTTGCTGCTGCTTTTCCTTTTCTCCACCCCTGTCGACGCTCCGGAGAGGAGAGCGACGCAAGGGCCAGCCTTCCTCCCCTCCAGGCTCTCTTGGGAAAGGGGAGAAGCGAGAAGACTCCCTCCACTCTTTTCTTGAGTCAGCTGAGCTCAGGCAGGCCGGCCTCCAGAGTCCAGACCAAGAAGCCCAGCATCTTCTGCTCCTCTTCACTGCCTCCCAGAATTTTTTTTTCTCTCCCCAGGAATCTTTCCTGTTTTGTTTTGTAAAAATGTTCATTTTTAAAGCCTGATTTGGTATTCATAATAATAATTTTGTTTGGCGTTTTCTTCTTTCTGTTTCTTGCTCTGGCTTTAAGTAAACTTAGTTTATTCTGCTGGTTTGCTGGCGCCTCTAGGTTCCTTTTGGCTCTCCTCTATATCCTAACTCGTTGAGCGTACCAGCCAGCTTTCTCCCACCCATGTCTCCAAAGAGCTGGCCTTTCCATTTGGGTTGGTCTTTAGTGGTCTCCTATATCCTTAGCTTCTCCTTAACGGGTTTCATCCTCTGCATAGCTGTCTGCACAGTGGCTCTACCTTGTCGAGCCAGTTCCAAGTGCTCTTTGAACTCTGGTGGTCTTCAGTCATCCACGGAGCACATGATCTCTATTGTGGAGGGAGATGGTGAACCAATGGCTTTGTGAGGGAGCGGGGATTGGTGAGGGAGCCTTGGGCATCTTAAGGGTTTGTATGCACAGTCTTTAGGGTGCAGTCTTTGAGGTACGTGGACAGAGAGGGCATGTTTCTCTTCTTTCTATCTTTCCCCCCCCTCCTCCTCCTCTTCAGCTGCTGTGGACCAATGCATCTTTCTAGAGGCAAGTATTACCCAGAAGCAGTCTACTCCCTGCTGTGCAATCCCTCTTCCAGTCTTTCCTGGTACGAGTTTTACATGATAATACTGCTTTCCCTTCACACTCTACTCCTGTCATTGCACACAGAATTCGATGCCATGCCTGGGGGCAAGGCCTCTCCTACTCCTCTGTAGAAGAGAGGCCCTTCCAGGGGGACCTTGGCTGCTGTCCTTGTCCTGCTACAGAACCTGAGGGAGAAGGCATCTGTGTGTCTTCCCCAGTCAGGTCACTGTTTCTCTTCTCTTGGACAACTGGCCTAACCACTTTGTCACAGGCGTGGGTGTGGATGAAGAGAGGCACTCAAGGCTGTCACACACACAAACACACCCCAAGAAGGGAAAAACCAGATACTGCTGGGGTAACGGGTGGGCATGCCTTTTGCAGATTCTTCCCTTTGCCTTAAACCTGAAGATGTTCTCACAAGCGTGTGGGCAGCGTGCCCAGATTCCCAGACCTTAAGACACTGCGACAGTTGTCTCTGACAGTCCCGTGTCTCATTGCAGAAGTTCCTCCATGCGTATTTTGCTGTGTTTGGGGTTTTTTGTTGTTGATGTTGTTAAGTGTTTTTAAAGGGTGCACATTTGTGATCAGCATTGTGACTTGGCGATAATAAAATTGACTGTAAACTTGACTTCTCAGTGCTTCGCATGGGCCCTGATGAGGGAGGGAAAGGGAATTCCGAGACGGGAGCACTTCATAATATCCCCTCCCTGGAGTCACAGACTGAGGCCGCTCAGACTTGGAAGATGAAAGCCCAGAGCAGTGAGGACCTCCCCACAAGTTATCTTTCTCAGAAGCCACATGGCACATAAAACCCCAAAAGCAAAGCCCTCTGCCATTGAGTCTCTTAGACTCTCAGCAACCCTGGATACCAGAGTAAGACTCCATCCAGGCTGTTGATAAGTTTCGTGAAAGCAGACTGCCCCGTCTATACTGAAAGACTGGTGGATTCGAACCTCTGACCTTTCAGCTCTCAGCTTAGTGCTTAATACTGTGCCACCAAACTCCAGGTGGATAACAGGCTATCACGGAGCCCCTTAGAAGTGCCAGGGGCACAAGAACTAGTGCAATGCTGCTCAGAAACGCTCCTCGTGCCCATACAGGGTAAAGTGTCTCCAGATGCTAGAGTGCCACGAGGCCTGGGTGAGGAGGACATGGTGCACTCAGCCACCTGCCTCAGGAAAAAAGGAAAAGGCCCAGGCTCCTTCGTATCCAGTCCTGAGTCAGAGCTTCCTGCCTTGGTCCAGTGCTGATGACCTAGGCCACTTGGCTCTTACACTTTGGATCCAGCTTTGGCTGACGCTTCCTCCAGGCCCTGGGTTGGGGAATGTTCATTGAGTTTAAATTGGAACTGGCAGCACCTGGCCTTAAGCCCCAGGGATTCTCACACCAGAGACAGGCTTCATGGGGTACCTTGAACCCTCCCTACTCCCACCATACAGTCCTGGCTTCTCTCCTCTCCTGATCTTTCCTACTACCTCTCCTGTAGATTCTGCTAGGTCTCCCTCTCCTCCGCCACAGGGTGGTGGGTAAAGGGCTGGCGTTCGGGGGTCATGTGCAGAATAGCAGACAGCCTTGGGGGTGGGCTACTGGCAGGGGAAATGAAAGTAAGAAGTGCTTCCCACCTCACCCCTGCTCTAGCTTCCTAGTCTTGCGGTTAGATCCCATTGCTCCCCCTGTTGCCCTGGTAACCAGCTCAGCAAGGAGAAAGTCAAGCTCAGCCAAGCTTAGGTTCTCTGCCCTCCCGGCCTGCCGCCTGGTGGGCAGAGAGAAGGGGCATGTAAGGGTCCAGTGACAGCCTTAGGTAACCCAGCACTTGCTCAGTCTCCCCAAAGTCCATGCACAGGGCTCTCACCTAGTTAAGTTTCTGTTCCCACTGCCTCACGGTTGTTTTCACACCACCTCCTTTCCGTGGTAGAGGCTCCTCCCCCTCAGGCTCCGCGCACAGGTCTCCTACCTTCGTTTTCCCAACATGCACTTGGGAGTCCCAAGGTTATCTGTCCTGAGCATCTGCAGCCCACTTAGGCTGAGTTGTTCCAAGGGCAATGAGGCAAAGGTATTAGTAACACCTGGGGACTTCGTGTCAGGTGTGTCCTGAGGCCATCTCAGGTCTAAAAGAGATGACGCTAGCAAGCAGTAGTGGAGCAGAGAGGTCCACAGCACATGAAGATGGCACAGGAGTGGACAGAGCCTAGGCCAAGATTGGGCACCCTGAATTCTAGCCACCCTGAGAAAGAAAATGTGTGAGATGCAAAAAAGAACCACCTGGGCACCTTTCGGCCTTGGCCCCACCTCCCAGTCAGATTCGATTGCCCTGGAGTGTTGGCAGGACATCCGGTGACCCCATTGTCTAGTCAGGATGAGACTCAGCTGCTCACGGCCCATGACCTGGAAGACTTTCCGCCTTGATTCAAAGCCTTGACCTTCTGTCTTGAGTTGGAGGAGTGCTGGGGTTCAGCTGCCCACCCTTCCAGGTTCCAGAAGTCTCCACCCCTTTATTTCCATGCCCCACACCCTTCACACTCCTCCCCAATTCTTCGCCCTTCCTCACCAACGAAGATCCCAAATCCTGCCCAGAGAGGAGGTTACCAAGGCAACCGGCTTAATCTGGTAACTGTGGCTTGTGCTGGGAGAAGAGCCCTCCCGTCTCCCCATCCGGTTCAGGAAACGCTTCCTGGGAAGCTCCAAGTCATGTAGTCAGTTCCCCTTTCAACCTGGGGGTGGGGGGCCGGGTGTCCAATAAAGAGCACCCACAAAGCCTGATTCTCAGACCTCTAGTCCAGCATCTTTGACAAAAAACTGTGCTCTCACCGTGTCTGGCTGTTCTTACAGATCCACTAACAGATGGGTGTGCGAAGCTCTATCTGTGAGCACATGTTCCAGCACCCATGAGACCAGACATGCACACAGTGACACATGTAGAGTACACACCCTTCTCAGGCCTACCACCACTCCCAGGCTTCACATTCTGGCCCCGCCTGGTCCTGGTCGGTGCCCAGGAACCTCAACCCCTCGGGAACCTGGAGCCACTCCTCCACCTTGGAACCCTCACCTAGATGTGCTCACAGCCAGTGTGTGTGTACCCTCCTGCTGGGGCAGTGTACTCTTGGGCACAGAATGCTCTGCCATTGGCACTGGGAATAAGGATTCTTTGGCATGAACATTCGTACCACTCGTCCTACTCCTTGGCTTGTAAACTCTGGCCTCTCTGTGCCTATGCTGATGGCACTGAGTGACAGTTGGGCACGTCCTTGGCTCTTCCTGCTGCCCGGGGGCAGAGGTGCCCCTGCGCTTTGCTACTATTCTCCTCCCCTCTGCCTCCTCCCCCCAGTTAGACCTGCCACAACCTGCTGCTCCCTGCCTGCCAGTACCTGCCTCTCATGGGTCAGGCCGTACCACCAGAGAGGGCAGATGGGCACCACCCTTGGTGTCAGTGCCAATCCCCCTAGGGGGCCTTCCCAGCTCTTCTTCCAGAAGAAAGCCAGAGGCTACTGAGTCCTGTGCATGCTGGCGGGTTTCGGAGTGAGCGGTGCCCTATCAGCAACCCTAGGTCTCACCTGGGTACAGGTAGCTGCCTCCAGGAGCACAGGCCCCAGGCCTGCCCTGAGTCCTTCCCGGAAAGCCCCCGAGGCGGGAAGGCCTCTCCCCTTGCTCCCTTTGCGCCTTCCCTTCCCTACCGTCTGGACTCAAAGCCATTCAGCCCCTGAGTGGACCCGCACTGTCAGCTCCAGCGCCCAAGCCGGTGCCCTCACGCCCCGGGGGCGGGGCCAGCGGCCTGGGGGCGGGGAGGGGCGGGACCTGGAGAGGGGGCGCGGTCTCAGCTCTGCCACCTTCCCCCGACCAGGAGCGCAGCCGCCGCCGCCGCCGTCGCGTCCTCGCAGCCCTGCGCTCCGCCCGCTGCCTCTGCCGCCGCAGCCCGGCCCAGGAGAGCAGCGCCGGGCATTGGCCCCGCAGCCCGCCCACCCTCGGGGCCCTGCCGGCCACAGCTGGCATGGGGGGCTTCTGAGAGCGGGCACGCGTCCCCTCCGCACCTCCCCCGGCCACTGGCCACTGGACTTCAGCCAGCGAGCCTCGGGCACCTCTCGCCCCCAGTCCGGAGCCTGGCACGGCCCTCCGCTCTGCCCCCTCCGACTCTGAGCATCGTGTCCCCGCCCCCCCCGCCCGCGCCTGGGACACCTGGGTCCCCCGGCGACCCCGAGGAGGGGGGCGGGGGGGGCATGAAGCCGCTGGAGAAATTCTTGAAGAAGCAGACGTCGCAGCTGGCAGGGCGAACGGTGGCAGGAGGTCCCGGCGGGGGTCCGGGGAGCTGCGGGGGGCCAGGCGGGGGCGGGGGGCCTGGCGGGGGCGGCGGTCCAGCGGGGGGACAGCGGCCGCTGCAGCGGCGTCAGAGCGTGTCTCGGCTACTGCTCCCAGCGTTCCTCCGGGAGCCCCCCGCCGAGCCGGGGCTGGAGCCGCCGACAGAGGAGGACGGGGGCGAGCCCGCGGGGGTCGTGGAGGAGCCGGGCAGCGGGGGACCCTGCTGGCTGCAACTGGAGGAGGTGCCTGGGCCCGGGCCGCTTGGGGGAGGGGGCCCCTTGCGCTCCCCTTCCTCCTACTCCTCCGACGAGCTGTCTCCCGGAGAACCCCTGACTTCGCCCCCCTGGGCTCCCCTGGGTGCTCCCGAGAGGCCTGAGCATCTTCTGAACCGGGTACTGGAGCGGCTGGCCGGAGGGGCCACCAGGGACAGCTCCGCCTCAGGTAAGGAGTCGCCCAGCTGGCTTTCCCTTCCCTAGTGGGGGGATTACAGCCTGGCTCCTCTTCCTTGGCCTTGGGTGGTGGGGTGGGCTAAGGGGTTCGCTGAAGGAGGTAGGCACAGCTGAAGCCCTTTCTCCCCTCAAGCCACCCTTGTGTGCCACTGGGCAGAGTATCCACACACTTCCATGGATGCCTGGTGTTGCCTACACCCTTCTGTGGCTCAAAATCAGGGCCTGGCACAGGAAGATGGAAGCAGCCCATGCCACCCTCAGAGGCACCCAAAGACTTGAAAGGCCTTACAGGGTCCCTGGTTCTGTCTAGAAGCCTAGGCTACCCACTCTGTGGAAGCAGTGCCAAAAAGGCCTAGGGCCTCAGTACCCTTTGGTGTTGGGTACAGGGGTGTATTGTAGGTGGGGTGGGAGGGAGAGTGGCTGGGCAGGCATCTGAGAGTCTAAGCAACATTGGCCCTTCCCGTGTCAGGCCTCAGCACAGGGCCTCTAAAAAAATACTAACCACACCCTCATGGGCATGTCCCTAAACAATGATGCTATTTCACCATCCACCCCCCACCTTAGCACCCCTACTCAGGGGCTCCTGAGGAAAGTGAGGCCCCAAAAGGCTGGTTGGTGATTGAGGCAGAAAACCGAAGGGTCTTTTAGAAATACCAAACCCGCTGCCATCTGGTCGATTCCCACTCACAAGTGACCTTATAGGACAGAGGAGAGCTGCCCCCAGAGGTCTCCAAGGCTGTAAGTCTTGATGCCAGATGAGTAGCATGTCTTTCTCCCAAGGAGAAGCTGGTGGGTTTGAACTTCCAACCTTTAGGTTAGCAGCCAAGCTCTAAATTGCTGAGCCACCAGGGCTTCTGAAGGTCTTTAGTAGTAGGCATTTCACTACATCCAGGAGGGTCTGAGTGTTGGGAGTGAGTCTCTCTCTCTCTCTCTCTCTCTCTCTCTCTCTCTCTCTCTCTCTCTCTCTCTCTGTGTGTGTGTGTGTGTGTGTGTGTGTGTGACTTTCCTCTCAGCCCTCTGCAGGGAGCACTAACCCGGGTACAAGGAGTGGGGAATTCACTCCCCTAGATTTTTCTCGAGACCTGGGTCCCTTCCTTTGGTTCAGGCTGCAGTTGCCCTGGGGAGCTGACACCTTTTGGATTTAATTAGAAAAATATCAGACACACACAGCTCTCCTAACCATAACTTCCCGCCTACACCACACACCCTGTTTCTCTATGACACATTCCCTGGGGAGGCTGTGCTTTGGACCACAGCCTGCCTTGGAAGAGGCAGACGCCAAACTGGAGCCCCCATCGCAGCCTCTGCCCTGTGTTTCTCTGCCTCTGCTCTGGCTTAGCTCCCCCATGAGAGAAAGAGTCCGGGAGGGACATCAGGAATCCCAAGTCCTCATCCCCATCTGTGGAGCTGAGTGTCAGGGCTGGGAGCCGATTCATTTTAAGAGCACAGCAAGGTAGCTGAAGCAGAGAGAAGGGAGAGGTTTTCCCTCTCGGGCCTTGATGCCACAGACTCTGTGCAGGATAACACTGCTCCGTTGATAGTAACCCAGATTTTCTGGCCAGGCGGACTGGATCCGTAGAGTAACTGTGATGGAGGACCCCAAACTAGTCCCAGTGTGGACCAGAATCAGCATAACCTGCCCCTTTGATGTTTCCCAATATTATCAATGTTTTCCGGTCATCTTGGTCTCCTCCCAGCATGTGAACCTAGCAGAAGCCTCTCACACTTTTAGGCAGTCCCCACCTGACCTGACCACTAGGCTCTGCCCTGGCACTTGGACTACCTCAGGCTTGTTAGGATAAACAGAAGAGCATTGGGAGCCTGGATTCTTGTTCCAACTCCAAGCAGGTCCCTTCTAGTTCAGGGCCTCAGTTTCTCATGTTTGAAATGAAAGGGGCAGTGAGTGAGCTGCTTCTGCTTCCCCTCCTCCCCCGTCCCAGGTAGAAGTGGAGGTCAGGCAGTGGTGATCCCAGGACCATCAGAGGCCTAGGGCTGTCCTCAGGAAGTGCCTCAGGACCTGGCCTAGCCTGTCCCGGTGAGGGCACCTGGCACCTGGTTCCTTCCCTGCACCCGGCCTGTCTATGTGTGCCAGGCAGTCCTGCCCCACCCCAGGGCTGGCTGCAAGTCAGGGCGACCTTGTACCTGGCTGACTGGCTGAGCCAGGACCAGGCCCAGACAGGGGTGTGGAGGGGAAAGGGGGTGGTGGGTGGGTGAGAAGAGCCACTCCCCTCCACCCTCCCATCATTAACTCTTCCATTGCTGGGCACCCAGAGGTCCAGAGGGTTCCTATTTAAAGCTTGGGATCAAAGAGATGACAGTTGCTCCCTCTCAGCCTTTAATGGGGCTGGTTCTTACCTGCCTAGCTGGAACTCAAAGCTATTAAGTAGGGAGTGGGGAGGGGCCAAGGGATCTTGAGCCTCACTGGGAATCTACTGTTGGCCCTCTGTGTCGGGAAGTTCTCTGACTAGGGATCCTTCTGTGGCCTCCCTCTTATTTGGGACAGGCCCCAACCTTAGTGTATTATCTGACTAACTTCCCACATACTGAAGAGAAGTGGGCATGGCCATCAGAGGGTGCCCCCCTTCCCTCCAGCTGCCTTGGCAGCTGCCAACTCCACCCCCGCAGCGGCTGCCCAGGATCTTCACGTGTGTGTGTCTGTGTGTGAGCAAGCACGTGTGCACATGTACGTGTATGCAGTGCCTGCTGGAGCAGGTAATTGGGGCTCCAGCCTGGCTAAAGTCAACTGGCTCTCAGAGGCATGAAAGGGGCTGGTGGGCTTCTGGTCTGGCCCTGGAAGTGCCCTCTGACCCTGGGGGCGCACACTGCTCTCCACAGATCTCCTGGTGGATGACATCGTCCTTACCCACTCTCTCTTCCTCCCCACGGAGAAATTTCTACAGGAGCTACACCAGTAATATCCTTTTGTGGAGCTTGCAAAAGGAGGCTCAGGAGGGAGCCCTCCCAGCCCCTGCCTCCCCTAGGAGAGGCCAGAGCCTCCATCCTTCCTCTGGAAACACACCTGGGCCTCAGCCCCTGCTTTTCTCCTCACTGGCTCAGGGGTGACTTTTTCCAGGGACTCTAACACTCTGTGGGTTCAGTGTCCTTGTCTGTAAAATGGGAGTAAACATCACCTGCCCTGCTGTGTGAAGATCGGGCTGATAGCAGAGGTGGGCGTGCTCCAGAGATTGCAGATGCCCGTACAGGAATGAGGTGTTATTATTTTATTAAGAGGGCCGCTCCCCCCCACCCCGATCCCAGATTACTCCAAACATCTGGTAAGTTATTACAGGGTCTGATGTAAACATTAGGTCATGACTGTGCTCCAGTAAGGTCTGCCGGAGACTAGCCACTGCATGGTCTAGTCATAAGCAGAGGGCCTCTCCTCAAATCACTTTAGCACCTCGTTTCAAATGGCAGGTCACTGAGTTGGGTCTCCTAATCTCTCTTGGAAACATCAGTCCTTACCTTGAGGTATGGTCAGGTTGACCATGGACAAGCCCCATTGACCTTTATTGGCCCATGATGAACTCTAGGCCCTGGGCTGCCCAGAAGTTGGATGGGTCGGGGCAGGATCTCAGATGAGATCCTACCAGGTAGGAGCTGGCTGAAGTCCAGTGGGTGCCATCGCTAAGCACCCTGAGGGAAACCCTGGAGTGGGGCGTGGAGGGCCTTGGCACTAGACCTCCGGACCTCCTGTTTCCTGGGCCCCAGATGGAGAGAATACAGATAAACTCTATCTCTGTAGTCCAGCTGCCTCTAGTCTGCCTGCCTCGGGATTTTCCTTAACTTAGGGTCAGCTTTGTTTGGGCAGGGGGCATGGAGGGTCCCGAAGGGCTGGGTCGGAAGCAGGCCTGTCTGGCCATGCTCCTCCACTTCTTGGACACCTACCAGGGGCTGCTGCAGGAGGAGGAGGGGGCTGGCTGCATCATCAAGGTGGGTTCAGGGAAGGGAAGTGGGCGGGCAGGCGAGTGGTCTGGAAGGGGCCCTTTGGATGGGACCATGCCTTTCTTCCATGAAGGCAGGTACTGGGGAGCATTCGCTTCTAGCAGGTCTTCTCTGCTTAAAGGCATGGAGGCCGCATCCAGGCTTTGTGGAGAGTTATTCTTTGGGCTAAGACCCTCTGCCTTCACCGTCTCTTCTCAGGACCTGTACCTGCTGATAATGAAGGATGAGTCGCTGTACCAGGACCTTCGAGAAGACACCCTGAGGTTGCACCAGCTTGTGGAGACCGTGGAGCTAAAGTGAGGAGGAGTCGCTGGGGAAGGGGTGGGAAGCGGGGTCTCCCCTATTATAGGGGCTGTCTCTGGCGTTCTGGCCCTAACGTGGTGGTCTGTCTTACTGAAAGGTAGCTCCAGAACTCTCTGGTTCTTCCTTTGTCCATCTGTCAACCTGTGGTCGGAAATGCCCTTTTGGGAAAAAAAGAGCCGATAGATAGCTTTTGCCAATTCCCATGGTGTAAATTTTCTAGCTGTGTCTGATGGTCAAGGTACCAACGTGACATCACTGAATGCGGAATGGGAACGAGATGGCAGTGTCAAGCCATGGTATCGTGTTTCCCACATACCAGTCCAACAGACATGCAGTAACCTCAAGTTCACAGATGGTAGCAAAAGAATGAGGAAACTAATTATCTGTTTGTAATTATTTATTCAACAGTAATCTACGTAGACAGGGAAACCAATGACAGCCGGACCTTGTCAGGCCGGCCTTGTCAGGCGGCCTTGGTTTTCCCCGCCTCGCAGCGTTTCTGCCCTGGGCAGGTGAAGTCAGGCCACTTCCGGGGAGCTTGTTTCAGTGGAAAACATTCAAGTGTTTCTTCTCTGAGAGGTTCCCACCTTTCACAGATCTTACTGTATATTACTATATAAAAAGTAATGTGTGTGTGTGTGGCTCAGTCCACACAGCTAGGGTTGAGCCCCCTTGAAGAGGAGAGTATGTGGGACAACCAAGCCCCCCCACTGTGAGGCACTCAACCTCGGTCTTCCAACCCTTAGACCCTCTTGGATTTAGAGAGCCACCTACAGTGAAAGGACCTTTCGGAGCCCTCCTGGCGGCCCAGCGGGGAAGCGCTCACTCCCCAAGGGCTTGGAAACCCTATGCGTTAGTTCTCCTGTCCCACAGGGCTGCTGGGAGTCAGAATTGATTCACGGCAATGAGTTATGTCTGGATGTGGGTGTATGGGGCTGGGGGCTTCAGAAAGTTTGTGGGAAAATGGAACGAAAAGATCGTGGAATTTTCACCACGAATGTTTTGAAACCCCCTTGTAGCTACATGATAGTCCCTAAGTGGCACAGATGGTTAAGCGTCTGACTAGTAGTCAGAAGACTGGCAGTTCAACCCCCCCAGAGGTTGGGGGTCTGCTTCTGGAGGTCACAGCAGCCTTGAAGGCCCTGGGAGCAGTTCTGCTGGCACCTGTCGCCTCCCCAGGAGGAGCTGGAATCCGCTGGATAGCAACGAGGGGCCTCAAAATGCCATTTTCCATGATCTTGTTAGATGTCAATGTATGACCTTATACTTATACAGAATTCTGTAACGGTAACGAGATATACATGCATGTAGTGTTTGTTAGGAGCTCTGCTGATGCAGTGGTAAAAGCACTGGGCTGCTAACCAAAAGGTCGGCAGTTCAAACCCACCTGTTCCTCGGGAGAAAGCTGTTGAAGTCTGCGTCTATAAAGAGTCATGGTCTTGGAAAGCCGATGAGGGGTCATTAGGAGTTCGAATGGACCTCCCGACCGTGGGTTTGATATATATATTTTTTGGTTCAATGGCACAGTGGTTAGTGCCCAGCTATGAACCCAAATGTTGGCCATTCAACCCCACCAGCCCTCTCCATGGGACAAATGGCCTAGAGATTGGTCCCATAAAGACTTCAGCCTAGCACCACCCTACAGGGCAGTTCGTCTTTTCTATAGGGTCTCCATGGATCTGAGTAGACTCGGCACACAATGCCATCCCTCCCTCCCTCTGACCCTTTCCGTTTCCCCTACCTGCCAATTTCCCCCGTCCCCCAATCCTCCTTCAGGCCTCAGTCTCTCTCACCTGGATTCCTATGTCCCCCTCTCTCCCCTCAATGCTGACACCAGAGCGATCGTCCATCCTTACAGACGGCAACATCACACTCCTGTTCCATAAGCGCCCATGGCTTCCCCTCCATAAGGCAAAGTTGCGGTGTCCCAGCAGAATGGCCAACCCCCTTTTCACCTCATCTCCTGCATCTCCCTTCACTTACGACAGCTCCTGTACCCCTGTCATTCTATGAATGCCGGTGTGTTCCCAATTTCCTGCCGTCTTTTACAAGGGGCTTCAAAAAGTTGGTGGAGAAATGTGGTTCTCTTTCAGTTACATTTTTCCACAAATTTGTTGAAGCCCCCTTTGATACTGTCCACCCTAGAATGTCCTCTTCCTCCCGCTCCTCCCATCCTTTCTTCCTATTGTCTCTCAAGGTTCAGGTCCCATTTCATCTTCCCAGGGAAAGCGTGCCGGACCTCCCCTTTGGAATAGGGTTCTCCCTCCCGCTAGCCCACACAGCTCTCCTTGTGCCTTTATCATATCGCCAAGCACATGCTGCCTGGTCCTGGTGTCAGAAGGACCTGGGTGCATGTCTGTCTCCCTCCCAGGCTGTGAAGTGCTTGTTGACAACATTCAGCAAGTATCAATTGGCCTACTGACATATGCCAAGCATTTGCTAGGTCCTGGTGGATTCAAAAAATTAAAAATGAGAATCAACCCCAGCTCTCAAGAGCTCTCAGTCCTACGGAAGAGATAAAGCATGAACATCAACAAATATTCCCCCAATGTTCTAGAGGCGTTCAGGTGACAAAGGGACCTGTCTTGGCAGGCTGGCTTGGTCAGAGAATTCAGAAGGGGTGGCCTCTGATTTAAGTTACATCCTTGGATAGTTGTCTTTTGCTGGTGTCTTCTCTTCTGACCCCCTTAACCACCTTCTGAACACGGTGCTGATGGATCTCAGCTCAATCCTAATGTCCCTGCTGGACACTGCCTGCCTAGCACTCCATGTACCTGGCAGAGCTTGCTGATGCCAAGCTATGTCCATACCAGGATTCCAGAGGAGAGCCAGCTGCCCAACAAGCAGGTGAAGCCGCTCTTCCGCCACTTCCGCCGAATCGACTCCTGTCTGCAGACCCGCGTGGCCTTCCGGGGCTCCGATGAGAGTAAGCATGGGTGTGACATGGGAAGGACTTGCTCAGTGGCTCGGGTGGAGGCAGCAGATGTTTCTGTGGGGCTCCCCTGGTGTTTGGATGCCCTCGGGGGATCTCCTAGCACCTTCTTCAGAGATCCCAATGATTCAGGGGTGGAGGTGGGATGGGGTGCAGAGAGGTGCACGGGAGGGGGCTGTACCAATGTGGTTGCTCTGACCTCTAAAGGACAGTTAGTTACTTTCCTGTCTCTGTCCAGTCTTCTGCCGGGTCTACATGCCTGACCACTCTTACGTGACCATACGCAGCCGCCTCTCGGCATCTGTACAGGACATTCTGGGCTCCGTGACGGAGAAGTTGCAGTACTCGGAGGAGCCAGCGGGGCGTGAGGATTCCCTCATCCTGGTAGCTGTGGCCTCCTCAGGAGGTGAGACCCTGGTGTGGAGACCCAAGCCCAGCTCTGGGTGCAAGGCTGAAGACTTGATGCTAGGCTCTTGCGGCTCCGGTGTGGTCTTGGGCTCAGCAGCAGGGGCACCAGCTGGGCCCCCACCCTTCGACCTTCATTTTGACAAGATTCCTCAGATGCTTCCAGAGCAGATTAAAGTTTGAGAAGCACCGATTCTGAGAACCTGGGTATCAGGCGGTAGAAGCACGCTTATCTCTAGGGTGGAGATTGTAGGGACGGCAGAGCCTGCAGAGTAGCCTCAGCCTAATTGTTCCGTCTCTCAAGGAGGAGGCCCCAGGAGCCCTGGTGGTGTGGTGGTTATGCAAGTCGATGGCACTGAGTTTTGGTTTGGAAGGAGGGAGCCTGATGAGCCCTGGGAATGTAGTGGGTTACACATTGGGCTACTAACCACAAGGTCAACCTTTCGGAACCACCAGCCTCTCCACGGGAGAAAGATGAGGCTTTCTGTTCCGTAACAGCCTCAGAAACCCACAAGGCAGTTCTACTGCATCTTCCAGGGTTGCTATGAGTCAGCTGTGGGTGGCTGGAGGAGCGAGAGAATGCCTACAACCGCCCTCCACAGGGGTCAGAGGTTGCTAGTGCCTTAGCAACCTGGGTTGTAGAAGGCTATCCCTGAGCTGCTAACTGAAAGGTCAGCCGTTCAAACCTACCTGTTTCCTCCTTGGGAGAAAGACAAGGCTGTCTGCTCCTAGAAAGACTGAATGCATCGACAACACACAGGGGAGTTCAGGTCTGCCCTGGAGGTGGCTGTGGGCTAGAATGGACTTGTTGACAGCGAGGAGACAGGTGGAGGGGAAAGTCCTGCTTTCCCAGGGCCACAGGGATGAGAGAAGCACTAGGAAAGAACTTGAGGATCAAAAGGCAGATGTCAGTGCAAACCCAGCTGCAGTTTCAACGGAGAGCGCCACAGACTGATTGCGGGTCCCATTAGCGGAGAGGGTCGGCTTAGGACGTCTCAATGGAAAGGCAACAGTGGCTGGTGTGGGGAGTAGAGGGGACCAGGCCAAGCACGTGGCAATGTTGGAGGGGACTCTCCCAGATGGTGGCGGGAGGGACCAGTTCAGCCAGTTTAGGTGGTTGGGGGTATGTGGAGTGAATCAGTCCAGGTGGCCGGGGTGTGCGTGGAAGGGACCAGATGTGTGCAGAAGGGACTGTTCCAGGTGGTTGGCCGAGGGGAGTGGCAGGTCACATATGGAGGGAACCAGTCCAGGTAGTTGGTGGGGTGTGAAGGGGGCTGGTTTAAGTGTCTGGGGGTGTCTGTAGGGGACTGATCCAGATGGCAGGTGGTGGGGGTGTGTACAGAGGGGCCTGGGGCAGGGGGCTGGGGCTGAAGCTGAGGCGCTTGTCTTCCTGCAGAGAAGGTCCTCCTGCAGCCGACCGAGGATTGTGTGTTCACCACGCTGGGCATCAACAGCCACCTGTTTGCTTGCACCCGGGACAGCTACGAGGCCCTGGTAAGAACTCCTGCCCAAGGCCTGCCGAGAGCTAGGGCTCAGGGTAGTTGCGGGCCATCTCTCGCTCTGCCAGCCACCCAGAATCCAGTCCCTGTACCCTGCCTGCCACTAGGTGCCCCTTCCTGAGGAGATCCAGGTCTCCCCTGGTGACACAGAGATCCACCGAGTAGAGCCTGAGGACGTGGCCAACCACCTCACTGCCTTCCACTGGGAGCTGTTTCGATGTGTGCACGAGGTGGGCCTGAGGGCACGGGGACCCGAGGGAGACGTAGCTAGTTAAAGCCCCCTGCTTGGGCCATGGTTTAGCGCTCAGCTGCTCATCCGAGGCAGGGTCAGTGGCTCCTTGACTCCAGGGAAGAAAAAGTCTAAGGATGACAGCCGAGGGAAGCCTGTGGGCAGTTCCTCTCCCTCACAAGGTCACGGAGTTAAAAATGGACTTAAGGGCACCTAACAACAATAGTACCCAGTTACGGCGCTCCTAGAACTCTGGCCAGCAGCCACTCTCTGCATGCCCGTGGGCATCGTTTGGTCTTACCCTAAGACGCTGTCCCCCCCAGCTGCCACATGGCAACGCAGAGTGGCACCTGGCCCATGGTTCATATTGAATAAAGGTGAAAGAAAGAAAAGTCATGAAGTCTATCAGATGGTGGTTGTGAGGTTGATCAGCCAGCAAGCAAGGGCCTGCGACCCAGCCAGTGTTCAATACAAACAAACTCTGTGCCATGGAGGGGTCCTGACCCCTAACCACCCAGTCTAGGGCAAAGCAGGGCTGTCCCGGTAACTGGTTACTGGAGTAGAAAGCCTCCTCTTTCTCCCCTGGAGCAGCTAATGGCTTCGACCTGCTGATCTTGAGGTTCGCAGCCCACCATGACCCACGGTGGTGTATTGTTAATTAACGTTGGCTTCCCTCGCCCCCATCTCTGTTGTTGCCTCCCGCCCGATCCTTGTTTGTCTATCCCCCCCCCTGCCTTTCCCGATGCTCTGCCCGTTCCCGCCCCCACACCCGCCGCCTTGGCGGCCCCTCCGCCCCCGCGGGCGCAGCTGGAGTTCGTGGATTACGTGTTCCACGGGGAGCGCGGCCGCCGGGAGACTGCCAACCTGGAGCTGCTGCTGCAGCGCTGCAGCGAGGTCACCCACTGGGTGGCCACCGAGGTGCTGCTCTGCGACTCGCCGGGCAAGCGCGCGCAGCTGCTCAAGAAATTCATCAAGATCGCGGCCATGTGAGCGGGGGCGGGGCGGGGCGGGGAGGGGGCGGAGTCCGAGGGGCGGGGCGGGGCCCCGGAGCCGCCCTGACCCCGCCCCCGCCCCGCCCTGCAGCTGCAAGCAGAACCAGGACCTGCTCTCCTTCTTCGCGGTGGTCATGGGGCTGGACAACGCGGCGGTCAGCCGCCTGCGGCTCACCTGGGAGGTGAGGAGCCCGCCCCACCCCTTCCTCTCCTCCTCGGCCGCCTTCGCCGGCCCAGCCATCCCTCCTCGGGGGTCTTGGCCTCCCCTCAGACTCAGCCCTAGGACCCGCGGCGTGGCTCCGGACATATCACTGTGCCGATCAGTAGAACTCCTGCCTCCTGGGGCAGGGGGGCTGTCCCGGTGGATTCCAGGGGGCGCTCAGTGGCACCCCGTTGTGTACAGGCCTAAGGCCGCCCGCGGGGTGCTGCAGGCTCTCCCAGTTCATCCAGGAGCCCGTCCTACCTCTCGCTCTCGAAGCACCAGCTTCCCAGCCCCCTGCCAGGCGCAGCACAGCCTGCCCACCCCCACCACCCCCACGGGGTGATTACTCAGAAGCCTAAGGAGCCTCCTGATACTCCTTTCTCCCTCCTTCAAATCCGGCAGAAGCTGCCAGGGAAATTCAAGAACTTGTTCCGTAAATTTGAGAACCTCACGGTGAGTGGTCTGGCTTCTTCTGCGGACTTGTGCCTCAGAGACCTTCTGTCCCCACAAGCCCTCAGTGTCATCCTTCCCTTCCAAGGCTATTGCTACCTGGGACCCTCTGGACCCTGCCCCACCTTGCTGGAAGGGGGAGGATGAAAGGGGTTGTCGCCTGTCCCCCTCTGCCCCCAACTAGACACCCACACAGCTGTCTCTCTCTCTGATGGGGGCGTTTCCAGGGCAGGGGGGTGGGGGAGGTAGTGATGGGGCACATTGAGTCTGGCTTATCCATCTGTGGAACTCTAGGACCCCTGCAGGAACCACAAGAGCTACCGAGAAGTCATCTCCAAAATGAAGCCCCCCGTGATTCCCTTTGTGCCTCTGATCCTCAAAGGTGAGGCGTCTTCCTTCCCAAACTGCAGCTGTCCCATCCCATGCCCCAACCCTGCCCAGTTCCTTAACCCTGCTTCCAGGGGGAGGGGAGGGGCCCTCAGTACATGGCCTTTGCCCCTCGGCTCTTGGCTTTTCCTCACCTTCCGCCCTGCTCTCTCCCTGCCCTCTAGACCTGACATTCCTGCACGAGGGCAGTAAGACCCTTGTAGATGGTTTGGTGAACATCGAGAAGCTGGTGAGTGGTACTGCCAACTCTTGGTCCCACGAGTGGGGTGGTGGGGAGGGCTGGCACCTGCCCCCTTCCTCCTGGCACCTCCCTAAAGATAGCAGCCTTCCTGTGTGGTGCCCGGCTTGCCTAGCAGACTTCTGCCTGTCTCCCGGGAGGCATCACTGTGGTAACCCACCCACCGGTGCCAGAACTGACAGGCACTTCAGGGGCACCTCCCTCTCTCCCACCTGGCACCCCAATACACCCCCTCCTTTGGTCCTTTCAAGACTCTGCAGACTGGGGGAACTGGAGAGGATAAGCCCAGTAGAGTTGGGGGCTGGGGACATGGAAGGGGGAGGGTCTTTCTGTGCCCGGCTTAGGGCTCATTCCTTGGCATCTCCCAGCATTCTGTGGCAGAAAAAGTGAGGACAATCCGCAAATACCGGAGCCGGCCCCTCTGTGAGTACCCGGGGTTCTGCGAACACAGCATCAGTTAGGTAGAGCCTTGACTGGGAAGGGAGGGTTTGGGGGAGAGCTTCTGCTTCAATATCCACGTCCCGAAGCCTGCCAGGTGTCCGTCCATTCTCTCCTGGGCCGTTTCTCAGGGCCTCCTGCCCAACACAGCTCCCACCTGGCACCCTCTCCTCTTCTCCCCTGCCCGGTGCCCGAGTATGAGGAGGCAGGGAGCGAGCAGGGCCAGGAAGCTGACTGAGTCCCTCCTTACACGCCCCCTCCCCCCCAGGCCTGGACATGGAGGCCTCCCCTCATCACCTGCAGACCAAGGCCTACGTGCGCCAGTTCCAGGTCATCGACAACCAGAACCTTCTCTTTGAGCTCTCCTACAAGCTGGAGGCCAACAGCCAGTGAGAGTGGAGGGGCCGGCCAGCCCCACACCAGGCCCACGGGCGCCTGGCACTAAGCACTTTGCACACCGCCCGCCCCAGCCTACAGCTGCCACCTTTCCCCGGGAGCCCCATGGGAACGCGGACAGACTTACCTTCAGACTCAGAAGCCTGTTCACCCTGCTGCCATTCTCTCCCCCTCGCCGCGCCTGGCCTAAGTCACACTTGGGCCCTCCCCACCTCCCCTCGCCGGGACTAGGAGGTGGAAATCTCCTTCTCCGGTCTCCTTGTATCCAGGGCCGTTCCAGATATGGTTTCAAACCGCCTCTTCCTGAGCAGGAAGGAAAGCTGTCCACCCTCAGTCTCCCAGAGTGGAACTTCCTCTACCACCTTCTCTCTGCCCAGGGCTGGGGCACTGGACTACCATCCCTTGGAATACTGTATTGCCCTGCGTGTGCGTGTGCGTGTCCTCTGGAACGGAGCCCGAGTGCATCTGGTGATTGAGGGAAGGGGCTGAATGTGCCCTATGTGTGGTGCTACCCTGTGGACTCCTGCCCCTCCTGCCCAGGCTTGCAGGTGAAGCTGCCCCGGAGGGCACGAGCAGAGGCAGGTGGGAGTGGTTACCTGTCAGCTCTTGTGAGAACCCCTCCCCCTCCAGCCCTTCAGAAGGTCCCTGGGTGGGCTCCGGTGAGGGGTGAAGACGCTCAGGGAAACACAGGTCTCCGCTGCCCACAGGACCTTCCTTGTCTTTTGCAGTGAGGTGAGAGGCCGTGGTATCAGGTGTTGGGGTGACAGCTGCCCACAGTCATGTTTTTGAGGGGTTGTCTCGCTGCTGAGAAGGGAGCTGGCTTTTCCTTCTGACTCCAGTGTCTGACACCAACCACATGGTCTCTGTCTCTGTCTCTCTCTCTCTCTCTCTCTTTCTCTGTGTCCATCCGAACTCCCCCTTTCTCCTCCCCATCAGAGCTAGAGTGAAGTGGGTCTGTCTTGGGGCAGACAGGTTACAGGGAGAGGGGCCAACAGAGACTGTAAAGGCGAGACTGGATTTTGTTGAAATGCCTTTACTACCTCTGTCCCGGCTTCCTCCACCGCTCTGGGCCTCCCAGGCTGAGGGGCACAGGGCCTCCTGGCACAGCCTCACCCTCCCTCCTCCGGCTCCACCTCTTTCCCTCCCTTAGGGGGGACAGCAGCCACAGAGGTAGCACAGGCAGCTGCTGCTCCTGCTCCAAGGTGTATATATTTTTTACCAAAAGCTCTGGAATTGTACATTTATTTTTTAAAACTCTGAGGGAAAGAGCCTGTATGATATGTAAACATTGTATCATAGGATATATTGTACAGTCCTCCTGTCCCTTTTATACAGCGGTCTGTCTTGTTCGTGCCACACACACAAAGTCTACGACATCCCTGCCCTGCCCCAGCACACACAAGCGCTGTATCTCAACCCACCCTCCCTTACAAACAGGCCATCACCCCACCCCTGCTCCCCCACTCCTCCCTACAATTGCTGATGCCTCCTCTTCCCCTAGTTGCCCACCTTTCTTCCTGAGCCCTCAGTAATCTCATGCCAGCTCCCAAAAGCCTCCCAGACACTGGGACCCATTGGTGCAGCCATGTCACCTGCCCTGGGGCCTCCTGGCCCTGACCCCACACCCCACAGCTTAGCAGAGTGAACCGTGTGTATTGAAGAGGCTCCGTTATCCTGGCAGAAACCTCTGGGGGGAGAAAAACACATAAAGTCTGCAAACCCAGCCACCTGCTGTTCGCCATTCTGTGTCTCAGTGGTTGAGAGAGGGCTGAGGGAGGGGCGAGGAGACCGCTCCGCTGTGGGCACTCCAGCCACTGGCCAGCTGACGCCAGGGCCTCGGGATTCCAAAAGGTGGCTGAGAAGAGGTGATCACTTAGCTCACATGGAGGTGTTTCTCTTAGTGCCTGGTCTCAGAAGAGTGAATGTTTTCATACACGTTCCAGGTGGCAAACCTCACGTAAGCCCAGCTCCGTAAAGCCGAAGAGGAGACCCTGGGCGGTGCATATCGTTAATGGGCCAGCTGCTAGCCAAGAGCCGGGCGGGTTGAGTCCACTTGCGGAGTCTCTCTAGGAAAACTCTATGGAGCCCAACCCGATGCTTACACGCAAGAGTCACCCTGGGGAGAATGGGCCCAAGGGCTGGTGAAGGAAGAGGGGGGCTCTAAGGAGCCCCACCACTCACAGTACAAAGGGACCTTCGCCTGGGAATTGCAGTCCAGACCTGCCCACCCCAGACAGGCACCCTCACCTCGGAGGAGTTCTTTTGCACAGCTACTCCGCCAGTGCACGGAGATCAAGGCCATTGAGAACACAACCATCGGGCTCCAGGAAAACTGGGTACTCCTGGTCTACAGGGTCCCTCCCTCCGCTTTTCCCGTCTCCGAACATGGTTCCACCCCTCTTGTTCCACAGTTTGATTGCCCTGTAATTCACACATGACACGATGCAACAGTTCAATCGTATTAAGACGACTTGTACAAACATCTCCACAGTCAATTTTAGAACAGTTTCTTGTACTCATTGTTATTAGCTCCCCATTTTGCTCCCGCTGCCATACCCCCATTCCCCCAAGGAACCATGAATCTACTTACTGGATTTACGTATCCTGGATTTTATATTACAGAAAAACATGTAAAAACAAACATTAAAGCATCATCTTAAAAAGTAAGCAAAAGCCTCAATAGAAAAGGAAAGCCAAATATTAAAAACCAGAACAAATGTAAAACTAGTCAAAAGGGAGATCAAATGAGGAGTTACATTTTATCCTAACTGTATCTGCTCTAAGCCACTTTCCAGTGCCTGCCGCCTGATCCCAGGACTCTTCAATCTCTGGTCCCTGGCCAAAGGGAATTCACCAGACACTTAAGCCACGTGTATTTCTCCTTCACTTAAAAAACCCCAAACTAAAACAACATTTATTTATTTACTGGAAACAACTTTTAAATGAGTCAAAAGAGAGATCAAATGGTAAGGTATTACACTTGAACTTAACTATGTACCGTCATTGACTTTGCTCACCGTCTGATAGCAAGGCTATCCACATGCCTCACCTACGGTCAGAGGGCATTCACCAGAGGCTTAATCCACATGTGGACCCTGAAATGGACTGGGGGCTGCCACTACCATCCGTAACCTTCTGTAAAACAGGTGTTCACAATTTAAGCTCTGCTACCATTCCCTCCTCTGGATTTGGATTTTGTTATTTACAATCCTTGGATCACAGGCTTCTTCCATGTGGATTTAGTTGACACCTAACTTAGCTCGTTTGGAGACAAGCCTTTAAATCCCCCGGCGCTATTCTTTTTAAAATCATTTTATTGGGGGCTCACACAACTCTTATCACAATCCATACATACATTGCCAAGCACTTTTTGTATATTTGTTGCCATCATCATTCTCAAACATTTGATTTCTGCTTGAGCCCTTGATGTCAGCTCCTCGTTTCCCCCCTCCCTCTCTGACCCCCTCCCTCACGAACCCTTGATAATTTATAAATTATTGTTTTCTTATGTCTTACACTGTCCGGGCACTATTCTTTCGCATAGCCGGGCACCATCCAGTTTCTTCTCCACACTTTGCTGCCATGCTATCCTTTTTTTAAAGCAAAAAGTCTCGAAGGCCCTTTCTCTCATCCTTCCCTTATCAGAAAACCTTGACAGCTACAATTCCAGAACATACCTTGAATTGGCTCACTTCTTAAGAACCCTCTAGGACTACACTAATCCAAACCACCTGCATGTCTTTCCTGGACAACCATCCTTCCCTCTCACCTGATCTCCAAGGCTCCCTTTCTTTCTTTTTTTAATGCAATAATTTTATTAATCTTGTTCTCTGAAGTCATAGCTAGGCATATCAATTCTACCCTTTCTCTGACTCACTCTTGACACCACTGGTTGGCGCTCTACATTGCAGCCAGGTGGTCTATTAAAAACTTCAGTCATATTGTATGTGACGAAAATGAAAAAGGCTAGAATACCAAATGTTTGGATGGAGGGAAAATAAGGCTTTTTAAAAAAAATTTATTTTTTTCAGATTGTTGATGGGAGTATGGATTGGTACAACCACTTAAGAGAATTCTTTGGCAGAATTGTTAAGACTGTATGCCTAACCCGTGACCTTGCATGTCCATGTCTGAGTATATCTCCAGGAGAAAGACTTGTACAGCAATGATCGTAGCAACTGCACTGATGAACAGGAATTCGGGGTGGGTGGGAAGCAGTGTCCTTCAACTGGGATGGACAAACAAGTTGTACTAGAGCCATGCTTGGAAAGGAGCCCTGGAGGCACAGTGGCTAAGTGTTTGGCTGCTGTCAAAAGGTTGGTGGTCTGAACCTCCCAGTCACTCCATAGCAGCAGTTGGTTCTCAACCTGTGGGTCGCGACCCCCTGGGGTTGTCGAGGGTCGCCCGATTCATAACAGTAGCAAAAGGACAGTGATGAAGTAGCAATGAAAATAATGTTATGGTTGGGGGGTCACCACCACAGGAGAAACTATGAAAGGGTCACGGCCTGAGGAAGGTGGAGAACCACTGCTCTACAGGGAGGGGGACCTGGGGACCTGTTCCCGTACAGATGACAGCCTAGGGTGGGAAGCCCTATGGGGGAGTTTACTCTGTCCTCCAGCATCATTAGGGGCCACAGTCAGCTCAATGACCTACAACAAGAACATACAATCAAAAAGAACTAACTCTATTACCTGTAATGACATGATAGTGAGTGATAATGGCCAGATACACCAGACAACATACTGTATGCTTAGGTTCTCCATGAAGCTCAAAACCAGGCAAAACTATGAGGTTAAAAGTTAGCAATAATGGTAACTTCATGGGGTGAGGGAGAATATTGACTGGAGTATGGAGGAGTCCCTTGGGGTGATAGAAATGTTCTATCTTGTGATTTGGGTCGGGGTTACATAATTGTGTTTTCAGCAGGATTCTCTAGAAGAGTAGAAGCAGTGGATTGGATACATATAAATATCCGAGGAAGTCTTTAAAAAGTTAGGGAAAAATGGGGTTAAAACATCATGGAATTTTCCCACAAACCTTTTGAGGCCCCCTTGTACATAGAGAGATTCATTTCTGGGGCAGGCTCACACAGTTGAGACTGGAAAGTCCAAAATCTATGGGTCAGGTGTTAGGCGAGAGGCTTCTCCTGACTCATCTGTGGTTTCAGGAGCTGATCAACCCTAACTGCCAGGTCAAACCACGATCTACTGGCTGACCGGTGTGCAGGAGCTGGTGAATTCCAAAGTCTGCAATCAGTAATCAGGCTGCTGGCTCACATCCGAAGGACTTGACTTGGGTACACTATTGAGAGAGCCAGAGAGGGAGTGGGGGAAGACTAGTCAGAGGGAGACCTCTTGGACTTTCAAAGAGTTCACCTTTCAACTCATTGACTGCTCACACCTGACCACAAAATGGAGATGGTTACACTGTCTCCATTATGTGTATGTCGATATGTTACACCATATACATTGTATATATACAAGAGGGTATCCAAAGAAAACCAATTTGATTTTCAAAGCTGTATCTTTTTTTTTTTTTTTTTTACAAAACAACCTTATCGTCTTCAAAGTGCTCTCCATTACCCTTAACACATTTGTCAAATCTGTGATCCCATTCCTGGAAGCAGTTTTCAAAATCATCTGTTATTTCTTGACCTCGTCTTCCTTTTTCTTTCTTCACCTCTTCTACGTTCACACATTGCTGCTCTTTCACGTCCCTCTGCATTCGAGGAAACAAAAATAAGTCGCTTGGAGCCAGGTCTGGTGAGTCAGGTGCGTGGGGCAAGAGAGGCATGTTGTCGTCTGCCAGAAACTGGTTCACTGAGATGGCTGCGTGAGCAGGTGCCTTGTGGGGGTGGCAAAACCAGTCCCCAGTCTGACATAAATCAGGCTTTTTTGTCACATGCTGATAACACGCAATCTTTTCAGAACCTCTAACAATCTGACCTGGTGGAACAAACTCCAAATGCACTATCCCGCTCACATCACAGCCAGGGTTTTTTTTGAGGGAGCGATACCCCCTTGTATGTTACATTATCTATAATTATGTACATTATGTGAGGCCAATCTGTCCAATATCTGCCAAACCACTGAGAATCACAGCCTAGCCAAGGTGATGCATAGCGCGAATTGTCCCAGTGGGTGCAGTTGTGTTTGTTGACTGGTTCCTGTGAGGTAGACGCCATTGTTGTTGGGTGCAGTTGCTAGTGCTGACTCAGTGACCCTCCTGACCCTGTTCGGTCCTCACGCTCATCACTATGTTGTGGCCATTGTGTCGTGCCATCTCACTGAAGGGCTTCCTCTTTTTTGGCTCACCTCGGCCTTTGCCAGGTGAGCCTGATGTCCTTCTCCCGGACTGAGTGCCCCGTAGCATGCCCAATGCAGGAGCCTTGACACCCTCTCTCCAAGGAGCAGGCTGGCTGTGCTTTTGTTAAGACATTGGAATGAAAACAACCTGGCTCAAGACAGTTCCCATTGTTTCAAGAACACTGAGGTCAAGGTGAAACTCTCCACTCTCCAGCTTCTTCTCTGACTTCATTCTCCCCTCTCCTCCCCTCCCCTTGTCTCCAGGATTGACCTTGGCTGTTCTTTGAGCCTTCCTTGAAGAAAGTCTACAGCCCCCCCACTTCCTACTCTATTACCCCCTTCATTTTCTTCCAAGCACTGTCACTGCCTGACAGTACGTATAGATTTTGTATTTGATTTTGTATTCACCCACCAGAATGTTTTCAGTTCAGTGGTTCTCAACCTTTCTCATGCTGTAACCCTTTCATACAGTTCCTCATGTGGTGGTGACCCCCAACCATAACATGATTTTCATTGCTATTTCATCACTGTCATTTTGCAACTGTTCTGAATTGAGCGACCCCTATGAAAGGGTCATTCGACCCCCAAGGGGGGTCTTGATCCACAGGTTGGGAACCACTGTTTTAGTTGAAGGACTAGGTTGAAAGGGACAGGAGCCAATAGAGTGGGACAAGACACAAATTGCTAAGTGCTCTAGACACTAAACCAAGGACTTTCCCTTCTAGCCTGGGGCCACCAGGGTGGGAAAAGGGAGAAGAAGAAACTTCTGTGAAGAGAGAACCCAGGCCTTGAAGCCCAGGTGGGCCACAGTGGGGCGGTAGAAAGTTCAGGATGAGAGCGGGGCACAGACTGGGCGGTGCTCAGGAATGGGGCCTCGTGCTGTCTTTTGGACTGGTCACTTGGGCAGCCAGAGGTATAGGGGCTAGAGAGCTTCGGATGTCCTCGAAGAGTGATGGTGACACCCTCAAAGACCCCACAACTCCCAGCGGGATTGCCAGGGCAGCGGACCTTGCTTCCACTCTGCCCCAGGAGGGCAGAGGGAGTGGTATGAATGAGGCCCCTTACCTCTCTCGCAGCCACCTTCCAGCCCCATCAGTGGTTTGCTCTCTTTCTATGGTCACAATGGCGTCTGTGAGGGTGCGCTCTGTCAGGAAGTGTGCCTGCCTTATGTCCATCATCTCGTTTAACCTACACAATAAGATCAGGAGACTGGTTCTATGAACTCAGCTTTGAGATGAAGAATTGAGGTTTCAAGGGCTAGTGTAACAGAGAGGCACAAAGAGGGCAAGCTCCCAACCCAAGTCTGGCCATTTGGACACAGTGTTGCTATGATACTGAAGAAGTTTCTTTGGAGCTTCCTGGTAAGATGGAGTAGGAGGAAAGGTTTGATCTACTGCTGAAAGCCAGTCGTTGAAAACCCTGTGATCCACAGTGGTCCCATCTGCCATAGACCCTGGAGATGTGGGACCAGGCCGTTTTCCATTCTGCTAGACACGGGGTTGCCAAGAAATCATGGGGTCACAGCAGCTAACAGCAACAGAAGCAACAAACACCCCACCCTCAGAGTACACAGTTTACCCAGGCGTCCGAAGAGTGGACAGACATCCACATTAGGCTCGCTAGGCTGCACTAGGGTTAGGGGACCAGATTTTAACATTGGTAAAGCAGGACACCATTGATAAAACTCATATCCTGGTGAAATAGCCACATGGCAGCCGGAAACGGTGTACTCTAGCTTGCTGTGCATTCTTTCCAAAAATTGGAACTTTTTAAAAACACCGCGGGACGAGGGAAAAATTGTTAAAAATCGGAAATGTCCCGCCAAATGCGGGACGTCTGGTACTAGACTATCTTAGTGGGCCCCTCCCTCTGCCTCACCCGTGCTGTGCTGTTCCCTCTCCCGTGGGGAAAGCGACTGAGGGACTAAAGGTGGTAAAAGGGCTCTGTGGATTATGGGGCAGAGTGGATGGACCCACCTAGTGCCATTACTCCCTCAAGACTGGCCCAACAATGAATCAACACCGCCCAAACAAACAAACAAACAAACAAACAAACAGACTCCCTGCTAGTGAGTTGATTGCAAGGCACAGAACCCTGTAGGAGAGGCTGGACCTGCCCCTGTGAGTTTCCAAGACTGTCCGTCTTTGCTGGGCTGGAAAGCCTCATCCTTGCCCCGAGGAACGGCTGGCAGTTTCGAAGGGCTGACCGAACAGTGAACCCACAAAGCCCCCTCAAAAGGGTGAATGTACTTTGTAAAATGCCCTCGAGGGGGTGCGCATGTGTCGGGGAGGGAGGAGGGGTGGATGTGGATGTCCGGTGCATAGCCACCCGTGCAGGCCTGCGCCAGCCTCACCGGTCTCCCTCCCCGGAGCCTTCGGATGCGGCCACTGCGTCAATGCCTCCCGTCCCCCGCCCGCCCCACCCCGTCGAGGGCCTGCGTCCACTTTACCAAGCAGGGTACCCTGTCCTTCTCCGGGGACTGAGCTCTCTTGGCAATGTGTCCCGAGCGTGTAAGATGAAGTCTTGCCACCCTGGCCCCTAGGCAGCAGCCTGGCCTGACTTGCTCCAGCACAGGGTACTTTCGGAGCCTTTTCCAGCCTTTTCCACCAGGTGTCACCGCAGATTGGGGCTCACCGCGCTCCGGGCTGCAGGAGGTCGCCGCCCTCGCATAGGAGAGGGAGTAGAGCGTTTCTTGGGGAATTCTTGAAGCTCTTTGGCCACTAAGAGGATTTATTCCAGAGCATAGGTTGAATATTTGACACCAACGACTTGTGTCTTTAGTCTCCTCTTATCCTGCTTCTTTCCTATTTTACATTTGCTGCTATTCTCGCCGCCATTGGGTCAATACCCACTCACAGCGACCCCATACAGGTCGGGGTGGAACTGCCCCTGTGCGTTTCCCAGACTGTCGTTCTTGGTGGGAATAGCAGTCCCCTCATTCTCCTGAGGAGCAACTGGTTGGTGGTTTTGAACTGCTGGCCTTGGGGTTCGCAGCCCCGTGGGTGACCACGATGCCACTGGGCCCCTGTTGCTCTTGGGGGCCATCACATCGGCGCTGACTCTTAGTCGTCCTATATACTACAGGGACACTGTCAGTCCTGCCCCATCCTCACAATCGTTGTATTTGATCCCGTTGTTGCAGCCACCGTGTCAATCCACACAAGCGAGGGCTTCTTCTTCCGTGACCCTCAACTTTACCATGTTGGCTTTGTAACATTTTAAAGAGGTCTGTCGCTACAGACCTATCCAACACGTTATTTCATTTCAACTGACATTTTTTAAAAAACATTTTATTAGGGGCTCATACAACTCTTATCACAATCCATACATATACATACATCAATTGTATAAAGCACATCTGTACATTCTTTGCCCTAATCACTTTCTTTTTTTTCTCCTCTTTTCTTTTTTTACATTTTATTAGGGGCTCATACAACTCTTATCACAATCCCTACATATACATACATCAATTGTATCAAGCAAATCCGCACATTCCGTGCCCCAATCAGTCTCAAACCATTTGCTCTCCACCCAAGCCCCCTGCATCAGGTCCTCTTTTTTTTTCCCCAACTGACGTTCTTGAGGGCAGCACTTAGTTCGCCGTTTATGACGTTACTGCTTACTGGTCCAGTTGTGAGGCTTTCTCTTTTCTTTGGTTGCGGTGTAGCCCTCCGGGAGGCCGTATGTGGTCTTTGGTCTTCCCTGCTGAGTGTCAAGGTCCCTTCCTTTCGGCTTGCAAGGATGTGTCAGCTTATATCCCAGGTTGTTCACCGGCCTTCCTCTCATCTGGACGCCATGTTCTTTTTCATCTAGCCCAGTTCTCGGATTATTGGTTCAGCATGTAGACTGAATAAATATGGTGAAAAGATACAGCCGGGAAGGGAGGGGGAGGGGAAAAAAGGAAACCGAGCTGATTCCAGGAACCCAAGTGGAAGGCGAATTTTGAGAATGACGAGGACAACGAATGTATAAGGGTGCTTTACTCAATTGATGTATGTATGGATTGTGATAAGAGTTGCATGAGCCCCAATAAAAAGATTTATTAAATTTTTTTAAAAGTTAGGTTACTAATATGAATTAAATTAAATAATGCATGTTACATGTTTACCGCAATGTCTGCTTTATAGCAAGTATTCAATAAATGTTGACTATTTTTATAAGCAGGAAAAAAAGATACAGCCGTGGTGCACACCTTTCCTGATTTGAAACCTTGCGATAACCCCTCATTCTATTTGATTAATTGCCTCTTGGTCTAGATGCAGACAGGCTTCACATGAGCACAAGTGTTTAGAAATCCACATTCTTTTCAAGGTGACCCATCCCCTGCTGGTCTGCATGGTCAGTAAAGCACAGATAGACATCGTTCTGTGTGCTCTGCTTTCAGCCTAGACCGCTCGGACATCAGCAATGAGATCTCTTATTTCACATCGTCTTTGCGTTTGGATTTCCAGAGCTCTCCTCTCAGTGTACCTCTGCAGTCATTGAAATCAGTGGTTCTCCACCTTCCTCACGCCACAATCCTCTCATACAGCTCCTCGTGTGGCGGTGACCCCCCAACCAGAACAGTACCTTCCTTGCTACTTCATCATTGACATTTTGCTACTGTTCTGAATGGGGCGACCCTGTGAAAGGGTCGTTCGACCCCCAAAGGGGTTGGGACCCCCAGGTTGAGAACTGCTGATTTAAATGCTCTTTAGCAAGATTGTACTCTTATTTGATACTATCTGCATGCTATTGGATCTCCTTTCTTTGGAATGGCCACAAATACAGCTCTTTTCCAGTCGATTGGCAGGTAGCTGTCTTCCAAATTTTTTGGCACAGACAAATGAGTACTTCCATAATTATGTCTACTTACTGAAGAATGTCAGCTGAGGTCCTGTCAATTCCGGAAGCTTGTTTTCTCTACTGCCCGCGGTGCTGCGTGGCCTTCTTCCTTCCACACCGTTGGGCCTTGAGCAAATGCTGCCTCCTGAAACGGTGGAACAATTCTTCGTCTTCCTCTCCCTTTCTTTCAATGCTTCATTCGTTGTTCAACGTCTTGCCCACAGACTCCTTTACTTGTTGATTCAAGACTCTCATTTTTCCCTCTGTTCTTTCAGCATGAGAAATGTCTGGAAGGTTCATCCCTGTGTAGGTTTGGAGACACAGTGTGGGACTCATGTCTGACCTCCTCCGGCTCCACGGTGGGAAAGGAGAATCTAATTCCCTATCTGTCCAAAGATGAATCCTGTGGAGCACAAGTCAGCCACCCCTCAACCCCCAATCTTCTTTATTCTGATACTGGTTGTCCCTCCCAGAGCACTCTGCTCTTCTGCAGGGTTTGATAATCTGATGTAATGGCCAGATAGAATTCACAGACAATACTCACAATGATGGGGTTTAGAGAAGCTAACAGATTATAAATCGGGATCAGAAATGTTAAGAACACAGTTCTTTTGGCTGTATCACTCCTTCTCAGCTGATCCTTAGCCCACAGGACCCTTTGACCTTTGCTCTGCTTGGGTAATGCATTAGTTGCATAACCTGCTGTCAATTTGAGAGGATTAACAGTGAAGGGGTGGAGTCTAGCCTGTCAATCAGGTTGCAGCTTGATGACTTCATTTAGAGGCGCGAAGGAGATAAAAAGCTTTCTGGAGGTGGGACACATACCCCCTGGGAGACATTGCAGCTGACAAGACACGAGCTATGCTGGCGCCCTGAGCTGGAGGAGCCATGCAGAGATCCCTGCCAGCGCTGAGATGCTTATACCACTGCTGGATCCACAAACTTTCCACCCATTGGCCTGAGATCTTTCTGCATTCAGCCTCATTACATGTATTTCGTGAGTCTGAAAACGACTTTATAGATTGGTATCGGGACATATGGGCTAAATAGGACTTATGGACTGGATCTGGACTGGGTTGGGATGTTTTCTCAATATTCATTTGCTCTTGTATATATAGCTCTTTCTTATACACATGAGTGTCTGTGGATTTGTTTTTCGAGTCCATCTGGACTAGCTTGGGTAAGCTTGGGTAAAGCTCCTTTAGCAAGGCTGGTGTCCAAAGACACTCTGCTTCACTGCACCATGAAGGGGAAGCCCAGCCCTCTGACTAGTGCTCTCTGTACCTCTGTCCATGCCCACTGCCACTGATGCCTCTCTATTCCGGGATCTCAGGGTCTCACAGCCACCCTTTGGAGTGGCTCTTCTTTCTTATTGGCCGTGAGAGTCACCATTCCTTCTTCAGAGATGGCTCCGTGGCGTACCCAACAGAATGGCCGAGCTGAGCGATTTGGTACCCGTACAACCTGCATTCATGCTCCCACCCAGTCATTTGGTGCGAGTTACAAAGACTATGGATGGAAGAGCCAGGCTGTACGATGCTACAGAGCTCGGCTCTTATCTTTACCAATCAAATGGGTTCCATCTGCCTTCACACCCTGCCAAACAATTTCTCTTCACCGCGGTTTCCTAGGTCCGGCTCTTTGCACGTTTCATCACCACATCGTGTGTGTCTCCAGCTGCCTGGGGCTCGGTTTCGCTCTCTCACTTTCATTCCCTGAAGCTACTCCGCGCTCCACAGTCTCCTTTAACATCCATTTGATTGTTTCTGTATTTTCTGTCTTTTTCCCTTCATGTAGGATGTCCTTGAGGTCACCCCACACTCCGGTCTTCAGTCGTCGATGTTCAATAGATCAAATCTGCTCTTGAAATGGGCTCTAAATTCAGGTAGGATATACTCAAGGTTATACGTCCGGCTCTTGTGGACTTGTTTGATTTTTTTTGGAATTTTCTTCAGTTTGCACTTGAACTTGTGTGAGAGTAAGGAAGAGTGCTTTCCACAGTTGCTCCCTGGCCTTGTTCTGACTGACACTATTGTAGCCAGCCAGGTCTTGCGCAGACTGGCTGAGAAATGGGGACAGAGGCCATGAAGGAGGGAGGGGAAAGCTTTACTTTGCTCCATCAACCTGGGAGCAAGTTAGGGTAGAGTTGCCAAGGCAAGCTCCCCCAAAGCGGGGAGGGGTTGGTTTTATATATGTTCACCAGGAAGTAAATGGAGGGAGTTATGAATAATTAACAAATTTCCCAGGAATGGTCATGAATATGCATTGGGGTAGGATCTTGATTCTTGACAGGATTTGACTTTTAAATGTCTTCTGAGTTGGTTTGGTGACGTCTTTCCAACGACTCTTGGTTCCTTGGCCAAAGTACGTTTGTTCTGAGGTGACCTGAACTTTGTGACTGTCCTTTCTGCGTGTGTCCAGTGGGCCAGGTCAGGTCATGACTGATACTTATGTACTGTGATCGGATACTTTTCTGGGAAGAAAGGACTCAGTACAGACAGGTTGTCAGGAAGGAACATACAGGTTAACTATGGCAACATTTTATATCTGTATACATATATTCCCAACATCCAGTTACAACATCTTAGATCCTAAGGGTAGGTTCTTTGGGCACGCTGTGGAACTTAACGTTAGACAGGTTGGGGAGTGGTCTCGATATTGAACTTCTCCGTCTCTCTCTCTGCAGATGCAATGTCATTCCTGCATAGGTATTCCATCTGGCCAGGTCATTTGTGTTGTAGATGAAAAGGTATCAGATGCCGGTAGGACAGAATTCTGTCATCTCCAGTATCCTTAAGGCCAACTATGGATCCAACTTTTGCATTCTAATCACCAGTAATTATCACTGCATCCTGATTGGATGCTTGACCAATTTCAGATACCAAAAGCTGGTACAAGTCTTCAATGTCTTCATCTTTTGTATTAGTAGTTGGTACATGCGTTTCAGTAATAATCATATTAACTGGTCTTCCTGGTAGGTACAGGGATTATCCTATCACTTACTGTTCTTTCTGATGATGCATGTCCTGTCCCACATAGCAGACTGTATCTTTGCCTTGTTCCACTGACCAACACCCATCATGGCAGTTGGTCAATGCCTAGCTTATCGATCTTCAAGCAATTCCATTTCATTTTTGACAACTTGTGTTTTTCCTATTTTTAAAAATCACTTTATTGGGGGCTCGTACAACTCTTATCACCATCCATCCATCCATCCATCCATCCATCCATCCATCCATCCATCCATCCATTTATCAAGCACATTTGTACATTTGTTGCCATCATCATTCTCAGAACATTTCTTTCTACTTGAGCTCACCCCCCCCCGAACCCTTGATAATTTATAAATTTTTATTATTTTGTCATGTCTTACATGGTCCGATGTCTCCCTTCACCCACTTTTCTGTTGTCCATCCCCCTGGGCGGGGGTTATATGTAGATCCTTGTGATCGATTCCCCCTTTCTCCCACACCTTACCCTCCTAGTATCACTGCTCCCATTATTGGTCCTGAGGGGTTTATCTGTCCTGGATTCCCTGTGCTTCCAGCTCTGATCTGTACCAGTGTACATCCTCTGGTCTAGCCGGATTCGTAAGGTATAATTGGGGTCATGATAGTGGGGGGGGGGAGGAAACATTAAAGAACTAGAGGAAAGGTGTATGTTTCATCGGTGCTGTACTGCACCCTGACTGGCTCGTCTCCTCCCTGCGGTGCTTTGCCTTGATTCTGACTTCAGACACCCCATGTCCTGGCTACTAATGAATGTTTGCAGCTGATTCTTCTCGTTTTGAGTTGTGTCTCACATGAACAAAAGTAGACATTTAAACTCTCTCAAGTCTCTACTTAAGAAAGATTCCACATACCTACTGTAGCTCCTGCTACCTTCTTCACTTACAGTTACTGCGAAAACGACTAGCTGCTATACTGCGGCTACGGTTTTTTTTGAGAGACATAATTATAGTTTATTTCACTTTAGAACTGAATAAGCACATATATTTTTGAATAAATTTCTCAAACCAGTGACCTACATTAGCAAATGGAGAAACTAAAAGGAGAGCCAATAGTTGTATGCACAATAGAAGAAAGGAAATAAGAACATTGTGGATATATATATTTTTTAATTTTAACAATTTATTGGGGCTGATACAATTCTTTTCACAGTTCATACATATACATACATCAATTGTATAAAGCACATCTGTACAGTCTTTGCCCTAATCATTTTTTTCTCTTTTCTTCTTTTACATTTTATTAGGGACTCAAACAACTCTTACCACAATCCATACATATACATACATCAATTGTATAAAGCACATCCATACATTCCCTGCCCCAATCATTCTCAAGGCATTTGCTCTCCACTTAAGCCCCTTGCATCAGGTCCTCTTTTTTTTCACATTGTGGATATTATGAGAAAATAAAATCCAGAAAATTTATATAGAAAGAAACTAGTCAAAGGAATCCAAAGTGATTCTGTGAGAACATCAATAAAATCACCAACCCTCATATACATTAAGGGAAAAATCATATTATTAGTATTAATAATTATATGAAAACATCATTACAGTGTCATACATTCAAATTATACATATTTTGATACTGTATATAATAAGGAAACATAATGAACAGCATTTTGTTTTAAAATATTTTCTTTTTTATTAGATCATTTTATTGGAGGCTCGACTACTATTACTTGTACTACAACTAATACTAGCTCTCCTGCTCCTCCTCCTTTTTCATGATTTGGATGAAAGTTCACCGTGCAAGTTGGCTTTCCATTCGACAGTTGGCACACACTTTGTTTTGTGATGTGGGTTGCAGTCCCTGCAATGTACAAATGCTCCTCTCCCTGCCGCCCTATGGCCACAGGGCTCCCCTGTCTTTCTTATCTCCTTATGCCTTTTGCGCTTCATCCCTGGGCAAAGGCTGCCCTTTTGATATCTTAAGATTGATGGGTCCAAAAAAGAGTGTACTTCCCTGGGGGTTTGTCCACCCTGTGGGCCTGTCTGTTGTTTGACTGAAAGCGAAGCCACTGGGGCTGATTTTACCAGGCTCTATCAGGCCAGGGAGCCTGGTCTTTGCTGTGCTTTTGAGTAGGGCCCCAAAGGTTCCCCCAGCTCCATCCAGCACCTCCTCCCGTGACTCCCTTTAGAGAAGTCCGTCAGGAGTAGCAGCCAGACATCATCTCATCCCCCGGACGCACGGTTACTGAAGCTGGGCTCGCGGGGTCCCTTACTCCTTTGGACAAATTGTTGTCTTGCGTCTGTCTCTGAATTTCTCAACCCGTCTCTGCTCTGGTCGGGGAGAGACCATAGTTGGGCCTTAGATAGCCACTTCACAAGCTTTTCAGACCCGAGGTGCCTCTCACCCCAGCAGGCCCAGTAGGATGGTGAACATTATCTTTGTGCCAACTGATTTTACTCTCCCCCAGGACGACAGTCCTGTACCCCTAAGGGGCTGAACTTCTTTTTTTTTAAAGCAAAACCAAAAAATTTTTTTTACTGTGAGTGAGATGAAGGTTCACAGAGCAGACCATCAGTTCTACATTAAACAATTCACACACATTTTGTTTCAGCTCATCCACTGCAATCCCCTCAATGCACCATCGTGTGTTCCCCTTCCTCCCTGTGTTTCCTGTTTCCATTCCTCCTCCTTTCCGGACCTCTTGTACTTTTGTCTTTGGGAAAATGCTTTTGATCTTACATTGCCGGTTTTTCTAGCATAGGGGTGAGTACAGTTCCAGACCAGAGGGTGATGGAGGGCCGTAGTCTAGTGGCTTGTACCAGTCTCCAGCCACCAGTAAGGCTGGTCTTCCAGTTCTGCATTTATTCCTCCTCTATTCAGGACCTTCTAAGGTGACCCTTTGCTGAGTAGTTAGGAGTGGTGGACAGGCATCATCTAGTATTCTTCTGGTCTCAGGAGGTGAAGATGTTTGTGTGGCCTATTAGTTCATTGAAATAATTATTTCTACATGTCTTTAGATTTTCATGATTCCTCTTTGCTCTGGGTGGGTGTGAGTGAGAGCCAGGTCTCTCCGAAATCGAACAAGGGTCGAGAGGGGCATGGGTGCCATTGAGAATGATAGAGAAAAGATAAGATAAAGTTGGGGCATAGGGGGCTCCTGGAGAGGGACTCCCGGCCCAGAACTTTGTTCAAAGGAGGCTCATGTGTAGCTCTTGTCACATATCCTGCATTCGGTGACAGGTTCTCACACAAAGGATTTGTTGACAATTTCTATGAAGGCAAACAAAGAAGCAGTAATATTTCATCCAGTTTGTCTGCAGTCTGGAGGGGAGATAGAGAGCAGAACTGAGCACCTGTAGAATGCTGTGTTTCAGCTGTTTCCTAGGGAACAGGAGAGAAAGTGTCTAATTGAACGTCACACTATTCAGGGCCTCAGCATCCTGCGTATGAGCTGCCAGCTCCTTCTCACGGGCCTTACCTGCACCCTGGAATAGAGTGATCTTGTCCTAGTAGGAGACGGGAATGAAGTTCAGACCGTCCCTTCAATGTACTCTGTTACTCCGAAGTCCAGGGTTTCCTTTCCCAGAGTCCATCTTAAGACAATCTGCTCCCACAGGTGGGGAGAGGCCAATGGTTGAGCTCTAGATAGCTGCTCACAAGCTTAGCAGACCCTTGTGGCTACTCGCCAAAGCAGGACGCAGGACACTTTCCGTGTGCATGTAGAACGTTGTCTTTGCATGACTATGTTCTGCCAATGGACCTTGGTGTCCCTCAAGACTGCGGTCCTGTGACCCCAGGTCCAGAGACTCATTCCCTCAAGGTGTTTGGTTAAGTCAAGGAAGTTTGAATAACTTTGCTTCTTGTGTGCTCTACCTTACTCATGGGTATACGTGCAGCAAAAGTGACCACACGTGCTGGTATCCTCCGCTTGTCAAACCAGGGTACTCCCACTCCCTCCCAAACTTGTCCGGTCTGTGTATCTGTTCACCATCTACTCACAGATCACTCCTATTGCAGGATTGAGTGCAGAACAATACACGCCTCAGTTGCCTTGAACTCTCGCAAACTCCCAGTGTCTTCCAAGCGTCATCATTCTTGCCGGCCTCCTTCTTACTGTCTATTGTCTCCCCTTTCATGCAAGTCAGGAGCCCTGGTGGCACTGTGGGTTGTGCACTGGACTGTTAACCACAAAGTTGACAGTTTGAAACCACCAGATGAGGCTTCCTCCTTTTGTAAAGATTTGGTTTTGGAAACCTAGCGGGGCAGCTCTGCTGTTCCTTGCAGGGTCTCTATGAACCGATGAGATGGCCGCGAGGTTTTTGTTTTTCCACGTAAGTTACCACATTTCTACCTTCTCGCCACTGATTTCTGTCTTTTGTTTTCCCACCCCTGCCTGGTAGCCATTAAAGAGTGCTCTCTTAGTGTGAAAATCTCTTCTTGACTTCTCACAGCTGTCCTTTTGTGATGGGCTGATTCCACTGGGTGCACAGTTGCTAGGAGTGTTTTTTAGGTCCCGTGTTATCCTTTGAAGTGTTGCGGTCCTGCGTTGTGTGCGTACCAGAGTCCATCCATCCATTCTTTTCATGGACGCGCATTTAGGTCGCTTTCATCCAGTGCAACTTTGAGCAGCTCTGAGACAGCTGTGCGCGGGCAGAAAAGTGGGGGTTGTGGCTCTTACTTCTCGCAGTCCAGGGATGGTTGCGTCATCTGAGCTTCCCACCCGCATCGTTTTTGAGGAGGCGGCGCCCTACTAGTTTCTGCAGTGGTGGCGCTCACTGAGTCTCTTCAGGGGTCCTCGAACTCTTTAAACAGGGGCCAGTTCACTGTCCCTCAGACTGTTGGAGGGCCGGACTATAGTTTAAAAAAAAACCCACAACTATGAGCAAATTCCTATGCACACTGCACATACCTTATTTTGAAGTGAAAAACAAAATGGGCAAAAACACCCGGGGGCCCTGATAAACGTCCGCGGCGGGTAGTTCGAGGACACCTGCTCCACACCCTCTCCAGGATGTGTGGTTTCCTTTCCTTGCTCACTTTGCATCAGTGCTGGGTGAGGGCACTGCTGGGCATGTCCATGTTGTTTGATGCTCACCTCCTGAATGGGTGCCTAAACTTCGTGAAGGAATATTTTTTCCCATTTCCTGATGGCTCATTCTTTGCTTTGCTTATTTTGTCTTGTCTCCTCCATTTTGTATCACGGAAAATGCGACGCGGGGCTTGAGATGTTGGGAGATGACTGCAAGGAATTCCCTTAAGCCTTCCGAGGTTCCAGAGCTCGCATTTTGCTAAGTTCGTTTTCTCTCTTTCTGCACACACACACACACACACACACACACACACACACACACACACGGGCACTCCCCCTCCCCCCCCTGACATTCTCCCGCATGTCCATTGTTAACCCTAGGAAAAGCAATAGTAATTATATGATGGCATCTAATATTCAGTTTGTATTTAGACTTCTCAAGTTCTTTTAAAAATCTTCTTTAAAAGTGTTTTCAAAAGTCCCGACCCAAGTAAGTTTCACAAATCGCATTTGATTTATTGTCTTTTTGGTTTTAGTTTCTTTTAATCTAGAACAACTCCTCAGCGTCCCCCTCCTGCTTAACATCGACTCTTTCGAAATTCAGGACAGATGCATTAAAAATACACCAAATTGTTGATTTGTCTCATGTTTCCACATGATGCTGTCTGTCTTACCCTTTCAACTCCGCTGTATGAATTATGCTGTAAATTGTCTGGAGCAGGGCCATCTATGAAAACACAACGTGACCCCATACGTGTAAGTAAAAGTAAAAAGAAACAGGTAACTTTCAGTTTATTTTTTTTACATTCATTTTAATAATGGATTTTTTTTCTATTCGGCGTTTTATTTGCTGCGATGCGTTACATTCCTAGAAAAAGAAGCCAGGATTGTCCTCTCCTGGGTGTTTTCGCCTGGTATCCTCGTCGTGGTCCACGATGCTGGCGGAGGTCCCCAGCACGGTGAACCCAAACTGGCTGGAAGGGAGCGGGTTGTTCTGCCACTTCTCTAGATCTCTGAGCTGCACAGTCAGATCTAGGGCTGATCCCTCCACGCTGGTTTAATCTGCCCGTGAGAGTCACTACGATTTCCCCAGCGCTGCGGTCATCCGTGATTTCAAATTCGCCAATGTGGCCATGCTTCATCGTCAGTTAGAAACCGGGCAATGACTTTGGAGCATGGCCTGATAAGAACTTGGCGCTTGCCTCTCTTCTGGGCATTACTGATGCACACCGTGACGCCGACACGGAAAGATGGCGGAAAGAGAAGAATGTACTTTATTTAACTCAGCATTTCCAGAAGATGATCATTTCAACATGCAATCAAGATAAACACACTGATGAGACAGGGTGCCTTTGTTATCTATTAGGTCTTTGAATCCTGGTGTGCAACATTTCATAAGGCCACTATGAATAAGGATTATTTATCTTTGCATTCTTAAACTTCATAAAAATACTCTTGTGCAACTTTCCCCCCTTCATATGACACTTGTCCTGGTCAGGATAAAAACTACTCTAATTCGTTTGGTTCTATTTCTCCCCACCCCTGTGCATAGTTCAAGGTCTGTTTGTTGACCTTCAGGAGTATTTTCCGGTCCAGTCTGATGGGTGCCACGTCCTGGCCCCAAAGTCTATTTTTGGTATTCCCTGGGGACTTCCTTGCTCTGCTACCCTTGCTGCTCTGTTGCACACCCTTAGTGTTTTGCCTCAGTGAGGTTGGGTCAGATTGGGCGCAATTCCCACACTGTGTCTCCAGTGTTGCCCCTGTAGGGCTATGGGTCAGTGAGGGATGTCATGTCTCATAGTGGGGATGACCCTATGGTGTTCTCTGTGGATTGGCTGCTCTGAGCGGGAATATCGTCCTCAAGTCTTGGTGGGCCAGGATGTGCTCCACTCTCTCTTCCACCCCCTTCATTTGCTCCTGTGTGCTCTGATCAGACATGTCCCTCTCCCTGAGCTGCAGCTTCGGTGCTGTCCTCTGAAGTGAATTCTTCCTTGGGGGGGGGGGGGTGGTGGTGGCTTCCCACGAAGTTGGGATTGGGGCCAGGCCTTCAGTTTGGTTCTACTTCTGCTTCTCTTTCATTCCTAAACCCAGTGCCATCTGCTGCTCCCACCTCGTGACTTACTGGAACTGTTCTTGTCAAGGTTGCCAAATGGCTCCCGTGTTACCAAATCCATCTGCCTGGCTCATCTTACTGTCCCTCTCCCTGGCATTTGAAACTCCTGACCATTCTTCCTTCCTGCCTCACTCATCACTGCTTTCCGGGAACTAAGGTCCCACGCTCTTTCTCTGTGTCTCCCTCGCCCCTCTCCTCCCTCAGCCTGGTCCTTGGGTATGGCATTCCTCAGCTTTGGTCCTGAGCCGTTACTTTTCTTTGATACACTATCACTTTGATTTTATCTTTATCCTGCCATTTTAGAATCTCTTGTGTAGCAAGCAATTTCAAACATAGTGGCTTCAAGCAAAACAGCTCATCCTATCGCGTGACACTGCTGGTTATCCGCGGCAGGTTTGCACAGTTGTGCTGTTCTCTCCTGCTGCCTCTCCTGGGTGGCTGCAGCCTGGCAGGTAATGTTCCCTCCTAGGGTTGGTGATCTCATGGGAACAGCAGGAACGCGGACAACTGGATCTCTCATTTGCTCCCGGTAGTCTCAAAGTCTCTTTCTCCAGGTCAGTGGTTCTCAACCTGTGGGTTGCGACCCTTTTGAGGATCAAACGACCCTTTCACAGGGGTCACCTAAGACCATCAGAAAATACGTCATTTAGGATCAAACGACCCTTTCACAGGGGTCACCTAAGACCATCAGAAAATACATCATTTCCAATGGTCTTAGGAGTCGAGACACTGCCTCCATCTGTCTCCAGGCAGGTCCGCCCACATGCAGATACGTACACCTACGAGTACACGGTGTGAAGACTGTTACCCATGTGACACCATGCTTCAAGATACAATTTCATTTATATGTCATTGGAAATAAATATTTCACAATCTATAATGACATATTGTTTTTGTGATGAATCACTATGCTTTCATGAGGTTCCATTTGTAACCATGAAAATACATCCTGCCTATCAGATATTTACATGACGATTCATCACAGTAGCAAAATAACAGTGAGCAAGTAGCAATGAAAATCATGTTATGGGTGGGGGTCACCACCGCACGAGGAGCTGTGTGAAAGGGTCACAGCGTTCGGAAGGTTGAGAACCTCTGCTCTTGGTGGTCTCTGAGGCGGAGTAGCTGATTTCTGACCTGGGAGTCCTCTTGTGCTCCCAGCTGTCCTGCAGGGCCCCCTCACAGCAGCCCTCCTGGACAAAGAATTGCCCCACAGCCAGCGTTGCTAAGGCTGTGGTCTTTAAGGGCGTCTTCCTTCTGCAGAGCGGCTGGGGGTCTCAAACTGCTGATCTCTTGATTAGCACCCTACTGCCACCAAGCCACTGTCTGCTCACACCGACCCTGAAGGACAGCACTGACAGGCCCGGGTAGAAGCGCCTCGTTGGGTTTCTGAGGGTTTAACTCTTCATGGGAAGACAGGCTCCTCTCTCTCCAGAGGTGGCTACGTCTGAGCGGTGGACGGCAGCTCAATGAGTCAATAACACCCTGCGCTACCAGGGTGGTGGAAGATTTCAAGTTTGCTTAAGGCTTACACCTGGACCTAGTTCAACTTTACTTCTGCTCCTTCCATTAGTTAAAGGGAGTCACAGGCTAGCCCAGGTTCATGGAGATCTGGAGCCGTGGCTGCTTGGGGGCCATCCTCGGAGACTAGCTACCTCCGATCTTTCAGACTGTTCTTTTACGTTCTAGACGGAAACATTCCATGAAATACTGGAGCTTAACTTTTGGCTGTTCCACGGAGCTCCTCAGGCTTCTCCACCACCTCTGCTCATCTTCCTCTTGACGCTGTCCAGCTCAGTGCTAGCTTCCCATCCACACCGCACTTCCAGAGGGACACTTAGGAACCATCTTTGACTGCTCTCTCTTTTCAGGGCCCACATTTCAACCCTTAATGATCTCTAGAATTACTTCTCTCCGTCCTCACTGCTGACCAAATAATGACCATGGTGAAATTTAATGAACATCTCTACGTGTGTAAACACTTTCAATGCACTCCATTTAATCTGTCCCTTAAACGATATTAATTTCCCCTTAAATCTTATTTTGCTGTTGTTGTTAGGACTATACAGTGCAAAAACACACCGATGGCTACTTGGGGTGGATTTCTTTTGTTTTCTTCCTGACTTTATTTCTTTTTTATTTTTTAAAGTGCTTTATTATGGGGCTCATGCAACTCTTTTCACAATCCATACATACATCAATTGTACATTCATTGCCCTCATCATTTTCAAAGCATTTGCTCTCCACTTAAGCCCTTGGCATCAGGTCCTCTTTTTTGCCTCCTCCCTCCCCTCTCCCTCATGAGCCCTTGATAATTTATAAATTATTATTTTGTCATGTCTTACACTGTCCCATGTCTCCCTTCACCCACTTTTCTGTTGTCCGTCCCTCCAGGGAGGAGGTCACATGTAGATCCTTGTAATCGGTTCCCCCTAACCAATACCCTCTCCCTCTACCCTCCCAGTATTGCCATTCACACCCCTGGTCCGAAGGTATCACCTGCCCTGGATTCCCTGTGCCTCCAGCTCCCGTGTGCACCAGCATACATCCTCTGCTCTATCCATACTTGCAAGGTAGAATTCGGATCATGGTAGTGTGTGTGGGGGGCGGGGGGGAGGAAGCATTTAGGAACTGGAGGAAAGCTGTATTCTTCATCCGTGCTGCATCACACCCTGACGGACTCATCTCCTCCCCTGGGGGTGGGTTTCTACTATTTGGTGGGTTCTTTTGAGTGGTGCAACCATTCTAGTCCCCCGTTCCTTCCCCCCTAATTAGCATAAGCTCATGGCCTGCTAACCTTCTTATTTAATCTTCTGAGTTACTGTTATTGATTTCATAGAAACTCAAAACCAAACTCACCGGCGCCAAGTGCATTCTGCCTCACAGTAACCCTACAGGACAGAGTAGAGCTGTCCCTGGGTTTCCAAGGCTGTGAATCCTCATGGGAGCAGAGAGCATCACCTTTCTTTTGCGGAGCTGCTGGTGGGTTTGAACTGCTGTCCTTGTGGTTCAGAGCCCAACACCTATCCCACGATGCCACTAGGGGTCCTCTGATCCCACACAGATAGTTCTAAAAAGAGCACAATGTTCAAGGCAGACATTCTTGAGCAGTTAAGCTAGACTGTTCCGTTTTAAGAAGACATCAGGGGATGTTTTGGGCTTTAGGTTTAAAGATTATTTCAGGGCAATCATTTCAAGGGGTCCCAGACTTCACCGTCTGTGGCTCTGGAGAGTCTAATGTCCACGAGGATTTGAAGTTCTCTCCTAAATGCCTCCCCTCTTGATCAGGTTCTGGTCTCTGGCAGAGCAGGCAGTTGTTGGTGGAGTCAAAAAGAAGCGCCTTGCATGTCCACCTCCTTTTCCTGAGTCTCCTCCCTCTGTTGCTCCGAATGAACAGAGAGCAAGTGTTGTGCTTTGGATGGTTGCTGCTTGCCAGTTTTTAAGACACCAGGAAGCAAAACCAAAGCATTAAATGCATCACTAGGCCAGTTAACTGGGAGGGCCCATGAACCCGTGACCCTAAACCTCTAAAATTTAAAGAATAAAATCTCATTATATATATATAATCTCCCAGGCTCATCGAATACTCTTTTATTTTGTGTCATGGTTGTAAATATACGTCATGCAACTTTTACCAATTCAACTTTTTACAGGTGTACAGCTTATTGGCAGCAATTATAATAATTGGCTGGGTAACCCAGCCCTTAATCGATGTGATTTTTCCATCATCGTTTATCTTTTCTCTCGCCCTCCCACACCTAATAACTAGTAATGAAATTCTTCTCAAATCTGCCTCTCCTTGTTCCTTACATAAGCCAGGTCATAGACTGTGTGTCCTTCTGTGATGGACTGATTTCTCTCAGCCTAATGTCTTCCAAGTCCATCCATAACTGCAGCATGTACTAAGACTTTATTTCCCCTGCTGGCTCAGTCGTTCCACTGGTACTTAAGATTTTAGAAATATCTGATCTAGGATTTTGTTGTTGGTGGTGATTTTAGGGGGAGGGTTTTCCAGGGACTTAGCTTGCCGTAACTCATAAACACACAAAAAATATTTTTGCATGTATTTCCCGTATAACCCGTCTTTTGCAGGAATGCGAGCCCTTTGTAAGTTGTTTTGTATTGTTCAAAACTGTACCAGGAGTTGTCATTGTTTTAGAAGATCACATCACTAACGGCATCTTTGGTTGTGGGCAGGGAGTGCTTCAGAGGAGGGAATGTTTGAGCAAGGCCTGAAAAACATAAGGCTGAGGCAGGAACTAGCCTAGAACTAAGACCCTGAGGTAGGAACTGCTGGACGGATTGCAGCAATAGGAAACAGGTCCCCATAGTTTGTAGCCAGTGAGGAGGGGCCGGTAGGAGAGTGGGGTGAATAGCTGGGAGGCTGTGTTAAGGAGTTCAGATCTACCTGTATCTCTCTGGACGAATCACAACCACCTTCAGGCATGCAAAAACTACATACCTGAAAGTATTTGCCTCCACTGATACCTATGCCTATGATGAGTTTCCTGTCTTCTCTCACCAGTCATTACATTCTACTCATCTTTAAAGGCCAAGTTCAAAACTGTTTATGAAATCTTAGCCCATTCTTTAGCAAGAACTAGTCACTCCCTTGTCTGACATCCCATAGCACGCATGTCCCTATGGCACGAGCTGATCTGTATATTAGCTAGATATTTACATGCCAGTCCACCTACAACATGACACCGTGACTTAGTCACCCCAGTAGCCACCTCTTGGTGTGTCAGTCAGTGCCTGGCCCACCTCAGGTACTCAATGAATGCAATAATGTTGTGACATTCACTTGACTAGTAGGTGGTGCCTAGTGCTGCTTATGACAGAACAGATGGAAACCAAAAACAATAACCATTTATTAGGTTCATCATGTGCTTCCATGTTCATTATCTGATTTGGGCCCTCCAACAATCCTCTGCGGCAGGTGGGACAGGCATTTGTAGCTTCATTTTCCAGATAAAGTAGTTGAGGCCCAAGGCCATACCACTAGCAAGTAAAAGCCCAACCAAATTTATTGCCATGGAGTGGGTCCTGAATCAAAGCAAACCTATTAGGACAGGGCACAAGTTCCCCTTAGGCTCCCCAGCCTTCCTTTAAGTCTGACACCAGGACTCCCTAGTTACCAAGTTCACTGCCACTGAGTCCATTCTGACTTACAGTGACTGTAAGTCAGGGTAGCACAGGCTCTGTGAAGCTTCCCTGAGATTGTAAATCTTTACTTGAGTAGAAAGCCTCATCCTTATCCAGCCGAGCTGCTGGTGGTTTTGAACTGCTGACCTAGCAAGCGGGTTAGATTGTTGTGAGGTGCTATCAAGTCCGTTCCAACTCATAGTGACCTTATATACAACAAAACAGAAATGAAACACTGCCGGGTCCTACCCAAGTGTTACTCTCTTCATGAAGTTTTCAGCAGCAAGTCGTTGTTGTGGGTTGTCTCCTCAATCGCAATCCTGTCCTTTTACATTGGATTCAGTGCAAGAAAAGATGACGCAGGAGAGACCCGACGTAGCGCATTTCGAGGCTATAAAGCAAAGATGTTGGTTTCACTTGGAAAACGCTTTTGCCAGTGGACTAGGCAAAGGTCCTGAGTCAGCTGGGACAGAGCTAATAGCAGCCCCGCCAGGGAGAACACAGAATTTATGTCCCTCCTCCAAGCAACATCAGCAGCACCACCCCCCTCAAAGCACAACGCTAGGGAACCCCTGGCCCAAGAGAGAGGCGAGCTTTGGGGTCAGGTTTAGATGACGTTGACCTGTTAGTCTGCCTCTCTGTTGTCCTGGCAACTGGGTAAAAGTAGGCATCAATGGTCTGTTGAAATTTCCCAGATGATTCCAATTGCAGTCGAACCCGCAAACCCTTCCTTCCCCTGGCCAGCGGAATTCCCGTGAGCCCCGCAGGACGGCGACTCGGCGGGGGCGTGGCCGGCCGGCGGGGGCGGGGCTCCGGGCGCGCATGCGTAGAGCGTCTCCGCGCGCCGCCCCTCCCTCCCCCCGCCTCCATTTTGTTTGCGGACGCAGGGGACGGTGGGAGCACATCCATTTCCGGGTTGGCAAAAGGGGCGGCGGCAGTGGCGGCTGGAAGCGGAGCTTGCCGGGGCGCGAGCGGCGCGGGACGAGGCCCGAGAGGAGCTGGCAGGGGACCCGCTCTCAGGGCAGCGGCGGCCAGGTTGGGGAGGGGCTGGCGCGGCCGGGTCCGTTTCGGGGTGACCTGCGGACCCGAGAGGGAGGCAGCGCGGGGAGTGGGGGCGGGGCTTGGAGCGGGGCCGTGGAGGAGGGGCCGGGGCGCGGAGCAGGGGGCCTGGGGGCGGGGCCAGGGCGCGGGCCTGGGGCTGGCGCGGCGGAGCCCGAGGCGAGTGGGCGTGGAGTCTGTCTCCGGTCGCGGGGAGCGGCCGGCTTTGGTGTGGGACCCCAGGGGCTGGGGGAATGGAGGGGAGGGTTCCTGACGGACGGGAACCAAGGGGTCTCCAAGGGGTGGGTGAGGTGAGTACGACCGGGTGAGGGACCGAGGTGGCCGTGCGCAAAACGGGAGATGGAGCGGGAGGGAGGACCTGTGGGGACCAAGTAATTCGCAGGATGCTCTGGGTGAGGCGGCCAGGACGACTTTGGGGGGGCGGGGGGCAGAGTTGGGTGAAAAGCAGTGGTTGGGAGGATGACTCGGGAATTTGCTTACCGTGACCGTGGAGGGAGGGCGTCTAGTCGCGAAGGAGCCCCGAGTGGAGTGAGGCTGGCTTGAGCGCTGGAAGGAGACGCGCACGGGAGCCGCTGGCGTCGGGGAGAGGTGGCCAGGGGGCAGATGCACACCTGCAGGTGTTGGACGTGGGCAGTGTGTGGGGTTGAGTTGCAGATCGGGATGAAAGTCTTGAAGGGGAACCTTGGACAAAGCACCTGGAAGAAGCTGGCATGGGCAGGAGTGAATAATTTAAAAGGGATTTGAATGATCTTAGTGTTTTGGCCTCCAGGGCCCCCCCACCCCCACCCCCCGGTTTTATTTTTCCCTTACCTTGCTGTTTGGCGGAACAGTTTTGGTTTGTGAATGACGAATTGCTGAATGTTTTTGGAAACTTGTAACTCCTTTTACAAACCCAGAAGAGAACCTTGGGGGACTAAGAACGATTCCTATCCCCCCCCCCCCCACCCCCGATCGATTTATTGAGTAACTTTGAGGCAAATCATCACCATTCGTCTCTCGGCCTGCCGCCCTCCCTAAATCCCACTCCCTTTTTGAAAGAGAGGTCTGGTCCCTCTCTGCCTCTCAGAGATTGTGCCAATCAAATGAGACCTCTGAAGGGAGGGCAGAAGTGACTTTTGAACAAAATGTCTGGGAGAAATGCACCCGTTTCTCCCTCTGCGGTCTTGCACGATTATGTTGCAGGAAAGAGTTGGTTTTTTAAATTCTTCATTCTTAACATCCACATTTTGTCAATCAAAACTTCATATGATTGTCTTGTGTGGTATTGATTGCCATCAGAATGAAGAGAGCAAGGGTAGAGTTGGCGATAACTGGTGCTGGGATTATGGGAGAATGCAGTGTTTTTAGGGAGAAGAGAGTGTGTGTTTTCTAGTTCTCAAAGTGTTTTACTCCTGACAAACAGAATTTTTTCACAAATCTTTTGAGTGTTAATGAGAAACCATATCTCAGATAATTGAGTTTTTTGCTCTGATCTAATCACTGGAGCATAGCTGTCTGTCGGTTGTTGGGGGCCAATGTGATTGTAGACAGTTTGGGCTTATTAAAATGGTTACTCCTTTGAAATAATTTATTGTGGTAGAACTTCTCCTTGGGCACCATGCTCTAGACACTTTGCCCAGCGGTACAGTTGTTTAGCCCAGAAGACGTGTTCCTGGAAGTCTTGGAATTGCTGAAATCTGATGTGGATTTGCTTAAAAGGGGGCAGGTTCTAGTTTTGCCACATGCATGATTCAGAGTGGTGTTTAGTTGATACTGATTGGCAGTGTGATGTCAGCCGTACAAAGGTGCAATGCAGAGGAGGGTGGGCAGCATCCTGAAGTCCAGGGTTCTCAGGCTTTACCAGTGGCTCTAAGGAAGGAAGAGAGAGAGAGATCCTTGTTCCTAGTGGAGGCAACAGTCAGTTCTTACCACCTTGGGCTGTCTGATGATGAGAGTTCCTTGTGTACTCGGGTCGGTTTCCTACTGATAAAAAGCAATTCTGAAATTCATGGACTGCTGGTTCAGGCTGCAACGTCTAACCCTAGTCTTGTATATTAACGCAGGATGAGTCCTAGACTATGACATGCATACACTTATTTGAACTAAAAACCTGTTGAATATTATACTGTCATTTCAACGTATAGTATATCTTTTCAATTTGTTATAAAGAGGGCTTTGAGAAATGTTACGGAGGCTCAGAGAGCTCTGGGCAAGCATTTGGTATCGCCTGCTTCAACATAATGATGTTCAGTTTTTCTGTCCTGTCACTTTTTCCCCCCCGTGGAACCACTTCTACGTGGAAAACAGTGAATTACACATTCCCCCCTCCCCTTTTTTTTTTAAGTCTCTGGTGGACATCTTGTCTGTGTCACCGTTTGATACCAGCAAGTGAAAGGATTTTGACTGCTCCCAATGGAGAGGGTGACCGAAGCCGAGCTGGATTCCCTGGGCCAGAGAACCGAGTCTATCAAAGCAAAGAATAGCTGCAGAGACACACAGCTGGGACCTTGAAGCTGTGACTAACATTCTGGCAACGTGCATCCTTTTGCCAAATAGCTTCTTTTATTCTTGAGTGTGATTGTTAATCTCTTGCTCAAAGTAGGCTCTTGTTGCTACTGTTCTGCACAGGGCCCCTGAGCAGAAGTTGGCAGAAGTTCTGGCTGACTGTCTCTTGAGGGCTATGCCCCGGATTAGAGTAGATGGGGCATTCTGTGTGAAAATGAGGTTCATTGGCAGATCTGGGGACTGGCTCTGCAAGGCAATAGAGGCAGGGCTCTTTGCCGAGTGGTCCTGGAACCCTCTATGGATCTTCTAAATTCAAGTCTGTTTCTTATTCATTTGGTGATTTTGATGCAGAATCATTTTTTTGCCCAGTTTGAATGCCCTGGGTACTGAGGAAGACTTAGAATTTTCAACAGCCCCACCATTCCCAACCTCGTCCACGCTCACGCTTAAGCCTTTGAGCCCAAGGAGCCACCATTGGCTATGCTTGTGAGGACTCCCCTTTTTTTAGTGGGGGAGGTGTTAGCAGCTACTTTATTTGGAGCAAACACACAAGTCAGACGCTAGTACCACCAGTCTGCCCAGGGCTGGCCTGAGAGAAAGACAGGGATGTGGCTGAGATTCTTGTCTCCCCGGTTCCATGTGTTGAACTGGTCTTGCTTTCTAAGGGTTGGCTCCGAGTGCATGTCTAGAGAGAGCTTTGGCCTGCTAGCAGCCCTGGTGGCACAATGGTTTACACGTTGGCCTTGCTCACTGCTAGGTCAGCAGTTTGAAACCAAGAGGACTTCTTAATAGGTTCTATAACAACAACAGCAACAACTAAAACCTGCTGGCATCAAGTTGATTGTGACTCTAAGCCATCCTATAGGACAGAGTAGAACTACCTAGTAGGATTTCCAGGGCTATAATCTTTACAGAGGAGCACTGGTGGTATAGTCATTATGGGTTGGACTATGAGCCACAAAGGTGAGCAGTTTGAAACCACCCCTCTTCCTTGGGAGAGAGATGAGGCTTAGACAGCTGTAGATATCTCCTGCAGAGAACTGCAGACCTTTCAGTTACCAACCAAGCCCTAAACCACAGAGCAGAGGTCCTTATATGATCTGTAGAGGGGTACTTAAAAAAAAGGACTAGAACTTTATGGAGGTAAACAATGGTAGGAGGGAACAAAAGGTGATAGCTCGTTAATGCCTGTGCCAGCCTTAGGGGTGGTGGTGGTTCAGTGGTAGAATTCTGGCCTTCCACATGGGAGATCTGAGTTCATTTCCAGGCCACTGTACCTCACGGCCACCACTAGCCTGCCGACAGAACAGAAACTGGTGTGTTGCTGTGATGCTGAATGGGTTACAGCGAGCTCCCGCACTAAGACAGACTAGGAAGAAATTCTACTTCTGCAAATCTGTCCATGAAAACCCTGTGTGTGGAATCAGGATGACTTGATGGTAGGTAACAACATGTCAGTCATCAATCGCTTAAGATTTTGACAGTGTTCAGGTGAGCAAATAGAAAGCCAGGAATTGGCTCCCCACTTGGCCATTTAGGCATGGCAAAGTTGTACTTTAGAATGGTTGTTAACAGTGTGTTTCTCTTAGCTGAAGATAACTGTATCTGAGGTTGGTTATAAGGATGATTTCCTGCAGTATTTGTTAGTAGCTCTCTTAATAGTGGAGCTACTACCCCCCAGACAAAGCCTCTTTTGATGGCTCTGGATTCAGCTTTTTCTTGCCATCATTTGTCTCAATTGTTCTTCTGATAATGCAGGTTTGGTCTAGCAGGTTCAGATGTCAAAGGTCATGAATATAATTCCTGTTTTTAATCAGTATTTATGGTATTTCTCTAGTACAAATTCACTAACCTACTTTTTGTACATATACACCCGATGAATCCAATAATCTCTGATTGTGAAAACATTAAAACATTCTCCCTATTCATTTAGCTTGGGTCAATTAGTTTTAAAAAATGAAATTTTCTTGTGTGGTGCAGTTTTGTATGAACCAGATACCTGAGGTTTGTGGGTAATGAGCTTACTTCTCACCACTTTGGCCTTCCCAGTGCTCAGCTGACAGACTGGAGTTTGTTGTTCGAGATGCAGATTGTTTGGTGCGTGGAGTTGATTCTTTCTCATGGCACCCTCTGCACAACAGAATGGGACACTTTCTGGTCCCGTGCCCTCTTCACAGTCAGTGTGCTATGTTTGAACCATTGTTACAGCCACTATGTCGACCCATCTCCTTGATGATCTTCCTCGTTTTCACTGCCCCTCTACTGTGCCAAGCCTGTGTCCTTTTCCCGGGACTGAGCTCTCCTGGTACCATGTCCAAAGTACTTGAGATGAAGTCTTGGCCACCTCTCTTGTAAGAAGCATTCTGATGTACTTCTTCCAAGACAGATTTGTCTTCTGGAATTTGTCACCAACACCGTAATTCAAGTGCATCAGTTCTTCTGTAGCCTTTCTTATTTAGTGTCCGACTCTCACATGCATGTGACACAATTGAAAAGACCACGGCTTGGTTCGGGTGCAGCTGAGTCTTCAACAACTTTGTTCTTCATTTTAACGAGGTCTTGTGCAGTAGGTTTTCCCAGTGCACTGTCCTAGGATCTCTGGACTGTGGAAACGCCGTCTTTGACAACATCTGTCTTTTTCTTCATTTGCCATGATGTTAACCTGTTGGTCCAGTTGTGAGGATTTGGGGTGTTTTATTTGTTTGTTTGTTTTACAGTGAATTTAATCCATTCTGAGGGCTAGTCTTTGATCTTCATAACTGATGAAGATCTGAAGAGGAGCTATTTAAACTTTTCATCACTATCTTAGAAATAAAGTTAGGAATGCTTTTAGCAAATTTAATTTTTGAGTAGATAATAGATAAGGGTTAAAATTCAAAAGGTAAAAAATGGAATATAATGACTAGTCTACCCTTTACCCAGTTATCTTCCCAAGGGCAACTGGTAGTTTAAGATTCTTAAGATTCTTTCCATAGGCACCATGTACATATAAAGCAAGTACACTTACTTATTAAAATCAAGTAAGTGTAGCACACTGTTCATACCATCTTAATGTTATCCCTATTAATGTTAATGAGATTAGGCATTGTATTTACCTGCCCAATATCAATTTAATAAACGGCTTCCAGTCTTCTGCAAACTATGCTCCAGTGAATAACCATGTATATTTTACCCTTGGCATATGTTAGATTTATAAGATAAATTATTTTCTTTTTTTCTCCTTTTAAAAAAATCATTTTATTAGGGGCTCATACAACTCTTATCACAATCCATACATACATCAATTTTGTGAAGCACATTTGTACATTCATTGCCCTCATCATCTCAAAACATTTGCTCTCCACTTAAGTCCCTGGCATCAGTTCCTCATTTTTCCCCTCCCTCTTCGCTCCCCTCTCCCTCATGAACCCTTGATAATTTATAAATTATTATTTTGTCATATCTTGCACTGTCCGATGTCTCCCTTCACCCATTTCCAGGGAGGAGGTCACATGTAGATCCTTGTAATCGGTTCCCCCTTTCAACCCACCCTCAGGATAAATTCTTAAAATTGCCTAAGCACATGGCTTTTGACCCTGTTACTCGCTTAGTCACCTGGAATGTTTGAGCTCCTGTTATGTGTCAAGCATAGTGCTAGGTGCTGGAGATCCAGCAGTGAACAAAAACTGACTCAGGCCTTGCCTTCATGGAAATTCTACTCCAGTGGGAAAATCTATTAAGCAGGTAATTAATTATCATTGCTTATAAATGCTGTGGGGACAGCTAATGGGAAGCCTGACTCAGGTTAGTGGGATGGAGTGAATCAGGGAAGGTCCCTGAGGAAGTACGTCACTTTCAAGGCTGGAAGCTAGAGGGTGAGTGGCAGCAGAAAAGAATATTCTAGGTGGGAGGAATGGCCTGGGCGAAGGCACTGAGATGTGGGGCAATGAAAGAACCTGGGCACTTTGAGGACTGAAAGAAATCCCATTTGTGGTTGGAGCTCCTTGTTGTGTGCTGTGGGGACCATTTTGACCCATAGCAACCTGACATAATGGAGTAGAACTACCCCATAGGGTTTTCTTTTTTTAAATCACTGATTTACATATTTTGATTTGGACTTGTTTATATCAGTACAGCAAAACAAAATTTTAGGGATACTGGAAGTAATTAGTTTATTAGAAAAGAGACATGAAGGTTGTTTACCTGATGAAAGATTTCAGACCCTCATTGGAATGGGCAGCTTCACCTGAGGCCATTTCTTTTTTTTTTTTTTTTAATGTATAAGAGAGAGCTTTATATCAAAGATCAATTGTATATTGAGAAAATATCCCAGCCCAGTCCAGATCAAGTCCACACATCCAATATTAACCCATATGTCTGATACTAGTACATATATCCTTTAGACTCACACAGCACATACAATGAAGCCTAACGCAGGAAGGTGACTGGATGGTGGGTGAAAATTCTTGTGGATCCAGTGGTGGTGGAAGCATCTTCAGGGCTCTGGCTGCCACAGCATGATTTTATGTAGCTTGTCATAGGAAGGGTTAAGCAGAGAGTACCTGAGGCCATTTCAGTAGCGATAGCAGTGATTTATTTCAGTCCACAAACATCCCAAGAATGTTATCTTTAAATGAAAAGTAACCTTTGTTATCTAGAACTACTTTGGTGCTTCCATGTTCTGGAAGAAGAACTGCATCTCCAATTTTCCCACTCACTAACTGGTTGGAGGCAGCTGAGGAAGCTTGAGTCTGGCACCTTCAACCACTTGGCCAACCAGGCATCTTGAAGAGGAAGACCTCCGACGAGCTGGATGGACACAGTGGCTTCATCAGCGGGCTCAGACCTGGCAGGACAGTGCAGTGTTTGTTCGGAGTGGACCTTAACAGCATCCACACTGGTTGGAGCTCTCCATCCAGATCCAAGAGCTGTCACCATTGCTTGTGGCTCTTTTCCTTGAGATTTCCCCCTGGAAGAAAAGGACTCCATTGGTTACAGTTTTATGTGCACTCCTTTCAACTAAGACTCTGTCCAAGAGGGACAAAGGTTCTAAACACATGTCCTGCCGGGACTCTAGTTTCAAAAGCTCCTTCACTACTCTTGTTACAGCACCACAAGGGGAGATGTGCAGCCCCCATCGGGTTTTCTAGGCTGTAGTTTTATGGAAAAACATCAGGTCTTTTCTCTCACAGACCCATGGGTGGGTTTGAACTGCCGGCCTTTCAGTTAGCAGCCAAGCACTTTAGCGTCATCAAGGCTCCTTGGTTGGAGCTCAGAGAGTGAGCACTCATAAATGATAAATAGCATAGTGAATTTTGAACTCATTCTTGACAATGGTGATTTTTTCCCCCTGTCGGTTCTTCGTGTATTAGTTTACTAGTGTTGATGTTGGACTCATCAATATTGTAAGGGGGTTTAGGCACTGTGTAGTGGAACATGCTGGACAAAACCTATTTTTAATTTGTAGTGGTGTTAGGTGGCACTGTGCCGATTCTGACTCATTGCAACCTTATGTGACAGAGAAGAACTGCGCAGAGAGAGGTCTCTTCTCCCACAGTGGTTGGTGCATTCAGACCACTGACCCCAGCTCTAGATTAGTAGCAGTCCCGTGCTTACCTACCCATTGCACTACTAGGACTTCTGATTCTTGATTTAGTTCCTTAACGTTTTGTGGTTGGACCAGGTCTTAAACTTTTGGGCTCTGGGAAATTGTTTCAGAGAATAGTGATAATCGAATGATTCTTCGATTATAGGGATGATGAGACCTGCTGTTTAGGAAACAGAAAACACTTGCTTTTAGGAAGTACTGACAGGGGTAGATTGCAGATGTTATGGACTGGTGAATACAGCGTTCTCTCAGAAGGCATGCATCTTCACACAACACATACGTCTTGTTGAACATGCAAATGAATCATTAGCTTAAGGGGTATTATAACTCTGAATAAATGAGGTCATTTTTATCTTCAAGTATATTGACCTTTGTGGGGCAATCGCAAGCCCAGGTGACCCTGTTTAATTTCATACCTTTCTTGTGTAATTGGATCAGCTGGCCCTGTTTCCTTAACTTAAAAGTAGACTCTTGTCTTAGCCGCCCCTAACTTGTGATAAAGCAGCAAAAACGTGCAAATTTTCCTAGGCTCTCAGCAGGGAGCCATCTGTGTTTCTGAGGCTGCGTGGTATTGGAGTGAGACTGCTACAGTGAAAGGCACAGCTTTGTTAAATTGGATTGTCCGTGGTGAGTGGAGACTTCATATATTATGTTTGAAATGAGGCATGACGCTTCTCTCCTTGTAAAGACTGGCTCGGCTCTGTGGAGCTTCGGCTTCTGCTTTCTTCCTGGTCCTTTCATCACAGGGTCTGCCTTCTCCCGACAGCTCTCCATACAGCTTGTCCCTGCTCCCCCAAAGCAGTGTTCCTATGACACCTTTCCTCAGCCAAGATGATGCAATCACCATGCATTTATATAGAAAAATTCTTTTGAGTGTTCTCCTCCCATAACCGACCAAACCATATCAAACAACACATAAAGCCTGAAATAACACTAACTAACATACAGTGCTCACAGATGCACTTCAGAGCTGTAGAGACTTGATGCTCAGATGCTGCCGTAGTTCCTGGGGGAGGGGCTTGGTGACACCACTCTGGCGCCCAGGTACACACTGCCTCTCTAAGGGCATGCTGCAAAACCAACTTGGAACACTAGTTAAACGTTTTGCCCTTTTTTTGAAAAGTGAAAAACCTTCGGATTTCTTTTGGTTTATGAATACAGGTAATAATGTAGATCTTTTGTAAAAGTCAAATGGCATAAAGTGAACGATTGAAAAGCAGGAGATAGCTGTATATACTTTTGTACTTTTGTGTTTTGGGTGGCACATTTGGAAGACAGCTACCTGGTCACCTGACGGGAAGAGATCCATATTTATACCCAGTATAAAGAAAAGTGATTCAACCGACTGTAAAAATTATCATAATAACACATGTAAGTAAAATTTGAAGAAAATTAAAAAACAGTTGCCATGGTAGATGGACAGGGAACTGCCAGAAATTCAAGCCAGCTATAGAAGAGGTTGTGAAATGAGGGATCTAACTGCTGATATCAGATGGATTTTAGCTACAAACAGAATACCAGAAAGACATTTGTCTGTATTATATTGACTTGCAACGTCATTCAACCATATGGATCAAAACAAATGATCAATAACAGTGTGAAGAATGGAAGTTCAGGACATTGGCTCGTGCTCATGTGGAACCTTCGTATAGACCCAAAGCCAGTGGCTGACCAGGGAGAGAGGACAGCTTAGTTTAAAACCAGGAGACGTGTGCTGCAGGGCTGCATCTTGTACTTTTTCCATCTGTATGCTAAGCAGATGATCCCAAAGCTAGACTTTGGAAAGAAGAATGCGATATCAGAATTGTAGGAAGGCTCATTAGCAGCCTTCAATAGCAGATGACACAACCCTGTTTGCAGGAAAGGAAGAGACATGAAGCACTTACTGATGAAGTCACAGATTCTAGCCATCAGTACAGATTACACCTCAACATAAAGAAAACAAAATTTCTCACAGCCGGACCGACATAATAAGTGGAGAAAATAATGATGTTGTCAAGGATTTCATTTTACCTGGATCCACAATTGGTGCTCACAATAGCAGTAGTCAGGAAATCAAGTGACACTGCACTGGTCAAAGCTCCAAAAGGTCTCTTTAAAGTGTCAGAAAGCAAGATGTCACCCCGAGATTAAAGTGCTCCTGACCACTTGAGTTGCTTGTGCATGTGAAAACTGGACGGTGAGTATGGGAGACTGAAGAGCCAATGCCTTTGACTTAGGGTGGTGGGGGAGTGTTAAACACCGTGGACTGCCAGACATGAGCTGTATGAGGACAGCAAATGAGGCTGGTGAGACTCTACCTCAGATACTTTGGACGTTCCATCGGAAGGCTCGTCCCCCGAGAAGGACCTCAGGCGTGGAACAGAGAGGGGCTGGGAAAGAAAACCCTCGGCAAGGTGACTTGCCCAGTGGCTGCATCACTGGTTTCAAACAGCAGTGGGTGTGATGACGGCACAGGATTGGGATTGGACAGCGTTTTGTTCTGTTGTACATAAGGTTGCTGTGAGTCAGAATAGACTAGACAGCACATTTCAGCAATAGTTCTGTGGTGTTGGTGGGTGAGCAAGGTCGGGAGTTCAAACCCACCAGCCTCTCTGAGGGAGAAAGATGAGGCTTTCTACTTACATCAAAGATTTATAGCTTTAGAATTCGTGTGTGTGTGTGTGTGTGTGTGTGTGTGTAATCGCTGTGATTCAGCGTCTACTAGAATGCAGATGAGCTTTTGGTTTTGTCAACACCAGTGAGAACAGATTTTATAAGTAATGACTACTAGGTTTTCTCTTTTTTTTAGCAGTTTTATTAGCACTTTATCCACTTGTCATATAAGTCAATAATATCAAGAAGAGTTACACAATTGTCATATTCAACTATAGAACATTTTCTTCTTTCTTATAGTCATTGTTATTCATGTTTTTTTACTAATTGTGGCAAAAGTATACCCAACAGAGCATTTTCCCAATTCCACAACTCCTGCTTGTATAATTCATTGCTATTGATTTTACTCTTTGTATTATACAGCTACTATTGATATCCTTTTCCAAATTATTCAACCACCATCGACATAAACTCAGGACCCCCTACCCAACCAATAACACTTTTCTGTTCACCTGTGGTAACCATTGGTCAAATTTAGTTTCTTTTTTCCCCATAGTGTTTTAATCATTTTATTTAATCATTTTATCACTATCCATCCATCCATCCATTGTGTCAAGCACATTTTTTGCCATTATCGTTCTCAAAACATTTTCTTTGTACTTGAGCCTACGGAGTCCAGCTCCGGGAGGGTTGAACTGGATACCAGAAGGTGAGGTGTGGAGTCGGCAAACCACAGACAAGACAGACCCGAGAGATGTTCTGGTGGAAGCATTCTCTGCTGAGTTCTTCCAAACAACTTTATTTATGCCATAAAAAGTTTTGCAGACCAGTACATAAAAACAATGCCTGATGATTAACTCCAAAGCCACCCTTATTGTTTCCACTAAAACCTGATAAAAAGACCATTGTAAGGTCTGTACTTTTTCTGTCACTTTCTGTCCTCTCCCTGGTTCTTTCCCCCTGTACTGCTGGTCTTTTTTTTTTATACTGCTGGTCTTATAGGTCACATATTATTCTTGATTGAAGTGTTCAGAAAATTTTGTTAGACTCATATCCTACTCACTGCCCTATTTTTTGCTCACAATGTTTCTTTCCTGGTTGACTAACTTAACATAATGAAACCACCTCATGTGCTACTTCAAAGCCTAATATCTACAAGCAGAGTTAAATGCTTCTCAGAGTTAAATATTTTCCTTTACAAACTCTCCCATGATAACTGTTCCATTGTCTACCTATGTCTCTTTTATTTTTTATACTCCTGAGGCACCATGGGGAGCCAAACCGTCTGATTCTTTGCCAAAGACTTAATGTTTCCCCTTTTACGTGTTTTCTATTAATGTTAACTGTTCTCTCTCCTTCTATGTAAGCCCTTGTCCAAGGTAAAAGGGGCGTCAGTTGGGGGAGGCGGTCTATAAGGTCCTTTATATTGGGGAGGGCAAAAGAGTCTCCCACTACCTAATCTGAATGGAATCCAGGGTTTTTCGGTGGGTTTCATGTTCTCTTCTGACCTCAACTTTTGGGTCTCTTCCTCACTCAATTCCCACGTACCCTCCTCAGAATTCCCAAAGATGCCTCGCTGTCTAAGCCTCTCCAATGCCTCAGGTTAAGGAAAGCCCCATCGTATAGAAGCAAGTTTTAGATCTGGCTTTATTTGTACTTCTCAAGACAGGCCTAGCATCCGCTCCAGGTGCGGTAAACATGACAGTGCACAAAATTCTTCTGCCAGGCTGCAGCTTTGCTAGACAGCATGGTTGGGATGACTCCCAACATTGGGCTCTTGGTATCAGCTCCTCATTTTTTCCCCTCCCTCCCCCACGAACCCTTGATCATTTATAAATTATTGTTATTTTGTCATGTCTTACACTATCCAATGTCTCCCTTTACCCACTTTTCTGCTGTCCACCCCCCTGGGAGGGGGTTATATATAGATCATTGTGATTGGTTCCCCTTTCTCCTCCACCTTCCCCTTCCCCTCCTGGTATCTCTATTTTCATTATTGGTCCTGAGGGGTTTATCTGTCCTGATTTGTCAGGGGAAGCCAGCCCCTAACACATCATTACGGGTCCCGTAGGCGCAATTGTACAGCGATAATAAGTAAAGATTATAGTAAAGTTATAGAGAGCATGAGAGAAAGAAGTATTGAAATAAATGGAGTCAGACACAATTCATGGTAGCATGCTCACCTCTTGGTGATCCACGTGGAGGGAGAGAGAGAATCTTTAATGCCAACCCAGGCTTTTATATTCTCTGGGGACATGCAAGCCCCCTAATTACAGGTGAAGATGTATGTCACAGGAAGGGGTTGTGCTATAGGTAATATAGTAATGGGAGGGGGTGATCTAGGGGGAATCCACGCAATAGGAAGAGGGATTGGGGGTATACATGTGGCAAGCAAGCTGGGCGGATCCTATATACAGGATGGCAGCCTAACTTTGGATGTCACAGAGCCAGTTTGGCCTGTTCCCTGGCTCAGGCCATTAATCCATTGTCTCCAGCAGCAGAGAGCAGGCCCACCCCTGTGGTGGGGTGAGGCAGCAATCTGGCAGTGACTGCCTTCAGGGAGGATGTCTGTAAGCATCTGACCTCCCTCCACACTGATTCCCTGTGTTTCCAGCTCTGATCTGTACCAATGTACATCCTCTGGTCTAGCCGGATTTGTAAGATAGTATTAGAATCATGATAGAGGGGAAGGAAGCATTTAGGAACTAGAGGAAAGTTGTATGTTTCATTGTTGCTACACTACACTCTGACTGGCTCGTCTCCTCCCCTCAACCCTTCTGTAAGGGGATGTCTAGTTGCCTACAGATGGGCTTTGGGTGTACACTCTGTGCACTCCCCCTCATTCACAATGATATGATTTTTGTTCTCTGATGCCTGATCCTGATTCTTTCGACACCTAGTGATCACACTGGCTGGTGTGCTTCTTCTATGTGGACTCTGCTGCTTCTCAGCTAGATGGCTGCTTGTTTATCTTCAAGCCTTTAAGACCCCAGACACTGTTTCTTTTGATAGCCAGACACCATCAGCGACCTTCACAACATTTGCTTACGCACCCACTTTGTTTTCAGTGATCATTTCAGGAAGGTGAGCATCTTGGAATGCCATTTTAATAGAACAAAGTATACTTGCATTTGAGGGAGTACTTTAGTATAGGACCAATGTCCATCTGCTACTTTAATCCTAAACCTATAAATATATGCACATAGATCTATTTGCCCACTGACATATATAAATATATTTACATATGTACATGTCTGTATTTAGACCTCTATACATGCCCTTTGCCTCCTAGTTCTTTCCTCTATTTCCTTTTACTTTCCTCTTGTCCCACTATCATGCTCAGCCTTCACTTGGGTCTCAGTAATTCCTATCAGTTACATTGCCCTTGATCAAGCCCTACCAGGCCTCCTACACCATTTTGGATCACTTGTTGTTTCCTTATCCCTGGGGTTGTTAACACCCATTTCCTTTTCCCTACCTTCCCCTCTCCTATTCCCCCCCCCAACTGTCAGTCCCTTTTTTTCCCCCTCCAGATTGTTAATTCCCCCCCATAGTTTTCTTGATATAGTATCACATACATAATTCCATGGTTAAAATGCTTTTAAAATGAGTTGTATAATCACAGTTCTAGTGCTCCCTACCACCTCCTGCATTCATTGTTTGTTCCCCAAATCCCCTCACCCTTCCTTACCTCCCATCCCCCAACTCCTCCATCCCCTACACACCCTTGCATCAGTCATTATCTCTGTACATCTACTACTGTGCTTCCCAAACTGGAAGACCCAACAGAAGGACAAAAAACTAACGATAAAATTATAGTAACATAAAGATAAAAATACAATAGTGAGTAAGAAAAAAAAGACCACTATCAATATTTTAAAAGCCAGGGAAGGAATTTTTGTCATGGAACAAGCAAGAAATACTTGCACCTAGACCAACTTTGGGTTGGGTCAAGAGGGAGGTCAATTGACCATGTATCCCAATTACAGTGATCGCTATCTGAAAGTACACCTGTTGGAGACCCTTGCCTGTGGCTAGAGGGGGTTTGCCAGAGACTTAATCTGATTAGCTACTCTGCAGACAGGTTTTGGGCTCCAGCTGCCCTAACTGTCCTACAAATCGGGTGTTCACAATTTAATCGTTTTATTAGGAGCTCATACAACTCTTATCACAATCCATACATACATCAATTGTGTAAAGCACATTTGTACATTCACTGCCAAGTTGTTTTTATATTTCAATAGTCCTATTAAAAATAGACCCAAAGGTAGGTGATTGATGTAGAATTCATCTTCTATTTCTGTTCTTTTCATTAAATTTTGGTCCATTTCTTATCATGACTTGGAAGTTCCTCTCACAGGAACTTCCTAGAGGAAGCTATGGGGTGGTGAACACTGGTTACACCCAGGCTGTAGCAGAAATTCAGGTCACGTCAGTCAGCCAGTTTCCATTTGAAATGGATCTGAGATACAGGTTCTACAATCAAGCTGTGTGGTAAGAATCAGCATGAACTCAGGGTTCAAATACAGAGATTGCGCTACCCTTCGCTTTTCTACCTCTCCGTTTTGTCATTAGTTAACCCCAGGGCGCATTCTCTGTAACCCTAGCCCACCTGTAGGAGGTCAGAGCTAACCAGTTAAAAAGACACCATCCTTCACACAGCCAAATAAGTAGACACCATCTGCTAATTTGGAGCTGGTTTCCCACTTTCCCTTCAGGATGCCAGCTGCAACATAAGGAGTTCAAATAACTCCCTTGATGACTTACTGGCTCTGCTGTGTCTTTGGGTTTGATAACTTGCTGGATCAATGTAGCGAACTCACTGAATGTAACAGGTTACAATTACAAATTTATTATAACCAAAAGGATACAAGTGAAGAGACACCTAAGGCAAGTCTCCCAATTCAAAGCTACTACAGCTAACCCATGGGCTACCTTCCCGAGAGTCCAAGTTGTGGTTAATCAGGAAGCACTCTGAGTTTTAGAATTCAGTTCATTGCCCAATTAGGCGGGAGAGGATAAATCATGCCTCCTGAGACTGGTTGATACTGACCTCCCAGGTGAGGCTTTTCTGGTCTGGCCAGATCCTGCTTGCCACCACGTAGTCTTAGATATGGCCTGGAAGACCCAGCCAAGGCACTCCAGGCGCTCTCCTGTGGCTATTTGTCTGGAGCCAAGGGCATAAGTCACTCACCAATCCAAATTCAAATAGACTTATAATAGTTGTATGTGGGGTTTCTTTATGGGAACAGACAAGCCTCATCTTTCTCCTGAGGATGGCTGGTGGGTTTGAACTGCTGAGCCTCATGCTTAGCAGCCCAAAGCCTAACTAAGCTACACACTTAGGGTAAAACTAAGTCTTTTACTCCACACAAGCATAATGGTCTATTAATTTTTTATAGTGTTAAAATTTTTATTCTTCTTAACTGTCTTGTTAACATACCCAGTGTTAACTGTATTTTTGAAAATCTGATCAGTCCAAAGCTTGATTTTGCATATACAGTGTTAAGATTTTTTAAACATTTAATCAAATGTTTGTTTTCATCAAAGTAGTAAGCAAATATAGTTTAAGAAGTCAAATAGTCCTACAAGACTTAAAATAAAAGGAACACAGCTGCTCCGTTTCGCTCTCCTCAGCAGAGCACTTTCAGTAGTCTAGTTTTTTCCTGATGTAGGTGATCTCAGATTCCTAAGCAGTTCGCGGGTACTGCTGTTTCTTGAGTTTTGTCATTTCTTAGATACCATCTGTTGACTGTCCACTTTGAAAGATGACACTTGTTTTTGTTTGCTGTTAATTACTCTCTTAACTCTGCTTTCCTCCCAATTTTAGATAGGTTATAATTTTAATCCATCTAACATAATACATATTTCAATATTATTTATCAGGGTTCAATCACGAAAACAGACTAGAAAGGGAGGGGGGAAATGAGCTGATGCCAGGGGCTCAAGTAGAAAGAAAATGTTTTGAAAAAGATGATGACAACGTATGTACCGATGTCTTTAACACAATGTGTGTATATATGTGTGTGTGTGTGTGTGTGTATTGTGATGAGAGCTGTAAGAGCCCTCAATAAAGTAAAAAAAAAAGAAAACATTATTCAGGGGCTTTTGAACAGGAAGACATTCAATACAGGGGTTTAGATGCTTATAAAATTGTTGGAAGGCGTAAGTAAGGGAGAGCCACCTTACAGAGATGGCAAGAAACTGCCATCAATGACCTTGGCTGGCGTAGACACTAAAGCAGGTGCTTTTTAGGAAAACTGTTGCAAATCACGCCCTGCTATTGGAGAAGCAGAATAGCACATGCCTTTCTTCATCTTCACACGATTCCCAACCTTTTTTTTTTTTTTTTAAAGATTCCCAATCTTGAATGAATGACTTGTGTTTGTGGAATCAAAACTACAGCCCTCTAGCGAGGGATTCTGGGAAATGTAGTTTCCAGACCTTCAGCCCCTCCAATATAGAAGGGAGTAGAAGTGAATGTTTGTTTACTGAAAGAAGACAACAAACTCAGTAGCCAATTCAGTGAGTTTTCTTTTACAATTTTTATTTTCTCTAAATATGGCTACCATCTTTTTCTTTTCCTTAAATGACCAATCACTAATTTGTCTCCAAACTGGCAGAAGTATAAATCTTTTCACAGTACAGTCGCACAGATAAACGGGCACCTTTTCTCATGGGCTTTGTGGGAAAAGGACCATAGGATAAGTAGGGGTGCCTTGTTTTGAGGTCTTTCTTGCATGTCTGAAGTAACTACCTTCTACCCTCCCACATGTTGATAGTTTGGTGAGGTAGAAATTCTATGTTGGAAATAGTATTTCTGCTTTGTGGTCCTTTAACTTTTAGTTGTACTGTGTTGTTTGATGGTGTTCTGACTGGATTCTTTGCATGGGAGCTGATTTTTCTCTATACGTTTCTAAGATTTTGTCTTTATCCGCAGTATTTGAATTTTGACTGACTCAGACTTCGATGACAGATGTACTGATTAATCTGCCCTGAATGTACGCTGCATCTTTTTTGGACATGTGATGGGAAGTGTGTTTCTGCCATTGACTGCCTTTGCCTTCCTTCCATTCTCTTCACCGCCTGTCTAAAGCTTCTGGACGTGAGAGGTGTGCAGCTGCTCCTTGGTTGCTGTGAATCGCTCAGAGCTCAGGAACCAAACAGCAACCTTAGTAGAGGTACCCGAGTAGTCAGTTCTTGGAAACTTGTCCTGTTACTAGCCAAACTCCAGGCTGGCTTTGACGTGGGCTGGATCACCTCCAAGAGGAACAGCTCTTTAGAGAGAACGCTCTTACATGTCTGCAAGTGCCATTGAATCAGTTTGGGGGAATGAGGTTACAGAAATAGTGCTAAATCAGAGTTTTTGTTTCATCAATTATTGAGACAATCAAAGGGTTTTCTCTTTGCTTTTTAAGGGTGGGATGAGGGATGGGGATGTGAGGTGAGATCATTCCCTAAGCTCTGTTTTGGATGATTTTCAGACATTTAATTTACAGTTGCTCTTACATTAGTTATCTCTAGTCATCATTTTAATGAAGCCATTCTTTCGGGCTGTGGTTATTTAATTGAACACAAGGGTAGTCATCTCATTGATTTGTTATAATTTAAGATGACAGAACTTGGCTTTGGGTTGCCCTGCATTTGGGAATAGCCTGTGATACCACTTAAATGCTATACGAATAAATGCACTTTTGAGTTTACATTTCTGGGTTTTAAAGGATAATCTGAAATATTAAAAAAAAAATTCTCGGAGCATTTGCTCTCAACTTAAAAAAAAAAACAAATATAAAAAAAGGATAATCTGAAACAAGAGAAAAATGCTACATAGAGGGAAAAACTGCATTATTGGGATAGATCCTGATATTGTCCCCAACAGTTTTATTGGCATATAATTCACTTAATATAAAATTAAACATTTCAATCAAATCAAGAAGTATTGTACAGTCATCACCACAATCAGTTTTAGATTATTATTATTATTTTATTAAATACTTATTTGGGGGCTCTTACATCGCTCATCACAACCTATACATTCATCCATTGTGTCAGCACATTTATACATAATGTTGCCATCATCATTTTCAAAGCATTTTCTTTCTACTTTGAGCCCTTGGTATCAGAATGTTTTCTTAATTCTCGTACTCATTGTTATGAGCTCCCCATTTCTCCACAACCTTTTTTGCCATGCTCAAGGAACCACTCATCCAGTTCCTGTCTCTAAGGGTTTACCTCTCAGAGAATTCATATACGGACAAACAGACAAACACTAACAAAATAAAGCAGATAAAGGGCCTCAATCGAAAAGAAAGCAGAAAACAGTAAAAAAAAAAACCAGAACAAATTTAAATAAGTCCTTTATGAAAGGGAGATCAAATGAGAGGGTATTTCACTTTAACCCACTGCACCTGCAACAATCCACTTTCCAGTGTCTTCTGCATGTTAGCAAGGCCGTATCACATCCCTGGTCCATAGTTAAATTATGTTTGACAGGATTTCATCATGTGGAAAGTTAAATTTCTTCTGCCTCTGCCCTCTTTATTGATCTAAAGAATAAAACACCCAGTTTCCATTTATTTATACAAGTCATAAGATTCTCAGTTTCAAAATCATGTTGGGAAGGTTGGATCAATCAAATTTGTTGGATTTCCATTGAGTAAAAATGCTTGCACCTGGAAAAATTGCCCCCCCCCCAATCAAATAACCTTAAAATGTTATCTAATTCTGCCTCAACACGTGATAAACTTCGATCTCAGAGGTTTGGCTTGCTTTTTTTTTTTTTTAAACAATTTATTAGGGGTTCATACAACTCTTACCACATTGGCTTGCTTTTCATGGAGGAAGTAGCACCCTTTCAACTGAGAGAACAGGGCGATGGATTATTTTCAAACTACGTAAAGGTCTCTTTGCTGTGCTACATATATGTAAGATAAGCCATTCTCCCCTTTGTGCTTGACACGATGGATGGATGGATTGTGATAAGAATTGTACGGGCCCTCAAAATGATTTTTAAAAAAGATAAGCCATTCTACTTTAGAGAAATCAAGCATACTTTAGTGGAAAGCCCCTACTGTAGTCTGTCCAAGAACACAGGAGGTGTTTTTTAAGTCTGTGTTGACATAAGTTTCTACTTACTCACAGAAACCTGTCAGGCTCCTACAGCAGTCGGGAGGCTTTTGGGCAGCTGCTGACTCTCTTCCCATGTTGATTGGGTTCTTTGGCCCTGGGACTGGATGTCATTATACCACTATGGTAATAAACTTGGACCCCACACTGTATTGCTTTTCAGGAGCAAAGTTGAAGGACAAGAGGACAGTCTGTCCCATTGTCATCCAGTGACTTTTAAGCCTGGAAGACTTCCAGTTAGTTTCTGGATCTCTTAACTGAGTAAGTCAAGGGATCACGTGCAGTTTGTGGGATTGTGGTGATACCTGATTGAATTGCTGGCTTACTTGGGTGTGAAGGAGCTTGTTCTTTTAGGTTCGTTGGTCTTTTACTCCTGCTGGCTAGAGATTTGGATGTGGAGGATGGTTAACAAGGCCTCAGGCCTTATTTCTTGCCATTCTTCTGTGGGAGCCACTCTCGGGTTCTGCTTGTTCTCTAAAACATCAAACTCACATCCACCTCGGGGAATTAGTTAAAATGATTTCTGTCTAGAGTGTTCTTCCCCCCATATTCATATGGCTTGCTCTGTTCACTTCTTTAGAGAGTTCACCCTTTCCCCCCTCCCCCAGAAAATTTTCCAAAAGCACATTCCACCCTGCTCATGGCCTCTCCCTTTATGATTTCATTTCCTTTTGACTGAGATGCTACCATACTGATTTTCTTGTTCTTCCCCTAGACCCAAGATTGTAGGAACTTGTTCATCATCTAGGATAGAGATTCCCAACTTTAACATTATTGAAATTTTGGACCAGATAATTCAGTTGTGGGACTATCCTATGCATTGTAGATTGTTTAGCAGCATTCCTGGTTTCTTTCCACTTGAGTTTGGTTTTTGCTGTTGTTTTGTTTATTGCTGTTGCTGTTTTGTTTATTGCAATTATTTTTAATTTTGTGCTATTATATTTGACTGAAGACTTGACTGAGAAATATGCGAAGTGGACTTGTCCATTTTGAACCTGGGAGATGTGAATGGCTCACCGCTCGTGGCTGTGCTGAAGGACGCTCAACAGTGGATTGTGAATGTCCGTGTTGGCAGTCTCGCCATCCTGCCTCACTGGGTTCTTGAGGCCACAGCAGGCTGCCCTTCCTCCTGGCCAGGATTCAAATATACCAAATCAACCCCCTGGTCTCCATTATGTGATTTTTTTTTTTCCCTGTCCTAGAACACTGCCTTCTAACATTTGTGTTCTGTCTCTGACACTTGAAAGATAACACCTGATTTGAACTATGGGAACAGAAGAATTCCATTCAGGGAACAGCTGGAACTCTTTTTTTTAAGCTACAACTGTCTTTAAGGATCTAGAAACACAGTAGGCAGAACTGTGGTATTTTTTCCCTTAGAACCTGTGGTCTTTTGGAGAGCGTCCCATGTCTGTTTTACCGCCCTCTCTCTGTTTCTTTATATTGGAAGATTTAATAAGCTATTAAGGAACTGAATAAATAAGAAAGAGAAGTTTTTGTTGACGCCTTGAAGTGAGGCTCTTTTAGTCTATTGAAAACCCCTGATGGTGCAGTTATGAAAACACTTGGCTGCTGACTGGAAAGCTTGGTGGTTGGAGCCCCCCAGCTGCCCCCTAGGACAAGGAGGTGGCCGTCTGCCCTCCGGGGTCCTTGATGTGAGTTAGAATCAGCTTAAGGGCATTGGGTTGGGTTTTTTGGTTTAGACTCTGTTGGGGAAAGCAGCCTACTTTTTTGAGGTCATCCCCCTGCCCACCCCCATGGGATTTTTGGGGGTACGTTGATACAAAAACTGTAACTTATTCTTTAATCAAAACTGATCAAAGGAACGTGCCTCTTACCTGAGATCTCAGATTGAAAGTAGAAGATGGCATCAAGATTTACCATTTTTCTTGTTTTTTTTCTTTTTAAAAATAATTTGTACTTCAAACTTGACTTTTATAGCAGCAGAATGCCATATGAATAAAAGCTCTTACTGTAACTAGGATACCTCTTAGATATTTCAAAATATAAGGAACGTACATAAACTCAGTTGGATTTTTCACATGTTAAATATAAAAGGCAGCAAGTAGTCAGTGACTTTTCTAATTAAGGCCAAAGATGTCTAATTCTTGACAAGGGGTTTAATTCAAAGGGTCTAATTCTTGACAACGATATAGGAAGATGTAGAGAGAAACATTAGGAAATTTAATAGAAAATTAGGGCTGCTCTTTTGAGTACAAGAAGGCGCTTTTTAAAGATGCACTGCTTGTGTTTTACGAAGCCTTACCTTTGAGTTCTGGGACAAACGTGACATCTGGAAGTGATGTGAAACACCCGAGGAAGGCTTTTAAAAAGGAAGGGAATGAGAATTAACTCACTGCTGAAGAAGAGGCCATCTCAAAACACTTTCGAGAATCCAAATCTTTGAAGAGCACAGTGTGGTTTGTATCTCTTAATAGATTAGAAATAAAAAACTTTTTAAGATTCTGGAGAGAGTCCTCTTTTTTTCTCCTCTTAAAATCTAATCTCGAGTTTAATTAATCTCAGTATTGTTGCATTCTTGATTGAAATCATGCTTCCAGAAGGCCTGAATTTGACTTATGGTTAAAAAATAGTTCACTGAAATTTGTCTTTCTACCATGAACTTTTAAGCCAGTATTTTTCAACTTGTGGGTCGCGACCCCTTTGGGGATCGAAGTATCCTCTCACAGGGGTCCCCTGATTCATAACGGTAGCTAAATGACAGTGATGAGGTTGGGGGGTCAGCACCACAGGAGGAACTGTCGAGAGGGTCGCGGCGTGAGGAAGGTGGAGGACCGCCGCGTAAGCCCTGGTCATGCTGCACTAGTGCTCGCCCAGCGGGCCAACTGAGGCCGTGATTTCGGACCAGCACGCCCAGCGGGGAGGGTCTGCTCTGCCACACGGAATCAGCTCTGTAAACCCACCACCTCCATGCCACGGAGCTTTATGAAGTCTTCTTGGTTCATTTGCTTTTACTGTAAGCTGTGTGCAGTTCAAAACCACCAGCCGCTCTGCAGGAGAAAGATGGGGCTTCTGAACAGACCATTATTTTCCTGTTGAGTCCTGCTAACTTCTTGGAGAAACCTATGGGAGCTTGGGGGCGAGTTCAGAATATTCAAAAAGAACAAAAAGTTTTTCTCTTTATGTTTCTTTTATTTTCAATTTGCCCCCTGGTGATAGATGTTCTGTGTATGAAGGTTTACTATTTTGATGTCTTAGATCCCTGTCAGTGAAAGATGAAGCTTTGAAACGGGAAGCAGGAAGGTTATTTCCCATGGAGGGGGAAGTTCAGACACGATTGCCCCTGGAATGACCTACCCCAGGAACTGAAGCACTGTCAAGTTCTTCATCTGAGTCTGTCGTGCTGGTTGACTGGGTCACCATAGTCATAATTCTGATCCCGCTGTTCTCTGGAAAATGTACCCTTCCTCTCACCATTCCCGAGACCTAGGAGAAAAATGTCGGAGGGAGGGATCCATTTGTCCCAGATGGCTTGATCCCTCGTGTAAGGAGTTTAGAGCCAGGTCTATCCAGTAGGTTACCATGCAGGTTTGATCTTCAGGCTTGGCATGGACACAGGTCTTCCCCTGTGTTAAGTGTTACCATTAATTTCTCTCTGTATCCTCACCTCATTAATCACATTGCTTAAAATCAGTTCTTTCATGGATTGATTGGTGAAGTTTACTATTCTGTATTGAACTTGTCATCTGGGAGCAAGTTGTTCTCATGCTGGCTGGTTAATTTGGCACCTCCCCCCTTTTAAATCATTTTATTGGGGGCCCTTAAACAGCTTTTTATCACAATCTATACATCCATCCATTGTGTCAAGCACCTTTGTGTATATGTTGCCATAATCATTTTCAAAACATTTTCTTTTTTACTTGAGCCTTTGGTATCAGTTCATTTTCCCCCTCTCCCTCCCTCCTTCCCTCATGAGCCCTTGATAATGTGTAAATTACTATTTTTTTCATCTCGTAGACTGACCGCTGTCTCCCAGCTTCCTTTTTTGTTTTTTTTAAGGATAAGAAATGGAGTTTCATCAGGACAGGTTGTAGGGAGAGTTGTTGACTGGGGAGTAAAATGAGGACCACCTAGCACACTGTACCAGGAAGATAGTTGCATAGTTTTGTGTTAAATGTCTTGAGCCCTGACAAGTAGCTGGTTCTCTAATCAGCTTCCAGGAATGTGACTGTACCAGGTGTCAGTAATTTGTGTCCATTCAGACCATCTTTCATACTTTTAAAGGGTTGTAAAAAAAAAGGCATAACAGAATATGCAACGGCGACTATAGCCTGCAGAACCTAAAATATTTATTATCTGATCTTTTACAAAAAAAAGTTTGTCAAGCCCAGGCTGTCCCATGATCTCAGTGGATCTAGAGGAGGTGCTTAGTCCCTCGATCTAGTGTCACATCCAGTCCCCTGCCTGGTTCTCTGGTCACGGGTTGTTTTAATGAATTTCTGTTTCATTTACAGGTATATGAGTGACCTAAAGCTGCAAATTAAAACGGAGAGAGAGCAGTGCCAACTGGGAGTAGGGCAAGGATGCCAATTCCTCCTCCCCCACCACCCCCACCTGGTCCTCCTCCACCTCCCACTTTTACTCAGGTAGGTAGGCCTTCCATCAGATGGTTGAGTGACCCTCACATATTGTGGGGGGTGTTCGTTTTTGTTTAAACTGCCTTGTTTAACAGTCTAGATTTCCCTGGCACAGCATTATTTTGAGGTTGCTTTTTAATCCTCACTTTCTTGCATCTGAGTATTCTCTGTTGGTGTTACTGGATACTTAGCGCTACCTCGAATGAGACCCAGGGGCTCAAAGACCATGTGGTACATAGAGATGGAAGATAAACAGCTCCTTCAGATTTCAGAGAGAGCCTCTCCGGACCGTAAAGGCTAATCTTATTTCCTTGTCCTAATTTCGTCACATGTAGTTTGTGACACTGTTTCCCCTATTAGTATTTGCTCCTTCGAGGGCCGTGTCATTCATTTCTGAAGTTCCTGGTCCCCTCCCTTTCTGAGTCCATCACATCTGACTGGGCCCCCAGGAAAGAAAGCAGTTTCTGAAGTCTTAGTGGTAAGATGATGTCAACCTGGATCTCGGAGGGAAAAAGGCACTACAGACGAGTGGGACCCCATGTGCTCCCTGGCTCTCTAAAATTGTAAGGTAAAGAAGCTTTTGAGAACCAGTAGCCGCGGGTGGTGCCCTAAAAAGAAGTGACTTCCTCAGAGCTAGGCCTGGCAACTGGGCCGTGCTTTTTTCCGCAGTTAGTTGATTGCGTGTATTTACTTATGAATTTAGTCCCCTCTTTAGATGAAATTTCATGTGACAGCCACCCAGTAAGTGGAGTAGCTGAAAGTTGGGACTCTGGTTGCTGTGGGATTTGAGAGCCCAGGGTGTCTCTTGACTGTCCCTGTGGATGATTGTCCCAAATCACGCCATTTTAGTTGCTTACTCAGTAGACTTTTATTGGGGACACGTCAGAAATTGTTCCACTCCAGGGGGGTTAGTGAATGGCCAGATAATCTGCCCAAAGCTGGTTGGAGGGGAGGGGGTCGTGCACAAACACAGCTCCCTCTCCAACCCTTTCACCAGGTCTGACGCCAGCAGCCCCTGCAGCACTTTCCACTCTTCTGGGCTTGCTCCTTCCTTGCAGCGGCCACACAACTCTCAGACGCCCTGACAGGGAAGTGGCTTATTAATGCAAACAGTAGGGTACAAGTCAGGATCAGGAAGCAGGTGGGCTCGGTCCTGCCATCCCTCACGCTCCTGCTCAGCTGCTGGGCTTCTCCAGGGCCTGTCTGCAGTGTGAGAGCCCTTATAGGAGGTTCTCAGCCTCCTTTCCCTCACCTTTTCTCCTTTTTGCTGCTTCCTGTCTGATCAAGCTCTGTGGGATCATCTACATCAGCGGTTCACAACCTTTCTAATGCCGCGACCCTGTCATACAGTTTCTCATGTGGTGATCCCCGAGCTATAAAATTATTGTCGTTGCTACTTCATAACTGTAATTTTGCTACTGTTATGAAATGACCCCAGTGAAAGGGTCATTTGACCCCCCAAAGGGGTCTCGACCCACAGGTTGAGAACCGCTGGTCCACACAAAAATAGACTCCTCATCAGTTTTAAGGCCCACCCCCCACCCCCGCGAACTGAACTGAACTCTCTTCTCTGGCCAGATGCTCGATTTGCGTAGTATATTGACTGGTTCCTGCTATATAACAATCACAGGGCAGGCCGCAACCCAGGACCAGACTGACAGAATCAAACCACAAGTTGTTTAGGGCTTCCCAGGAAATGTTAATCAACCTGGACCAAAGTAACCATCTGGGGTAGAAAACCAGGGCAAAGGTTACTCCTCGGGGTGTAGAGGGGGCAGGGGGTGGGGAGGATCTCAACCTTTTTTTTTTTTTTTTTCACTGAACCCAGAGAAAATACTAATTTCATCACAAGGACAGAGTCGGACTCTGGTTGGGGTGCAGTTTAGAAAATTCAGATTATGGTACTCCATTTTTGTGTATTGCTTAGTGTTTTACAACAAGAAAATATTCTATAACGAAGAGAAAAGTACGCAGATAATTACTAGAACATCATTTGTAGTCCCATTATCCAGAGATAGGAGCCACAGCATAATGAGGAGGACAGATACGTGGGCAGGCCAGAGAAGAGGCTACCTGGCTTAGTGGTTCGCTGGAGGAAGCAGTCAGAGAAGGCTTCTAGAGGAGAGATTTTACATGAGCTGAGTCTTAGAGGGGGGTAGAGGTGAGCCAGAGAGGACAGCGGGCACTTGAAGTCGAGGATGCAGAGTGAGAGAGCCGGCAGCTATGCAGTGCAGACACGAGCAAATGCCATGCAAAGGTGAAGTGGAAGTGTTGACTGAGGGTGGGAAGGGTTTTCCCTAGGAAGGTGTGGAAGCATTTCAACAGCAGCAGGAGTGACCTGTTTGGTTTTGTGTTAGAAAGGTCACTCTTAACAGTGTGGACAGTGGTTGGGTATTGCAGTTGAAATTTGAGTGTAGTCTGCACTACAGCAATGAGGATGGAGAGTGGAGGAGGAATTCAAGAGACAGGAGAGAGATCTGAATGACTGTATTTGCAGAGTTCGATTTAAATGAGGTAATGCAAGTAATGTGCTTATAGTAATACTTCAGACATAGTAGGAGCTCAATAAATATTTGCCTGGAGATGATCCCTTTAGACATCTGACATGAAGACTCACATTAGTGCAGGCCCCTGTCCTGAGCTCCTGAGGTACAGGGACGGCTGGACCTGTCACAGGAGGGTCATTGTATCAATTGCGTGTCTGATTAGGATAGGCAGCCCAGGTGCTGGCAGAGATTAGGTCATCCTTATCAGGGAGCCCAGTCTGCCTGAAGGCATGTATCCGAGCTTGTGATAGAAGGAGCAGGAACCATTTGCGACCTACTTGCATTTTCCTCTCCAGGCAAACACAGTGCAGCCCAAGCTAAGCAGAGATGAGCAGCGGGGCAGAGGTGCCCTCTTACAGGACATCTGCAAAGGGACCAAGCTGAAGAAGGTGGCCAACACTAATGACCGGAGTGCTCCCATCCTGGAGAGTAAGTCTGAACTTCATTTCCTGGACCTGAACCACCTCGGTCTCAGGATTGACTTAGCTGGGCTTGCGTGGATTGTTTTTGTTGAGTCCAGGGATAGCCTTTGGCTCTCTTCCATCTATTTCATTTAAATATCTTCGAAGCTTCTTCCTGGTCTTTGGGAAGCATTCTGAAGGTTAAGACTCCCATCTCCTATTCTAACCCATACTTTTTAGGGGCACATCACTGTTTGTTTGCTGAGGAGACCCCCCTCCCACAGACACACACATTCTTAAAAACTTCTCAGCCGCAGCCAAGTATGGTTTTATAATCGTCACAAGTGTTCGTGCCTGTGGGCTTCTCACACCTGGGTCCCTGAGCTATTGGCCTCTTACCCTTGTGGACTTAGAAAGGAGAGTTTAGAGAGTTGTAGAGTTCCAGCGCACCCCCTCCACCTCTTGCTTCCAGTGATCCCTGTGTCCTAACCCAGAAAAGGGGGGTGCCGCACTCCTTTATTACTTTCTCCTGCGTCACAGCCAGGGTTCATTTCCACTCCACAGATTGCTGTGGAGCAGAGAGACCTAGCTTTTTAAATTATTAAATGGAAAAGCAAAAAGCACGATTGGTTAATTTGAAAATTAAAGGCCAGCTAGAGAAGGGGTTTCTCCTTAGGATTGATTTGATCACCCCCTGAGGGCTGTGAAAGGAACGCTGAATGGCTGCCTCCTTTCCAGAGCCCAAAGGGAGCAGTGGTGGTCATGTCTCTGGAGCAACTGCCCTGCAGCCCAAGGGAGCGCTCTTCCACGGAGGAGTGCCGAAACTCAGACCAGTCGGAGCCAAGGACCTCTCAGGTACTAGATTACTGTCGTCTTGGGGTTCTCCGAGTATTATTAATGAACACCCCCCAACTTCTCTTCCAGTTATATATATAGTCTTCTAATCATTTTTAGTTGTAGTAAATCTGTGTGTAACAGTTTTTACATAGACAACTCAGTGATATTACATGTCATCATGTTGTCCACCCATTACCATCAGCACCCTTAACAGAAGCTCCGTGTCCCATCAACACGTGCAGTAGGACATCTGGGATTGAGGAGTGAGGTAGAGGTGGGGAAGGAAGGAAGGAAGGAAGGAGCATGGAAAGTAGAATAAAGCAAAAGCTGAGGCATTACATAAAAATATATTTTCATTTACATCAGTAACATTTGTGAACGAGCCCTGATCCAGAATTGTTGGAGCACCGTGCCCCCGTGTAGACTGCACTGTGGGGGTGGGTGAGGTAGATAAACGAACCAGCATATACCCAATCCTGCTGACCCCTTCTTGTCTGGTGTATTTGTAGAGAACCTAGCTGGTAAGCCAGCACTGCAAGTCCCCAGTTCCCGAGCGGTGGCCCCCAGGCCTCCAGGGTCTGCAGCCAGCGGCCGCCCTCAAGACGACACAGACAGCAGCCGAGCCTCACTCCCAGAACTGCCCAGGATGCAGAGACCCTCCTTGCCGGACCTCTCTCGGCCTAATTCCACCAACAGTCCTGGCATGAAGCACAGCTCCTCTGCCCCTCCTCCGCCACCTCCAGGGCGGCGTGCCAACGCACCCCCCACACCTCTGCCTATGCACAGCGGTAAAACCCCTGCCTACAATAGAGAGAAACCTTTGCCGCCGACACCTGGACAGAGGCTTCACCCCGGCCGAGAGGGACCTCCTGCTCCACCCCCAGTCAAACCACCTCCCTCCCCTGTGAATATCAGAACAGGACCAAGTGGCCACTCTCTGGCCCCCCCTCCACCACCTTACCGCCAGCCTCCTGGGGTCCCCAATGGACCCTCCAGTCCCACGAATGAGTCAGCCCCTGAGCTGCCACAGAGACACAATTCTTTGCATAGGAAGACTCCAGGGCCCGTCCGAGGTCTAGCGCCTCCTCCGCCCACCTCAGCCTCCCCCTCTCTACAGAGCAGTAGGCCACCTCCCCCAGCCCGAGAGCCTCCCAGTCGAGGAGCAGGTAAGTGCATGCTTTTCTCCCTGAGCGCCGGCCTTGTGCGCAACTTTACATGTTTCTCCAAGCTCCCCTTCAGCGATGGGAAGGAACAGGCGTGCTTAATCCCGACAGGTTCATTGATGCTTTTTGTGTGCACATCAGGCTCTGTTATAAGGAAGGGACGGTACATAGGAAAGGTGAAACACTCCTGTTCCCACAGGCAGTCAGATAAACATATCAATCCATGTATGAGTGTGCTATAGCGAAAAAGAATGCAAATAAAAGAATAGGGTATACTGAGGTGGGGAGGCAGTGACCGTTTGAATCGGGGTTGCAGGGAGGGTCAGGGAAGTCCTTACTAGTAAGGTGACAGATTGGCAGGGACCCGAAGAGAGTTGATGGAGTGGGCTAAACTGATCTGAGCTCATAGCTATTGCAGACACTGGGGACAAAAGACATGAGCCTGAAGCAGGAGAACTGCTGACATACTCCAGAGAGAGCAGGTTGGCCCTGGTGGCAGGATTAGAACCCATGAGGGAACAGTGGCAGCAGGGAGTATGGGAGGGCATTGCAGGGTGTTGTGCAAATGGCCTTTTGCTCTGTGGGGCAGGGAACCACTGGAGAATTTTGAGAGTGTTTGAGGCATGATTTGATAGATCTTTAGAAAGATCATGAACTCCTATCTTGAGAATAGGCTACAGGAGGGCAAGGGTGTGGCAGAAAGCCCACTTGAGAGGCTTTTGAATGAATGAGGCAGATGGGTGTTGGAGGGGAAGATGTTCACGTTCAGAAACACTCAAGAAGTGATACTGAATTAGCAGTTGGCGATTCAGCTCTGATGTTCGAGGAGAGAGCTGGGCTAGGGAGATAACTTTAGGACTACCGTGTGGGAGATGAGATCCTCTGGAAGAAAACTGAGTGCATCTCTCAGCGGTCAGAGCGATGAGGGCACCCAGCCAAGGAAATGGAGAAACAGCCTTCAGTGAGGAAGGTGTGTGTGTGGGGGGGGGGGCTGGACGGGAGGGGGAGGAAAACCAGGAGTGTCGTAGAAGGAATGAAATTCTTTCAGGGAAGATAGTGTGTCCAGTGCTGCAGATACACCCTGTGAATTGATGGCGGAGAGAAGAGTTTGGTCTTAGCAATGTAGGAGTCGTTTGGGGATCTCCAAGTGACTCAGGATCTTTTTGAGTAATTTTGATGATGTGGTAGAGGGGCCTGTTAGAAGCCCAATTGGAGTGAGTTCAGGCAGGGGTAGGAGGAGAAAGATAAAGAGGCAGGAGTGTAAACATCTCTTCTGTTTCCCTGTGGAGTGGGCTCTAGAAGAGGATGATGGACATGAAGGGCCTCTACCCCCCACCCTCCCTTACCTGCCTCCCTACTCCTACCCTTGTGTGTATGTTGATGGAATGTTGTAGTGCAGAGTGGGGCGGTGTGGGAATGGGGCAGGGACGCAGGAGAGAGAAAACACAAATGGCCTGAGTGATGCCCCTGAGTAGTCAAGAGGGGATGGATCTGACCCACAGGTGTGAAGAATGGGCCCAAGACAAGCCTGGAAGCAAGAAGGAAGGAAGGCCTCTGAAGGCTCATGGGAAAATAGAATGAAAAGATACTGGCATTTTCCCCACAAACTTTTTGATACTCGCCTCCCGTAGCGTAGGCACAGTATGTAGGTGGACGCGTCTCTTGTGGAAAGTTTCTTCTGATTTGCTTGTTTTCTCAGTAAAAAAGCAAGCAAGCCCGTCAGCTGGGAAGGAGGTAAGGGAGGCAAGAGGAGGAGGAAGAGTGAAATGGCCATCTGGGAGTGGGAGAGTGGGCGGAGCGGGGCTCGGTGCAGGTTGCCAGCAGTGCTGAAACCCCACTGGAGACTGGGGCCATGCGCATACAGCGAGGTGAATGGCATAGGGAGGGCGCAGCTTGGAATGTTGCAGGTGCAGAGTAGGTGCTGCGTTGTGTTTATCCAGGGCCATTTAGGGAAAGAGGGGAAGGGATGATAATGGACCCTAGAACTTAAACTGCTGTTGGAGGGAATTAAGGACATGAACTTTTCCCAGGGAACCCTAGAAAAGATCAGAGAGGTTGTGCAATCTTAAAAAAAGATAAAAGGAGCTTGACTGAAATTGGAGAGTGAAAGAGGCCTTCCTAGACCTAATACTGGGGTCCCCTTAGTCTTGGACCATTGGACTCTGGACTGGCCTTTTGCTTTTAAATGCTCAGCCTCTGTAGGTCGGGAGCCCTGGTGGGAAGTCCTGCAGAAAGAAGCCCTCAAAGCTGCTTGGCGAGGGCCTTACAGATGTAGATGTGTGTTCTGCAGTCCAAGTAGCGCATAGCCTACTACTTTCCTGAGTTCTGGCTCCCTAGCTCTTGCCCTGGGTTACACTCCTAACTTTTGATTTAGGAATTAAAAATTTGTTAGCACCTCAGACCATCCCACCCCATGTTTCTCACGTGGTTTTATGAAGACGTTTTGAAAGAGTGGTATCTTCCATACAAGAAAACAAGTCTATTCCCACAAAGAAAGGCAGTCGGGGACATGGTGTGGTCGGAGTAACACTGTGTATTCCGAAGGGCAGGCAGTAAACATGCTCAGTTCTGCTCTCCGTGCGACTGCTCCGCCCTCTCCTTTGGAGCAGTGGTGGTGGGTTTCAGAGCAGAGCCCAGGTCTTTCCTACGCCATCCAGGAGTGAAAGTAGAAAAGAAGGCAGCTATCAGTGGGCTAAGCTGAACAGCTGGGAATACCTGCAGACTCCTGGCTCTTCCCACTCCTCAGTCCATTCTCTGAGTTTAAAGAACATGTTGAAGTGATAGCCTGGTCTTTTTCCTTGGCCCTCATCAGCCTTGAGGCCCAGAGGCTGCTTTTCTTAACAGTGACCAGAGCCTGGATTAAAGAGCCATCCAGGGAGATCGTCAGCGTTAGGACTGTTTGTTGTGAGCACTCTGGTTCTGTGAGCTTATTTCCTTGTTGATAGGGGAGTTTTACTAGTACTTTCAGAGCTGCTTATGAAATGAAAGGTAGACATGAAAAGTGTTTTGTCAGGTGTTGTGTGCGGATGTTAGTGGTTTCATGCAACAAGCTTCCTGTAGTGCATGGATGTACTAGTCATGTTATGGCAATAGTGTGTCAGCGTGTTCTCTTGCTTTTAGTCTGGGCTATTTATGTTTGAAAGGGTATGGAGTCATCTGCCTTCCCAGTTGTCTCAGCAAAGCCCCCGAGTGTTGGAGTCAAAATGGACTTCACAGCATCTTGTTTACTGGACTGGTATTAGAATTCCATGTTCCGGAAGTTGTTTGTACTCTGACAGCCTCAATTGCACCTGTAAAGTAAGGATAAAATTATCTCTCAAGTGTTGTGTAGGTTAAATTAAAAAGATAGTATGGGTAAAATGAAAGACTACAGCATCATGCTTTCGTCAACATCTGGATGATCTTGAATTTGAAAAGGCTACCTCCCAGCCCAGGGCTGCTGCTTTAAACGGGTTGTTTCTTCAATTCTGACTCTCTCACTTGAATCGATACTAAAATGGGATCCGACAGGGACTCAAAAACTTGTTTGAGATAGCCAGTGCTTTGGCCGGACCCTCTTTCTCAGCGAGGGAGCGGACGGCCCTGACGCCATGCTCGCTGATCTCTCTCCAGCCTCGGCTGGATTTCATCACTGCCCACTGCTGAGCTGGTGTCCTAACGAGCTTGCCCACCAAGTCCCCTTTGCCTTGCCCTACAAGTAGTTGCAGACACTCAAAAAGGCCCTGAGAAGTCTGGGGGAAATGTGATCTGGAAGAGCGTGCCCTTGGCCAGATTTCCAAAGAAAGCAAGACTCAGAGATCTGCTGGGAGATGTTAAGGAGATCCAAGTGCTTGCTCTAGCAGCTCTTGTTCATAAACAGACCTTGAAAAGAATGAGAGAAAGTTGATATTCTGAGTCTGCCATTTTTATTTTAAAAGTTTTTTAAAGCCACGTCACGCATGTCCCGCGGCTCTCCTACCCCCACCGGCCTCCGCGAGAGCCACGCCCCCTCCCTACGTCTCCAGCCTCTGAGTCTGCCTTATGGACACCTTCTCCCTGTCTTGTACATCATCTACTCACTGTGTTCCTCTTCTGACCACAGCAGTGTCATCTGTCAGGCTGACCAGTCTCTCCATGTACTATTAGAGGCATTCAGGACCATCTCAGTCTGCAAGACAGAGTTCTCACGCACTGGATCGTAACTCTAGCTTAAGAGGGAGCTATGGACAGCAGGGTGCTGGGACTGGGGAGCGCGGGAGTATGCTGGGGCTGGTGGTACTAGGTTTGCTTCCACATACCTTCCAGAGGTGGTTGTAAGAGTTTTTAAAAGTGTAATGCATATGAAGTGCCTAGGACAGTACTCAGACATAAGGAATACTCAGAAATGATCCCTGCTGTTACTGGTTCACACAAAGCATAGGAGTGATATAATTTAAACACATCAGAATCTAGTCCATGAATGTTGCCACTGGGAAGCTTCCTACACCTAATCTTTCATGGATGTTTCCATTTCTGCATACTTGCTCGTAACACTACTTTCTCATCGATGGCTACTTTCATACGGGCTTTGATATTCACAAATGGCCCAAGTGCAGAGTCAGTCTGAGTATGACTCTTGGTGTTGGTGGCAGTGGTCTCAGAAATGAGGTGTGATCATCATGAAATAGCACCTGAGGCCCTAGCTAGTCATTCCAAGAGTTGTTCTCATTTTTATTTGAACGATGGGAGTAACATGAGAGAATATGGAACTTCCCAGGGTGAATATTGGTTAGCGCCACCTACATGTATTTGGAAAATGGCTCGTTTTAGTGTGTTCCACTGAGTGCATGTGAGAGTTGGACGTTGAGTAAGGACGACCGAAGAAGGGGTGCACTTGAATCCTGGTGCTGGCCGAGGATCTTGAGAGGTCCACAGACTGTCCAAAGAACAAACAGCCCTGTCTTGGAAGGAGGACAGCCAGAATGTGTCTTAGAGGCAAGGCTGGCGAGACTTCACCTCACATACTTTGGACATGTTGTCAGGAGAGACCAGTCCTTGAAGAAGGACCTCATGTTTGGTAGAGGGGCTGCAAAAAAGCAGAAGACCCTTGAGAAGGTGGATGGACAACTGTGGCTACAACAATGAACTCAAACATAAGAACAATTGCAGAGTGGTGCAGGACTGGGCGGTTTTACATAGGGTCACTATGAGGTAGAACAACTCAGTGGCCTCTGACCACAATATGACCCTGGGCCATAATCAGTCGTACACGGTGCTGTGAGAACGCAGACAGGGCTGGAACAGGGTGGGCTGGTTTGGAGAAGTCTTGAACAAAATGGAACTTGAGTTCAACCTTGAAGGAGAAATACACTTTGGTAATAAAGGTGAGGGATGGCATTTCAGAAAAGGGGGGAGTCACAAGAGCCAAATGCACGTGATTCTGTGTCCTGAGCAAACATGGAGCTGTACCTTTTGGCTGTGGGACTGACCCGGGCCCGACTCTCAGGACTCACACAGTGTATGGGGAGAGGAGCATTCAGTGGACAGAGTAACTGCAGGACAGTGGCGTGGTGGCGGTTTGCACTGGCTGCAGTGGGTGTGTGGGAGAGGATGCTAACCTAACACCCTAGGAATGAAGGGAGATGGAGGAGAAGGTGTGGTCAAACTAATGAAGCAGGTCACTAATAGATGAGAGAGATAAGCTGAGATGAGTCGAAGCTCAGGAGTTGAGCTTTTTTGATGGAGGAAATATAAAACTCTTGAAAAAATAAACTAAGTTTAGTATGAAGGGGCTTTAAAAACCCATGGGGAAAAGTTCAGTGTCTTTTCATTTTGTTTTCCACAAACTCTTTGAAGCCCCCTGGTGTTTAGGAAGATCGCGTGAGTTGGTGAGGAACAGAAGGGGGGAAGGGCAAGAGATTGAAAACAAGGCAGATATTTGAGGGTCTTCTGCAGTGGACTAGACTGAGTCCAGACCTGAATTAGAACTGAGGGGAAAGCATCAAGAATCAGCAGGGTTCTGAACTGACTTGGGATAGAAGAGTCAAGACAGGATTCTAACCGGGGTCCCTGGGGAGAGGTGAGGCGGTTTCAGGGATGCAGGGGAGGGTGGATAGGACGTATGCAAGGCCACGCAGAGGCTCCCGTGGCCTGGTTCATTGGCAATGTACCAAGGCGTTCTATCTACCCCATGTCTCAAATCCCTCCACCCTTCTCTCTCTCCACGCCCAAATCTAATTACTTTGGATTTTGATTGCAGCTCCTCCACCCCCACCACCTATGATTCGCAATGGTGCCAGGGATGCCCCACCTCCCCCCCCACCATACCGTATGCATGGCTCAGAGCCCCTGAATCGAGGAAAACCTCCACCTCCGCCCTCAAGGACGCCAGCTGGGCCACCTCCCCCTCCTCCACCCCCCCTGAGGAATGGCCACAGAGATTCTATCAGCACTGTCCGATCTTTCTTGGGTGAGTAGCCAGCCGTGTCAGTGTCCTGGTTCCCGTGTTGATTCACTCATGACAGTGGTGCAGGGTTTTTGCTTTGAAGATAGGACTTTAGTATGGAAACCTTGGGAATGTGATTGAGCCACACGCAGAAAATTGGAGCCACCTTTTCGAAGGGCTACAGGAAGTGTAGGTGGGCTGTGACGTGGCTCTCCAGCTATGTTGCTGAGCTGGATGAGGGTAACCTGAGTCAAAGGGAATTAACCTGGTCAGATCTCTCACTAGCTGCAGACAAGTATTCCTGGTTTAGGTTAATTTCTACCAGTTCGTTGCCGTAGTTCGGTTGGCTTCCCTTGGTGACGCCTCTGAGAGGAGCGTGTTGTTGAGACATAGGCCCTGTTTCTTCCTGGGGCTCTGTGAACAGCTGGACTGCGTCCCCATTTTGTACCTGAATTCTGTTGGGGCAGCTCAGTCGTGGGCAACCAAGTGAAACCACAACGGACCCAAATTTGTGAACTGTGGGTAAACTGGACCAGGAAAAATGACAGGTTGAAGCCCAGCTAGAATCTTAATCTCCCTCTTAGAAAACAAGGCTGTGCGCACATTACATAACAACCAAGTCGGTTAACCAGCAGCGTCTTGAGAAACAGCAGTGCCTGATTCAGAGATGGCGGCCAACATGCATGCCCTTGGTGTGTGCCTCTTCACAGTCCAGCCTTCTGCAGCAGGTTCCCAGAAGGGCTCACGATACCTTTTCAGAGTCTCCAATTTCAGGCTTTATTCCACTTCACCTGTTCAGATTTTACTCCATCAGCCTGACTACACGAGTCTGCCCTGGTTTGAAGCCCCAGTGTAGGGTCAGTGCACAGACTGTCTCTGGCACTTGAAGAGCCTCTGCACCTGCGGCAGCACACAGGGCGCGGTGCTCCCGCTCTCGGGGCAGCTGGGAGCCAGTGATCACGTGGGCACCGTGTTCTTTTTCAGATGACTTTGAGTCCAAGTATTCCTTCCATCCCGTAGAAGATTTCCCTGCTCCAGAGGAATACAGACACTTTCAGAGAACCTATCCCAGCAAAACCCACCGAGGTGAGGAGCGGGCAACGAGCTCTCCTCTGTGACTGCGCAGGACGTGGAGTTCGTAGTATTTTCTCCATCCGTCCATCCATGGTGTCAAGCACATGTGTACATTTGTTACCATTATCTTGCTCAAAACACTTTCTTTGCACTTGAGCCCTTGATTAAAGCTCATTTTTCTCCTCCGTTCCCCACCCTCCCTCACGAACCCTAGAGCATATATAAATTATTTTATTTTCATGTCTTTCACTGACCGATGTTTCCCTTCACCTACTTTTCTGTTGTCTGTTCCCGAGGGGGGGTTATAGATAGATCATTGTGATTGGTTCCCCCTTTCTCCTCACACCTTCCCCTTACCCTCCTGGTGTGGCTACTTTCAATATTGGTCCTGAGAGGTTTATCAGTCCCAGATTCCCATTGTTTCCAGCTCTGATCTGTACTAGTGTACATCCTGTGGTCTAGCCGGATTTGTAAGGTAGAATTGGGATCATGATAGTGGGGGGGGGGGTAAGCATTAAAGAACTAGAGGAAAATTATGTTTCATCAGTGCTATACTGCACCCTGACTGGCTCGTCAAATTCATGTATTTGTATGGGTGAAATTTTACTTTTATTTTATTAAAGCCAAACAAAACCCACTCCCCTAATATAAAGACGGACTAAATGCCTGTGGCTCATTTCTGGAATTTGGGTGTGTGTGTTTGTTTACAGCTGCCCGTGGAGCACCACCTCTGCCGCCCATTCTCAGGTGAAGCCTCGCTCGCTTGCTCTTGTTCTTCAGGAAAAGGATGGACCTTCTCCTCGGCTCACACAGCCCTTCCATTCCCGTGAAACCTGCATGAGAGCTCCTGATGTGTCTCCAGTGCACCTGACCCCTTGACTCCAACCATCCCCAGTTCACCTCCATCTATGCATCTTGTCTCTGGACTTGATCGGACTCTTATCTTGGCAGGAGAGCCTCACACCCTGCTTTCATCCCTCCTCTAGCGGCCCTGCTCGCCAGATAAGGACCAAGCTTCCATGTCTCCTGCTTTCCTCCTGGGGAAAGGTGCCTTGTTGTGATGAGCTAACTCATTGTGGGGCAGGTGGAGAGTGGGACTCCTACCTCCTCCTACCCACTGGGGAAGCGTGGTAGGTCCAGCTTGTTCCATCCTTCAGGACGCTGGCATGGTCAGGACTTTCGGGGATGAGGTGGGAGAGGAGTTGGGGTGTGATCTGTTTTAGAGGTCTGGTTTGGAGATACAGCACGGAACTGGGTCTGCTTCATTTTCTGGGGTATATTTTGGTAAGTTGGATGTCAACACTAAGTACTGATCGTCTAATAAAAAGAAGGTGTGGAATAGACTGGGACTCCTTCTGGAGCTAGTCAGTTCCTTGCCAGCAAGGGGACCAGGAAGCATTTGAATCTGCTGGGACACTGCATTGTGTCCCCAGGGTGCTGAGACTGAGGGACCTTTTTCTTTCTCTGAGCCCCCATGCCTCAAGAGAAAAGTTAATTTTTGTGTGTTTTTTTTTGTGTGGGTGCTATGGGAGACATCATTCATTCCTAAACACTTCTGGTGGCAGATAACAAGATAGAGCTTGAGCTTGACCTTAACCCCACTGCAGATTTCTGACTGCTCCTGAAGGGCAGTGGCCCTTTCCTTCCGTTCCACAAAACGTTAACCCGTGGCGGTGCTCCAGCATGACAAAGCAGTACCTCATGGAAGGACCGGCTCTGTGGGGCTGGAGAAGACTAACTGTGACTGTTCAGAGGTTCACAGCCCGTCTGACTGAACAGACTCCTCCTCTTCCTTCCAGCACGCTCACCTTCCTACAGGGACCACAGCGTAGACCAGGGAAAGACAGTGAGGAGCATCTTAGGGTGCTTGGGGATCCCTGCATGCCAGGGGGTGTGAAGACTTTGGGGGAGATATGCCTCAGTCTAACAGTTCTTCCTTGGCCGTCTGCAGTACGTGTGTCTCCATCTCCCAACCTCGCGTTACAGAACACAGAGCGCATGGATGAGGAGAAAGGGGCTTCCCCTGCTCCTGGATTCCATATGCTAGATGGGTTGGTTTGCTACAGCTGTGGCCAGGAGCCAGAGGCTCCTCAATCCTGGTGTAAGAGCTTGGCTAGTCCTTGAAGTGCATTGGGGGGGCGGGGGCGGGCGCGGGCGCTGGCGTGTTAGGTAAAAATTTGCACCAGCCACTTCACAGATGTAAACACCTTAAGGCCCTCCCAATCGTTTGAATCCTAGGCTAAGTGAGGAGCTGTGTGTGGTACCAGGTGCAATCCAAGCCTGCCCACTGCTAGGTGAGGGAGGGTGTGGGCTGAGTGAGCAATGTGTACAGCGTCTGCTCTCCTTTCTCCCTGGGGCCAAACCCTGATTAGCTCAGCCACTAGACTTGTTCTCATCACTCTTATTTATCATTCTCACGTTCAAGCCTGTTAGCAGTGGTCTCGGAAGGGCTCCCGGGATCCTGATGTGTCTGAGCGGGTAGAAGAGGAGAGGGTAGAAGAGTTGATGAGTGCCTCAACTGTGACTGTGAAGTCTTCCCATTGATTTCTGAAATGGGAATGGATGTCTTTTGTACAATGTTGTCAAAAGTGTGTCGTCCTCCCACCCCATACTCACACAGAAGTGTCACCAGGGGAAGCCAAGCCCCCAACTTCTCCTTGGGCTGACAGCATCCTGGCCTCGGGCCTGCTGCCCCTGGGACGCCCCAGCATTTGGACTGTGTCACGTGGGTATTGATGGTACTTGTGCAGTCTCAGCTCATGAAAAAGGCTGGGCCCACATCTAGTCAGAGGGGTTTTCTCTTGAAGAGCATGGTGGAGACACAGTACCTATTTAAATGTTTTTGCCTTACATGCTGTTTGGTCTCAATGTCAATAACAGATTTATTGTCATGTATATTTACTGTTGAAGAACGGGAACCAATGGGATCCTCATAGTTAATGATTTATTTTGTATGTTGTAAAAAGCTTGTATTCGGTTTAAGGTGAGCCGACTGCAAGAGCACTAAAACGCCTCACCTGGTAAACTGTTTTTTAACTGCTTGGGGGACCGTTGTCTCTTCAGTGGAAGATTGGGTGGCCTCATGTTGAGGCTGCGGCCCAATCCTGTTAACTCCCTTGTTCCCTCCCAGAGGAAGAGGCCCTGCCCAGCTTAGCGTCAGGAAGCTGTGTTAAAAGCCCTTGTGTGGGTTTGGTTTTGTGATATTTTTCCCTGATGGAAAAACTTCATAGCTGTTTCTCAGCGCTCTGTCTGGTAAGCAGGGTAGTGGCCTGCAGGTCTTTAAGTGAGCTAAATGCCCCACTTCCCCTCCCCTTGGTCACCAACCCTGGACCAAAGCACTTAAGATATTCCAGTTGTGGTTTTCGTCAGTGGGGGTTGGGGTGGGGATAGGGGTGGGGAGATTGTCCCAGCTACTCTGCAGAGCCCCGTGGAGCCATAGTCAGGGTCCAGAGTGAGACTGCCTGCGCTAGCCCACCTGTTAGGCCTCCAGCAACCCATCCCTAACCTCCCACTTGTCAAAGGGTGGGGGGGGGGTGTGACCTTCCAACAGGAACCCAGACTGATCTCCAGGGAGAGGGGAGGAAAACATTGTAAATAGACTTACTCCAGAGCAACTCAGGGTTGGGGTGTGTTTTTGTTCTCCTGATCACTTGAAATAATCTGTAGGCTGAGTGCTTATGGGAGTGGGGAGAAGGGTGACTAGGGGTGGAGCATTGTACATAGAGGAGGCCTTTCCATGGCAGGCCATCTAGCCGAGTCCCTCTGGAAACCCAACCTGCCTGCTGGCAACTGCAAATCGAATTCTTCACATTCCAGTTGAATCTGTCTTTCCCTGTTGAGTCTCTGTCCCTGGCTCTGTGGCCCCAGCTGGCTTTCTACCAGCTACCCTTTAGGGAATGGGAGGGGGAAGAGGAGGGCCATTACCACTCTGCCTTTGAGACTGACTGACTCATCTCTTCAAAACAACATGAAGCAAAACTACAATCACCTTCAAAAACTGATGGCAGGGTTTGGTTCCATTCAACTCCACGGTCATTGTGCCTTTACTTGTGTTAGATTTCTATGCTTCCTCCTTCCTTGGTAATGTCCCTTCGATTGCTCCTGCTCCTGGCAGCCTAGTTGGCTCCCTCTCTAATTGTCTTAAATGTCATTCCACGGTGGCAGAGGGGCCTAGCCTTTTTTCGTACTTATTCAAACCTTGGCCCTTCCCCAGGGTGACCAGCATGGAAGTCAACAGTCAACACTGAATAAAAGACTAGAATGGGTGTGTGAAGTCTGTGTGTGTGTGTGCACGTGGATCAATTATAAAATAATTTATTGTATGATTTATTTTGGAGATATATTCTGATTATAGTGCTCCTTTCTTCCAAACAGCATCAATGCCCCCCATCCACCCCATCCCCTACCTTCCCCAAGATGTGTAATCTGGTCTCAGGATGGAGTCTTTGGTACATTTTCTTCTGGATGCCATGCAGCTTAATTAATTAAACCTTTAAACAAAACAAAAACTCTGTCCTCTTGTCTGGAGTACTGTCTCAGAGGGGGTGAACACTAGCTTCCAGGGCCTGGTCGCTGTGCAGTGGTTTGACACTAGGCTCCAATGAAAGCAGACTTCCCACTGTCTGGGGCAGGGGCTCCTGAGCTTCTCTCGTGTTTTCTCCCTCCCTTTGATCTATTTTGAAAACCTCCTTGTAGTTTAACAGACTGACCAGGTGGTTCTGACGTTCTGCTTATGTACCACCTAAGGTCCCTTTGCCTTGGGTTTCCAGCACAAGGAGGGCCTGTGTGCCCTCTGCCATACCCTTTTCTGGTTATTTCTACCTCTCGCATGACACCGTTCTTGAGGAGTAGGTGAGACGGTGGGGCGGGGGCGTTGTAAAGCTACGTTGGTTTGGGCTGTTAACTTCACTGCTTTTTTAGTCGAAACCTTAGCTCACTTGCTTGAACTTTGACCTTAGGTGTAAAAATTCAACCAGCCTTTCTCTGCTTACTGTAGTCCACTGACTTAGCCACTGAACTCAACTTGTACTTTCAGTACTAGCAAAGGTCTCGACATTATTTCCCATATTGATTCATAAGGGTGTGTGTGAATGAATCACTCATTTAGATATAAAGCCTTTGAGGGTTGGGGAGGGTGGGGAAGGAAGGCCTCTTTCTTTTCATCCATACTGACTAGATGATTTGATCCATCATTGTTATTAATAAACTACCTATTTATTGATTTAGTTTTTTCCTGTGACTTTAAATGGTCTTCAGAGGGGAACGCAGTGACCCTCAACTTCATAACCGTCCAAGCTTTATAGGAAGGGTGCTGGTGAGGGTTCTGCCAGACAGATCCTGTTTGATTCCTCCTCCCCAGCGCAGTGTGACTTAGCAGGCGACTGGGACACTCGCTCATCCATTTACTGTGGCACAGCTGCTGACGGAGAACGATCCTTACAAGGATTTCCCAAGCAGATACCAAGGGCTCAAATGGAAAATGCACGTTTAGGAAATAATCATGGCAACATACGTACAAATATGCTTGATACAATTGATGTATGGGTTATTATAAGAACCCCAAGAAAATGAGCTTTTTAAAAGGAAGTATTTCCCAGGCCAAATCAACCACAAACCACAGGGCAATGTTTCACCTCTGATGTCACTGGAGGCCAGTTTAGTTAGTTTTGTATGTCATTGAATTCGCTCTTCACTCCGGTTTAGAGCGTTGGTGCAAAGTGTGCGTGCCTCCCTGGCAGGAATGTCCCTTCCCGCCTTCATTCAGCAAGCAGGGACCGCACCTTCTGGCAGACATCCACCAGGTGAAGAGTACAGGGAGCGGCTTCCAGAACCCCTACTCAACGCACTGAAAGGGCCCAAAGGTGCCAGCCTGAGCCTTGGTAGCATAGTGGTTACACGTTGGGCTGCTAACTGCAAGAGCAGCAGGTCAAAACCACCAGCCGCTCCTTGGGAGAAAGGGCTTTCTGCTTCTCCCGTCAAGAAACTCATGGGAGCAGTTCTGCCCTATCCTATAGGATCACTAAGAGTTGGCATCCATCCAATGGCAGTGAGTGAGAGGAGAGCCAGGGAAGGAGGATGGTGGGTGGCATTCCAGGTGGAAAACAGAATGGACAAAGTATCAGAAGCAATACACAGTGGTGGGGTGCGCATGATGTTAGCTTCAAGTAGATAGCCAGGAGCCTTTTCGGTCATTTCTATGTGCTCCCATGGCGGCCATCTACACTTGAAGGCTTTTCTCTAGCCACTGCGGGGTATGTGTGTTCGTAGGCTCCAGTATGCAGATTAAGTCCTCGGCGCCTCCTGTACTGTTCGTACCATCTCTAAAGCTGGGCACACCTCCACATTTCAGGTTGTGGGTAACCTTTTAGGTGTCTAGGTTAAGAACGGAAGCGATACCTTACACCCTGGGTGATAACCCAACTGCCATTAAGTTTATTTGGACTCAGAAAGACCCCATAGGGCAGAGGAGAACTGCCCTTTTGGGTTTCTGAGTCTTTACAGAGCAGATAGTCTCGTCGCCGTCCCTCCAAGGGACAGGTGAGTTTGAACCGCTGGCCTGGTGGTTAGCAGCTGAGTTCTTAGCTCACTACACCACCAAGGCCCCTTTCCTGCCTTCTAATGCACATTACTTAACGATATGTAAGTTCTTTTTCCTTTTCTGGCAACTACTTTCTTTCCCCCAATAGTTGGTAGAAAGCCTTCACTTTCTCTTCCTAATTAGGTCATTTTAGAACCTGTGCACCTCCCGTCTAAACGCACTGTGATTAAGTGGTCATGAGTTTGATCTCCTGGGTTCCAATTCCAGCTCTCGCAATTCTCAAGGCTCATGACTTCGGGCACGTTTACTCAATCCCCCTCTACTTTGGTTTCCTCCTTTGTAAAATGGAAATACTAACCTGAGGGTGCTTGTGTGGATTAATAATGTATTACAGGTAAATACTGAGCCTCGTCCCTGGCAGACACTGAAAGCACTCCACATTAGCTCTTTCCTCTTAGATGAACTAACTACAATTAAATGCCGGTTGTAATCGTTGTTTTTCCTACTTCTCAGCTTTACTGCCATTTCATTTGATATTGAGGGATGAAAGGTAAATGCTTACCATCATCTAGAATTATTAGGTTTGGGCCTTTAAAGGAACCTGGGGTTTAGATGAAGTATTAACATCGGAAACTAGCCTGTCAATTACTGCTCTAATTTATACTTTTCATTAAAGGCTCAGCTTGCTTGTTTTTCAATAGCTGTCTTTCCTGGCCTTGAAACCCTAGTCATTAAAAAAGATTTTTAAATTAAAGGACCATAATTCTCGCCACTCACAATGTGTGGATTATGGGTATAGACTTTAATAGTTCTTACTTTGAATAAAAGCAAAAGTCTGGCCCGGTTTCCTCACCTCTGAGGCATACATCAGCGAGACCCTGTGATGCAGTGTAATTTAAATACACGTCGAACTTTGCATGAAATCTGGGTCCTAAACCAACATCAAGGTGCCTTGCCCTCTAATCTGCCTCTGCTCATTTGCTTTGTGACTTGCTTGGTGGACTAGGAGATAAGCCTCCATCGCGCCTGGCGCGCAGAACCACTCAATAAGGGGTAGGTATTACGTAGTAGCTCTGAAAATTTAGCCCATCAGGAATAATTAAGAGGGGTGCGTTAGGCACGGAGAAGGGTCACCACCTCTATCAACACTGCACGCAAAGCAGACCGCGGGGGCTCAGTTGCGGAGGGTAGAGACTGCATCTCCCAGTGTGCTTTGCGGCGCGGCGGGTCCGCCTTAACCAGGGCCGTCCCCGCGGGACGGCGCGTCTTTCCGCGGGGGCCCCGGATGCGGATGCCGCCTGGGCTCCGTGGGCGTGGCCTCAGGGTGGCGCTGAGCCCTGAGAGTCTCTCATTGGCTCTGGGCCTTCCGGTTGTACGAGGCGCGGGAAAGGGGGCGGTGGCTGCGGCGCGCCGTGCTCCTGCGATAGCCAATCGGAAGCCTGGCCTGGCTTTGGCGGGAGGCAGGAACGCCGCAACCCTGCAGATTTGGCGCCAGCGCGGTGGACCTCTGCTGCTGCCGGCGTCTGGGTAGCAGCTTCGTGTGCGAGACGGAAAGCAGCCTGCGCTGAGGTGACAAAGCCCCGTGAGGTGGGACGGTGGGGACTGCGGACGAGGAAGGTGCTCGGGGCGAGGGCAGCGGGATCCGGGGCGGGGAGGCGAGCCGATCCTCGGAGGGGTGCTGACCGCAGTGCGTGGGGCCGGGGGCTGAGGGAGGGGGGTTGGGGTGCGGGGTGGAAACGGCGTGCGGGCGCCGAGCGCTCGAGTCTCCCCGCGGAAGGTTTCTCTCCGGGACGGCTCTGGAGGCGGCGTCTGCGCCACGTTTGCTCTGCGCGGCTCACCTCGGGCCTCTCTGTACCTTCTCCTCATGTGGGACCCGGGGACCCCGAGAGTCTGGGGTAGGAGGCCGGATGGCGCGGTGGACTATAACTTGGGCTGCGAACCACGAAGTCGGCGGTTCAAACGCACAAGCCCCTGGGTCCTTGCAAAACTACCCGTAAAGTGCCGATAACTGCCTCGGACACTCAGTAGGTAGCGATCGCTTTGTTTGGTCACGCAGCGGAAAGGAACGCTAAGCTATTGCTGTCACATAATTGACTCCTGAAGTGGGTGTTGACCATGAGCTCCAATGAACAACTGTAGCAAGCAATTTCGAATCGGTGATGTCCCGCACTCAGAAAGAAGAGCCTCTGGGGCGTTCAAGGCTTGTCTTAAAACGTGAGGTGTGACGGCTAAGTCCACACAAAAGAAACACAGCTTGTGTGATTCAAGAATTGTGCGTGAAAAAAATCCAAGACCAAAGGAGGGAATGGGACTCGATCTTAAAGTCCGAGCATTCAGTTTGCACAAGGCCGTAGGTGACGGTGGGAGCCCAAAATCCATTTGCAGGGTCCCCATCGTCAACATCCCCGCTGACCATTGACCAGGGATGTGAACAGCCTGGCTATCAGAGTGTTAAGGAAACGACTGATGCCGAGGTAGTTAGGTTAAAATTTAATACCATTTCATTTGCTCTCCCATTTGACCCATTTTAAACTTGTTTTAGTTTTTATTATGTTCTGTTATATTTTCAACTGAAGTTTTCTGTTATCTTTTTAACTGAGGTTTTCTGTTACTGTTGGGGGTTTGTTGTTTTTTTTGGTATGTTTTTCTTCATATGAAATCCAGGATAGTTGAATCTATAGAGACAGTAACTGGATTAATAGTTTCTTGTTTTTATGCCAGAGGTTGAAGGGAATTGCGCTAAGAATGAGTACAAGAATGCAAACTACAATCATGGTCTATAATTGTAGATTTTCTTTTTGCGATAGTTAAAAAGCAAAACCAAGTGAAATTAATTTAACAATTTAATCCAATACACCCAAAATATTATCATTTTAGCATGTAATCAATATAAAAGAATTGATGGTATGAAAAAAGTAAGAGCATGTTCTAAAATTATCGTGGTGATTGCTCAACTCTTAAATATGTTTAAATTTAAGTTAAATGGTAGGTGGACTTTATGTCATTAAAACTTGTTTTATTTAAATTCTGTGTTCTTTCCCCTTTTCTTTTACATACTAGTTGGCTGTCTTGTTCTTTCTACCAAATAGCCGAGTTGCCATTATGCCTCAAACCCGATCTCAGACGCAGGCTATAATCAATTTTCCAAAAAAGAAGCTATTGCGGTCATCGGAGAAAGCTAAAAACGGTCGGGACACCAAACTAGAGCTCGCAAATGTTCAAGCTCCTTCCCGTTCTCCTTGTGAAAAAATCCTGCCTCTCAGCCCCAGGAAACGGCTAGGTAAGCTGTCTGTCTCCTAGGTACAACTTCTGGACAAATCTCTCATCTGACACTATTGCCAATGGCCCTGTAGGATTTTGTAACTTGTCTCAAAGGTTTATGAAACTAGGAAAAACAAGTAGGTGGCGTCTTGGGTACCTTTTCCTCCGTGTTGTGGAGCAGTGGTGGCAGTGCTTTCCTGTTTTAGAACAGCTGAGCACTTGTTTCTGATGGGGAGGAGGGATGATTTGCCAGAATCCTGGGGAGTGACACAATCAAGCCAGTACTTCTGGCATAATGGGAGAAGCCAGGGGTGCTACAGTGGACAGGAAAGACCCACAACAAAGAATGCTCCCTTTCAGGATGCTAGTGGTGCGCAGCTTGTGAAATACTGAGTGGAACAGTCTTAGGATTTCTTCCCGTGAAAACTTGCCGGTTTGGGAGTCTCTGAGAGTAATGAGACTCAGGGGTGCCCTCTGGTGGTCAGTACTCTGATTTCGAGGCCATTCTCTTTCTGGTTGTCATGGTTCCATCCCAGGTTGAAATTTCCCCCTTGATGGGGAAGCAGAGGTCTTTGGGAATCCTTTTACTCGCCGCTGTCACAAATGGACTTTCATCTGTTTTAGGGGATGACAACCTATGCAACACTCCCCGTTTACCGTCCTGTTCGCCACCAAAGCAAGGCAAGAAAGAAAATGGGCCCCCAAGCTCACGTATGCCGAAGGGGGGGCGCAGGTTGGTATTTGACAATCAGCTGGCAACTAAGTCTCCCGGGAAAAGAGAACAAGTCAGAGCTCACCAAAACAAGGCACTTCCTCCAGTCCAGAAGAGCCCGGAGGCGGCAACACAGCCTGAGCAGAGAAGGCCACTGGAGAAAGAAGCAGCCGGGATAAGACTGTTCAAGCAGGAAGGTTCGTTTACAGTTGGCAGCTGCCCATGCATTCTTGTAAAAAGGCTGATGGCTGTAAGTGAAACCCAGTGGGTCTTCCTAGTGACCTTCCGTTGTGCCTAATTGTCCTTTCACGTCTGGCACAGGCACTTGCTACCAGCAAGCAAAGCTGGTCCTGAATACAGCCGTTCCGGATCGGTTGCCTGCCAGGGAGAAGGAGATGGATGTCATCAGGAATTTCCTGAAGGAGCACATCTGTGGGAAAAGAGCTGGAAGTCTTTATCTTTCTGGTGCTCCTGGAACTGGAAAAACTGCCTGCTTAAGCCGAATTCTGCGAGACCTCGAGGTACACAGAGAATTCAAATTACGGTGCTCTTGCTAAAATAAAAGGCCTTGGGGGGGGTTGTCACACTCCCAAAAAAGGGTTCCTTCCTTCGTTCCTTCCTTCCTTCCTTCCTTCCTTCCTTCCTTCCTTCCTTCCTTCCTTCCTGTTTCTTTTCAAATGAAAGCGAAGCTTTTGGTCTTGTATGTGGTTAGCTCCGGGAAAACATTCTTCTTTCCATCAAATCTTTATCTGAGGCCAAAGTAACTCTTGGATTTTATTTTTTTTTTTCTAGAAGGAACTGAAAGGCTTTAAAACTATCATGCTGAATTGCATGTCCTTGAAGAATGCTCAGGCCGTGTTCCCAGCTATTGCTCAGGAGATTTACCAGGAAGGAGGATCCAGGCCAGCTGGGAAGGACATGATGAGGAAGTTGGAAAAACACGTAACTGCAGAGAAGGGCCCGATGATGTAAGCATTGCACTGCTGCAAGGCCTATTGCCCACACCTTCCCATCTGAGCCACCAGTTTGCTCGTAAAGAACATTTCCTATCTTTGATATGTGAGAGGAGGCAGGTAGATAAACGTCAAAGCGAAGAAGAAAAACACATTTCTAATTCCATATTGGGAGGGGAAATTATTTTTTTTTTAATGACTTGAAGGTACCCAGGTGTTCCCATTTCGTGATCAGGGTTGTCATGTCATTTCAACAGTGGATTGTACATGGGACAGGAGATGATACTCTCGAACGGGTCTGGGCTCTAGGAATGGAACCTATAGTCAGCCCAGACTAAGCAGATTGGGGGTTTGGGAAGGTGGAGCCAGATGCTAATTATTGCTCTCCCTCTGCAGTGTGTTGGTGTTGGATGAGATGGACCAGCTGGACAGCAAGGGGCAGGACGTATTGTACACACTGTTTGAATGGCCATGGCTAAGCAGCTCTCGATTGGTGTTGATTGGTTAGTGCTTGTTCGCTGACATTACATGGTGACTCAGAAGTACCATCATCTCTCTTCAGCTTACTTACCTCCTACTTTCTCTAAAAACCACCTATGTGCTTAAGATAGCAGTAACTTTTAATTGTACTTTAAGTCTGAATAGGAATTACATTATACTACATTTCAGAGGTCATTAATTTTTGGAGAATCTGGTCTTGCTGATTGGTGTTAATGCCTTCTATATCTCACTTAAAAAGAGTGCTTTGGGATGACTGCATGACTTAACTAATGACTCCCGGGGGCCCGGTGTGAAGCCATCGGGGTGCTGGATTCTAACTGGGAATTTTCTGTTACTTTCAAATGGTTGGCTTTTCTTCCAGGGTGATTTGATTAATGATTAGTCTTCATCTCTTCCTTAGGTATTGCTAATACCTTGGATCTTACAGACAGGATTCTGCCCAGGCTTCAAGCTGTTGGAAAATACAAGCCCCAACTGTTGAACTTCCCACCTTACACCAGAAATCAGATAACCACTATCTTGCAGGATCGGCTTAATCAAGTAAGTGCCGAATATATGTTCTTTGGGGCACCTGTGGTGGGAAAGCATCGCCCCCTGCCATGTTCAGTCCGACCTTACAAGACAGTCAAGCGCTAAGGCGCAGTGGAGCTGTCCCCTTCGATGTTCCAGGCTGTGGGTCTTCACAGAAGCAGGTGGCCCCAGTCTGTTTCCTATGGGGCCGTTGGGCGAGTTGAAGCACCCTGTTTGGTTAGCGACTGGATGTTTTAGCCACTGCACCACCAGGGCTCCGGGAAAACCTACTCACAATGCGTCAAGAGTATGTTGCCTAGGTTGCTTTCCGTACCAGCGGTGGGGCTCTTACGGTTGTAGTGAGAGCGCATACCTGCACTTCCGCATCTGGCGCCCTCTCCTGGCTGCCCCCGGGTTGAAATGAAAGTAGCAATTAGAGGAGGCACTGCAGTGCTTCCTGGCTGTTAAAAATTGGGCCTATCGAACCTTTTTTTGTATTCTAATGACTATTCCCCATTTCTGAATCTACCATATTCCTACAAAATGCTGAACCGTGTGAAACCCATCATGAACGCCTCCATCTACTTCTAGGCAAAAAGAGGATCTCTTAGAGCAGCGGTTCTCAACCTGTGGGCCGTGACCCCTTTGTGGGGGGCGGTCAGAGGACCCTTTCACAGGGGTCGCCTGATTCCTAACAGTGGCAAAATGACAGTGATGAAGTAGCAACAAAAATAATTTTATGGGGGGAGCAGGGAGGAGGGGGAAATGAGCTCATACCAAGGACTCCAGTAGAAAGCAAATGTTTTGAGAATGATGATGGCAACAAATATACAAATGTGCTTGACATAATGGATGGATGGATGGATTGTGATAAGAGTTATACGAGCCTCCAATAAAATTATTTTAAAAAATAAAACAATAATAATTTTATGGTTGGGGGCTACCATAACATGAGGAACTGTAGGAAAGGGTCACGGTGTTAGGAAGGTTGAGAGCCACTGTCTTAGAGGAACAGGGTGGTCCATTACGTTTAGGCTTAGCTATGAAAATGTTTATGACTTGGGCCCTAGATTCCAGAAAAGGGAAATCTCCTAGTCCCTTTCTCTGTGTTGTCCAAAGGTGTCTAGAGAGCAGGTTCTGGATAATGCTGCCATTCAGTTCTGTGCCCGCAAAGTCTCAGCTGTGTCGGGTGACGTTCGTAAAGCGCTGGATGTTTGCAGGTGAGTTATGGCCCTGTGGGTCGCTTTTATTAAAAAAAGAAATACTGTTAATTGTCTCATGTAACTCAAGTGACGATGGCCTAAGAGGCTCCATTCTGGGACTTTTTATGCTCAGAAAGGAGGGCTTGTGTCTCAGTGGGGAGCTCTGCATTTCCACCGTGTTAATGTCTGAAGCATTATCAGTCCATTACCTACGGAGGGAGAAACAAATGAGATGTTGCTGGCACTCCCTGTGGTGATTATAGATTGGTTAATTACATTTGTATTAAAAAAAGACTCCAGTTTACTTTTCCATTAGCTGGTCTCAAGCAGGTTTATTTATGGACCTGAACCATCGTTGCCGTTAGAGTTTCCCCCCCTTTCCCTTGCTTTTGTGAGCACCCTGCCCTCCAGTTTGTGATCCTCCAGGCCTCCCTCTCCTCCATCCCTCTGCCCCCCCTGCTGGGGAGCGCACCATGCTGACTGATGGAAACTCTGCTTTCCCAGTGGGGACACTGGGTCCATTAAAACGATACTCGCTGTGCTAGCCTGCTGGTCCAGCCTCCTGCTACTGTCATGCAGAAGATCCAGGTCTGGCTTATGGCTTCCTGTGGGCAAAGCACTTTGGAGAGAGCAGTGGGAGAGAGCTTTTCCTCGGCTAGATGGCATGATCCTGGATTTGAGAGTCCCTTCATCAGCAAGGAACTTGGGGAAAGACTGCAGCTGTGAGTCATGGCCATGCAGGCGGGGAGGTTAGGCCTCCATGCAGCCGAAATCGAGCGTGGGTCTAGTACATGTGGCCTGAGCTCACTCTTCAGAGATGCCCACCCTGTACTTGCTCTCCCCATCCAGGCCACTTTCCCTGTATCCAAGCTGTGACCCTCAGCTGCATGTGTGCTGACCTTCTTGACTTCCGCAAGAGGAAGCAGCAGTACTGGAGTTTCTCAAATGCTCCAATCATGAATTGTTGCAAGGCCGCGAAGCCCCTTTCAGCTGAGACAACCCTGTTTTGTTTGAGGGGAGAGCGAGTCTTTAAACATTATTAAGAAAACAATTTTAATTAAGGTGCTTGGTTATAAGTAAAACTTTGTTTTTTTAATAGGCGAGCTATTGAAATTGTCGAGTCAGATGTCAAAAGCCAAACTATCCTCAAACCACACTCCGAATGTAAGTAGTTGATCTTTCTGTATTGGAAACTTGGCTTTTCTGAAAGGTGAAATGAACAGAGTGAAATCCACAACTGCCTGTTTTATGTGTGTGTCTGTACTTTTGGTCCTTTTCAGTTTTTTTGCCCGCCAGCACCGCATCCTCCACACCTTACTGGACACGCATTCCCTCGGGCGTTAACATGCATGGCTGGGACCAAGGACGTGTCCTTGCCAGCCCTGCCTTATGAGACTCTGGGTCAGCTGTCCTCTGGGTGTGTACGCTGAGTGCATGTAAGGTCTCGGTGCTGGGAGGTTCTGGTAATGAAGGCCGGCCAGGTGACGGAGCGGAGTTCAATCGGGATATCACAGATCCTCTTCCTACAGTGAACTGCAGGCTTTTAAAACTGACGAGATTAATGTCCCTCTCCGCTTCGCTGTCATCTGTGGCCCCAAACTAAGTGTCTTCCCAGTCTTTGATTTCCAGTGGTAACCTTTGGAAACGAGACCCATCGATTTGCTGATTTCCTGTACCTCTATACCTGCCAGGAATGATTACATTTGCTGGTAGCACTATAGTTTCACTTAGAACTTCTTTTCATCAACTTGTTACAATAAAATCAGTATGTAAGAAGTAGCCAAACTTCATGCTTGGGCTGATTGATGGTGTAGGCAATACATGCCAATGTGTAAACTGGGTGCTGGTTTCTTCTTTCTCTTTTCCAATTTTTTTTTAAGACAAATCGTTTTCTTACTATTTAAAATTGCAAGAATCTTAGAATTTGATTAGCACCCGTCGCAGCCTTGTAGAGTCTCCTGTCATGAAAAGGAACTGTAGCCGCTTTGAGGGACCTTAAAGATCTCAGTGATCCTTCGGGCTGGTAACGTGGCTTTACGGCTGCCGGCTTTCTCTAATTTCCTAAAGGCCTGCAGGAACACATTAGGTAAACAGAATGGGGTTTTTTATTTCACTCTTTCCAATATAAAAGAGGAGGTAAGTTCTTGGCATCAATTAGTAGACTAACCCAATTCCTGTCTTTTGACTTCTAGAATGCGTGGTGTTGGCTTTTAAAGGTTGCAGAAGGCTACAGGGACCTGACTTCAATTTAGATCACAGAAGGAACTTTCCACTCCTAGAATTCCCTGGGTTTCTGTGAAACAGGGTGTTCTCCGGCACTGAAGAGATGATCACGTGGTGGGATTTTGTAGAGGGGGCTCTGCTGTCTGGTGCGGAGCAAGAACAGATCTCTCGATTCCTTTCAACGTGCAGGTTTTGTTTGGTCAGGGATCTCTGGTGCTGCCGGCTAGTTGTCTACAGCATCCTGCTTATTGTACTCAAGGAGACAGGAATTGTCAGGGGGCTGCAGTCCATCTCAGGCAGTCACTCTGGGGCAATCCCTCCCCATCTTGCCACTTGGCATCTCCCAACAATGGGGCCATAGTCCTGGGCCTGCTTCCTGGCAGCTTCCTAACCTCCAACTTTTGCCACGGGGCTATCTACTAAGATATATCCCACGCCGTCTTTACAAGTGCTGCTGGACTGTGTGGGCAAGTGAACCAAATCTCACAGGTCGTGTGGAGAGGCCGTCCAGAGGACTGGTGTGGCGTTTGACTTTACAGACCACAGGGAGCCCCGTCATTGGGTTCAGGGGATTGGGTTCTCTGTAAAAACTTTTTTTTCCTCTTCTTAATTTCCAAGCATCGCCGCCATCTTTGCTTTAAGATTCGGTTCTTTACCTTTGAGATATCAGGAACTTTGGTAGTTTTCTGTGTGATGACTGTTTTCTGAGGAAGATTTTGTCTGTGATTGAACTTCTGCTACACAGGGCAAAAGAGCTTGCTCTTCTGACCAGAACAAGAACCCTCCCTCCCTGGTGTCATGTGGGCCTCTCTCTCATGGTAGTATTTGCCTCACGTCCTCAGAATAGGACTCCCTGCCATCGAGTCAGTGCTGGCTCAGAGCGGACCCTCCTGTGGGTTTCTGAGACTTCACGGTGTATGGGAGTAGAAAGCCCAATCTCTGTCCCTGGGGGCTGCTGGTGGTTTCAAACTGCTGACCATTCGGATCATAGCCCAAATCGTAACCACTACACCACCAGGACTCCTGGCTTCCTGTCCAAGGGCTGCCATACCCAAAACATCACAAACGGGTGGTGTTCTTTATAAAGAACAGACATTTATTTTCTCCCAGTTCTGGAGACTGGAAGTCCAACTCCGGCTCTCCACTGTGTCAGCCCCTTCTCTGGGTCTCGTAGTTGATGATCCTTTACAGATTAAAGATGCGGCTGCTCTCGTCATCAGTCTCCCCTGTTCTTCACAGACGACGTGTAGGTGGAATCCACCCTGTTCTGACATGACGTCATTGGCACAGCTACCTGCAAACGTAGACATGGGTACTGAGGTTGAGGTTCCAGTACACTTTCAGGGGGTTGGGGGCACAATGCAACCCCTACCTGTGATTCCACTCCCATCTTTGGGCTTCCAGGGAGTTGGAACCTCTGCTCTGCCCCCATACAGCTACCCTTGAACTTCCTGTAGCTCAGCGGTCCTCAACCTTCCAAATGCCGCGACCCTTTCATACAGTTCTTCGTGTTGTGACCCCCCTCAATCATAGAATTAGTTTCGTTGCTAGTTCATCACTGTCATTTTGTTACTGTGATGAATCAGGTGACCCCTGTGAAAGGATCATTCTACCACAGATTGAGAACCACTGCTGTCGCTAAACCTTAGTGTCATTTATCTCCACATAAGTACACACCCTATTTTAAAAAGCTAACTAAGCGTGATTGATTTACTTACTTTCTAGGTAAATCGTCCTCTGAGCCTGTGATTCCCAAGCGAATCGGTCTTGCTCACATAGCCCAAGTTATTTCAGAAGTTAATGGGAACGGGATGCCTTTGGGCCAAGAAGGAGAGCAAGACTCCTTCCCTCTCCAACAGAAGATCCTAGTCTGCTCTTTTCTGCTCCTGACCAGGCAGCTGAAAACCAAAGAGGTCCCTCTGGGGAAGGTAAGTCAGGAGTGTCAGCTGGCGGAGGTGAGGCGAGAAGCTGCTTCACAGAGCAGATGTTTTCCAAAAGGCCGACTAGGCCCCAGCTGATCTGATTTAGGAAAGCTCAGTTTGTTTAGTAAAAGCTAAAACCAGTCCACAGTCAAGTCTATGCCGATTCAGAGTGACCCTCGAAGACAGGGTGAAACTGTTCCCTAGGGTATCTGAGGCTGTAACCTTCACGGAAGCAGTGCCTCGTCTCCGTGAATTCGAGCCACAGTCAACACTGGCTGGCAACCCCGTGCATGGCCCGCTGCGACACCAGGGCACCTGTAAGTTCTGGCGCTAGAACCAGCTGATGGCCTTCTCGTGGGTTGTGCTTGAGAATTTAGCATCTTGAAAAGGGATTCAGATCTCTTTTAGGCAAGCCCAGGCGTGTGTTTTTAAGATTGTAAGGTAACTCGTAAGTTGTGACTTCGCTAACACCTGTTCTCCCTTTTTTCCTCCTAGTTATATGAAGCCTATAGTACCGTCTGTCAGAAACAGCAGGTGACAGCTGTGGACCAGTCGGAGTGTTTGTCACTTTCAGGGCTCTTGGAGGCCAGGGGCATTTTGGGGTTAAAGAAAAACAAGGAAACCCGCTTCACAAAGGTATAGCTGCTGCTTTCTGACTGCGCTTTTCATGGTTCTGTTCTGGAGAACTTCTTGGCCAAAGGGAAAAAATAAAAAACTAGATAAACAGTCTGGTTCTTGTTAGGTGGGGTTTAAAGTATGAGGATGGGGCCAGGGTGTTGAGGCGATTTTGTTTTTTTTCAAGGAGGATTTTGCCTCTGGCGTTAGTTCCATTCTACAGGACAAAATAGTTGGTTGTGGCCAGAAGAAAGGACAGTATGTAACTTGTTTCCTTTGGAGGAGGAGTTTTTCCTGTGATGGAGCTTTGTGTGGTGATAGCTTTTTCTGGGTTCTGCATGGAAAGAAAAACTTTTCTCTTTTTTCCAGGTGTTTTTGAAGATTGAAGAGAAGGAAATAGAACATGCTCTGAAAGACAAAACCTTCACTGGGACGATCTTAGCTGCTGGGTTGTCCTAACCGCCTCTCGCTCTTAAGGCCCCACCCGAAAGTGGTCAGCTGCCATTTGTGGAGCTGTGAAGTCTTCAATTGTGAACTTTATTTTCAGGCCCTGAAACAAGTGTCACCTCTTTACTGGAAACGAATGAATTTTAATCTACAGACGTGTGAACACTAGCACAGAAAAGTATCCTCGAGTCTTTTTGTTTTTACCCATAACAAGGACCAAGTAGACCAATCTTTGTCAGTTTCTTTTACTACCTCTGCCATTCCTCTGTCTCCTACGAACACTCTTGCAAGTATCCAGGGGTGTGTGTGTGTGGGATGTGCACCTGTTTACCTCTGGGGTTCATGTGTTTTGGGTTGGAGTATGAAGACTGGAAAAGGATGATGCAGGAAACACTGAGCAAGTCCCTCGCGGCGGTTTGGAGGACACTTTGGTCAAAGAATTTCTTTGGGAGTATTCCGTGTGCACACCACAAGCGTGACTACACGCCGACGTTTTAGAGATTCGTCGTGTTATCGGGCCGGTGGCAAAGGAAAACGGAATGCTACAGATTGTGAATCTGTTTCGTTTCCAGTCATGGTCTTTGTCTAAGCACTTGCACTTTAAGCATCTAGAAGCTTTCCGGTGGTAATGTGAAAATTCTCAAGCTGTCCCCAGATGAAGCTGCGTGTGTCAAGACTCCTGAGTTTGGGAATGTGGGATGGTGGGGTGTGTGTGTGTACAGCAACCTATTTATCTCATTAGGCAAATTAATCCATATGTTTACTCCAGGTGCCTCTCCTGGGTTTGGTTTCCAGTGGCGTCAAGTGGCAGTTTTGGTTGAGGACAGCAGAGGGCACCATTACAACACTGGCTGCCTTAGGAAGTGCAGGCTTGGGGCTGGGGTACTTTTTGGAGGGGCAAAGGGACTGGATTCCTGTGGGAAGTTGTTGTGCTCTTAGAACTCAAGCAACTGCTTGTGTGGCATCAGTCTGAGGACCAGGGACCAAGCCTCTGCTGTCCCCAACTGCTCTGCTGCTTGCCTTCTGCCTCCCCAACAAGGCCTTACATTTAGGAACTTGATACGAGCACGAACGGCCGCCCGGCCACTGTTGTGTTCGTCCTGCCCCCCGATCTCTGCAATGTGAGCTGGGTTATGGCAGGTGGTATGGGTGAAGCAGAGCCTGCTGAAATGTACACTGCCCTCCTCCACCCCCACCTTCCCCGAGAGCATCCAGCCTCTCTGAAGCCATTCACAAACTAGGAGCCTCATTCCTCCAGCACTGAAAAGGTTGGAAGGTGTTTGGGGCTGTAAGGGTTAAGCATAATCGCAAAGATTGTCCGAAGGCTGACGGAAAGCAGAGACTGAATGGGATTGAGAACAGATGCGAGGCTTGATTTAAATTACATTTTATTGGATGCTGCAGCCTTAAGAGACGTGACTGCTTTACAGTTTGTTTCCACACTGTGGGCAGCTGCTGTCTGTTCTGTGTCCACAGTGGGCTCCTGCCCAGAAACGAGTGGCCTCCCCACCTCGCTGGGCTGGAGGCTCGGCGCCTGCCTCCTCACTGGAGCTTAAGTTGGGAACAAGGCTTGCCTCCCAGTGGGGCTGCTGCGAATCCTCCTTCAGGGCTGCCAGCCAGGATCACATTTCTCTCCCCGCCCCCTCCCCTCTCTCCCCTTGTATTTAGAAAGAGGGTTCCCGTATATTGGTTTGTTTTCTTCCTTTCTCCCTCCCACTGTCAATTTCTAGGTCATTGCTGCTCTTAAGACCTCAGCAAGTGGAACAGGGCTGGTTCTGTCAACGAAGCGTGAAGCCGACTTCCAGTCCCTGTGTGGTGCCCACCGCCCTTGCGGGAGCAGAGACATGTCAGGGAGGACCTGTGTCATTTGAACAGTTAAAGGAAGGAAGGCTTTTTCTTGCTCGCTTTTTACCTTGAACTCAGAGCTGTAGGGTGAGGTGGGGTCTTCAGTGGGCTGGGAAGAGCTAGAAGCTGCTTCACGTAACGTGGTGTCAAAGATGCTGACTGACCTTGAAGGTGGTGGGCTGCGTGTCTATACTCTGGCTCCTTTTGTTCCCCACGGCAGCAGATGATGATTTTTCCCACCATCTGCACGGAGGTAGTGCTCTAGGAACACAGGCATGTTAAAGCTGGTCTGGGTTTCAGCCCCAGAGCTGGCTCCATGAAGACTTGCCTCTGGCTACAGAGCTGGCAAGACTGAGGTCCAGGCTCCCCCAAGATCACAAGAGTGGCCACAGCCCACTGCCCACCCTCTGTGGACTGCCCGAACACGATACGCCAGTAAGAACAGGGAAAGAGGGTCTAAGACCACCAAAGGATTGAAAATACTCGAGTTAGTACTGCCACCAGGAGAACTGACAGCACCAGGATTGGAGTTAGAGTCCCATGTGTCTGTCCCCATCCCTGCTTGTTAGGCCCTGTGGGCTCATACTGTACCCCCCATTCACAAACGCTACCTGTTCGTGGCCCCTCCTCACAGTCGGTCAGGTTAGACCTTTGGGAATCATATGCAGGGTAACCAGCGAAAACCACCCAAGCGTGCTGTAGAGTGAGATGAGCCAGTATCCCAGAGCAGAACTGCTCTGTAGGCTTTTTTTTGAGCGGTCTGGCCCTTGTGGCAAAATGGACTGTGGGGCTGCTAACAGCAAGGTCAGCAGTTTGGTGCCACCCACGGCTCCACAGGAGAGCATCTTCCATGAAGATGTGCAGCCTCAGAAACCCACAGGGCCAGTTCTGCTCTCCTGTAGGGTCTCAAAGGATTGGGACTGACTCCAGGCAGTGGGCTTTGGCAGCAGGCTGCCAGGCCCTTCTGTATCACCACCACGAGGAGGCTTCTACTTCACGCCCCCAGGGGCTTCATCAGCTCCCCGCACCTGATAAGATGGGACGCTGCCTTTCCATTTGAGGATAGTCCTTAGCTGGAGGCCAATGTGACTGGCACTGAGGAGTAGCACAACCCCTGGTACCTGGCGGGTGCACTTTGACAGTGGACGGTAGCTGTTGGCCTCACCTACTGAGTCCCCATAGCTCCCTCTGATGCGGTGTATTTTGCTTGCAGCCACTTGCACATTGCCCTAGGGAAGCCTTGTTGAGGGGGAAGTCTTGCCAACAGACGGGAGAAGGCTACCTGTCTGGATGCCCTTAGCAACCCTGTGTTGGCCAAAAAGTGCCTTCAGTTAGAGGGCTTCCAGAGCAAGTGGTGGTCTCAACCACTTCCTGAGAAGACCCGAGCCCCTCCAACACTGCCTCTTAAGCTGCCAACAACCTCCTGGGGCTCAGAAGAGGTGCCTTCTGAGGGGAGAAGCCATGGCCCCTGGCCTCCCCTTGATTCCCAGCCCCAAGGCACTGGGAGCAGGAGCTAATTGGGTGCAAGGGGCCTGAGTAGAGGCTGTCTGAAGCCTGGCGAAAGGAGAGAGCAAGCTTCTTTTAAAAAATGCTCTAATTGAGTTCTGAATCAGCCTGCCTCCCTTTGATCTCTCCTCTGTTTCCCACACTGCCTGAAAGAGCTGGATCAGCACTTTATAACAAGGGTGCGCCTGCTCCCGCCCTCCCTCTCCTGACGCTCTCTGCTGCCGCCATCCTCTGCTTGTCTCCTCCAGTTACGATAATGAAGATGCTGAGAGATAAAATGTGTATTTAATAAGGGTGGGGGTAGGGAGGCGGAAAGGGGCAGCCAGGCCTTCTCCAGTTTGGAGCCTTGCCAAGACTCAAGCAGAAAGCAAAGCTAGAGTAAGACTTGGCCGCAGGGTGTGGGGGTTTCTGGGCCTCCATCCAGCTGACTTCACTGCCTGCAGTTTGCCCTAAATTCCCCCACCTCCACCCTCTCACCCCCACACTCCCTTCCAGTCCCTTCTCTCCTCGGGCAGGCTCCCAATGGGAGAAGGGCCTCTTGCTCCAACTTTTCTTTGCACCTGGTGACTTGGCCATCCTTCCATGTGGTGCCCCCCCACTCGGCTGCAAGGTCAGGCTAGGGCAGCCCCCTCTAGCCTGGGCCTGGAGAAGCTGTGGGTTCCCAGTGGGGGGTGAAAAAAAGCTGGAGTTAATGAAGACCAGCTGCTTGTCTGGGTTCTGCCTCCAGCTAGCTGGAGGCCAGCCTCTGGTGGCGGCTAGAGGTATGGTGGTGACCTCCATCCCTGGGCAAGGATATCCTGTGGCAGCTGAGGCTTGTGTTTCTCTGGAGTTTGGTTTTAGCCTCAGTTGGTAAGAGTGTCTGTCCCACCCCACCCCCGTTTCCCTTATTATTCTCCCCATCACACTCAACCCTTATTGAGCTTTATAACAGTAGTGGTAGCCCAGCTGAGATCTGAGGCTCTCCAAACCCTTTTGTAAACACTCATTAACTTTGCCTGGGCAGAGCCAAGAGCCCTGTTTAACAGCTGGGAGAGAACTGAGGCACATTAGGGTGAGCGGCTTGACCTGAGCTCACCCGGAGTCTCCATCCTGGGGCCCTCTGGCCTCACCTTTCCCCAGATCCTCCTGGCCTGCCACAGAAAGGCCATGTTCTTGCCCTCAGCCTTTCTAGGAAGCTGCCTTGCTTTCTCCATTCCCTGAAGTCTGCCCTTGAGTTCCCCCGGCCCTTTACCCAGTGACATATTCCCTGCTTTGCTGCTGGAGACACTCACTCTGCTTGCGAAAACATTAGCCCTCTGCAGGCTCCCCATTGTCTCCCCAGCCTGCCGAGGCCATCTGACTTCTCCCTTTCCAGCTCCCAAGAAGTTGCTGCTGGTCCTCAGCCTCTGGTTGTGTTAAGCAGAATCCTGCCCAAAGGGTTACCTGGGAAGATCTTGCTTCTCTTCCATGCGTCCTTTCTGGGAAAGATGCGGGATGCTGTTGCGAATGTGGGTAGGGGTACTCAGGGCCCTCTAGGTTCTGGGCCCTGTTCTGCCGCTGACAACTGCTATTTGGGACCTTGAGTGCCGCCCAAATTCATCTCCTTTTTCCTTCCCCCTGCCGTGCCATGGAATCGGAATCATACCCCCATCTGGATGTGTACTTGCACACATCCCCTCCCTCTCACCCCCAGACACACACACCACCACCCCCTCAGTCCCTAAGTGCTATTCCAGGCATCCTGTCACTGCTGAAACCAGGTAGCTGCCCCCTGAGGTGGCTGCCTGGTCCTTTGGAATAATAGGGAGGGACGGAGAGCCTGTCTGTCTGCATTGGAGGGGAGTGGGCAGATGTGAGCACTTTCCAAAGAAGCATGCCTCCTTGAATTCCCAGGAGGCAAGCGACTTGAGGAGAGAGCTCTGGCCCTCTCCCTAGCACCACAGCCCAAACCCATCTGCCAGGGGCAGCCCTTCGGGAAATCACCTCTAATCCTTGTGCTGTGGGTTTCAGACTAGGGGCTGTTCCTATCCCCAGCCTGTGATCAAGACCCTCATTTTTCTCCTGATGGGTGATATTCCCCGCCCTCTTCCACCCCTATCCCCCAGTCAGTCCTCAACTCTGCACCCGCTGACCCAGTCGGGCTGGTAGGAGAGGGCGTGGGGAGCCAACCGTCTGGCGAGTGGACTTTAAGACCCAACGGAAACCAGTGCCTTTTGCAGCAGCCTAACCCAGAAGCTGGGGGGAATCCTGAATTGAGCTGAGAGGGCTTCCCCGATTCTCCTGGGAACCCCATCGCCCCCCTGCCGGCACACACCTGAACAGGTAGGATCACGCGCACCCCTTCTGAATTCTCCCCAGGCCGCCGTCCGACCCGGACCCTGGGCTTCGCATCCGGCAGCCGCCGCCTCGCCAGTTCAGGCTTTCCCCATCCCTCCTCCCCCACCTCTCAGCGTAGTCCTCCGAGGCAGGCAGGAGCTTGGGGACAGGAGGATGTCTGCTGGCTCTGCGCCCCGGCAACCCTGCACCCTGTAGCGCCCTCCCAACAGGCCTCGAGGCTTTCTCCGGTTCTCCAGCAGCTACGACTGGAAAGTAGGGTGGAGGGAGGAGGGGGGCGCCTGGCAGGCCCCACGCCCTGTACCCTCCTTTGCAGTGTTGGCTAATACCCCTTCCCCCCACCGCACCTAGACTGGAGAATTGTGGAACCTGGGGTGTGTGGGGGGCGGGCTGGGGCCTGAGGGACCTGAGGCTCCCAGTGGGGGGGGGTCTCTCGTGCCTTCTCTGCTCCCCAAGCCTAAGCGTTCAGGACGCCCCCCCACCCCACCCTCCACACACACTTCCTACTCACCTAGTAGGAGAACTCCCGTCTCTTCCAGGTCCAGCTCACACCTGGGTGGCCAGCGGCTTTACTGGAGGGGGTAGAGGTCGTGGGAGTTTGGGTGCCCTTGCCCGCTAGGGAAAATCATATCTGTTTTGAGCCCCTATCCCTGCCAACTATTAATAGCTATTGCAAAGAATCCCCACCACCCACCCCCACACACCCGGGCCTGCCTGTGGCTGTCAATAGGTTTGCTTTGGACAGAGGGACCACCGGATGGAAGGATAGCATGCGTTGAAGGGGAGGACTCCACAGTGTGGCTGGACCAGAACAGGCTCAGCCCAGATGGCTGGGAAAGGGGGTGTGGACCAGATGGGGCAGCTCCTGGGCTCCTTGGCTTTCCCAGCCACAGGCTCCTGGTGTTACCCCAGAGCTGGGAGGCCCCGAGACACAGCCAGCAGCTGTCCTCCTGCCACCTTGCTGGGAGAGGGCTGCATGGCACCCTCTTTACAGAGCTGGGTCCTCCTGCCTACCTGCCAGCGAAGATCTAAGGCATCTCATTCTGGTTTGCTGGAGGGGTAAGCAGACTGGTGTAAGGAAGCCTGAGCGCATCTGGCTGTTAAGACAGTAGCCTGGGGAGGGGTTCAAGTGGAAGAGAATGGTCACATGGGGGGGGCACCCTTCTAGCTCTGTGTGGGGTGGGTGGCATTTGGAGAAAGGATAGAAGGACGACTGGGTTCAGGTCTTTCTAGCTGTGACTGCCCAGAGGGAAGTAGAGGCTCTGAGTGTGAGCAATGGCCAAGCATTTGGACCCCTGAGAAAGAGGCTCCATTGTTAAGCTGGGCCAGGTAACAGCGTACCTATCCAGGGTGGCCTCCTCCCTAAGCCTCTGCTTTTTCATCTATAGAAATGACAATCGGTAGCAAATCCTGCCTGCAGCTTGTGCCTGTTACCAACAAGGACAGATGTCCCCCAGGACCTTTTCCTTCTCCCCTGAGTTCTGCCTTCACCTTCCCGGTAGGGACGTCACCATAAAGACCTCACACCCACCAAGCCCACTGCCATCAAGCTGCCTCCTGGCAACCGTGTAGGTCAGAGTAGAACTACCCAGAGGGTTTTCTGTACATTTTCACAGAAACGACTGCCTCTTCTTTCTCTTACAGAGCAGCTGGTGGGTGGGTTTGAACCCCTGGCCTTGTGGTTTGCAGCCGATCACTTTAAGGAATATACTATTAGGGCTCTTAAAAACATCACGGATAAGATCCCATAAATCGTAAAGCTCGGTGCAAATGTTGGTGATGGCTGGGGACCTTTCTAGGAGAGCCTCCCCACCCCCCAAATCTAGGTCAAACACTCTGCCTGCAGTTTCCTTGCCTGGCCAGGCCAGAGGAGCCTGCAGGACTGTTCCCCAGGGGGTGCAGAAGTCCCTTGATGCGGATTGTGGCTGTCACCAGAGAGCTCGTGGCCAGGAAGGATGGGTGTCCCCCCAGCCTCCCTCCAGGCTCCACACCTTCTCCCCTGAGACCTGCCTTCACCTTCCTTCTGCCAACCTTGCTCAGCGTCCTTGTCCCTGTCTCTCCCATGCCCAGTGGCCTCCTTGTCCGCTCACTGGGCAGAAGCCCTAATCAGAATCGACAGCTGAGATATGTGTGGTGACTGAGAGCAGGCAGGCGGGAGAGAAGCCAGCGGGAGGATGGGCTGAGGGCTGCCCCTGGCACTGCTGGGGCCTCCTGGTGCCACCCTGGGCCTGTGGACTCCTTGACTTTACTTGGCCCTGGGGAAGGGGTGCCAGGGGATGCTCAGGAATGATGGGCTGGGGTCTGGAGGTTAGGGGGAGGGCACTCTGGGAGGTGAGGGCCCGATTGCCCCACCTTCCTATCCCAGAACCAGCATTCTTCCTTGTTTGGCCCAGCCCCCAGGCACCTACTTGGTCACATCTGGGAGCTGCGGGGTGGGGGGAGGGGGGGTGCCCTGCCCTGTGCTCCCTTCCCCTCCAAAGTACTTCTCTCACTCTCTCCCCACTGGTGGGCGGGGGCTGGGTACCAGGAAGCCTGGTTTCCCGCCGCCTCCTGGGGCCAGGCTGGGCTCCCCACAGGCCTCCAGAGAGTCGCTCAGCTGGCTTCCTTCCTCAGCTTGGTGAGGGCCTGCCTCCTCCCAGGGTTGGGGGGGTGTCAGAATCCCAGATGGGAGAGGCATGGGGGCTGGTGCCCCGGCACTGCAGCACCCACTGCTCTTCCCTCCTAGCCTCTGACTCAGCTTGGGGACAGCAGATGCTGGCGACAGGGTTGGCAGCCCTGTCCAGCCTGGCAGGCATGGCCGAGTCTCGCCTCCAGGCTTCCAGCTTCTCATATGGGCAGCCAAGATCTTCTCTATTCTTTTTAGCTTCTTTTTTCCCCATGGTATCTGGGGGGTGACTCTCAAAACTCCTGGGTTTACCCACACATTTGGGGGTGGGCAGGAGACTAGAGTAATTGAGACCAGGGCACTAGTTTGTTCTCCCTCCAGCTGGGCCAGGATAAAGGAAGCCAGTACAAATTTCCCCATGCCAATTCCCTCTGCCCTCAAAAGACTAACCGGTGGAGCCAGGCCTGCCCTCTTGGTGCCCACAATGTGGTTGGCACTGATTTGTCAGAAATTGGGAAGGGTTCCCTCTCGACCGCTTGCCTCCTTGCCTGCCCCGCCTCCTGCCCCAGCAGGGGCAGCTCTGTGACTGCGGGCACTTAGGGGCAGGCCTCCCCCAAGGGAAGGGGTGTGGGATGCCCCCCGAGGTGGCCAAGTTGGCACTAGCTCCAGGCTGGAGTGCTGGGCATGGCTCTGAGCTGGGAGTCTATGGAGCAGGGCAGGACACGGGCCTCCCTGCCCCCCTCATTTCCTGCGCTTTGGGCAGCTGTGGGCGAGAAAGGCTGCAGGGACTATTTTTAGTTGGGCTGCCCCTGGCAGGAGGGACGTGCAGAAAAGCACGGCACAGGCTGAGGGGCTAGCCAAGGTGAGGGGCGGCAGATGGAGCGAGGAGGTTTGCTGGCAGGGCAGGGCCTTGCGGAGAGGGGCCTGATGCAGGTAGAGGGCTCAGTCCCCTGGGCGCAGTACAGCTGGACTTAGAACTGAAAGGGCCTTGAACGCCGGCGCCCCCACTAGACAACCCTGCCTCCTTACAGAGGAGGAAACTGAGGCCTGAGAGATAGGACTGCCTCTTAGCACCTCTTAGTTTTTTCCGGACCCAGGCCCCCTGCCCTCTCTTGCCTTTACCCTCACCATGCAGGTGGGGCCTCCCTGCACAGCCAGGAAGGCCTTTGGTCAGGCTCTCCTGGGTGGCATCCACCTCTGCTTGTTTGTGCTAGGTCCCCCGTCCAGCCCAGTGGGCTTCTCATGACGTCCCCACCAGGTGAAAGTGTCTTGTGTCCAGCCTGGTAGCCCATGGGGCTCGGGTTTGTTTGGGTGGCCTGTACCACTGGTGTGAACAGAGGGGCTGGGCAGGTTCCAACAGGTGCGCAGGCTGGCTAGCTGTGGGGTTTGTGGCACCTTTGAGAAGAGGCACCTGGCCCAGCGCCCTCAGAGCAGAGATCCAGTGAGGGGAGGGCTCTGACCATAGTGTCCTGGCATGCTCGCTCCAGCCAGGCCCAGGACCTCCAGGTCGGGGAGGTGGTTTACCAAGCCCAGGGAAAAAAGGGAGCCAGGCGTCTAATGGCAAGTGAGAATAGAGTCCTCCCCACCCCCCCACCCCCACCCCCCACCTGGAGATCTAGATGCTGGTGGCAGGAGCAGAGGATGCTAGAAGCTTCAGTGGAGCATCATGGTCCTTGCCTCCTGCCTCACCTCATCCCCAGAGCTACCATGGTGCCCAACTGCAGAGGTGCTGTCCCCTGGGCCACACAGTGAATGGCGCCCCTCGGACTTGTTCAGGGCCCTGTGTGGGGCACCTATCCCTCAGCTCCAGTTCAGAGCCAGCTGGAAGGAGGTGCTCTAGACAGGACTTCAGCCAGCACATTACCCCCATGCCCCGCCTCCCGTGCTTGCCCTGTCTCTGTACTGAGGTCCCAATGGGTCAAAGTGGTAGCCAGGAGCCCGCCCCCTCCCTCCGCAGGGCAGGGAGGGGGTAGGGCATGGATTTCTCAGTCCCTGGTCTGTCAATCAGGTGGACTGTCCATAGCGCAACTGGATGCAGACCCTGCGGCTTGGCCACTCACCTCGGGCCCTACCAACTTCTGGGACCTGGGCAGTCACGGGAGCCCCCCTTGGGCTTCCCGTGCCCACAAATGCCTGAGCCGAAAAACGCATTCTGTTGGCAGCTGCCTCTCACATGTCGGACTGGTTTGAGCATGACAGATAGCCCTGAACACTTATTTTCTAGCCTGGGTGGAGAGGGTGGGGGCTAAGGGCAGTAGGCTACCAGCCAGAGGTGGGGAGGGAGGCAGGTGGGTGAGGAAGATGGTGCCCCAGCCGGGAGGAGGACTAGCTGAGGAAAGGGATTGGGTGACAGCCCACCCCCATCAGCCTCTGGTAACTCAATCCCTCACCCGCCCTCAGCTTCCCGTCCTGCTGACAACTTCAGCAGCTGCTGGCAGAGCTGGGCTGGCAGTGTGTGTGAGTGCGTGTGTGGGGGCTGAGAGGGGCTGTGGGGGCAGGGGTGCTGCCAGGACATGTTAAAGGAGACTCACTGCCTGGGTACAACTTGGGTGGCAGAGGAGGTGGGGCTGGTGGGAGACTGGGTGGTGAGTGATGGGCAGGGGGCAGGTTGCAGGGGGGCAGGGTAGGCCAGGGGTCTCACTACATGCATCTGCCCCAAGCAAGACCTGGCAGAGTGGGGGTGGGCAGTGGTGAGGGGACAGGGTGGGCACAGCTATGGCTCACCCCGATGCTGAGGCCTGAACTTCACCAGCGGGCATAGAGAACTCTGAAGGGCACAGCCGGCCCCTGTCCCCGATCTCTGGGCTGTGCCTGCCAGACATCACAGTCCCTGTGACTAAGTCACTTCTGTCCTGGCACTGGCAAAGTGCCAGGCTCAGCTCTTCTCGGTAGGTGAGTCACTGCCCTGGTATCTCCCCCGGATGCAGCTGAGTCACCCGCCATGCCTGCTGGGGAGGTGGGCACCTTGCTTGTGCTTGGGGAGGGGTTATGCAGAAACCCTCCCATGGCTTTTCCCTGGCTCTCCTGACCTGGCCCCACCCACAAACCTGCCAGGCAAGGTGTCTCTCTGTGTGGCCCACTTGGCAATGGGGTGGAGTGAGGGTGGTGAAGGAAGAGGCAACAGAGTACCCGGTGGAGTGGACGTGGGTTGTGTTCAGAAGCAACAGGAAAGGACTGTGGTGGATGGCCAGCTCTGCTGGTGACACGCTGTGTGACCTTGGGCAAGGCACTTGACTTTCTCAACATGGGTTTTCTCAGCGACAGAGGGAACAGGAGCCCTTCCAGACCAGAGACTCTAAGGGGCAGGGCCACCAAGGAGTGCCTTTGGGGATGAGCTGTGGAGGTGGGGGAAGGGAATATGGATGGGAGGACCCTTTCCAGAGGATTCCCTCAGTCAGCCCACCTGCATCCAGGTGGTCTTGGAGGGTCAATTGCTTCCCACTTCCTGTGAAGCTCCCAGTGACAGGATTGGGCTTCTGGAGTCTGCCCAGGCTGAGAGAGTGACCTGCCTTAGAGGTACTAGCTGCTCACCTTGGAGCCTAAAGCTGTCTCGTAACTTGTTTGAATTGGGGGTTGAGGGGTGGGGGCTGTTACTGGCCTTGGCCCTGTAGGCTCTCTCTCTCTCTTTTGGAAGGGCTGTCCTCTAGAAGCCCACCTCCTCTGTGTACAGGAGCAGAGAGGTGGGCCCCCTAGGGGTATCTGTCCTGAAGAGGGAGGAACTCCTGCTAGGGCCCATGCTGCTGAAGATTCCAGCCCATCCCTCCTTGCCTTGCCACCTGGGACCTCTTCTGCCTCCTTGAGTCAAGCCGCAGTGGAATTGGACCGTGCAGCAGGAATACCAGTACCCGGGCCGTCTGGGCGCCCGCTGGCGGCGGCGGTCTTGTGTGCAGGGTAGCTGAGCCGCTGGGATTTAGTCGTCCGGTGGGTATACCCCACCACTGTTTCTTGTTCTAGGATGTGCCCAAACTCCTGTCTTGTAAGTGCTGGCTCCCTGTGCACCTAAGTACCTGCAGGCGTGCTCCGGGTGTGCTTGAGGCTGCCTGACTGTGCAGGAGGAGCCAACCTGGTCGGCAAGCTCAGCTTGCAGGTGTGCACGCCTCCTCGGCCCACGTGGGAGGAGCCTCTGCAGTTTTGTAGCCAGGAGCCTTCCGTCTAGCCTGGAAGCCAGTCTGGTGGGACCTAGATCCAGAAGGAGCCTGAGGGGGGTGGGGGCGAGCTGCCACTGAACCCCTCCTAAGCTCTGCGCTCCCCACCCCGAGCGGGGCTGGGCTCAGACTGAGCGGCCACTGGCGGGGAAGGGGTTAAGCGGCGGCGTCCACATCTGGGAGCCATTGGCGCATTCCTGTCCGCTGAGCGCACGTTTGCGGATGGATCTGGACGGGACAGAGCGGGCGGGGCCTGGGCGGGCGGTTCGCACCGGCGGGCGGACAGACGGAAATCCAGACGCAGCCGGAGACAGTCCGAGCCCAGCGGGCGGGAAGGGGCCTGGGCCAGCGCAGTCACGGCTGCCCTGCCGGGCCGTTCTCCTGTTGGGGACCGCAGGGCAGAGCCTGCTTCCCAGAGCCTGCCACCCACCAGTGTGGGGGGGATGTCGCCCTGACGTGCAACCTTAACAAGGAGGGGGTGGGAGACAACAGATACCTCAACTCTAGGCTGAGCCCCGCAACCCATGGGGCCCTGGACAAGCCCTCCGCTGTCAAGCAGGGGTCGCCGGACTGGTGCATTTGAGAGCTTGGCCAGTGGTCTGGCTTCTCGTTGGGGTGGAGGTCTGGGGGAGGGCACTATGGTCACTTCACCCGGGAAAAATGGGGGAGGCGGGGAGGGTTCCTCTGGGATCCCGCTTCCTTACCCCGCCCCCTCCTTGAGGATTCTCACAAAAGGAGCCGCTACCGGCTGGGAGGCGGCTGTGGCTGGACCGGGGACTGGGTTCTCTGTCCTCGCAGAGTGGCCCAGGCTTTACCCAGCCGGACTGCGAACCCTGCGCGGCTGGCAGGAGCAGGGGCAGCTGCACCCCCCTACTGGAGGCCCTGAGAGCCGCCGCCCTTCTGAACAAGGGCACTTGAGCAGGGCCGGGCTTCCCTGACCCACTGGAGCCGGAGCAGCTGGGGCGCAGTGTGGTTGGACGGACGCGCGGGGGTGGGGGTGGGGGGGGTCAGCTCCTGCACTCGGTTACTCTATTGCTCGTGAGAAAAGACCGGAGAAGGGAAGTGACTTGCTCAAGGTCTCACAGCGCTCAGTCTCACCGGTCCTTGGATCACGATTATAATTATGGGAAGCCACTGGATCCACCCACTTCCATATTACGCCCCCGCCTCCCTTTCCCGGGGGTGCAAGGCGGGGGCGGTGGCAGGCTCCGTGCGCCTGTGAGTGTGGGGGCTTGTGGTTGGGAGAAGCAAGTGTAGGATACCACGCACCGCACCTTTCTCCTCCAAGCTCCTTTTCCATTCCCCCCTGCAGAGCTTCATTCTCTAGCTTCCCTCCTTCGGCAAGGAGGGGCAGGATTCTTCCAGATTCCCACGGTCCTGGCTCCGGGTACACGCCGCTCCTTTAAGAAACCCCCTCTTTCCTGGGCCTGTTAAGGAAAGGGGGTGGGCATTAATCTGTGGCTCCTCCCTCCCAATGATGATTGGCTCGTGAGTGGACGGGGGCGGGTCTGAAAAAGAAGGCCTCCACCCCCTTTCTCGGTACCCTCCGCCCCCCCTCCTTAGCCTGGGGCTCAGGGTAAAGTTTCAGCTTCAGCACGTGACTCACCATGGCCGCTGCTATCGCCCTGTGCCCCTGAGTCTCGGCCCCCCGGACGGCTCCTCTCTCCGGGACGGACCCCACACCCCTTAAGCCGCCGAACAGCACGAACAGCACCCAGGCGCCCGGTTACGGCAGCCGCTGCGCCTGCGGGCGCCCCAATCAGATCCTGTCCCCTCCCTCGACTGCAAGGTAAACTCTTCCTCTGGGATTTAGGGGAGCCCCCTGGCTCTAGCTGACATGGAGACCCCATGGCCTGCCCCGGAGAAAAGCTGCGGGCTGGGATGTAGTGCTAGGCGCAGCCCCACTTGGGAACCTGGGGTTTCCTGGGTGTCCCAGCCCGCTGCCTTGTTCAGGGTGGGGGAGCCCCGTCTGTGTGTCTGTCTGCTCTGGTCATCGCGCGCAGCAACGAGGCGTCTGAGTCTGTCTGCCGTGGGTGTCCCTGGCGCCCAAGCTGTGGCACCGCGTGGATCGCTCCAAAAACAAGCTAAACAAAAAGACTTTCAAACCTGTTTGGGGAGAGATCGGATGCCCAACAGACTAGCCCCCTCCCTCTTTCTCTTCTGTTATCTGAGCCGCCCTGTGGTTTGGGGAGAATCAGCCTGGGGGGCCCACAACCCCCCCGGGACCCAGGCTGGGGGCAGGGCTATTTTAGCTGGTGTTCCCCATGGAACGAGGGGAACCGGTGTGGGGTGTGTGGGTGCCCCGGACCCAGTGCTACCATGGGGTTAGGGAAGCTTTTTTGAGATGGGGCGATGGAGCAGACTGGCTCTCCTTACTCAGCTGAGTTTCAGGGACCTGGTGCCACCCACGAGGCAGGGAAGCTGCTAGCCAGATGTGTGTGTGTGTGTGTAAGGGGTGTGCTAGACGACCAGCTTGGGTAGGTCCCCTCCCCTTCTCTCTGGGTACTGCCTGGCTGTCAGGCTACTCAGTGGTATGGGTGTTAGGACCCCAGTGTGCTGGGCTGGTGGTAGAAATTAGACCCTTCCCCCAATAAGAAGTCCCAGCCTTGGAGAATTTCTCAGGGATCCATCCTGCCTTGGATAAGATGCCAAACATACTGGCATGGCGGGGTACCCCTCTCTGCCTGGCACCGGCTCTCTAAGACTAGAATGTCTTTTGCCTGCTGGCTGTGTATGCGTGTGTGTATGTTCTTGGAGGGAATTTTTCCTGACAACATGCATCCCCCTTTATGCCCTCAATGGGGCCACCCTACTGCCCCCCCTCCCCCCAGTTATTGCTGCCAGCCTCGCTTCAGCATCCCACCTCCAGTTTCCTGGTTAGTAGATTCAGGGGTCTTTCTTGCCCTCTTTCCTGGCTACAAGGTTGTTTGGGGGAAGTGGTGGAGTCTGGAGCCTTAGATCCTGCTAGGAAATTGGGCACAGGCTCCAAACTCTCCTCTAGGGCAGGACTTGATGGGTAGGCTGGGTAGGGGAAGCCCCAGGTTGAAGTGAGTTGGGTGTCTTGGAGCTCTGGGGCTTCCCCTGGGGGAGGTGGGACAAGGGGAGGAAGACTTGGAGCTGGACGTGTGATTCTCCTTCCTGAAACAGCAGGGGTGGCAGTGGAATCAGGGAGTTTGTGGTTGTGAGTGACGTCACGCTGGTCCACTGGGAAGGAGGAGCCAGGGTATCAGGATTGCCTGTGAGTTTGGGCAGTGTCCTGTCCTGAGACAGAGAGGTCACTAGGGTCAGATTCGAGGTCCCTGGGAGCTGAAAGATTCTTGGAATTGGGAGGGACTTTGAGGACGTGATTCAGTGCCCGTGAGGAGGTGGTTTCTTGCAGGGGTGATGGGGAGTTGCAGGTACAGTGGAAACTCTGGGGAGACTCTGGATTTGTAATGTCTCGATCCTGGCCCCTTTTTCCCAAACCAACCCACTGCCCTCAATTCCAACTCAAGAACGACTCTAAATAAATCTTTATAGGAGCAGACAGCCTCATCTTTGTCTCACAGAGTGGCTGGTGGGTTTGAACCACCAGTCTTGTGGTTGGTTAACAGTCGAATGCTTAAACCAGCACCACTAGGGTTCCTTGGTTAATTACCTCCTCCAGTCGCCCCTATATGCCTGTCCCTTCACTCTTACCCCTGCTGCTCCCCTGGGACATCTCTCTAGAGCAGTGGTTCTGAACCTTCCTGATGCCTCAACCCTTTCATACAGTTCCTCCTGTGATGGTGACCCTCCCCAACCATAAAATGATTTTCGTTGCTACTTCATCACTGTCATTTTGCTACTGTTATGAACTGGAGGACCCCTGTGAAAGGGTCATTCAACCCCCCCAAAGGGGTTGTGACCCACAGGTTGAGAACCGCTGCTCTAGTCCCACTCCTCCTCTTACCTCTGTGACAGTCTGGCAGGAAGCTAGTTGTGGGCTGCCCCATTCTGGTCACCCCCCTGCCTCCCCCGCTGGGCACAGTCACCCACACGTGCCATGACGTGGTTCCTGCCACCCTGTCTAGTGTGAGGGAGACACCATTGCCAGAGTGGCCCTTTTAGGGTGCATTGACTCAGGCTCCAGGCAGTCGGTTCCCCCACATCCCCCCAAACCATTTGGTCTTGGAAGTTGGCTTTCGGGGGCTCTTGACCCACACGCATGCCACTCCTTGTGGAGTGGTTCCTGTGCTCCCCAGCCCCGTGATGAGGTGAGAAGGGATCTGGCTAGAGGTGCAAGTTTCAATGCTCATGTCCCTGTCCCCAGGGAGCATGGGTGGCAAAGTGGGTCTGGGGGGGTCTCTGGGGGGGGTTCTGTCTAGGATACCTCTCGAGAGTTCACGGTCGCGGAAAGTCACGGGCTTTCTACCCTGTCCTGTAGGGTCGCTGTGCAGAGGAGTTGATTCCGTGAGTTTGTTTTGGGGATTTGGGGTCTGTGGGGAGCCCTGCCTGGGGTGGAACCTCGGGGGAGGGGTATCTGAGGAAGGTAACCCCGTGCCTGTGACTTAGATAGAGGGTGTCTCTCCTGGCCCAGCACAGCACCTCCCTCCCTGGGGGTGGGGGGGGTGTTGGAGAGTGTGAGAAACTGGCAGGGTTGTCTTGACTGACTGGGTTTTGGGAAAGGAGCCGGGCAACTGATACCCCCCAGCTCCCAGATCTTTGGCTGCGCCCCTTCTCTGACGCCTGCTGCCTCCCTTCCCTCGTTCCCGTCTCCGCCCTCCAGCCGCTGGCTGTCTGGAGCCCACACTGCTTGTGGGTGGAGGGAGGGGTGGGCGGGCAGGAGGGCCTGGATCTCCGTGTGTGTCCGCCGGAGTGTTCTGGGAATTGGCAGGGTTGGCTGAGGGTGTCTGGGTGTCTCCTTGGGGTGGGCAGCCTGCAGGGACCTGGCCTGGAGTGTGAGAATGTGTCAGCGTCGGTGTGGCTCGGGCGTGGGTGTCTCTGCGACTGGATCCTGCCTCCCTCTCCCCCCCCCCCACCCCACCCCAGCTGGGACTGCCTGCCTCTGCTCTCTCTCCCCCGGCAACGGGAGCCTCCCTTGCCTGTTCCTGGAATTTGGAGAGGAAGAGGAGGAAGAGGCAGGCAGACAGACCTCCCACACTCCAGCCCGCCCGCGTGGGGAGAGGAAACTGCTGTGGAAGCAAGCTTTCCCTGGCCTCCCAAGACCCTCACTGTACCGCCTGCCCAGGGGGCCAGGCGCCAGGTCTGACAGAAGGACTGCCGCTCACCCGCTAGGCAGCGGCCACCCGGCACCCTACCCAGAGCGCCTGCCCTGCCAGCAGGCACCACTGTCGGCCCTGGGGAGGGGGCCAGAGATTAGACTGCTGCCAGCCTGGCCCCCGCACCTGTTGCCAACCCCAGCCCTGTAACCTGAGCAGGCCAGGAAGGGGCTGCCCAGTGACAGGTGGAATTTCTGCCGCTAGACCATCCCCCCTCCCACCCCTACTGGGTCTGCCCTTCCCTTCCGGCCTGTCAGCCCCACTCCCCCTCCGCCAAGTGTCAAGCAGGTCTCTTGGTGGCGCCCCTGCCCTGGCTGTGGGATGCCTGCCTCTCACCCCACCAGCGCCTGCAGAACTGGGCTGCCCTTGGTCAAGTGCTTAGCACTGTGCTGTCCTAGTGGGACGGGTGGGGTAGGGGGTGGGGTGTGTGTGTGGGGGTTTCTCTGTTAATGTTTTAATTGCATAAAAACTGGGAGCTCAGCTCCGGGCCAGTGGGGAGTCTGGGCCTGGCTGGCCGCCCAGTTTGGGCTAAATATAGTTTGGGACATCTGCAGAGAAGGGGAGGGGGTAGAGGGAGGTTCCAGCGCCCCCCCCCCCACCTCCGGCCAAGGTGCCCTCGTCTGGGCAGACACCTTGGAGCTAGGAGCGGGATTCCTTAGCACAAAAGGCAAGGGAAAGACAGGGGGGCTGGGCACAGGCTGGCCTTGGCCTGCCTAGACGCCTGTAGACATAGAAGTGGAGACTGAGGACAGGGCCATCACACGAAGGGTCCTCTGGCACCTGCTTTCTCCACCCTCCCTAACCCCATCCCCATTGCCTGAGGTCAGGCAGCCTGGGTATGTGTCACTGTGCCTACAGCCACCGCCACTGCCGGCCCTGTGTCACCATGACCCACTCACTGTGTGCCTGTGTGTACACACCTACCTTGCAGTGTCTCTGCCCCATCCCTCCCCCTGGATCTAATGCCCACTCCCCCTGGATCTTCCACTCCCTCCCCCTGGATCTTCTGCCCCCCCCCCCAGGTGTTCCAGGCCTCCCTCCAGCAGTTCCTTGCCCCAGAGTGAAACCTTCAGCCCAGGAATCGAGACTGAGAAGGGGAAGCTGCGGTGCAGGGTGCAGAGTTCTCTGATCTCCAGTCACGGCAGGAAGTGGAGAGGGCGGGGGGGGGGTGTCCACCCTCATCTCCCCACACACACTGCAGTAGAAGGGTGGCCACTTTCTAGGGCCCTCTTCCCTCCAGCACCAAGTGGGGAAACCTTGGGGGGGGGAGAAACAGTTGATTCCCCAGGCCCCCCCCAGCAATCTTCATTCCCCCCCCAGACTGAAAAAAAATCTTCCTGTCACATGGCCATCACTTCCTGTCCCACTGTGGTTCCCGGGCTGTTTGTTGTTGGTTGCCATGGGGATGGCCGCTGTGGGCACTACCCCTGGTTCTTGTGGGGAGGGAGCTGCCCCCCCCCATTTGGGAGGGGTGGGGGAGAGCAGCCAGTGGGGATGTGACTAGGGGCTGCTTCAGGCTGAGTGTGTGTGGTCTCTGATGCCCCAGATGGGGGGGGCTGGGGGGCCCAGACGTCTGTCTGTGGGAAGGAGTCACAGCCACCCACTCAGACTGCTGGGGAGACTGACCGCGGCTGGCAGTGTGCGCCTGCGGCGGGCCTGCGGGAGTGTGAGCGTGCAAGCCCTCTCCTTGCCCGCTCTGCTGGGCCTGTCCATCCCTGGGCAGCATCAGGAGGCCAGTCCTGGGAGCCTCTGCCCTCACGGGCTCATCCTGTGGGAGACCCCCTTTCCCAGAGGCTCTCGGGGGTTGGGTGGGGAGGGGCTCAGGGTAGGGAGGTATGGTCCCACTGCAGACTGTGGTGTTGTGGGGGGGGGGGCAGTCCTCTTCCCCAGCCTGCTCTGGAAGCCTCGTGCCCTGAACTCGGACCCATTCCCCCCTCCAGTTAAGCTGGAGCAGAGTGTTCCCCTCGTTGTGCTCCCCACTGACTAGGAGGGTGTGGAGTAGGAAGTTCCTGGGGGGTCGCCTGGTCGCAAGGGCGGGTGTGGGGTGGGGTGTGGGCTGAGTCAGGCCTGGTCTGGGGTCTGAGCCAAAAGGATATCCTGAGGCAGGATTGGGGCTCATTCTCTTTCAGCTTCACTGAAGCCTGGGTCCCCAGGGAGGGACGTGGGGAGGGGACTCGTGGCCTGGGATCCTGCGGACTGTCTGTCTGTCTGTCTGTCTGCTCTCATGGTCCAGCAGGCAGACCTAGGCAGTCCTGGGGGAATTGAGGGAGCTGTGGGGACCTGCCATCTAGGTCTCTGCATTCCCCGTGGTGAGGGAGTTCTGCTTCCTGCATGGTGGGAGGTGGAGGCCGCTGTGAGGGGGCAACTGCCAAGGTGAGGGTGGGGAAAGCCCCGTGCCAGTCTAGGCTTGAGGACGGTGGTTTCCAGGCTGGGGTGCCCTTTTGTCTGTGCCCCTTTCCTTCCCCCACCAGGGACAGAGCTGCCTTTGTAGGGTCCTCAGTCCTGCGGTCTGGCCACCCCCTAGCCCATCCTCTCTTCCTGTTTCCTTCCTTCCCTGTGGGCTGCTGGAGGGTGCGCCTCAGGCCTGGGCTGCCCCTGCCCTTTCACCTACTTTCTGTTTCTAAAGAACACCAGGCAGGAGACCTGGGTAGGCTCAGTGGCCACCCTAGAAATTGCCTTCTCAGGAACCTCCGGGATGGGGTCCTTGTGACCCTGCTGCATTGGGGGCGCTGCCCTGCAGGGCCACCACTTGCCCCTCCCAGAACCTGGTCTGCCCTGAGCTTGGGCTGTCCCTACAGTTCTCATCTTGTGGGTCGTGACCCCTTTGGGGGTCGAACCGCCCTTTCACAGGGGTCGCCCTATTCAGAACCATAGCAAAATGCCAGTGATGAAATAGTGTTCTGGTTGGGGGTCACCACCACATGAGGAACTACATGGAAGGGTCGTGGCGTGAGGAAGATGGAGAGTCACTGTACTAGGGTCTTTAGACTCTACTGAGACGTGTGTGGAGGTTGGGCGGCTCCAGTAGCGGGGCAGGACCTGGGCCTGGTGGGGCCCACATGGAGGAGGCACCTGACCCACTGCAGGCCTAGCACCTAGAGGCCGGAGTGGCCACTTGAGGCCTCCCTTCCCCTCCCGCAAGGACGCTGCGCAGAGTCCGGGCCTATGTGGGGCATGATGAAGAGGCAGGCCCCGAGTTTCCTGGGGTGATGGGGAAGAAGTTGTGCCCACCTGTGCCAGCCCCCTCTTCCCAGGATCCCCCGGGGCAGCCAGGAGGCTGACTTACCTGGTCTCCTACCCCTTGGGGTGGTGGGGCAAGTAAAAGGGGGTGGCTGTAGCATGCTGTTGGCTCCTGGCTGGGGGAAACGTGCAGAACCTTGGCCACAGAAGCCTTTGGGAAAAGGGGAATGAATGAAGCAGTGGTCACTCCCCCCCCCCCCATGCATCTGAGGCTCATGGGGGAAGAGGTTTGGCTCTGTGTGTGTGTGTGTGTGCGCGCGCACGAGCCATTCTCCTGGAAAGTTGATAAATAGTTCCAGCCCACTGCTCTAGTGTGAGATTTGCCCTACTCCGCCCTGCCCTCCCAGCCTGTGCCAGGGCAGGGGATCCAGAGCAGCAGTTCTCCACCCCCTCCCCAGGTGTCGCCCCAGCCATTGCAGCAGCAGGAGCACAGTGATGAGGTAGCAATGAAAAGAATGTTATGACGGGGGGGGGGGGTCCCCGGGGGGGGGGTCCCCGCCACCGGAGGAGCTGTACAAAAGGGTCTTGGCATGAGGAAGGCTGCGAACCGCTGCTCTAGAGGACGTGGGTCTGGGGTCTGTTCCTTGGGAGACATGCTGGTGGGGGCGGCACTGGGGGAGGGAGGGAGTGCGGAGGAGACCTGTGGGGCCCACCTGGCTGGGACCCTAGGTTCCCCTCTGTGAGGCCCAGGGAGGAGGAAATGGTGAATTTCTGTTTTCTCCTTCCCTGCCCCTTATCCAAAGGTTTCCTTTTGTTTGCGAAATGAAAGGCTCCACCCACACCCCCCAAATGCCCCTCTCCTTAGTCTGCGGGGAGGAAGACCTTGGAAAAGAGGGTAATTCTCCCTCCCAGCCCTGTCAGCAGATGCTGGGTCTGGCTGGGGTGTGGGCAAAGCCTACCTAGCGGAGCACCCCCCCTCCCGTGTTGGTGGTGGGACAGGCTGAGGGGTGGGTGGGAAGGGGGGTGCGTTGTTTGCCTGGCCTGTCAGCCTGTGTGTGCTGCCCCGTGCAAGGAGCTTTGGGGACTTGTCCCTCCCATCTGCTCGCACCGTGTCCTGGAGGCAGGCGGGTGCCTGAAGAGCAAGCCTGCTGGCAGAGGTGACGTGACTGGTCTAAGGTCACCTGGAGTGGCAGAGCCCAGATTGGGTGTCAGACCCATGCTCCTGCTCCCTGCCGCCAGCCCTCCATTTCCTCCAGGGGCACCTGCCGCAGGGGGGAGGTGGGGAGACCACAGTGGGCAGGGAGGGGGGTGCTGGGTGCCCTGGAGGTGTGGGCCTGTGGTTTCCTCCCCTTCCAGGGAGGTGCCCTGTGGGCAGTGGAGCTGGTGGCAGAGGGTGGAGATTGGACAGCAAGTGTCTTTTTCTCTGTTAGGGGCTGGTTTCAATTCTCGGATCCTGCCTTGTCTTCCCTCAGGTTTGGGAGCCGAAGCGGGGTGTGTGGGGCTGGGGGGGTTGGGGGAACAGTCATCCTCAGTGCGGGGAGGGGGATCTGACTCCTGGGGGCTCCAAAGACAAGAGTTTGCCCTTTCACCGGTGCCCCCACCATCCCTACCTCAGCCCATCCCTGTTCCCTGGCCAGCCTGGCCCTTAGCCCATTTCTATGACCTTTACCCCTTCCCCTGGCTCAAGGCCCTCCCCGGGGAGCTGAGTAACTTTGTACCAAAGTTTGCAGGCTGAGCCTCGGGTGGGGGTGGGGGAGGCTCGCTCAGGGTCTGTGTCAATTTCAAACCCTTGGGGCAGAGTTGGGGCGGCTTCGTTCTATGGGTCCTCTCTGGAGAAACCCCTTAAAAAACAGGTTTCTCCCCCCACCCCCCCAAAGCAGGGTCTGAAGTGACTGGATTCCTGGACCTCTTTTGAGCCCAGCTCCCTCTCCTTAGGTAGGCCACTCTGCAAAGGTGTCAATCCACCTGGAGGTTTTTTGGGGGCGGCTTTGGTCATGGGCTGGGCCCACAGCTGCGTGAGAGCTGGAGAAGGCAGTGTGGTGCGCCCTGGTTGGGCCCCGCAGGGGTCGGGGGGCTGAGGCGGGGGGGGGGGCATGCCTGTGGCCCAGGACTGGACGCAGTGTGTGGCAGAGCCCAGGTGTGGAGAGATGGTATCTCCAGGTTCCCTCTGCTCCCGAGCGTGCCCGCGCGCACGGGCTGGGCTGTGCAGGCGGGCTCTTGCCCACCCTGATGCGAAGTGTGTGTGTGTGTGTGTGTGTGTGTGTGTGTGTGTGTGTGTGTGTGTGTTCAGCCAGCCCCTCCTCCTCTTGCCTGGCTCCCCCAGCTCAAGTTCCCGTTGTGTGGGGCCCCACAGGGGTGTGGGGGGGCCAGGGCGGCAGCTGGCCCGGTGGGTGGGGCCCCTGTTTCTCTTGACGTCAGTGTTCTCGCCTGAGAGGGACTCACGGGGGCCAGGGGCGGGAAGGGGCACCTCAGGCGGGGAGGACGAGGCAGTCATAATGAGGAACAGTAAAAGTCTCCACATAACAAGGTCCAGATTTCACTCCTGGGGCACGCGCCCCCCTCCCTAGCACATACCTGTCCTCTTCCCGCCCGTCCCTAGCTCAGCCCAGGCTGACCGGCCCAGTGGCCCTGGCTTCTTCCACAGTGGCCTTGGCAGGAACCCCCCATGCCAGACCCGGTCCTCGGCCAAACGCCGGCCGTGTGCCTGTCCCCTGGACTCCAGCTCTAAGTCCGGAACCTGGCACCCAGTATGCCCTGGGTCTGGAAGGCAGGGGAGGGTCAGAAAAGAAAGCAGTCCTTTTGGGTCAGTGGTCTTGTTTCTTTTCGTTCTACTTTTTTTTTTAATGGCTTTATTGAGCTCTAAGTCACAAATAAATCCACTCGGTTACTTAAAGTGTATCCAATTCAGCAGGCCAGCATCTCACAGAGTTGTGTAACCATGACCACAACTCCTTTTAGCATGTTTTCATCGCCCTCAAAAAGAGCTCCCTACCTATAAGTCACTTCCCCGTTTTTCCTAAACCCTCCCCCGGGGCCCTGCTGGGGAGGTCAGCTCTGTTGAGGGCACTGTCCCATGGGGTCTTCAGGCTGTCATCGTACTGGAGGGGCCGGTGGTCACCAGCTACTTTGTGCTGCTGAGCCCTGTGCTCTCACCAAGGCTGGGCGCCAGCCCACGGCAGCCACTTGTCTATGTTCTGGGCTGGTTCTGCCACGCCATTGTAGGAGAATCGTAACTAGCAGCTCTTCCTGGGCCGCGCTCCCGTTCTTTTTCATGGCTGAGTAATATTCCGCGGTGTACGGCTATAGCATGCTTGTCCCTTCTTTAATGACGCTTTGGGCTGTTCTCCCATTTGGGCTTTTATGAATAACCCTGCTGATCAACATTTGCGCACATGTTTTTGTACAGATTTACGTTTTCATATCGCATGGGTGTAGGTTAGGAGTGGAATTGGTGAATCATATGGTAACTCTCTGGTTAACATTTTGAGGAAAGCGCCAACCTGGTTTCCAACACAACTCGGCCGTTTCGCCTTCCTGCTGGAAGTGAATTAAAAAACAAACAGAAAACCACCTCCCACCTCGCTACCATCAGGTCGATGGCGATCCTGGGAATGGGGGCTCCGATTTCTCCACATCCTCCCCAACACTTGTTATTACGTCTTTTTGATTCTAGCTGCTCCAGTGGGTCTGCCACGGCATCTCGCTGTGGCTTGGGCTGGCTCCGTTTTTTTTTGTCCGTCGTTTTTGCATAATGTATGTGTGGTTGCACCTCGACGGATCGCTGAATCCAACCTCCCATGAATGAGTCGGGCCTGGAGCGGTCTCCCCTGGGAAGCTTCCCTCAGTCTCTCTGCTTTGGTGGCTGCTTGTCCTTTCGTGGGCCTGTGCTGGGGTCTCTGGGCTCATCTGCATCTCCTCCTGCCCCCCTGGTTTGGTTTTTATCTGCATGTCCTCTGGTCCCAGCTGTTCAAACAGGGTGTGGATCTGTGCACACACGAGTTGGGGGGGGATGGGGAGACATCTGGCCTTTCATCTTCTGTCTACCTCTCACCCCCTGGTCCAGGGGTATTGCTTTTGCAGAGACAGAAGAATGTGGGTGAACTCTAGGGACCTCCCCAGCCCTTCACTGTCTAGGGGTTGGGGGGATGGGAGGGGGGCTTCTATCCTGGTCTGTCCCTGTCCTGCTGCCAGCTTGCTGCCCTTTCCCATCCGAGCTGTCAAACACAGGAGTGACACTGGAAGTACTTGGTCCCCATTTCCCCATTTGTGTGCATTCTGCACCACCCCACCCCTCCCAGGGCCTGTGACACCAACCCATCTGGGGTGCTGGCTCTGGAGTTTGGGGGGGGCGCGGGGAAGTGGTGTAAGAGGGCCCCCTTTGGGCTAGGAGTCATTTTTCTGAGAAGTGCCCATGCTTTAATTTAGGGAAGCGGCTTTCCGCCCCTCCCCCAAGCATACATTCTCTGCATCTTGACCTCAGGTAACCCTCCCTAGGGGAAGGGGGCCAGCTGCCAGCCTAGGCTGCAGGGACCCTTCGGGTGCCACTCTGGCCTCCTTCCCCTGTCAGTCCGCGGTTCTGGCCTCAGCCTGGCTCTGCTCTCCTGCCACCCCCAGCAGCGTCTGGGCCCTGCTCCCAGGCCAACTTTGCCAGCCAGGCAAGGTGCCAGCTGTCTGCTCACCCGGGTGCCACGGGAAAATCTCCGGCCGCCCAGGTCGGGGAGCTCCGCCGGGAATGCCTGTGTGCCCACTCACCTGTCTTTCCTCTTTCTACAGCATCTGAGGACATGCCCCCGCCAGCCACCTCGCCCGGGCCCATCTAGGGGTGGCAGACTTTTCTGCATCCTGAAGGCCGCTCTGGACTTTCCCGGGAAAGTAGCCCACCACAGAACCGCTTGACCGGAGGACCAACAAACTCCTGGGACATCCTTCGACTCACCTGGCCACCAGGTGGGGCCACCAAGTGGCCGAGATCAGCCTGCTGGCCTTGGGTAGCAGTGCCAGAACAGAAAGGGGGGTTGGGCTGACCACCCAAGCCCCCTCTGGGCCCGGGCCCCATGCCCCGAGGAGGGGCGGCCTGAAGCCCGCCGGCACCCACCAAAGACGGTCTGCCAGCCCTTTGACTGTGGCTGCTTGGCATGGCCAGCAACAGCAGCTCCTGCCCGACACCTGGGGGTGGGCACCTCAGTGGGTACCCAGTGCCTCCCTACGCCTTCTTCTTCCCCCCTATGCTGGGTGGACTCTCGCCGCCGGGCGCCCTGACCACTCTCCAGCACCAGCTTCCAGTAAGCAGCTATAGCACACCATCGCCAGCCAGTAAGTCCGGGCAGGCCGCCGGGGGCTCGGGGGAGGGAAGTGTGGAAGGTGGCAGGGCCCCGGAGCTTGGGCTCCAGGCATGGTTGTTCTGCCATGGTTTGTGGCTCGTGGGTGCTGGCCCCGGGCTTGGAGGCGGCCTGACATGGCAGCAGTGTGTGATGTTGGGTGGCAGTGGTGCCCGGGGTGCCCTTGCCCCTTCTTCGTGCTCTGCCATCTCGAGGGCCTTATAAATAGCTCCAAGGACTGGACACAGAGGCCCGAGGCGCGTAAACAAACCTCTTGACATTTGGTGGGGACAGTAATGGTAAGAGTGGCACCCCTGAGTCCTGCCCCTACCCCCCACCCGGGCCTGAGGGAAAGGACTTGAAGGAAGGAGTGGACTGAGGGAGGCCGGCAGGCGGGGTTTGTCCACCTCCCCCCGCGCACCCCTTCCCCTCCAATACCGCCGACAGGCACTGTTATGCTAGGCCGGGCTTCCCTCTCTGGGGCCAGCCTTCAGGAACAGCAGCCTGCAAGGACTCTGCCCCGGGAGACAGGCCTGTGTTTTCTCCTTGCCTCTGCCTTCTGCAGTGGGAGTCGCCTGAGCCTGGGTGGGGGTCTCCGGACCCTTCCTCGGCTGGCTGAGCCAGGTAGTGGGAGGTGGCGGAGGCTGCGGCCAGCTGGCAGAGTCCAGGCCTGGGGCCTGCCAGAAGGCTTACAGTAACTCTGGCCCCCAGGGCCCAGCTGGGCGCCGGGCCAGGGCTGGAGGGGAGGAGGGAGCCCAGGCTTGGCCTGGGGCTAGAGGGGGTGGGAGGCGGAGAAGGGTGATGGCCGCCCGGACTGGCCTGTCAGCTGCTGACCTGAGGGACTCGTCCCACCTTTTCTGGCCAGCAGGGATGGCACGCCCCGCCCTGGACACCCACCACCCCTCCCATGGTTGCTGGCAAGCTGCCTGGTACCACTGCCCTGTAAGCCCGCTGGCCTGGGTCAGTGCCCCTTGCTCAGTGTGGGGGCAGCACTCTCCCTGGAGCCAGGGAGAGTCTTTGTCCCTGGGGCAGGCTCTGGCAGGGCGCCTCACTGCCCGCACTGGCCGGCTGCCCACTGCCACCACTGCTTCCTGGATTGCCTCCTCGGGCTCTGCCGCAGCCCACCCACCCCCGCCCCCCTAGCTGCCTAGGAGCTGGGACTCTGTCTGTACTCTCTCCTACACGGGCCAGGGAGCAGGCAGACACTGCCTCAGTCTCCCACCTCAAACCTGCCTCTCCCCTTTCCTTGTGCCCTTCTCTGCGTTCCATAGACCTGTGCTGGGGTCTGCTAGGTGGCGGGGTGCGTAGTGTTTGGAGCTGAGGGTTCTGGGGAATGGGTGGGTGGGGCTGTGGTTTCTAGCATGAGGCGGATTATTTGCTGCCTCCGAGGGGCCTGGAATTCATAGTCTGGCCCGGAGGAGGTCTGCTTCCTGCCAAGGTGGGAATTTGGGGGAGGGAGAAGTCGGGGGGGCCTGTCTGCAACCTAGTGCCTATGGGCAGCTTTCCCTCTGCCCAGGTGATGGGAACGGAGCGCCCAGACACTGCCCACCCCAGCCCTGTCCAGTGTCAGACCCAGGGAATGCTGTATTCTTCCCTCAAAGTCCCAAGTTTCTTCCTCTTTCTCAGAGGTGGGTGGAGAGGGTTTCCGCCTCCACCCCGCCCCATTCCACTTCCCACCCTGGTAGCCTTCTCCCTCAGCGTAGGGGTAGGGGTGGGGTGCCCATATTTGGGGTGAGTGTGGCCTTTTCTTGCTCTCCCCACCCAGGTTGGGTAATACCTTCTTCCTGCCCCTCCTCTGAGACACCAGCTGGTTGCTTCTCGGCAACCCCCCCTCCTTCCTAGTAAACAACAACAACAACTTCTCTCCTTGGCCCTTGCACCCCCACCCTGACCCCAGGGTCTGAGCGTCTCCCGGGCCTTCTCCTTTGCTGGGACCAGAGGCCATGGCGCTGGCCGGAGGGAGGCTGGCAGGGCCCTGACTCCGCAGCCGGGCAGAGAAAACGTTCACGAGCATTTGTGATGGTCAGCGTCACCTCCCTGGCTCTCCTCTGCGCTCTGGGGCTGGTGCGGGACCAGGTGGCTCTGGGGAGACGGAGAGATGGGTGGTCCCCTGCCTCAGGTAGCTGGTGCTGCTGTAGTAGAAGTCACGAGCACACGGGGGGGGGGGTGTCTTTAACACCCAGAACATGATTTTCTCACGGTTTTTGAATTCAGGGGAGGCTTCCTCCTTCCTTTGAAGGAAGGTCCCTGTCTTTTTAGCTTCTGTTGCTGGATTCCTTGTAGGCTTTCCTGCGGCTTGATGTCTGTCTTAGCCCCGCCCCTCCTCTAGTTATCTCCCTGGGATCTCAGATGGACTCCAGATCCCGCCTACACTCAGGCTACCTCATCAAGGTGACAAAGACAGCCCAGTCCCAACGAGGATTGTGACCACAGGGAGAGAGAGCAGGACTTACAATGCAGATTTGGGGGGACCGAATTCATTCAGAACATGGCACTCTTTGGTGCGCCCCTCCCCGCCCCAATTCATATCCTTGCCACATCGAAACCCATATCCCCCAGCATCTCATCCCAAAAGTTTAAAGCCTCTCCGCGGACAGACGCTCGTCTTTGGAATCAATGCAGATCAAATATGGGCGAGATTTCGGGTGTGTCCCATCCCGGGCCCAAATCGCTCTTCATCTGAAGTTTCTGATTCCAGCGGTGGAGCCCGCACAGGTGGGTGTCTCTGTTACAAACAGGAGAAGTGGGAGAGGAACCAGAAACGAGGGGTGACGCGCCCAGCCCCTTGGAGACCAGCAGGACAAACGGCATTCGATTCAAGGCTTGCAAAGATTCCTCGGTTCTGAGACCTCCTGTCCCAGGGCCTCACCCTCTAACGCTAGGGGTTGGCCATGCCTTTGTCATCCGGGCAGGGGGGCCCCTCTGTGGCTTCCCTTCTGCCCTCTAGGGCCCCAGTGATGGCAACGCTGCTTCCTTGGCTGTAGGCAGTCGTAGTCTCAAAGCCATCATCCCTTCGCCCTGGCCAGGCCCCTTTTGATGCCCTTGCACGGTGGTCCCGTCCCCGTCCCCCTGGTACACGTGACTGGCAGGCTCACCTTCTGGAACCAACCCTTGGAAACCCGAGACCGCGGCGCCATTCTTTGAAACCCCGAAGGCTTGGCTTTCCTTGCTTCTAACTCTTCTGTTCCGGGGAGGCTGTTCCAGGGATGGTCCTGTTCTTTCTTTGGGGGCCAACACTGCCCCCGACGTGGCTCCTTTGACCTGTAGAATTCCAAGGAGGAGATGGTGTTCTCTCCATCTTTCTGCGGCCCCGTTCGGTGGGTTTTCCGTTCAGGCCCTTGGTTGGGCCCGGCAGCCACAGGCGTTTCTGTGACAAAGGGCTCGGTAGGCCAGCCTTGGTGGGTGTTCTGGGACACCTGTCCTTCGTGGCTGCGGCGGGACATTCCAGATCCTTAAGTTCTGTTCTCATTGGACACAGTGCATTGTTCAGTCCATCTCTTCCCTCTCCCGTGTAACGCTTAGCCACACCGTCCCTTGAAGACCTTGCTCAGAATAATGTCTGGATCTGTCACTTACAAGTCCTGCCCTCCACCCAGCACTGGAACTCCAGGCAGCCAAGGTCTTTCCCTGTATTAGAAGCACCGCCGATCGGATGGTCACCGTGTGCTTTTCAAGCCTCACCAGGAGCGAGCATGTTCTGGTGCGCTGTAGGACGGACGGACTGGGGTGGCCATCGGTCTCCCTGCAGCCTCACCCAGGCAGTGCAGGCTTTTCCTGTTACCACCTCCTGCTGCTGAGCCCTTTCCTGTAGGGTCTCAGGGCTGCCACACCCCGGACCCCACGGAGCCGACAGGCTCATCTCCCTCAAAGCAGCCGGGGTTTGGACTGTCACCAGCCTCTTCCGTTTGGCACCTGAGGATGCTTTCAGCCCCTACCCATTAGCATGTTCACATCCCAGGTAGCTGTTAGGGCAGCAGACCACGTGTCCACATCCAGATTCTCCGGGTTACCTCACGCCGCTGTAGTCAAGACCGCAGAGAGACGGATTTGCTCAGTCTCTGAGCACGCAGTCCAAATCCAGAGCCAGGGCTAGGGGAAGGCAGCGGTAAGCTTGTTCATGTCTGCCCTTGTTGCTGGAAACCTCACCCCACCCCCCTTCCTTCATCTTACCTCCTTTCCCTCAGGGGGGAGGGGACTGGGTTAGGTGACCTGGGTGTTCTCAGAGACCCTCCGGCTTGTGGGATGACAGGGTCATTGTGGGCAGGGCTGGGTGCCTGGCTTGCTCAAGTAGCCCGACTGGGAAGCCCCCAAGATAGCACCCCCAAGATGGCACCCCACCCCATCCTGCCAAACCCAGCACCTCACTGGCTCTTGGTGTCTGACAACTGTCTTGGTGTGTATGTGTGTGTGGTGTGAGAGTCTGTGTTTAAGGATGTGTGTGTGTGGGGGGGTGGGCATCAAGGTGGTGTGTGCTTTAGGAGGGGGTGTGGGGCTGCTTATGTGTACTTTAGGGGTGAGGGGTCCATTGCTTTGGGGAAGGGAGCTGATGGCTTGTTTGCATTGGGTGGAGAGGCTGGAGAGTTGAGGGATCAAGTCAAGTACCAAGGGGAGGGGCCAGCGCCTTTGTACCCGGGTGGGGAGCTGCAGTTCAGGCGCAGTGGTAGTGGGAAGACCTGGGGAGGGTTGGGGGGGGGGTCGCTGATCCAGGGAATGAAACCTGCCTGGGGAGCAGGCAGTGCGGCTTAGTAGGCAGGCTCTCTGAGCCTGTGTCCTCATCCGTCTTACAAGGACCTCCCCAGAACCTCCCTTAGAGGGTGAGAATTGGGCAAGGGCATTTACGTAGCCCTTGAGGGTACTGGCACCCAGCTCTGATGGCTGGTAGTGAGGGGCCTCGTGCCCTGCCGGTGGGGGGGATGGACAGGGGAGAATGAATACTGACATGCAGATTTTCTCCTGAGGGGGGCCGGGCCCCACTTGCACAGGAAGGCAGCAGGCGGGCAGAGGTTAATTGCCCACAGAACCGCATCTGTGGGCCAGGGCTTGGGCAGAGAACTCTGGAGCTGGGGTCAGTGCTATTGTTGATGCCCCTCGCCCAGGCCCCCAGGACAAGGCCCTGCCTCCCCCCTGGACTGTGTTAGGGGTCTGGAGGCTAGAGGGGAAGAGCTCCTCCGCGGTCCTGCTCTGGAAGCTGCAGATAGTCTCCCCCTGCCAGCACAGCCCGCGGAGCCCAGTGGACACCCCCTCCAGACGGCCACAGAAGGGACACTTTGTAAAAGCCACGCTTCTTACTGTGTTTCCATTGGCGGGGGTGGGAGGGGCGGAGGGCAGGGACACGGGAAACACTCAGTGGAGGAGAACCTGGTGATGATGAGACACCCCACCCCCGACTGGCTGTGTGCCCAGAGACGGGACTGGGCTAACTCCTCCCCCCCCTCCTCCTCCTTGCAGTCAGGAGGCCTCCAGGTAGAAGGTGACTGGGCCCTTCCTAAGCCACTGTAAAGTGCACCCTCCCTCCCTCTCCCTACTTGGCCCTGGACAGTGGGAGAGAGAGCAGGGGTGGGGGGAGGGGAGGGGAAGGGAGCTGCTTAGCAGTCCCTTTCACGCAGAGTCAGCCCATAGGCACCGAATTGAGGTTTTGAAGGGAAACGGCCCCTCACCTTTTATCTCCTGGGGCATCACCTGTCTCGCTCTGGCCCCCTTAAGGGCAAGGTCCTAGAATGGGCTGGGGGAGGGGACTCAGGGAAGGAAGCCTGTCTTCCTCTTGGGTTAGCCAGGGCCAGAGACACTGTGCCCACCCCATGCCAAGGGACATGCGCTCGTGGGACTATGCTGGTGTGGGTCCCGCCTGCCCTTTGTGGGGTGGCATCTGTGGAAGGAGGAAGTATTTCCCTTGTCCAAATCATTTTGGACTGCTCCCCCTCTTCTGGCTGCTTCCTCCTGCCTTGTGCCTTATCTACCCCCCACCCCCAAGGACACAGCAGAAATAGGTCTGAAACTGAGGCCCTCCCCTCCTCCTTTTGACTTCCGGTTGGTGGGAACCCCAGACCAGCGCCCCTCTAGGCTAGAGTCGCACAGGCCACCCCTCTTCCTGTTGAGCTCCCTGCCGCAGGTCAGCCAGCCTCTCTCTGAGTCCATTTCCTCCACATCGCGGCCTTTCCTGACTGGTGTGCAGCTGCAAGGCCACCTTGACCTGCTGCTGGGGAGGGTTTGTTGGGGAGGGCCGCGGGAGCATGAGTCCCATGCACCTTGCAAGGACAGCGATGACAGGCTGGAGCAGGGCATTGTCCTGGGAGATGGTCACCCTGTCCTGGGATCCAGTGTTCGCCTGGCGCTGGGCCTTGTGACTTCCTGTTTGCTGCTCCTCCAGATGGGGCTGAGCACACGAGGGGGTGCTCCCTGGCACAAAGTGGCTAGTTTAGTTCAGCCCACTTGAGCTGAGGGTCTGTCTGTTGAATGCCCAGCCCTGGAGGCGAGGATGCTTGTATGTGTGCGTGCGTGTGTGTACGTACAGGCTCAAGGCCTGCTGATTGCTGTCATTGGAGGGAGTGTGGCTGGCCAGAACCCGCCTTCTCCTCTGCTCTCCCCGCCGTCCTGGGACACAGTGTTCTGCTCTGACCTGCTGCACGACCTTGCTCTCGCCCAGAACAAGCATCTCAACTCCCTCGTTCTCCTAGGTTCTCTTCCTGCCCTGCTCCGGAAATCCTCTCCTTCGTGAAACATCTTGAATGTTACTTCTTAGAAACCTTGGAGGATGTTCACCTTGCCTTGCCCCATGGTACCCCTTCCTATACATGCTGTAGGCCTTTCTTTGTTGTCAAATAGCACGTGGTCGCCACGGCTAAAGAACTCTGGTGGTGTAGTGGGTACGTGTTGGGCTGCTAACCAGGAGGCCAGCAGTTTGAAATCACTAACCGCTCCAAGAGAGAAAGATGAGGCTTTCTACTCCCGTCAAGAGTGATGGTCTGAGAACCGCCCCCCACCCCCACCCCCGGGGCAGTTCGATCCTGTCCTAGAGGGTTGCTGTGAGTCCTAGTTGACGCGAGGGCAGTGAACTTGGCTCGGTTACCAGTTAGTTCTCTACCCTATCTTCCCTACTGTGACTTGCAATCCCTTGACCATGTGATCTTTGATGGTTCGGACTCAGGTCCCTTCCAGCCTTGTAAGGGCCACAGGGACTGGGCATAATGTGCCCAGGAGCTGCATCATTTGGGAAGAGTGACATCAGGGTCTGTGACCTCTCTGGCAGGCTCATCTGTCCCCAAGCCTGTGCGTACCTGCTCCATCGGCAACCAGACCTCACCCTAAGCCCCACGCCCACTATCTTAGCCGCCCAGTGGGCGTCTGGCCTTTGCATTGCACTCTCGGGAACTCTGCTGGTGCGTATGCCAAACATCACACGGTCCTCTCTACCGCTTCATTCCCGACCTGGCATGGATTCTACCTTCAGGGTATCCCGAGAACCCCGCTTCCTTCTGTGCATCCCACTGCCAGATCGTTCCCTGGACCCTGCCTCCACTGTGCCACCCGAGCTATTGCAATAGTGGCCTGCTTTCTTTTGCCTTCCTCTCACCCATTTTTCACACAGGTGCTAGGAAATCAAATCTTGCATCTCCCAAGCTGGGAACCTGAATCTTTTCATTTAAGAGAAAAAAACCCCAAAGCCCTCTTGGGCCCTTCGCTCCAGGCCCACCTGTTTCTATGCCCCCTGTGTCGTCGTTTCCCCTGCCCCCCCCCCCCACTCTCTTACTTTCTGTGCTCCAACCACCCTGGTCCGTGCCTTGACTGTCCTCCCAACTCCTGCAGTCCTCGGACCTTTGCACTCTTCCCGAAGCAGCCTGTTGAGAACAGGGACTAAGTGCTTCTCTGCTAACAGAGGGCTTGGTGTGGGAGAGCATCCAGGCATCTGCTTCAGGGGACCTCCCTGTCCCGCAGAGTTTCAGGAGGTGGAATGGGCTCCAGGGCCGCAGGTTTGGTGCCTTTGCCTGGCTCACCTCTACTCGTTTAGGTCGGGTCGCTGACCCTTCCGTCTAAAGGAAGCACCTCCGTGAATTCTCTTTTAAAGCTCACTGTGTCTACTGGTGGCACAGAAACTGGCGAGACTGCCCTCCCCCGCCCCCCCCAGACCATAACCCTTAATCCCCCTGCGGGTCTGTAACCGAACTGTAGTCAATCGTTTAAGATCAAAAGGGTAGCATTGACCCAAGGCCCAAGTACAGAGGGTTAGGAACAGAGGGATAGAAACAGCAAGCAGGGAGGAAGTAGGCTAAGCCAGGGTCCACTGAGGGCCTGCAGGGGTGAGTGGAATCAGATATGTCCGGATTGTTGGATGTAAACCTGACAATCCGCTCTGTAAACTTCACCTCATTTGCGATAAAGTGGGAAACCCGAGAGAGGAACCACCACCACCACCACTGAAGCACACCAGAGGAGGGGCCTTCAGAAAGTTCACAGGAAAGTGGGATTCCAAGATAATGGAATTTTCCCATGCACTTATACCATAACACAGTGGTTCTCAACCTTTCTCATGCCGCAGCCGGTTAATACAGTTCCTCATGTGGTGGTGACCCCCCCCCCCAACCATAAAACCATTTTCGTTGCTTCTTTAACACTGTCAGTTTGCTCCTGTTCTGAATCTGGCGACCCCTGTGAAAGGGTCGTTTGATTCCCAAAGGGGTCGCGACCCACAGGCTGAGAACCGCTGCCATAATAGCATTTATCTCGGTTTGCATCTACGACGACAACGACCACTACTCATTGCCAGCCATGCGGTGCCAACTCTTAGCAACCCTGTAGGGCGGGGAGCGCTGCCCCAGTGAGTTTCTGAGATTGTAATGCTTGACAGGCATTGAAAGCCCTGTATCTGTCTCCCGATGTGGTTTCCTGCAGACGACCTTGTGGATCCCAACCCAATGTGTAAGCGCACCACCACCAGGCTCCTCTGGTTTACCTGTATTTATATTACATACATATTTTTTCTCAGTTTGTGATAATCTGCTTGATGCCTGTTTCTCAGTAAGGTCTACAGGCTGGGATGGTTTTGCTTACGGCGCCCACGTGGAAGATGCTCAGAAAAGACAGATTTTCCTGAAATACAGTTCCGTTGGCCTGGCGTGGTGGGGACCTGTGGGATGGTGACACTGACTGGCAGCAGAAAGGGCATCTGTCCGCTGTCCTCTTTATTAATAGTAGTAGTAGTAGTATGGCCTTGGACAACCCACTGCGGGGCCTTGCTGCCAGCCAGGATCAGTGCCCACTGCGGAGCGGCTGTCAGGGTCTCCCATTCCTGGCTTTTGGGGGGCCAGCCCTTTCAGAAGGAACCTCTTTCTCCAGATGAAGCAGGCAGTCCAGGCATGCGGGGTCGCTGGCCAAGCCTTATTCTCAGGCTGGACCTGGAGGTGGAGTGGGGCCCAGGATGGTTCCAGGCCTGGGAGACCCCCTGGGGCACAGAGCAGAGTTCTCTGCATGGTTGGTGCCAGCAGCACCTGTGCAGCAGGCCAGTCACAGAGGATGTCACAGACAGTGACACGAGCCGGGTGCCTCATTCCAACGGTGTTTAGACTGCAAGGTGTCACACGCACACTGTTGCTAACACCTGGTCACTCGCTCCACCGCCCTTCCTCTCCCGTGGCCCGTCTATTACCCCCTGATACCGAGGAGCTGCTCAGGCCCAGCTGAGCTGGGGACATCACCCCCTGATACCGAGGAGCTGCTTAGGCCCAGCTGAGCTGGGGACCGGACCGGAGCAGGCTGGAGGGTGAACCCCGCTGACAGGCAGGCGGGCGGGCAAGTGGGTGATGACGTCATGGGCAGAGTGAAGTGGCACCCAGGTGTTCAGCTAGATTTCATTAGGCAAATGAGGCCCTGTCTTGGTGGGAGTATGTATTAGGGGGAGGACACCGGGAAGCAAACCCCTCCCTCAGTCTCCTCCCACTTCTCCCCCCCATCAAACCACCGTGGAGGCAGGGAGGGTGGGGGACGACCCCTTCCCACTAATGCCACTTCTATCGATTTCCTCCCTCCTCTGCCCAGTTCCCAGCGCCCCTCTGGCCTCTGCTTACCTCTTCTCCAGAGGCTTTCTGGGCCCCCTCCTCTTCCCTCCTCTTTCCAGACTCCCCGCCCCCTCCATTCTGTCCATATTCCACCCCTCCTTGTAGATGCCTAGCTTTTTTTTTTCCTTCCTCGGAGCCAGAGCCTCCAGGAACGGGTTAATTAGGGGCGGGGCCTGGTCCGGCCGGGGGCGGGGCCCGAAGGGGAGGGGCCTCCCGTGCGGGGCGGGGCGGAGCGGGGGCGGCCCTTGCAGCCGCCGGGTCTCCGAGGAGGCGGAGCCGCGCAGTCCCCGCCCCGCCGGGAATCCTCGCCCGGAGAAGCCCGGGAGCCCCGGCCCGCGGGAGAGGAAGTGCGCGGGGGCCCCCTTCCCGCCGCCCAGCGCGGGTCCGCCCCCTGCCCGCCCGCCCGCGGATTGGGGCGCGCACGGGCCCCCCCGCCGCCGCCGCGAGACTCGGGGCGGGAGCCCCTCGAGGCGAAGGCGAAGCCGCCGAGTTCCCGGCCGGCCGCCGCCGGGCGCTCGCTCCCGGGAGAGCCGCGGACGCCCCGCGCGCCCGCCAACTTCCCCGCTTTCACCCGGGACTGGTGCCGCGGCCGGCGCACTTGGACGCGGGCACTTCGGGGCTGGGGCGGCCACCGTTGGGGTGGGGGCACGTGCCCCTCACCCCCAGCCGCCCTCCCCGGATGGCGCCGCCGCCGGCCGAGTGAGGGCGGCGCGCAGGACCTCCCCGCCGGACCTCTTGTCTTCGCGGGGGAAGATGTACGAGAGTGTAGACGTGGGGGGCCTCACCCCCACCCCGAACCCCTTCCTGGTGGTGGATTTCTATAATCAGAACCGGGCCTGTTTGCTCCCGGAGAAGGGGCTCCCCGCCCCCGGGCCCTACTCCACCCCGCTGCGGACTCCGCTTTGGAATGGCTCAAACCACTGTACGTACCGGCCGCCCCGCTCCTATTGTAGGAGCCGGGATGGGGTGGGGCGGGAGGGGGCACCGTGGTGACTTGCCCTTGCTGAAACGAAGATGCCCTTGCTGGACAGTTGGCTCTCTCCCTGTAACCCCGGGCGCGCTTTCTGTTCCATCCACCCGAAGGAACTTTGGGGGGGGTTCCTCCTGGGAAACATGCTTTCATCCCTCCGGGACACTTGCGGTCCCCGTCCGTTCCTGTATTTCTACCTGCTTGAAATGCAGGGCTCCGCAGCCCGGCGGCCCTTTCTCCCCGCTTGGAGCTGGCGAGAAGGGCCCTGTCTGTGGGTTTGTCCGCTCGGAGGAGGGGCCTCCTCCCTCTCCACATCCTACCCCTGCCAAACCCTGGGGGGAGCCCCCTCCTGTGCGACAGCTGCTGCCCCAGCCCCTGCTCTTTCCACAGGAGAGTGGGTGTCAGGGGAGTGCTGGCGTCTTCGGTGTTGGCAGTGGGACCTGACAGAAAGGGGAACTTGGTCAGACTCTCCGCCATCCCCAACCCTTACACCTTGGGGAGGGGAGGGGGAAAGAAGGGAGGGCGTGCACCTGGCCCATCTGGGCCTTGTCCCGACCCCAGACACTCGGCTGTCATCTTTTAGACTCCCGTCCCAAGAATGGGGAGGAGAAGCTGCCACGCAGGCGGGAGAATCCTCCTCTCAGTCCAGCTTCTTCTTAGGGGTTCAGTTTGGTTTTGCAGGGCTGGCCCCACTCTGCATCTCCAACCTTGAATATTGGGGGGGGCTTTTGTTACCCTGTTTCCACTGGGCTTCCCTATGAGGGAGGCTGGTAAGAACCCTGGTGGCCTGGTCACCTTTCTCACCTGCTGCCCCTGAGGTCCAGGCTCTTCCGGGAGGGAGGGGTTCCGCCTGTCAGGGTTGCACACCTGGGCACGTTCCCACCCAGCTGTGGCAGTGCTTCCTGGGTGGGAGTGAGCCGGTGCTCTGGGGTTATTGTTAGATGCTCAGGTTTCTTCCTGGCTTGGCTCAGCACTCCCTGTGGGTTTCCCCACCCTCCTGGCCCTGCTGCCTCCCTTTGGCCTGCCAGGGAGGGGGTGGGGTAGGGGTGGAGCAGGCCTCTGGGGGCCTGGCAGATTAGAGAAGGGTTGCTGGCCAAAGTGCCTACCCCAGCCCTCAGCCTCTCTTCTCAAGGTGGAGAGGCACCCCACCTCTGTCTCTGAGGAACCCCCACTTCCTCGTCTCCTATTGTGGCCTGGCAAATGGTGGATTTTGGTCCAATGACACGTGAGACCAGGCCCTTTCTCCCATTTCCCCAGCTCTGGCTGAAAGCCTCCTCTACTTTATTGGGGCAGGATGCTTGCTGGGGTGCACCCCTGTCCCTGCTTGGTGGCCTTTTGCAGAAGACAGACCTTGGCCTCCAGTGGCTGTCTCATCGGTTGCCCCCTGGCTCTGAAGGGGTGGAGGAGGAGCTCAGAGTTGTGGGGAAAACAAATTTGGGGAACCCTGCATCCATCCCCCTAACCTTGGGTGATGAGAAATGGAGACCTGGTAGGTGGGGTACAGCCGGGGTACAACTGGGCTCCCCCAGTTCTATGTATGGGAGTGTGTGTTGGAATGGCAGGTTCTAGACTTGTCCTGGACAAAGAATGGGGCTGGGGGTGGTGACCAGACCCTGTCTGGAGTACCTGCGACTATTGTCACTGCTTTGTAAGTGTGTAGGGGGGAGGATCCCTGCCGACCACAGCACCTAAGCTCCCTGTGGGAGATTCTCCACTCCTTCCTGGCACCTCCACTCAAGGTGGGAAGAGGTGACCAGTTGGCCTTGGGAACGTACTTCATTGGGACCTTGTTGCCTGCCCCAGAGCCCCCATTCTGTGCAGTGGAGGGTGAGGGGCACACGATGTGGCTTCCATCTGCCCCCCCACCAACCCTGCAGCTCAGGCCACCACCCTACTCCCAGACGTCCAAGAATGTGAAGCACGTGGATGCCCTCTGTGGGGGGAGGGGAGAGATGCTTATCACTGCTGCGGGCCAGGCCGCCGGGCCTTCCCACCGCCAGGGCCACCCAGGGCCACCCCGCCCTCGACTCCTCCCTCTCCCCCTTCCCCCCCTCCCCAGACCTGCACTCCACCCTTCCCCAGGGGCTGCGAGGGGACCTGCGGTGGCGGGCACCGGCTAGATTGGGAGGGGAGCGCTGGCCAGGGGCCGGGCTGATTTCCTGCCGATCTCCTCCAGGAAGCCGGCCCGGCCCTGGGCGAGCCTGCGCGGGCTCCGGGGCGTGGGGAGGCCGAGCCCCGGGCCGTGCCGCGGGGGGAGGGGCGCCTGCTTCCTGGGCTGCCGCCGCCCGCCCCTCCCCTCCTCCGCTCGCAGGCCTGGAACTTTGTGCGGAGAAGGTGCGGCGCCCCAACCAGACTGCGTCTTGCCGCCAGCAGGGCCGCAAGCGTGAGCCACTTGAGGGATGCTGCTCAGAGTGGGGGAGGGGCCAGGTGTGGCAGACCCTCCCCCTTCGCTGTACACCTCCTGGCCTCCCATACCTTCACCTGGGACCTCTGAGACTTGTGGGGCCCTGGGATCAAAGGGCGGAGCGCCAAAGCTGGAAGCTGGGTTACCTGGGTGACAGGTGGCTTGGGGGGGGGTGCCTGCAGAGTGGGTGGAGACCTTTGTACAATTTGGGGCTGCCTACTGGTTGGCTGGTGAACTGAAGTGAGGCCGACCTCCCTCAGCCAGAGGAGTAGCCCCCACCTGGTCATCCCTACCCCACCTGGTCATCACTTACATCCCGCCCCAAAAGTCATCTAGCACATTTCTTTCAGCTCCAGAAACACCCCCAGGTCTGTGCCTTAGCTCCAAATTGCCCTCAGTGCCATCCCTCCCTGGTTCTCCTCATCCCGTCCTTGGTGTGCCCCACACCCCTCTTCCCCTCAGGACCTCCAAGTTCTCAGTCATCAGCCTGCTTCAGAGGTGGGGGCATGGCAGCGTGGCAAAGGCGGGTGGCCCTGGTTGGGGTCAGTGCCTCCTCTTCGGGGTGGAATGCTGACCAGGATTTCTAGGCCAGGCCCCACCCCCGGCCTTGATCCACCCCCACCAGTCGGGATTGTCTATTGTTACCACTTTTACGTCTTGGAAAAAGTTAGGACAACAGAGAGCTCCTTTGTGGCTCCCCCCTCTGCCCCCTGGCTTCACCCAGGCTCCCCGCTCTCCCACCACCCCAAGCAGCTGTTCTCAGGCCTCCCTGTTGGGCTTATCTGCCGCTCTGGCCTGGCAAATGGAGGACCCGGGTGGGCAGAAGGACTGGCAGGGATGTGAACATAGCCTACCCCTTTGCTATAAGATGGTCTTTGGATAGGAAGGGGCTCCCCGGAGCTCCCACTAGCAGTGTGGAGCACCAGGGAGTGGGGACCAGGCCCGATGAATGGCCAGGAGTGCCCCACAGGGGCATGGGGTAGGGTGGCAGCATGCAGCAGACCCTCCACCCTCTGCCTGGACTTTGCCCACATTTCCTATGGCTGTAAGGGACTTGGGCCAGGAGCTGTGGGTGCCTTGGATGCCAGACATGCATATACTAGGAGGTGGGGTGGGCCCAGGTAAACTGGGGGGAGGGGTGCCAGTCAGCAAGGGTCATCCTCTTTAGTGAGGCCACCTCTGCCTCTTGGTCCTGGACAAACAGACTTTGCCAGGGAGGGGGGATTCCCGGGGGGGGCGGGGTAAGCCCTTTGGGAATTTGGGATTGTCTCGATTGTAGTTCAAACCTGGCACAGGACTCCCCTCTCGGGTGCCCAAGGTTGGGGCACAGACAGCCCACTGCTGGCCCCACCAGTTCATTCGGCATGGGTGAGGGACATGGAGCGTGGAACCCGAATAGGGGGAGGGGAGGATTTGCCCCTGCTGGCTGGGTCACCCTGCTGGCTGCCCTCTGGATGCTGAAGAGCAGCAGGCGAAGGGGGAGTCACCGGATGTAGTATTGACAGGGGACAGGCAGAGCATTGATGGGAACAGACCCCTTTTGTCATGCTGCCTCCCTCCAGATCGGGGCACCCAGAGTGACAGGCTGCCAAAACCCACGGGGACTCCTTTCCCTGTCTCCAGGGGGTCTCCTGCTCTGAGAGGCCAGACCTTGCCTCTCCTGTTAGAAGTGCCTGCCTTGAATCCCTGGCCAGGGGATTGTTTGGGTGGAGGAGGGGTTGTGGCTGCTAGTAGGGGGTGGAGTGGGGGGGGAGCAGCGGAAGCCAAGGGGTGGGGGAGTGGCCGCCTCTGAATATCCTGTTGACCCCAGTTTCCTCTGCCCCCAGCTCTGGTCCTCCTCCCTCCCTCCCTCTTCCATCTGAGCTCCTTTGGCCTCAGGGGGTAGACCAGCTGGTTGTCCACCCTGGCTTTAGGACCGGCCGACTCCCAGCCCCAAGGGCCACGGTGTACAGTGGCGTGGATCCGATCTGGAATCTGGGCTTTCTGATTTTGAAGGCAGTCCTGGAGGGGGTAGACCAGAGAGGCCAGTGCTGGAAGCTTCGTCAGCATCCTGAGTTCTGGCCGGGAACTCCTCCTGAGGCCTTGCCTTGTTCCTGGCCTGGAGCTAGTGCCTTGCCTGGGATGGGGGGGCTGGGGGGGGTGGGAAGGAGCCTGAGGCTCTTAGGGCCCTGGTGACCGGGCCTCTAACTACGGCCTCCCCCTTGCTTCCTCTCCAGCCATCGAGACCCAGAGCAGCGGCTCTGAGGACATCGTGCCCAGCCCGCCTTCTCCGCCCCCTCTGCCTCGAATTTACAAGCCTTGCTTTGTCTGTCAAGACAAGTCCTCGGGCTACCACTATGGGGTCAGCGCCTGTGAGGGCTGCAAGGTGAGTGCCCGGGGAAAGACAGCGCCAGCCGATCCCCAAGAGATGCCCACTGTAACATCTTGCGGGGGTGGGGGGGAGCCTCTGAAGCCACTGTGCCAGGAAGGAGACAGCCCCCCTCAGAGACGAGCTGGGGTCTGCCCCAGCCAGAGGTCTCCTCCACTCGATCTGAGCTCTGCTCCCCATCTCCATCCTCCAGCTGGCAAGGCGTGTGCCCGCTGCCGCTGCCACCGCTGCCCAGGTTGCCATGGTGAGCTGGCTGTTGCCTAGCTCTTGGCTGAGGACCCAGGAGGCCTGCCCCCGGCGGGCGGCTCTGCCCAAACCTTGCCATGGCAGCCTGGCAAGACAGCGGCAGGCGCCGTGCCCTGGCTTCCCCTTCAGGTGCCCAGGCTGTGGGTTTCCCAGGGTTTTCCCCACCCCCACATGTTAGGCTCCCAGACACCAAGGTGGCTGTCCATCCCCCCAGTAGCCCCTGGCTGACTTCGTCCCCTCTCCCCAGGGCCTGAGCCCCCACGTGTTTCTGGCCATGCTGCTGCCTAGTCTGGCTCTCAGGTGTGAGTGAGGCTTCAGCTGGTGTGTGGCTTGCCCTCCTGAGCGGTTCAGGCTTGGCCTGGGTCCGTCTCGGTACTTACTGTGTGTGGAACTCCGGCCCGCCCAGTCTGCCTCTGACTGGTCTGTCCGGTTAGCTGTGTATCCCGCCGCCTGGCTGCCGAGTGTGCACACGTGTGTGGGTCAGCGTCTCCCCAGGACCCACCTGTCTCCTTCCTTGGCTCTTTGCTGCTTGCCTGGGTTTGGAGCCCAGGCTGAAGGTTCCAGGTCTCTGCCCTGCTTCCCTGCAGTCTCTTCCCCCCTGCTCCACAGGAGGAGGCCAGGAATGTGGGTGTGGGATGGGGAAGTCCCCCATTCACTGGGAGACCTTGAGGCAGGTCCTGGGGTTCTCATGGGGGGAGTGTCCCTATAGTCCATCCACTCGCCCCAGCCTGCTCTGGTTGGCGATGGGCATTGGCCGGCCTGACCCTGCCTAACCCCAGGCTGAGGCTGGGCTCTGCACCCGCCTGGGAGTGGCTGACGCATTCTGGTCGCTCTTCCCCAGGGCTTCTTCCGCCGCAGCATCCAGAAGAACATGGTGTACACGTGCCACCGAGACAAGAACTGCATCGTCAACAAGGTGACCCGGAACCGCTGCCAGTACTGCCGACTGCAGAAGTGCTTCGAAGTGGGCATGTCCAAGGAGTGTGAGTGCCAGGGCAGGGGAACCGGAGGGGATGCCCACAGCCAGGGGTGCAGGGGGCTGGCGCTTGTTTGGGAGCGCACGTGCACGCACCCTGGCCTACAGGCTCCTTGTCCCGCCGTGGGACAACAGAAGAGTGAATCTTGACGTGTGTGTCTCATCAGAGCGGGGCACCAGGGGTTCCCAAGTCCCTTCTGAGCCTGCCTTGTATTAGGGGAGGAGCTTGAACTCTCAGTCGGGGATAGGGGTGTGTGAGGGGGTGGCCGGGACTGAGTTGGTACTTGTGCATGGTGGGGGGATGCAGGCGCAGTGATCCAAAAGCCATTGTCTGGTTGGACAATGTCTGGTTGGGCCCCAGAGTTGGAAGAGAGGTTGGCACCTCCCCAGTCCCAGAGGAATGGGGTTTTCCAAGTTGGACTCAGCTGAGGTCGAGGGAAGGAAGGAGGGCGGGGGGGGGGGGCGGTGGCAGGGGGGGCGTGCTGGACAGGGGGACCCTCTTGTGTTGAATCATGAGTGTTGCCGTGGTGACCGGTGATTGATGATGTCAGAGATAAATGACGCTGACAGACGCCTCCTTGTCTGCGTGGCTGTTACCTTGGAAACTGAGCCTGGGGGGATGGAGGGTGGGGGAGGGAGCTGGCCGCGGGACCCCTAGCCCTCTGTGGGGAGGGCTGGATTGTGAGGAAACCGGTCCAACTCCGAGCCTGTGGGCTCCCAGGCAGTAGTGGAGGGACCCCAGAGCATCCTGCCCAATTCCAGGAGGCTGTCGGCCTTAGGTCCTGAACCAAGGGCTCCCCACAGCAGAGGGACCCTAACTTGAGCCCCGGAGGTCTAGAACCCTTGGCTTGAGGGGCCAGCTCCTCCTCCTCCTCCTCCTCCTCCACTGCCTTCCGCTCATAGCTTTCAAAGCAGGAGGACCAGGGTGGGGACCCCTCTCCCTCCGCCACAAGCCCCCCACCCCCATTCCCCTCCCTCCCCTCTCCGGCTGCTCCTGCCCCGGAGCTGAGCAGCTGCCATTTCAATAGAATTAAAGCTTCCGAATGATAAACGTCTTGTCACAGCTGCAATTTTCTCTTCCCAAATTATCCCCCCACCCTCCCCCTCCCTCCCCTCTCCCTCCTCTCCCCTGCACTTTATTGAATTTGCAGAATCGACATGAGTGATCTCCAAATTATGCCAGCCCCCCACCCCCACCCCCGCTGCCCCCTCCTGGCCCCCACCCCCACCCGGCCTTCCTCTCACAGCGTCAGCAGCCACCACCACTGGCCTGCGAGTGAGTGATTGTGTGTCTGCCATAATCGGCTGGTAACGACCCCGTCGCTTCTTTAAAGCCGAGTGGTGTGTGCGGCTCAGCGCCCCTGGTGATTTGTCAGCTCCCCAGCTAATGGGCCGAGAGAGATCTGACCCCCCCCACCTCGGCCTGGGGGGCCCCATGCCCCACCACCAGCAGCCGCCTGGGGAGTTTAGAGCCAGGCCTGGGACCCACAGGGAGATGCCTGCCTGGAGGGAGGTGGAGCAGGTCCCTCCTGGAAGCAGAAAGGGGGTGGGGGCTGTGGGGGGCAGCCCTCAGGCATGCACCCTTGGAGTGTGGGCCAGGAGGATGGGGGGCTGGGTGCCAGGCGGCTCACTAGGCCCTGGGAGCGTGTGGCCGGCACCGCTGAGGGCTTCAGGCCTCAGGCAGGGTGTGAAGCTTTGGCGGGAGCTAGCCTGTGCCCACGGATGTGTGTGGGGGGGAAGGTGCACCCACCTTGGAGACCTCCTAGCAGCTCGTTGTCGGGTGGGAGGTTTCCCGGGAAGGACCCTGGGACCAGGGCTGGACCCGGCTCCTCCCGCCAAGCCGCCTGGCCTCTGTCCCTCACAGCGGTTCGGAATGACCGGAACAAGAAGAAGAAGGAGGTGCCCAAGCCCGAGTGCTCGGAGAGCTACACGCTGACGCCGGAAGTGGGCGAGCTCATCGAGAAGGTGCGGAAGGCGCACCAGGAGACCTTCCCTGCCCTCTGCCAGCTGGGCAAATACACTACGGTATGGCTCCCTCCTGCATGGTTCCCTCCTGCCGCCAGCTCCTGCCCACCGCACCCCTGCCCGTGGCCTCCAGCCGCCTCTGCTCCTTGCCCAGGAACTGAGGGTTCGGCAGAGGGAGTGCTGGGGGACGGGGCTGAGATGGAGAAGGCCCTCATCCTCCCCCCTTCCCCCTAGAACAACAGCTCCGAGCAGCGTGTCTCCCTGGACATTGACCTCTGGGACAAGTTCAGTGAGCTCTCCACCAAGTGCATCATTAAGACGGTGGAGTTCGCCAAGCAGCTGCCCGGCTTCACCACTCTCACCATCGCTGACCAGATCACCCTCCTCAAGGGTGCTTGCCTGGACATCCTGGTGAGTGTCTGCACCCTGCCCGCCTGGACACCACCCCTTGCCCTAGTAGCATGGCCTCCCACGCCTCCAGGGACTGCCCTTATCAAGGTCCTGCGATGCCCGAGGGTCACCCAGGCACTCCTACGTGGTGGGAGGGGCAGAGTGCTGTCTGCAGGCAGCTTCCCCCACGCCATGCCCCAGGTGCAGGGTGGCAGGCAGGGCTCCGCTCCAGCGCGTGCATTGATTTGGACACCTGTGGGGTGCGTGCAGAGCCCGGAACCACAGTCCACCATGGTCCTTGCCTCCTGGAAACTAAGTTTCCTCCCAGCACCTCTGCGTGGAGTGCGCATGGTTCCACCAGCCCCACACGGCTGTTTAAGTTTAAATTACAATTCCTTAGGATTAAATTGCGCTAAGCGGTGGCCTACTCTCAGTGCGTGGTGGTGATATTTCAACTGGCTGGCGGCCACATGTGGCGGTTGGCTGCCATATTGGATGGTGCAGACATTCCCTTCCCTGCAGAAAGTTGTATGGGACGGCAGTGCCACAGGGGCCCCTGGGGAATGCAGATGCCAGGGGCTTCCAGGCCTTGAACGGTTGCCCCTCTGCACCCAGATCCTGCGGATCTGCACGCGGTACACCCCCGAGCAGGACACGATGACCTTCTCCGACGGGCTGACGCTGAACCGGACGCAGATGCACAATGCTGGCTTCGGCCCCCTCACTGACCTGGTGTTCGCCTTCGCCAACCAGCTGCTGCCCCTGGAGATGGACGATGCTGAGACCGGGCTGCTCAGTGCCATTTGCCTCATCTGTGGAGGTGGGTGGCATCTGAGTCTGGGGCCAGGGCGCTGCCTTAGAACCTCTCCCAGGAGAAAGAAGCTCAGGGATCATCAGATGTGGAAGGCAGGACCCCGGTCCCGTCAGGCACCTCTCAGAGGGGTACATTGAGACTCAGGCACACGGGCTTGTCTCTGGCCACACAGCAGGGGAGGAGTGGCAGTGGGAACCTGAACGCTGGCCCCTTATCCCTAGGGAGTGCTTCTCCTGCGGAGGTTCCGAGTGAGGCCCTGAAGGCCAGGCACTCAGATTCAAGCCTGCCCGGCTGCGTGACTTCCCAGCCACAGTGGCTGCGAGCCAGGAGCAGGAATAGGCCTCACCTGCCGAATTTCGGGGGCCGTCTGTCAGTGCGACCTGGGGCCGTCTGTCAGTGCAGTAGATGGCTGCTGGTTGCTGGTTGTGATGGTGGGGTTCTGCTACACCAGGATGTAGGGCGGGGATCCCTGGCCATCATTTCTCTGGGCTTGAGGATGGAGCTGCTCGTGTGCTGGGGTCTCCTGCTCATCTGGGTGGATAGGGAGGCCTTGAAGCACCCCTCATCCCGAGCCGACAGTAAATGTTGGGTTCAAAGCCACCGGCTGCTCCATGGGAGAAAGACAATCTGCTCCCATGAAGATTTACAGGTTTGGGAAAGCCTTAGGGAACCGTTCTCCTTAGCCCTAGAGGGCCACTCTGGGTCCGAATGGACTCAGTGGCAGGAGTTGGACCGTGTCTGTAGGGGGGGTGCACGCTGCACACAGCTGCCTCCACTGCTTTGTGAGGGAAGAGACTGGCCTGCCGGTGGGCCTGTCTGGCTTGGGCGGGCTCACCCCCTAGCGGCCGAGGCTGGAAACGCTCAGAAGGCCTCTGGCTCCCGCAGACCGGCAGGACCTGGAGCAGCCGGACCGAGTGGACCTGCTCCAGGAGCCACTGCTGGAGGCACTGAAGGTCTACGTGCGAAAACGGAGGCCCAGCCGGCCCCACATGTTCCCCAAGATGCTGATGAAGATCACGGACCTGCGAAGCATCAGCGCCAAGGGTGAGGCTGCTCTGCCTGGGGCGATCCCATGTGTCCACCCAGGGCCAGACCCCAGGGATGCAAGTCCAGGGTCCCTGTCCATGCTCAGGGCCATGTCCCAGCCCTGCTCCAGTGTCCCTGTCTGCCCAGGAACAGTGCCCCAGCCCCTGGCCTAGTGCACACTCTCCTTACCTAGCGGAAGGCTGCCCAAACCTGAACCAGTAACCGTTGCTTGTGCCTCAGGGTCTGATTCTGCACCCCGCTCAGGAGGGCCAGTGTTCCCAAAGTGAGGGGCTGGAAAGCCTTCATGGGGAGAACCCAGTGTCTTCGCATTCTGTTTTCCCATGAGCTTTCCGAAATCCCTCTTGGGGGCCGAGGCCAAGGTCTTAAGGGACGCCACTGTGTGGCCAAGACTTGCGCCTGCCTGGCTTGGTGCCGGCCGGCCCGTCGGGGGAGGGCCTGGTGCTGTCCTTGAGCAGCCGAGTTACCTCGAGACTCGTCGGAGTTGAAGCTCAACGTTGTGATCCCTTGGTCCTGGTACTTGGGGGCTTGTGGAGGGGGCTCACGTCACAGGGTGGAGCCCCAAGGCCAGCGCCCGGTAGATGTGATCCGTCACTTCCAGCCAGAACTGCCTGGTGCTGCACCCCCTGGGCTGGGGGCCAAGGGCTCTCCCGCTGACTTCGGTCCCCCACCAATCCCCCAGGGGCTGAGCGGGTGATCACGCTGAAGATGGAGATCCCGGGCTCCATGCCGCCGCTCATCCAGGAAATGCTGGAGAACTCCGAGGGCCTGGACACTCTGAGCGGACAGCAGGGGGGCAGGGTACGGGACGGGAGCAGCTTGGCCCCTCCGCCGGGCAGCTGCAGCCCCAGCCTCAGCCCAAGCTCCAACAGAAGCAGCCCGGCCACCCATTCCCCGTGACCGCCCGTGCCCTGGGCCCTGGCTTTATTCTGCCTTTCTACCGACCAAGTGGACCCCCGTCAGCCCTGCCTCCACTGTGCCCCCGGGCAGAACCAGGACCTTCCCTGGGGCCGGGCTGGAGGAGGCTGCGACTCGGAAGTGGCCCGGGGCTGCGTGGACTAAGCACTCCTGCCTGGGCTGACGGGGGCGAGACGGTGAACTGAGTGAGCAGCCTCGGGATGGGGCACCTGGGGGCCTTGTGTTCAAGATGCCCCTCTGCCCACCTTGCCACATCTTCTTCACCAGCAAATGCCGGGACCTGGCTCCCCATCCTCAGAGCTCACAAGCCATTGCTCCCCCGTCGGACCCTGTCCCCCTGCCTTGGTTGGTGACAGAGGGGGCGGGCCAGGGGTGGGAGCTTCCCCTGTATATACCCTGCCATACCAACCCCCCAGGTATTAATTCTCGCTGGTTTTGTTTTTATTTTAATTTTTTTGTTTTGAATTTTTTAATAAGAATTTTCATTTTAAGCACATTTATACTGAAGGAATTTGTGCTGTGTGTTGGGGGGGGGCGTGTGGAGCCAGATCCAGTGCTGGAGGGGGATGGGTCCTGAAGGAGGGAGAGGTTTTTCCCCCTCCACGGCTCCCTGCACCCCTTCACTCCCCTTGCTTTTTCTCCTCAGTTTTCTCTTTAAAACTGTGAAGTACAAACTTTCCAAGACCTGCCTTCCCCCCTCCCTTGCTGGGGCAGTGGCCAGCCCCTCCGTTTCACCACTGGGTGTTTCAGAAGCCCCTGGAAAGAGAGGGCTCCAGGCCCCAGCACCTCTGCAGTGTGAAAGGCAGCAGGGAGGGGCAGAGCAGGCCTCAGACTACACGGTGTCCCTGTCCTCCTGTCTCCTTGAGCAGAGCTGCGTCCCCACTGATGCCCACATCACTAAGCTCCCAGCCCCCACTGTGAAGGGGCCGGTCAGGGGTCTGAGCTCCCTGCCCCCAGCCTCAACCACCAGCACCCCATACAGGCACTCTGCCCCCACCCTCTCTCTCTCACACACACACACACACACACACACACACACACGCGCGCGTGCGCACACGCACGCATATGCACACAACCCTTGTTCCTCCATCTTCCTGCTGCACCAGCCCCCTGCCAGTCCCACGCCCTTGCCCTTACCTCCTTGCCCCGCAGGACGGGCCTACAGGGGGTCCCTTCCCTCCCTCTGCCCCATACTCCTCTGCTGGGGGAGCTGGCTCTGCCGGGCTCTCCTCGCTGTGGGGTGGGGGTCCCCCTCCCTGTTACTGTTGGACTTGCGCTGAGATCTACTGGATAAAGTTCTATTTATTTTACCTGCGCCTCAGAGCCTCGCTGCCTCCGCCCTTCTCTCGGTGTCTGGGGTGGGGGCCCGTAATGGCAAGTCCACCCCCAAGCTGCCCTCGGGCCTGGGATCTTTGGAGGTCCCTTGGGAGGGGTCAGGAGGGGCAGCCCTGTGCCTGAGGACCCCAGGCTCAGCTGGGGCGGGGTGCCCTCCCACTGTCCGGGGGCTTGACCCTTGGGAAGCCTGAGACCGGAATCCGAGCAGGTCTGTTTGGGAGTGACTACAGCTTGAACTTTGTGGTAGGAGGGCAGGGGCATCAGGGGTCGGGGCTCAGGCAGACTAACAACTGACTGGCACCCTGCCCCTAGCACTGCCCTGGCAGAAGGCCACCCTGTGGGCTGTGGCTCCTGGCGGAGGCGGGAGTGGGAGGTTCCAGTCAGGCACGAATCAGCTGCAGAACGGGGACCAGTGCTCTGGGCTCTCCCCTCACAGCACAGGATTCTTTGCTGGATCCCTGAATCCCTTGAAGGAGAGCCTTATGCCCTGGGATCTGAGGGGGAGCCCAGGAAGCAAGCTGTGTTGGGGGAGGTTAGCCTGGCCCCAGTCATTTCTTTGTACCCTTGTGGTGCGAGGGGCCTGTCAGCACTGCCCTCAGGCTCGCTCTCTCTCTCACAAGCTGCCTCTGTCCTTGTTGGCTGCCCGAGTGGACCCGGATGTCAGCAGGAGAGCCGCTGCATCGAATGGTTTTTCATTGTCACCTGCCGGCAGGCGTCCCCTCAAATGTGCACCTGCTCTGTCACTGTGCGCAGGGAGAGACTGGGGGTGGGTGGGGGGTGGCCATGGATCGTCTGTTTCAACACCTGGCTGCCAGCCGGGATGGTGTCATCACAGGCCTCTCTCTAATCAATATGTTTGGGTTTAAATTAAGTACGGCTGGAGGCCATTCTGTACCACAAGCTCAAGGAAAGGGAAGAGCAGAGGTGTCGGGGGCATGTCCACTGTATGACAAAACCATGACCCAGCCTTTAATGACTCACATGTGAAAAGGAGTCAGGTTTGGGGTGGGTTTTCTACGGGAGTGCCATCATTGTCTTTCTGGGAAGTTTTATTGGGGGAATCCTAGTCTTGGCCGCCATCCTCTCCTCTGTCCCCCGTCTGGCAGGCAGGAGGCGACATGCCCCTGAACTCTCCCCAAGCGGAGCCCCAGAGGGTTGTCACCCACCGTCCTCAATTCCACCCGCAGTCCCTGTAACCGACGAGCCTGTTTCCCAGACATTGTTTGCTCAGTGTTTCCTCGGTGAGCCTTTAGAATTGTCAACCGTGCCCAACACCTAAGGCACTGCACTGCGACGGGCATCCTGCCGAGGTGCTGCCGAGGACCGGCTCCCGGCTGTCCGAAGGGCTCCCGGCGGTTTCTCAACTAGAGCACCGGCAATTTGAACGGATAGTTGTGTGCATTTCTTTGTGTGTGTGTGTGTGTGTGTGTGTGCATTTCTTTAACGACCAGAATGCAGTTTAGGACAAGGCGGTGCGACTTAGGGGTTTGCGGTGGACACACCAGGTAGGTGGTGGATGGTGGCAGACTGCACTGTGCGCCCTTCTGTTTGAGGCAGCAGCTCTTAGACTTGGGCCCGGCTGCTGCGGGGAGCCCAGGCGTGGAGCGACCAGAGGCCGTGGGCGGAGGGCAGAGAAAGCTGGGCGGAGCAAGGGCTCACGTGCTCAGCAGGCGCCAGTGCGGGAGGTTTGTCAAGTGGGTGGTGGGTGGTGTCTGGAGAACGGCTCCCCTGGAGAGGTGGAGGGGGGAGCCCTGAGCACGAAGGCGGTAGCTGGAGAAAGGCAGGGCCAGGAGCCCGTGTCGTGTCGTGGGAGCCTCCTATCCTGAGAAGCCTTCGCAGAGCTGGGCTGGTTTGGGCAGCAAGGAGAGACTGTTGCCCTGGGATCCGGGACACCCACGCAGTTCACACGGCTGTACGCGTGTCCATACGCAACAACCCACGCCGGGCGGCCATGGGCACCCGTGTGCGCCTCTAAACTCAGGATACACCTGTGTGGCCCTGGCTCGCAGGCTGTGAGGTGTAGCACACCGTGCACACGGGTGTAATGTGTGCATAACTTGCACGGAGCGGCCGAGTGCACACGTGTGCACACCGAGCACCGGGACATTGTGTGGCCCTGGCTCGCAGGCTGTCCGCGCGCGCGCGCACAGCTCGGTGGATGCAGATCACACGTCCAGCGCACGGCTGCGCCTCCCAAAGGCGGACAGTCAGGGCCCCGCCCTCCTCTTGGACCACCGCCCCAAGGAGTGGCCTGGGGTCACCGCTGCCCCGCCCCGCCGCAGGGCGCGCGCGAGTTGGTGCGGCCGCGGCCCGTGGACCCCGCGCCGCGGCGGTCTCCTGCTCGGTAGGTCCCCGCGCACGCGCGGCTCGGGAGGGGGCTGCGGGCGGTCCCGTGGCGCTTCCGCTCCGAGGGCGGGGCCTCGCCCGCCGCTAGATGGCCAGGTCCTGGCGGACGGTGGCCAGAGCCGCCTTGCTGCGGCCGCTGCCGCCGGCGGGCGCGGGGTGCGCGTAGGCGGGCGGGGCGTCGGGGTCGGGCCGCCGGGAGGGCAGGGCTGGCGGCGGCGGCAGCAGCGGCTTCTGCGCCTCCTCGTGCGCGCGGTTGCAGCGGTTGTCGCGCTCGGCCTCCCGGCGCGGGCGGCCCTTCCAGAGGAGGTGGCCCAGCTCGGCCACGCTGAGCAGCGCCGAGAGCAGCCCCACGGCGAAGTAGAAGACCACGAAGACGGTCTTCTCGGTGGGCCGGCTCACGAAGCAGTCCACGGTGTGCGGGCAGGGCGGGCCGGCGCACGTGACGTGCGCGGCCACGCGGAAGCCGTAGAGCAGCGTCTGCCCGGCCAGGAAGGCCAGCTCGGCCAGCAGGCGCAGCGCCACGCTCAGCAGGTAGCAGCGGCGCGCGCGGCGGGCGCCCGGCCTCGCGGCCCCCGCGGCCCCCGCCTCCTTGCCGGCGCGGTGCATGGAGTAGACGACGAACAGCACGGGGGGCGCCGAGAGCAGCAGGATGTGGAAGAGCCAGAAGCGGTAGTGGGAGATGGGGAAGGCGCGGTCGTAGCACGTCTGGCGGCAGCCGGGCTGCAGCGTGTTGCACACGAACTCCTCCTGCTCGTCCTCGAACACCGCGCCGCCCACCGTGGCCAGCACCAGGATGCGGAAGATGAGCATGACCACCAGCCACAGGCGGCCCACGAGCGGCGACTGCAGCTGCACGGCGTCCAGCAGCGAGCCCAGGAACGCCCACTCGCCCATGGCGCTGGGGAAGGGCCGGGAGTCAGGGCCAGGGCCGGGCAGGGAATTCCCCGCTCAGTCATCCCGGGCTGGAGTCCACCACCGCAGGGAAGCCTCCCCGCCGAGGCCTGGACTCCGCAGGCTGTGTGTGTGGGCGCAGAGGGGCAGGAGTACAGGGGTGGTTTTGAAATTGGGCTTCCATTCTTCCTGGGGGCCGTGGGTGCCCATCTCTGGAGCCCGGAGGTTAGGAAGCAGCCTCATTGGCAGATGGAGGCCTGGCTTGTACTCGGGGGATGCCAGCTCCCAGCGAGAACCGTTAGGTGCTCAAGGCTGCTTCCAACCCGGGACACCCTTCCTTCAGGCCCCTGGGAGAGCTGGGCTCCAGCAACCCCACGGACGCCCACATTTCTCCACCCACCCCGTCCCTTGCCCTTTTTACTGCAGTGGCTGCCTTTCAGGAGTGGGGGTCTGACACAAGTGTTCTAGAGGCTTCTAAGGACTCTTGGTCCCAGATCACCCAGCTATCCAGCCCTCTTTCCCCTGGAGTCCCCGGCCCCCCTGCAGTCGCTCCCCTACCTAGGTCCCCTCACGGCCTACTGTCTTCTACCCATCACCCAACTGGACTCACCCGGTGGCTGCGGCTGGGTGTCAGAGTTGAGCGCCGGAACTCAGGAGATGGTTTCAACTTGTTTCTCCTGGTCCCGCTTTCATTTTCCTTTTCTCATGTGGCTGGGATAACAGGACAGGATAGCAGACAGGGGCTAACACGCTCCCTTCTCTTAAAGGCGCAGGGCGACCCAGCTGACTGGCTCCACCTTTGGGTACTGATAAAAGACCACACCCCTTGCTGGCCAACCCTCCCCATCCATCCCTCACCTACCTAACAGCCCTTCCCTAGCCCCACCCATCTCAGAGTGGAGGGTGGGCTAACCAGAGCCACACTCTGAGAGAATCAGGGGGGTCAGGAAAGGCCTTTCCCAACAGGCACCCCCAAGTTGAGATGCCTTCTCCACGGGGTGGTCCTCAGGGCTGCAGGGAGCTTTGGGGCTGGTGTTGGGGAAAATGCGGTTTTAAAATGCAGCAGCATCTAATAGGTCCTGGTTCCAGCTCTGCCACGGACTTAATCTTGGGCCAGTCTCTTAGCTCTTCTGGGCCAGACACTCTTTGCTAATGCAGAAGGCTGGATCAGCTGATCCTCAGGTTTCCATCCAGCTCAAGGTCAATGCTATGGAGGCCCTGTTTGAAATTCTAAATCCATTGCCATTGAGTTGGCTTTGACTCATGACACCCTCGTATGTTAAGAGTAGAATCACTCCATAGGGTCTGGGGCCCTTACAGCCTTCCAGAAGCAGAGGCTTTGTTTTGAGGCTCTGCTGAATGGACTTGGACTGCTTGCCAACCGTCAGGTGAGGAGTCAAGGCAAACCAGTGGTGGCTGATGGCCTTCTCAACCAACCATGCATGGCCCAGAGAAAAAACCCTTGCCCAGGAAGATTCCATATGGAAAAAAGGATTATGGTAGCAAGAATGGGTGGCTTTGGTGGCTAAATGACGGCTTTTGTTTTCTTCCTATTTCCTATTAACTTCCCAATGCATTTTAATGTATGTTAATTCACAATGTGAGAAATAACTGGAGAGAAGTTAACTGGGTCCCCCCCCCCCACCGTTCTAGGTGGTGGGAGCTGTTTGTGGTGACAATGGCAATTTGAGCAGCCAGGGTACACTGAAGTTGGGGTGTTTGCTTGTCCTGTCACCCATCTAGGCCTAAACCTGTAGTTTTTCTCCCTCACTTAAGCTGAGTCCGCTGCACATAACAGTTCATTTAATAATCTGAGCCAGGGAGATGGAGACTCAGGGCCCAAGTCACTGACATAGCCAGTCAGCAGTGTCCCTGCCTTACGCCTAGCTGGGCTGGTTCCTGGCCCTCTTGAGAAAAAGGGTGCCAGACCTTGCCTCTTCAGTGACAGGCCTACCTCTCAACCAGAGTGTATGGGGAGGGGCGGGTGGGGGATGGCATGGACCTGCTGACCTGTTTCAGGAAGGGGTGGGAATTGTGTCCTGTTGTCTCCACTGGCTCAGCAGCCTAGCACAGCCTGGAAAAATAGGTTAAACCCTGCCTGGGTGTGCAGGGTTCCCTTGGGGGCGTTTGGGTGGGGAGACACTAGCCTGGACGGAATCCAAACAAAAGAGCACGTGCTGGGGCCCCACACGATGTGGGGTGGAGGCACTGCTCTTTGCCCCAACCTTCCCCTGCTCTCAGTGAAGCTGTTCCCTGCCCCCAACTATGGGGTTTCAGGAACACACATCTCCCAACTGTCCCCCTCCCCTGGCCCCTGCTGGGTCAGGCCACCGCTCCAGTCTGGAAAAACCTCATCAAGCTCCTGTCTGGCTATGGAACTGGAAAGAGGGAGGTGGTGGGCTGGAAAAGGTGAGGGGTTGAGGGCTCACGGGCACCCTTTGCTGTCCCCAGCCCCTGATGCCAGTTGTGGCCAGACACAGGAGACTCTACAATCTCTGGGGCCTGTCCTCAGATAATACCAGAGTGTCACTGACTCTGTGCAGAGCTGTTGGGCACACACACTTGAAGCCTGGGGCTTGGGCAGAGGCCCCTCCTGCTTGGTTCTTCCCTCTGCTAATCACTGGAAGACGCACATTCACGTTCGTACCAAGTATGCTAACACTAGGGACAAATCAAGGCACAACTACATTTTTGTCTTTCCCCTTTAAAATTGTCATACTCCGCCAAAATTTCTTAATCTTTACAACTGCTTTGGGGACTGAAAACGAGGTCATCCATGGATGGGACTTCAAAGAATATCTCAAAAGCAAACTGAACTGCCACCAGTGGGATATCAACTCCTAGTAAGTACTACTGGTCATCAGGCTGGGTTGCAGCCACATGAGTCAGTGAAGATCTGGTCTTATGAAAACCACCTCCACAGATCTGACTCCTGGAAATACTCTACTGCTTTGAAAAATGGTTTAGCAGTTTCCTCTAGCGTTCAAAATACAATTTAACATTTTTCTCTTTGCTGGAGAAAAATGGGAAACAAAGTTCATATAAAAGTTTTATGAACAGCAGTTTTCTACACAATAGGCCAGAACTGGAAGCAACCCAAGTGTCCATCAACAGGTGAATGGAAAAATCCATGCAGTGGAATAATAGTCACTGATAAAAAAATAAGGAACTGCTGACATATGCCGCATGGATGCATTCCAAAAACATTCTAATTGAAAAAAGCTAGACACAAAAAGATACCTGTTGCCTGCCTCATACCTTCAATATGAATAGTGCCTCAACATAAAACAAAAATCCTCCTCAAATCCTGATAAACAGAAAATATTGAAGTTGTCAAGGATTTCATTTGACTTGAATTCCTATGGAAGCAGCAGTCAAGAAATCAACAGATTTATCACATTTGGGCAAATCTGAAAAACACCTTTTCCAAGAGTTAAAAAGCAAAGATGTCACTTTGAGGACCAGTGTTCTCCTGACCCCAAGCAATCGTCTTTTCCATCACTTAATATGCATGTGAAGCTGGACCATGAATATAAGACCAGAGAAAAGTTCACTGGAATAGTGGTGTTGGCAAAGAATACAGACTGTCCCATGGACTGCCAGAAAAACATTAGCAGAGACTCCAGAGCTCCTTTACTTTGGGCATGCTATCAAAGAGACGAGTCTGTGGAGAAGGACATCATACTTGACAAGAAGGTCAGTGAGAGAGGAACACCCTCAGCGACACAGACTGAGACAGGAGCCTATCACTACGATTGTTAGGATGGTGCTGGGATCGGGCGGTTTCGTTCTCATGACCTTGGACTATCAAGCCCACCCACCAGAGTATAGCTAAACGGTTCTTAAAAAGAAGTGAACACAACTATATATAGCAGGGAAGGTTTGCAGTACAGGAAAATAAACAACAGGACTTCAATGTTTGTATTTTATTTAAGTACAAAATTGTTAGAAACTAAACAGAAAAACATAGTAAATATTTACAAAAACATTGATAACACAACTGGTTACACACATCATGCAGAAAGGTCTTGAAAAGTTCATAAGTTGAAATAGGTTTCACAACATGGATGTAATGGCTTACCACGGACACGACTTGATGTAACATGTAAGACCCCATAGGCTTTGCAATCCAGCGCTCCCTAGAAAGGAGTTCCTTGGGAAGCTGGCGCAGAGGCAGAGGAGAAGCTGAGTTGAGACGGGCAGGTAACAGGTCTAACTTCCCTAATCCTCCTGTGTGGTGTTGACGTTATAAGGCAGAACCAGACTTTTTTAATCCTCTGATATTGGTAGATAGTAACTGAACTACACTAGGCTGAAGTGACCACATAGTATCTCTAGAGTCAGAACTTAAAAATTAGATTTTAAAGACAAAAGAAAACAGACTAAAAGCACAGACAATGCAGAGGAAAAACTGCCAGTGAATTGTCAACAGTATTATAAAATGTTAAGAGGGTACTTGGGCTCTCTACTCACTTCACTTTGATGGTTTGGATTAAAAGTCTCTCTCATACGAAGGGATGAAAATAAGAGCTTTGGATAACTTTAAAACCAATCCTGGCTCAGTAAGACCATTATTTAAAACATTCACCTCACATTTTAAAACAGATCATCATCTTCATCAGACTCTTCAAGGTATTTTATAGGTTTCTTGGCCCGTCCAGATTTTGCCCGCGGAGCCACAGCTGAGTCTAGCTCCAGCTGGAAGTCATCACCTTTGAATTTCTAGAAAGAAAAGACCAGGGATGTGGTACCATGTAAACCTGACAGCACAATTTCAACGTGAAACATACAGTACAATTTAGGGAACTTTTCACCTTCCAAAGAAAACCTAAATCTAAGGCAGCTTTTCCCAATTGATTAAATAAATGGCACATTTAATTTTGTGATAACTAAAGTATACATGAGGGGGTACCAAAAGGAAAACCCAGAAAAAAAGCCCCGCTAGGCGGAGCTTTCATAGTATACCTCTTCCTACACTAGGCACACTGAGCAGCTCACTCTGAGTCAGTGCACCCAGTGGCATTGCCTGGGAAGGTTCTCTGGTCACAGTGAATTTTCTCATTAAAGCAGTTTTGTTTGAACTTAGTCTTTTTGTGATGGCCTGTTTAAGAGAACAGCGTGTGGCTGTGAGATGTTGTTTCCTGCTGGGAAAAAAGCCGCAGAAACTGTTGTGATGTTGAACCAAGGTTACAAGGACATAGCTCTACGGGAAAAACTCAAGTGAATGAGTGGTTTTCTCGGTACAAAAGAGGTGAAAAATGTCGACTGATGGCAAACCTCTGTCTGGACATCAATCAACTTCCTGAATGGACGAAATGTCGACTTTGTAGTTGCATTTGAAGTTTGTTCTACCAGGTCAGACTGTTAATTAAGTTTTCTACTTAGAGGTTCTGAAAAGATTGTGTAACAAAAAAAGGCCATAGTCGAGGGACTGGTTTTGCCACAACAATGCACCTGCTAACGCAGACAGCTCAGTGTGCCAGTTTTGGGCAAAAACAAAACGACAAAAAATACCCAGTATGCCTCTCTGGCCCCACCCTTCTTAACTCACCTAACCTTGCTTCTTGTGACTCTTGGGTTTCCACGAATGAGAAGGGACATGAAAGGACAGTGATTTGATGATGCAGAAGAGGTGAAGAAAAAATGAGGGAGGTGCTCTGTCAGCCATCCAAACAGATGAGTTTGAAAAGTTTTTCCAAGCATGGAATTACAGAGTTGACAAATGTATTAAATTAATGGAGAGCACCTTGAAGGTGATAAGGTTGCTATGTAAAAAAAAATTGTTGTATATTTTGGGGTACCCCCTCATAGACTAAAAAATTAATGGGTCATAGATTTAAATTTTCTTTTTAAAAATGTTGCCAACTTACTAAGAGCAAAGCTTGGTTAGATGTTTCAAAATACCTGTAGCAAAAGGACTGATTAGGACAAATACTTACCTTGTTTGTCACTGCTTTAGAGATAATTTTCTCAAAATTAGAATCAGAGTCATCAGAAGTAGATGGCTTTCTTTTGCGAGGATTTTTGGATTTGGCAGGAGCAGGTTGTTTTGGAGATTCGTCAGAATTCAAACCAGGACCCTTTTTGGTTCCTTTTGGGGCAGCCCTTTTGTTGGTGCCTGTGGTAGAAGTGGCATCTCACGGTGAACGTTCCTACCAACTCATTCATGGTTTGTATTCAACATGTGAAAAGATCATCTAATACAGCCAAAAAATACAGCACAGACTCAAAGTATTCTTAAGCAATCATTTTCTCCCAACAGATGCATGTTTTATATTAAACATCTCACAAACTTCTTTTATATTCCATCTTTCATGTGCACTATTGATAATGTTGGCATTTAAAGAAATATGCAAAAAAGGGGAAACATGCAGATTAAAATTTTTTGAGTACCAATTTTGATAATTATATAACATGAATTAGTTCCATTTGTAAAGGTTCACTTCAATAACATAATAAATTTGGGGAATAAAAAAGTGGAAATGGTTTGCAGCAGCTAGTTAGTTGATCCTAATCTTAGTCTATTTCAAACATGAAGGCTTACTTTTTGTTGTTGCTTTCTTCATAGTCACATTCTGTTTAGCAACGGGGTTTACAACCTCAGTGTCAGCTGGTAAATCAGCAGGAGTATTTGAAGAAAGTGCTACATTATCCATAGCATCTTCAACATCAAGGTCCATTACTTCACATGATAAGAAAAATAGCACATATGAACAAAACATGAAAATCCACTGGGATCCTTGTTAAGGACAAGTATGATTTTTCTTGAATATTTAAGACATGCTCCTGTAATTTGAGGCTACATTTATTTTCAAAGGGAGTACTTGGGAAATACTAAACATTTTAACCTAAATTACTAAAAACCAAAGGTTTGAATTTTTAAATGTTCATGTTGATAGTGTACTATGTGGTTTACAAAAATTTCACATCTAATGGTCTGTATCATATAGAACAGGGGTGTCAAACTGGTGGCCCAGGGGCCGCATGCAGCCCCCAAGGTAATTTTTTGTGGCCCATGATACTCTAAAATAAAATGAAAACAGGAAAAAAATGTTATGAAGAAAATAGCGCGTAGGGGAGATCGAGGCAATACCGTACACAAAATTCCCTCAGGGGCCACCAGTTTGATACCTGATACAGAAGAAGGATGAAGTTATCTGCTCCGCAAACATTTATTGCCTCAGAGACTCTATTAAGGGTTGAGTCAGAACTAACTTGGTGGCAGTGGTTTAGATGTCAATGGGGTGGAGGTTGAGGGCAGTTCATATTACATTCCTATTTTAAGCATTGGGGGGGGGAGGAATGAAAGCCCCAGAAAGGTCACACAATTAATAATGCAGCCAGGATCAGAACCCAGTTAGTTCTGAGTCTCAGCAAAGCATTCTACGAGTGGTACTTGAGTGCATACCTGATTTGGCACTTTTCTGTGTCTTCAGTCCTTTGTTAGCATGTCTAGAATAGCAAGATAACATTCCTTTTGTTATTTACTGTCTATTTTAAGTGTCAAGACAATAAAGAACATATTCACTATTATAAAACCCTTATTAGATTATATGCTTACTTTGGGGATGTTTTGGCCTTAGGTGGACTAGCAGCATCTGATGGGTTAAAATCGTCATCTTGAGTTTCATCAAAATCTGAGAAATCTTCATCTGAATCCAAATCCATTGTGAATTTGGATCTTGCTGTTAAAACATACATACACACACACACACACACAAAAGATCAAAGAAAGTAATCTACACAGATCGAGGATCAAAGAAAGTAATCTACACAGACTGATATAACATTTCATGAGAATTTAGGCTTCCGCTTAACCTCCTAAAACATACTTTAGTCTTCCGCAGTTTTAATACAATGACTGCTCTAGCCAGAGTAATTTCTAGGATTAAGTGCTCCCTTGTGCATCAGCACAAAAACTCTACAGCATAACTAGAATGTCCACTCGTTTCCTTACTTGCTTTCCGGGGCTCTCTTTCTCGTGGAGGGACATCAAAGTTACTGTCGTCACCGCTCATATCTGACTCTGAATCAGACCAGGGATTTCTCTTCTTCCCTTTTTTAATTGGTTTAAATGGCAAGGTAGTTTGTTTCTTTGTCTTGGTACCTTGGGAGATAGGTATTAATGACACATGGTTTTTAGATTCACTTTTTCCCATCTATCATCCATCCACCTTTCAAGTAATTACTGAGCACTGTGCTAACACTGGCAATACCATGGTGAAGAGAAACATACACCACACCCCTCTTCCCCTGTGGAATCTATAGCTTGGTCATCTTAATTAAAAAACAAAACAAAAACAATGCATTTATGTAACACACACAGTATATATTCCTCAAGAAAGATGTGTGAGCTGATATGATGATGGAATAGAAATTAATTAATTGAAGAGCAGTGGGTAATGAAATGTTCCAGTCTAGGGAATAACATGTGTAAAGGCCCTGTGAGTGACCGTTTAGGAAATGGCAAGACAATTATGCCTAGAAAGCAGATTGGGGGAAGAATTGCATGAATCAGTAAGACTGGTCAATTTTTTTGTTTTAGCAGAGAACCAGTATGAGCAAATTTGCATTTTAAAAGTATCCTCTGGTTGCAGTGAGGAAATTGGAAAGAGGCGAGAATAGATGTAGTGAGATCAACTGAAGGTATTGCTGCAGTCAAAGCAAAGGAAATAGTTGAAAGCAAAGAGTGACTAGGATTAAACACGATGGGGATTTAATGTTGGTAGGGAAATTTTAACTTGTAAAATTTTGCTAATTCTTTTCCTCATGTGTTTATCTTACCATCTTTGGCTCTTTATTTCCTTCATGTTGGCCCTCTAACAAAGGTAGTCTCCTTATTAGTCTGATAAAGTCCTTTCTTCATATTCTTGTTACAAATTTTCTTGTTACAAGGTACCGCTATTTCATATTCTCTAACCAAACTTCATTTCACTCACTGACCCCCAACAAACTGGTGATTTAAATTTACATAACCCAATTTAACTACCTAATTACTATTACTTGTGAAAATAAAGCCTCTTATTCTATTAAAAGAGATTTCTCATTATCCCAGGTACATTTTATACTCATTTTCCTTTTCCCAATCCAGAATACCTAATTCTTATCCAATCTTTAATTCTTTACCTCAAGTTTCACCTTTTTTAAAGTCTTCAGACCTTATATGGCCCCAAATTGACACCTGTTTAAATCCCATTATCTTTCTATTTTATTTTTCTAGGAACTTTTTGAAACCCCTTCATATATACTGTTCACTTTTATTTTCTAGATAAACTTGTTGGGGGTTAAGTGCCATTCACTGCCATTTCTTTAGGCCTTTAAAATATTTCGTACTCTAATGGGAAAGCAGGTAGGTGCTCAAAGCACATAAAAGATCAGTTGATCTATATGTTGAAGGACTGCTGGCTCTGTTGAAAGGCATATATGTGTGTGCTATTATGAAGACAAGAGCATGGCATACACAAGATATTTTTATGACTTCTACCTTTTAATACTAAGATTTTCCTATTTGTCTTTTCCACTTTGTATCCACCACAGAAATAAGCACCTATTTTCCATGAGAAGTGTGAATACTTGAGGATAGACAGTTCAATAGAAGAGAAAATAAAGCTTAACATTCATGGTCAATGGGTTTGACAAGGGTGCCAAGACAATTCAATGAACAGTCTTTTCAACCAACAGCACCAGGACGGCAGGATACCCACAGGCTCATGTCTGATACACATTAACTATTACACTAACATAACCAGACCTAAATGCACATGCTAAAACCATAAAAAAATTTCAGAAAAAATATGAGAGTCAATCTCTGTGGTCCTGGACTAGGCAATGCTTACTTACGTGTAACCCCCAAGCACAAGGGAAAATGGACACACTGGACTTCATCAAGATTAGAGACTTACATTGTCATGGACCTATCACTAATGTGAAAAGACAACCCACAGAAAGAGGAAACATATTTATAAATTACATATCTGATTAGGGACCATGTATCCATAATATACAAAGTACTTTATAATAAAGAGAAACAAACCAGTTGAAAACTGGGCAAAGGACATGAATAGATTTTTCTCCAAAGACATACAAATGGCCAATAAACAGATACACAAAAAACATTCAATATCCTTGGCTAGTATGATGTCTGTCAAGTAGATTCTGATGCGCAGTGACTCCAAAGGATAAGACTTCAGCTCTGATAGGAGCAGACTGCTACGATGTTTCCCCTTGTGGAGTGGCTAGGTGATTCAAACCTCTACCTTTTCAGGTAGCAGCTGAGCACATTGTGCCATTACCACAATGGATTGTTACTTCACACCCACTAGGATGGCCACAACCCAAACGGCAGGGAAGTGTTGAAAAGGATGTGGTGACTGGACCACCCCCCCCCGTATATTGTTGGTAAGAATGTACCATATAAACTTAAGTATAAGCCGACCTGAATGTCAGTTGAGGCATCTAATTTCACCACAAAAACTGTATGAAACTTGATACAAGAAATCTACATATAACCCCCTCCCTGGGGGACGGATAACAGTAAAGTGGGTGAAGGGAGAAAGTCAGACAGTGTAAGACATGACAAAATAATAATCTATAAATTATCAAGGGTTTGTGAGGGAGGGGGCAGGGAGGAAGGGAAAAAAATGAGGAGCTGATCCCAAGGGCTCAAATAGAAAGCAAATGTTTTGAGAATGATGATGGCAAGAAATGTACAAATGTGCTTGACACAATGGATGGATGGATGGATTACAAGAGTTGTATGAGGCTCCAATAAGATGGTTAAAATTGTACACAAATGATCATAGTAATATTCTAATAGCCAAAAAATGGAAATAATCCAAATGCGTACCTGATCAGTGGATAAATAAAATGTGAACAATGGACTATCATCAGGCAATTAAACAGAATGAAGTTCTAGTACACATTACACCACATTGATCAGTTTTGAAAATATTAAGCTAAATATTAAGCAAATAGCCCAAAGAGACCACATATTGAATGATTCCATTATGTGAAATGTTCAGAATAGGGTTTCCTTCTAAGGTGAGAGAAATGCTCAAAAATTGTAAATACACTTATATTTTATTATAGCACACAAATGTCATAGTTTTATTAAGCTTATCATATATTTTAATAAAGATGTTAAAAAATAAGTATCAGTTGCCATTGAGTCTTTCCCAACTCCTGGGCAACCGCCCCCTCCTCCCGCCCCCGTGTGCCAGAGTAGAGCTGCACCCCATGGGGTTGTCTGTCTATGGCTGATTTTTTGGAAGTGATCACCAGGACTTTCAAATAAAATAAGTACTTATTTTATAAATATATTAGTTACATGCTCAAAACTCAACTCACTGTTATTGAGATGATTCAGACTCATGGTGAACCAATAGGACAGCGTAGAACTAACCCTGTGGGTTTCCGAGGCTGTAAATCTTTACATTTGTCTTTTTCCAGCAGAGTGGCTGGTGGGTTTGAACCATCTACTTTTCAGTTAGCACCCCAACACATAACCCACCACGTCACCAGAGTTCAATTCACTAAGTGCTAGAATAACACAATTACGACTAAGTTGTGATCATTGCTCTCAAAACAACTTTATATACTAGAACTTCAAACTGGTTAGAAAGTGCAATGTAATGAACTGGTGTTTCTTAGACCTCAACTAAGGGATTCAATGTACAAATTAGCATTATATTTCATTACAAGATTTATTCTTCTAAAAGTGAAACATCCCAAGGGCACTAGGGAGGCCTGAGTATACTTCAGACATAGCAGCCTACCCTTATGCTACTCAGCTCAACTCAAGAAAAACTTACTGAGGATCTCTCTATATGGAATATGCCAGACAAACGCTCTGTCTCAATTTTTACCATTGTTCTTAAAATGTTTTAAATTACCTAGTTCTTTTTTCTGTTTCTTCTCTAGTCTTTGTTTTAGGCTGTCTGGTTCCATATTGCCCTCTTGAGGACTTCCTTCAGTATTTTCACTCTAAAAAAAAATAACAAAAATGGCCAAATTTGGTCAAAGTATTAACCGGAATAACATAAATATAAAGTATCTTAAAGCATCCAGTTTTAGATGAGAAATAAGGTTTAAAAGATTTTATGTATAAGTTGTAAAGAAAATTACCTTAATTTTCCTTTTAATTTTCTTTTCTGCCTCTGCTTTCATCTCTGTGGTCACTCGGGGGATGACTCTTATGCCACATGGAGAAGGCAAAACTTCGACCTTCTGCATTTTTTTCCCCCTTCCTTTCCCTGCTTTCCCAGGAAGTCCTACTTGCTCATCTTCTTTCTCCTTGGCTTCAACAATCTACAAGAGGATACAATAGTTAAATTTACAAAGTAACAAGGACATTAAAATACCTACTTTTGCCTTACAGGGATAGAACAGAAGTCAATCCTATTTTGTTACATTTTAGGAGAAAGTGATAAATTACCCCACAATGAAGTATAAATTGTAGACATGTAATTCTTAAGGTACATTTTGCAAAATATGAATGTGGAGATGGGAACTTCGGTTAAGGATAAAATACATCATTCATGAATTTGCTTCTTAAACTTTTTAGTTTAATTTGTGAAGTGAAATACTTTAAAAAATAGTTAAAATAATGTTTGACAGCAAACACTACAAAGTTTAGGGAATAAAGGCTATTCTGAAAGTATAAATGTCTAGCCATCACGCCAACTTTGTCCTTTCAAGTTTATCTGGTGACCCGGGGTGGGTTTTCTGTTTAAACTCAGCCCCAGTGCTCTTTCTTTCTCCACAAACTTCTGGGTTGTGTTTTTAGGCTCCATTTATTTTATTTTAAATACCTGATTATTCTTTTAACAAATCATTTTATTGGGCTTCTTACAACAATCCATACATCAATTTTATCAAGCACATTTGTACCTATGTTGCCACCATCATTTCCAAAACATTTTCTTTCTGCTTGAGCCCTTGGTATCAGCTTTTTCCCCCTCTCCCCCAATGTAATATATTCTTAAGCCTCCGTGTTTTTATTTCTATATTATGAATTTGACAAAACTATATTGCTAAAATAAATTTCACTAAGAAAAATTCTACACTATCAGTCCTTATCAGTTTAATATCTGATACGTCCTCTATCCGAGGACAATATATTAAATGGATTTTTGGAGCAGGGAGTTGGAATAGGAGCTTGCTCCGTCCACTCCATGCATCGACCTGGTATTGCAGTACCTCCGGGAACAGTGCACCCCCCCAAAAAAAAATTCCACACACCTCTAGTTCATCAACAAAAGTAGCCAAGTCTTCTTTCCACAAATCTGATGGACTTTTCCTCTTTAATGTTTCCAGTTCTTGCTCCTTTTTAAAGATAATCAGATACACAAGAGTTAACTTATATGCACAAACAGCATTCTCACACAGAACAGCTTTCAGTCTCACCATTAGAGGGTTTCTAAGCACCAGGTGCCATACAACAACTCACTTTCTCGTTTCTCAGTTTGCACAGTTCATCTTTCTTCTCCTTGGTTAGATACCAAAGGGGCATGTCAAGAAGGTAATTGAATGTTGGACCAGAATCGGTGGCAGAATCACTCTTTTCAGTTTCCTTTTCATTGTCACTCTCTTCATTTTCTTCTTCATCAGGAACCTACAAGAGGAGTTAAATTGTAGCCTTAATATGAAATGTGAAACATAGGCATTAGGTTATTTACTGTTTAACAAAGAAAAATGCCAACCAAGAAATTACCTTCTGCTGAGCTTCTTTCCAGGCTTTCACGGGATCTGAATCATATCCCCTCTGAATCAGAACTTTAATTAATTCTTTCTTAGGTTTATTTTCTATTTAAAAAATGTAAACAGAGATAATAATGGGTTTTAGCTGTATTTTAGGGAAGAGGTAAAATTCTGCCACATTAAAACTGAAAATTAAATTCTGTCTTGTATCAATGTGTACATTCCACCTCCTAACACTGATCAACATAAATCACATGGGGGTAAGTCAAATTATAAAATGAGGTTACGATCTAAAGAACACGTAGGCTAATTAAAAAAAATCATTGGGGGCTCATACAACTCTTACCACAATTCATCCATTGTGTCAAGCACATCTGTACATTTGTTGCCATCAATAGGATAATTAAAACCTCTGATTTCAAGAGAAGCCTCTATCTCCATTACACTCTTGTCTTTAGTTTTATATCTGATTGGGCAAAAATTTATTACCACTTTCCAAAAGCCACATTTCTCCTGGCTATGATGTGCACCCTATCCCAGCAGTAACTCTTACTGTCTACTACTGCACCAAAAACCAAACCCACAGTCCTCCACGAGATTCGGACTGACTCCGACCCTAGAGGCCTTTAAATTCTCTCACAAGCAGAGAGCATCATCTTTCTTCCAAGGAGCAGTTTGGTAAAGCTGTCAAATGCTGAACCTGTGACTCTTTGAATGTCTACTACTGTGGGAGATACTTTCGAGGCATGTGGGAGTTCTAGTTGCATACTGAGTATGCTTTTGAATCTCCTTTAACAAGTTGCTCAACACATACTTTCAGATTCTCTTAACACTAGGTAGTCTTGTTTACTAAATTCCAGTTGAGTTCATTCACTTTTCTTTGCACATGTCCGCCATTACTAATTTTAGCCTTGTCTTAAGCATTATTATAATATCTGTGAAACCAGGACTCGGACTTCTTTTTACTGGACTATTTTCTCGATATCTCTTGTGTTTACTCAAGGTCCTTTTCTAGCATTCTATTCTTTCCCTGTCTAAATGTCAACCAAATCTTGATTTCTCAAGATGATCAACTCAAAAGAAAGAAAAAAAAATCAGTCCGGTACAAGTTATTTGTCTCTAACTACCAATACCTTGTTACCTAATCAGGTATAAAATTAATTTTGCATCTATCATTGCCCACACCAAAGATGCTTAAAGGAAATTGGGCATGAATACAGTTTCAGTTATTTATAAAACTTACCAATGACTATTTTGCCATCTATTTTCTCTAAGATAAAGCGAGCTTGATTGTTCAGTTTAGCAGATTCGGCACCAAGCATTCCTAGAAGCCATTCTTTTCGTAATCCATAATACTTAAGCCTGAGTTCAAAGAAGTCTCTTAAAATATCTAATGGTGTGTCATATTTTTTTAGACAACCCACGTGGTCAAAAAGCACCTAGAAAAGGAAAACAAGGATAAAGCAACAGATTAAACATCAATCAGAGGCTTTAGAGGAATGACTTTATTCAGTGAAAACATTAAGACTGGCCTAAGACATCATTTTAAAAATGGATTTTAACCTTTAATATAAATGAAAACATCTTTCTCTCATGATACATACCATAGAGTTGCATGTGAGACTAGTTTGGAGCTTGAAGATTTTGTGTAATCCAGCTCTTTCTGCCTCTGCTAATTTCTCTTCAGTCATCTTGACAACAAATTTCACAGTGGTATCAGTATGGTATTCTCTATAGTCTGTTATGAGAGGTGGCGTCTTCTCAGTACCATTCAGCATGGGCTCTAGAACCTGTTCTTTATATGTCTAAAGCCAAGAAAGAATTCTTCTGTAAAATTCTAAAATACAGGCTCCTGGATATTTAATAAGCAGTATAAACTGTGCCACCCTATAGTCACCCCCATCTCCAGCAAAAATAAGTAAATGCAGCATTATTTACCTGGGTCCATGTTCTGATGGGAAGCTCAGAGATCTCAATGGTTGTGGAATTAAGAATAGCAACTTCACCACTAATCACATATTGATTTGAAGCCAGTTCTTCAATAGTTCCCTTGAAATTCTTGTAACTTGGAAGCTAAATTGACATTTAAAAGAGAGTTTTCTAAATATGATGTCGAAGACAAACCATAGCATTAATGGAATCTAATACTACAGTACAAAGCGAACTTGACATTGGTGTCCTCCTTGAAAACCAAAAGGAAACTAGGGTTCCTAAGGCACTCAAGATAGTTACCATGGGCAGTGGTTCCTCTCCATCCATCAACCGCCTGATGTTATTCACAACTTCACGAACATCAAAGTTAGGGATTTTGCAGGACCATCCAGTACCGATTCCTTCAGCACCATTTATCAAGACCATGGGTATAATAGGAATGTACCATTCAGGCTCAACACGTTGGTTGTCATCATATAAGAACTTTAATGTGTGATCATCCTTTGTTGGAAATAGCAACCGAGCCAAAGGGCTAAATAAAACAGTAACAGATGTTATTTTACAAAAAATATTGGCTGACATTTAACTTTTGAGGATAGAATATTGTTTTCTTATACTATACATGGAAATGACCTTAGCTTTACTTGATTAATATGCTTTTAGTGATTCTGAATACTTTCTATGTGCCAGTCACTGCCATAGCGTGACTGAGGGAATGCTAAAAGAGGCAGGCAACACTTGAACCAAGAGACATGGGAGAAAATGAGCCAAGTGAAGACTGGAAGCAAGGGTGTTAGAAGCAAAGGTCCAGTAAGTAAAAAACCTGAAGTGGAAGTATTCATAATATGAGGCCGGCGTTTAGCATTGTGGTATGTGCTACGCTAACTTGGAAGTCAGCAGTCAAAACCACCAGCCACTATTCAGGAGAAAAAAATGAGGCTTTCTATTTCTGTAAAGAGTTAGTCTCAGAAACCCACAGAGTTGTATCCCATCCTATAGGGTTTCTTTTTATTTTAAAAATAATTTTATTGGGGGCTCATACAACTCTTATCACAATCCATACATCCATCCATTGTGTCAAGCACATTTGTTTCCATCATCTTGCAAAACATTAGCTTTCTGTTTGAGTTCTTGGTATCAGCTCATTTCCCTCTCATGAACCCTTGGTAATTTATAAATTATTATTTTGTCATATCTTACCCACTTTTCTATTGTCCATCCTCCAGGGAGGAGGTTATACATAGATTCTTTTATTTGCTTCCCCCTTTCCACCCCACCTCCCCTATAGGGCTCCTATGAGTCAGAATCTGGTTTGAGTTTGGTGGCTGAGATAAAATCCAAAGATATGAATGGGAGTATAGAACACAAAAGGCCCAACTAGCTAAAACAAAGGCTTTAGATTTTACTTTGAATGAGGTCATTAGAAGACTGAGCCACAATGACAAATTTTTAAAAATGCTATTATAAAGGAAGGCTAGAGGATGATACAAAGTTTAAATGAATCTTAGAACAGGGTGGCAGCAATGACAGTGGTCAGATTATATGCATTTTCCCAGCATAAAGTCCATAGGATTTTCTAATAGATTAGATACAAGATTTGAGAAAAAGGGTCAAAGATGACTGTACAGTTTTTCGTCTGAACAATGAAAAGGATGAAGTTTTATGCACTGAAACAGAAAGACTAGGGATTTAGTTTGGGACTTAGATAAACTTGAGATACTTAATAGACATTCAAGATGAAAATGGTGAGAGGGCAGTTGAACATGCAGGTGAGTTCAGGGCTAGAGATTTAAAGCTATGGGACTAGATGGCTAGGGGATCGATCACATGTGAAGTGTGGATAATGGAAAGATGTTTGATGAAGGAGCCTTGGGATAGTCCAGTAGTTGGAGGTTAGGAAGACAAGACTGAGTAAAGAAGATTAATAAGGCAGAAGAACACCAAGAGTCCAAATAGAGTTTTAACAAAGATGGAGTGATCAACTATGTTTGAATTCCCCAAAAGGCTGAATAAGAGAACTGAAAATTGAAAATGTACATTCTTCCATTGGCGTTTTAAAAGGAAGTCACATTTCAATTGTGGTACCTCCCCAGGATCTTTGAACCTCGGCACCATAGACCTATCGGACTGGGTCGTCATTCTTTGTTGCTGCGGGCTCAGCTATGCAGTACAGAATGACTGTCCAAATGCCCCTAAGGGGGCCTCTTTGGCAAAAATCTACTAGTGGAGAATCAATGTCTACATAAAAACCTACTCACTGCTATCAAGTTGATTCATAGACCCTATAGAATTTCTGAGGTTGTAAATATTTATGGAAGCAAATAATCTTTTATTTCTTCTACAGAGGGGATGGTAAGTTTGAACTGCCAACCTTTTGGCTAACAGTTCAATGTTTACCCAAAGCAAGAGGAGAAAATACAAGAAACTGTAATAAAAAGGCTATGGCTTGGCAAGGAATAAAGGGATAGAGGTTATGATGATCAGGTTGAAATAATACCTTGACTTTCTGCCCACTGCAAAGATAAGCACAATTAAGTTTCAGTGAATTAAAAAAAATGAATGATTCAAGAAGCAGCATCAAAAGTACATTTTTTGATGAAGTGAATAATTGTTATGATCAATAACAAAAATGAGAAAAAAGTTCTGAAATTGTGATGATGGCACAACTCTTAATAATGATTTTACTATTACATGTATATGGTATGTGAATTATAGGCCAATAACACTATTTTAAAAAGTGGAGTGGGAAAAAATTGAAATGGAAACTTCACTTGTAATAAAAAAAAATCATTTTATTGGGGCTCATACACCTCTTATCACAATCCATACACACATTAATTATGTAAAGCACACTTAGATATTTGTTGCCCTCAACTTGTAATTAAAAGTACACTGACCTGAGCATTGTGAAGATGTATCGAGGACTAGCAGAATCCTTGCCCCCATGCAGCCTGGTACCAAATTGACCAATAGGCTGCAGCAGGTTCAGATTATTGCTGCCCACAAAATTCTGAGCCAAATTGATAATGGTCATCATTAGTGACATCTGAAGGGGGTGAAAAAAAGAGTGCATTAAGCTTTAAATAATACACATCCACACAAACCGCAATATAATTCTGTAAGGCTTTGTTTAGAGACTTGGATTAATATATAAGAAGCAGTCTTAACCTTCTATCTCTGACTCCCAAGTTCAGAAATTGTCTTTCAATACTTGCTACATATTTTTACACACCCCCGAAGAAACCGTTCAAATCTATCCCTTCTCCTCAATCTCAACAGAATAAAATACTGTCTTCTAATACTGGTCACTTTTGTTTTACACTGTTCAGTTTAAAGAAGTATATTTTATGGTGTGTTCTGGTCCTCTGGTTAAATTGTGATTACAGTGAAGGTGGGAACATGTTTATGTTTATATACCTGGTACAAGCTAGGTACCCAACAAGTATTTGTTGGGTGAACATTTACTGAATTCCCGCTGTAGTCTGATTTAAATAAACAAAATAATCATATTTAAAATTAGCAAATTTATCTAGAACTTTTAGTTTGTGTTATACAATAAATGCAAAAAAGCAATTCATTCATCAAATAAACACCATTTTATGTAAACTCATTAAAGTTGTTGTAATTCTAAGGGATAATCATACTTTAGAGTATATCCTCATGGCATTTTTCTTTCAAGTCTTGTTCTGCCTCTTTTTTATTTGGACAATAGATCATAGACATTCTTTCATACCAGTACAAGCAAATTTACTAATCAATCACAATTCATTGCAACAATTTTCCAATTGCTAGATGTTTTGGATATCGAAATTTTAACAAGTTATAGTAAACATTGTTAAGTATCTTTGAACACAGATCCTTATCTATTTGTGAGTATCCTTCTAGGATTAGAAATAATTACTAGGTTAAAGGGTATGCACGTATTTCTGTTTATTGATAGCTTTTACCAAACCAACTTGCTACCCATGATGGCGCATACTCTCCAAAGTGTTTGGAGAATTTTTCAGGTGCTTCTGCTATGGTGCTTTTGAAATATTAAAGATAGTGCGTTTACCTCACCATGGTGATAAGAGGACATCTCAGCCACTGACCCAGCTAACTGGGCAACCTTCACCTCTCGCTTGTCATTCCGTTTGAAGCAAGTAAACAAAACCTTTCTCTGACCCGGTTTCAAACCTTCAAGATTAAAGAAGGGCAAATATTAGTAGGGTATTTTCAATTTATTTTTGGGCATTGATTTCTATTTTATGAAAACAATACAGACTTAAGAAATTAGAACTCACCATCCACCATAGATGGGATAGATCTCTCATTATCAGAATTTGAGAACAGGATAAGTTCCTTGTTTATGAAGTCATTGTAGGTTAGATATGTGGTAGTCTGTCCATACAAATAATCCTGAGGGAACAAAGGATGTTACTTTAGGTTAAAAAAAAAAGACATTGGTCCTGGCACAGGTAGACTTACACTAGTGCATGTTTTAACTGTGTAGATTAACAAAAATAAATAAATAAGAAATAGCCAATTTAATTGTTGAGCAACTGGGAAAAAAAGAAAAAAGCATCGCCTTTCTGGTTCAATACATTAATGTGGCAACTTAAATAAAAATAGTATTTCTTTTAAAAAATTCATTTTATTAAGAGTTCTTACAGCTCTTATCATAATCCATCCATCCATCCATCCATACATTGTGCCAAACACATTTGTACACGTGTTTCCATCATTTAAAATTTGTTTTATTTTATTCAGGGCTTATAGCTCATATCACAATCTATACATATATCCATTGTGTCAAACATCTGTACATGTTGCCATTTTTTCCAAAACATTTTCTTTCTACTTGTCATTTTTCTCAAAACATTTTTTCTACTTGAGCCCCTGGCATCAGCTAATTTCCCCCCCACCTCCCCCATATATCCCTCATAATTTACAAATTACTCTTTTTGGGGGGTCATTATTTCAAAACATTTTCTACTTGAGCCCATGGTATTAGCTCATCTCCCCCTCCCCACCCCATGAACCCATGATAATTTATTGAAAAATTTTTTAATGTCTTAGACCGACCGATGTCTCCCTTCACCCACTTTTGTGTTATCCATCCCCCTGGGAAGGGGGTATATGTTGATTGTTGAGATCAGTTTCCCCTTTCTCCCCCACCTTGCCCTTACCCTGCTGGTATACCTCCTCTCATTGGTCCTGAGGGGTTTATCTGTCTTGGATTCCCTGTGTTGTGAGCTGTGTGTACCAGTGTACATGCTCTGATCTAGCCGGATTTGTAAGGTAGAATTTGGGTCATGATAATGGGGGGTGGAGGAAGCATTAAAGAACTAGAGGAAAGTTGTGTTTCCGTGCTGTTATACTACACTCTGACTACTCATCTTTTCCTTGTGACCCTTCTGTGAGAGGATATCCCGATTGTCTACAGATGGGCTTTGGGTCTCCATTCCACCTCCCCCCTCATTCACATAGATACTATATTTTGTTCTGGACTTTGATGCCTGATACCTGATCCCATTGACACCCCATGATTGCACAGGCCGGTATACTTCTTCCATGTGTACTTTGTTGCTTTTCAGCTAGATTGTCGCTTGTTTATCTTCAAGCCTTTAAGACCCCAGATGCTGTATCTTTTGATAGCCGACACCATCAGTTTTCTTCACATTTGCTCATGCACCCATTTTGTCTTCAGCAAGTGTCAGGAAGATGAGCATCACCAAATGGCAGATTATTAGAACAAAGTGTTCTTGTATTGAGGGAGTTTTTGAGTAGAGAGAGGCCCAATGTTTACCTGCTGCCTTAATACTTAATAAATGTATGTACATAGATCTATTTCCCTATTGTTATATATAAACATATTTACATGTGTACATGCCTGTATTTAGACCTCTATAAGTTGCCTAGAAATACTCTTTTTATCTGGAGGAAAAAACAATGGATCAATGGTTCCAGGGAGACATGGCAGAGGGGGAGACAGGGGAAAGGAAGAGGGGTGTAAAAAAACTGAGGGACAAGTGATCTAAAATCGATGGCGAAAAGGATGTAGGATGCCTGGTGGGCTTGATCAAGGGTAATGTAGCTGAGAGGAATTACTGAAACCCAAATGAAGGCAGAACATGATAGTAGGACAAGAGGAAAGTAAAAGGAACTAGAGGGAAAAACCAGGAGGCAAAGGACATTTATTATCAAGAGTTCATGAGGGAAGGAGGGTGGGAAGGAGATAATACCAAGGGTTCAAGTAGAAAGAAAATGTTTTGAAAATGGCATATGGGGGAGGGGGGGGGGAAAGAGGACCTGATGCAAGGGGCTTAAGTGGAGAGCAAATGCCTTGAGAATGATTGGGGCAGGGAATGTATGGATGTGCTTTATACAATTGATGTATGTATATGTATGGATTGTGGTAAGAGTTGTTTGAGTCCCTAATAAAATGTAAAAGAAGAAAAGAGGAGAAAAAAATGATTAGGGCAAAGACTGTACAGATGTGCTTTATACAATTGATGTATGTATATGTATGAACTGTGAAAAGAATTGTATCAGCCCCAATAAATTGTTAAAATAAAAAAATTTTTAAAAAAATTTTAAAAAAAGAAAAAAAATGGCATATGTACAAATGCTTGACACAATGGATGTACATATGGATTGTGATAAGAGCTGTCAGAGCCCCCAATAAGATGATTTTTTAAAAGTATTTCTATAGTAACCTAATATATTAATTTCCTATCGAAATACTCAGTAACTTTAGTTTGATAAACAGTGATCCTATAAGGTCAGTCCAATAATAAAACAGTAAGTTATGTGGGATGTAATAAAGACTTTTACCTCTGGAAGACCAAGCAACTTTCGCTGTCTCCTGTCTTCCATGAAATGAGTTAACCATTCTTTTCGATCATCTATCTGTTTTTTGCTAAAGGCCTATAAGGAAGAATATGAAAAAAATGAGGAAGGTACTAAGAGATTCCAAAAGATCTTTTCTACAAGAAAACAAATAAGTAAGCAAACACAACAACAAAACCTGTTTTCTAAAACAGCTGAACCTTTTTCCAGTGTTATACTTATTGGAAATAATCTACTATGTAAAACAATGGAAATGTTTTGATGGATTAGCAAAAGCAGTGATTTCTAAAATTAGAAGGCATAGATGAAATACAATTAAAAACTCACCAAACTGATTGCGGCATCATCTTCAGGTCCAGAATATTTGAATTGAATCCGATGTCTTTTCATATCTGCAAAGTATTCCTTAGCTTCTTTTGATGTGCTGGTTCCCAAACCTACAAAACGCAGAAAAGTTCCATATAATTTTGCACTATAGTATAAGACAAAATTGAGAAGTTTTGTATTAGTTTCATGACAAACCTTTGTAGTACTTGACTTTCCATTTTTTATGATTTAAAGTAGAATTCTTCCACTCTTCAAATTCAGGAAGGCTATAGAAAGCCATTTCTTGCTTATTTTTAGACACCTATGAAAAAAGAACATTGTTGCAACTTTCACACTGAGCAAAGTTCTTCCTACCATCACACAGGTCATATGCATACCCAGGCTTGAAGAAGGGAGTCTTTATTTGGGGAAAAAAAATTCCTTCAGATAATGTTAGAAATTAGTTTACCTTTACAATGGGAGTGATAAATTCCTCCAGAAAACGATGTCTTAGAAGAGAAGGCCAGTTGTGATGAATAAAATTAATCAGCAAGCCTTTAATATGGGAGCCATCTTGGTCCTAAAAAATATTTGGAAAGCCAAAGCACAAGAGAATTAACTAAAGAAATTATGATCAGCTAACTAGTAATTTTTCAAAAATACTTTTTACAAGTTAAATTCAGAGCCCCTTTACATAAAATATATAATACACAACCATTAGACAAAGAATCTGAAATATCTAATCACAAATCTGACCTGATCTGTCATAATCATTATCTTCCCGTAACGGAGGCTCTTCAACGAATCTTCATCTTCATAATTTTTCTTATATTGAAGACCCACAATCTTAATGATATTGTTAATTTCAGCATTTTCCATGATCTAAAGTGGAATATATGGAAAACATTTAAACTTTCTGATATGTCAGAGAAATACAACTGCATACATTGCTTATATTTTCTTGCGCGCCACTATTTTCAGTTAGACTTATATTATGAAGGTCTGTTAAGATATGATGCAACGTAACAAATTTCTTAAAACAAAGAAATGCCCTGGGGGAATGAAAATTTTTTTGGGGGGGGAATGAAATTTAAGCACAAAATCTTGCATTAAAATGACATTTCGAGTCTAAAGATAGCTTCATACTGTACCTGCTTATGAGAAGCTTCTCGAACATTGAGCATTTTTCCTCGAAGAGGAAAAACCCCATACTTGTCTCTCCCAACCACTCCAAGGCCTGAAACAGCCAAAGTTTTAGCTGAGTCTCCTTCAGTCAGGATGAGTGTACAATCAGCAGAGTTTCGGCCCCCTAAAATAAACATCCACAAAATAATAGCACATTTAGTTCAGCCTCAAATGTACTAATCAGACATCTCACTCTTGTGATAAAGCATAATTTAACATAATTATAACTAAAAAGGAATAAATTAAATAAATCGTATATTTTAGCTAAAGTTCACGTTGAATAAAAAACAGATTAGTTTCTGATAGTATTTATATTGCTGCTAAAGATTTGATCATGTCATTAGAATCTTTGTTGGGTAGTAAACTATACTTTTTTGTTGTTTTTTTAAAATGATTTTATTGGAGGTTCGTACAACTCTTATCACAAGCCATCCATCCATCCATCCATCCATCCATTGTGTCAAGCACATTTGTTGCCCTCATCATTCTCAAAACATTTGCTTTCTACTTGAGCCCTTGGTATCAGCTCCTCATTTTACCCAACACGGTTGTTTTATACAACAAACTAAGCACTTCAGCATTATTTAAAAACCGTCAAATACTGGAACTGACATAAATGGTCAGTAAACAAAACTCATTGCTGTGAGTCAGTTCTGACTCAGAAATCTTATTGGTCAGAACAAAACCACTCCATAGCTTAAAGGCTCTCATTTTTGTTTAAAAGCGTATAAGTCTTGATGAAAGCAGACTGTCTCATCGTGTTAACAGAGTGGCTGGCAAGTTTGAATTGCTAACCTCTCAGTTTACAGCTCAGTGCTTTATCTACTGTGTCATCAGTGCCTTTCAAGTGACCAGAGTAGGAAATTATGTAACAAAACTATTCTGTTGAGTATTAATTGTAAGGAACATATCCCTAATATGTGACTATCACATAAAACACTTTCTCACAGATGGCTGAAAAAAAAATTAACAATAAAAACTCCACCTCACTGCCATTGAGTCGATTCTGACTCACAGCAACCCTTTAGAACATGACAGAACTGTCCCTGTGGGTGTCCAAGGCGGCAACCTCTACTGGACTAGAGAGCTTGCATCCTTCTCCTAGGGGGTGGCTGGTGGAATCAAACTGCTGGAACTTGTGGTTAGCAGCCCAATATGTAACCACTATGCCACCAGAGCTCCTGAAAACAATAGCAACTGATTTTAACGGACTTTTCTGTATCCAAATTTCCAACAATGAATGGGCTAACTTTTGAAATCCTGGGGGAAAATATATACTGTACATACTTGAGAATAAGCCAACCCGAATATCAGCCGAGGCACCTAATTTTACCACAAAAACTGCATTAAAAATGTGCTGAAAAAACTTGGCTTATCCATGAGTATATACGGTGTATAGTTAAAAAAAAAAAAAGTAAACTAAATCCGAACAAGTTTTTGAAACATTATTAAACAAGTACCTGCATCATTGGCATCATCAAGTTTGGGAATCCCCTTGATTCTGTTATGTTTTACGGCAGAACACTTCTTGTTTAACTGGACTTGGGCCTTAAACTTAACCCAGTTTAGTATGCTTTCAACAATACCACAGCCAATTGCCTGAAAATAAGAAGTTTCATGTTAGGGATCAGAAAATGTGCTACATATAATGGCAAGTCCAATTAAAATATACTGCAACCAAATTTAATTGGGGGGGGGTGTGGCACTGTGGAAAGGAAATGTTTTCCTAAGAAAATAAAGTTTAAGATCTGAAACAGGTAGGTGAAACCGATTTTAGGCAGAGCGGCATGTAAGAAAGTTTTAAGATGGGAAGAGATTATAAGCATGAGTAATTGAAAGCCAATATAAGTGAAATACAGGGGGAAAAAGTGCTGAAATTAAGTTAGATTACGTCAAGGTTTTGTTGGCCAAATTACGCAATTTGGATTTTTCCTAAAGGTGGAAGTCACCGAAAGGTTTCAAATGAGTGTCACTGAAAAATGTCGTCCTAGAATATGTATCAAATGACACATTGCGTGGAGTAAATCTGCTGCACAGGCCGCTTTTAAAGTGCTGAAAAGCAAGGATGTCACTGAGGACTAAGGTGCTGTAGTATTCTTTTGTGCTCATTCTTATGCATGTGAAAGTTGGACACTGATTAAGAACTGATGTATATGCATTATGGTGTTGGCGAAGAATATTAAAAATACCAGACTGCCAAAAGAACAAAAAAAAAATCTGTCTTGGAAGAACTGACAGAGAATGCTCCTTAGGGGCAAGAATGGCGAGATGTCTTCATCTTATGTGCTTTGAGTGTGTGGATCACGAGACATGTCCTTGTAAAAGGATGTCACGCTTGGTTAAGCAGAGGGGTCAGCTTGTGCAGATGGTGCGGGAGGGGGAAGTGTTTTATTCTGTTGTTGATAGGGTTGCTATAAGGTGGAACAGACGTGACGGCACCCAGTAACAATAACATACGTATCAACTTAGCTAGGCTGTGATTCCCAATAGTGTGTAGCTATTCTCTATTTTGCAAAAATTATCCTCTACTTTTTTATGCCTGCAAATTAAGTCTCTATAAAATGAGGCAAGATCCATATGGGGAATGTTTTGAGTCACAGCCTTATAAGAGGGCATGAGTTAACCACACTCTTAAGTCATTATCCCCACCCAAATCACACTTTTGATCTTATGAGATAAAAACAGACACAGCTGAGAGCAGAGTGAATTCTTTGCACCCAGGCTTCCTGTGCTAAGTCTTAGACCAAGATTCATACAGAGAAACATGAGATCTTCAAGGAACATTAGCGCCACAAATTTTGAAAAGAGACGTGGATCTTCCCCTAGAGCTGGTGCAGAGTTCTATGGGAACTATAGAGCAAATGAATGTGTCTTAACACTATACACCTGTGGCATTTGCTACAGCAGCACTAGATAACTAAGACAGAATGAAGAGAAAATGTGTGTTCTAACAAAAAGATTACACAAGTATATTGTAGAGAAAGAATAAGATATATTATGGTAATCTAGAAATGATGGTGGGGAATTACTGAAATATCCAAGAAATAATTCTTTTTTTTTAACTTTTATTTTTCCAAGAAATAATTCTTATGGGTTGCTTTGTGCCTTTTATTTTGGCAAAACCAGTTGCCATTGAACCAATTCTGACATGTGTTCTACAGTTCTCAATGGCTGGTTTATCCATCCAGACAGACCCTTTCTTCTGAGTTCCTCTGAATGAACTAGAAATGCACCTAGTTTTGTTAGCAGCAGACAAAGACACCCGCACCACCGATGGATTCCGTTTATTACCATGGGAAATAGTTTTGTTTATTGAGGTCGGGAGTGCACTGTATAGAGCTCAGTGAGCATAAAGGTTAATTCAGGTTTAAGGCAGTTAAGTGAAGATGCCTGGTAGAGAAGTAGTTAAGAGAAATGGAATTTGGAAGTGTTCTGAGCTGAATATGATTGAGAACCATATAAATGTAAACTAAGCTCCTGATAAACCAATGAGATAAAACTTTTATATTAAAAAAATGTTCCTGTTCAGATTAAAAAGGACTAGAAAAGTTCAGTGAAGGAGGTTCTGTTTTTGCAAAGCTGAGAAGAGAAATGGAATATAAAGTAAGGTACTTCTCTTTCCCTCTATGTACTCACAGCTTTGATGAATTTTTCACTTAATTGGCATGTTGATCCAAAGTTCTTGACCTGTAATGTCATGTTTTCCTTTGTCTGAGAGTCAAAGGTTGGGTTTTCAATTAAGGCATTCACAAAAATCCACATGTGATTTTTCACCTGCAGTGAAAGTTGATATTTAAATCACTGAAAATGATACTCATGCTTTATTTATAGCTTATCTCTTCTCTTTTGATTTGGTGAAAGAAAGCTGCTAAAATATTGTACCTGATGTGCTTTTACGGCAACACCACCCTTGTTCTTCTTCTTCACAACATCGACAAGTTTAGCCACTATCTGGTCAACTACATAATCAACATGTCTGCCACCCTGGTGAGGTAAAATGACAAACCCAGAATTCTTAATATACTAATATTTGAACATTAATAAACCAAACAATAAACAGCACATAGCTAATTATCTGGGTTGATTTTATATATTAAAATCAATGGAAACTCACAATAATAATTAAATCATGAATAAAATTACCTTAGACGTAGCAATGCTGTTGACGAAACTCATTTGCTGGAAACCCTTTTCGCTCATTGTTAAACACACCTCCCACCTCTGGTTTACTTGTTCATGGATAACTTTCAATGAGTTGCCAGTTTCATCTACCTTATCCTTCAAATACATGTCCACATAGCTACGGAATCCTTTGACCTACATAGGAAATAAAGGCAATGATATTAAAAAAAGAAACCACTTCCTCTTTTCAGAAACATATCTGGGAAGTGACAAGAAAGACATAGGAAAGAAAAAAAATCAATTTCGTATTTAATAATGACCACAAAATCCCTCATTACCCACAACACCCAGTAGAATACGCACCGGCAATGTACTTCCATTGAGAAAGACTTTAACATCTCTGGTGGACCCAGCAATATCATAGGCTCTTCTAACCATCAGTGCAACAATGTCTTTATCCAAGCTTTGCATTTTAAATTTAGATAAATCAGGTTGGAAGGTGATACACGTATAATCTTCACCACTAAAGGGCTTGAGTTCCATTTCGCCAGCTTTCCCCATGTTATCCATCCATGTCTATGAACAGGAAAGGTGAAAAACTTAAGTCATCTCACAAACTAGCAATAATAAATTTTAAAAAAGAAATAATGCAAATTTTTAAGTCTTAGAAAATTATTTTCAAGAATACGTTTCTATTTAAAGTGATATTAAATCAAAGTAACCATCAATGTCAGTATAAAACTGCCACTACAGTAAAATTCACAATCAAGACAGGGACACTTATTTACTTGCCTGCTTGAACTTTTTCTTATATTCTTTACTGGCGGTTTCCACAGTGAATTTGGTACTGAATATATTACACAATTTAGCTCCATAGCCATTTCGACCACCTGGGCAAATAATGAACAGATAATTTAAAAGATGTCTTTTTTCAGCAACTAATGTGTTCGCTGTTTTCCTCAGTACTCTACCTGTTACTTTCTTTTCATCATCATCGTAGTTACTAGAAGTGAGGAGCTGTCCAAAGATGAGAGCTGGCACATACATCTTCTCAACTTTGTGTTCAACCACAGGAATACCTTTACCATTATTCCATATACTAATTACATTATTTTCCCTAAGAAAACAAATTACAGTTTTTTGGTAAAATAAACATTAAACTCAACTTTGTATACTTATTATTTCTAAAGTAAAGAAATATACAAATCTCAATTTCCAATTGACTTTTTCTGAAACTCAGCATGAACCACCTTCTCCCCCATGCTATTTCAGGAGTGTCAAGGCCAAAGGAAAGTTAAACAAAAATAAAATGTAACCGTTTTTTGCTACATCTGGGCAACAACTGATAATGTCTAAAAATATGAAGCATTTTAAATGTTAGCATAAACAAAGGGAAATGATTTTTCAAGTGGAAAAAAGGGCACAAAAGTTGGAATATTTTACTGTTTTTAAGAGGATCATTTGTACTCTTCTTGATCTTTAGCATTCCCACCAAAAAGTTACATTGTTGAGCAAATATAAAAGAGAAGAACATCAAACTGGCCTTGCCTTCCAGTAAAATGCTGAAAATTCAGGCTAACTTTCAGAAAACAGGATATGAATATTTTAGTTACCGTATAAGCCAACTCGAATATCAGCCAAGGCACCTAATTTTATCACAAAAACTGCATTAAAAATGTGCTGGAAAACTCAGCTTATACACGGGTATATACAGTATAATTGAGTGCACACTATGGCTTATTCAAAACACTCATATAAAAACCAAACCCACTGCCATGGAGTCAATTCTCGCTCACAATGACCCTTTATAGGGTTTCCAAGGCAAACAGTGGGGGCACGCAGCCTTGCCTTTCTTCTGCAGTGCTGAATGGGTTCAAATTGTTGACCTTGTGGTTAGCAATCCAAGCTTACCTACAGCACCACCAGGCTCCTTAAATAGAACGTTAAAAAACTAATGAAAACTAGTCAATTACCATTTTTGGAAAGAGTTATATCAAGTTCCTGGGGTATCCAAGTACTTCACCATTAATACTTTGACCAGACTATAAAAAGGTAAAATAAGCACCCAGAACACACACATTTATATTAAGATAAAATTATTCTCTACCACCACCTGCTGGCTTATTAGTTGAATAGCACCATGAGAAAAAGTTTTAAAACTGCACACAAACACAAACTCCAAAAAATTCTATGCTCCAGAATACTTAGAGCAATTATTTACTAGTAATCGGGGAGGAAATATCCTAATATCTGTAATTTATTTTGAAGTGATTTAGAACAACAACAAAAACGGAGTATTTATGACAAAATGTTGGTAACTGTTAGATGTAGGTGGTGAGTTCCACGTGTTCATTCTAGTGTTCTGTATCTTTACAAACTTTTGGTTAAAAAGAAAAGCAAGTCCATTGACATTCAAAGTAAACACAACTAAGAACACTAACAATTCAGTCTAATAAAATACAAAAATACATACGGGTCAATTGTGATTCTGATACAAGACATTTTTGGGTCTCTTTGCTTGTTGTCTGCAGCATTTACTGAAAAACAATAAAATGCACACAAGAAATTGAAATCTTTTTGAAAACATTCCAACTTTTAGATGTAGAAAAGATCATTTCAAACAGCACCAGAGCAGCATTAACCAAGTGTTAATTTAGGAACTTTGGTCCAATTCTAGGAAATTCCTGAGCTCCAAGAGACAGCCCCACCTTTGGGAGCTACAGTTGACCCTTGAACAACATGGGCCCACTTATAAGTGGATTTTTAATTATGTCAGTAGAAAGTGAGCTCTCGTTCTGCAGATTTTTCATTGTGTTTAATGCAATACCATAAACTTTGCACCACGGGGCCCATAAAGTGGCACTAGTGATGCTGAAAGTGCTATCAAGAAGCACGGAAAAGGCATGACATTACCCCAAAAAAAAGATGCCCTTTGATTGAGGTCTGCAGCTGTGTTTGTTGGTCATTTCAAGAGAAATTAATCTAGCCTAAGGACCATTAACGTAAACAAACTCATGAAACCTTTGCAGCATCTATAAAAATCTTGCACTTTTCCCGTTAAATGATATTGTCAACGAGTCGCCCCTGTACAGCTTTAGGTGAAAGCATCTACTCACCTAGAATCTCATCAAAGATCTTGTATAAACCAGGAACATAGGTGACGTCCCTATAGTTAATGCCAACATCTTCATCATAAACCCATATTGGCTAGAAAGAAGGCAAAGAAATATGAGTGATTGTTGACTGTTTTCCCTAATCGTTTTACGACAGACTCACTAAAGGAGGCGCAGCAAATTCGGCAGCCAAAAGCTCACGTTTGCCGTTAGGAAATAACCCACGCTTTACCTGGGTCACCATTTCCACGGAGCCAATGTAGGTGTCGGGCCGCAGCAGAATGTGTTCTAGCTGCGTTTTCTTCTGGTAGATTCTCTCGATCGACAGTCTTTTCTTCGCATCTTCAATTTTCTTTGTCTTGCTGATTTGCATGTTCTCATTGAGAGGCTAGCAATTTCAAAGAGAGCCTTTTTTAAGGTCCTGGGCTGGGATCAGACACTACAAGCCCAGTGTCTACCGCGGTGGTCGGATTCAACCCGTGTTGCCGATCGCGACGCGAAGCTGGAGTTTTGCACAAACCTGGCCATTAAAGTGCACAGATCTCTCCCCCGGGGTGACTGACGAGGGGACATTTCTCTGGAACCCTGCTCTAGACGTGACATATACAATACAGATGGCGCCCCTTTGGCTCCTCGACGCCCCAACTTTTCCTTGCCCCCGCCCCCCAGTACCTAAGGCCTTTGGAGCTTAGCGGTTCCACCTTTTGGCCACGTGAACGTTTGGGGCACTTCGGGGGGCAATGCCGGCTCGGCGGCGGGGAGACCAGCGGCCCGCCGGCGGAGCGGGGTCCGTGCGACCTTGAGGCACACGCGGCCCCTGGGCGGCCCTGCGCCGCCGGCCCTCCGGATGTCCCCACAAACGGGCTGGCCGCCCAGAAGTCAATCCCTAGCACCCAAGGGGGTCTCGCCCCGCTCCCGGCCGGGAAATGGAGCTCCACGGGGAATACGGGCTCCTCACCCGCCACCGGGTCTCCCCTCAGCCCAGGGGCCCTCAGCCCCTCACGGACCGCCGGAGATGCCCCGACCGCGCTGAGGCTCCACGACCCGGACCCTCCGCGAGCCGCACCTGCAGGGGTGACACCTCCATGGTGACGGTCGTGAGAGGGCTCGAGAACCCTGGAAGCGACCAAACGGGCAGGCGCCGCGAGACGACGCAGGAACCACTCAACTACTTCTCCACAGACGCGCGTCGGTTAGGAGAGGGCGCACAGTCTACTTGAACCTTCCTCCAGCGCGCCCAAACCAGACCGACCAATCCCTGACCCTCTCTTTCCGGCTCCCTTGAAAAGAACCAATCGTCAGCAGTCTTTCATACCGGCCTATGAACTGCTGTTCTTTGGGGGGCCTGTTCAAATGAACCAATTAGACGAGGGGGCGGGGCTAGAGGCATTCGAAAGGCACCGCTCCAAAGCGTTAACGGAAAGACTGACAGGGACTCTGGCCAATGAGGACAAGGTGAGTTTTTTTTCCTCTCAGGTGGAAAACTCTGGAGGCCAGTGGTGGAGGCGGGAAGGTGTTGCCTGAGGAGCGGCGTCAGCGTGAACCGCAAGGATGACCCGAAGGCGATTTCCTTTCTCCGAGCTGTTGGCTTTAAAAACCCTACTTCAGAGAGCCCCACCCCCACCTCCCATCCAAAAGCCATCCTGAGGTTGTTAGCGGAAGGGATGGGAGCCTTAGCTCCATTTTCCTGAGGAAACTGAGCGCGGGCTCAGGAGCGGCAACCTCGGGAGTCGGTGAAGCGCCCCCGCCCCCCAAGACGTAGACTTGATTCCAAGGAAGCCGGTGTGCTGTCGCTGAGGTTTTCAGTTTCGTGCTCGGAAGGATGTAGGGCGGCCGAGGGCGGCTTTGGAGTGGACACAATTGAAAAGATTCAGATGAGTCACTGGCAGAAAGAGAGACAGTTTAAATTTAGAGGCTGTTCTAGAAAGGAAACCTTTTCCTCAGACTACTGATAAGGATGTCTTACTACTTGCTATTTTTTTCTTTCTTCGGTGTTAAATTCTCCAAATTCTCAGTTCAGCGCAAATGTTCAAATTGGACAAGGAAATGCCAAATGGACAGGTTTGGGGTTTTAGAATTCTGACCATATAGGTTAAATGTTTGAGGGAATTTATACTTTGCTCATCAATCCGCATTGTTAAAGAGACACTCCGCACCCCACCCCCACGCCCGACCCTCATCATGGCTTGAATTGTGCCCCTCCAAATACGTATCAGGTTGCCTAGCTCCCTAGGCTCCCAGTATTGTGCGATTATTCTCCATTTTGGGATATGTAAATCCTAACCTCTATATTATCAGGGGTGTCAAACTGGTGGCCTGCGGGCCGCATGCAGCTCCCGAGGTAACTTTTTGTGGCCCACTGTGGTCTGAAATAAAATGAAAATAGAAAAAAGTGTTATGAGGAAAATAGCGCATAGGGGAGATGGAGGCAATACCGTACATACAATTCCATTGCTACATGTAATTTCAGAGTATCCTGGACCACAAAAAATAACCTCGGGGGCCACCAGTTTGACACCCCTGCTATATATGAATGATGCAGGTGGTTGGTGCATTGAGTCATAGGCTTATGAGAGTCAAATGCCCGTCTTACTCAAGGCCTAACATGACTCAAGTACTCCAGGCAGGCCCTTACTATTTCACTACCCTTGCTTGAGACACGTCTTTTATCTTACAAGAAATGAAAGGGGAGAGAAGTGTAGACAGAGAAAGGACATTACAAGCACCAAGAAAGAAGAGCTGGGAGTGGAGTGTGTTCTTTGTTCCGAAGCCCCTGCCTGACCTGAGAACTTCTAGATCCAAGGAAAGATGAAAGCTATGACATCCCTTACAGATGTCAGATGTCAGGCTCACAGATGTTGAAAGAAGACAAGGACCTTCCCCAGAGCTGATAGGTAGTGAGTCTTCCCCTAGAGCTGGTACCCTGAATTCAGACTTTCAGCTTCCTAAACTGTGAGAGAATAAATTTCCATCTGTTGAAATCCTTGTGCTATTTTTGTGATGACAGTATTAGATAACTAAGACCATCCCAAAAATGGTTTTTGCCCTTACAAGTTGCTAGAAAAACATACACAATTTGAATGACTATGAAATCCATCTGAGCTAACGCCTTCCAATTCTTTTTTCCCTTAGTAATAACCTGCCAGTAGTAATACTCCCTAAGTCATCATTTGCCAGTCATGTGATAAAGACAGAGGAACCTTGCAGGTCCTTCAGCTTCCTCCACCAGCAAGCACAATAATCACATGAGGATTACATAAGTGTGAGACATTTAGAATAGTAGATTAGCACTAGCAGAAGCAGCTATTTTCCTTAGGCTAGCACGACAATTTGTGGATTTAATCTCTTTATATTTTTTCCCTTTTAAAAGAAACCAGAGGTCAACCATTGTGAAATTGCTCAATGTGTCCCATGCCTTCTCTGGTGAGCAAGTCCCAGGTTTGGGAGGGCTGGGGGCAACATGATGTGGGCGTGTCTATGTGTCTTTCATTAGAAAGTTGAGGACAGAAGTAGCCCGAAAGGCTAGGATGCTTGACAACACCCAGGAATGGAGCTGACTCGTTCCTCAACTGCTTTTTCAGGAGCTCTAACATCTAATAGGTCCCTGGTGGCACAGTGGTTAAAGTGCTGGACTGCAAACCAAAGGGTTGCTGGTTTGAACATGCATAAAGCAGCCTCGGAAGCCCTATGGGACAGTTAGACTGTCCTCTAGCAGCAGTGTCGGATTACCTAATAAGCAAGGCAAGCAAGGGTTTACCTGTGCTTATTCACTAGTCTGTAGTTAACAATTTCAGTTTTTTTTTTCCTCTCCACACATTTAAGATTCTGCTTATAGACAGGACTGGCATCTGTTTCCTCTCCCAACCCTTACAGCAATGGTTCTCAACGTGTGGGTCATGACCCCTTGGGGGGTCAAATGACCCCTTCACAAGGGTCACCCAATTCTTAACAGTAGCAAAATGACAGTGATGAAGTAGCAATTAAAATAATTTTATGGTTGGGGGGGGTCATCACAACATGAGAAACTGTATGAAAGGGTTGTAGCATGAGGAAGGGTGAGAACCCCTGCCTTACAGGGATGGTGTATCCAGTAAGCAAGGTAAGCATGGGCTTACTTGTGCTTACTAATTTATAGTGAACAATTTCTAGGCCTTGCTTTCCTTGCTAATTGATCTGCCCCATTTCACCATTCTTGCTTTTAGTACGGCTCTGCTCACTCTGTTGATATGGGAAGGCAACTTGGTGCCCAGGGGATGACCAGAATTTCAGGGCAGTTGTAAGAAAGTCCATCCAGTAGCTTATGTCCAGACTCTGGCTCAGAACCAAAGTGTCACTTACAGTTCCCCAGGACCCAGGATGGCCCTGATGGGCAGAGAAAAGCTATGGTGGGGACGGGCAGTCATATAGCAGAATGAGCAGGGAGCAGTTACCGTGCCACTCCAAGGGTGGCACTCGAACCTCGGCCACTCCTGATCTCATGCTGTAGTTCATCTCCTCGGGCTGAGGCAACAGGAATTTCATAAGCTCTCCAAGGCCTATTTGCTGGGGCTCAGCTTAAAGTTTGTCCTATAGCCTAGACTGGGGTTTCAATTCTAAGAACCAGAAGCAGAACTAGGGGTCAAAGGGCCTTGGAGTCAAATCCTGAGTAAGAATTCTCCCTGAACCGAGGCAAAACACTAAGGGGGTGCAACAGAACAGCAAGGGAATGGAGTGGTGAGGTCTCCAGGGAAAGCTGACGGTGGACTTTGGGGCCAGGGCTTGGTGCCCCAACAGACTGGACTGGAAAACACTCCTAAAGGCCAACAAACAGTCCATGAACTAACAACAAGCTTTTCTTTCTTGTGTTTTATTTCATTGATTTGTTGTTATTTTATTGTATATTGTTGCTTGGTTTTTCTCTGTCTGCTTTTGGGGCATGTTATTATCTCCACAGGTCTGTCTAAATAATATATGCTGGATGAACAATCTGGCGGAGGAAACAACAAACAATGGGACTGACAGTTCCGGGGGGACATGGGAGAGGGGGAGGTGGTGGGAAAGGTAGTGGTGTTAACAAACCCAGGGAGAAGGGAACAACAAGTGATCCAAATCGGTGGCGAGGAGGGTGTAGGAGGCCTGGTAGAGTGCGGTCAAGGGTAATGTAACCAAGAGGAATTACTGAAACCCAAATGAAGACTGAGCATGATAGTGGGACAAGAGGAAAGTCAAAGGAAATAGAGGAAAGAACTGGGAAGCAAAGGGCATTTATAGAGGTCTAAATAAAGGCATGTATATATGCAAATATATTTATATATGAGGATGGAGAAATAGATCTATGTGCATATATTTATAGGTTTACTATTAAGGTAGCAGAAGGACATTGGGCCTCCACTCAAGTACTTCCTCAATGTAAGAATACATTCTTCTATTAAATTTTATGATGCTCACCTTCCCGACACAATCACTGAAGACAAAGTGGGTGAATAAGTGAATGTGGTGAAGAGAGCTGATGGTGCCCAACTATCAAAAGATATATCTGAAGAAAAGAGGAGAAAAAAATGATTAGGGCAAAGACTGTACAGATGTGCTTTATACAATTGATGTATGTATATGTATGAACTGTGAAAAGAATTGTATCAGCCCCAATAATTTGTTAAAAAATAAAAAATAATTTAAAAAAAAAAAAAAAAAAAAAAAAAAAGATATAGCATCCGGGGTCTTAAAAGCTTGAAGGTAAACAAGCAGCCATCTAGTTCAGAAGCAACAAAGCCCACATGGAAGAAGCATACCAGCCTGTGTGATAACCAGGTGCTGAAGGGATGTTATCAGGCATCAAAGAACAAAAAATTCTATCTGTGTGCTTATCTCCATGATAGGATTGCTGAAGACAAACGGGTGTATAAGCAAATGTGGCGAAGAAAGCTGACAGTGCCCGGCTATCAAAAGATACAGCGTCTGGGGTCTTAAAGGCATGAAGGTAAACAAGCGGCCATCTAGCTCAGAAGCAACAAAGCCCACATGGAAGAAGCACACCAGCCTGTGTGATCATGAGGTATAGAAGGGATCAGGTATCAGGCATCATCAAAACAAAAAATATAATTCTGAAGGAGAGTTGGAGTGCGAAGTGGAGACCCAAGGCCCATTTGTAGGCCACTAGACATCCCCTTACAAAAGGGTCTCAGGGAGGAGACGAGCCAGTTAGGGTGCGATGTAGCAATGATGAAACATACAACTTTCCTCTAGTTCCTAAATACTCCCCCCCAACTATCATGATCCCAATTCTACCTTGCAAGTCTGGCTAGACCAGAGGATATACACTGGTACAGATAGGAACTGGAAACACAGGGAATCCAGGGTGGATGATCCCTTCAGGACCAGTGGTGAGAGTGGCGAGACTGGGAGGGTGGAGGGAGGGTGGGTTGAAAAGGGGGAACCGATTACAAGGATCTACATATAATCACCTCTCTGGGGACGGACAACAGAAAAGTGGGTAAAGAGAGATGTCGGACAGGGCAAGATATGACAAAATAATAATTTATAAATTATCAAGAGTTCATGAGGGTGGGAGGAATGAGAGGGAGGGGGAAAAATGATGAGCTGATGCCAGGGGCTTAGGTGGAGAGCAAATGTTTTGAGAATGATGAGGGCAATGAATGTACAAATGTGATTTACACAATTGACGTATGTATAGATTGTGAGTTGTATGAACCCCTAATAAACACGATTAAAAAAATAATTCTCCCTGAGTTTCAGTTTCTTCATGTCATTATCCCAAATCAAAGGGACAGCTGGCTAAGTGAGCTACAGAATCCCTTAGGACAAGCCTCCTCCCGCAGCTCACACAAGATGGTCTTACTCTGGCCATTTCCCCCTCTCGCCCCTGTCCCTCGTCTCTCCTGCATGCCTCCTCACAGCCTACTGCAGGAGCTCTTGCGGGACTTGGCAGCAGCAGTTGAAGAAGTAGGTAGACTTGTGGGCCTGGGGGCTCCCCGGAAAGCATTGCATACAAAGGGGATTTCTAGGTGCCTGCCAGATGCTGGCCCTGAGAAACCAGAAAGAGCTGGGAATTAGTTCCAGGGGATCACAGTGGAGGTAGAGGGCAGGAGACCCCTTACCTGAGATACCTGGCAGAGGGGACCTAGTCGGAAAAGAGCATGGAAAAATAAATAGATTAAACAAGACTGTAGGAATGGAGGGATTTTCTCCACTGCCCCCAACTCAGAGGCAGCTCAAGAGAGACTAGGCCCTCTTCCTTGACATCTTTATTTCCTCCAATTTCCCAATCACAGATCTGCCTGTAGCGCTATGGGAGGCCAAGACTAACTAGATCCCTGGTGGGGAGCTGCGGGGTGTGGTGGGGACAGCACTGCTACTTTCCTGTGCTTCATCTGAGCTCAGCAGAGAATCACATGAAGTTCATTTTTGGACAGCAGAGACAGGACCATCATGGGTGCCTCTATATACCTGGGAACTACTCAGAGGTAAAAGGTTGCGCGTGTGTGTGTACATGTGCGTGTGTTGGTGCTTGGTACAGGAGGCACTAGACCTAGGAGAAAGGAGGAAGCAGAGCATCTCCTGATGCCCAGAATCCTTAGGAGAGAGACAGCGCTGATACAGGAATGAGGGAACTGGTATGGTATGCCAGTGGCTTAAATGTTGAGCAAAAGAAGAGAGGAGAGGGCAGGGGAGGCATCTGGAATGATTTATCCAGGGGGAGGGGAGACATTTTCATAGATGTTAATGACATATAAAAAGTGACATGTCTGGGGGAGGGGGGAGTGCGGAGGAAGGGAAAAAGTGAGGAGCTGATACCAAGGGTTCAAGTAGAAAGCAAATGTTTTGAGAATGATGAGGGAAACAAATGTACAAAAGTGCTTGACACAATGGATGTATGTGTGTATTGTGATAAGAGTTGTACAAGCCCACAATAAAATGATTTAATTTTTTTAAGTGACATGTCCAAGATTACATAATTCTCAGTCTGGGTGGGAGGGGAAATTAGAGCGACATGTTTGAAGGTGTTTGGAGTAGAGAAGAAAGGTGGAGGAGAAGAAGGCATGTAGGTAGTAGTCATAAAGTGAGAGCAATGGCCTGGGGACACTGGCTGATGCTGTCTTCAGGAGACTCACCTCAGTGGGGCTCACCTTTATACTGGAGGCTCCAGAGACTCCCTCCAAGTCTCTCCCAGGCAAGCCTGAGAAGTTGGCAGTGGGAGAGGAGTTGAGTTGGGAAGGAGAATAGGGCACGGGATGAGATGACCCTGCTCTAGAGCTGGAGGCTGAACCCAAGGAGCAGGTAGTAGGGGGTGAGGTGGGAACCAATGAGTGCTACTGTATCTCTACTGTGCACCAGCCTGCAGGTGTGGCACAGGATGCCCTCCTGTAGGAAAGGTTTAGGGAGGATGAAGAAGAGCAGCTGAAAAGGAGGAGGGAGGGAGAGACAGAAGGAATAAAGGGAGGTGGGGGTACATGGGTCCAGGTCTAGTAACACACATTCTAGTTAGGACCAAAGATCAGCTAGAGAAAAGATGACTAAAAAGCTCAGTGATGACAGAGCGGTCCCCAGAAAGAAGTTAAAAGGAAATGTAGAGGGAAGTCTTGATATAGGAAAGTGGGGGTTGAGGGGGTGGCCAAAGGAGAGGGTTAGAGACCTCAACTTCCCTGGGAATTTGGCTGACCTCCCTGGTTACCCTGGAGAAGACTCTGACCCAAGAGACCCCACTGGTTCTGAGTCCCAGCGGCTCCTGTGAGCTCGTGTGGGCATGGCAGCTCTGGAAGGACCGCATAGCCTTGAATCCAAGCACACTGGATGTTCCTGGGATTCTGGGGTGTGTGTGTGTGTGTGTGCGTGCGTGTGTGTATGTCTGTCCTTGGCTCTACGATCATCTGGGGCCTCTGAGGTAGACCTGAGGGAGGGGGGCACTGAGTAAACTACCCACAGAATCATGTATTGTCTACTAGCTTCCAGGTCCTGTCATCGCCAGTTCAGGAACCCCTGCTTGTCAAAAGTTCACTTTATACCACTTCACTTTGTCAAAAGACCTGCTTTTGCTAACTGGAGGAAAATTCCAAGAGGATTTTTCCTGTCATAGAAGATGGAAAGAAGTAACATTCAGTGTTTGTTTCGTGGCGAGTCCTGAAAGAGGTGGTGTGCACCCCCAGCTCTGAAGGTTTTGCCTCCAAGCCCCTTCACTGGGAGCCCCACTCCGCACCTCAGTATCAAGCGACCACAGCTTTGATCCAAGTCTGTGAATACTCTGGGTTAGTGTTGGTTTAGGTGGTACGTGTTATTTTGGTATCATTTACTGTTTTGTTTTTTTTTGGTCTGGGCACACTCAAAACGTTTCCCTTATCAATTAATGGTCACTGCTTCTTCTCTTTACATCCATCTTCTTAAGAATGATGTCCAAGTGGCCATCTGGCTCAAAAGCAACAAAGCCCACATGGAAGAAGCACACCAGCCTGTGTGATCATGAGGTATAGAAGGGATTGGTATCAGGCATCATCAGAACAACATATCATATCATTGTGAAGGAGGGAGGGGAGTGCGGAGTGGAGACCCAAGGCCCATTTGTAGGCCACTAGACATCCCCTTACAGAAGGGTCTCGGGGAGGAGACAAGACAGTCAGGGTACGATGTAGCAACAATGAAACATACAACTTTCCTCTAGTTCCTAAATGCTTCCTCCCTCCTCACTATCATGATCCCAATTCTACCTTGCAAGTCTGGCTAGACCAGAGGATGTACACTGGTACAGATAGGAACTGGAAACACAGGGAATCCAGGGTGGATGATCCCTTCAGGACCAGTGGTGAGAGTGGCGAGACTGGGAGGGTGGAGGGAGGGTGAGTTGGAAAGGGGGAACTGATTACAAGGATCTACATGTGACCTCCTCCCTGAGGGATGGACAACAGAAAAGTGGGTGAAGGGAGACGTCAGACAGGGCAAGATATGACAAAATAATAATTTATAAATTATCAAGAGTTCATGAGGGTGGAGGGAGCGGGAGGGAGGGGGATAATGAGGAGCTGATGCCAGGGCCTTGGGTGGAGAGTGGATGTTTTGAGAATGATGAGGGCAATGAATGTACAAATGTGCTTTACACAATTGATGGATGTATGGATTGTGATCAGAGCTGTATGAGCCCCTAATAAAACTATTTGTAAAAAAAGAATGGCGTCATAGGAATGCTCTACTTTTGGATGTCAGAGGAGACCTCTCTGGAAACTCCCTCCAAAGGAAACTGGTTTAATGGGTTGAGATTCCAGTAGTACAGAGAACCGTCAATCTTCCATTACCCAAAGAATGCTCCCATTTGGTATCAACCCAACACCCACTCTACCCACCCGATCCATAGCCTTGTTGTTGGGTGCCCGTGGCACTTGTAGAGACCTTATGCCCAATCCTGTACCATCCTCCCAATTGTCATGTTTGCCCCCCCACCGTGCCAATCCATCTCATCAAGAGTATTCCCCTTTTCCCTGCGCCCCGGCTTCACCAAGCGTGATGTCCTTTCCAGTCCCTTAAAATGACCCCTCTCCTATTCACCATCACCCACACCTGTGCACCACCCACCCACCACGTTCTAGCTAGTAAATGGCCTGGCTCTCTTTCCACAGGTGGTGCTGGTCTTGGCCACAGGGTGGCGCTTGGAGGCCAGGTATTTCTGAGGGATCCTACTGAGCCGTCTGTTCCCTGGACTCCCCTAAACTCCTTTTCATCGTCTGGCTTAGGAGACCCTCTTTCCGGCTTTCTCTGTTGGAGCAGACACTCCCTAGAGAAGAGATGAAAGTGGGTAAGGAGGGCTTTCTGCCTCACCCCAGCTCTTCAATTTCCTTATGCCCCACCCTCCTCCCACTGTTTCCTCAGAGGATTCCATAGTCCCTGGGGAGTTCTTTCCCAGGCTGGCACTTCCCCAACATTGAGGAACCCAGTAGGGCAGGTGCACCCAGCAGATGGACCAGGAAGCAGGGTAGAGAGAAGATCAGGACTAGACTGGTTCTTAGATTATTAAATCCAACCTCCTCGTTACACAGATGGGGAAATTGAGGCCCAGAGAAAGTCGTCTATGCACACTACACACCCCTTCCTACACACCCCTTCCCCCCTTCCCCCCACCTGCCATTGCCATCCAGTGGGTTCTTATTCATAGTTACCCTGCAGGGCAGGGTAGAACTGCCTCTTTAAGTTCCAAGGCTGTAAATCTTTCCAGCAACAGAAAGCCTCATCTCTATCCCACAGAATGCCTGATGGGTTCGAACTGCTGACCTTGTGGTTATCCATCCAATTCATAACCCACTACTCGATCAAGGCTTCTGTCTCCATAGATGTCTGCGATGCAAAAGCAAGGGAGCCTGGAGAATGGGGTGAGAATGCAAGGGACGTCCCCACTTGCAGTAACTACCGCTCCCCAGCCCCCACCCCCTCCAGCTCTGAAAGGGGAAGAAATCCCAGGTGGGGTTCTTGGGGAGGGTTAAGGTGGGGCTCAGCATGACTGGGGTAAGAGGAGAGTGGGGAGCTAAGTGCCTCTAGCCAGTATCTATCGACTTCCCTGGCCATCTCCCTTCCTGTGCACTCTAGCCCCTGACTGAGGCCAGCAGAATTCCTGGGCTGGCATCAGAGCTGGGCAGACTGAGAAGCCATGGCAGCCTCTGGCCACACAGAACCCTGACCGTGGAGCTGGGGAAAGCAGGGCCTGAGCGGCTGCAAGGCAGTCTGGCGCCTCTGGACGTAGGTGGGGACACAGTTGGAGGCTGTTGAAGATGAGAACACAGGTTCTGACATCCCATAAGTGACTTTGAATCACACTCAGCTGCGTGTTACCTTAAGCCCGCCTTTCTACTGCCTGGGGCCCATCTATAAAATGGGGTGACTTTGGGGATCGGTAGGCATAATGGCTACACTACCTTGAGCGTTCCTCTGTGCCTGGCACTGTGATAAGCAGGTTTTTTTTTTTGCAGGTTCTCGCACTACTCTCTCAGGCCCCGATGGTGTTAAACCCCTTTTTACGACCGAGGGCATTTGAGGATAAGGAGATGCCACTTGGCCAAAGTCTCAGAGCTAGTAAATGGCGACGCCAGGATTCAGCGCCGGCATTTTGGCTCCAGGATTCTCAATCTCACTTAGTTGGCTGGTCATGGCTAATAACTAATGTTCATTGGGCATTTAATAGGTACCATTTTAAGCTTTACAGAGATTTGTTCATTTAGTCATTGTGAAAGGAGTGCTGGCAGTATGACAGGGTAAGCCTTGGACTGCTCACTACAAGGTCCGAGGTTCAAGGCCACCAGCTGCTCCGTGGAAGAAAGATGAAGCTCTTTGCTCTGGCAAAGATGAGAAAGCTGGGGGACACTATGGAACAGTTCTGCCCTGCCTGTGGGGTCATGAGGAGTTGGAACCCATTGATGCCCATGGGTTCATCCTCACAGCCATCCTGTACAATAACCACTTCATGTGAACGATGAGGTGGGGTGACCAGTCCTAAATCTGCCAGGGATCCGGCCCAAGCAGGTTGATTGAGAGCAAGCATTCTTTACACAAACACCATGCATTTGAAAGAATGAAATTGAAGCATAAGGTGCACAAGGCTAGGTGCAGAGATAAGCCGTGTTTGGTGTTCACATAGCAAATACATCCACGTAACCAAATAACACTAACCACACTTCACAAGACCCCCTCCCTTGATCCCCAAAGAGAACCTCAATCTTTATATCCAGAGAGGGGCGTCGCCTGCTGGTGAAGTGGATGGCAATGGGACCATGCAGTTGTGAGCTTTTGCTCAACTTTACCAGGAGCTTCCAAGAGTTCCTGGAAAAAGGCATCATCTTTCGATTCTATTTTCCACAAACTGTTTGATACCCTGGTTGGGGCTGCTGGGTAAGCATTGGACTGCTAATCTCAAGGTCACCAGTTCAAACACAACAGCAACATGAGGGAGAAAGATGGCTATCTGCTGTGGTGGAGATTTACAGCCTTGGGGCCCATCTACAGGGTCCCATGAGTTGGAGCTGGCTCTCTGACACTGGGTTGGGTTGGGGACAAGTCTGTGTGAGTCACCCATGTCGTTGGGTAAAGCTCTGGCTCACACTTTTCCATTGTGCCGCATTTATTTTTCCTTTTAAGAATCATTGTAAGGATCCACATGTGACCTCTTCCCTGGGAGAGGGACAGCAGAGAAGGGGGGGAAGGGAGACTCCAGATAGGGCAAGATATGACAAAATAACGATGTATAAATTACCAAGGGCACATGAGGGAGGGGGGAGCGGGGAGGGAGGGGAAAAAAAAAGAGGACCTGATGCGAGGGGCTTAAGTGGAGAGCAAATGCCTTGAGAATGATTGGGGCAGGGAATGTATGGATGTGCTTTATACAATTGATGTATGTATATGTATGGATGGTGATAAGAGTTGTGTGAGTCCCTAATAAAATGTAAAAAAGAAAAGAGGAGAAAAAATGATTAGGGCAAAGAATGTACAGATGTGCTTTATACAATTGATGTATGTATATGTATGAACTGTGATAAGAATTGTATGAGCCCCAATAAATTGTTTTAAAAAAATAATTAAAAAAAAAAAGAATCATTGTATTGGGGGCTCTTACGGCTCTCATAATATCCCATACATCAAATGTATCAAGCATATGTGTACAGATGTTTCCATCATCATTTTCTAAACATTTACTTTCTATTTGAGCCCTTGGGACTGTAACTCTTTTAAAAAAAAATTTATTGGGGGCTCGTACAACTCTTATCGCAATCCATAGATCCATCCATGTGTCAAGCACATTTGTACATTTGTTGCCCTCATCATTCTCAAAACATTTGCTTTCTGCTTGAGCCCTTGGTATCAGTTCCTCATTTTCCCCCTCTCTCCCTCCCTCATGAACCCTGGATAATTTATGAATTATTATTATTTTGTCATTGTGCAGTATTTCAGGATAGAACTAGAGCATTTTCTATTCCACTATTCTAATTGTTGGCTATTCTGAACAATGCTGCTATGTATATGTCTTTCAGAATATATCTATGTGCACACACGTTTCTGTTGGGTATATATTTGGGAGTGGAATTGTTGGCTGCTTCTTAAGTGGTTGTGGAAATTTGTTTTCTTCACAGCATGCTATGAGAGTCTCCTTACTCCACGTCCTTGTCAACCCTTGGTATTGTATTTAAGATTCTTACCAATCTGAGGGATGTGCGGTGTTATCCTAGTATGTGTTTTTACGTGTAACTTTTAAATGTGGTCTACCTGGAAGCCAGCCTTCGTAGCCCTCCACACTGCACGCGTTCTCGTCACCGTCTTGTGAGATAGGTACCCCCATTTCTCAGATGAGAGAAGGGACACACACAGCCTCTCTCTTTACTTTCCTCTCCTTGAGCTGGGAGACATCATCCCCACCAAGCTGGGGAGATTCCTTAGACCAGGATGTCCTTCTGGGTAGAGGGGAGAGAAGGGCTGAGGGAACGTGGACTGGGGTGACCAGACAGAAAGGGGGATGGTGGGAGGCGCCAGAGATCCTGGTTCTGGGTGTGGAATGATGAGGTTAGAAAGAGAGGCCTGGGTAACACCAGAAGCATAACCGGTGCTTTTGTGAACTCCTAGAACTGGGGATGGGAGGGGGCATGTGCAGCTGGGAATAAAGGCCCATGTGTGAGGGTGTTGGGGACCTCCTGCATCCTGGCTCTTCTTTCTAGGGTTTCACTGAGTCTGAGGCTGCTTTTCTGAAGTTGTTCTGGGTCTGGACCTCTTTCTGGGTCCAGAGGTCCCTTGGTGTAGTCTTCCTGGGGCCTGTAGGCGTAGACTGCACACTGCTCCCCAGGGCTGGGAGAACAGGCAGTGGCAGGGCCCGAAGGCTCTCCAGGAGGATGAGGAAAGACAGGCCCTGCTCTGATTCTGCGCTTCTAATCTGTCAGGCCAAGAGGTACCCAGCCAAGCAGATACCCTGATCTTGGACCCAGCAGGTGTCAGAGGAAGATGGAGGGGAAACAGCCTCCCCATCCTCACATCTGGCTCTCTCTGCTCACAGGCCCCTCTGTGGCTCAATTTTTGGAAGTCCTCCGGGGAGATTCTCTAAGATAGCCCCTTCTTTCTCTCCTCCGTGTCCTTCTCCTCCAGTCCTGAGCCCCAGGCAGGCTGGTTGATGGTCCTGTCAGGAGAGGCAGTGGTGCGGGTGGGTGGGGGTGAGGGGGGGAACGTGCACAGCAGGCAGAATAGCTATCTGACCCAGTCTTGACTCAATTTCTTATTACTAACCGCATGCCCTTGGGCGAGCTTTTTCTTCTCACTGCAGGGAGACAGAGCTCTTACAGGGGCCGGCATCATTCACTCGCCCCTTGTCCCCTGTGCGTGCTTCAGGTAATGAGGGAGAGAAGACCTGTTGGTGATAATCAGTTTGCAAGTAGGGCAGACTGCAAGTAGGAGTAAGAGGCCCGACCAGCATGGGGCCTGAGACCATGCAAACAGACACCAGGGGGCCTGCCAGAAGGGCCTTACAATTGAATGCATTTCCCTCACGCATTTTCCAGATGGTAAAACTGAAGCTTAAAGTGTTGGTACTGTGTGTGGCCCTCCAGGGAGGCAGTGGCAGAGCTGGGATTAGGCTCCCCATGCCTTGAATGTAGAATGAATCATTGTTCCTTAAGTTCCACAGGGTCCCATATAAAAGTCTTGCTTGGATCCACACTCAATTCTCAGGGACCCAGACAAAATCTTTGACAACTGCAAACTTTTCTCCACGTATCACGCTGCTATACCCATTGGGCCCGCTGTGAGGAGTTGGGCTTTCTTTACACTGAGTTGTAATCCACACTGAAGGCTGCCATCCACCGCTTCCAAGAATATATCCTGGACACAGTTCATGTCCATCGCTGGCCGCCCTGGAGTCAGTGAGCCCCTTAAAGGCCTCTCCATGTCCCTGAGGGCTAGCACGAAGCCTGGTGCATGCACTGGGAGCTGGACTTGGATGGCACTTCCGTGTCTTTCTAAGCCTCACACGTTTTCTGCCTCTGACAGCCTGC